>NC_135885.1:98017938-99317105 GCF_964194155.1 Cetorhinus maximus
CATTTTCCAAGCCTCACCAGATAGAGGTGAGTTACCAGAGGATCGGAGGTCTGCAAATGTTGTACTATCATTTAAAAAGGATACGGGGGGTAGGCCAGAAAATTATAGGCTGGCCAGTTTGACTTCGGTGGTGGGCAAATGATTGGAATCAATTCTGAGAGACAGGATAAACTGTCACTTAGAAAGGCACGGATTGATCAGGGATAGTCAGCACGATTTTGTTAGGGGAAGATTGTGTCTTACTAACTTAATAGAATATTCTGAGGAAGTAACAAGGAGGATTGATCAGGGTAGTGTAGTGGATGTTGTCTATATTGATTTTATTAAGCTTTTGACAAGGTCCCACATGGCAGACTAATCAGAAAAGTGAGATCTCATGGGACACAGGGGACGGTGACAGGTTGGATCCAAAATTGGCTCAATTAACAGGAAACAAAGGATAATGGTCGATGGATGTTTTTGTGAATTAAAAGTGGTTTCCAGTGGCATTCCACAGGACTCAGTGTTGGGGCCCTTGCTGTTTGTTGTATATATTAATGATTTGGACTTAAATGTGGGAGACATGATCAGGAAATTTGCAAATGACACAAAAATTTGCTGTGTAGTTGATAGTGAAGAAGATAGCTGCTGTCTCTAGAATGATATCAATGGTTTGATTGAGTGGGCAGAACAGTGGCAAATGGAATTCAATACAGATAAGTGTGATATAATGCATTTTGGGAGGGCAAACAAAGCCAGGGAATACTGGATAAATGGGAGGATATTGAGAGGGGTTGAGGAAGTGAGAGACCTTGGAGTGCATGTCCACCTGAAGGGGGCAGGGCAGGTGGATAAGGCGGTAAAGAAAGCATATGGTTAGGCCACAGCTAAAATTTTGTGTACGGTTTTGATCACCACATTACAGGAAGAACATGATTGGTCTGGAGAGAGTACAGAGAAGATTTGCATGAATGCTGCCAGGGCTTGAAAATTGCAGCTGTGAGGAAAGATTGGTTAGGCTAGGGTTTTATTTCTTAGAACAGAGGAGGCTGAGGGACGACCTAATTGAGGTGTGCAAAATTATGAGGGGCCTAGACAGGAAAGTCTTATTTCCCCCAGCTGAGGTTTCAATTACAAGGAGGCATAGATTTAAGGTGATTGGTAGAAGGATTAAAGGGGATATGACGAAAAACGTTTTCACCCAGAGGGTGCTGGGTGTCTGGAATTCACTGCCTGAGTTGCTTGTTGAGGCTGAAACACTCAACTCATTTAAAAGATACCTGGATCTGCACCTGAAGTGCTGTAACCTGCAAGGCTAAAGAGACCAGTTGCTGAAAAGTGGGATTAAAATGAGTGGCTAGTTGGTTTTTTTTCTGTCTTTTTTGGTTGGCACAGGCATGATGGGCTGAATGGTGTCTTCCTGCACCATAACTTTTTTATGGTTCTATTGCTCCAACACTTCTCAATGACAGTGAAGGCCTATGTTGTTCAATCATTGCAGTTTGTTGTTCAGGGGTCACTTGATCTTTCTACCACATGAGATTACTGATAAAATAGAATCCAATTACACCCCTTGTATGAAATAATTCGATTGAATAATATCATGCATCCAAGCAGGAGAAAGTCTTCTACTTCTTCTACAGAATGGAAAAGATCTCTTATCTGGTTGCAAGTATTGAACCTTCCCCCCAAATATGAAAACCGTGTCCATACAGTACAATGTCCAGAACATATTAATGATTGTAAATCATACTGAAATGCATCACGATTTCACTTGCACATAATACTTGGTGACAATAAATAATGTACTCTTTCCCCAATTTATTTATGTGTGTGTATAATATATATATATATGTATATATGGTATATATACATCATGGCACCCATAAGGTTGCTACAGTTGGCTTCATGATTGTGGATGAAGACAGGACATGGGCTGTGATGATTTCCATAGTTGAATAGTTTACTCACTCTCCAAATCTCACATGTGCTAGTCCCTGTCCACTAACTTGCCTGAGTACCCATTAGTCATACCAAAGCCCAGATAGTGACAACAAGTTGACTATTCGAATGTAGGAGGAATTATGATTAACTGTTTGTGTTCTTCCCCCAATGGCTCCCTTAACAGTCGTCAGGAACATAAAGCCAGTTGATTTTTTTCTTACTCCTCCCCAATATATGGGCGCTGGGGCCAATTATAGCCAATGCTTTTCCATTAAAAGTGTACATTTTTACAAACGGATTTTGTTGATATAGGAAAGAGTTTAAAGCAAATCCACCTCATCAACCAACTTATTACAGTAAATGGAACATCCGAAATCAATTAATTGTTTAGGCCAATGCCCCCTGTGTGTTTGTATACAAGTCCATCTTCACGCACAGCACCATAACAGATCAAAAAATGGCACTAGGACAGTCACCTGTGAGTGCATGTACTAAATTGTTTTAAATTTCAGCCAATACTGGTGCAATTATAATTTAACTCTGAAGTGCACAGATTCCTGCTTTAAAACACACTTCCACCTGTTTTCATTGTATATGTAGGTATTTAGTAATTATTTTCCCCTTGTACTAAAACCCTGGAAGAGCAAGAGGTTCTGTTAAACTGATAGCATGCTCCACTGATTGAACCATAATTCTCACAAAAGCAATATTGTTGCTGAGGATTCACACGGAAAATATAAAGTTTTATTTTGCAGTATAAGCTTCCTACATTATCATATTACATAAGGGGATGCCTTTAATGAGCACATTTACCAAACAAGGACATTTCCTTAGGTATCTATGAAATTCCAAAAAGATCAACTGGTAGGATGGCTGAAGAGAGATAAAAATAAATTCATATATCACATTTCAGGGTGCCCAAAGTGCTTTATAGTCAATGAAGTACTTTTGGCGAGTAGTTGCTTTTGTAGTATAGAGAAATGAGGCAGCCAACTTACCTACAGCAAGCTCCCACAAGCAGCAATGTGTTAACAACCAGACAACCAGCTTTAGTGAATTTGGTTGAGGGAGAAGTGTTGACCAGGACACCAGGGGGAAATTCATTAGCTCAGATTGGAGTTGATTCTTTTGGTATCATCGATCGTCCATATTCTAGCCATATTAAAATTAATTAACAGTTAGAAGAACTTCAAATAGCATTTAATTAATCCAGACAAGCAGCATAATCCCAAATTATGCCGAATTAGATTGTTATTCATAAGCAAATAAAGTGAAGGAAGCAGAATATTTCATGCAACCTCTTCTTTTAACTGTCACTTGTTCTGTGTTCTTTCACACCATGCTGACCCTTGTTCTGCTACTAACACAGTCTGCTTTCTTATCTTTATGCCACTATCAGCATCTTCTTTAGTCTTCACCACTACCATTAATACTCCCTTTGTCTTGTGCCCATGACATATTTGTCAATCTCTCCTTAGCCCCAACCTATCGCTGACCTGCTATCCTGCTTTGCCTGCTCCACCCATCTTAAATAGTATAAATTCCATCACATCTACTTCTCTTTAGTCCTGAAGAAGAGTCATACGGACTTGAAATATTAACTCTGTTTCTCTCTTCACAGATACTGTCAGACCTGCTGAGTTTTTCCAGCATCAGCATTTTATGTTTTTACTCCTATTTTGACCATCAAGTAACCCTAGCCCAAAGAAGCTGTGAGTTGGTTTTGCTTAATTTAATTAAAAAAATGTATTTGCAAAGAACTTAATCATTTGACATCTTGACCGTGCGGAATACCTTTTATGACCAACTAACATTGGTGAACAAAAACAGAATTACCTGGAAAAACTCAGCAGGTCTGGCAGCATCGGTGGAGAAGAAATCAGTTAACGTTTCGAGTCTTCATGACCCTTCGGCAGAACTGAGTATAGCTAGGAGAAAGGTGAAATATAAACTGGTCTAAGGTGGGGGGGCGGCGGGAGAGAGAAGTTGAGGGTGTGGTGATTGTGGAGATAAGCAAGCAGTGATAGGAGCAGGTAATCAAAAGATGTCACAGACAAAAGGATCAAAGAGGTGTTGAAGGTGGTGATATTGTCTAAGAAAAGTGCTAATTAAGAATGGAAGACAGGATATTCAAGGTACAGCTCTAGTGGGGGTGGGGTGGAAAGACTAACAAAGTTTTAGTTTTAGATTTAAAAATAATGGAAATAGGTGGAAAAAGAAGAATCTATATAAATTATTGAAAAAAAAGGGGAGGGGTAGAAACGGGGTGGGGATGGGGGGAGGGGGAGTTTAAGATCTAAAGTTGTTGAATTCAATATTCAGCCTGGAAGGCTGTAAAGTGCCTAGTCGGAAGATGAGGTGCTGTTCCTCCAGTTTGCGTTGGGATTCACTGGAACAATGCAGCAAGCCAAGGACAGACATGTGGGCAAGAGAACAGGGTGGAGTGTTAAAATGGCAAGCGACAGGGAGGTTTGGGTGATGCTTGCGGACAGACCGCAGGTGTTCTGCAAAGCGGTCGCCCAGTTTGCGTTTGGTCTCTCCAATGTAGAGGAGACCGCATTGGGAGCAATGAATGCAGTAGACTAAGTTAGGGGAAATGCAAGTGAAATGCTGCTTCACTTGAAAGGAGTGTTTGGGCCCTTGGACGGTGAGGAGAGAGGAAGTGAAGGGGCAGGTGTTGCATCTTCTGCGTGGGCATGGGGAGGTGCCATAGGTGGGGGTTGAGGAGTAGGGGGTGATGGAGGAGTGGACCAGGGTGTCCCGGAGGGAACGATCCCTACGGAATGCCATCGGGGGGGTGAAGGGAAGATGTGTTTGGTGGTGGCATCATGCTGGAGTTGGCGGAAATGGCGGAGGATGATCCTTTGAATGCGGAGGCTGGTGGGGTGGTAAGTGAGGACAAGGGGGACCCTATCATGTTTCTGGGAAGGAGGAGAAGGCGTGAGGGCGGATGCGCGGGAGATGGGCCAGACACGGTTGAGGGCCCTGTCAACGTTGCTCCTATCACTGCTTGCTTATCTCCACAATCACCACACCCTCAACTTCTCTCTCCCCCCACCCCCCCACCTTAGACCAGTTTATATTTCACCTTTCTCCTAACTATACTCAGTTCTGCCGAAGGGTCATGAAGACTCGAAACGTTAACTGATTTCTTCTCCACCGATGCTGCCAGACCTGCTGAGTTTTTCCAGGTAATTCTGTTTTTGTTTTGGATTTGCAGCATCCGCAGTAGCTTTTAGCTTTTTGTTTTTATAACATTGGTGAATTCAGCTAAATGGAACAATTGGATTAATAGAACATTTCCACACAAGTATTCTTATTAGGAAGTGCTATGGAGTAAAGCCATGTAGATAGCACAGTGTTACTTAAAGTAATGTGACATGGGTGTGGGGACCAGGAGGCAATATTAGAGAGGAAAACCAAGATACACAAAGAATTGGGAGAGACAGATAGCACTGGAGTAGGAAACAGTGTGGTATTAGGAAGGGTCAGAGTAAGAGGCAATGTAATCAAGTCTCAATTAGATTCTCTGTGCATGTATGTGGTTGCGCCAAGTGGTAAATAAATTTTTTTTTAATTATTACTTCTCACTGGCTAGGCCAGCATTTATTGCCCATTTCTAATTGCCCTTGCAAAGGTGATGGTGAGCTGCCTTCTTGAACCACTGCAGTCCATGTGGTGTAGGTACACCCACAGTGCTGTTAGGAAGGGAATTCCAGGATTTTGACCCAGCGAAGTTATCAGGACCAGATGAAATGCCTCCAAGGATACTGAAGGAAGTAAGGATGGAAATTGAGAAGGCACTGGCCACAACCTTCCAATCCTCTTTAGATATAAGGGTGATATCAGAGGACTGGATAATTGTAAGTGTTACAGTATTGTTCACAAAAGGCTGTAGGGATAAGCCCAGCAACTACAGGCCAGTCATTTTAACCTTGGTAGTGGGATAGCTTTTAGAAACAATAATTTGGGATACAATTATGGTAACTTGAACAAAAATGAACTAATTAAAGAAAGCCAGCACAGATGTATTAAGGGTATATCATGTTTATCTAGCTTGCTTGAGCTTTTTCATGAGGTTACAGGGAGGGCTGATGAAGGTAAAATTGCAATATGCCTTTAAGGGATAGCAGCATGACATCACTAGAAGGGAAATGTGTCATGTAATCAAGTCTCAGTTTCACTTTTGCTTTTGAGCAGAACACACACACACACACACACACACACAGAACTGCTGCTGATGTCTTCAAGCTTTCTACCTATGTATAAATGTTCCGATGTGCCTATTCTAAATAAATGAACTCACAACGTGTTTACAAAGTCCCTTATGAGTGATTGGTGCCTCTATCATTACAACAACACGACAGGTAATAGGGTTGATGTGGTGTATGTCGACTTCCAAAAAGGTGTTTAATGAAGTGCCACATACAGGTTTGTCAGCAAAGTTGAAACCCATGGAATAAAAAGGTTAGTAGCAGAAATGATGTGAAATTGGCTGAACAAGAAGGAACTGAGAGTAGTGACAGGCAGTTTTTTTTTGAACTGAGGAATGTATGGAGTAGGATTCCCGAGAAGTCAGTGTTACCTGGACTTCTGTGTATCGGTACAATTGCAAAATTTGCAAATGACCCTAAACTTAGAAATATTTTGAACTTTGTGGAGGATAGTGATAAACTTCAAGAGAACATAGACAGGCTGATGGGATGGGTGGACAGGTGGCAGATGAAATTTATGCAGAAAAGGGTGAAGTGATTCATTTTAATAGGAAGAATGAGGGGAGGCATTATAAAAGGTGTAATTCTAAAGGGGATGCGAGAGCAGAGGGACCTAGTGGGGTGTACAAATCATTACCGGTGGCAAGCAAAGTTGGGAAGGTGGTTGATAAAGCAAACAGGATCCTGGACTTTATAAATAGGGGCATAGAGTACAAAAACAAGAAAGTTATGATAAACATGTGTAAAACACTGGTATGGCCTCAACTAGAATATTGTATCCAGTTCTGGGTGCCACACTTTAGGAAGGAGATGAAGGCATTAGAGAAGGTGCACAAAAGATTCACAAGAATGGTTCCAGGAATGAAGCATTTCAGTTACATGTATAGATTGGAGAAGCTTGCTGTTTTCCTTGGAAAAGAGAAGATTTAGATAGTTGTGGTAGAGGTGTTCAAAATGATCACAGGTCTGAACAGAATAGATAGGGAGAAACTGTCCCTGTTGGTTGAATGATCGAGAACCAGGGGACACCAATTTAAGGTGATTGGAAAGTGAAATAGCAGCAACCTGAGGAAAAACCATTTACACAGTGAGTGGCTAGGATCTGGAATGTACTGCCTGTGTGTGTGGTGGAGGCCAATTCAACTGAGGCGTTCAGAAGACAATCAGACAATTATCTGAAGAGAAAAGAATTGCAGGGCTATGATGAAAAGACTAGGGAATGGGACTAGATGAGTTGCAGAGAACTGGCATGGATACAATGGGTTGAATAGCCCCCTTCTGTGCTGTAACCATTCTATGGTTCTGTGCTACACTTAGAGAGCAAATGGGATTCTATTTAAAATTGTGAAGATTAAAAATGCAAGTGCTTTTCATCAAAAAATTGATGGACAAATTAGTTGATCTTCAATGTCCTCCTACATCAATTAGAAAAGTGTAGAAATTATGGGTGAGATTTATGACATGATCGTATTATCTTACTTCAAATCAAATTGGCAAATATATTTCTCATTTAGGAAAAAAAGCATAGGTAATGATAGAAAGCAGAAATGAAACTGCAAATACCAGATATATCACTGAATGTACTTTTCCTGGTAGCTGTTCGCCTGGGGCTGTTTCCCGGACTTTGTTCATGTGCTGACAGATCAGAATCATCCCAGGGGGCAAAGCATTGTTAAAATATCAGTGAGAATTGCAAAGGGTTCAACCACATTAATGAACGTACAGTTGAAACTAAATTTTGCTGTTAAAATTGCAGTTCTTAACAAACTGCAACAAAATATTCAGGAAAATTGAGATATTCCTTGAAGCCTCAAATTTTAGTGCCTATTAATTCAATATGGAAAACTATGAAAATTGTTAAACAAATATGAGTTTACAATGACTGACTTTGAACTGAAATTCAAGTTGGTGGAAAATCAGGCTGCAAATGTGAAGTTGCTCAAATCCGAATTCACATATCTTTTATAGAGGATCACAAGGATGAAATGCCACTTTGTGCATATATAATTTCTTAGTCAAATTTCCCCCCCTCCTGTTGTCTTAAATTGCACAGGAACACAGTCTCCCGCCTGGATTTTCATCCTTGAAGTGAATAGTGGGAGTTGGGAAAATTCCCGGCTCAGCCCATCCGCCTTGGGAGAAAGTGCCCAAAGGCAGGATTTTCATTGCTGGGAGGATGGGTGTGGGCTGGAGTTGGGCCAGCTGACCTGGGAAGAAGTTTGGAGGCAGCCACAGGGGCTGCCAGGTGCAGAGGCAGGCTGTTTAAAAGGCCCACCTTGGTGCTGTGGGACTGGGTCCCAGTCAAAACAAAAACAAAAAAGGTCCTCCAGCCCTCACCCCTCACAACACCCTCACTCTCCAAATACTCCCCATGCCCATGCATTTCACCTCATGTCCCCCCCTCCCACCCCTTGTGGCCCCTCATGCCCCTTATGCCAAGCTCTGTCCTTCCACTCATGTCCCCATGGTCCCTCATGTTCCCCATGGCCCCAAGCCAATCTGTGCCTACTATCCATCCCCAATGGCCCCTCATGACCCCAATGCTAAGCTATGGCACCTCTGTGCCCATTGGTTCTAGGCAGTGTACAATGAGTCAATGATCTCTGTAGTAACAGTAGGATGTGTACAAAAATGCTTTAAAAAAGTAATTCATTCATACCATTACAAGGTAATAAAAGTGTCAATCATCCAGAACCTTTCAAGTGTCAATAACAAAAACCACAAACCCTTGGAATCACTTAAAGTTGTGTAAACAATCACTCTGAAATTGATAGCAGAAATCAGAACGCCTGAGCTGTCAACCAGACACTGTTTTCTCTGGGATATGATACTCCTGATGTGGTCTGATCAAGGTTCCATATAACTGAAGTATTACTTCCTCTCCTATGTAATCTGTCCAAATGACAGAGGTTGCATTTGTGTGGAGGTTGAGAGGAGCATGACGAATTACAACTCGCAGCCCTGTGAGAACTTCACGCTAGTTCCAAGAAGGTTTTCTTCAAACTCAGATTAGACTCATTGGCTCCAATATTTGTGTGTTTTGGAAAACTGGAAGTATAGGTTTCCCTCAAGTCCTGTGGAATTGAAAGGCTGGACCTGATTACTAGTTTTGGATTGTTTCTGAGTTGCAGCCAGATAAATTTAGAGGCTGGCGGGAGGGCAGGTAAGCCTTAAGCATAAGGCACCAGCCATGAAGCATAGAGGAGCCAGGGAGAGACAGTGGGTGGAATAATATGGGCGACGGACGGCACACCACCACCACCCACGGAAACCACATCTATCTGCCATGTAACCATAAACTGCTGCGGGGTGACTAACAGGGGTTGAGTGGGACTTCCATCCCTCATTGGGGCAGAAGTCCTGCCCTCTGGAGCTGTTGCCCAGTTTGATTGGCTGGCAGCTCCATCAGTCCCAGCAGTGCCAGGAAGGTGTCAGTGGTCGCTGCTGGGACTGCAGAAAGGAATGATCATCAAGGCCCAAAAATCCCGGGAGCAGGTAAGTCTGTGGGTAGGTTAGGTCGAGGGGTGGAGGTGGTGGGGTGGGTTTAAGGGAGAAAGTGTGTACGAAGGAGGGGGAGATTCCACCTAAGGGGGGCTGCCCCATGATTAGCCAAGGGCAGTCCCAAAGAGTGGTTCCCACCCCCCTACCGTCCTGCCCTTTAAACATTTGTTTAAAAAATGGGATTCCTGCTCCCACCCAGCTGCCCATGCCAAATGTTTTATGGCGCGGGCAGTGTATTATCAAGGTCAATTGGCTTGAAAACAAGCCTTAATTATTTATTTAAATATGGTGAGTGGGTTGCCGATTTCAGCGCCCGCCCGCCATTTTATGGGAGAGCCCTCGGGGGAAGGTGGGATGGGAGCCGACCCCATTTTATGTGCTCCCCCCACGGGAAACATGCCCATTGGGGGCACATCAAATTCAGCCCAATGTGTCTCCTGGTACATCAGTGGGAGAGATCAGAGACAGGTTAAAAGATTAGTGCAGAGTCTGGGGAGGGAGGTTGCAGGGAATTTGAAATTAATGCTGATACATTCTGAAGAAAAAGAATGGTGACAACCTACAGAAAAGGTACAGTGGTAATATACAGTTAGTTATTTTTATAGTTTTAGAGAAAATTACAGGGCGGCCTGTGGAAAAGATCATGAGGGAGCCATGGAGAAGATTGCTGGTGGAACTGCTCAGAAAATGACAAGAGGGTGTTGGAGAAGATCGGGGACAATATGAGGACGCCATCAAATTGTCAGAAAGGGCGGAGGTTCCAATCACTGGGGAAGTTAACAGGTTTCCTTGTTGAGTTGGGGAGGTAGCACCCCTCCTCTTCCTGGCCCGCAAGCAGTGCTGGAAAGGCTTTTCCATCCAGCAGTCTTTGCCTCCTTTCAACTGTTGCATTGCCTGAGGCCCAGCTGGAATAGGGATAAAATCTTCGGCACACAGCCTCATTAAAATAATTAAATGAAATACCCGGATTCTGGGAAGTTGTTTGAAGTGGCTTGAAATCAGGTTTGCAACTTTTTACATTTTAACTTACCACCTGCCTGAAACGGGTCTGTATTTTGCTCCCTACTACCTAAAGATCATCTCATGCATCTCAATGAGGCAAATGGTACCTCAGTTTTAATAAGGTAATGTATTTAAAGTGATTATATATCTTGTGTTACTTTTTTAAAAGAGCATCCCATTCGGTGGCGTAATTGAAGAACACAGGTGAAAAATAAACCAGGAATTCCTATGCTCCTATGAAAATTTCAGTGGACCCTGCATTCGTGGTGTTTCTTGGGGAGACAGTTCCAGAGCTTGGTCAAAGAGGTAAGTTTTAGGGAGTGTCCTAAAGGAGGATAGAGAGGCAGAGAGGCTTAGGAAGGGAATTATAAAGCTTAGTACCTAGGCACCTGAAGGCTTGGCCATTAATGTTGGAGCAATGAAAATAGGGATGGGGAAGATGCTGGAATTGGAGGAGTGCAGACCTCTCAAGAGAGTTTTAGGGCTACAGGAGGTTACAAAGCAAATTTAAGGAGATGACATGAGTATGGTAGTGGCTGCAGTGAAAGGAGGAATTGGGAGTTGAACATGTGTAAGGAATAAGGGTGACATGTTACAGTGTGGTGAGGAAAGTGAAGCGGTGTTGAGGAGTGGTGTTCATGATGTAGGATAGATAAGAGGGAATGGAAGAGGAGTGTTATAGGGGATAGGTAAAGAAGGATGTTCCCTGACCTTTCTTTGCTTGTCAGATCATTGAAATGATTCCAGGTTCCCAGTATCATGCTCCTGCTGCTGGTTTGCTCAGACACCTTAAACCAGGCCTTCTTTATGGCCGTAGCAGATTTATTCTTCCCACTTGTGGGGAATAGCACATCCCTCTTGTCCCTCACTGCACCTTTCATGGCCTACAGAGAAGAAATGGTGCCTTTTCACTCACTTTTCCAGCCACATAAATGATTGTTGATAATCCTTTGCAGCCACTGGATTATTAGCCCCGACAGAATGAAGAATTTGACTGAGGCTTTAAATAGTGGCTGGGACTCTGAAACTATTAATGACATGGATGAAGAAACAGGCTGTATTTTGGCCAAATTTGTTGATGATACAAAGATAGGTAGGAAAGTAAGTTGTGAGGAGGATAGAAAGAGTCTGCAAAGGGATGTAGATAGGTTAAGTGAGTGGGCCAAAAATTGGCTGATGGAGTATAATGTGGGAAAAAGTGAGGTTGTCCACTGTGGCAGGAAGAATAGAAAAGCAAAATATTATTAAATAGAGAGAGACTGCAGAATGCTGTACTAAAGTGGAATCTGGGTGTTATTGTACCTGAATGACAAAAGGTTAACATGTAGGTATAGCAAGTAATTAGGAAGGCAAATGGAATATTGGCTTCTATTGCAAGGGGCATGGAGTATAAAAGTAGAGAAGTCTTCCTATAGCTGTGCAGCACATTAGTGAGACCACACCTGGAGTACTGTGTACAGTTTTAGTCTTCTCACTTAAGGAGGGATACACTTGCACTGGAAGCAATTCACATAAAGTTCACTGGGCTAATTCCTGGGATAAAGGAGTTGTCTTACGAGGAAAGGTTGAGCAGGTTGGGCCAAGACTCTCTGGAGTTTAGAAGAATGAGACGTGATCTTATTGAAACACATAAGATTCTTAGGGAGGCTTGACAGGGTAGATACTGGGAGAATTTTTACTGCCATGGGGGAAATCTAGAACTAGGAGGCACAATTTAAAAATAAAGTGTCTCCAATTTAAGACAGAGGTGAGGAGGAATTTCTTCTCTTAGAGTAGTAGAGGCTGGGTCATTGAATATATTCAAGGCTGATTTAGGCAGATGTTTGATCAACAAGGGAGTTAAGGGTTGTGTGGGACAGGCAGGAAAATGGAGTTCAGGCTACAATAAGATCAGCCATGATCTTATCGAATGAGGGAGCAGGCTTGATGGGAAAAATGGCCTACTCCTGCTCCTGTTTCTTATGATTGTACGATCTTATGAAAATTGCATCCAAAGATCCATGAATGGGCTGAGAAGCCCAAAAGAATGATGGAGATGAACATTGTGGCATTGAAGCCTGGTTGATCCATGTCTCACAAAATTGTGGGCTTGTACCTCACTGTCACCCTCGTATGCTCTATTCCCATTTCCCCAGTTAAAATCAGGACCTACCTATGTAAATGTATCATCTTGTAATTATACCCTTGCATCAGTGTTGGAACTATAGTGCCTCAATTTTGCAACTCCCAGTTCCTCAGCATGTGCCACAGTGGAACTCTTCGGTTCCAACTAATTTTGCTTCCTCAATTACTGTACAACTATTTAAATATAAATAACTGTATCAAATCAAAGTGTTACATAAAAATAAGAGCAAAATGTATGACTTTGAAAGGGTGACTGAATTATATCTCTACAACCTGGTCCAATTATCCCCTGCTTCACTTGAGGACTACATTTTATCTTGACTCACCATGTGCAGGAAGAAAGTGCAATTTTAATATTAAACAGTGTCATCAATTCATGAATTACAACATACAATATTTAGCTTTTGCCAAGCAGAATTGTTGGAATGAACTGTCACTTTACAAGTACAATATAAATTATCAAGTCATAACTGAAACTGGAATAAAGGAATATTTTAGGCTGTCAGCATAATTGTTTAATCTTAGCACCCAAATATAATTTAAGATCCCGTAAATTTATATTAAGTTGTCCAATATTGTTCTGATTCCTATACTTAGCAATGTTAAGGAAAATTATAGTGTTTGGAATGGAAGTCCGCACTCTCTTTGCTATCTGAAAAGAATCACTATGACTAACAGGGATCATCTTATTAATGGTGTTAGTCACACAGCTCTTCAGCTCTGCTATCTCTTCTGGTTGCCTTATTAGAAATTCCCATTAGTTAAATGGTGCATAAGTATTTTCACAAATTTAACTTTAATACCATGAGATATCACTATAGTTACAAGTGTTCTGAGAAAGCTTCCTTATCAATTGACTTCCAGTGGCTAATATATGCAACATCTTATATTCATCCACCAACTCTCAAGGAATTCTCAGATACTTTTTTAAAGAAGACCATTCAGAAGCTAATTTTGGATGGAATTTATCATTGTTGTTTTCATTGATAGTTGCCAAACTGCTTGTTTCCTGACATCAGTATCTTTTCTATGATGGACGTCAAACGGCATTTACACATCAGACCTCTTCTAACGATTTAAGTCACGGCAACTATTTTCTACCCCAAAACAAGCTTGGCAAAATTTTGGAGCACTGCACCGCTACTGGCATATTTACTTATTTAAAACGTGCTCTTGGTTGTATTCCTTAGTAGGCCTGAGTAATAATGAGAAGCTGACTTCCATTTTCAATCATTTGGGCATGTGATCCTTAAAGTTTTCAAATCCATTAGGATTTCAAACATGCAGCTTGCAAATAACATTTATTAATTTTAATAGTCATAACGATTTCATAACTAATTCAAGACCTTGGGGTCTGGCATGAATTCTGCATTTATTCATTTTAAATAAATATAAATGCCTCCACGTGCATTTTAATGGAAGTTGGAAAGAATTTTATTCCAATCCTGTAAAGTAGAACTTGCTGAATCATAGCTTTAAAAGATATATCATATTAATGTGGAAGACTAAAAGGCATTGTTTTTTGCTACGTTAGTTACAATTCAACACTATGCTTTTCAAACATACTCTTCAGCTGTGATATAGACATCAACATCCACCTGTCATTTATCATTCTCAGAGGGCTGGAGCATTAGCTAGCAAGCCAACATGCTAGATAAAAGCAAAAAACTTCAGATGCTGGAAATCCAAAACAAAAATAAAAATACCTGGAAAAACTCAGCAGGTCTGGCAGCACCTGCGGAGAGGAACACAGTTAACGTTTCGAGTCCGTATAACTCTTCAACAGAACTAAGTTAAAATAGATAAGAGGTGAAATATAAGCTGGTTTAAGGGGTGTGGGACAGGTAGAGCTGGATAGAGGGCCAGCGATAGGTGGAGTTAGCCAAAAGATGTCATAGACAAAAGGACAAAGAGGTGTTGAAGCCAACATGCTATATCTGTGTAGAAAATTAGGTTGAGGAAAGGGAGCATCAGCCATCAGCCTCTTCACAAGACATCTCTCAATCAAGACGTTATCTTTCAGATGAGATATAAACCATGCTCTGTCTGCCCTTTCAGCTGACTTAAAAGATTCAATGGCGTAATTCAAAGAAGAGCAGCTAAGCCCCTCCCTGATGTCCTGGCCAACATTTCTCCCTCAATTTCCTTAAAACAGATTATCAGCCCATTTACCTTATTGCTGATGTGGGACCTTGCTGTGTACAAAGTGGCTGCTGCATTTCCCCACATTACAACAGTGCCTACATTTGGAAAATATTTCATTGGTTACAATGCACCTTGGAATGTCCTGAGGTTGTGAATGGCATCACATAAACAAAAGTCTTTAGCATTGCTGTTTTTTGAGAATGTGATCCAATAATTTGAAAGCTTGACTTGGACTAACTCCATTGTTCACTGACATAGTCATCTCTTGAACGAATTACAGGATATTTCGAACACATTGTCTAATGCTTTCAAAACCATGCTTATCTCTTCTATTGGATTCCAAAAATGAACACTAATACCTTTCAATAAAATGTTTGAGTATCTTCCCATGAGCAAATCATGTTACTTAGTTTCTAAAACATCTTGATTCCTGTTTCGTTTCATTTCAAAATATTGGGGTTGTATTAAAAATCATGCAGGTCTCATGTACAGTCCCTGTAATTTTAACCAGAACATGCTACATTATTATGTTCATCTGCATTTGTCAATTGTTGATCAATGGCTAGTGATTAAAACAACGGCTGTCCATATATAGGGAAAGGAAGATTAGCCATAGTAAATTCTAAATTGGTTGCTGAGCGCGAAGGCTTCCTTCTTACATTGGATGCATTGTTATAAGGAGATTTAATAAAGTAGAGAGATGACACAAACATTTTCAGAATGGCAATCTCTCATTCTTAATTTTTCCTCTGTTCTGTACATAGTTCCAAGAGCCTTCAAATATTTATGGCTTCAAGTATGAATGACAAGACAGATCGACTGATATAATTTGTCTCACACAGAGAATGTGAAATTGGTGAAACAGATAAGATTGGTTTTATCATTATGTAATTTCAAAATGTTACAAAAACATCATGATATTTATTAATATAGGAAAATAGCTAAATGTTTATAAAATATTATCTTGTTCTTATTTCATTGGAGGTGGGGCGTGGTATTTGTGAATTGAAGTTTTAGAATATGCTATGCCTTGATTATAGGAATGAAAAAGAAGGGCATTAACAGAATGAGTGGGTCTTTTTCTATTATTCTGTCTCAACCTGCCTCACCCCTCCACAAGGTTATCCAATAATAACATCTCAATATTAATGATAATAGTTGAGAAAGTTCTCTTCTGTTTTGGCTAACTGTGACTTTTTCCTGCTGGATTAGAGATTTTTTTTACTTTCAGAATAAGTTGGTGACCTACTTTTCCAGTGCAGTGAAGATAATTTGGAGAATTATGATTGGGAGCATTTGGAACAAGAATAAAATTCTGAGAGAAATGTTCATTTTGAGAGTAGAGATTTTAATTGGCAGTAAAGTTAAGATATGTCATTTGGTATGGCCTTAAGTATTATGAAAAAGCTGACTTGGTGGGGGCTTGGTACTAAGGGGTTAAATTAATCATTTGTAATTAAAGCCCAACAGTGACAATTTAGGCAGGATATTGCCTCTGGGGTCAGGGACCCAATTTGGAAACCATTTCTGGGTCCCGATCTCACACCAGGAGGTAAGAGGTAGTTATAGTCAGTGATTTTTTGCATAGACGGGCTGCTAATTGTTTGGAGGGTGTGTTTAGCGGCTAATTAGTGGCAGCGGGCATGGGTTGGATCAGGACTTCTAAAGAGCAGGTCAATTTTAAAGGTTTCAGGGCAGCCATGACTAAGGCAGCCATTTGGATGCAGAATGCAAGCACCATTGTCACAGGAGGAGAGGCAGAGGCCTGGCATCTGAGCTATGGCTGTTGCTCGATTCATGGATACATTGAAGTAATGCTGGAGACTGTGAGGTAGAGGTGAGAGGTACTGTTTTCAGAGGGTGTAGAGAAGGCCACCCAGCCAAACAAAGTAGCCCTGGCTGCAGGTGGCTGAAGCTGTGAGCAGCAGGAGTTTAGTGTGGAGGAACTGGGTACAATGCCACAAGAAGTTCAAAACCTTCTTTGCTCTGGCAAGGCGAGTACAACATGAGATGCTGATGACAGGTCTCTGGGTATTTAACCTCCAGCAAACACTCCAACTGAGATGCCTGAGGGTACATTGCATTCCTGAGGTGTGTCCACAGCATATACTGACCCCTCAGCAAGGCCCAGAGTCCTAGCACTGTTGAGGACCTGGCAACACTGATACGTGCAGCTTATCTAAGTGAGCTGCTGGCATTGATCAGGGTAGTCAACAGTGTCTTATCTCTCTCTCCTTTGTCCTTGCAAGGACAATGAAGAGCACATGAATCTCAGCAGAGGGCTCACACTGCAGGAAGAGTGCCCCAGCTCATTATTGTGACTGCAATGGAGGAGGCAGTGATGGAAATTGTTAGGGTAGCCCCGCAGAACTGCACATGATGGAGAGGTGGGAACACCTGCTGGAGAGGGTGAAAAGTATTACTAACTGTAGACGCAGCAGGTCGAATGCCATCCTCCCTGTCCGACAACATGCTAAAGACTCAGCTCTTCAGAGGCTTCACAGGCAAGTTCTCATGACCTCCTTCTTGTTTTCCTACAGGGTCAGTTGTTGAGGGCTAGCTCCCGAGTACTGTCACGTCACTGGGCCCATCTCAAAAATCTGAGCCAGCGAGCAGCAGTGTCACATTTTACATGTGCACCCTCCTCCAACACACATAAATTCACATTGGTAAGTCCTCACGTGCAGTTAGAGAGGTGGTATTGAGTGCAGAGCACGGCAATAGTGAGCAGGAGGTGGTAAGAGAAGCAGAGGCAGCTGTGGGCAGTCCGAATTAGAAGATAGAGGACAGCCACAGTCATGCTCAGCTGGACGCAGATGCAGTGCCTCGGGAGTCACCAGTAAGATAGGCTCTACTTTAACATATAGGTAGAAATTTCACCTGCTGGTCAGAGTTCCTTGAGGCAGGAATAGCACAGTGACATGTACAAAATTGATGGCATACTCTGTAGCATAGGCCAGTCATTGGCGCTGATGACACAAAGACGCGTAGAGTGGATACCAACTGCTCCCCCCCCAACTGATGGTCTCCTCCACTGATCCAGAGCTCCATCCAAAGGTTGAGGCTGTTACTGGGGAGGAAGAGTGAGCTTCATCAACAGCATCATTGGCCTCCTTTGCCCATCTGACCGAGGACCAATCTATGCGGGGCCCTGTAATGGAGATGCCACTGCATCGATGCTGATGCTGCCGCCTCATGAGATGCCCCCACTGGCACCTCCACTATGAGGATGACTTCCACGGGCATGTCAGCCGCAAGTAGACAAATGAACAAATGAGAAACTGCCTCCACTTCATCCGAGGCCGAAAGGGGAGCACTGCGTATAAGTGCTCGAGAGTGGAGACTGGTGCATCAGTCAGAACACTGAGTATTCACCTGGGTTTATTTCACTTGTAAATGTGAACTTTATGACTTTTCGCTAACACTGTAAATCTTGACACTCCAGAGGTGTCAGCTTCCAGTCTTTAATCTCATGCCTTGCAATGACGACACTAATTTTCATCCTTATCCACCTCTGCACTCACCCCCATAGGGGCCTTAAAATTCTGCTCTTTAAATATGAATCACTCTTGAAGGCCAGGAAACATTGTGCGGTGAGTGGCATCCTATAAGCTAAATTCAACTGAAGTCAACTTATGGAACTGGCACATGTAGCATCTTTTGCTAGACAAAGCAATCAGAGTCTTTTGAACACCCTCAGAAGTCCGCAACGGTATATCCATGTTGGTTTCACAAGATATGAGTCTAGATTTTCACAGAGTCAGGCCAATTTGGGGTGACTTGGGAATCCTTTAAAAATTGGGAGGGGGGAACGAACCTGATTCCGGGATTCCTATCCTCATACCTATTTCTGGCAATTTTGCTGGCATAGGATAGCACTCTGCGCTCCTGCCCTTGCCGACTGCATTGTCGTGGTGGGCATTTTAAACACTCCGCAATTTTAGTGGAGTCAGGCCTCTTCTCTAAGTAGATGTGGGTACATGACCACTCAAAGGAAGTGTAAACTCAGTCCCAAGTGGGAAAATTAAAAAAAAGAAGCCATCTGCTCCTGGAATTCTTCCTTTGACAGGCTTTGAAATACAAAAGAAAATGTTCTTACAGTTTCAATAGTTTGATGCTATATTATAAGTTAGATGTGTTTTTACTGCAAGGGCTGACTATAGGGTTCTGTCCTGCAATAATAAGTTGATCATTATATTGATCACCATTGTATAAATGTTGAGATGCATTAGAGCACATTTCCCTTTTGGGAAGTGTTCTTATCAGTCAAAATTGAAGAAAACACTGCTTGGGCTCTTAAGTGCATTATATTGAAGTGATTAAAATGCCCAGAAACCTTTTTAAATTGAAAGAAAACCTTCAACAACTTTTACTTGGAGAAAAAAAAAGCCCCCACCTGCTGCTGGATTGCTTTGATTGACAGGACATCTGGTGTAGATTAGAAAAAATCACTCTGCTTTTTAGGTGTCAATAGACTCCACTGTTTACAATAACCATGGTTTGTTATTATAGCTGAGCCCATTAGGAAAGCTTAGATGAGTTTCAAAAGATCCAGAAGCACTTATCTCAGTAAGGGGTTGTGACAACGTTTTGATTGGCAGTTTTAAGAGGTTATTAAATGATTATTTGTCTTTGATGTGGTTAGTGAAATAGATTTTTTTTTTAACAACAGGTTGACTACTTGAGGGGATTTACATTTTTGAATGCGTTTTATGAATGAGTTTTTCCTCAATAAGAAGTGTGTCAGAGTGAGAGTTCTATTAGATTGTTAAAGGTTTAATTTTCTTTCATTTCCATTTCAAAGACAAGGTTCCTGAGGTCTGTCTGTAGTAGATATTGGGTGAATAGCTATGGAGGATACATGGGGGTATGGAGGTGGCATGGGGTATAGGGGGCATGGAGGTGGCATGTGGAGTTGGTGGGGGCATGAGGGGGGTGAGGACGAGGGTTTGAGGGCTGGACATACATCATTAAAACTGAGCTGATGTCCCAGTAAATGGAGGCAGGCTTTCCAGCCTACTGATCTTGCCATCTTCCCACCTAAGCTGTCACCTAGGGCCAGCCTCTGGAGGAAGCTGGGCCACCTCCATCCTATCCCCGCCTCCACAGAATGAAAACATGGTGGCCAGTGGTATTTTTAAAGGAGATGGGTCATCCAGGTTGGGAAGTTTCCTGACTCGACCTTCCAACCTCCTCCAGGAAAATTCGGCCCATGGAATTTTTATTGCATCTATTTAAGCCTCAAAAGCACAAATGCAGCAAAAAAAGAAATCACCAATTGAGGAATTGTATATATCATCTCCTATCCTGCATGTGCAAGTGGTGCTATTGGAAGGGCTGCATTTGAATATTGACTGGGGTCCACATTCCTCGCAAAAATGGAATTGTTAAGAGACAGTTCTCACATTTCATGCTGAGCCTTCATATGATGCTTTCACCATCCCAGCTGGCTAATGTGAACTAAGACACTACAGAAAATAATTCATTCTGAGAACAGAACGGCTTCAATGAAGCTCAACCAAAATAATGTTTTGGAAATCCTGTTAACAGCTGGCTGGTACATCAATAAAATCTCCCATAGAACAGGCACTGTACCATAGTATTACAATCAAAACCTACTTATCACTGGCTCTGTGGGTATAGAAGTACTCAGTAACACCACCTCCACTGCTCAGGCTCAGCTGAGCCTCATTCACCGTCACAGTATGTTTTATGACATGAATTTAACAACTTAACTATTATAGACCACGTAGTAACTCAAAGAATGGCTGCAATATAAAAACAACTATAAAAAAAAATCAGATTTCACAAGCAAATCTTTAAAAATACCCAGCTAACCTCAAGATATATTTCCTTCCCTCTGTTCATTATTTTTAGTGAAAACTAGATGTAAATATAAAGTGGGAAATATTGCTTCAAAATCCTGTCTGATTTTTTTACTAAATATAGTAAGAAGGAAACATAACCCGAGTTATTAACAATTAATTCATCATTAATCACTGAATGTACCTGAGAAAGCAGCCATTTTTAGAGTTGCATGGTTCCTGCTGTTAGAGATCGAGAGGGACTAAAGCAGACTAAAATCATTATTGCTGCAATAATGTCACATGAGGCTGCAGTTAAGCATGATTTACATTCGTTGTATCAAGTTAACTCCAAGATGACAGGATTGGTGATGAGAGATTGGTAAAATGGTTGCTTGATGGTAGACAATCTGGTACCTGAGTGAGATTGTTATAGAGCACTCCGGAGTGCTGCTGATGAGGGACTGTCAAGGAAATCATTAGGGGACTCAGTCAATGAAGATATGGATGAAGGTGACAGAAACCATGAAAGGAATGAGGTAGAGGCATAAGTGGACAATGTTCTGGAGATAGAAGATTACAATGGGCGAATTGTCCCAGAATTGCAATAAGTGCCGTATTGGGCAGGTAAAATGACGTTTTACCCGCCAGCCGCAATGGCGGCTTTTCACGCTGTATCATCCCAAACACACCACATTAATTATGCATTCCCAAGGAACACGCTGTTTCAATGGCGGGCGGGCTCTCATTCACCCACCACCCCATCACCTCACCGCTTCAGCATGCTGGGCACCGTATTTAAAGTCCAGCTGCGCGGACACCTCTCATTGCTTCCAGCCCATGACTGCTGCAAAGAAGACATGGCCCTGAAAGCCAAAAAACTGCAGACTCCAGGTTCAATGACGCATCCCTCGAGCACCTTTTGGACACAGTGGAGGCTCGCTGTGATGTACTCTATCCACGCTCTGGCTGCAGGGTGGGCAGCAGCTTCACTTATCTAGCTTGAGATGCAGTGGCAACGGAGGTCAGCACCAATGCATAAGAGGACAGCCACCCAGTGCGGCTACAGGATGAATGGTCCCTCCAGGTGCTCCTTCCCCTCAAGGAGTCAGGCGGGTTGCCCGGGCACCCGAAGGGAGGAGGAGCGGCAGTTGGACACCCCTGGGTCATCCACTCAGGAATCTCAGAGGCTGTCCTCTCGCTCCAAATCCCCTTTGCCTGTAAGCCCCTCAACCTCGTTCTCTGTCACCGTAGAGGAAGCAGTTGGCCAACAAGTGATTCTGGAGGGAGAAATGGCAGGGCCTTTCGGAGCCTTGTGCAAGCATTATCCCACACACGTGGATCCTTCACATATCGTACTCACCTCAATGTCCTGAGCATTTTGAATGCTGCCTACTGGGGTTCACTTTTAGTTGTCCATCTGAGCTAACCTGAATCTCTGCCCACCCAATGATCATACACCCATGCAGCACCTGATCTCGCCCACCATGATTGTCAATTCACTTTCAATTTGGACAGCAGGGTCTGGATTCGGTTTTTCATGTGTTTCCCCCATCTTTTACCCTCTCCCCATCACCTATTTCCATTCCCCCATCACTGTTGACTCCTCTGGCATCACCTTCCACCTCCCTTCCATGACCTACCAGCCACAACCCTTTTCCTTCGGGATGTCCAGGCGAACGTGCTTGTTACCTTCCTTCCCGAAAATCCCACCCCCATCCACATTCACTTTTCTGACCTCCTCCTTCCAAGCCCCAGGGTCTGTGTCTGCCTCCGAGACCCCACCAACTGCCCTCGCTATTCCTTCTACTGCTACCATCAAACCCTCACCCTCCCACTCTACCACCTCACTCTGCCCTCGGTCATTCTCACCATTCCCTCATACCATGCCCACCCTCAGTTTGTTCCCCAGGAGACAGTCATGGACCCATCAGACGTCAGATCCCTCCTCCGCATGTTCATCTGGTCATCCCCCTCTCCAGACCCCTTCCCCCACCCTCAGAATTCCTTCCCCCCTGGAATCCCTTCCCCCCTTGAACCCCTGCCCCACTCTGGACCCCTTCACGTCCCTTAGCCCCGTACTCCCCCATGCTTAGTCCCTCCTACTTCCTAACTCCCCTTACTTCTTCTGCTACCCTTAGTCCTTCCCCCCTCCTGACTCCTTCTTCCAGCCTTACCTCTTCCTCCAGTCTCACTTCTTCCTCCAGCTTTGCTCCTTTCCCCTTCCTGACTCCCTCAGACGTCCTCACTTCTTCCTCCAGCTTTACTCCTCTGCCCTTCCCAACTCCTTCCTCCACCCTTACTTCTTCCTGCACCCTTACTCCCTCCCCTCTCCATACTCCTTCCTCCTCCTGGACTCCCTAACCCTTTCCGCACTCCTTCCTCCCTCTGAATTCCTTCCCCTCTCCGCAATCCTCCCCCACCCCACTGGACTCCTTCCCCTCTCCGAACTCCTTTCCTTATGGCTTCCACCCCCCCCTTATGCCTGCCATCCCATTTGCCATCTTCTCCCCCCATTATCCCCTCCACCCCCTCCCAACCTCACCCCCCGACACTTTAATTCCCTTCCTCCCAACCTCACCCCCCCAAACCTCTTCCTTTCCCAGTCGATCCTAGACCTTCCCCTCGCACCCCCTCGACTATCATCCGCCGTGAGCATCAACGGTCACTTTCCAGCTCCTATGAGCTGCTTCGCAGCAGAGCCATGTCCATGAGAATCTACACAGGGTACCATGGATGTTCCTCCAGGATCTTCTGCTCCTTGGATGTCCGTGCAGTGAGCAAGGCCCTGGCAGTAAATCCTGACTTCTGCACATCACACATGTCAAGACGTGTTCTGCACTGACGTGTTTTCCTGCCGACACGGGTGGACGATCCAGCGGGGGGTGGATGAGTCCGGTGGGCTCGCCTTATAATGATATGCTGATGTGTTACAATGCGGTTCCCAACGTCCGATAGCGGGGAATGCGTCCCGCCATCGATGGGCTGAGTGGACGATCGCAAACTGTTTTCAAAGTCGTGAAACTGATTTTTGGTCCTCTCGCCATATTGTCCGAACACGCCCAACGCCAGCGGGCACAGAAAATCCCAGCCAATGTACCAGCTCAATGACAGTGCCAAGGATGTGCGCATCGCATTCATTAAACAAATCTGTCTGAAAAACTAAAAACAATATTGAAATGCTCTGAAATAGTGGCTGGAATTTTACAGGCAAGAGTGAACTCCCACTGTCAGGATGAAATGTGTGGCCCGTATCCATACTGAAGGGCAGCAGGAATGCAAGGTCTATTTTACCAAGAGCGGCCAATCCAGAGGCACCACGAGGGCTGCTGTCCAATTAAAGATGGTGAGCAGACCTTCCATACTGCCAGCCCAATCAGAGGGTTAGTAGCTCTGCAGCCTCGGTTGCAACATTCAAAGAGGTGGTACTGCTGAGGCAGCAAGGAGAAGAAGAGGGCACCTTCAGCTGGAGGCACCCTGAAGGCAGGTAGGAAAGCTTTTTATGTAAAAGGAAAATATTGCGGATGCTAGAAACCTGAAATAAAAACAGAAAATGCTGGAAAAACTCAGTAGTCTGATAGCATCTGAGGAGAGAGAAACAGAATTAATGTTTTGAGTTTGTATGGCTCTTCTTCAGAGCTTTCTGCCCCGGTCATCAGAAGGGTGAACCCTCCGGCAGCAGTTTTGGGGTTGCGGGGCTGTGGAGTTGGCCGTTGCCATTGGCAATGCCCTCTTCCGGGCCCTATAGCCCAATGTTCCTACATCCGTGCCCCAGGACCCCTCTGAGTGTCTGCCTCGATGCAGCTGGTATCATCTCCATGCAGCCAGGGACCATTCTGACACCAGTAAAATGCTCACGGGCTGGTAAAATGACCATCAATAGGCCAATTGGCTGGCTGCTCCCAGTCAGTTGGCAGTGGAGCTCCTGACACTGATAACATCCCTTAGCAGTGTGAAGGCATTGGACCTCCCTCCTGACACCATTCCCCGACATTTTCTTGCCCCTCCCATCTCCTAGCCTGTCTTCAGTGGGCTGGTAGAATTCCAGCCAATAGTTCCAAAACACTGCGCTAAACACTACTGATCACATTTGAACCAATATGTTCCATGTGTTACATTTCTGTAGTCTTTACGCTGATTACCAAATCATCTTACATTTCAGTTCAGAGGACAGCTGAGCACCTGTGGCATTCAGATAAAGGCAAAATACTGCAGATGCTGGAAATCTGAAACAAAAACAAAAAATGCTGGAAAAACTCAGCAGGTCTGACAGCATCTATGGATAGAAAGACAGAGTTAACATTTCAAGTCCGTATGACTCTTTGAAGAAGAGGAAAAAGAAGAAGAGTCATACGGACTCGAAACGTTAACTCTGTCTTTCTCTCCATAGATGCTGTCAGACCTGCTGAGTTTTTCCAACATTTTTTGTTTTTGTAGCTGTGGCACTTGTTTTCACCAACTGGGGACAAATTTGAGATAAAAAAAAACACAGAATTCCATGCTTCCCAAATGTCCTGCAGTTTTTCACTGCAGGATGTCTTTAAGTTTTGTTTTTGTAGGTTTCATGCTGTCAGTTAGCCTGATTGACAGACTAGAGGCCTATTGGTTGGGAAATCCTTCAGCACAAGGCCACAGCAGAACTGTCAGCTGGCCTAGCAGCAGTGAGGGGAGGTTCAGTCACAGAGGGTGTGGGATCAGATGTTGGTTATGGAAGGTCTGATCGAGGGAGGGAGGTTGCATCCAATGGTCAGGGGGTGCTGTTAGTAGTCTGTGGGTCCAGTTGTGCTCTGGAGGTGGGGGGGATGGGTGAGAGTCTAATGGTGGTTTGGAATGAGCAGGTAGCGGTCAGGGTTGATGATGGTGGATGGTGCAGCATTTGTCAGTTGGGGGCGTCCGATGTTGGTTAGGCATCCAGTGATAGTCGATGCAGAGGCCTGATTGTGGTTTGGCTGAGAGGTTCCAATGGCGCTCGGAGGAGGGTGCTAGCAGATCATAGAGGTTGGGAAGTGTTTACTGAGTATCCTAAATGAACCTCTCTTGCTCCTCCTAGCTCACAATTGGTGCTGTAAACGCTCTTAACTCGTGGATTCAGCTCTCCTCACCTCATTTCACCTGTGGGTTTCCTCGGGGGTTGGGAAAAATGGACAACTTGAGTTAAAAACAGAACTCCACAATTTACAGGTTGCCATCCTGAAAATGCCCTCCTTACCCCAACTCTCTGTCTTCTATTAGTTAGCCAATCCTCTATCCATGCTAATTAGTTGCTAGTTTACCCTGAAAGTTTTTTTTCTTCCTCTTTATTATTTTTTGTTCATCTTTTGTGGGTTTTTAAAACTTTCCCAATCCTATGGCTTACCACTAATCTTTGCCACATTGTATGTCATTTCTTTTAATTTGATACTATCCTTAACTTCCTTGGTTAACCATGGTTGGTTTATCCCTTCCATGAATCCTTCTTCTTCACTGGGATATATCTTTGTTGTGAGTCATGAACTATTTTTTAAAACGCCTGCCATTGTTTAACAACCGTCTTTTCTTTTAAAAGCCAATCTCAGTCCACTCCAGCCAAGTCTGCCCTCATTCATTTGTAATTACCCTTATTTAAGTTTAGCACAGCTGTTTCCGACCCAAGTTTCTCACTCTCAAACTGAATGCTAAATTCTACTATGTTACGGTCACTGTTTCCTAGTGTCCAGATGTTAAGGAACTGTCAAAGGGCTGTGCAATTCTCAAGGAAATTTAAGGAGCTGTCCAGCTGTCATACATGAAAAAGCTATCTAGGAAGCGCCAAAGCTGTCAAGGAGCTGTCCAAGGATATAAAGCGAGTTGGCACAGAGGGGGTAAGGGTAAAGGGTGTGGTGGGGGTATAGGTTTGCATGAGTTGGCACTAAGTTGGCATATGGGGTATGGGGGCCATTAGGGGGATGGTTGGGGGTCATGGGTTGGCATAGGCTGGCATGGGTGAACTCTAGGAGTGTGAGGGATGGCTGAGGAGTGAGGATTGGAGGAATGCTTGTTGTTTCAGTATTAGTTTTCATTTATTTAAATGCTGTGTTGATCACAGGGGCAGGCCTTGCACCTAACCCACCTCTGCAGCCAGCAGCCTGCACATTCGTTCCGGGGTTGCCCTGAGTCCTGTTTCAGCCCGCTCCCCCAACCGAAAGCCTGACCTGCGGGCAGACATTTTTAAATGTCAAATTTGCTGAGCTGAGAAATCACCCGAATCACTGAACCCGGAGACGAAAATTCGGGCCAGAGTTTCGAATGGTTCCTGTTGTAGGGTAATTGCCCATCGGCAGTTTGAACTTCCCAGGCAATTATTGTGCAATTCTGATGTCGGGGCTTCTGGGGGTGGCCGCTGAGTTTTCCTTTTCATGACTCTATCTTTGAATTGCTACAATATTTTGAAACTGATTTAAGCCAATCACTACTCCAAAATGCTCCGAATGACCTAACAAACAAGACCCTGGTATAAATATTTCACCTCATCTGCGATTTTAAAAAAATGGTAGTTCAACTCACTCCTTTGATATTCATCCTGAATTACACTTAAATGACCAAAAACTATTGCGCATTTCATGGTATTTTAAGTTCAGCTTTATGAAAACATGTTCCCACTGTACAGCCTAGCAACACTTGACAGATAAGAATAGCAAAGCAATGAGAAAGTATTTGATTTGAGCCATTATCTCAATGTTTAAAACCAAATCTTTCTCTGAACTGGGATATTTGGATTCCACCTCAGTTGCCCCCTCAAAAAGAGAAACTTTCCAGTGACATTACTGTGCCAACTATTCGCAACTCTAGAGGTGGTGGGCTTCCTGAAGCTTCAACAGTCTAATTTTTAAAAAAGGAGCAATTTTTGCTGTGTTTTTCAATTTAGTTTGTTGTCCGCTTCCCACAATGATATACCAGCATGCATTTCACAAATGCTCACTAGGGTCGCATATGAGGAGTTCTCACAACTTCTCCCTGCTGGATTTAGGATAATCCTCGGCCTTCACTTTAGTAGAGATCCGTGGACTCCAGAGATAGAGATTAATAACCTTTATTTATCAATTCACGAATACAAACCCACCACTTCCATGATTTACAAGATTATGTCAATTATACTCAAAAACAATGGACTCATTGGGTCCTGTGAGTCATCTGACCACTTCTATGTAGTGTCATGAAAAGTATTTAGATTTCCTTGTCTGGTGTATCTTTATAAAATTTAGGAGCAAGAATAGACCACAAAGACACTCAAACCTACTCCATCGTTCAGTACAATTATGGCTGATCATCTGCCTGAACTCCACTTTCCTGCATGGTCCCTATATTCCTACATCCTCCAAAAGATCAAAAATCTATCACATGCACATGATTAATCAAAGCAGTATCCATACCTCCATATGCTTTTAAATTTTATTACAGCAAGACCTTTCTCAGTTCACACTCCCAAGACCCACACAAAAAAAACTGGGCTTCTGTCTACTAAGTCAGGCCATCCTATGCTTAATTTCTCAGTCTCATGTCTCTGCATGTCCATCGTGAGATTTAATCCAATTCGACCTTTTTTAGCACAGCCGAACGTAGCTGTATGGAGCTGACTACTCAACCCGTTTACTAATCCTTGCACTCCCCATGATTTATCAGCCACTAAAATTAATGAATGGAAGACATTGGAGGGAACAGAGAGAAAATGGGGTGGGCAATTTCTTAATGTGCAAGCTCAGCGGGTTTGAGTCCATATTAGGAACATGCTTTTGTAAAATTTATCCCACTATCTTCAAGCTTCTTCTGTCCCACAGAGTCCAACTACACTCATACACCAGCAGTGTGTTTTAACTATAGGGGAGATTTTCCACAATTGCTATACAAACTGACAATGTAGTGGAGTGGGGATTTTAAGGTGTATTGATTTTAAATTAGGTAAATTTTCTGGAGTTCTACAAGATCAGTTGTTTAAATAGGTTAGTACCTTGCAAGATTGTAGGTTGCAGTTTGTTGTTGTCAGGATCATGGCAAAGACTCAGATGCCAATGATATCGTTGCCAATCATTTCAGGGTGATAAGTAATAAATTTCATACATAAAAACAAAAATCTGAAGAAAAAGAGCAGGTGGAAATAATTCACACAATTTCACTCATTGTTAAAATTACACTATGCAATTTCAACACAAATTAATATAAACTCTCAAACATTAATCCCTGGTCTGCCAATTTTGTTATTTAAGTTGTTAGGGGTCACAAGATGTTGTCAAGATGAATAGAACAACCACCTCAGTCACTTTCAATGCTAGTTATACTGTGACTCCATGAGCAGTATGCAAATCCAGCAGTTACTCTGCTTAAACAGCAGACAACAGCTTCAGCCACATTTACATCAGTTGGACCCTACTCAGTAAACCTGCACACTGGGGATTATTTGTTCTGTCAAGTACATTTTCAAAATGCCACAGAAAAAAATTGATCAGGTCCCTTCATTAAAAAGAAAAGGAGATGCTAATCTGACCTTATGCATGTATTTTTCCATGTGTATTCTGTGATATCTATCTCTAAACAGGAAAAGGGCAAAAAGAGAGTATGAAATGGAAAAGAAACCCTTGATGATATATGTGAGATTGAGGGGACATTTATCACTAAAAACTGCACTATCTCCCCTTTTGTCACTTAATTTATCGTTTATTTTAAGCTTCAATAATAGTGTATGAGTTTTGGCAGAGATAGTATTAATTTTCAACCAACTAAGGACGTGCATCATCCATTTTGCAGTGACATGGCAGTATAAATTCAAGCCAAATAAAACAAAACTTCAAGAAATGAGACAGTGCTGATATAGTATAGAGAAACACCATATTAACAAATTAAATTGGTATTATAGTTTATATATTACTGTAATACTATTTTTATCTGGCAGAGTAAATGTACATAATAAATTAGGTATGCAACGCTAAATGTCCTGTAATTTTAAACAGCTTAAATATTCATCAGGGGCAAGCCATACATAAATTATATGGGTCAGAGTGACATTTAATTCTTTATAGCATAGGTGAGAACATTAGCGATTTTTCAGAGATTGATTACAGTGATTTTTTTTTGCACAATTCTTCATAATGATTTATCCTCAAGTAGCATGGTTTAAAATCCTAGAGCAGAATCCCAGAATTGCACTAAGTGCGGTAGTGGGCATGAGAAACGACGTTTTACCCGTTGGCCGCAATGGCGAGTTTTCGCACCATATTGTCCGCTTCCTGGCGTTAATAATGCAGTCACGGGAAACACGTCAGATTGCTGGTGGGCGGGCTCAGATTTGCCCGTCACGCCATGACCTCAGCGCTTCCTTGATCCGGGCACCATATTTAAAACGCACCAGAGCACATGCCTACTTCATGCTTACAGACCAGGACTACTCCAGGCAACAGATGTCCCTGAAAGCAAAGGTGATGGTAACCCCAAATTTAGCGCTGCCTCTCTGGGGTGCCTGCTGGATGCAGTGGGAGGCTGCCACGATATCCTCTACCCCCTCTCTGTTCGCAGGAGATCCATTAGAGTCACCAATCCGGCCTGGGGGGTGGTGGCAAGGCGGTCAGTGCCGACGGAGCACAGAGGAGATCAGCCATCCAGTGCAGGAAGAGGATGAATGCTCTCATCTGTTCCACCAGGGCAAGTCAACCACCTCATCACTCTCAATACACACACTCACAAACCCATCATACATCCAGAGGGATCTCACACCTCACAACACCACTAACTCTCACACACACCCTCACACCTCCATCAGGCTCATATCATCTGGAGCTCACATCCTCATCCCATCCATGGCTCTGCTAACCACACAAACATTCCACACATTCTTATTATCTGCCATGGCGTGCATCCTGCTCACACACTCTCCATCTGTTTTCATGTAGGAGAAGCAGGCACACGACAGGAGAGAGAGGCCCCAGACCGGGGGTGGATTTGCTGTAATAGGCCCCTCACTCACTTTGAGGAGCGTGCCATCACATTGACTGGTGAGGATGTGGAAAGTGCCTGTGGCGATGATGAGGTCGGCAGTGAACACCCACGTGAGGATCCTGCACCATATAATCCCTCTCTCAACGCAAATATGAGTGCTCTTTCTCCTGTTTTTGACTCTGCTGCCATGCATTAATTATCTCTACTTTGTTTCATAGGGAGCTCTGCCAAGCGACCAATGCCCTCAGCCAGACAGTCCCTCAGCTCCATCCAGGTCCCCACCTCCAGCCAAGAGGCCTCCTCCTCCATCGAAGAGCTGGAAATAAGCGGCCTGGAAGACCTGTCACAGCATTTACCAACACCCTCCACCAGTACAGAGACACACACCTCAGTGGGATCTAGATCTAGAGCAGGCTCGGGTTCACAATCTGGTGGTCACCGCACGGGCACGTGTCTGCAGGAGGAGGCAGGTTCAGCCGAGCTCCCCAGCACTTGGGAGGACTGCTGGGGTAGAGGCACCTATCAGGCCAAGTCAGGAGACGAGCCTCTGGATTCGGCCTTCCAACCCATCCTGGAGAGTCAGTAGAAGGTGGGGGAACATCACGAAGAGCTGTTGGAAGCCCTCATCAGAGTGGCACGCGAGTTGGAGGAGTGTGTCCGCCTGCTCTCTGGTGAAGTGGTGCCCACATCTGTACGTATGGAGGTCTCCATGGGAAAGATGGCAGATGCCATGGAGATCCTGGTCCAGCAGAACATGGAGATCTGCGCAGACCTGCGCTCCATCGCGGTAACCATGGGTGACTCCCTCCTTTCCTGCAGTGGCAACGCAAAAGGTAAATGGGACAGCTCAACATCCCTCAAGGGGCCCCTTCCCCTCAAGGGGTCAGGCCGGGGCCCTCGGGCACATGAAGGGAGGAGGAGCAGCAGCTGGAGATCCCTGGGTTATCCACTCAAGAATCTCAGAAGCTGTCTGCTCCCTCCAAGTCCCCTTTGCCTGTTACCCCCTCAACCTCATCCTCTGTCACCACAGAGGGAGCAGCTGGCCCATGGGAGGACTGGAAGGCCCTCAAGGCCTCTGGTCTCCAGAGGACACACGCTGAAGTCATCAAATGCAACAGAGCCAACCACTGCACAGGCTGTCTTTACCACCACTGCGGATGTCAGGGCAGCACCTAGAAAAAGTGGTAGGCCTAGAAAAGTTAAGAAATGCTAATCACAAGTGGTTGCACATGTGACCACATTGTCACTTTATAATCTGAAAATATATTCACTTTCACTGAATAATGTGTAATGTTATCTTTTAGCTTCATTGACAGGCTTCATGGGTGGTCCCCCTGCACCGCACCCCCCCCACCCCACCCCACCCCACCCCCCCCCCCCCCCCCAACCCCAACCACCACCGCCCCCTCAACTAGCAGTTCAGCTGCACGCAGCCAGATCACGAGTCATTATGGAGAGAGAAGCATACGTGGCAGGGCCTTTCGGAGCCTTGTGCAAGCACTCTCCCACGCACACGGATCCTTCATCCATCACACTCATCTCAATGTCCCGAGCATTTTAAATGCTTCCTGCTGGGATTCACTTTCAGTTGTCCATTTGAACTGACCTGCATCTCCGCCCACCCACTGATCGCACTCCCATGCAACACCTGTTCCCACCCAACATGAGGCTCCGCTCACTTTCAATTTCGAAAAGGTGGTAGTGGTCAAATTCTTCATGAGCTCCCTGACCATTTCCCCTCTCCAATCACCCATGTCCTTTTCCCGATAACCATAGACACCACTGGCATAGCCTTCGGCCTCCCAACCCGTAACCTTCTAGCCCAAATCCTTGTCTTTCCAGGATGCCCATGTGAACATGCATGTTCCCTACCTTCCTGAAAATCCCACCCCATCCATATTGACCTCCCCAACTACCTCCTTCCCACCGTCTGTGTGCATCTTTTCCTCTGTGTCCCCACCAACTACCCTCACCACCCCTTCTACCAATACCATCACATCCTCACCCTCCCACCCTATCAGCTCCCCCTGCCCCCTGTTATTCTAACCATCCCCTCTTACCATGCCCACCCTGAGTTCGCTCCCCAGGAGGCAGTCATTGACTCCACAGATCACTCCCTTGCACGTTCACCTGGACATTCCACAAGCCCACACAACATCTTCCTCCCCCTTACTCCTTCCTCCTTCCTTACTCACCCCTCCCCCAGGACACCTTTCCCCCTCCATTCTCCCTTTTTCCCCTGGGCACTTTCCCCCGCTCCGGATTCCCTTCCCTTACATCTTCCTCCCCCCTTACACTTACCTCCCCACTTGCATCATTTTCCTCTGTTATATCTTCTCCTTTCTGGACTCCCTCCTTTCCTAGACACCTCTCCCCACCCCCCTCTGAACTCTCTACCTTACACCTTCCTCCCCACTTGCACCATTATCCCCCATCACACTTTCTCCCATCCTCCTTCATACCTTTATCATCACCCCAACCTCATCGTCCCAGACACCTTCAGCTCCCACCTCCCAACCTCACCCCATGACACCTTTGCCCTCCCCTTCCAACCTCACTTCCCCCCCACCGCCCCCCCCCCGCCCCAACAACTTTGCCCCCCGCCCACCAGGCCAACCTCACTGTCCCCTCCCTAAAACCTTCGCCCGCAACCCCCACCCCCAGTACACCTTCCTCTCCCACTCATGCCTAGACCTTCCTCTCTTGCAACACCCCCACTTTTGCCCTTCATTTGTACCAGCCCATGGCGAAGTCCATGAAGTTTCAAATCCTCAGCAAAGTCAAGGCTGTTGTGTGGAGACCTCCCACCTTCTGAGGGCTGCTTCACGGCAGAGCCATGTGCATGAGGGTCCACCCACCATGCGATGCACATGTTCCTCCAGGGTTTGGTAGCTGTAGGCCTTCAGCATCTCCTTCTCCTCAGATGTCCACGATCTGAGCAAGGCCCTAAATGTAAGTCCCAATTTCTGCTTGTCACGCTTGTCCAGATGTGTTCTGGGCTGGCGTGTTTTCTCGCCGGTTTAATGGTAAATCTGGCATGGGGGGGATGATTCCAGTCCCATTAATGGGATGCAAATTGGATTCACGGCCGCCTCCAGCAGGATTGGCGATCCGCCATGGCAGGCAGCACTGGATGATCTCACTGTGATTTCATGCCAGTGTGATGCTGATTTCTGCCCCTACTGCCGAATTCTCGCCCCCGCGCGCTATGATGCCTGGCGCAAATGGATGTGGATAATTTAGCCCCTAGTTTCATCAGTTGATTAAAGATTTGATATAAATATATTTTTGAATGGACTTAAATACATGACAAAGAAATTGGCCAAGAAGCAAGTTTTTTCAAAAAGAAGTACGAAAATGAAGCGCCAATTCAAGATTATCTTACATATCGTCTTCTATTTCTGCTGATTTTCCTTTCTACTGTAGACTGCAGGGCACCTTCACTGACAGGAGGAAGGAAACCGTGGCAACCAAGGTGAAAGAAACATGTCCAATTCTAGCCACATGCCTCCTGTTTCAGTCCTCACCACACATGGAGCAGTTTCTATAGTGCTTACTGTAAGTGTGGCATGATTCAGAGAAGAGTGAAAAAGTTTGTTTTTTGAATTAGCAGTGGGATGGCTTAGCGAGTAAATGCAGTACAAAGCAAGGCAATGAATTGTACAGGCCATAGATCCCAACCTGGACTGAACGTAATTCCTGGAGTTTGCTGAGTTAGTTCAGCTAGAAGGTAGTAGTGGTGATACAATTGGTTTCAGAACCCTTGTTCAGGGAGGGGAAAAACACCTGACTCCCATGTGGGTGAGGGAAGCTTTAGGTTTAGCTTTGCTGCTTTCCATTGTTGAATAGCTTGTTTGATACTCAATTTGCATGTAATGCATGGCCATATGAATAATCTATCAGAGGGCGTATGAAATCTTAGTTAACATCAGAGATTACTTTAAAGGAAGGAAGAAATATTAAAAGTTTATTTTTAGAACCTGAACATGTGACATATGCTTTCTTTATTTTTTAATGTTATTTTTCATTTTATTTTAAATTGTATATCAAGACGAGCAATGCTATAATTCTGAATTTGCTAAATTTGCAATTATTGTTGGATGGGTTGCCTGTAACTATCAAATTTGTTCATACTTCCTGGCACAGATAAGTGATACGGTGGCCCAGGTTTGAGCCTGGGGTGAGTTCTGTTCCTGTGTGGGGAGGATTCTGTGGGGTAAGGGCTAAGATCAGGAAATCGAGAAGAACAGGTCTCCCAAATGTCCTGCAGAAGTTAACTGCAGGCCTCCTTTAAAGGTGGACCCTGCCCATAGACAGCTTGACTGATAACTGAAAGTCCTTCAGGTAGGAAGTCTGCTTCACAGGGCCCAAGCATACGAGATCAGGCAGGTGTATTGGGGGAGTGAGGGAGATCATGGTGGGGTCCAGATTACAGTTTGGAAGGTCTGGAACATGGAGAGGAAGTGGGTCTTGATTGAGCATTGGGGTAGGATTCTGACTTCAGGTAAGATGGGTCTGATGTTAGTCACAGGGTCCCTTGGCGGTCATGGGGAGCTAATAGTGTTAGGAAGGAGCAGACAGATCACAGGAGGCAGTGGACAGTTTACCAGGAAGCTTTGTGGGACTGGGAGAAAGCATTTCTGCTCCTTCTGACTCACAAGCAGTGCCTTAAAGACATTTACATCACATATTCAGGCCTCTCACCTTGTTTAAACTGTTGAGTTTCCCCAAGGCCCAGGAAACTTAGCTGCCTGTGGTTAAAAATAGAATGACTGTTAAAATGAAGGCATGCAGTCTCATTACAATATTTAAATGGATAACCTGTTTTCCCCCCACCCCCCACACACATGAGTGGGATGGCTATCTGTCATTCTGTTAAAACTGGAAGTGGGCGAGTTTGAAGGGGGTTCGATTTTTGTTCCATATTTTTTGCAGTTGAACCTACAACATGACCCCCCAACCCATCCATCTTTGGGAGTTAAGGTTCTACCCAATGTTTCGATGCAGTGATTGATGTCACTTAGGATCTTGGAATCATATGGCTCAGAAGGAAGTCATTCAGCCCATCATGCCGTTGCTAGCTCTTTGAAAGAGCTATCCAATTAGTCCAACACCTCTCTTTCCCTATAACTCTAGAAATTGTTCCTTCTCAACCTTATATTGAAACCCTTGCGAAAGTTACTATTGAATCTGCTCCCATCACCCTTTTCTTCTTATCCCCCCCATTGAATATTTTGCCAATTACTCTAAATTTATGTCTTCTTGTACCAAGAAAGAAAGCCTGGAAAGTTTCTCCTTATTTACTCTACCAAAACCCCAGATAAATTTGTTTGCCTCTATTAATTCTCTACATAACTTTCTCTGATCTAAGGAAAACAACCATCGATGCTCTTGTCACTCCACACCCACAAATTGATGTGTGATACCTTTAAGCTGTTGACCACTGCCCGTCTGAGACAAACCAGCCTTGTTAATTTTGCACCAGGGAACACAATTTCCACACACGAGCAGTTGATTGTTAATTTCATAGAATAGCCTACAGTCCAATTACTTTCCCTGGCAGCTGCAGAAAGGTGACAGCAACTGTGGCAAGGGCCACACCACAGGTTCAGGCATTTGGTGTATGTGCTTCGCGAGGAGCCAGTAGTGCAAAGCTACCATCTGTGGGATTATGACTGAACGCCTCTAAGTCAGAATCCCGCATGAACAGTACTGCAGCCTCATTAATACATTTGCTCAAATGCAAAGCGGAGTAATATGTACACACAGCAGCCCCTGGCCACAGCAATGCAAAATCTTAATTTAGTCAAATAATCTGACACCTACGTAGTAACCAACACCTTTCCAATGGCAGAACCATGGGCTGGAATCTTCCATTCTGGAGTTTAAGTTCAGTAACAGGTGTGGAAGCGAGAGTGATTTCTGCTAGGGGGCAATGGTGGATTAGCTGATCACATGCGATCTTGCACTGTTCAGCTCATTACATATGTATCTGGAGGAGCTCACAGATTCCCACGGCGGCAGCAGTCAGGAAGTTGCCATCTCCGGCTTTACCTCATAGGGTTTAAGGTCTGGGTGCCATATTTAAAGACCACCCAGATAGCCAGCGCTATTCCTTCCACCTTGGCCCAGCCAACTCTCCACCCTTCCCTGCTAACCTTTCCTCCTTTCCTTGGCCATCTTCCACGCAATTTGCACTCTCACCCCACCCACTCTCAAGCATAGGTTGGCATTTACAGATGCTCTTCACAGAGGACAATGCAGCGGCAACTCACCCTTAAGCATGTCTACCTCACTCACCAGGTGCATGCCACTTATGTGCAGATTTAAATTTGAACCTTCTAATTTCTTGTTGGCAGGGAACTTAATTTGGAGAGAAAACTTAATTCTGGTGAGGTGGCCTTTTAATGAGTATGCATGACAAGCGAATATTACTCGTTGGGAAGCTCGACCCACATTTAACCCGTCTTTAAAATCCCGCCGTTGGGAAACTGATTCTTGGCCTCAATCAGTGCCAAGCTTCCCGCTGCTGGAGAGCCAGGAAGATTCCAACCGTAGAATCAAGCATGCCAGCCAAAGGTGACAGAATATTGTCACTCAAAGATCATTTTCTCATATGTATGTATAATACTTAAGCAGCAATCTCACAGCATCACCTTTTCTTTCCTGTCAAGAGCAATATGAGAGAGCTGTTGCAAGTTAATTCATCTAACTATAACCTTTCACTCCGGTTAAACTGCCTGAGTGTTTTTCACATTATCAGTCAGACTTGTGAAATGAAGCCAGCAGGAGTCTGAATAGTGGCTTTGAGTTGCTTCTGACTTTGTCAGCACTGTGTTTGCACTGGTCACAATTGGAACATAAAACTAGACTTGTCCTGCAGTCAAAATCTAAAGAAACACTCCAGGAGGCTGAATCTGGTATTCCAAGCATCAGTTTTGTTCACTGGCCTGGCTACACAATGCTGCTGCTGGTGATGTTCACTACATTGATTGGAATTAACTGATTTTCATTGTCAATGGGAAAGACATTCAATGCTTTGAAACACTGGCTTGGTGCAAAATTGGTTCACTGTTCCTTTCTGAATTGATGCCGAGCAGATTATTATGTCTATCTGAGCTGTTTTAATAGGAGGTTACTTCCTTGTGTTTTTAAAAATATAGGGTGCGATCACTGAATTAATATAATTTCTTATTCATTCGTTGGGTGTGGATGTCACTGGCTAGGTCAACATTTAATGGCCATCCGTAATTGCCCTTAAGGTGGTGGTGAGCTGCTTTCTTGAACCGCTGCAGCCCATGTGCTGTGGGTGCAGCCACTGTGCTGTTAGGAATCTGTACTGTGCTGTTATTGAATTATATCATCGTATCCCTTAATTGTAACATTGTTTTTTGACCTGTTTCTCCCCGCTGTTCCTGTAAGCTTGGGTTTGTCTCAAGGAACACAGACTCCAGTATTATGTCGGAGTGGGCATTCTTCACCTGTGGGGACGGTGGAAAGCTAGAAGGCCCTTTGACAATGGAGGGCATCACAGCCATGCCTGATTCTGCACTCCTCTGGCACTCCAGTGCAATAGGGAGTTGCACTGTCGGAGGTTCCGATTGTGTGCTCGAGTGCACATAAAGGATCTCATGGCACTATTTTGTTGGAGAGCAGGGGAGTTATTTTCATTGTCCTGGCCAATGCTTATTCTTCAATCAACATCACACAAATGAAAAATATAGTTATCATCACATTGCTGTTTGTGGGAGTTTGCAGAGTGCAAATTAGTTGCCTTGCCTCCTACATTACAACAGTGACTGCACATCAAAAAGTACTTCATTGGCTGCAAAGTGCCTCGAGATGTCCAGCGGTTGTACAAAATGCTGTATAAATTAAAGTCTTTCTTTTTTTTTTTTGCTCCTTATCTAGTGTGCACAGATGCACCCGATCAGGTATTAGGACTTAGGCATGGAAACCTTGCCTGGTTTTCTCTCTCTCTTGTCCTGCAGAGGGCTGTCAGGGCACAGCCTGAACTAAGAGCTTCATTCAGTGTTAACCAGGTATAGAACCTGACATCTTCAGGTCTGCAACACTTTAGGGTAGAGTTTCTGCTTTGGGTGCAATTGGCAGTTCCAGGGCAAATTGTGCCCAAACTGTCCATTTTGAAAATTGTTTTCTTCCCCCAGAGTTTCCACTCAAACTCATTTGCATTTCAGCACACACAAAACCATTATAACAGACAGCAGGTGTAATTTTAAAAAATAAAATAACATTTGTTTTAAAAATGTTTTACCTCATATACTTCTTCATATATTTAAAAGTGAAGTGTGATTAAAACAGTTGAATATAGGTTTATCATAAAAAATAAGCATTTTTAGTCTCAGTCTGAATGTACCACCTGAGATTCCTGATTTTAAATTACTGAAATTCACTTTTATAAAATATATGAAGCTACTTTCCAGTTATATTGGTATACATTAATCAGTTTCTTTGTAAAAAAAGAATACAGCTTAAAGCTTTTGAAACATATTTTTTCCTATCCTAGTGCCCAAAAGCAGCAGCTTAATTATATAATTAAAGCAAAATACTGCGGATGCTGGAAATCTGAAACAAAAACAAAAATAGCTGGAAAAACTCAGCAGGTCTGACAGCATCTGTGGAGTGGAAGACAGAGTTAAGTCTTACTGAAGGTAATGAGCACAATTCGCAGAAATTAGAAATGGTGATTAATACAGCCTTGGAGCATGGACAGTTTTGTGGGTCGGGCCTGTTTCCAGTGTGATGTTTTTTAAGCCAGTGCAAAAGGTTATGAAACTCGAGCTACACTAAACACAATTCACACTTAAAATTCCATGATCTTTTACACCGGTTTTGCCAATTTCAGCAGTTTTGCACAAAGAAAACAATGCAATCAAGCGGAGAATCAAGGAGATGGATTTTTATGCATCCCTCTGTGTTGGAATGGAAGATAACTGGTAAAAGCATGGTGGACGGGACCCACTTCCAGCATTCCCACCCCCATTCCCATCACTGGTAATTTTCAGCTGCGCAGGATAAGGGTGCGGATGGAGAGCCTGCATGCAACAGTCCCAAACTCACCAGCTCTAATACGAGAGTGGTCATTTCAGGTCCCCAGCAATTTTGATGGAGCCTGGCTGTTTCTGAAGGTGACATGATTCACATCAACTCAGGGGTGTTGTGAAGCCTGAGGGAGCCCTAGTCTGCTGTCAGGAAATGTTTGACAGGTAAGTTCAAAATGTATTGCCAACTTCACATGCTTTTAATGCAGTGATTGATGACAGGGTTCTTAAAAGTTGAGTGACTGTTAAATTGGCCACATTGTGAAAAAGTCTTCAAATGCATTGGAGTGCATTGTCCATTGGAAAAGTGCTCTTAGCTTTGAACAAGATTGATATTCAGATTTGACTGTGTCAATTTATCTCTGTGATTTAATCATTTCATTGAATAACAGCTCAGACATCTGTTTTCTTGCTTCACAGCTTGGAACAGATGGCTGAGTTCAATGAGTGACTTCAAAGTATTTAATGAATTCAGCTGTGGAGGTTTTGTTGACACAGTTGTGCAATGGAATCTTGGTAATGGAGCTTGGCTGAGCTCCAAACACCACTGATGGATTCGGCTCGACGGGGATTGTTGATACAGCTGTGTAGGGGACTGTGAGTGTATTTATTTTGACACTTTCATAAAAAACATGATCCTATTAAGTGGTTTTTGAATGATTGTTTATGGTTACTATTTGATGAGTATCTCAAAGACTTCCTAATGTTATTATAGGGCTCAAGAGTTCTGTACATGGTGGATTCTGGGTGAGTGGGCATGAGGATGTGAGGAGACATGAGAGATGTGTGGGAATAGGGTTGAGGGGGGATTTTGAAGTGGTGAGGGAAAATATGGAGGGTATGGGGGGATGAGGGAACTATGGGGGTATGGAGGGAGTGAAGGGGATGTGAGGGGTATGGGAGGAATAGAGGTGTAAGAAGCATGGAGGGTGAGAAGGATAGAGAATGAGGATTAGGTGGCATCACACTCAGCTACAGAACTGGGCTGATTTCTCAGAAACTGAGGTGGGCCTTCCAACCTGCCCACTTTGGCATCTGTCCACCTCTATTTCTGCCTGGGCTCGCTTCCGGAGGTGGTGGGCCTGACTCCAGCTTGTGCCCACCACCCCATCAATGAAGACCCTGGGTGGCACCACTGGGCATGAGGCAGGGTCACGATGTTGGAAAATGGCCTAACTCGCGATTCCCCACGAATATGAAAATCTGGCCCCAGATTTTGTACTATGCCAGATAGCACATTAGAGAAGAAGCCATTAGAGATTCATTTGTATGTAATATAAATAATGAGAAACTATATTTGCTTTTATATGGCACTGTAACACATTGCAAAGAGTGTCACACAATTAATTCCTTTAAAGGGAATTATTGTCTCGTATGAAGATTAATTATTCATTTGCTGATATATTCTTTGAATCTCAATCAACAGCAATATTCAAGCATGGGCAATGCTGCATGGAGTCAGAATATGCCTGTATTTTAATCCACCATTTAATAACATAGTAAACGACTTCCTGTATGTCACAGATGCTCGAGTGATACTTGACAAGTAGTAAGAGGTTACTGAAATTGATGAGCAAGTTAATTTATGTATTAAATAGCACCCAGATTTAAGGAACTTGCTGAAATTTAGACCAAAAGGAACAGGGTCAGTGAAAAACAGTCAGATACCCTCAAGTGAACACAAACTGAAATTCTAAGCAATATAGCAAAAAAAAATTGAATTTATTAAACTTTTTCGATAGAAAGCAAAGAGTAAGGGGAGAATTTTGAACCGATGGGACAGGATAGAAGTTGGTGAGGGGAGAAGGTGGGTAAACTAGTAAATATGTGAAGCCCAACCGCAACCTTCTGAAAATATACCTTTTTCTGGTTTAACCATGGTGGGCTCGGGGACATCTGATTAACCCACTCTGGAGAAGTGGGTCAGTTGATTATAATATTCAAATGAGGTTCTGCTCCTCAGATTTGTAGAAAATGGTGGCATTCAGCAATGCTACTTTTTTTATATTCATTCATGGAATGCGTACGTTAATTGAAAGGCCAGCATTTGTTAGCCACCCTTATTTGCCCTTGAGAAGGTGGTGGTGAGGTCTGCATTAATGCATCAGAGACTTGAGTTTAAATCCTACCACAGCAGTTGGTAAATTTAAATTCAATTAACCAAATAAATCTGGAATAAAAAGAAAACACATCCTTTAGCAAAAGGAAATCTGCCATGCTTAGCCTGTCTGGCCTACATGCAACCCACAGCACTGTGGTTGGTTGTTAATTACCCTCTGAAATGGCCTAGCAAGTGACTCTGTTGTAGCAAACTGCTGCAGAAAAGTTGAATAAGAATAAAACCTGATGAACCACATAGCATTAAACTAGGCATTCAATGACAAAGGCATGTACTGCCCAACTGGCCTTATGCTTATCTGGGGCTTGTGCCAAAATTGTGAGAGTTGTCCCACAGGCTAAGCAACATCATAGTCATCAAATCATACTTTAATGCCAATGTCTAAGACTTCTTCATCATCGTTCCCGGATATGACCTGTTCGACCAGCAAGGCAAAGCACCCACCAGAGGTGGCAACACGATGGTACACAGTCAAGAGGAAGTGGCCCTGGGAGCTCTCGATATTGTGTATTTGTCGGTTTGTCATATATCTTATTTATCTCAGAACAATGCAGAGATGACTCAAGTTTTGAATCCAGTTTATTTACAGAACTTTAAAACATCTCAGAACTTACAGGACATATTCACAGCTCAGAACCCAGATCCCTTCTGGAACTTTCTCATATTCCTTAACTCTTTAGCTCCACTGACAAGCTTAAACAATCAAGCAAGTGTACAAGGATCAGCGAACCAGACTAACCAACCAAATCCAGAACAATTCAACCATTGATCATTACACCTTTCCCCCCTTTTAACTAATGACCTTATTTTGAATTATATCATCCTAAACAAACACATATACATCAATTCATTTCTTAGAGCTCAACTTGTCTGTTTTCTCTAAGTACAGAAATAGTCTGAGATATGAAAGTCTCTTTGATCTGGGATCAGATCTACAAATCTGATGTTGTGGCCCTGTGTGATCAACTTGATGAGGCGGATGATCAACATCACTCACAGGAAAAGGAAATGCATCCCCATAGCCACTGTCCTTGAAATATCCAGGCATCTCATTATCCAGCACCTCGCATTCCACTTTATGTTGTTATCTAACAGATAAGCATTGTTATCAAGCAATCACCTGTTCTACTTTGGACCAGATAGAGATGATACAAGTTTGTGGTCATGATTTGGCCATTTGATTCGAACCCAATTTCTAACCTCAAAGTGTGGTTCCCTTGTGCCTGTCTGTTTGTCAAAGTATGCTTTTGCTTTACCTTGATGCTTTGCAATTCCATCTGCTTTCATCCTGACATTCTCATTAACTGGCAGTGACAGCTTAAGAATGGTCAGTGGTATGTGAAAGTTACGGCCTATTATAAGTTCAGCTGGTGTCTTCATATGTTCAACTAGGCCCCACTTATGACTAAAGCCTTGTTACATTCTGAACACTGTTAAGATTTCTCGTGTGTGCATGTGTATACGAGAGTGAGTGAGAAAGTGTGTGTGTATTATAATATGCACGTTTAATCCATCATCCTTGCTGAAAGCCTTGTTACAGAAGGGCACTGGTAGGGCCTTCACCAAATGTGCACACATAATGTTCCATTGCTGGCAAATTTCTGGCCACAATATTGTCAAATCTTCTCTCCAGTATGTGTCTTTTTATGACTGAAGATCTGTTCACTGTTGCGTATCAGCAGATGTCTCTGCTGTGAGAAAGAGTCAAAACAAAGCCTTACAAAACTCACACTGGAATGGTCCCTCTTCCAAGTGCATCTTATTGTGGTTCTTGTTAACATTTCTGTGAGCAAATCTTTTCCCGCAAAGTTTGCACTCCTTAAAGTAACCTGGTGTTTTGTCTTTTGTGATGGTATATACATGTTCTACCTCACTCTTAGGAAGAGACTCTTCCATGTGTTGAACAGATGAAATTTCTTCTTCAAATTTGCACATCTTTGTAAAATGGTTCCACTTAAAGCATGGACAAGGCATTGTGATTCGATGAGCATTTCCACAATTTGGACACCATTTTGAAGGTATTCCATTGATCGTGTGATGGGGTACATGTTACTGAGACTGTTGGGATCTCCTTGTCCGTAACCCTTGCACTTGAGCTGGTTGGACAAGCTGTGTCTGTAACCCTGAGTCTGAGGATGCATTCTTTGTGTAACCTCTTCGAATCTAACGTGGCAGATTTGACGTGGACTGTCAAGGTCATGGCTTTTTCCCAGGTTAGACCATCATCTTCCATGAGGAGACATTCCCTAATTTGTGGAATTGATGTTTTTTCAATTAATTGTTCACGAATTAGTTCACTGCTTAGTGTACCAAATTTACATGTAGAAGCCAATTGTTGCAACTGTACCACGTATTGTTTAATGGGCTAACCATTTCCCTGCGATCTCTGATAGAATGTATATCATTCAATCATCACACTTTTCTTTGGCTGAAGTATTTTTTGAGAATACTTACTGCCGTATCAAATGTAGACGTATCTTCCTCAAACTGCTTGAATGTTCACTGGCCTGCTCTGAAACAATGTACAAGTATCGCTTCTTACAGATCGCTGCCATAGCATGGGTGGGTCTCCTGGCAATGGAAGAAATGGTTCTGGAGCTAGTAAAGCTCAGAGCCAAGATTCTTTCTGGAACTTTCTCAGATTCCTTACCTCTCTGACTCTATCCACAGGCTTAAGCAGTCAAACAAAGTACAAGGATCAGTAAACAAGATAACCATTCAAATCCAGAACAATTAAACCATTGAAAATTACACTAGACATTGATTCTGGATCACATGAAGCCACATGACCTTAGGTCAAACATGGGCAAGGAAAGCTTCTGCTGATAACAATCTTCTGCCCTCCCTCAGCTGACGGATCAGTCCACCTTCATGTTGAATGCCACTTGGAAGCCACCACTGAGGGTAGCAATGGCATAGAATATGCTGTGGTAGGTCTTCAATGTCCATCATCAAGAGTGGCTTGGCAAGACCATTACTGACCAAGCTGGCTGAGTCCTGAAGGACATATCTGGCAGATTGGACCTGCGGTAGGTGGTGAAGGAACTAAATTGAGTGACAAATCTACTTGACCTCGTCCTCAGCAATCTACCTGTCACTGATAAGTCTGTATATGACATTATTAATAGAAGTGACCACCTCACAGTGCTTATGAAGACAATGTCCTGTCCTCACACAAAGGACACACTCCATTGTGGCGTGTGGCTCTACCACCAAGCTAAATGGGATAGATTGAGAACAGAAATTGGGCAACTTTGAGACACTACGGGCAGCAGCAGAATTGTATTCCAACATAACCTGTAACCTCATGGCCCACATATTCCTAACTCTATCATTACTGTTAAGCAAAGGGACCAACTTTGGGTTCAATGAGAAGTATAGAAGAGCACACCAGACACTGAACCAGGCATAACTAAAAATGAGCTGCCTGGTGAAGTTACAACGCAGGTCAACATGAATGCTAAACAACAGAAACAGCATGCTATAGACAGAGCTAAGCAATTCCAAACCAACAGATCAAATCAAGCTCTGCAGACCTACCATGTCCTGCTACATTGCTTTTGTACACCCTGCTTTTATTTATAAAGTCAGAGATCCTTTCTTTCAAATAAACTTGTCAACTTGCTCTGCCACCTTGAAGGATTTATCTATGTAATCCCCCAGATCTCTGTTCCTACATCCCTTATAAAGATAACATAGACTGAAAGTTCACATCCATGTGCACCGGAGATTCTAGAAATACTGAAAAGCTTAAAAGGGAATATCAGCCACGGAGAAGCAGCTGCCAAAGTAGAACAATCACCACCTCCCATGCCTCCTAAAAGAATGAACTGTAAAACAAACAACTAAACAAAATTCTCATTTGCATTAAACAGGTTTGTGGAAGCTCTGTATTTTTTGTCTCCAAGGTAGATTACATAATGAATGGGGTCAATTTCTAGCTTGTAGCTATTAAGCTGTGCAGGGATTGGCATCGTTCCTTGTCTGTCAACAGCTCTGGAGCCTGATTAAGTCAAAAGGTGCAGTGCCAGCTGGAACTGAAAATTGAATCTTGATCGCGCATCCATGCAGTCTCCATGCAAACCTTTTAACCAAAAGAGTCGAGGACCTATCCTGAACTCTAGCTGCATAGCAACAGACTGAGGATTCATGTTACAATAGAAACAGAAAATGTAGACAACTGTCTAATCTGTAGGTTAAACAAAACTACTGTATGTAACTCTTAAGTGAAATCCATTGGATAACCATTACACTGAAGAGAAGTCGGTCTGCATTCAATAGCTAAATGAAAACAATCAAACAGTAATTCCATGTCTGTCAATCGGACAGTTTTTTGATAGTGAGGATCACTTATTTTATATCGATTTAACTTATTAACGTCACATCAATTCTAACAATAATGGAATAGTTTGCTCCTGTCATCAATTCTAACAATAATGGAATAGTTTGCTCCTGTCATCAAATGGAATAATATGTAGGTAGTAAAATATAGGCATTTGCATATATCATTCTTTGATAGAAAACCAATTTGCTATTTTCTATTGCTCAGTAACATTTCTTTCATTGATCTATTTCACTTTAGCTGTTTACTAGTATCATTGCTGTGTAGGACTAGGATGAAGTGAAGAAAATGTAACTTGAAAACTTATTTTCTGGCCAGTAATAGCATTTGTAAAATGAAAGGGCCACCAAGGCTAGATCAATCTGTTGTAGCTGCTGCAAAATTATTGTTCATTTTACTCCCAAAAAGTTATCCTAATTTAAATTCAGTACTTAAGCTTTATCATTTTAATTGCTCCTCCAGATCCAACCTCTCCGCCGCCCGCTCTCACATCTCCACTGCCCTCTGTGGTTTGGGAAAGGGAAGAGGTGGATAGTTCATCCTGTGAAGTTCCAATAGATCTTTCAATGTCTGGTCTTGGTTCTCCTGCCAGTCAGTACATTTGAACAGTTAGACAACCCTCTCATCCCAGGAATTAATCTAGTGAGCTTTCAGTGCACCCCCATTAAGACAGATATATCCTTCCTTAGGTAGGGAGGCCAAACTGTAGACAGAACTCTAGTTGTGGTCACAACAGAGCCATGAGCAAGACTCTTGAACTCTAATCCTTGTAAGAAAGGCCAGCATATCATTTGGCTTTCTAATTGCTTCCTGTACCTCCCTCCTGTTAACTTTCTATGTTTCTTGTTCAGGACACCCATATTTCTCCGAATACTAATATTTAATAATTTCTCACCATTTAAAAATATTCTGCTTTTCTATTCTTACTACAAGTGAATGATGTTGCATTTCCCCATGTTATTTCTTTTCCAAAAAATCTACTTTATTCATCAAATTTGTAAAAGTAAACTACATAACACCTCAAATTTGAGATTCCATAGGATACATACGGTTCAATTTCTTTCAATACATTATGTGGCATTCCAAATTGTCTCATTATGCTTATAATTATAGGTTACAATTACAATATACATTTCCCCACATTAATTTCCATCTGCAACCTTCTTGGTCATTCACTTAACCTTTGCAGACTCTTTATGTCCTCCTCACATTTCCCCACATGATACTTCATCTGCTAGCTTCTTTCCAACTCACTGTTACTGCCTTTATCCCTTTGCAGACTCGATACATCCTCACAGTTTATTTTCCCACCTAACTTTGTATCATTAGCAAACTTGGATATATGACACTTAGTCCTTTCATCTGAGTCACTGATAAAAATTTTAAATAGCTGAGGTCCCAGCACTTATCCTTGCAATATTCCACGAGTAACAGGTTGCCAATTTGAAAATGACCCGTTTATTCCTACTGTCCGCTTCAAGTCCATTAACCAATCCTCCATCCATGCTAATACATTATCCATAATCCCATGAACCCTTACCACATGCAGCAACCTTTCATCTGGCACCTCATTGAATGCCTTTTGAAAATATGAATATACTACATCTACTGATTCCTTGATTTTTACCCTGCTGATTACATCCTAAACATTCTAGTGAAGTTGTCATGCCCGTCCATCAACTCCCCCCCTCGACAGGGGGAAAATTCAGCCCTAAGAGTGGGATTTTCCGCACCCATCCGACACCAGGATCTTCCGGTCCCGCCGCAAGTCAATGGACTTCTGGCTGGGGCGCTGCCTCGCCCACGGTGGGTCTTGCCCACGACAGGCTGGGATTTTCCAGCCCCATGTTCTTATTGCTGTCAGGATCTCTGCATGCCAACATAGCCTATCTTAATGCTTGCAAGCTTCTGGTTTCATTAGCAAACAGAGGTCCCATTACTTCTCTACAATTTGATAATGATGTAATCTGATTGCTCGAATAACTTGTTTTTTTTTGTTTCTGAAACCTGTATCAAGTAACTCTAGCTCCTAGTTATGTGCACCTTTGGGTATCAGGCTTTCAAACCCCAGTTCATCCTATTTTGATGCATCAGCAGCTTTCAGATACTAAGCCACTATCAGTTCCTCTCACATGTTAAAAGAAAAAGATTTGCACTTGTACACCTTTCACAGCCACAGGATGCCCAAAAGCAATTTACAACCAATGACTAGCTTTTGAAGTTTGGCAATTTTGTTGCATGATAACCAAACTGCGTACAGCAAACGCCATAAACAGCAATGTGATATTGACCAGATAATTTCTTTTTGTGATGTTGATTGAAGGATAAATATTGGCCACGACCCTGGGAATTACTCTCCTCATCTTAAAATAGTGTGGTGGGATCTTTTACATTCACCTGAAAGAGCAGATGTGGCCTTGGTATAATGCCTCATCCAAAATATGCTGAAAATCCAAATATCCCTGTGATGCTTTTTTTGTTAATTTGCTTATCTGGAAATATTTTCACCTGTGGAGTTGGAAAGAATTCTCATGACTGGTTTCCTGACATTTTCAGAATGTGAAACTGATAATTATCACTTTGGATGCTGTAAACTTCCTCAGTCGTTGGAGGTATTAATGATGGTGGTTTCCCACGCTTTTCGGGGAGCCCAAGATTACAATGCTTAAGGGGAACATTCAGCTCTGGCATATGGAGTAGCACCTTCTTAATCATCGAGAATTTGTAGAATCTCAGAATCACAGAATGGTGATGTAATAACTTGATGGAGCAGCAGGTTTGGTGAAGAAAAGACTAAACTTTATTTAGAAAACACGTAGAGGTACTTTCACACAAGATGTGATCGCTCTGTTGGAAGTCCCACCCACATGCTTGCCCATGCAATAAGCTTATTGGTCGAAGCCCCCATAATTGCATCACATAATGAGTGATTGACAGGAGGGACAATACATCTAGTTCTACACGTTACAGCACAGAAGGAGACCATTCAGTCTGTCGTGCTTGCACTGGCCCTCCAAAGGAGCAACTTACCAAGTGTCACTCCTTGGCTTTCTTCCCATAGCTCTGCAAATTCTTCCTTTTCAGGTAATAATCCAATTCCCTTTTAAAATCTTTGATTGAACTTGCCTTCCCCACACTCTCAGGCTGTATTCCAGATCCCAACCACTCGCTGCGTGAAAAAGTTTTTCCTCATGCCTCTACTGCTTCTTTTGTCAAGTACCTTAAATCTGCACCTCTTGTCCTCGATACTTTGACCAATGCGAACAGTTTCTCCCTATCTACTCTATCCAGACTCCTAATGATTTTGAATGCCTCTATCATATCTCTTCTCATCCTTCTTTTTTCCAAGGAAGACAACAGCAATCTCTCCAATCTACCTATGTAACTGAAGTTCCTCATTCCTACACTTTTATGAATCTTTTCTGAACCCTCTCTAATGCCTTCACTGCTTTCCTGAAGTGTATTGCCCAGGATTGGACACAATGCTCCAATTGAATCTGAACCATCATTTTATGCAAGTTTAACATAACTTCCTTGCTTTTGTACTCTACACCCTATTAATAAATCCTAGGATGCTTTATTAACTGCTCTCTCATTTTGTCCTGCCACCTTCAATGGCCTGTGCACATCTACACACAGGTCTCTCTGCTTCTGCACCCCCTTTAGAATTATACCCTTTATTTTATGTTCCTTCTCCACATTCTTCCTACCAAAATGGATCACTTCACATTTCTCTGCATTAAATTTCATCTGCCATTTGTCTGCCCATTCCACCAACCCCTCTATCTCCTTTTGACGTTCTACACTATCCTCCTTATTGTTCACCATGCTTCCAAAGTTTAGTCACATCCAGAAATTTTGAAATTGTTCCCTGTACACTAAGGTCTAGGTCATTAATATATATAAGGAAGAGTGGGAGTCCTACACCAAAAGTTAATAAATAATACACTCCAGTCCAAAAAATCAACGCTACTCTTTGATTCCTGTCACTCAGCCAATTTCGTATCCATGTTGCTACTAGCCCTTTTATTCCAAGAGCTCTAACTTTGTTCACAGGTCTCTTGTGCAAATGTCTTTTTCAAATGTCTTTTAGAAGCCAATGTACACTATATCAACAACACTACCCTCATCAACTGTCTCTGTTACCTCATCAAAAACTCTAACCAGTTAATTAAACATGATTTTCCCTCAACAAATCCATGCTGAATTTCGTTAATTAAACTGCATTCACCCAAATGACGATTAATTTTTGGCTTGAATGATTGTTTCTACAAGTTTCCCCACCACTGAGGCTAAACTGACTGGCCTGTAGTTGCTGGCTTATCTTTACACCCTATTTTGAACAAGTTAGAGTTAGAGAGAAGCAAAATAGGAAAAGAGATAGAGGGTCAAAATAACATGTGGATACTGCAGCAAGTTTTATTTACAATCTTGGTGATGTTAGTCTTTTGAGAACAGAGAATCTGCACGAAAGCAGCGAGAAGTAATTACAGCTTTTATAGTGACCATAAACTGGAATCGCACAGCAGTATAGGAGACAGAACAACCGCATGTTTCAGACAAGCACTTAGCAGTTTAAAGCCAGCTTAGCATCAGCATCAGCACCAAATCCTAGCCACACTACACCAGGGTATAAGTGTTATTCTTGTCACTAACTGAGACAGCAGATTATATTAGAACCTGACCAAAGATTAACTCATTCAGCTCTGCACAACAGGGCATGAAGAATTGGAGTAGTTCAAACATACACCTCTCCAGTCACTAAATTAAAAACAATGATGAATAAATCCCAATCATCTACAACAGCCGGGGTAATGCTTTTCCTCGTGACTGGATGATCTTGATTATTTCCACTGAATCACTTCCAGAATCCAGGATTTTGATATCCTGCCTGTGGGTTGTTTCCCAGCATTGCAATCCCCAAAATAAACATTTAGGTATGATTAAGTGGTGATTCCACAACTTAACTTTTAAGCGAGAGTTAAGTATACATTATTTATCTATATTTCTAACTATATTTACATTTCTATGGCCCAAGTTTTCCAGTCAGCAGTGAAGGAATGGCATCTTGCATTCACCTTGCTAATGGTTGGCCACAAATTATTGACTGGTTTTAGAGTAGCGAGTTTCAGTCATCAAGGGCTTGATTTTCAATCCGGGGCTGGGAATCTGATGCCCAGATTATTTCTGGGTCCCAACTCTTATGAAGAAAGGTTGGACAGGCTGGGCCTGTATACATTGGAGTTTGGAAAAATGAGAGGTGATCTTATTGAAACATGTGATACTGAGGGCACTTGACAAGGTGCATCCTGAAATGATGTTTCCCATTATGGGAGAGACTAGAACTAGCGGACACAGTTTAAAAATAAGGGTTACTCATTTAAGATGGAAATGAGAAGAAATTTTTTCTCTCAGAGGGTCGTGAGTCTTTGGAACTCTCTTTCGCAGAGAGCAGTGGAGGCAGAGTCATTGAATTTTTTAAGGCAGAGGTAGATAAATTCCTGACTAACAAGGGAGTTAAAGGCTCTTGGGGGTAGGCAGGAATATGGAGTTGAGGCCACAATCAGATCAGCCATCCATAATCTTATGAAATGGCAGAGCAGGCTCAAAGGGGCCAAATGGCCTACTCATGATCCTAATTTTTATTTGTATATACGTCTGCTTTGCTGATGATATGCGATTTTGAAATGGAAAGCCACTAATTGTACCAGAGGTACACTAGGTGCCAATTAGTAGCACCGGGTTCTGTATGGAGGAGGGAACCAGCTGTAGATTGCAATGATCAAAGCAAGACAACAATCACGACAGGGCTTGTCATTGCCTAATCATATGGAGCAGGCAGGAGATCAGAGGCCCAGCAATGTCATGGTGCATGTAAGTGATCAAACGGTTAACATGAAGGTCCTTGGTCCGCTCTGTTTGAATCACACTATTTTTCCATCACTTTTATTCACCAGCCGCATTACATAATAACTTCTCGCATTTCTCCTGACAGCTGAGCACTTACATGCACTGGACTGTTCGCTTTTCCTGGTTTCCACTTTTAAAACCTTCTTCTGGTCTCCCCAGCTCATTAACAGGCTCTTCAAGAAGCTTAGCTTACCATTATTTGGAGGTGAGCAGATTGCTGGCTCCCATTCTCACTTTGAAAATAGCAGTGCATTCCGGAGGCATCCGAAGACTGACATACTTCCTCAAAGCACGTCTACACCTGACCTCATCCCAACACGGGTTTGAAAATCAACCACAGTTATCTGCTCCAGTGCAATAGCCTCTACAGGGAAACAGTGGTGTCTCTGGATAGGGACAAGAAACAGTAAGGCTCTTCAACCAGTCAGGTAGTGTCCAAACCAGTAAGTATAAAACAGAAACTATAAATTAGATTTAAATCATGTACAGAAAGCTGAATAAAAACTTTGAAAAGCCAATGGAATTCAAGCCCTGAATACACCATAACCTTATCACATGTCTTTAGTGTGAAACTAGTGGGCAAGCACATTCATGCTTTTACCATGATTTCGATGGTGTCTCTTTTGGCGAGGACTGCAACAGTAGACCATGTAGAGGAGCAGGGTATCTCTGACAGCGACCTCTGGGTTTCCATGTTAAATTGCACAATTGCTATCAGATTTACCTTGTATTAATGATAAGCACTAATAGCCTCACCATCATTATTACAGCAAAATCTGGGCCTATATCTATGTCTATATATCTATGTCTCTATCTATAGCTCCCTGTCTATCATTTTTCAATGTTGTACTAAATTAATTTAAAGTGGCAAGAGACAGTACCATAGGAAATGAAAAAGCAAATACATTTCTTAACGAGAATGCATTTAATTGCAAGTGTCGGGAAGACATAGTTAATAAGAAATGATGGACTGGATCATTTTGAAATGTTCATATAAATGGTGCTCTGGCACTTTCAGATGTGAAATAGGAATTATAAATGAACATCGACTTTTGAAGAGACTTGTTTAACATATCATGCACAGAAGAATGGTAAGTTGTTGCTGTATGGTATCCAAATATATATAAGGGTTAAACACAGCACACTAAGATTCTTTTTTTGACAGGATAAGGTTCCTCATTAAGAATCACCTCATCTCCAGAAAGCTGTTTTGTCAGTAAGGATATTCCCCCAGCTTGAATCAGCTCCAGTCCCTTGACAAACTTGAAATGTAATGTATTTTGCATATAAGCTACTTATACATTTATCATTCTATTCTTTGTTCTGTTTACTCAGTCAGGAAATATATCTCAGAAAAATATAACATTGTCCAAAGATTCATGTGAGGCACACTGCTCAGGACATAAATTCAGAAAGATCGCAGACAGAATTTTTCCTAAGTGTAAAGAGAGATCACTCAATCAGTGCATTTGAACAGTACTTACTGAACATCAGATGATCCAAGCATTCAGGGTTGCTCCTCCAATTTCTCTCTTGTTATTTCAAATTCAAATTAAGCTGGATATCCTATTCCCAATGGATACAATGAAATCATTTAGAATATTCTAAACTTAATTCATTGCAGGTCAATCTACATACAGGGGTGAATTTTAACTCCCCAAAATGAATAGGGCTGGGTGAAATGTTAAAACGATAAAACTTTCAAATACGATCCTAGTCCACCTACAATACATCCACTTCCGGAAGCTGGACCTTGATGAATGACTATCAATTTGAAATGTTAGCTCTGTTTCTCCACAGATGCTGCCTGGCCTGCTAAGTATTTTGAGCATCTTTGATTTTTATTTCAGATTTTCAGCATCTGCAATATTTTTCTTTGGTGCTAATAAAGTATTATTATTATTGCTGTTATTAGTATTATTGCTGTTTGTGGATGTTTGCTGAGCACAAATTGGTTGCCACATTTCCTATCCAGTATTTCAACAGAGTCTGCAGTTCATATTTACTTTATTGGATGCAAAGCACTTTGGGATGTTCTAAGATCATGCAAGACACTGTATAAAATGGAAGCCTTTCTTTCTATGATTAGTTTTTCTCTTGGTTTTCCCTGATGACTATCTCAGTGTCACAATATTTCTGATTTTACAAAACATCATAATTGTTGTGAGTTAATCACAATAATTCTTTATAATATCTCTTCCAGATAATCACTTTGCGAAATAACCAAAAGTAGCTACCATTGCCAGTGATAGACTCGCAGAGCTCGTGCATTTGTTAATTGAATTAATAACTTGATTGCATTATTTAACCAAGCATCATTCCACAAAGAAATATGTACTGCTAAGTTATAGTTTACTTTAGGTTGTTGGAGGCCAATCATCTCAGCTCCAGGACATTGCTGCAGGGCTTCCACACGATAGTGTCTGAGGGCCAACTATCTTCAGCTGCTTCATCAATGGACTTTCCTCTGTCATAATGTCAGAAGTGGGGATATTCACTGATGATTGCAAGTGTTTAGTACCATTTAAAACTCCTCAGATACTGAAGCAGTTCGTGTCCACATGCACCAAGACCTGGACATTAAGGCTTGGGCTGATAAGTAGCAAGTTACATCTGTGTCACACAAGTGCCAGGCAATGACCATCTCCAACAAGAGAGAATCTAACCATCTTCCCCCATAGCATTCACTGGTATTGCCATTACCAAAATCCCCCACTATCAACATCCTGGGGGTTACCATTGATCAGAAACTGAACTGGACTGGCCACATAATTACTGTGGCTACAAGAGCAGGTCAAAGGCTGGCAATACTTCATTGAGTAACTCACCTCCTGACTTCCCAAAGCCTATCTGCAATATGCAAGATAGGCTTGTTATGGAATACTCTCCAATTGCCTGAATGAGTGCAGCTCCGGCACTCAAGAAGTTCTAAACAATCCACAACAAAGTGACCTGTTTGATTAGCATCCCATCCACTGCCAATGCACAGTGGCAGCTATAAAGTTCGCCGCAGCAATTTTCCAAGGCTCCTTTGGCAGCACCTTCCAAATCCAGGACAAGGGCGGCAGATGCATGGGGAACGCCATCACTTGCAAGTTCCCCTCCAAGTCACACACAATCCTGACTCAGAACTATATCACCATTCCTTCATTGCCGCTGGGACAAAATCCTGGAACTCCCTTCTCAACAGCACTGTAAGTCTCACTGCAGCAGGCTGGGGAGACCCTCATAGCTGATCCAAATGTCCTGCCACAATGGGATTTCCCCTCCACTCCAAGGGGCCTACCAGCTTCATCCCTCAGAATTATTTACTTAGGTGTCCTTGTAGTCTCTGACCTGACTCAGCAGTGTCCATGAGCCCAATGGGGCTGTCAAACTTCCAGAGCTGCCAGCACGCTGATTGGGCTGACAGCATTGAGAGCCCACCCACTTTCCCTAATAGGTGAGTGACTTTGGAAGCAGCCAAATAGGGGGCGGCCAATGGGAAGATTGTGTCACTGGTCTCGCTGCCGTCAAGTATAGGCTTGGGACTCGCATTTGGTCCTGTTGTTGGAACATAAGAAATAGGAGCAGGAGTAGGCAATTCGGCCCCCCCAAACCCACTCTGCCATTGAATAAGATCATGGCTGATCTGATTGTGGCCTTAACTCCACTTTGCAGCCTATTCCCCATAACCCTTGACTCCCTTATCAATCAAAATTTTGTCTAATTCAGCCTTGAATATAATTAATGACCTAGCCTCCTGGGGAGTAGAATTCCAAATACTAATGATCCTCGGAGAGAAGAAATTCTTCCTTATTTCCATCGTAAGTGGCAGACCCCTTATTTTAGACAGCACTGTAAATGTACCTATACCAAATGGACTGCAGGAGTTCAAGAAGGTGGCTCACCAGCCCCATCTCAAAGGCAATTAGGGATCAGCAACATATGCTGGCTTTTCCAGTGATGCTCACATCCCATGAAATGATTTTTAAAAAGCTGAGTGCTACTGTTTTGCAAAGGCTGACAGTTATATGAGCAATAAAATTACCAAAACCTTTTCTCAAATGTACAAAAACACTGTGCTTACAGCTGTGGTATAACTTTTCTTTGTTACACAATCAATGTTTTGGATTTTCTGGTTTTATTAGTTGAAGAAGACAATGAATTGCAGGTCATAATTACATTACTAATTAAGTTAATATTATAAGTTCACACAGCAATTGTCTATAGGGCTTGTGTGGGAAATGGGATTCCTTTTCATCGGATGTTGGCACAAGTACTGGAATTGCAAGGAGATATAATGATGGGCAGGCTCTACCAGAACTGGAATGGGACTGGCCTAATGGAAAGGAAAAACAGGGAGGTAGCAAGGGTTTGAAACTCATAGACCTGAATTTTATCTTCAGCGGGCATGTCCGATTGGTGGGCCCGGGAGCAGGCGAGAAACGGACTGCTGACCGCGATCGGCCCCCGACCACAATTTCACACTGGCTGGTCAATTAACGGCCAGCTGGCGTGAAACACGCGCTGAAATGCTCAGCGCTGCCTGGGTGGTGGTGGGAAAATGGCGGGCGAAGATGGTTCCGTGAGCGCTGTGAGAAAGTTCCCTGAAGGCAGACAGCTGCCTCAAGCAGCTTGAGACCTGAAAAAAAGCTGAAATAAAGGTTTTAAAAGCTGAAATGAGTGTCCATGCATCATAATCAATAACCTGAAAGTATAGCTGATAAAAATGCTGCCCACAGAAATTTATTTTTATTTTATTTCATTGCAGAAACTTCAATCCGCCCTGGGATGAAGTTTGATGAAAAAAGCCACCTGGCCGATTCACCCGTCTGCCAACTGTAAGGTTGGACGGGCAACAAAAAATCAGAGACAATTGCGCTATTAATTGGCTTAATTGCCCTATAAATTGTTGGTGGGCGCGCTTCCGACTGAGTGCGCAATGATGTCAAGATGCTCACCCGACGTCTTCTCCTGCGATTTTACACCCGATAGGGTCGGGTGTGGTGGGGAGGAGGGGGGTGGTGGGTGCAAGGAAGGGGGCAGTGTGGAACCTCCAAGAAATAAAATAAATGGAACAGGAAAGGGGAACATTGGACAGACTAAGCTAAGGAAGGACATAAATAGCCAGAGGATAAATGAAGTTGTTCAACAGGACTGTAAAGAAATGGTTAAAAATAAAGTGAGAGGAATTGCTATTAAAAACTGCCTGTGCAGCAATGCGCAAAGTGTTAGTAATAAAACAGGGGAACTGAAGGCAATAATGGGTTGTGAGGAGCCAGTTGAGATAAAGGCCAGAATTTAGTAATGGCAGTGGGATCCCCCTGACCAGCCCAAAATCCCTATTAAGGATGGCCGCTTGCTCCCAGGAACTGCTGACCATTTAGAGGGCTGGCAGCTCAGCAGCCTCAACAGTGCCACTGGTGGTGGTGGCCACTGCTGAGGCTGCACTTGGAGGATGAAGGCGGAGCTTTCGATGTGGGCTGCAAAGTGTTTGGTTGCTGGCTCCACAGAGGTAGACAGCCTGTTAACGTCATTAGGACTCGATTAGGGGTGACTTTGGGACCAAAATATTTTGCCACACAGAACGCACATCACATCCACACCCCAACCCTGACATACGTGGAGGCCACGGGCTCAATACCGGCGGCCTCACTGCAGCAGGCTGGGGAGACCCTCATAGCTGATCCAAATGATCCACCACAACAGGTTTTACCCTCTGAGGAAGATTGTTCTTGTCTGGTCTCACTGCCGTCAAGTACAGGCTCGGTACTGGCATTTGGCCCTGCTGTCGGAACATAAGAAATAGGAGCAGGAGTAGGCCATTTGGCCCCCCAAACCCACTCTGCCATTGAATAAGATCATGGCTGATCCAATTGTGGCCTTACCTCCACTTTCCAGCCTATTCCCCATGACCCTAGACTCCCTTATCATTCAAAAATCTGTCTAACTCAGCCTTGAATATACTTAATGACCCAGCTTCCATTGCTTTCTGGGGAAGAGAATTCCAAATACTAATGATCCTCGGAGAGAAGAAATTCTTCCTTATCTCCATTGTAAATGGGAGACCCCTTATTTTAGACTGTGCTGCCTAGTTCTGGATTCCCCCACAAGGGGAAACATCCTCTCAGCACCTACCCTGTCAAACCATTGCAGAATCTTATACGTTTCAACAAGGTCACGTCTCATTCTTCTAAACCCCAATGAACCCGAACTGTTCAACCATTCCTTATAAAACAACCCTTTCATCCCAGGAATCAGCCAACTGAACTTCCTCTGAACTGCTTCCAATGCAAGTATGTCCCTCCTTAAGTAAGGAGGCTAAAACTGTACACAGTCCTCTTGGTTTGGTCTCACTTGTGCCCTTAAGTGTTGTAACAAGACTTCCCTACTTTTATACTTCACCCCACCTTGCAATAAAGGCCAACATTCTATTTTCCTTCTTAATTACTTGCTGCACATGCATGTTACCTTTCTATCATTTATGTACAAGACTTCCCAGACCCATCTTCATTGCAACATTCTGCAATCTCTCTCCAATTAAATGATATTTTGCTTGTCTAATCTTCCTTCCAAACAAGCCAACCTCACATTTTCCCACATTATATTTCATCTGTTAAATTTTTTGCTCGCTCACTTAACCCATCTATATCCCTTTGCACACTTGTTGGACTGAATTTGCGCTCCTGGGTCAGGAGTGCAGAGTTGGGACAATTCCTGGCTCCACAAACCTGACCCAGGAGAAGGTGCCCTGCAAGATCAGATTTTCGATCCGGGACGGGGAGGAGTGGGGATGGTGGTGGTGTGAAAATGGGAGTTGTAGCGAGCAACTCTAGAAAGAGTATGGATGCTGTTGGGCGTGGAGGTGGGCTGGGTGGAACTCCAGCACTTAGTTGAAGAATTTTTAAAAAGAATAAAACAAAAAAAATGTCCTCTCCCCTCACACAGTCCCACCCCCATGCCCAGTTTGTGCCAAGCTATCCCACCTCATGCCCCCTAACCATTGCCATGACCAGTCATAACCTCCATGCCAACCTATGCCCCTGTACCCACCCCCATGGACCTAAATGCCCTCCATGCCAAACTAAGCCCCTGTAACCACCCCCATGGCCCTTAATAGCCCAAATACAAACTTAGCTCCAACTCATGCCTCCCGATCCACTACTTTTTGTTCCTTACACCTATCCTGCCAACTCACCCAGTATCCACCCTGGGCAGACCTCAGGAGCCATGCAACGATTAAATAAAGGTATATTTTGATGAATTCATTATTTAAAAAAAAACACTCTCATTGCTAAAAACTCATTTGCTGCATTTAACTTCCTTTAATCCTTTAGAAAAAAAAATAGGAATTCATAGTTCCACTTCAGAGCTTTTCTAACTACCTGAAGCTGTCAATCAAACTGTGAACTGAAAGGCACCCCATTGTGATAATGAAAGGTTGTGAAATCAGTAATGCAGTAATAATCCTGTAATGATAGCCCTTAGGGCAGAATCATCCCAGATTTGCACTAACTGTGGTAGCTAGCAGGAAAAAGGACGTTTTACCCACTGGCCGCAATGGCGACTTTTTACACTGTATTGTCTCATTCCTGCCTCATTAATTATGCAGCCACAGGAAACATGCCATCTCACTGGCCGATGGCCTCCAATTTGCTTGCCATGCCATTACCTCACCGCTTCCTCATGCAGGGCGCCATATTTAAACTTCAGCTGTGTGCACACTTCTCAATGCTTGCAGCCCACGAGGGCACCAGTGAAGACATGGCCCCAAAGCCAAGAAGATTGCAGGCCCCCAATTCAGTGACCCATCCATGGGATACTTTCTGGACACTGTGGAGGCCCACTGTGATGTCATCTATCCCCCAATCTGGCTGCAGGAGGCCTATCAGTCTCACCACTCTGGCTTGGGAGGCGATGGCAGAAGTGGTCAGTACCAATTCTCACACGAGGTTGGCCATCCAGTGCAGAAAACAGATGAATGATCTCATCTGTGGCGCCAGGGTAAGGCAACCATCTCATCACTCTAAACTCTCACAATTACAAGCCCACCACACATTCACTGGCATCTCACTCATTGCTAGCACAAAGGACATAACCACTCACTCTCTCACACATACCCTCACATTTCCATCTGGTCTCATCTCCTCTGAAGACTGCCTCCTCAGCCCTCACCTCTTGAGGCCACTCGTACAGATCAACAAGTGCCCTGACACACACCCTGGGATAACCTCCTTCCCCAGTACAGCCCTTGCCCTGCAGTCTCTTCCCTTGCCTGAGGCCACTACTCTCCCTTCCCAAAGCAAGCACTAGCCCTGCAGCCACTGAAAATCCACCACTGCTTTACAGCTGGTCTGGTATGTTGAGACCTGACCGTAAGCCCCATTAAAAGTGATATGGGAAGCTGTTTGGGAAGCCTAGCACTAAGCACTGTGAGTACCGCCCAAAGAAAGATAGGCAAACAAACCTCAAAGCCCCAAGCGAAGTGCAGCTTGACTGGTGCATGTCGCTTATGTACAGTTGTAAAATATCTCGGCATGCAATCATACTGACACGCCCGGATGATCCTGCATGGGGAGACGATTCCAGCGAACAGGGCTTATAATGATATGTAGATGTATTAAAATGATGTTCCCGAAATCTGATGGCGGGAAATGTGCCCTTCCATTGATGGGCGGAGCGGACGATCGCCTTCCCAGCATATTGTCTGCTCACACCCACCATGACGCCTGATGCCAACGGGATCAGAAAATTCCGCCCTTAGGCTTATGTCAACAGACAGAGTGAAATAGCAAGCACTTTTTTTTACATGACAGAGAGCTTTTTATTAATGTATAGGGAGTTTTAAATGTCTTGACAGCTTCACAGCTTATTTTGCAGCTACTTTTGACAGCTCTGTTGACTGTTCTGTTGACAGCTCTTTTTGACAGATCTGTTGACAGTTCCTTTTGACAGCTCTGTTCACAGATCCTTTTGACAGTTCTGTTGATAGCTCCTGTTGATATCTGTGTTGAGAGTTCCCTTGACAGCTATCTTAACCGTTATCTTGAAAGCTATCTTGGCAGCTATCTTATCAGTTCTCTTGACAGTTCCAGTGAACATGACAACTCCGGAGATCTTGCCAGTTCCAATGAGTTCATGCACATTTTACACACATTCATGTCTATTTTTAACACTCCTAAATGGCACCTTACCTCTCTCAAATGGCACCTGACCTCTCCCATTGGTGTCCCATGAGCACATCCAAAAAGGTACACTACCTCTCCAAAAGAATACCTCATCTCTCCAAAGAATTCCTGTTCTAAAGTGCACACATCTGGTTTTAGGCATACCAATAGCCAAAACCAGATCTGACACATGTTAATATGCAGCTGCATCTGTGTGAATTAGAATCTTCCCCATTCTCCCCACTGTGGACAGAATGTTGCCCTTGACGGGCGGGTGGACCCGACCGACTCGGCGGCAGGCAGGCAGTTGATTGCCACCGCCGAAACGGGCCACACCGTCATTTAGCGCGGGTGGGCCAATTAAGGCCCAACCAGCGGGTTAGTGACTCCCGTGTAGAACGGGAAAATCGTTGCGTAGGTGGGTGCGTTCAGACCGTCGGTTCCAATGGGGAACTGGCAGTCTGTATAAAGAGTGGCCAGGAAGGCTCGTTGAGGCAGTGCACCATGGCCACTTGCAGAGAGAGACAGGCTGCTTTCAGGGCACAGGAGGAGGAGGGGGGCAGGCTGCAGGATAGGCCAGCAGGGGGCCACTGTGCCCCTTGCTTCTCACATGCCTGCCTTGCTGTCCTCCTCGAAGAGGTATCCAACAGTGGGGATATTTTGTATCCAGAGGATGGGAGGAGGAGGGCCCCCCACGTCACCAGGCAGGCGTGGCAGGAGATGGGGAGGCAGTAAGCGCCCATGATGATGTGTGGCGCACAGGAATACAGTCCGCAAACGATTCAATGATTTGTTGTGCTCTGGAAGGGTGAGTACCACGTTACACATCCCTGTGCCAAGGTTTGGGCCTCCTCTTGACTCTTTTCCACCCCACCAATGTTCGTCTCCTTAGGGTCTTGAAGAGTGAGCGACTTATGAGGCTGGGGGAGAAAGGGATGAAAGGTTTAACTGACTGAATGCTAACTGATGCACTGCCCTTGTTGTTATTTTCAGCATCACCACCACATGAGGGCCAAGACATGCAACTTGTGGCACATCATTTCAGCCAGCGCAGCCACAAACACTTTGGTGGGGAATGTAACGTCGGCTAGTGTCCCGGGGCACAGTGGAGAGGGCACTTCACAATCACTGGAGGAGATGGTAGGGACAGAGAGTGCCGATGGCGCCAGCAGCCGGAGGACTGCAGAGGACGAGGCACATGCTGAGTCCAGCACTGATGATGTGCCTCTGGAAATGTCAGCCATGCAGCAGCTGCAGGACAAGCAGCAGGATTCGCGGGAACATCTGGCAGGGTTGCATGAGGGTATGCTTCAGTTGGTCTCTGTGGTGGAGGAATCCAGGCAGAGTGTCAGTGATGGCATGAACCTCAGGACAGAGCTTCATGCTTCCTTCACTGAGAGGTTGGCGACTTTCATGGAGAGGGGCTTCAATCGGATTGAGAGTCGTCTGATTGGGTTACGGTCTGACCTGCAAGCCCTCACAGTGCTAATGGCCACAGGTGGTCATTCCCAATGTGAGAGATGCTCTGGGCACCAAGTTTCAGCGCCCGTGCCCATGCATCTGCAGTGAGCAGCGAGGTCCAATGTGACCTCACATCGGCGCAGCAGCTGCCTGTCGTCGCTGCGAGCTCCTCTCAGGGCGCTCCGGATGAGGGCAGCAGCTCCTCCACCCCTCTGCCAGTGACCGTTGATTCCATTGAGGCTGCGACAACTGAGGAGGTGCCGGTTCTGGAACTGGCCACTCCCTCCCAGGCGGGGCCATCACAGGCTCCACGGGCCAGAGGACGCTGGCCAAGGTCATCGAGGCCAACAGGACAGCAGAGTCAGCAGGCTGTCTCACAAGCCACTCTGAGCGATGGGGCGGCACCTAGACGTAGCACCGGCAAACGAAAGCATAAGACATGTTAGGCACTCCACGGGTTTGTCACTGATGATTTTGTGTTGGCCTTAGTTTAGGGAACAAATAGTTATGTTTATAAGAGAGACATTTGTGTTTGATTTTGGACAGAATAAAGTCCACTTTTCTGACCATGGCTGAGGGTGTTTCCTTTGTGCTGCATTTGTATGTTTCACAGACATCTCATGAGTGTTTAAGTGGACATTGATGTTTCTGTACTAAGCCCTTAGTTGCAGCTGATGAGGTGGAAGATGTAGCACCTAAGTGCCACGTGTGGAAGTGCCAGGCAATGCTGTTCCTGCTGATCGATGTGTATGGAGCTAGTTGAAGGTTCATTGGATTAAATTGTCCCGGGCGTCCCTGCCTCCTTGGTGTAATAGCGGGTCAGTGTGCTGCCCCTCATCATCGCCCTGTGCTTCCTCATCCTCTGAGCCACTGTTGGATTCATCATGTGCAGCCTCATCCACTGCGTCAAGGTCTTCATCGTCAACTGCATCCCCCCTTTCCAGCGCAAGATTGTGCAGAGCGCAGCATGCTACCACTATCAGAGAGATGTGATCTGGGGGGTACTGGAGTGCGCCCCCTGAGCGGTCCAGGCAACGGAAGCGCATCTTGAGAAGACCGATGGCTCTCTCCACCACAGCCCTTGTGAAGGCGTGGCTCCTATTGTAGCGCTGCTCAGCTTTTGTTCTTGGACAGCGGAGAGGTGTCATGACTCACCTTCTGAGGGGATAGCCCTTCTCACCCAGCAGCCATCCATCCAGCTGAGCCGGAGCACTGAAGAGCCCTGGCACCTGGGAGTGTCTGAGGATGTGGGCGTTGTGGGAGCTGCCTGGGTACCTTGCACAGACTTGTAGAATCAGCATCTTGTGATCACACACTACCTGCACGTTCATGGAGTGGAAGCCCTTCCTGTTGACAAAGGCACCGGGCTCACCTGCTGGCGCCTTGATAGCCACATGTGTACAGTCTATTGCACCCTGGACACGGGGGAAGCCAGCAATGGCCGCGAAGCCTCTGGCTCGCTGTGACTGGCTTGCCTGGTTGCAGCGGAAGTGGATGAAGGTGGATACCCGTCTGAACAGAGCATCTGTAACCTGCTTGACACAAGTGTGGACAGCTGATTGGGAGACACTGCAAAGATTACTCACCGAGCCCTGGAAGGAGCCAGAGGCATAGAAGTGGAGGGCAACTGTGAGCTTTAGAGCTGCTGGCATGTGGTGTCCACCCACACAGTTAGGAGAGATCTCAGGGCCAATCATCTGACAGATATAGTTGACTATCTCCCTTGAGAGTTGGAGCCTCCTTCGGCACTGCACCTCAGTCATATTGAGGTAGCTGCTTCGCCGCCTGTATACCTGGCAGCAGGAAAATGGCATCTTCTGCGGCCCCTTGCACCTTGGACAACCTCTTGGCTCTGTGCCCCTTGTGCCTGCACCAGGCCTCCCAAAGGTGGCTCCCCTGGAGGCTGATTGTCCAGTCCTGGCCTCCTCCTTATTCTATCCCTCCCTTCCTCCTCAGGGGAGCTGCCTCCAGTGGAGATGTGGGAACCCATACCCAGGCTAAATGGAGGACTCCGCAAAGCTGCAGGCCCGATAAAGATTACTGTCTGCAGACTGCTGAGCTGAAACTTCAAAGTATACAGAAAGCTCTTGGAAATCAATCTGAACTACTAACAATCACACAGGCAAGTTTAAAACACTTTCTGTATTAAATACTTCATGAAAAACATGAACAACCCCTCTGAGTCCACATATCCTGCCAGTGCATGAGTTTTAATAAAAAATCACCTACCTGCCTGCCCGTTGGGCCGATGCGCCAAGCCGAAATGCGCACGGGCCCCTCAAAATCCTCGTCGATTGGCAAGTTAAGGACCTTAACAAGGCCTTTAATTAATGTCGGGCACGCATTGCGCTGCATAGCGCGCCCGCCAACCTAAATATTGCGATGCCGCGCGCTGACGTCGGGCTCCGCCATCCGCACGTCAGCCAGAAAATTCTGCCCTGTGAAAATGGCGGATGTCAGGTTCGGGGCTGGGTCTTTCCGATCTAGACCTCTGCCGCCATTCTTACAAAGCTGAGTGCCTCTCTGTGTGTGCAAAAATTCAGGCCTTTGTATGCTCCTGACAACTTGCTTTGCCACCTATCTTTGTATCATCAGCAAATTTGGTTACAATAGAGTATCATCCAATTCATGAATATGGATTGTAAATAGCTGAGGACTCAGCACTGATCCCTGTGGTACTCCACTAGTAACAGTTTGCCATCTTGAAAAAGTGAATGTCCTGAAGCCTGTTGGAAAATCCCACTCTTGGATTACACCAACTACGTTTCACTGAGGGCGAAGTGTTCAATCTGGTGAAGTCTCCTATGAAGGGCAACTGCACAGAATGTGCCAGAAAAATGCATTAGACTGCTGATGAGCTATTTTATAATTTCAGCCCTTTTTTGTTCTAACATTTTGAGGAGGATAGAAAATTGCTGTAAATATATTTGTTTGCAAGCAGTGTGGTGCATTTAACTGTTTAATGTTCAAGTAGTCTTGAATAAATGTTCAAGCTGCCTACCAAAGATACAAGAGATCATGTACAGACATTTGAAACATTTCAATAAGCTGTAATATAGTGGTAATGATTTTCTGCCTGATCTCAGAGTATTGTTACATTTACCCATGCATTGCATGGATTAAAGAAACATATTGAGATTTAAGGGATGAGCTCCGCTACAGAATGGCCTTTGACCAAATAATATATTGACATTGAAAACCCAAAAACATGAAGCTCATCTTCTGCGCTATAATTTATATGGACATATGGAATATTAGTTATATTTACTATTGTTTCATCACCTTGGATTCATCTTACTCAGGCAGCAAATCATAACACATGCAGCAAGTAAGACACTTCCTGGAATTTTTGTGGGATCTCCCACCAGAATGAATTACTTGTTCCACTACTAGGCAGAAAGAGTAAGGATTCAATTCTACCCTGTATGAGCCCTGTATAAGACAATAGAACTCGAATCTGAGTCACCAGTATGAATCTATGCTCTTGGTCTTTATTGAAATTTTTTTTTTCACTAGATCGTAAAGATTCATAAGCCACCCAAGCCTAGTTCATGAAAAAAAGTTACCTATTTTATTGCAATTTTGAAGCCTTTTGCATATTTATTAAACCCAACTTGGATGGCATTTATAAGTACTGACAACACACATCAAGGTAGCATTTGATTAATATTTTGGAGAGCTGTATTTTGTGAGCATATATAGATTACAATTACCTTAAATTAAGACTTTTTATAGATAAATCTACTAACATTCAGGAAAGCAATACAATAACAATGTGATGAAACTTTGGACTAGCTAGTGGACAACAAAATCTAAGAGCTCTCTAAAAATCTATCTTTGCTAGGTTCTGTGAAATCAACATCAATATTAGTCTAGCCGCTTTCTAAGAATTCACATAATTCAGTTGCTACCAGGAAATGTTGTCTTTCAAGTAAAGGTACTAATGATTATAGTTTTTGATGGCATGTGGAGAGGCTCCCACTTATTAATGCTGGATCCATTGCAATCAAGCCATAATTTAATCATATGGGGTTGCTGTAGAACTACTGCTGCCTAAGAGGAGGAACCAACAGGCATCATGTTTTATCTTGTTGCATATAATAGTGAGCTTTTGTGAAGCATGAAATTCTCTCTTCATCAACAGTGATTTTAATGTAGCCGGGAGTAATTCTAACTATAGATAGGGTTGATTTATACAGCTATTTTTGAAAATTGCTCTTTTTAACTCATCAGGAATTTTTTGAAGGATGGAAAAGAAATTATACACCCTGACATTATAGTCTTCAGATTTTCTTATGAAATGATCCAGGTATAACTGGATATGTGATGATTTTCAATAATTCAGTTGATAGGCGGTGGTATAGTGGTATTGTTGCTGGACTGATATTCCAGAGACCCAGGGTAATGCTCTGGGGACCCAGGTTTGAATCCCACAAGGGCAGATGGTGAAATTTGAATTCAATAAAAATCTGGAATTAAAAGCCTGATGGTGACCACAAAACCATTGCTGATTGTTGTAAAAGCCCATCTGGTTCATTAATGTCCTTTAGGGAAGGAAATCTGCTGTCCTTACCTGGCCTGGCCTACATGTGACTTCAGACCCACAGCAATGTGGTAGATTCTTAAAAAAAATACCCTCTGAGCAAGGGCAATTAAGGATGGATAATAAATACTGGACTAGCCAGCGATGCCCACATCCCATGAATCATTTTTTAAAAAAATCCTTAATAGAGCTAAACTAACTTATACAAGGGCCAAGTATGGTGATCAGGGGTAGGATCTTTAGGTCGGCGAGCGGGGTTCAGGGCCCGCTCGCCGACGTGTAAATGACGCGGGATGACGTCAGGCAGAACTCAGTCAGCGTGGGGGCGCAGCCGAATCAGCAGTGTGCCTGCTGACCTGTCAATAGCCTATTGAGGCCATTCAAAATGTACTTAACGTAATTAATGGACCTGCCCATCAAACCTTAAGGTTGGCGGGCAGGCCAGGAACCGTGGCGGGCTTAAGAAAAAGCATGAAACCTCATCCACGGGCGGGATGAGGTTTCATGAGGGTTTTTAAATATTTAATAAAGGTTTCACTGAAAATGATGGCTATGTCCCAACTCATGTGACAGTGTCACATGATGGGACATGTCAGGGAAATTTTATTTTTGTCTCTTTAACAATTTTTAATTTGGAGCCAATCTCCCTGAGGCAGCAGTTAGCCTCAGGGAGATCACTGCACTCCTTCGTGCACTCTTGGCTGAGGGAATCCGCCCCCTCTTCCATCCGCACAGGGAGTGTATAGCCCTTCCTGGTGGACGTCACGTTGGGCGGGCCTTAATTGGCCCGCCCACGTAAAATGACGGTGTGACCCTGATTGGGGGCACCGATTGGAGGCGCGGCTGCCCACGCCCACTCTTGCACTTCCCCCCCAACGGGGGGAGAATTCTTCCCCAGGAATCTGCATGATCTGGCTAAACAATACGTGGTCAAATATATGACAAAGTCCATGTTTACATTGCTATGCTAAAACTCAGGTGTATAAGATAGTTAACCCTATATTAAGAGGTTTTTTTTTTCTCCAGCATCTAGACATTCCAATAAATACACATTGGAACTAACTTTATATTAGATTTTAACATTTTATCCATTCTCATGCAGACTGAGTTCTACATCACATTCATTGTTATTTTTGCACCAGTGCGATTTTCAATTCTGAGTAAATGGAGGTCTTTCTACCATGCGGTTTAAGCCTCCTATCCACTTTTTTAGCTTTGTGTGAAAGTCCAAAACTTAAACAGTGATTCCTGTGAGAAACCAAAGTGTAAGATCAAAAGTTTTTGAGCCTTTCCACATAAATCATATGGAATCATAGGGCAGAATTTTACATTCAGTGTGTGGGCACACGCCTGACACGCCTGAATATAAAATGACACGCGATGACGTTGGGCGATATTTCATTTGGCAGACGCGCGCCGGAGTCGGCTGTGCGCCCGCCGATAATTGAAAGGTAAAAAGGTAATTAAGTTGAATTTTATGCTGCCCGTCCAACCTAACGGCTGGTGGGCAGGCAAGAAGGCCAAGTGGCCTTTATGTTTTTTAGGAAACCTTATCCACGAGCGGGATGAGGTTTCCTAAAGCTAATACTAATTAAATGAAACTTTGTTTTCAAAATAAAAACATGTCCCATCTCGTGACACAGTCACATGAGAGGACATGTTTCATTAAATTTTTAAGGTCTTTATTTAATTTGTTATGAAGCGCTTCAATCTCCCTGAGGCACGGAGCTGCCTCAGGGAGATTGAAGCGCTCTTTCGTGTGCATGTGTGAACTGCGCACTAGACCCGACTCTCCCTTCTCCTCCCCCACAGACAGGTAGCACTCACTGCTCGCGATCCACGAAGGGTGGGCCTTAATTGGCCCACCTGTGTGAAATCGCGGTGCAGAGCTGATCGTGGGCGGCGGTCGGCTCCCTGACAACCCCCACTCGCTCCCGTTGAGCCCGTCCTACAACTGGAAAATCCTGGCCATAGTCAATAACTTTAGCAGTGAATTTCAAATTTTTTCAATAAATGCTGTTTATAATCACCCTCAAGACTGCCTTATGTTATCAGATCATTTCTCCAGCTTCCATTCTCCAAATATACATTTGAGAAGGGGCACTATTGCTTGGGATATTGCAACTGATGTTAAATCCTGAGGCAGAGAGTCTCCCTCTTCCTTCACTTTTAATTCTAAATGATTATTGGCCTTTGACTTCATAAAATAGAACGGCCATATAATTCCAGGCTAGAAGTGGTTGAATTGTGGGGAAGATAAGGTAAATAATAACACTTCTGAAAATTTTAGTCAATTTTATTTCAGCATAGATGTAGGCTATTTTATCCATTGTATTTATATTTACGTCAGATCTATCTATGGCCTCGATCTATAACTAGCTTTTTCCATGATTTTTCTCATACTCAAGATTTTGCTTCAAGTGCATATCCAATGCCTCTTAAACACAATAATTGTCTCAGCTTAAAAAACCAGTAACTTCCAAATGATAATGATCTGTTATTGACACTTAGTTACTACTATCATACATTTACTTCTAAACCTTCACTCTGGCTTATAATGAGCATTACCAGCTATTGATGGAATGATCCTTAAATTATCTTATTATATCCGATGTTTCCTTAATGTAACATCCAGTAAGGGCACTTTTGATTCTTCTTGACAGTGTGAAGCAGGTGATGGTGAATTGGCATCTGTTTATCATTTCTCTCAATTTTCATTTCTATTGATTTCAAGGGAAATGGAGGTCAGGAGAGATATAATACAGGCACTGATTCACTAGCACAGGTATTACATTATTGCACAAAGTCAAAATTAGCCCTAATGCCTTTTTTTTTCTCCCTAAGAATTACATACAAGATATAAAAAAGTGCTGTCCTTTGGATGAGCCATTAAACCGAGACCTGACTACTCCCTCAGACCCCGTGACAATATTTCACAAAATATGCATTTTCTCCTTACTGTTCTGGTAAATATTTATACCTTAGCCAACATCAATACGGAACAGGTTATCTGGTAATTATCTTATTGTTGCTCATGGGATCTTTCTGTGTACTAATTGGCTGCTGCATTCCTTATATCTGTATCGTATTGCCCTCTGGCTGCATCTCTTTTTCACCAACTACTCTTAGTAATTACCTTTATATTTGATATTCTGTTAATAGTTGGACAATTCCTTTTTTACCTGTTCAAAACTACATTTGGATTTGTAATCACTTTTATTTTAAGTGGATGTTTACCTATTTGCTGTGCATCATGTATGCTAGCATAGTCTCCCTGTGCATCATACAATGTCTCTGCTTCTTCATCCTTTTTATAAAATTGCTTTTCTATTTGCTGGTCCTAATTGCCATAGTTTGCAAACACCTGCAAGCTTCTTGAGTGTTGTATCGTTTTTCACAAAGAAACATGACTTCAGCTGTCCCATCTCTTGGTTTCTTTTCAAATCATTGAGATCACTAAATTTTCTGAGGGAGTATACTTCACTCAGAAATACCTTTGGATGAGACGTTAAACCCGGGCCCGCCTGCCTCAAAGGTGGTCGTATAAGGTCCTAGTGCACTATTCCACAGAAGAGCAGGCAAGTTCTCCTCAGTGTCCTGGCTAATATTTATCACCCAACCACCATCAATAAAAAAATAATTACCTGCTCAATATCTCATTGCTGCTTGTGGTACCTTGCTCTGTAAAAATTGGCTGCCCCATTTCTATAGATACTATATCTATACCAGTGATTACACTTTAAAAGTGTTTAATTGTTTGTGAAGTACTTTGGGATGTCTTAAGGTCACCACAGGTGCTAAATGAATGCAAATTTGAATTGTTTTGTAATATGCTTCTCAAAAGTTTCAAACGTTATAGCTATTCATATCCGACTTAGTTTCATTTCTCCCCAGGGTTGCTCTCAATCATGCAGATCTCTTTCATCTGGTTTATATCAATTTTAGGGGGTAAAGAGACCAGCAGTCGCCTTGTCTACAGATTCACAAATTAAAGTGAATCTATGTCCATAATAGGCATATTGTAAGCAAAATGCCCGCAACAATGAAAACATTGATATAACTCCTTATATTTTGCACACCAAAGCTTTCATTCTTCTGCATAAACTGAGAGGAAAAAGTGTCTGATGCAACAGATAACTGTTGCATGGCTACCAAGTCACAATACCATCTGAAATTGCTGGCCTACCATGAAATTACAATGTGGAAACAGGATGTTGAGACCAACAATTCCATGTTAGTGGTGATCCTTCACGCCAATAGTAGCCTAATTCCATTTCCCTTTATTGACCCATTTACTTCAACCATGTATTGAACCCATTCTCAAATATTGACAAGGATTCTGCTTCAATCATTTTCATCAGTTGGAACTGTTATGACACAGCAGTTGGTAAAGGCTGTTATTTAAAATCCTAGAGGGAAACTTTAAACAACTGTCATAACCTATATTTTTTGAGTATGTTTTGAGTTGCAACTCCAAATTCAGGAATAAGGCCACCAGTTCTTGAGAGGTTTTTATATCAAACTACATGAGACATTTATTAATTTACACAAGTTAAACATATGCACATGGCTACAAATTGCTACTATCATATCTTTTTAACAAATTCCCAAACTAATCTCCACTAAGGCAACAACAATCCATAGACTTTAAGCAGACACCAGGCAAAACATTTTCACCTTACAAATTCAAAATGAGGTTTCTTTCACTTTGTAGACTTTCACAGTTGTAGACTTACAGCAGCTTTGATGTTACATGCCTCTGACCTCTACACACAAAACTACCCTCTGTTGTATCCAGCAATTCTCTTTGAATGTAAATTCTCATTGTATCAGCAGGCTCTTTGAGCCCCACCTCTTCTAACAGTAAAACTCTTTTCATAGTACCAATTTTATTAGCAATATAAACATGAATTGTCTCTCTTAGCTAGGTGCAATATTTCACTCCCCTTCGTGAATACTCTATTCAACAAAATGCAAATTTACCTCTAGCTCTGTTTACATCTCAAAAACTAATATACATCAAAGCACCCGGACTAGCTGGCTTTAATCCAATTAAGACACAAAGACACACCCACAGACCAAACTTCTATTTAAGAAAAAATTCCAATAATATTATATACATTAATAGTTTCATGGCAGGAACCAACATGAATTGCATTCCAATTTTCAGTTCAATGAGAAGATTAAGGGGTGATATGATAGAGGTGTTTAAAATTATGAAGGGATGGGACAATGTAGTCTGTTTTTAACTATTGCTATAAATTGAACTGGTACAAAGTGGGAGGACTTCAATATTAGGTTAAATGTTTTAGAATTGAGAAAGAGAGCAGGAGAAACAAAATACAGAGTAGGCTGAGATGCTGTGGAATGCACAATGAGAGTTAATGATTCCAAGTAGATATAGAGAAATAGTTGAAGAACAATGGCATGAACAACCATTTCTGTAAGGTTCAATTATTCCATTTGAGCCTTGGCCACCTCTCTGACCAAATATATAAATTCCATCAATGTCATCTCTAGGGCCTGAATTTGCATGAAGATGGAGATGGTCTCTGGTGGGGAGGGGGGTCATGAGCACTAAGTTGGCACAGTGGCTATAAAGTTCCATGCGGGTGGTTAGAGGGGCACAGGTTAACATGGAGGATATGAGAGGGCCGGGGAGGTAGATAGAGAAGGAAGGTAGGAGGGGCCATGGGGTTCTTGAGCAACATGAGGTGGGCATGAGCCTGGGGTGTGAGGAGTATGTGAGGGGTGAGGGCTGGAGGTCTGTTTTTTGTTGTTTTTTTAACAGCTGTGACAAAGTCCCAGATCACCAAGGCAGGCTTTTCCCACAGTCCGTCTCCACACCTGGCAGTCACCATGGCTGCCTCCAAACTCTTTCCAGGAGCGGTGGGCCCGATTCCAGTTATCACCTGCACCCTGGAATGAAAATCTCACATCAACTGAATTGTTTGAAGGCCAGTAACCGTTGTTACATTGGAATGTTAAAAAAGAAAAGGAGCACACAACTTTAGGTAACAACTTATTATCCAAAAAGGATGGCAAGGATGAAGATGGATCACAAGAATATCTGCGAAGTAACAGCAAAGGTGGGATTGCGGCACCAAAAGTGACTCTCCCCAGCAGAGAATGGCTATACTTTTCTCAGCTAGGATGTGTAGGCTTGGACTCACCTTATGAAATGTTAACATATACCAGTGAAGGGTAACACAATACTTATATCAAACATTTATAGTTTAAAATATAATTCTTGGTCCTGAATTTTTCCCGCGTTGGGCGGGCTCGGCGGAAGCGATTGGGGGGCCGACTGCCGCCCGCGATCGGCTCTGCACCGCAATTTCACGCGGGCGGGCCAATTAAGGCCCCCCTGCGTGGATCGCGAGCGGTAGCATCGAGTGCTACCTGGGTGGGCGGTGGAGAGAGAGCGGGCCTGGTGTGCAGTTCGCGCATGCACATGAAAGAGCACTTCAATCTCCCTGAGGCACGGAGCTGTCTCAGGGAGATTGAAGCACTTTTTGAGAAAATTAATAAATACAATAAAAATTCAATGAAGCATGTCCCCTCATGTGACTGTGTCATGTGAGATGGGACACATTTTTAATTTCAAAAGAAAGTTTTTATTTAATTTGTAAAAGCTTTAGGAAACCTCATCCCGCTCGTGCATGAGGTTTCCTAAAAAATGCAAAGGCCGCTTGGCCTTTTTGCCTGTCCACCAACTGTTAGGTTGTACGGGCAACGTAAATTTCCAGTTAATTAGGCCTTAAAATTAACGGCGGGCGTGGAGCCGACTCCGGCTGAACGAAATATCGTGCAAGTGTGCGATGACATCAGGACGCATGCCCAATGTCATCACGCATCATATTAGGTTCCTTCGTGTCGAGTGTGCACCCGCACACCAAAGGTAAAATTCAGGCCTTGATTATCATGTTGAAGCTTGTTGCTAATGGTATCAGAACATCTAACTGGTGAAGGCATGAAAACCTATACCGTGTTTGTGTGTGTGTTTGTGTGTGTGTTCATGATTAATTAAACTGGAGGGAATGTTAGTAAAGACAGCTTCTCTATGGGAACTGAGAGATGAAAGCTAATGTGTTAGGTTCATGCATTTGTAGTGACAGGCTGGTGAGGTTGGATTTACAAGTGGATAGGTTGGGTAAAATTTGCATTATGAGATAAGTGGGGACTTGACTTTTCAGCTGTTAAATTTCAAAGGGGAGTTTAGAAGTCTCAAGGGACTTTTACAACTTATTTAGGTTTCATAAGTAAACAAGGGAAGGTTATTACATGTTATTTGACCTGAAAATTGAGTCAACAGGAAAAGCATGAAATATTTTTAATATTTGGAAAAATTGAGTTAAAAGAGGTATCCTGAGAACAACGGATGTGAGATTAAAGGAGAAAAAGATATTTAAGGAAAGATGTTTAGTTGAGTTGTGGTGGCTGTGCGGGGGAGATTTCCTGAGACCAGTTGTGCTCTGAGAAAAGTTGTGAATTTGAACCAGCCATCCAGTTTCAAGTCAGAAGAGTCTTTGGCCAGAATCTTCGGGACAGTGAGCGGGGATGGGACCCGCTCGCCGACGTGTAAAATGACGCGTGGTGACATTGGGTGTGCGTCCCAACGTCAACGCGCATCATTCTGATCCTTAGTTCGATGGGTGTGTAGCGGAGTCGGCTGCGCGCCCACCGAACTGTCAAAGGCTTATTAAGGCCATTTAAAAAGTAACTAAAGTTATTAACTGAGCAGCCCGTCCAACCTTAAGGTTGGTGGTCAGGCAAAGAGCCCAGGGGGTCTTCGTATTTATCATTAAACCTTATCCATGGGTGGGATGAGGTTTCATGAAGACTTTATAAATTAAATACATTTTTTATTAAAGTTCATTGACATGTCCCAGCTCATGTAACACTGTCACATGAGGGGACTTCTTAAAATCTCTGTGCCTCAGGGAGATTTCTGCACTTTTTCACGCGCATGCGCAAAAGAGTGCCGGCCCCGACTCAGCCTACTCCCCCCTTCCCGCACAGGGAGCGTTCAGCCCTTCCGGGTGCGCGTCACGCTGGGCGGGCCTTAATTGGCTTGCCCACACAAAATGGCTGCGCACAGCTGATCGTGGGCGGTGATCAGCTGCATTCTCCCCTTTGTCTCAGAAAGTAGGTTGTTTCTGAACTTTCCTGGATTTCCACAACAGAGTGGAAGAGAATGAGAAGTCATGTTGCATACTTTTTACTAAAATGACAGCAGTTTTTGCCCTGGGTAATATAACTGGATTTTTGATGGTTAAAAAACTACAAGGGAGCTGTTGCCAAATAGTTTACTTGTGTGTTCTGACCAAATGGGTTGTTTGGGGGAATGTTTTGTAGCACTGTTTTAGCTGTGTAACTTTCATCTTGTGTGCTTAAGTATTTTTATCCCCTTCTTGTTAATAAATCTTTTCATTTTAAAATCCTCAAAGTGTTACTGGGATTCTATGCTTCTGGGATCAGTAGTTCTTTCCCTCGTTTACAAAAAAAATGAACAAAAAGGTTATGATCAGTAAGATAAGATTCCCTCTGGATTTGGCTTGCTCAGCAAATAACATCAGCTGTGGTCATAACAAGAAGTAAACTTCCTAAGTTCAATCGTTCGCATAATTATAAAAAAAATATCAGTTCTTGCAGAATCTACATTTGAAAAAAGGAAAATAAAAGCTTGCATTTTTATAGCACCTATCAAAACTATAGGGCATCCCAAATCACCTTACAGCCAATGAAGTGCAGTCAACACTGTGGCCAATTTGGGCACAGCAAGTTCCCACAGACAGTAATGTGATAATGACCAGATAAACTGATTTTTCTGGTATTGATTGTGGGATAAATATTATCTAGGACAAATCATCTTTGTTCAAAATAGAGTTTTGGGATCTTTTACACCCACCAGAGAGGGCACCAGAGTACCTTAGTTTAATATCTCATCTGTAAAATGGCAACTGTGACACTGCAGCACAGCCTCAGCGCTGCACCAGTGTGTCAGCTTTGATTTTTGTGCTCAAGTATTGGAGTGGGACTTGAAGCCACAGTCTTTTGATTCAGAGACATATGCCGAGATTTACTGTGCCCACCGGCATCGGGCATGTTTGGTGGCATGATCGGACCATATGGCGCGATTGGTTTCATGACAGCGTAAAACCAGTTTGCAATTGTCCGCTCAGCCTGCTGATGGCGGGCCGTGTTTCCCACCATTGGACATTGAGAGCCTCATTGTAATACATCTGCATTATTAGGCCTGCCCGCTGGAATCATCCCTCCCGCTGAATCCCTTGAACCCCTTTCCTATCGTCTGTGCTTTTCCAGTGACGTGTTTCACAACAGCATATAAAGAGCGTGCACTTGGCGGGCTGCAGTTTGAGGGGAACTCGGAGCTGAGTACACAGTGATGTTGTGCAGCGTTCACCAAGGTCATTTGTTGGATTCAAGCTTGAGGTGCATGGGGGTGCGGGGGGCAAGGGCAGTCCTGAGGTTGAATGTAGTGCACAAGCATTTGGGGTGGGGGGTAGGGTGGGTGAAGGAAACAGCCATGTATTAGGGACACCTTATCTGAAGTGACCATTCCTCTGTAACTGAGACAGTTCAGGTGCAGCCGTTGATAAGATTGCAGTCGGGCTTTTTAGCTTATCTGCCCACTCGAGCAACACAGCGACATCACGTTCCACCAAGTGCTCCAGAGCTTCTCACTCCTCGAGTACAGACTGCAAACTAATGAGCATTCTAGTGGACTGCAGAACAATTGGATCCCTGGGCACATTGTACAATCTCCTTGCTAAAGCTGGCCATGGAGCAGCTACTGCTGGAGGTGCTCACAGCCCCTTGCAATGTCATCATCCCGGTTTGGACCAGTCACCCCTATAGTTCAAGCTAACAGTGCAGCCTTGCAGCGTGGGCTAGGAGAATGCCTGCACCTGAGCTGAGAGCACAACATGTAGTCTAATGGACAAAGCTGCCGCCAATTGGTCAGTTGGAGTGCGGCAGAGGTGGGTGGGGTTTTGGGCAGCCATGCAGCGGACTAACCTCTGGACATCCAAGTGGTGGCCAGCACTCTCTGTGACACGTTAAGGGGCCTTCACAATTAACCAGGAAAGGTTCTTCATACACCAATGCCAAACCACATGTCTCTCTCTCTTTCATCCTGAAGGAGAAATACATCAGGAGCATGGAGCCTGGTGAACTAGCTGTATGCCTTGTGGCATACGGAGAGCTAAGACGATGGAGGAGAGAGTGATAGAGGTGCCTGGCTGCGCAGAGGAAGGAGCAGCACCCTTAGAAAGAATGGGTGGCTGGGGCTCCTGCACATGATAGTGAAGAGCCACAGCGAGCCATCGTTGGTCGGTGCCTAGTAACATCAGGGCCGAGAGACGCCGCCTTTCATTCCTGCAGATGTCCAAGAACCAGTGTTGCTGAAGACAGAAAATGTCTCGGGAACTGATTGGTCACATCTGCCAGCTACTGGAGGATTTGGCACCACGAGGACATAGAGGGCATCCACTGCCATGGCTGTGAAAGTGACCACTTCAGCGGCACTCAATTTCTATGCCAGTGGCTCCTTTCAGGTGACCTTTGTAGGATATCACAAGCCTCCACCCACAAATGCATCCATGTGGTAACGGATGCCATCTTTGTGAGGGCAAGAACTTTGTTCATTTCGCCCAGGACCAAGTCAGCCAGGATGTAAGAGCGACTGGATTTTCCAAGATCTCAGGATTCCCACAGGTGAAGGGTGCGATTGACTACACTCACGTGGCGCTCAGGCCTCCGTCACTACACATGGTCAACTACACCAACCGCAAGGGAATCAATTTGCAGAATGTGCAGCTGGTGTGCGACCACCAGAAACGCATCCTGCAGGTTTGCGCAAGGTTTCCAGAGAGTGTGCACGACTCCTACATTCTCAGTCAGTCACATTTTCCAGGGTCCACAGAAGCTGCAGGGATGGCTCCTCAGGGACAAGGGAGGACCGCAGAGGCCGTGGTTGATGACACCTGTGCAGCAGCCTCTGACTGCAGCAGAGCGAAGGTATAATGAGGTTCATGCTGCAGCTCACAACGTGGTGGAGCAAACCATCGGGCTGAAAATGAGGTTCCGTTGCCTGAACTTGTCTGATGGAGCCCTGCAATATAGTGCACAGAGGGTGTCAAGCGAATCAGCCAGGCGGTCTTTGGACTTTTGAGGAAACCTCATCCAAGGGCGGGATGAGGTTTCCGATAATAATTTAAAAAAAAGTTTGGGCAGAATTTTTATCATGAACGTGTATTAACGTGAGTCATTCATATGTGTGGAAATGTTTTCCGGGATTTTAAAATCTTTATTTAAAGATTTAAAATTCTTCAGCTCTCTGAGGCAGCTCTCTGCTTTCAAGGTGCTTTCACTGTGTGCTCCCCAACGCCTGCGTAGACTTCAGCGCTTGCTCTCCTCCCAGCCTACCCAGGCAGCGCTGGGCCTTTCAGCACGCGTTTCACGCTGGCTGGCTGTTAATTGACCAGCCAGCATGATCGCGGTTGGGGGCCAATCACGGGTGGCGGGCAGTTTCCTGGCCGCTCCTAGGCCCACCCACCATGCCCGCCCAACAACCTCAAAGTCCTGTCCAGTATTGGAGGCCAACTATGGCATCAGCGATGGAGTTGAGCCCGCGCACTAGTGCAGGAGCAACATCCTAGACCAAGGTCTCCATGGCGTCCGCCATCCTGCCAGGGTTGACCTCTGTGCACTGCCATGCTGGCACCATCACCTCAGCCTTAAGGTGATGGGCTCCTCCATCGTGTCTTGCAACCGGAGAAGTGCAGCAGACATCCCTTCCTGTTGTTCCTGAGCTTGCCTTTGGAGCTCCAGTCACTGTGACATGACCGAGTCCAGAGGCTCATCATCTGACTCAGATTCAGCAAAATTCTGGCCTTTCAGCAGTCCTCCAAGTGCTGGACACCTGGGAAGTCCCTGCCGCCGCCTGCTGTGGATCAGACAGTGCGATGTGCTCACCAGATTGTGATCCCAAGATATTCTAAAGCTAGGTCCTGAGGTGTGTGTCTCTGCACAGGTGGATGGTGTGGGTGAGCACTGTGATGGGACTTCAAGAAGAGTGCTTTTAGATTCTTCTTCAGAGGTTTCTTTGGGGCTTGATTGGAGGCCCTGGGTCATGGGCTCTGTCGGCTGTTTGGCAGATGTGCCTGAGAAAGCAAGGAGTGCTAATTAGTGCATGGCAGTGGCTTTTGAAACAAGACACATCACTCACAGCATGGTTGTCTGATGGATGTTGCACTGCTGGATCCTCACTGGGTAGAGCACCGCCGACCTCACCATCATCACAGGACCGGTCCAGATCATCGGCGGCCAGCTGGATGGTTCTGTTTTCAAAGTCCATGAGAACCTTGATTTCAGGCATTCCTCCACCGGTCTGTGACCTCTCCCTCTTGTTGTGTGCCAGCTTGTCCTGCATGGATAGAGATGGAGAGAGTGTAAGCAGGATGCTTTCCAGGCCAGATGATAAGTATGTCTGGCATTTGTGGATGGTGAGTGGTCCCATGGATGGGATGAGGACAATGAAGGTGTGTGTGAGAGAGTGAATGGTGATGTCCGTTGAACTGGCAGTGAGTGAGGGTCTTGCGGATGTGTGATGGGTCTATAAGTGGGTGAGTTGAGAGTGATGAGAAGAGTGACTTACCTGGCAGAATGGAGGAGGCCATCCATCCTCTTGCTGCACTGGGTTGCTGCTCTCTTGCAGGGCATTGGCACTGACCACAGCTGCCAGCGCCTCCCAAGCTGGATTTGTGAATTTGCTTCTCATCCTGTGGCAAGAGCCGGGGTAGAGGACATCATGGCGAGCCTCCACTGCGTCCAAAAGGTGTTCGAGGGATGTGTCATTGAATCCAGGGGCTGCAGTCTTTTTGCCTTTCAGGGCCATCTCTCCTTTGCAGCAGTCGTGGGCTGGAAGCATTGAGAGGTGTGTGTGCAGCTGCACATTAAATATGGCACCCGGCGTGATGAAGGAGTGAGATGATGGTATGGTGGGCGGATGAGAGCCTGCCGACCATGGAAATGGCGTGCTTCACTGGGATGCATAAGTAATGCAGCGGGTTTGGGACAATATGGCGTGAAAAGCCACCATTGTGGCCGGTGGGTAAAACCTGCTACCGCACTTAGCGCAAATCTGGGACGATTCTGCCCTTTAGGCTGCATATTTTTATTCATACTGGTGGATGGAAAGTAATTGTTTTTTTTTGACATCCTTCCATCTGCGAGAGATGATGGAAATGCAGCCTCAGAATTTTGGAGAGCTCAGGTGAGATCATCTACTGCATTTCTTTTGCTAGCTGAACAAGCTGATTCTGGAAAGGCAAAGCCTGCCAGAAGTGTCACACATGAAGCTGACCCTTCCCAATAGTGCGGGATGGTCTCTGCTGATGCCTTGTTTGCAGGGCTGTTGTTTGCTTTAGAGCTTCTGCAACCACATGTCATCATCGTAGCGAATTTCTGCCCACAGCTGGTGTTGCCATTTGCATCGATCGCCAGATAGCGTTTCTCACTTCTCATGATTGATGTTGAGGGATTTCATGTCTCTTTTGGCAAAATCCTTGAATCGAGCTGTGGGCACACTGCTGGTCTCTTGGCATGGGCTAGCTCCTCATACAGCATAACCTTGGGGAAGCAACCATCTTCTGTCCTGTGCACATGCCCAAGCCAGCGAAGCCTTCTTTGCTTGATGAGCCAACAGCCTGGGCAAACTAGTGCAGCATCATCAGCATACAGAAGTTCTCTGATCAGAATATGCTGCACTTCTGTCTTGGTTTTCAGTCTTGATAAGTTGAGGAGTTTCCTGTCTGATCATGCGTGGATGTACACTCCTTGTAGGGAAGGCATAGGTCAGCAGGAGAGAGCAAAAGAACCAGAACAGAATAAGGGCAAAGAAACAGCCCAGTTTTGCCTCATTCTTGATCTCAAAACTGTCAGAGTTGAAGCTGTTGAACTGAATGGTGCTATGCAAGTTATCATGGAAGGATTGCATGACAATGCGAAGCTAAGTAGTAGCACCCTGAAAATGGTGGAAAAAAGCATACTGTCCATTCCCAACTTCAACTTTGGAAGTATCTACCCTGATTTCGATTCAAAAACAGGCCTGCCTTCGCACCAATGATATATATGCATAGGCCTCTTCTACTTGATGTTCACATGGAAGGGGTTTGGATGCAAGAAATGCCCGATCTTGCATCTGGCGCAAATGTCGGCAGATGCAAAATGAATTGGCTACCCTTTTCTACCCCTCCCTCACTCTAGTAGAGCACAATTCTGTTTAAACAGCTGAATAATTTTGGTCTTCTGTTGTAGATGTTTATAATTAACTACACAAAGGTGTAATGATTATGCTGAAAGCAATTTTAACAGAAAGATGACTATTTCACCATAAACCAACAGTATTCCAGACAGCATGATAAGCCCTTCGCTTTTTGGTAGATTGTAAAGAAAATCTGCCTTCTAGTAATAGTGCAACAGATTACTCACTGCATAAAATAAAAGTGTAATAAATTGGTTAAATTGGCATGCTGTTCTAATCGAAGGAACACCTATAAGATGCGGAGGGGCCAATTTCTTGACACATTCTAATGTTGTACTTATTTTCAAAGCTTTCCAAAATTTGATTAAGGCAAACTCAATAGCTCACACTTCTAGTGGTGCTAATGGGTTTAACCAGCCAGGTTTTATTGGATCTTTATTATCACTGACAGTTCAAGCACATCAGGAAGAAGAACAAAATATATCGAAGGATTCAGCAGGTTGGTTCAGTTGCCTTTTGGTTTGTTTACTGTGTAGTCATATTTGATAATATTTGGGTCAATTCCCCCAGCTTCATTACTAATTTGCTGCTCATTGTGGATTTAATGTTATGCCCACTCAAATATTCCCCTTTCCTGATACTTGATCTTTGGTCTCTTGACAGGGTTGTTAGTATTTTATACTTGATTCTTGAACAGTTACACTCTGTTCCTGCTACTGTTCAGGAAAAAAAAAAATATTTTGTTAAATATTTCCATCTGAGTTCTTGCTTTTATGTATTGTATTTTAGACTTGCGTTGAAGATAGTTTTTATTTTTGAATTACAGATTATAATAAAGGATTTGTTTACCTGATCTGCCCGCATTGTGTTGGGAAAGAAACCACTAACCACAAGAGCAAATTAAATGAGTATAACAAATTTCAGGAATGCTGATTTTGATGGCATGGGGACTAGAATGGAGATAATAAATTGAAAAATTAGCAATTTTCTTTTTCCTCTTCTATGTTCTCAAGAATATATCAGAAAGGATGCAAATTAATTTCTACTGTAAAGTGTTATGATCTCCAGAGGCCATTAATTTTTAAAGAGAAATTCAAACTCCCAGCTAACATCTGAAGGAATGACTTATCACAACTTCAAGCTAGGCGAATCTACCAGCCTCCTTTAACTCCACTCAAACTCAGATTTTAACCTGAGAGTGTGCTCCCATCTGTGTTCTGCGTGGTGAATGTTCCAGTCAGAATTTTCTCTGCTTAAGGTGCAGGCCTAGCTGCTTCTATTTCTTATTCTTTACCTTTCAGATGGCTGCAGACCACACAAGACAAACTGTAAACATGCTCTCCATCTGCGATATTCATAGGTTTATAGTGAAGCCTGTAACCTAATATCAAAAATGGCTCCCTCTATCCTCTCCCTTTGGCAACGGGGAACACATTAGCTTTGTACCTAAGTAGAAATGCTAATTAGTTATCTTTGATCCCAACTCCCTTTCATCTTAGAAGTAAACTGATACTTTACAGCACCACTCTTTACAACTCGATATCTGTAACATCTTTCTGGAGCTTTGGGAGGCTCAGGGTTTACCTGTGGCATACTCAGAGACTGCAATCATTGACTCCAAGCATAAATACCTTCCACCTTGCTCTCAGTAAAACAATCTGAGTCTTCCTTTGATCTTTAATAATCAAATGACTCAGGCTTACTGTCAGGCAGACTTCAGAACCCTAAATTTAAAGCAAAAGTTTCAAAATATAATTGTCTTACAAACCAAAAAATACAGTCCTAAAACATAATAATCATTTAAACCTCACAATTGTAACAAAATAAATAGAAGTTTAATGTCAAGTCATAGACTTTAGTGCTTAACACAGCAATTTTGAATTTAGCTGCCCATTATTCATCTTCACAGATTTTAACTTCCATTGAAATCAATAAGAGATGTATTATGTACAGATTTATCATAACTTCCTTGCTTTTGTACTCTATTCCCCTAATTATGAAGCCCATTATCCCATATGCTTTATTAACTGCTTTCTCAACCTGCCCTACTCCCAGGTCCTAGTGATAAAAGCAAAATACTGTGGATGCTGGAAATCAAAAACAAAAATTGCTGGAAACACTCAGTAGGTCTGACAGCATCTGTGAAGAGAAAGACAGAGTTAACGTTTCCAGTCCGTATGACTCTTCTTCAGAACTAAAGAGAAGTAAAAATGTGGTGAAATATATACTGTTTAAGGGGGATGGGACGGGTGAAGCTGGATAGAAGACCAGTGATAGGTGGAGGCAAAGGAGAGATTGCGAAAAATGTCACAAACAAAAGGTCAAAGGGGTGTCGATGGTGGTGATACTGGCTAAAGGAGGTGTTAATGGTGACATGATGAGTAGAAATCAGAATGAGCAAGTGACAGATGGCCCTAGTGGGGGTGGGGTGGGGGGAGGGGACAGTGTGGGAAAAAAGATCGAAATAGGCTAAAAGGTGGGGATAAAAAATGTGTATATATAAAAATTAAAAACTAAATATTTGCAAAAAGGGATCAAAAAGGGGTGAGGATGGAGGAGAGAGTTCATGATCTGAAGTTGTTGAACTCAATGTTAAGTCCAGAATGATGTAAAGTGCCTAGTCGGAAGATCCTATTTATATTATTATTATTTTTAAAGATTTATTTCCATTCATTGTTTTATCCCCACCTTTTAGCCTATTTAACCTTTTCTCCCACACAGTTCCCTCCCCCCACCCCACCCCCACTAGGGCCATCTGTCACTGGCTCATTCTGCTTTCTACTCATCATGTCACCATTAGCACCTCCTTTAGCCAGTATCACCACCATCAACACCCCTTTGACCTTTTTGTTTATGATATCTTTTGCAATCTCTCCTTTGCCTCCACCTATCACTGGCCTTCTACCCAGCTTCACCTGTCCCACCCCCCTTAAACAGCATATATTTCACCACATTTTTACTTCACTTTAGTTCTGAAGAAGAGTCATATGGACTCGAAACGTTAACTCTGTCTTCCTCTCCACAGATGCTGTCAGACCTGCTGAGTTTTTCCAGCAATTTTTGTATTTGTCCCAGGTCCCTGTGCTCTGCACCCCCTATATAATTGCACCCTTTATTTTATATTACCTTTCCCATTCTTCCAACAAAAATGAATCACTTCACACTTCTCTGCATTCAATTTCACCTGCCACTTGTCCACCCGTTCCAACAGCTTGTCTATGTGGCTGACCGGGTAACACCCATTTTACACCTTCATTCAAAGTCAAAATTACTCCCCCTACTTTTAAAGTTGACATATTTTCTTCGAGATTTTGGTAAACTTTCACAGAACAAATTTAGTTTCAAAATGCATTAAAAAATCTATCAGGGAAGAAATCTTGGCAAACACAGGAAATGAAAACAATATTTGAATCACAGGAAAAGTATTAATGAACAAATTTACTTCCATCAAGATGATACTAGTGAGAGCTGTAAACAATATGGCAGAAATGTTTCATTATCATTTCTGAATTGATCCTGCAATCGGAAATGATATAGCCAGGCCAATTTGACTGCCTGTGGAGTGTGTTTGTATGAGCAGGACGCCAGAATTGGAATCTCAGTTTCCAGTAAGCTCCAAAATACAACATACATGAAGAAGGAGCAGGAATAGGTCATTCAGCTCTTTGAGCCTGTACCATCATTTAATAAGATCATTGCTGAAATTTGCATCACACCTATCCCCGATAACCTATCACCCACTTGCTTACCAAAAATTTATCCATCTCTGTCTTAAAGATATTCAAAGACTCTGCTTCCACCGCCTTTTCATGAAGAGAGTTCCAAAGACTCACAACCCTCTGAGTGAACAAGTTTCGCTTCATCTCTATTTTAAATAGGTGACCCCTTATTTTTAAACAATGATCCCTAGTTCTAGATTCTCCCACAAGAGGAAACATCCTCTCCACATCCACCATGTCAAGATCCCTCAGGATCTTATATGTTTCAATCAAGTCGCCTCTAACTCTTCTAAACTCCATCAGATACAGGCCTAGTCTGTCTAACCTTTCCTCATAAGACAACCCACACATTCCAAATATTAGTCTGGTTAGCCTTCTCTGAACTGTTTCTAACAAATTTACATTCTTCCTTAAATAAAGTGACCAATACTGTACACGGTACTCCAAATGTAGTCTCATTAGTGCCCTGTAGAGTTGAAGAATAACCTTCCAACTTTTGTATTCAATTCTCCTTGCAATAAATACAACATTCTATTAGCTTTCCTAATTACTTGCTGTACTTGCATACTAGCCTTTTGTGATTCATGCACTAGGACACCCAGATCCCTCTGCACCTCAGAGCTCTGCAATCTCTCACCATTTAGATAATATGCTTCTCTTTTATTCTTCCTGCCAAAATGGACAATGTCATATTTTCCCACATTATACTCCATTTGCCAGATCTTATCCCACTCACTTATGTCTCTTTTTGCAGCCTCTTTACGTCCTCTTCACAACATTTCTTACCTATCTTTGTGTCATCAGCAAATTTGGTAATCATTTCTTCAATCCCTTCATCCAAGTAATTTATATAAATTGTGAACAGTTGAGGTCCCAGCACTGATCCCTGTGGCACACCACTTTTTCCATCTTGCCAACCTCAAAAATACCCATTTATGCCTACTTTTTGCTTCCTGTTAGTCAGCTAATCTTCTATCCATGCCAATATGTTACCCCCATACTGTGAACTTTTATTTCCTGCAATAGCCTTTGATGTGGCACTTTATCAAATGCCTTCTGGAAACCAAAGTACAGTATATCTAATGGTTTCCCTTTATCCACAGCATATGTTACTTCCTCAAAGAACTCCAATAGGTTGGTTAAACACGATTTTCCTTTCACAAAACCATGTTGACTCTGCTTGGTGACCTTGAGCTTATCCAAGTGCCCTGCTACAACTTCTTTAATAATAGCTTCTAACATGTTCCCTACGACAGATGTTAAGCTAACTGGCCTGTACTTTCCTGCTTTCTGCCTCCCTCCCTTTTTGAATAATGGAGTTACATTTTCTATCTTCCATCTCTCTTGGGATCTTCCCCAAATCTAGGGAGTTTTGGAAAATGAAAATCAATGCATCAACTATCTCACTAGACACTTATTTTAAGACCCTAGGATGAAGTCTATCAGGACCCGGGCCCTTGTCAGCCTGCAGCTCCAACAGTTTACTCAGTACCACTTCCCTGGTGAATATAATTCCTGACTTCTTTCCCTGCTTCCATTTCCTGGTTTATAGCTGCTTCCGGGATGTTACTTGTATCCTCTGTAGTGAAAACTGATGCAAAATACCTGTTCAATTCATCTGCCATCTCCTTGTTTTCCATTATCAATTCTCCAGACTCAGTTTCTATAGGACCAATACTCACTTTGTTAACCCTTTTATTTTTAAAATATTTATAAAACTAACTGTTTTCATATTTCTGGCTAGCTTTCATACTCTAATTTTTCCCTCCTTATTAGGCTTTTAGTCATTCTTTGCTGTTCCTTATATTCTGTCCAATCTTCTGACCTGCCACCTGTCTTTGCACAATTATATGATTTTTCTTTAAGTTTGATACTATCTTTAACTTTTCTAGTTAACCATAGATGGAGTGTCCGTCCCTTCGACTATTTCTTACTCATTGGATTGTATCTATTCTGTGCATTCTGAAATATCCCATTAAATATTAGCTACTGCATCTCTATTGATCTATCCCCTAGCCTAACGTGCCAATTCACTTTAGCCAGCTCTGCTTCATGCCCTTATAATTGCCCTTAGTTAAGCTTAAAAACTTAGTCTCAGATCCACTCCTCTCTCCCTCAAACTGAATGCAAAATTCAATCATATTATGGTCGCTGCTACCTAGAGGCATCTTCACTATGAGATCATTAATTACTCCCATCTCATTGCACAATACCAAGGTCTAATATAGCCTGCTTTCTGCTTGGCTCCAGAACATGCTACTCTAAGAAACTATCCCAAAAACATTCAATGTACTCCTCATCTAGGCTATCTTTGCCCATCGGACTTTTCCGGTCTATATGTAAATTAAAATCTCCCATGGTTATCGCTGTGCCTTTCTGACAAGCTCCCATTATTTCTTCCTTTATGCTCAACCCTACCATGTGGTTACTGTTAGGGGCCTGTGCACAATTCCCACAAGTGACTTCTTGTCTTTACCATTTCCCATCTCTACCCAAATCGTTTCCACACCCTGGTTTCCTGAACTTAGGTCATCCCTCTCTATTGTGCTAATACCATCATTAACTAACAGAGCCACCCCTTCATCTTTTCCTCACTTCCTGTTCTTCCTAAATATCCTGTACCCTTCAATATTTGGGTTCCAATTCATGCCCTCCTGCAGCCATGTCTCTGTAATGGCTATCAAATCGGAATTATTTATTTCTGTGTGTGCTCTCAGTTCAGCTGTTTTGTTTCGAATGCTACATGCATTCAGACACAGAGCTTTTAGTCTTATCCTTTTATTATTGTTATAACCTCTAGTTTCATCTGTTGATTTACTGTTAGATTTGTACTCTCTTGCCCTTCCTGTCACAGTCTGTTTTTCATTTCCCGTAATAATACCTTTCACTTTTGTCTTGTTGCTACTTTTAAAAAAATTCCTTTTATTATTATTTATTCATTCGAGGGGTATGGGGGTCACTGGGTAGGCAACATTTATTGCCTTGAGAAGGTGGTGGTGAGTCACCTTCCTGAAATGCTGCAGGCCATGTAGTGTAGGAACACCCACAGTGCTGTTAGGAAGGGAATTGCAGGATTCTGACCCAGTGACAGTGAAGGAATGGAGATTCAGTTCCAAGTCAGGATGGTGTGTGGTTTGGAGGGGAACCTGCAGGTAGTGGTGTTGCCATGTATCTGCTGCCTTTGTCCTTCTCGGTGGTAGAGGTCACAGGTTTGGAAGATGCTGTCGAAAGAGCCTTGGTGAGTTGCTGCAGTGCATTTTGTAGATGGTGCACATTGCTGCCATTGTGCGTCATGGTGGAGGGACTGAATGTTTAAGGTGGTGGATGAGGTGCCAATCAAGCGGACTGCCTTGTCCTGGATGGTGTCAAGCCTCTTGAATGTTTTTGGAGTTGCATTCATCCAGGCAAGTGGAGAGCATTCCAACACACTTTTGGCTTGAGCCTTGTAGATGGTGGGCAGGCTTTAGGGAGACAGGAGGTGAGTTACTCGCTGCAGAATTCCCAGCCTCTGACCTGTTCTTGCAGCCACAGTATTTATATGGCTGGTATAGTTCAGTTTCTGGTCAATGTTAACCCTCAGGATATTGGTAGAGGGGGAGTTCAGCGATGGTATTCCACTGAATGTCAAGGAGAGATGGTTAGATGTTCTCACGTTGGAGTTGGTCATGGCCTGACACTTGTGTGGCCTGAATGTTACTTGCCACTTATCAGCCCATGTCTGAATGTTGTCCAGCTCTTGCTGAATATGGACATGGATTGCTTCAATATCTGAGTAGTCACAATCATTAGCAAATCCCCATCTCTGCCCTTACGATGGAGGGACGGTCATTGATGAAGCAGCTGAAGAGAGTTGAGCCTAGGGCACTACTCTGAGGAACTCCTGCAGCGATATCCCTGGACTGAAGTGAATGACTCCAACAACCACAATAATCTTTCTTTGAGCTATGATTCCAAGCAGTGGAGAGTTTCCCCCCTGACTCCCATTGACTCCAGTTTTGCTAGGTCTCCTTGATGCCACACTTGGTCAAATGCTGCCTTGATGCCAAGGGCAGTTACTCTCACCTCATTTTTGAATTCAGCTCTTTTGTCCATGTTTGGACTGAGGCTGGAATGAGGTCAGGAGCTGAGTGGCTCTGGCAGAACACAAACTGAGCATCAGTGAGCAGGTTATTGCTGAATAAGTGCCGCTTGAGAGCACTGTTGATGACCCCTTCCATGGGGCAGTAATTGGGTATGTTGGATTTGTCCTGCTTTTTGTGAACAAGACATATGAGGGCAGTTTTCCACATTGCCAGGTAAATTCCAGTGTTGTAGCTGTACTGGAACAAGTTTGTTCACAACAATTTCCTTTCCTGCTGTCAGTCTGCTAATTTTGTAATTGAACTGGAGATATTTTCCAAATTGTGTATAACAGGTGCAGATTTTTCACTTCTGTGTAAGCTGGGCTTATCCGTACACTCTTCTTGAACAATGGCATAACATTTGCAGTCCTCTGGCACCAACCCTGAATATAACGACGTTTGGAAGATTATGGCCAGCTCCTCTATAATTTCCACCTTTATTTTCCTCAGTGTCCTTGGATGCATCTCATCTGGTCCAGTTGACTTATCAACTTTAAGTACAGCCAGCTGATCTAATACCTCCTCTTTATCATTTTTTAACCCAACTGGTGTCTCAATTACCTTCTATTGCACTGACTTGGCAGCATTTCTTCCTTGATAAAGACGGATGCAAAGTACTCATTTGGTACCTCAGCCATGTCCCCTGCCTCCATGCATAAATGCCCTTTTTTGTCTCTAATCAGCCCACTCCTGCCTTAACCATCCTTTTAGTATATATATCTATGCCTAATGAAGACTTCCAGATTTTTCTTTGACCTGAATTTTCCCAATTGCGGGGGAACACATCCCTGCTGACTCCAGCAGGCCCCATGCCATTTTACGCTCCAGCAAGCATTGATTGGCATAAGGCGGGATTTCCACCCATCAATGGGGGAAGTCGTGTCTTGGAGAGCTGCCAGTCACTTAGATTGGTCGGCAGCTCTCCAGTCCCTCCAGGAACAGTACCACAGTAGCCAGAAGAGGCACTGTAGGGAGCTGTCTGGAACTAAAGTGCTGGGAACCGGAGGAAAGGTAAGTGGCAGAGGTCCCAGGATGGGGAGTGTGGGGAAGGCCTAGGGGGTGGTGAGGGGTGCAATTGGAGTCTTGGGGGATAGGCCAGGAGTGGAGGGAGGTTCAGAGGTCACTGGGCCTTAAGGAGAGTGAGCCCCTAGTCAGAAGGGGGCTTGGTGCCTCCTCCTTCCCGCCTGAGATTGAATTATGTTCATTTTTGGGTTTGTCCCCTGATATGTCATTCGCCTGCTAGCCTAAAAATTGTGGCCATTAAGTGGCCACTGAAATCTGTCAACTGGGACAAGGGTGAGCTTCCCGTCCAAGGCCATTCCCGCCCCAGCGTAAAATCGTGACCAGGTTGGACGGGCGGGATCCCAGAGGGAATCCCCTCCATGCAATTTCATGCTTCCCCGCCTCAGAACTCACTGGGGGTGCACAAAATTCTGGAATTTGTGTCAGGTGCCACTCTCTTCTCAAGCTCTGTCGTTGTTTCTCTTATTTCTTTTTTCACTTCCACCCTGAACTTTGTTTAGTCTATCTGTTTCTCAATTGTATTATTCAGTAAACATCTGTTATATGCCCCCTCTTTCTGCTTCATCTTACTCTATACCCCTTGTGTCATGCAGGGAGCTCAAACTTTGTTTGTCCTACCTTTCCCCCTTGTGGGGATGTACCTCAACTTTTCCCAGACTATCTGCTCTTTGAAGGTAGCCCATTGTTTCATTACACTGCTGCCTTCCATTCTTTAATTTAAATTTATCTGGGCCAGATCCGTTCTCATCCCCTTGAAGTTAGTCCTCCCCCAATTAAGTTTTTCACTCTGGATTGCTCTTTGCCTATTTTCTATTGCTAAGCTAAACCTAACCTAAATCTGACACTAGATCCACTTAACCCATCTCATTCCCCAGAATCAGGTCTAGCAGTGTCTCCTTTGTCACTGAGCCAGGAATGCGCTGATCTAAAAAAAAAATCTCTTGAACAGACTTTGTAAACTCATCCCCTCTTTGCCCTTTACACTATCACTATCCCAGTCTGTATTAGGATAATTAAAACCCCTCATTATAACTGCTCTATAGTTGTTGCAACTCTCTGTAATTTCCTTGCAAATATGATCCTCTATATCTTTCCCAACAGTCAATGGCCTATAGAATACTCCCAAAAATATGATAGTACCGCTATTATTTCCTAGTTCTCACCAAATAAATCCTGTCCTCGACCCCTCTGGAACATCTTTCATCTCCAGCACTGGAATGTTCTCCTTAATGAGTATTGTAACTTCCCTTTTTTCTTTTTTTCCCTATCCTTCCTGGGCATCTTGTATCCAGGAATATCCAGTCCTGCCCTATTTTGAGCCAATTTCTGTTATGTCATAACATCATTTTCCCACGTAACTATCTGTGCCTGCAGCTCAACAAACCACACTTGTGCATTGGCACACATGCACAGTAAACGTAAGAGAGAATTTAACCATCTCCCCTTGACATTCAATGGCTGTAGCATCACCGATTCCTCCAACATCAGCATCCTGTTGGTTAGCATTGACTAGGAACTTAACTGGTCCAGCCATATTAATACTGTGGCTACAAGAACAGGTCAGAGGCTTGGAATTCTGTGGTGAGTAACTCACCTCCTTGACAGTGCTAATTCATGTTTTAAACCTCCCATTGTGCCTTTACACATATAGTAGCAATCAGAAAAGAAGGTACAATTTGGAGGGAAGTACCAGATGCCATAAAACTCTGCCAGCACTGTGGCACTAAAAAGACTCAGAGGCATGAACAGTGTTCTGAAAACACTGCAGAATGCTTTCTTTGCAGAAGAATTGGACATTTCAAGAAAATATGCCAAACTAAAACCTCTAACTTCACAGATTTCAAAGAAAAAAGTTTTCACGCATAAGGCTATTAATGGAGCTGAAGAATTTTGTCCTGAAGAGGGACCAAAAATATTTCCTGGATGAGATCAATGGCCCCAAACATGCATTCTGGAAGACAGATATAGATACTGCAGCAAGTCTAAAGGTTTTATCAGACACGAACCATGGTTACCAATGCATTGCCTGCAACCAATGGAAACCCAGCTATACAGTTCAGGAGGGATCAAACTAAAAGTCACAGGAAAGTTACAGGCAACACTCCAGTGCAAGGAAAAGCAGCTACTGGAAACTTTGTATGTTCTACAGAATGAGGAATTCCCTCTTTTAAGTAGAAGAGCTTGTATGGACCTCAATCTTATCAGGAAAGTCGAAGAAGTCAATCAGCAAGAATACAAGAAAATGGCTTCAGAAATTAATCCCTGAACTATCCAACTGCAATGCAGATCTGGTTTGCAACTTCAGAGCTCACTTTTTGATACTCTTCACAGAGATTGATAGTCCAGCCATTTTGGAGGAGGACATCCAGGAGGGTAAAAGTCCATTCACTCACAATGAATGCACAGTGAAAAAATTAGACTAGAAAAAACATGAGAATGAGAGTGATCGCTCACCATTCTATAGTATTGCTTCAGAAGTGGAAGATGGAAACCTTTGTTCAATTAAATTATTAATTATTTTAAAATATTAAAATCGATTTAAAAATCTCTGTTCAAATATCACATTCATCCAAAAATGGTGACCTTCTAAAAAGTACATCTGCACCTATCCATCCACCAAAAGTGGTCATCAAGGATGCTAGCAGACAAAGAGGTCAAAAACAAGACATGGAACCAAGCCACACAATGTCTGCCTTTTATACGTGGGAAGAAAGTGATCTTATTGATAAACAAGATCTGCTGGATTTTGAGGGAAATCAAGGCTTTTACCAGGTGGATTCCTCACAGCTTCCCATCCTACCCAAAGAATTACTTCCAGGACAGAAGTCCAGGACTATCCGAGAATTCAAGAGCAAGATACAGCAAGGATTCATTGCTCCAGAAGTCAGGAAGGACAGAAAAAACAAACAAATGAAAGAAGGAAAACTCAAGAAGCAAGGATGTGAAATGAAAAGAGTGCGATAAACCTGCTAAATCAAATTAAGAGAGAGGAAAATGTGATTGAGAGAAGTATAACAGTGAAGAAAGGAAGAAACGGATCAAGTTCAGATCCAGAAGTTGGACCAAGGGAAAGAAGGAGTAATAGTCCAGAGAGATGACAATCAATAGAGCTCTTATTTAGTAAATACTTCAGAAGGCACTATATGTAGAAACCAGAGGAATCTTATTTCTATTCGTCAAAGTCATATATTTGGAAGAACAAAATGTTAAGTCAGAAATTAATGAAGAACCATATACAACTCTCAATGAAGACCATCCAAGTCAAGAAAAATAAATTCAAAGAGATACTACTGATCTTCAAAGTCTGACAAGAACACAATCAGGGAGATTTGTGAAGCCTCCTGGCAGATTGAATCTGTGACATCAGTGACTTGGGGAGAATGGGGCAGTAAGTAAATATGAATGTAAAAAATATGGACAAAGACTTGGGGGGAGATGTAGTATTAGGGTTTGTAAGGGTTAATGTGTGGGACTGTGTAAATAGTACCTCCCATATTGATGATGTAACAACACATGACTAGGAGAGGAGGGGGAGAATGTTCAAGGCATCAGCAGTGTAACACCTAGTCATGGATAGCTGTACATAGTTTAGTTGTACAATAAACCAGTTATTGTTTGGACATATCAATGTCTCAGTATCATTCCAAAGCTAGACTAACCAACATACAACTTTTGCTCCAGCTGAGGGATTATCTTACAGTGGCTGACACCCATCTCTCTTGAGGGGGTTGCTTGCACACAGCCTAATAATCTCCAACCAAATGCAGAAGTTGGACAGTTCAAGATGCCTTCCTAATATGCTATCAGTTTTGCTAATTATAAACTGCACTCCCACCCATAATCCACAGCCAACCTACATGCTCTTCAAAATTAAAATTCAGGGCAACAGAATGGATAGAGATAATTACAGTAGTGGGGAGTCCATGTGGATTATAAATATTGGCACAGACCAGTTGGCCTGCCTCTGGGCTGTTCTATGTAATATGTAAAAAAAAGTGGCATAAAGTAAACCCAGATTATTACTTCAAAGTATGCCAGAGAACACATGTGTACAAACATTTGAACAAACAAATTAGCTTGACAAGGAAGTATTCAATGAATAGCATGAAACTAGGAAGTTCTGAGAAACAAAGGGACCTTGGCGTGTGTGTACATAGATCTCTGAAGGCAGAGGGGCATGTTAGTGGAATAGTGAAAAAGGCATATGAGATACTTGCCTTTATCAATCGAGGAATAGATTACAAAAGTAGGGAGGTCATGTTGAGGTTGTATAGAACCTTGGTGAGGCCACAGCTGGAGTACTGTGTGCAGTTCTGGTCGCCACATTATAGGAAGGAAGTGATTGCACTGAAGGGGGTGCAGAGGAGATTCACCAGGATGTTGCCTGGGATGAAACAATTTAAGTTATGAAAAGAAGTTGGATAGACTTGGGTTGTTTTCGTTGGAGTAGAGAAGACTGAGGGGTGACCTGATCGAGGTGTACAAGATTATGAGGGGCATGGTCAGGGTGGATAGGGAGCAGCTGTTACCCTTAGCTGAAGGGTCAATTACGAGGGGACATAACTTCAAGGTGAGGGGCAGGAGGTTTAGGGGGGATGTGAGGAAAATCTTTTTTACCTAGAGGGTGATGACGGTCTGGAATGCGCTGCCTGGGAGGGTGGTGGAGGCGGGTTGCCTCACATCCTTTAAAAAGTACCTGGATGAGTACTTGGCACGTCATCACATTCAAGGCTATGGGCCAAGTGCTGCTAAATGGGATTAGGTAGGTAGGTCAGGTGCTTCTCACGTGTCAGTGCAGACTCGATGGGCCGAAGGGCTTCTTTTGCATTGTGTGATTCTGTGATTCTGTGAGCTGGGGTAGGCCATTTGGCCCCTTGAGCATGCTCTGCTATTTGATACGATCATAGCGGATTGTGGACTCAACTCTACTTTCTTGTCTCCTGCTATACCCTTTAACTCCCTTATTAATCAAAATTCTATCTAATTCAGCCTTAACACAAACGAAAAATAGTGGAAAGTAAATATGGCACAAAGACCAGGAGAAACAACTGTACTTACAATGTGATAAATGGAATAATTTATCAAGCAAGCCAATAGTGACAAAAGCTTGCAATGTTATTTAACATAAAATTAGATAGGATGGTTATTAGAAGGATAAGTTTTGATGCATTGAATGCATCTTGCTAACACAACTTTGAACTGGTGTTAGACCTATTACTGCTAAATTTGCAATGAAATGAAACTAGAATGATATGTTAGAAATGATAAGGTGAGCTTTAGTACAGTAGATCAATATCCTGACTATAAAGCATAATATTTATATGACGTGAGCTGAGAGCATATTCATATATCTGTTTACCTTCTTTGGTGCCAATGCAAAATTTCCAAGCAAGCAATTATTTTTGCTGCTAAAACAGAGCAAGGTGTTGTAGGTCATAGCTGATGGTTATGTTAATTAGAAAAGCATTGCAAGCTTTACAGAAAATTGCTCCACATGAATGCATCAATTCATCAGCCTGGTGCTTCTTGGCTTTCAAAATGTAATGTTGAAGTCACAAAAAATGTATTTCCATGTTGTTTCCCTGACCTGTTTGACTTTAATTGACATGTGCCATCTAGTTTATTATTACGGGTTGTTAAGCATGGAACTTGTTTCTTGGATCAGCCTCATAATCTTTGCAAGGTTAAATCTACAAAGTAAGCAAATTAATTAAAGAACCCCATTCACTTTTCAACTTACTATTAGTAGATATAGAATACAGATTGTTGGAACATGCTATAAAGGTATTTTTAGCACAAAGTTGATCCGAGATTAAAATTTTGCTCAACTGGCGGTCACATTTGCACACAAATGCAAAACTAGCTCGGAATTTCAGAAACATCCTTCACTCTAGCTATTTTGTTGTGTAACATGTGAGCTATGCTTGTATGTCAGGTGTTGTTTGGTTGGTAATACTTGTGCCTCTGAGTTAGGAGGTTGTGGGTTCAAGTCTCACTGCAACATTTGAGCACACAATCAAATTGCCACTCCAGTGCAGTACTGGACTGTCAGATGTGCTGTCTTTTGGTTGAGATATTAAACTGAAGCCTTGTCTACCCCCTCAGGGGGATGTAAACGATCCTGAAGCACTCCTTCAAAGAAGGAGTTATCCCTGGTGCCCTGGCTAATATTCATTCATCAATCAACATCATTAAACAGTTTATCTAATCATTACCACGTTGTTGTTCATGGGAGCTTGCTGTGTGCAGATTAGCTGCTCCATGTCTTACAACAGGGATTCCATTCAAAAGTACTCATTGGCTGTAAAGCACTTTGGGACATCCTCCGGTTCCTTTTATTTTTCTTCGCCAAGTTGTGCATATCTTGGTAATGAAACCTGAACTGGCTTTCACTGACAAATACTTATTGAGAAAAGTTCTGGAAAAAGACCATAATCCCATGTACTAAAAATAAAATTTGATTTACTGAGTTACCATAAAAAGGAAAACAATATGAAGGATTGGCAATGGAAAACAGTGAGGTCAAGGTGATATTATAAATGTATCATTATAATGGGTCAGTGATAGCAGAAGCAAAGACAATTGGCACATTTTGACACATGACAAAAGCTATAGGGACAGGATAAGGGAGCTGATATTGATTTCAAAAGCATGTAATATGAATAAAAACATTCTCTCAACCGTATTAAAGTAGTGTTGCTCTTAATTTAAAAGAAAGTATTTTGTAAATATTTCTCTTTTTTTTTAAACAAAAAATTCAGTAAATAGAAGTATCTTCTTTCTCTCTGCTTCTCAAAAACAGATTTTCCAAATGCTTAAACCCTGAATATAATCCTGACCACATGCCTAACAGGAATGGGATGCAGGGGTGAGGTAATAACTGAAACAACATGGCATTTGCCATTGCAGTTGCACCCCATACCATTTTAACAGGCATGTTTTGACCAGCATTGGAGGACCTTGCCCTAGGTAGCTGAGGTTTTCATTAAAATTCTAAAGTTGGTGGATGATATCATTCAGATTGCGGCGAGATTTTAACACCAATTTGCAGGTTTGTCGGCTGGTACAGACCTCACAAGGAGCAGCAGGTGGAGAAAGAGACTTAAGCCAGGACACCCCAAGAAAGCCTCTCCTGTCCTGGGCTTTTCCTGTCTCCCAACCACAACCACATATTCCCCCTCATCCCGAACCACTACTAGAGAACATTCAAACGACCTTCAGAATCTCTCAATGTATCACAGTAAACAGCTGAACCTGATAGACTAAAAATACAGCAAAGGTGAATTTAAACATTGATTGACAAGTCCAAAGTAACCTTTCACCTGCCCAACAATTTTTCTGTTGTGTAAGCATACAACGACATGATCAACTTTTCCAGGGATCCAGATTTTTGATTGCCTTACAGGCAGCTGTATTGGAAATTTGCTGCTGACAGTTTCCAGTGCCCAGAGGAAGAATAAAAAGATTGAATTGATCCATTGGAGCATTTTTTTTAAAAAAGAAGTTAAGCTATCTACTTTCCAGCCAGAGTTTTGTTTTCTTAAACCATGCAATATTGTCAACTCTGATACAAGATCATCTGACTTTGTACTGAACTTGTTCTGTGATAACAAATCACAAATTATAGAAGGAATCCGTGCAAAAGATGCATGAACATTTCCTAATAGTTTGGACTGTACTGCTCCCGTCATCTTTTGACCTGAGCATTGGGTTCAGTAAATGTCAATAAATTTTTTAGCAAGGCATTTTACCAAAACATATTTAGGATTCCTTGGCCTTCATTGCCTTTGACTTTCCTACATCACAACAGTGACCACACTTCAAAAGTGCTTAATTGCCTGTAAAGCATTTTGGGGATCCTGAAATGCAATATATGAATGTGCGTTCTTTCGTTTTTTCTGATTTTCAATGTCTTAAGTGACTGTAAGGTCAATGTTATTATTTTTCTAATTAATTAAATATATATGGGGCAAAATTTCCCGCATTGGGGGGGAAGTGCGGGAGCGGGCGTGGGCGTTCGACCCTCTGATCGGCGCCCTCAATCGGGGGCGCACCGCCATTTTTCGTGGGCGGGCCAATTAAGGCCCGCCCAGCGTGACATCCGCACGGAAGTGCTGTGTGCTCCCTGTGTGGGCGGGGCGGGGGAATGGCAAATGTGGAAGTTCGCTCCGATGTCCCTGAGACTAAGTGCTGCCTCAGGGAGATCGGTTCCCAAAGGGAAAAAGTTATTCTTTGGAAAATGTCTTTTACCATCCATGTCCCCTCATGTGACAATGTCACATGAATTGGGACATGGACGTAACTTTAAGTAAAAGTTAATCCTAATTTTTTAATTCAAACATGAAACCTCATTCCGCCCCTGGATGAGGTTTCATGCTTTTTCAGGTGGCCGCCAGTGCTCCTGACCTGCCCGCCAACCTTAAGGTTGGATGGGCAGGTCCATTAATTGCTGTGATTGCTTTTCGAATGGCCTCCATAGGCCGTTGACAGGTTGGCAGGCGCACAGCTAACACGGCTGCACCCCTGCCAACCTGAAAATGCAAATGACGCGGGATGATGTCGGGAGTTCTGCCCGATGTCATTCCGCATCATTTTACGCGCGGATGTGCGGGGCACACCCCTTGCTCCAACGCCAAACTGAAAATTCAGCCCATGGAATAAATGCTGCCATCCAAAGTGTCTGGTGATGTCAAAAGGACAGAAAAATTCTGTCATTTCAAAGAGCACAGTCTATGCCCAAGGTGTGGTGCAGTGAAGCATATCCCTACAATGAAATGAAGTAAAACAACACAAGAAACAATTGGTCTATGTGAAAAATCTGAAAATTCAGTCTGCAAGATTTAGCAATTTCAATGCTATTTTATGGTAGGCCATGAAATGGTACCAGACATAATTGTATCCATTTATTCATCCTGAATTAGAAGGATATTAATGGGTTATTGATATTAGTTTAAAGTCTGTCTTGCATATTCTGTTGAATACAGGGATGCTAATAATTCCTGTAAGCATGGCCCTGAAGTGGAGTGGGAGCAGTTATAGCCAGGGATTCTGGCAATATGGGAAGCTGTGCAAGGAGGAGTAGAAAGATCGTTGGGGCTAGAATATGAGGGGGTAGCCATGCTTCAGTAAGAAGCCCTGGTAAGATCACATCCAGGTTACTGTGAGCAGTTCTGAGCGCCACACTTTAGGGAGGTTATATTGGCCTTGGAGGAACTGCAGCATAAATATACCAGAGTAAATTAAATTATTGGAGAGGTTACATAAATTACACAAATATCCTGGCACTTAGATAGAGAAACAATTTCTGAGAGTTGCCCAGCACTAGGGGACCTAGTCTAAAAATTAGAGCCAGATCTTTTAGAAAATAAATTAGCTAACACTTTTACACACAAAGGGTTGTAGAAGTTTGGAACTCTCTTCTGCAAGTTGCAGACGCTACATGAATTATAAATATTAAAGCTGAGATTGATGAATTTTTGTTATCTACAGCTATTGTGGAATATGGGGCAAAGGCAAATATATGGGGCAAAATTTTCCCCCCATTGGGGGGGATGTGCAGGAGCAGGCGCGGACGGGTAGGTTCCCGATTGGCGCCCTCAGCTGAGGGCGTGCCACCATTTTACGTGGGTGGGACAATTAAAGCCCGCCCAGCGTGGCATCCGCTCGGGAGCGCTGTGCGCTTCCTGTGCGGGCAGGGGGGGGATTCCCTCAGCTGGAAGTGTGCACGAAAGAGCACACAGATCTCCCTGAGGCAAAGTGCCACCTCAGGGAGATTGCAGGAAGTTTCAAAAATTTTTAGAAAAAAATTCCTGACATGTCCTCTCATGTGACACTGTCACATGAGCTGGGACATGTCAATTTCTTTTATTTCAACATTTTGCAAACATTTAAAATCCCTCATGAAACCTCATCCCGCCCATGGATGAGGTTTCATATTTTTTCCGAAGCCCGCCTGGGCTCCCGGCCTGCCCGCCAACCTTAAGTTTAGTCGGGCAGGTCCATTGATTACCTCAATTACTTTATCAATGGCCGTAAGTGGCTGCAGACAGGTTGGTAGGCACGCAGTCGGCTCAGCTCCGAGCGGGCCAACCTGGCGCGTGGTGACATCGGGACGCCCAGCCGACGTCATTTTATGCGTTGGCCGAGCCCCGCCCCCCACTCGCCGACTGGAAGATACAGCCCATGGAGTCAGGTCACAGATCAGCCACGAACTCATTGAATGACAGAATAAGCTCGAGGGGCTAAATAGCTTACTCCGGTTCCTGTGTTCCTATGTTCCTTTTTCAGAAGCAGAAAGCCTGGAAGTACTCAGCAGCCAATTCACGGATCACTGTGCATATGATTAATTTCCATTTTATCACACTACAATAAGCAATCTGATTGTTTCACATCAAACATGTATAGAAAAATGTTGGGATCTACGGACATAAATTTGCAGTGTCAGGAAGTGCCCTTTAGTCAATTAGTTGCTATTATTCTCTACATCCAAATCATTACCAAGTGCCAGGAGTATATATGATAATCTACCTCCTCTACTCCCTATTGCACTGTTGCGCTTTGCAGGGTCATAAAATGACAAAAATGAACAAATAAAATAAGTCTCTTTACAATGAAAATTAGATACAATAAATAAGCTAAATGTCAATTATTTTTAGAACTGTCATTAAGAACTAAAAGGATGTCTTTTTAGACACTGATCATAACTCACATTAAATTCCAACAGGCAGTAGCACTGTTTTAGGTTCAAATTAACATCACAAAGGAGTATTTAACCTAGATGCAAGAGAACCGTGAGGAAATCAGGAAATATGGATTCCAAATTCATTTGATGAGAGCTTCCTTTCTCCTTTGAGATTCTTTGAAAAATACTATTAACATGCACAGATTCACTGAAGATAAAGCCAGGTAACAGTACCAAAACACACCATAGTGCTGATTGATGAACATTTAAATCAATTAATCAGTTGGTTAAGATGCTCATAGCATTTTCAACCAAAACTTATACTGTGGAGGAAGCAAAGACATGTGCCTCAATTTATATTGTGGTGGGTGGGGGGAGGGGTGGTGGTGGTTAGTGTGGGGAGCAGAATGGGTGCTGGGAATCCTGATAAAGGGCAAAGATTCCAGCAACTTTATGACATGGAGGGTGTGACAATCTGAAAGGCAGGGTCTTTTTTATATATATTTTATGGGAGCTGGGTGTCACTGGCTAGACCAGCATTTATTGCCCGTCCCTAATTGTCCTTGAGAAGGTGGTGGTGAGCTGCCTCTTGAACCACTGTAGTACATGTAGTATGGGCACCCCACAGGAGATCATTCTCATGGGCCATGAGCTTCAGCCTCCTGCTACCAGATTTTCACTCGCCTCTCCCACCACAACCGCCACTGGCCGGGTAATCAATCAGTCTGGGTGTTGGGCAGTGAAAATCTGGTGGCAGGAGATGGAAGCTCGTGGGCCGTGAGAATGATCTCCTGCACTCAGTGGGTGGACAGATTCCAGGCTTTGCGGTGGGAGGGACTGGCACAGGTTTCCTCTTGCTGAGAGTTGGGGGTCTGAGGTGCAATAGAGGTGGAGGTTAAAATTCAAGATGTGGTCCATGTTATTCCAAGTTATATGTCATGTCCAGCTATGCCTGTGCTGGCTTTTTGAAAGACCCATCCACTTAGTTCCACTCCCCTGTTCTTTCCCCATCGCCCTGCAAAATTCTTTTCAGATATTTATCTAGTTTCCTTTTAAAATATACCTTAAATCAGCTTCTTCCACCCTTTTAGAATGAGGGGAACTTGTTGTTAATTGTATATTAATTTTGTTTAATTTTAAGCAAGTGCTGAGCACTTATTCCCCTATAAATTGGCACAGCCTGAAACTGTGGTGAAACTCAGCAGGTCTGGCAGCATCTGCGGAGAGGAACACAGTTAACGTTTCGAGTCTTTATGACTCTTCAACAGTTCTGAGTTTTTCCAGGTATTTTTATTTTTGTTTTGGATTTCCAGCATCTGCAGTTTTTTGCTTTTATCTGAAACTATGGTGGTTGGGGTTAGGAGGTGCATGCTTGTAATATGTAACTCTATTAAAAAATGCTTATAAAGTATATAAAGATTGGCTCCAGTTCCATCCTTCACCAACTAGATTTCTGGAGTATAACATGGCAGCAGAAATAGTTGCTGAAAGTTGAAGGTTGGAAATGAAAAAAAAGCTTTTCAGGCAGAAAACTGCAATCCTAGTGACCATTGCAGAAAGCAAGTGTGAATTATTTGGGTATGATCGCCCTCCGATGTTCTCAGAGGCTGAGGATGGGATTTTCCCTTTGGCCTTTCGCAGGAATTGTAGCGGGTGGGACGGTAAACTTGGCATACCAGCAAAAGGTCTGTTGACTTTGGGTGGGAACTTCTGGTCCTACGGCAAGCAGGGCTGGAAAATCCCACCCTGAGCCATATGGTCAGTGGAAGAATGAAGTCGATATGTGGACACGGGTTATGCCCCTTCCAAAAAAAGGAACAAGACACTGGGTTTATCACTTCCTACGAGAAGTAAAATCAAAGTAAATCATGTTTTAAAATAGACCCCTGGAAAGTGATGTTGATTTGGATCTTCTATTAGAGTTTCTGGATGAAAACTACAAGAAACTTAATAAATGTCTGTAAGATATGGTCAGAATTTGAATTCAGAAAATAGATGATCATTCCATGGAAGAATATATCATGGACTTTAATGGGTTGTTTAAGGATTGACAAAATTCAATTTGGCAATCCCTTGATTAGTATTAGCATTTAAATTGTTGGATGCTAAGGTGTCTCATATAGGCAAGCAACTGGCTGTAACTGGCTTTCGGTCCTGCTGGAACAGAAGTCTATTGAGTTGATAAAGATCGCAGAGAGAGAGAGTGATGACAGGGATTAGAGATCATGGGGAGGGGCATCCGGTGATTGCGGTGGGAGGACAGATGCCAGGCAGAGAGATCCTGTTGGTACAGATTGACAAGGTAGAGATTACAGGGAGAAGGATGGTGGAGGGAGAATTCGTAGGGAGGGAGAGATGACACAAGATAAAAATTGTGGCGAGGCTGGAGATTTCAGTGGTGGGAAGAGTCACTGGGGAGTGATCATGGAGAGAGAGCAATCTCGGGAATAGAGATCACAAGAATAGAGATCATAGGGATAGAAATCACATGGAGAGAGAGATCAAAGGGAGAGAGAGATGACAGGGGTTGTGATCAGGGGAGGATGGCACAGTTATCAGGGTAAGAGGAGAAATTACGGGAAGTAGAGATTGTAGGAAGGAATGATTGGGGAAAGAGAAGTGGGGGGACATCATGGGGTGCAGAGACTGTGTGGGAAGAAATCACGGGTGTTAGAGATTGCCTGGGGAGGGATGTAAGGAGGAGAGATTGCAGGGTGTAGGGATCCCAAGGGAAGTGTTTGCAGGAGCGAGTAGATCATTATTGCTTAGAGATTGCAAGGGGAGAGATTGTGGGGTGGTAGTGATCTCAGGGGAAGGGATCATGATAAGGGAGAGTTTAAGGGGAGAAAGATGGCAGAGTGGAGCGATCATGGGATGCAAGGATCATAAGGGGAAAGATTGCAGGAGCTTTTCATGCATGACATTGTGACTAAAGGGTTCATTGTTTCCGTACAGAAGTATACTGGGTGAATGAGCAGGTGGAGGGGCCTAGGTTGGCATGGGGGACATGGGGAAGAACTTTCGAACTTACCTTTCAAAAGGCTCCCCCTTCCAGACTATGGTTCATGAGACCTCTGAGGGGCTGTGAGCCATGTCTCATTGAAAAGCTTTCTCGAAAATTGTGGAGGGGTTGGACATGCCCCTCTCCACAATGGAGCTGGCCAGGTTAGATGTGCAGGTTGCGGGCTCGTGACCTGAACCATCCTGCACCCTTACCCTGCACTGATGAAAACTGAGAGTACCGGGAATACAGGAATACCAGGTCCCACCTGGTCTTTTTAAAGGTCCATGGAATCTCCTCAACTCTGCGAAAAGTCAGCACATTGTGGGCCATTTTTTGGGTGTGTGTGTTCTTATCAGCGAATTAACATTACTGAGGAGGGGTTAAGTCTCAACTCACCTTGTGAGTTGTTCTTGATCTGTTTTTGAAAAGAAATAAGCTTTCTGTGAGCTTTACAAGGAAATAACTCTTTTAAGCTTATATTCCTGCATTATGAACATATTTCTTTACTCGGATTCCTTCACAAAGCCCATCGAAAGTTTCTGGGTCAGTTTAAGTATAATGACAATTGGTACCGTTCCTCTGCCACTGACTGTGAGTTTGATAGACAGATGCATGTGATCTGTCCTGTAAATGCACTGGTCACCATATTCAAAGCATGGGCCTTTCTGTTGTCCAGAATTCCCATCTGATGGAGCCATTATGCACCTTGCATACCTGAATAGATTGTCAGGCTTGTTAAAGGACCTTGATGCAATATTTGAATACAAAGAGGAGTTTGCATAGTGAGAGCTCCATCAGTTATACCAGGTCTTGAGTGGCCTAACAAATGGTCCTTAAATGTTACATTTCTGTGGAACCAATAGGTGCTGTAATGTTCCTCCTGGCTCAACAAAAATACTGCAGACCCCTCACATCCCAGGTTCACTGCCATTCACACCCCCAATGCTGGTTGCGCCTCTTACTCCCCCACTCTCCCTCACCACTGGCGTGCTTAACATCAAGCCAGTTGAAATCCCTCAAGCCCCAACCAGCCAGTTGCATCTGGATGCTTGATTGGTACCTGCATCTCACCAGTTTCTTTCAATTGAAGTTTATTGCTAAATTTGTCTCTGGTTTCTTGCCGACATCAATGCATGTTTTGTTTGCACCCATTTTCATCACAAGTTTAATTTCTCCCCCTAATTGTCATCACTGTAAGCAACCAAGTCTTCAAGGAATTCAATTGTTCCTTCATCTGTTATCTGATGCTGCCTAACCAGGGGAGTGTTTCCAGTATTTCAGACTTCCAACATCCACTGTATTTTGCTTCTGTTTCAGTTGCTCCTTTGTTTGGTATAATGTGTCTGACACTTATTGAATCTACATTGTTTAAGGCTTTGGTTTAGCAGAGTTAAAAACTCTTGTGTACGTGCACCTGATGGAATTATTTTTTTATTATTTAAAGAGAAGGTATAAATTGAAACCATTTGCTCTAATTAGATACTAAGTGCAAGCTAAAACATCCTGCCTTTGGCCATAATCTGCATTGTGATATAGCAGATTTACATTAAGCTGCTGAGAGGCAGGATAGTTACTCTTCATTTGTGTGAATGAACAAATGGAATTTCATGCTTTGTGAAATATACATTTCACATTTCTCCCACAGAGACAGTAAGTCAGAAGACTGATTCAGTGAAGAACAGAACATAAAAAGGATGAGAAACTTTATACATATATATATATATATATACTTATATATATGTCACCCACGCATGCACAGGTTGACTTGGCGAGGCAGATATTTTGCAAGATTGGACTCTGAAGCAATGCTTGTGATGGATGATTCAAATCAATTTTTTGTCCATATTTTATATTATCCCTTCTATTATCATTCTCCCCTTGGGGTGCTAGCTATTTTCTAAATAAGAGGTGGACAGCTGAGTGTTGCAAAGCCTGAGTTTATGTCACTCAGAGACAAATTACAAGAGAATATTGTCTTTGGCTTGGCAATATCCTCTTTGTTCACTCAACCAATATTTAAGTAGTGCCATACAGGTGGGATTTTACACTGGATGTCCCCTACATGCCCCCCATCCACACCCAGGTGTGGGTGAGAGCTTGGGAGGGGTGGGGGGGGGGGGGCACAAATTCGAGTGGGAGGCGGGGGAGGGGGGTGTCGTGCCTATCACTGCTGGGAATTTACCAGTGGTGAGGTAGATGGTGGATGACCTGCTGCCCTTAGGCCACTTGAGGCTCTTACGTGACCAATTAATGGCCAATTCAGGACCTCTTCCTGCCACCGCTGTTATCTTACCAGCAGAGTATGGGGACCTTACCATGAGGGGGAGGCTGACCACTAAAACCTGGCATCCTCCCTATGGACTCGGTGGTAGGAAGGTAGGGACCCTCATAATCAGGCATTCTCTATCCACAGAGGATCCCCAAGGGCAAGGGCCACCCCTGCTGGGAGATCATCCCACTTCCCTCGTGATCAATCTTAAACCCTTCACTGGGGCTGACCTGATAGGCCATAGTGAGCCCCAACCCCATTTACCTGCACTCCAAGCCTCCTCGATGGTGGCTGACCTGGGGATTGTTGCAGTCTCAGAAACACTACACCAGGTGGCACTGCTGAGTACTGAAGTGCTGCCAGCCCTCTGATTGGTCAGCAGTTCTTGGAGGTAGAACATCCTGCCTCAGAGGGGCAGAAACCATGACTGTAGGCTGCCTGCTCAATGGAAAACAAACAGTTGTGGCTTTTGGGGCTGGCAGAGGTGGGTTTGCCCCAACCCTCTAGCCAGTGAGGAGTGGCCACCGCCACCCTGTAAAATCCTGGCCATACTTTCTAAATTTGTCAATACAGAGAGAAAGAATACTCTGTGTAGGATTACTGCTTTTGCATTCAGAAAGCACGTGTTACAGTGACCAGAGCTATCGTCACCAATGGTGCCTCAATTAGTGTACCTTTTGGAGAGGGTTATGTCAGAAATGTAATCCAATGGATAATGTTCTCCAACTGCAGGAATAACCCGTGCAAGAATTTCATATGTTCCAGGATATACTGGACAATTTACAGACACTGATTCCATTTTATCTGTTTGCATTGTAGGATTTTTTTTAAAGAACATTTTGCACGAAGTGCCTTTATCACACAATCTCACACCAGACATAAGCTGTGTTTAATGCAATTTTTAAAACAACAATCTCCTGCTGAAATAGAGACATTCAAATTTAGGAAACAAACTATTTTCGACCCTGGACTGATGAGGAACTACGCTGCATTAGTGAAAGAACGTAGTAGGACTTCGACAATAAATTGTGAACAAGTAATTTTACAGGTAAAAGGCAGGTGACCCATTAGAAATTACATGGAATCCAATGGTAAATTACTTTGGTCAATTGAATGTGAATAACAGCTGAGCTTGTGGACACCTTCAATAATCCATTCATTGAAATGAACTATTGAACAGATCACACATGGTCAATGATTCTCCAATTTTGTGGAGTGCTGGAGCATCTTCATTGGATTCAGTCCAGACCCTGACTAATTATCTAGCCTCAGGGTCATTGCTGTTTCTCAGGAGGCCAAGGTGCAATGTATGAGGGGTGGTGGGGAGTGGCAGGGATTGGTTGCCTAGCTTATCCCCATTCCTGCCTGTGGGTAATTGCTGAGGCAACCAGGCAGCTAATGAAGTGGGTGGGACTATGTGAAACAGGGTTGGGGGGGAGGTAAGGGAGGCATAAAACTGAGTGTGAAATATATGCATGGTAATCTGACATAACTTGGAATAAGTAGAAGTAAATATTTTAAGAAGTACAGGATGCCCATAAAGTGAGTCCCTATGAGGGAAGGAAGATTGTAATATATACACTGAAGACACTCTAATGCAAAATAATCATCTTAAATTGAGAGCACAGTAAGTAAAATTAGAATTGAAGAAGATTGTAATATTTAAAACTTCTAATTGGTCAATGAAGCATTTTGGGTTCATTTGTATTATGCTACCGATATAAAGTCAGGTTCAGTTTACAAAGAGTAGCACATTAATCACTTCCACGCAGAGGTGATGGAGAGCTGTGTGGGTCCAATGCAGCCATAGACATAGAGGGGTCTCGTTCTCTACTCAGCCACAGGGAAGATGAGACACTTCAGACTGAGTTTGAAACATGTATAACCTTTAAGAGGTGAAGCAAGGACTAATTAATCCAGGAGCTGCTATCAAGTTGACCTAAAGTAGGTGTTAGGATGTATGGTTTGTTAATTTTCATGATGTAAGGAGTGGCAGGAAATCAATGTATCAAAGACGGTAAGCAAATTTTTGCTCATTCACATATTACATGTGATATATTACATGTCTGTTTTCCATAGGGTCTGTTTATGTGAGATCATATGGGGCACAAAGTACATTTATGGCAGTGATTGGTGAGGTAAAACATAATCATATCGTATTCAGATCTGTACATTCATAACAAGGGCTCAATAATTAAGTAATAATGGCCACACAATATGGTAGTGCAAGGACTATTTGATGTGAAATGCAAATAATGAAGTGATCAATATTCAAAAAATAACAATCTGAGATAATTATACTTCCTTGCTTATTCAAAGCCATCCTACCAACACATCTAGGATTACATCCTAATTTTAATGGTGTCTGTTCACTCTGAAGCTATGAGGAGCAATGTTCAAAACAATGGATACTAACTTATTCTACAAACGAGGAAATCTTTATAGCTAACTCTTTAGCTGTGTAGGTTCTCACGGTAACCCACTGTGAAATCTGCTTATAAAACAGCAGCACATTATTCTATGCAATCCCCCTTTAACAATTTCACATTTAGTTTAATTGAGATGATCACATTATTGTCCAATACACACGTGGCTAATTGGGGACAAAAATCGAATTACCTGGAAAAACTCAGCAGGTCTGGCAGCATCGGTGGAGAAGAAAAGAGTCGACGTTTCGGGTCCACACGACCCTTCAACAGAACTGAAGTATAGTTGGGAGAGGGGTGAAATATAAGCTGGTTTAAGGTGGGGGGCGGAGGGAGAGAAGTTGAGGGTGGGGTGGTTGTAGGGACAAGCAAGCAGTGATAGGAGCAGATAATTAGTAGTAGTAGTAGATTTAAAAATAATGGAAATATGTGGGAAAAGAAAAATCTATATAAATTATTGAAAACAAAAAAAGGGAGGGGGAGGAAACGGGGTGGGGATGGGGTGAGGGGGAGTTTAAGATCTAAAGTTGTTGAATTCAATATTCAGCCCGGAAGGCTGTAAAGTGCCTAGTCGGAAGATGAGGTGCTGTTCCTCCAGTTTGCGTTGGGCTTCACTGGAACAATGCAGCAAGCCAAGTGGGCAAGACAGCAGGGTGGTGTGTTAAAATGGCAAGCGACAGGGAGGTTTGGGTCTTTCTTGCGGACAGACCGCAGGTGTTCTGCAAAGCGGTCGCCCAGTTTGCGTTTGGTCTCTCCAATGTAGAGGAGACCGCATTGGGAGCAACGAATGCAGTAGACTAAGTTAGGAGAAATGCAAGTGAAATGCTGCTTCACTTGAAAGGAGTGTTTGGGGCCTTGGACAGTGAGGAGAGAGGAAATGAAGGGGCAGGTGTTGCATCTTCTGCGTGGGCATGGGGAGGTGCCATAGGTGGGGGTTGAGGAGTAGGGGGTGATGGAGGAGTGGACCAGGGTGTCCCGGAGGGAACGAACCCTACGGAATGCTGCCAGGGGGGGTGAGGGAAGATGTGTTTGGTGGTGGCATCATGCTGGAGTTGGCGGAAATGGCGGAGGATGAGCCTTTGAATGCGGAGGCTGGTGGGGTGATAAGTGAGGACAAGGGGGACCCTATCATGTTTCTGGGAGGGAGGAGAAGGCGTGAGGGTGGATGCGCGGGAGATGGGCTGGACACGGTTGAGGGCCCTGTCAACGACCGTGGGTGGAAAACCTCGGTTAAGGAAGAAGGAGGACATGTCAGAGGAACTGTTTTTGAAGATAGCGTCATCAGAACATGTGCGACGGAGGCGAAGGAACTGAGAGAATGGGATGGAGTCCTTACAGGAAGCAGGGTGTGAGGAGCTGTAGCCGAGGTAGCTGTGGGAGTCGGTAGGCTTGTAATGGATATTGGTGGACAGTCTATCATCAGAAATTGAGACAGAGAGGTCAAGGAAGGGAAGAGTGTCAGAGACGGACCATGTGAAAATGATGGAGGGGTGGAGATTGGAAGCAAAATTAATAAATTTTTCCAGGTCCCGACGAGAGCATGAAGCAGCACCGAAGTAATCATCGATGTACCGGAGAAAGAGTTGTGGGAGGGGGCCGGAGTAGGACTGGAACAAGGAATGTTCCACATACCCCATAAGGAGACAGGCATAGCTGGGGCCCATGCGGGTACCCATAGCCACACCTTTTATTTGGAGGAAGTGAGAGGAGTTAAAGGAGAAATTGTTCAGTGTGAGAACAGGTTCAGCCAGACGGAGGAGAGTAGTGGTGGATGGGGATTGTTCAGGCCTCTGTTCAAGGAAGAAGCTAAGGGCCCTCAGACCATCCTGGTGGGGGATGGAAGTGTAGAGGGATTGGACATCCATGGTGAAGAGGAAGCGGTTGGGGCCAGGGAACTGGAAATTGTTGATGTGACGTAAGGTGTCAGAGGAATCACGGATGTAGGTGGGAAGGGACTGGACAAGGGAAGAGAGAAGGGAGTCAAGATAACGAGAAATGAGTTCCGTGGGGCAGGAACAGGTTGATACGATTGGTCTGTCAGGACAGTTCCGTTTGTGGATTTTGGGTAGGAGGTAGAAGCGGGCCGTCCGAGGTTGGGCGACTATCAGGTTGGAAGCTGTGGGAGGAAGATCTCCAGAGGAGATGAGGTCAGTGACAGTCCTGGAAACAATGGCTTGATGTTCCGTGGTGGGGTCATGGTCCAGGGAGAGGTAGGAGGAAGTGTCTGCGAGTTGACGCTCAGCCTCCGCGAGGTAGAGGTCAGTGCACCAGACAACAACAGCACCACCCTTGTCAGCGGGTTTGATGACAATGTTGGGGTTGGACCTGAGAGAACGGAGTGCAGTAAGTTCAGAGAGAGACAGATTAGAATGGGTGAGAGGAGCAGAGAAATTGAGACGGCTAATGTCACGCTGACAGTTCTCAATGAAAAGTTCGAGAAGGTAAGAATCCAGAGGAAGGGGTCCAGGTGGAGGGAGAATATTGGAGGTGGGTAAAAGGATCTGTTGAACGGGGAGAGGACTCCTGCCCAAAGAAGTGAGCACGGAGACGAAGACGGCGGAAGAAGAGTTCAGCATCGTGCCGAGCCCAAAATTCATTGAGATGAGGGCCTAAGGGTATGAAACTAAGTCCTTTGCTGAGCACTGAACATTCAGCATCGGAGAGGGCAAGGTCAGGGGGTATAGTGAATACGCGGCTGGGGCTGGAATTGGAAGATGGGGTGGGGACGGAAGGACAAGCAGGGGTGGAGGGTCCCAGATGGGTGTTGGTGTCGATGAGTTGTTGGAGCTTGCGTTCCTTGGCAGTTGAGAGAAAGAGAAAAAGTTTCTTGTTGAGGCGTCGGATGAGGCGAAGAATAAAATGAAACTGGGGGCACGCGCAGCTTTGAAAAAGGGTGCGGCGGTGCTACTGGAGGGAGAGGTCGAGTGTGTTCATATGGTGGCACATGGCACTGAGTGTGGATCTCAGAATGTGACAGGAACAGCAGTCCGAGAAATGTTTTATGTCCCGGAGATACCTGTAATCCTGGGTGGGTTCGAAACAAGAGGGATGGAATTTCAGTTGAAATCCACGTGGGGTGAGTCGGAGATGGAGACAGTCACTGAGAAAGGAAATATGGCTGTGAAAGCGGGTTTTAGTAAACACCTTGTCAAACACCAGGAGAGAAATGGAAAGCAATGAAGGTGCACAAGGCAGAAGAGACAGGCGGAAATCCTGTTGGAGAACAGAGCAATACTTCTTCAAGGAAGGCATTTCTTGAAGAGAAGTGGCAGTCAATTAAACACAGAGATAAAAACAAAAAACTACTGCGGATGCTGGAAATCCCAAACAAAAATCGAATTACCTGGAAAAACTCAGCAGGTCTGGCAGCATCGGTGGAGAAGAAAAGAGTCGACGTTTCGGGTCCACACGACCCTTCAACAGAACTGAAGTATAGTTAGGAGAGGGGTGAAACATAAGCTGGTTTAAGGTGGGGGGCGGGGGGAGAGAAGTTGCGGATGGGGTGGTTGTAGGGACAAGCAAGCAGTGATAGGAGCAGATAATCAAAAGATGTCACAGACAAAAGGATCAAAGAGGTGTTGAAGGTGGTGATATTATCTAAGAAAAGTGCTAATTAAGAATGGATGGCAGGACACTCAAGGTACAGCTCTAGTGGGGGTGGGGTGGAAAGATTGACAAGGTATTAGTTGTAGATTTAAAAATAATGGAAATAGGTGGGAAAAGAAAAATCTATATAAATTATTGAAAACAAAAAAAAAGAAAAAAAAACAAAAGGGAGGGGGAGGAAACGGGGTGGGGATGGGGGGAGGGGGAGTTTAAGATCTAAAGTTGTTGAATTCAATATTCAGCCCGGAAGGCTGTAAAGTGCCTAGTCGGAAGATGAGGTGCTGTTCGTCCAGTTTGCGTTGGGCTTCACTGGAACAATGCAGCAAGCCAAGGACAGACATGTGGGCAAGAGAGCAGGGTGGTGTGTTAAAATGGCAAGCGACAGGGAGGTTTGGGTCTTTCTTGCGGACAGACCGCAGGTGTTCTGCAAAGCGGTCGCCCAGTTTGCGTTTGGTCTCTCCAATGTAGAGGAGACCGCATTGGGAGCAACGAATGCAGTAGACTAAGTTAGGGGAAATGCAAGTGAAATGCTGCTTCACTTGAAAGGAGTGTTTGGGCCCTTAGACGGTGAGGAGAGAAGAAGTGAAGGGGCAGGTGTTGTATCTTCTGCGTGGGCATGGGGAGGTGCCATAGGTGGGGGTTGAGGAGTAGGGGGTGATGGAGGAGTGGACCAGGGTGTCCGGGAGGGAACGATCCCTACGGAATGCCACCAGGGGGGGTGAAGGGAAGATGTGTTTGGTGGTGGCATCATGCTGGAGTTGGCGGAAATGGCGGAGGATGAGCCTTTGAATGCGGAGGCTGGTGGGGTGATAAGTGAGGACAAGGGGGACCCTATCATGTTTCTGGGAGGGAGGAGAAGGCGTGAGGGTGGATGCGCGGGAGATGGGCCGGACACGGTAGAGGGCCCTAATTGGGGATCCAGATGTAGCTAACCATATCTTCAATTAATAAATGGAAAAGGAGTAATAGAGACAATCGTTGAGCAGTTGATCACAACGTTTATATTCACACAGCGTTATACGTATGTATTTTAAATGTTCTTTCTGTTTGTTGGAAAAATGGACAATAATCAAGGTGTACAAAAGCACATAGAAATGCAAAGGCAAAACACAAGGCATATAAATGCTGTGGTTACAAAAGCAGGTGAAAAACAGGGAATGCTGCAGCCAATAACTCACATCCTGACTGCCCAAAGAATGTCCACCATCTACAAGGTACAAGTCAGGAGTGCGATGGAATACTCTTCAGTGGCCTGGATGAGTACAACTCCAACAACACTCAACACCATCCAGGACTAAGCAGCCTGCTTGATGGCACCCCATCCACCACATTAAACATTCACTCTCTCCACCAATGATGCACAGTGGCAGCAGTGCGTACCACCTACAAGGTGCACTGCAAAAACTCACCAAGGCTCCTTCGACAGCACCTTTCAAACCCATGACCTCTACCACCTAGAAGGACAAAGGCAGTAGATGCATGAGATCACCACCACCTGCAATTTCCCTCCAAGCCACACACCATCCTGACTTGGAACTATATTATCGTTCCTTCACTGCAGCCGGGTCAAAATCCTGGAATCCCTTCTTAAAGGCATTGTGGGTGTACCTACACCACATGGTATGCAGTGGGTCAAGAAGGAAGCCCACTACCACCTTCTCAAGGACAATGGGCAAAAAATGATGATCTAGCCAGTGACACTCTCAACTCGTGAAACAATAATAAAACATGGCATTTTAATTGTTGTATATGTCCCTTCTTTAATAGATATATTTTAAATAAATATACACGAGGTACATTTACCTGTATTGTTGAACTTCTGTAAGCCATTTTCTACTAAAATTAGTGCACATGGTGAAAGCCGTGTCACTGTAGATGCACTTATGGTAAGTCAGTCATCTCTATTAGACAACCTGGCTTATCATAAGGATGAAGCCCTTGCCAAGCTGTCGATCTTAAAAAAGAATCCCTTAATCAGAGGTTGATGATTAAACAGGTTTGTCATTAATTCCAGGAGTTGGAACGAATATGTAGCCCTGAGATTCTGTATCAATAGATTTAAAGCAATTTGATAAGTTCACAGCAGAATGTCTGATTCTTGCAGATTGTAAACTAATGTAATTAGATCACTGGATATTTTCCCCTAAGAGGTGGACAAGTCATCACAAACATTTGTAATACCCAAGGCATTATTATTATGTACCCAAACCTGACAACTAACCAATTCCGCTTGGTGGGACAAAATAGATGTTTTTTGAAGCATAAAAAGCCAAAGGAAATGCTCGGAGCTTGATAACTTCTGAAGCTGTAAGAGTTCAACATTTATACTTAGTCAGTGAGTCAGCCTCAGTAGACAAGTCCCTGCAGAGCACTTCAGTGATCTTCTCTGCTTCCTCCCTCGTGTGCTGTTGTTTGAATGAAAGTATAGATTCAGTGCTTCAATTGACCTAATTCTAAAGCAGCAAGGAAGCATCTCTTTATAGGTGTGAAACAGAAGGGAGTAAATGTCCTAGATGATCTATAAAAAGTCATTGACTGAATGTGGATTGTTGAGGGGCAGCAGAAGAGCTTTTCTGCAGGGAAAATGCATCAATGTTGGGAACGAGTGAAAACAAAAGCAATGTTTATATATTCCATTATTATATTACAAATAGTGCAGTGTCTCACCTAATGATCCCCCAGAGTAATAGGGACAATTTTGCAAAGGATCCCTTATGCAAATTAAATGTAAAACAGGAGAAAGTGAGATGTAGGCACGTAGTAATGAATTATGTTGAAGGAGTACTTCTAAGGGTTTGATAAGGCATAGTTTCTGGGTCAAAACCAGGAGCTCCCGACATAACGGCATTGTGGGAGTACCTTAACCACACAATCTGCAACAATTCAAGAGAAAAGTCCACCATCAGCTTCTCAGAGCAACTACACATGGGCAATAAGTGCCCGCCTTATCAGTGATAGCACAGCACAAAAATGAGTGAAAAAAATGAAGAAGGCTTCTATGCATTCTGCTATAGAGTTACTTTTTTATTCTTTCATGGATCACAGGCATTTTTATTGCTCATTCCTAGATGGTGAGCTGCCATCTTGAAACACTGCAGTCCATGTGATGTAAGTACACCCACAGTGTTGTTTGGGAGTGAATTCCAGGATTTTGACCTAGCGACAGTGAAAGAACAGTGATAAAGTTCCAAGCCAGGATGGTGTATGGCTTGGAGGGAAACTTGCAGGTGGTGCTGTTCCCATACACCTGCTGCCCTTCACCTTCTAGGTTGCGGGTTTTGAAGGTGCTGTTTAAAGAGTCTTGGTGAATTCCTGTAGTGTGTCTTGTAGATGGTACACACTGCTGCCACTGTGCGTCGGTGGTGGAGGGAGTGAATGTTTGTGGTTCTGGTGCCAATAAAGTGGGCTGCTTTGTCCTGAATTGTGTCAAGCTTCTTGAGTATTGTGGGAGCTGCACTCAACTAGGCAAGTGGAGGGTATTCCATCACACTCCTGATTTCAGCCTTGTAGATGGTGGACAGGCTTTGTGGAGTCAGGAGGTGAGTTACTCTCAGTAGGATTCCTAGACACTGATCTGCTTTTTTATCCGCCGTATTTATATGGCTAATCCAGTTCAGTTGCAGGATGTGGATAAGTCAGGGATTCAACGATGGTAATGCCATTGAATGTCAGGGGAGATCGTTAGTGGAGATGGTCATTGCTTGGCACTTGTGTGGCATGAATGTTACTTTCCACTTATCAGCCCAAGCCTGGATATTGTCCAGCTCTTGTTGCAGACTGCTTCAGTATCTTAGGAATCATGAATGGTGCTGAACATTGTGCAATCATCAGCAAATATCCCCATTTCTGACTTTATGATGAAGGGAAGGTCATTAATGAAGCAACTGGAGATGGTTGGATTTAGGACACTACCCTGAGGAACTCCTGCAGTGATGTCCTGGGGCTGAGATGACTGACCTCCAACAGCCACAACTATCTTCCTCTGTGCTAGGTATGACTCCAACCAATGGAGAGTTTTCCCCCTGATTCATATTGACTCCAGTTTTTCTAGGGTTTCTTGATGCCACACTCGGCCAATTGTGGCCTTGATGTTAAGGGCAGTCACTTTCACCTCACCTTTTGAATTCAGCTCTTTGTTCCATATTTGGAGTAGGGCTGTAATGAGGTCAGGCGTTGAGTGGCCTTGGCGGATCCCAACTGAGTGTCAGTGAGCTGATTGTTTCTGAGTAAGTGCCACTTGATCGCGCTGTTGACAACCCCCTCTATCAAGTTGCTGATGATCGAGAGTAGACTGATGGGTGGTGATTGGCCAGGATGGATCTGTCCTGCTTTTGATGGTAAGGACATACCTGGACAGATTTCCCCATTGCCGGGTAATTGCCAGTGTTGTAGCCAAATTGGAACAGCTGGGCTAAGGGTGCAGCTAGTTCTGGAGCAAAAGTCTCCATTACATTGCTGGACTGTTGTCCTGGCCCATAGCCTTTGTAGTATCCAGTGCCTTCTGCCATTTCTTAATATCACGAAGATTGAATCGAATTGGCTGAAGACTGGCATCTGTGATGCTGGGGACATCCGGAGGAGCCCGAGATGGATCATTCACTTGGCACTTCTGGCTGAAGAGTGTTGCAAATGCGTCAGGCCTATCTTTTGCACTGATGTGCTGGGCTCCTTCATCATTGAGAATAGGGATATTTATGGAACCTCCTCCTGCAGTTTGTTCTTTAATTGTTCATCACCATTCACATACTTGACCTCATCCTCACCAACCTACCTACCGCAGATGTATCTGTCCATGATTGGTAGGAGTGACCACCGCACAGTCCTTGTGGAGATGAAATCTCGTCTTCATACTGAGAATACTCTCCATTGTGCAACATGCTAAATGGGATAGATTTCAACCAGATCTAGCAACTCAAAACTGAGTATCCATGAGGTGCAGTGAGCCATCAGCAGCAGCAGAATTGTACTCATGCACAATCTGTAACCTCATGGCCTGGCATATCCCCCTCTCTACCATTACCATCAAGCCAGTGTTAGACAGAGTTAAGCGATTCGATAACCAGCTGGTCAAATCTAAGCTCTGCAGTCCTGTCACATCTAGTTGTGAATGGTGGTAGACAATTAAACAACTCACGGGAGGAGGATACTCCACAAATGCCCCATCCTCAAAGATGGAGGGGCCAACACATCAGCACAAAAGATAAGGCTGAAGCATTTGCAACAATCTTCAGCCAGAAGTGCCAAGTGAATGATCTGTCTTGGCCTCCTCTGGAGGTCCCCAGCATCACAGATGCCAGTCTTCAGCCAATTTGATGCACTCCATGTGATATCAAGAAATGGCTGAAGGCACTGGATACTGCAAAGGCTATGAGCCCTGACAATATTCCGGCAATAGTACTGAAACTTGTGCTCCAAAACTTATCGTGCCCCTAGCCAAGCTGTTCCAGTACAACAACAACCCTGGCATCTACCCAGCTATGTGGAAAATTGCTCAGGTATGTCCTGTACATCAAAAGCAGGTCAGATCTAACTGGACCAATTACTTCCCATTAGTCTACTCTTGTTCATCAGTAAAGCGATGGAAGGGGTCATCAACAGTGCTGTCAAGCGACACTTGCTTAGCAATAACCTGCTCACTGACACTCAGTTAGGGTTCCACCAGGGCCACTCAGCTTCTGACCTCATTAGAGCCTTGGTTCAAACATGGACAAAAGAGCTGAACAGCAGAGGTGAGGCCAGATTTGGCTGAATGTGACATCAATTGCCGCTTATGCTCTTTGGTACGTAAGTAGTCCTGTGTTTGTAGCTTCACCAGGTTGACACCTCATTGTTAGGTATGCTTGGTGCTGCTCCTGGCATGCCCTCCTGCACTCTTCATTGAACCAGGGTTGATCCCCTAGCAAAACTGGAGTCAATGGGAATCAGGGGGAAAACTCTCTGCTGGTTGGAGTCGTACCTAGCACAAAGGAAGATGGTTGTGGTTGTTGGAGGCCAGTCATCTAAGTTCTACAGCACCTCATGGATGCCTAATTTTGAGTCGCTAGATCTGTTCGAAATCTATCTCATTTATCATGGTGGTAGTGCCACACAATACAATGGAGTTTTTCCTCAACGTGAAGGTGAGACTTCATCTCCACAGGGACTGTGCAGTGGTCACGCCTACTGATACTTTCATGGACAGATGCATCTGTGATAGGTAGATTGATGAGAATGAGGTCAAGGAGGTTTTTCATTCTTGTTCATTCCCTCACAACTTGCCACATACTAGCAGTCTAGCAGCTATGTCCTTTTGGACTCAGCCAGCTCAGTCTGTAGTGGTGCTACCGAACCACTCTTGGTGATCGACATTGAAGTCCCCCAACCAGAGTACATTCTGCGCCCTTACCACCCTCAGTGCTTCCTCCAAGTGGTGTGTACCAAGGAGGAGTACTGATTCATCAGCTGAGGGGTGGCAGGGGTGTGTGAGGAGGTTGGGGTTGGGGGCGTAGGGTGCGCGGTGGGTGGCAGTAGGTGGTAATCAGCAGGATGTTTCCTTGCCCATGTTTGACCTGATGCCATGAGACTTCATGGGGTCCAGAGTCGATGTTGAGAACTCTCCAGGGCAACTACCACCTGACTGTATACCACTGTGCTGCCACGTCTGGTGGGCTGTCCTGTCACTGGGAAAGGATAAGCCCAGGGATGGTGATGGTCGTGTCTGAGACATTGTCTGTGAGGTATGATTCCATGAATGTGACTATGTCAGACTGCTGCTTGACTAGTCTGTGGGACAGCTCTCCCAATTTTGGCACTAGCCCCCAGATATTCGTAAGGAAGACTTTGCAGGGTTGACAGGGCTGGGTTTGCCATTGTCGTTTCCTGTGCCTGGATCAATGCCAGGTTATCCGTCCGGTTTCATTCCTTTTTGTAGACTTTGTAGTGCTTTCATACAACTGAGTGGCTTGCTAGGCCATTTCAGAGAGCATTTAAGAGTCCACCACATTACTGTGGGTCTGGAGTCACATTTAGTCCAGCCCAGGTAAGGATGGCAGGTTTCCTTCCCTAAAGGGCATTAGTGAATCAGATGGGTTTCTACAACAAATGACAATGGTTTCATGGTTACTATCACCAAGACTAGCATTTTAATTCCAGATTTATTAACAGAATTCAAATTCCACCATGGTCTCCCTACAGCATTAGCCTGGGCCTCTCGATTATTAGTCTAATGACACTACAACTATGCCACTGCCTCCCCATTGTGGGAAGGAGCTACAACCCAATGCATGAAATAGGGGAATGAAAACTTGAAATAATGGAGATAAAATTGATCTTTGGCAGTAGCAAAGGGTAATGCTAAATTGTGGGCCCATCTATACCCTACCCATAATTCTTTTCTGTCACCTTTCATGGAAAACAATGTGGGGTGCAACACAAAATGGGCTGCCAACTCACTATCGTCCATTTAGCATTACCATCCAAGACGGATTTAATCCACAAATTAGGGAACATATTTACAAACAGGCTAACATCATGATCAAAATGTGGTGAAGAAACAAGACGGTCAACAGACTGCATTTTTAAAATTTGTAATAGCTTAAACTTACAAGTCTCTTTTATATGAACAAATGCAAACTAGGCAATCTAATTTTTTTTCATATACAGAATCCTGTTTCCAGTTAATATTTAACAAATGCCATGTTAGAAATATTATGTGACATTGCTGAAAACTGACATTAACAATGTAAGTATTGAATAACTTGTTGCAAGACAATAATGAAAACAAAATGACATTAAACTGACTTACATTACACTGATTAGTTATGATGAAAATTGTTCCGTGTATAAATAATTTTAAGCCAATTTGAATCTGATTCAATGTTTTCTTGGTATACCACATACCCTGTAATCAGACACAAATGGATACCTTGTATCAACAGGATGTTAGACTGCTTTGAAAGTGTTTCGCAGACTTTTAAGTCAGTAGCAATTGACACCCAACTGAATGTGAATCAAATATCAATACTGCAGTTGTAATTAAGCTTCATTCACCCAGTCATGAAAATTCTTCCTCACATGTTGAACCATCCAACTTCTTTCCCTGATCAAGGTTTCCATTGTCTTTGTGTTCCAATAATAAAATGTCTGTTTTAATGTAGGGATATGTCTCAATAGCTGAAGGTACTCAGCCTCTGTGGCCCTGGTAAGCTCACATTTCAGGCTGCTTGAAACAACAGAAGAGTTTGAATGCCAACAGGTCAGCTGCACCTACCATTTAAACAAAACACATAAAGGAAATCAATCTGAGTGTAGAGAAAATCAAATGGTGTTAAAAGCCAGTCACAACTGTAATGTTTAATTCCTTTGTAAGAATATTGGTGGTGAAATCTGTTCTTTGAGGAAAATATATATCAGGCAGTAGAAACATAAAAGGGGACAGATTAATATTAATAGTACCACCGCTGATATGAAAGACAATTGAAAGACAGGGGTAGAAAGAAAGAGAAATTTGCATTTTTATATGGCACAGCCAGTGAAAAACAACTTGCATTTATACAGCAGTTTTAACATAGGAAAACATTCCTTCAAGATGGCATAACCAAATATAAATTGACACTGAGGCAAAGGGAGATTGATGCAGTTCATTTATGGTCTACTTGATTGTAGGCAATAAAAGGGCACCAAAGAAAAAAATAATTTGGCTAGTTGATTGATTTTTGATGGCGTTGATTAAGAGACAACTGTTGTCAAACATAGAATTTCCATGTTTTTGTAAAAACGCCTTGGGAACTTTTATGTCCTGTTGAACAGGTAAACAGAGCCTTAATTGGCTGATCTGAAAACAACAACTCTGACTATGTGACACTCTTTCAATACTTTCCTTAAGTATCATTGGGCTCACGCTGTGCCTGATTTACGAGTATACAATGGGTGCCTAAGGGTGAATTATGATGGGAAATGTGTTCATATTCCACAATGGAAGTGTGCTGTGTACAGTGTCAGTTAGGCATTCAAGGCATACTCCTGAAATTTACATGAAGACCATTATAAACGAAAATTGGGGTCTAGCATCTGCTTCTAAAAACCCCCTTCCTAAAACTGCACGGTGAATGAACAAAGCGTGCAACATGCATGCTGTACACTGTGCCTTCAGGTACTCAACTAGAGGTCCTTAAAAGGATTGTTGGAGGCTGATAACTAATTGACTCTTCACTCTCAGATTCTGCCACAGATCTTCAAATCAATGGAAAGGTAAATGCTGCAGGCCCACAAATATCCCCATCCTCAATGATGGGGGGAGCCCAGCACATTAGTACAAAAGGTAAGGTTGAAGCATTTGCAACAACCTTCAGCCAGAAGTGCTGAGGGGATGATCCATCTCGACCTCCTCTGGAGGTCCCCAGCATCACAGATGCCAGGCTTCAGCCAATTCGATTCACTCCACGTGGTATCAAGAAACGGCTGAAGGCACTGGATACTGCAAAGGCTATGGGCCCTGTCAATATTCCAGCAGTAGTACAAAAGACTTGTGCTCCAGAACTTGCCACACCCCTAGCCAAGCTGTTCCAATACAGCTACAGCACTGGCATCTACCTGGCAATGTGGAAAATTGCCCAGGTATGCCCTGCCCACAAAAAGCAGGACAAATCCTACCCGGCCAATTATTGCCCCATCAGTCCACTCTCCGTCATCAGTAAAGTGATGGAAGGGGTCATCAACAGTGCTATCAAACGGCACTTGCTTAGCATTGACCTGCTCACTGAAGCTCATTTTGGGTTCCACCAGGATCACTCAGTTCCTGACCTCATTACAGCCTTGGTTCAAACATGGACAAAAGAGCTGAACTCCAGAAATGAGGTGAGAGTGACTGCCCTTGACATCAAGGCAACATTTGACCAAGTGCGGCATCAAGGAGCCCTATCAAAACTGGAGTCAACGGTAAACGGGGGAAAACTCTCCACCGGTTGGAGCCTTCCCCAGCACAAAGGAAGTTGGTTGTGGTTGTTGGAGTTCAATCATCTCAGTTTCATGACATCACTGCAGAAATTCCTCAGGGTAGTGTCCTCAGCCCAACCATCTTCAGCTGCTTCATCAATGACGCTCCTTCCATCATAAGGTCAGAAGTGGGGATGTTCGCTTATGATTGCACAATGTTCAGCATCATTCATGACTCATCAGATAGGTCTGAAGTAGTCCATGTCCACATGCAGCAAGACCTGGACAATATCCAGGCTTGGGCTGACAAGTGTCAAGTAACATTTGCTCCAACAAGGGAGAATTTAACCATCGCCCCTTGACATTCAATTACATTACCATTGCTGAATCCCCAACTTATCAACATCCTTCAGTCACCATTGATTATAAACTGAACTAGACTAGCCATATAACACTATGGCTAGAAACGCAGGTCAGAGGCTAGGAACCCTGTGGCAAGTAACTCACCTTCTGACTCCCCAATGCCTGTCCACCATCTACAAGACACAAGTCAGGACTGTGATGGAATACTCTCCACTTGCCTGGATGAATGCAGCTCCAAAAACACTCAAAAAGCTCAATGCCATCCAGGACAAAGCAGCTCACTTGACTGGCAACCCTTCAGAAACATATACTTGAGGTGGTTGATAAACTAGCAAATTATGATGATGTACATGATGAGATGAAGGGCAGTGAACACATGTTTCACACCGTCAATCTCATGGAAAACATAGATGTCATCTCATCGTCTGAAAGCTTTTGCCAAGAGTCTAACTATTTGCCCTAATAAAGTTATTAGCTATTCATTATTGGCCAAGATTGACACATGGGAAAGTGCCAACATCCTACCTCTGTTGATTCTCAAAGACAGATATCGACAGATGTTACCACTGCGTAACTTTCAGCGTGCAGTGGTTCACTAATTCCATATGCAGGATCCATAGTCCTGGAGTGCAAGTACAATCAATCTTCCTGGGTGTCACAGATGTTCTACATCGTGGAGACTAAAGGCCTAGTGATTGTCGGTCTACCGGCATGCCATGACCTTACATTAGTGACAATCTATGGAACCAGTCAGACATCACATGGCAGATCAACCTCAGAAACTACTCCTATCATCTCAGTTCATGACCTAACATCGAAATATTCAGAATGTTTCAACAAAATTGGCAGTTTCAAGGGAGCCACAACGTTACATTTGTGGGAGAATGCAAATCCGTTAATTGACAAATTGAAGGTCGAATTAGACAAAATGGGAGAAGATGGAATCATCAGAAGAGTACAAAAGCACACAGATTGGTTCAGCTTACGTACATCTGTCATAAAGAGGGATGGATCATTGAGAGTATGCCTTCATCCATGACATTTAAACACAGCTTTGAAATGGTATCCTTTCAAAATACACACATTAGAAGAGTTAAATCTGAGATTTGCAGGTGTAAAATTCTTCTTGAAGCTTAATGCTGAGCATAGTTACTGGTCAGTACATTTCGTGGAGAATCCCCAACAGCTTACTACATTTTGTATCCCATTCGCAAGATACTGTTTACATTGACTACCCTCTGGACTATCTGTTAGCCAGGATCTCTTTTAAGCTCACATGGATCCACATTAGATCCATTGGCACTGTGCCAGGAGGTATCTGTATTGCCGTAACATTGCCGTTGTGGGGAAGAACAAAGCAAGAACATGACCATAACCTGCACTTATTGATGCAAACGGCACGTAATGAAGGATTGGTGTTCAACAACCTAAAATGTGCTGTCAACGTGCAGCAGATCAATTTCTTTGGTTCAATTTATTCCAGTGCTGGCATAAGTCCTGATCCAAGTAAAATAGGGGATATTAAGGCCATGCCAACTCCTCAAGATAAGGATAATCTTCAAAGATGCCTATGTTTCTTTAATTTCTGGTCTCCATACGTTCCCAATTTTGCTCAAACAACCTTCATCGCAAAAGGGATTGTTGAGAAAGGATGTGTCTTTCCTGTGGTATGATGACCATCAATAACTCTTCGAAGCACTGAGACAGCCATTACCAGAAGCATCGACATTTCACTTTTACAATCTTAGGGAGACAACTACCCTCAAGTCAGATGCCTCAGAGAAAGGTCTGGCAGCATGCATTCTTCAAATGGCACGTGCTTCAAAATCTCTCTCTTTGTAACATAATCCAGCTATTTCAACATTAAGCACGAAACATTAGCTTTAGTGTTTGGTATTATGGCCAGAATTTTATGCTCCCCCCTACCCCGGCAGGTTCTGAGGTGGAGGGCGGGGAGCGTTAAATTGCACCGATGTGATTGCTTTCAGATTCCCGGCCACCCCAATCTTGCAGCATTTTTACGCTGGGGTGGGCAGAGCCTTGGACGGGAAGCCCGTTCAAGCCTGCTTTGCCCCAGTTGAGGCCTATAAGTGGCCAATTAATAGCCACTTAAGGGCCATTTCCCGCCTAGCCTCAATTTTTCAGCTGTTGGGCGGATAACAGCTCAAGGAGGGGGAAGGTCGATCTCAGGCGGAAAGGTGGAGTGGCATCTCCATCAGTAGCTCCCTTCTAACTGGGGCGCCACCCCCCCTCCCCACCTTGAGGCCTGATGACCTCTGGACCTTCCACCGCCCCCCCCAGCCTATCACTTGAGACCTCGATCACCCAACTCACAACGCACTAGGCCTTTCCTACCCACCGGCCACTGCAATGTTGCTGCTGGAGAGTCTGGAGAGCTGCTGGACAACCTGATTAGCCAGCAGCTCTCCAAGGTGGGGCTTCCTCCAACTGAGGGGCAGAAGTCCCATCTTGTGCCAATAACACTTATTAGAGTGTAAAATGGCAGCAGGGTTCTCGGAGTTGGTGGAGATATATACCTTGCCAACTCTTTGGATGGTGTGGGCTCACCTAAAAATTCAGCCCCACGAGTTTGGTAAAACAATTTGTGGTAGAGACCAGCCACAAACCACTGGAGATGATTGGGCAAAAAGCACTGACCAGTGCAACACCAAGATTACAATGTTTTTTGATAAATATTCAAGGTTATGACTGTGAGATTAGGTACATGCCAGGTAACTTGGATACACTTAGCAGATTGCTTAACCCAGTGAAAACAGGAGGTACATCCTTGGATCTACAAGTTGACTTGATCAACATTGAACATGAAGATGTTCTCCAAATTGATCTAGTACATTTTGTGCAACGCAAATGCGAGCAGCTACAATGAGAAACGGCACTAGATTCCACGCTGCAGACCTGTAGAAAACCATTACTGAAGGATATCCTGATTCAATTCAGCACGCCCACGAGCACGAGACAGCTTTGGCCTTACCGGGCCAAAATAGACATCTCCCGGCCCATAGGCCAGGTATGAACAGTGACATTGAAGTCATCATCAAGAAGTGTGAGGCATGTCAAGAGCATATGCCAAGTCAGCACAAAGAACCACTGATTCCACATGAAGTTCCTACATATCCTTGGTCCAAAATTGCATCTGATCTCTTCCATGTCCATGGCACTGACTTCACTGACATTGTTGACTACTTTACCAAATACCCCATCATTCGACAATTGAACAATACATCAAACACAACTGTCACGCACACCCTAAGTGCTATTTTCCATTTTACATGGTGTGCCTAGAGAGATCATTGCAGATAATGGCCTGCAATTTATGGCAAGCCATTTCAGGATATGTGTGAGAAGTGGAATATCAGTTACACTACTTCTTCTCCTCATTACACTAGATCTAATAGCTTAGCTGAAGGAATGATTCGCATGGTGAAATCCCTAATTCTCAAATGTAGACAGACCAAGCAATATCTAAACATTGCAATATTGCATTTGAGAGAGGCACCTTTAAGTGCAACTATTCTATCACTCATATTTGGCAGACCAATGCGTACCAATTTACCTACTTTTACCCATTCTACTGTCTCAGAAATTAGAGAACAATTTTTAAAGCTGCAAGAGTAGATGTCCAAGGTGCATGATAAAAAATGCAGGTACAGAATTGCCAAGTTTGCAGTTGCAACAACAAATTCACATCCAGGATCCCGCAGAAGGTACATGGTAACCAGCCGAGGTGACAAGGATTTGTTCTGAATCAAGGTCCTGTGAAGTCATTACACACAAAGACATAACAGTGAGGCCTAACCGAGGACAAATCAGATCCATTCCAGCTCCTCAATCACCATGCAGTCCTATTGCATCAAGGGCTAGATCCCAAATACAACCAGGAACAACATCCAAAAATGACAACCCCACAGATCACTGTGAGCAATTAAAGAAAATTGCAGACAAGATAACCATTACAAGATTAGGGTGTATCAGCAGATTACTTCTACGCTTTAGACACTCATAGATTCCTCAGTTCTGTACACTTATATAATTATAACTAAACATGAACATGTATTGTAAATAGTTATACTTCTTTGGAAGAAGGGAAATATCTTTAAAAAGAAAGGACGGTGTTGTAATATGCTTTTAAGGGATCACTAGGAGGGAAGTGTGTCATGCGATCTAGTCTTAGTTTCACTTCTGCTTTTGAGCAGAGCACACACACATTGCTCTGCTCCTTATGTCTTCAAGCTTTCTTTCCATGCATATATGTCCTCATGTGCATAATCTTGATAAATGAGCCCACAACGTGCTTACTCAATCTGTTATGAGTCACCAATGCCTTTATATCATTGTAACAACATGACAAATAATGTCTCAGCAGATCTTCCAAGATGCTTAAAAAAACATGAAATTATTGCAAAGAAAATGTGAAGAGTGACTGAAAGAACAGGACAGACTAAGGAATATGGCATATGTTCCCCAGATCGTACACAGAAAGCAGGAAAATTTTACATATTGGATAAAGAAAGCAATGTACTATAGCTCATGCATCAATAAACTTACAAAAAATAATTGTTGAGACAAAAGTTGTTAACCTAACACCATAATTAAGTAGACTGCATATAACTTGAAGCTCATTTACGAATAAGAGACATTGCTTTCAATAATAAATAAATTATATTCTTATTTAGTTTATAATCAATTTTTTAATGCATACAAAATTACCTTTGCTGCGTAAATTCCAATTATGTTGTGTCCTAGCAGGAGGTTTATGTTTCACAAAAACAAAATGGACAGATAGAATTTCTGTTCAATTACTTGAGAACCAAAAACATTTTCTGTAGGTTGCAACCATGAGCTGCAAGTTGTAGTCTTGTAGTAGACATATTCCAGTACCTTTGTCAAGCATATTACATGTATACCATGTCTGTCTTAAAAAAATGTTTTCATCTAGTTTAACTACAGAACATCCAATATCTATATGTCTTGGCAGGATGCAATTATTTTGTGAGTGTTTAGTTTTAATTCCAATCCTTTGCCATCTCTTCCAATTCCTGCCCCCCCACACCGACCCTCTCCCCGCCTTCTTTAGGCAGGCCTTGTTGACACGTGGTTAGTTATTTTTTATTCTCTTGAATTTATTCCATGCTCTCCTTCCATTACTTCAATCATTGCAACAATCATTGAACTGATCCTTCTTCTCTATGTTTGCTCAATCATTTATAGCTTTCCCTTCCCCGTCTGTTATGATTCTTTGTCATGTTTTTTTCAGTTCAGATAAAGAACTGCAGCTTCATTCATCAGCATAAACCCGTTTTCCCCACAGATGCTGACCAACCTGCTGTGTTTCCAGACTTTTACGTTTTTGTTTCATGTGTTTTTGAAGATGTATATATAACCTAGTGATGGAAATTCACTGAGTGTGTTATTCTGAGAACTTTATACCCGTAGCTGGTTGCAATTTTACACAAATGCAAAATTCCTGTGTGATCGAAGAGCCAAAACTAGACCGAGTTTCAGTAGTCAGTCATGGTTCAAGAAGAATTCCCAGCTCTGTGAACCCGAGTTTTAAAAATATCTGCCTGCATGTCTGATGTTCAGTACGGCGGATGGGGGGGTCGTGGGGAGGCGGTAGCTATGTTAGAATGTTAGAAGTCGGGGTGGGTGAGCCCAGAAGTAGTGAGGGATCGGAGGCAGGCCTGGCATGCGTTGGAAGGCTTGAGTGCATATAAAACGTAGGCCTTCTGAGAGGCCTACTTGAGAGGTTAGTCATTCATAGTGAGGACCCTGTGTCTCGGAGGAGTTGTCATTACTTTGTCAGGTGAGTGTGAGAAAGGTAAATATTATCCGACTGTTAGCTGACCCTGGAATGGATGGCTCATTGTGGGCTTTCCCTGTGGGAGAATTGTCATTTTTGCTGCCTGTTCAAAGTATACTCTATTGAAGCACTGAAAGGAGGGAGTGAATTCTCAAGACACAGCCATGGAGATAGCATTATCTTGCTATCTGTATGACCTGATACAGATATTCTGCAGTGATGTAGTTAGTTGCCAAGACTCAGTGGATGAATGATGAACAGTGCCATGGTCATTATCCCATTTACTTGTCCTCTTGCTACCCATCTTTCAGGATGATCCCACAATGTTGACCCTTGACCAGGTCAATCACATCTGAAAACTGTCAGGGCATAACAGTGTCCCTAAGAGAGAGTAAACCAGTAGGGCTGGCAGTAGTCAGGGAGCACATCATGCCAGCTTGGAGTCACAGCCGCAACACATGTGGGAACAAGCACTTGCGCAGAACCAGTCTCTCCACCAAAGCTTAGTAGCATTCATTGATAACATGCAGAAAATGGTTAGTACATGTAAGCACACAAAAATGACTGAGAACATTGTAATCTGAATTGCCCATGACCCTTTTTGCCTTACAACTTTATTAATAGAATGTCACTCAGAGGAGCTGTGGGGGAAGGGATGGGTCCAGCTGCCCCACGCTTCCATGATCAGGACCTTCATGTGTTAGTGGAAGAGTCCAGAGGATGAGATCTGTCCTGTATCCTGCTGGCTATTAAAATCACCTGCCACAAACAAGAAGGCCTGGCTACAAATTGCGGCTGCAGTGAGCACAGCAGGCGGGATCGAGCATTCCTAGATTCAGTGCCGGAAAAGGTTCAGTGACCTGCTGTGCTCTAGCAAGGTGAGTAGCTTGATTCATCCACACAGAGCTCCAAGGGAAGGGTCACATCTGCAGCTAAGATGCAAGACATGGCACATCCCCCTGCTTCAGCATTGAGATTTGTATGTGCAAGCTGCTCATCTAGGTGTGCACAGAACACATGTGAATGAGCACTCTGCTGCACAGACACAGTGAAGAGCAATATCCCTCCATGCGCTATATGTTAGGCTAACATGAACTCATGTTGTTGCAGTCGAAAAGTGTGAAGAACACTAAGGAGATGGACAGATTGGGGTGGGCCAGTTTGGCTGAGAGCAATTCAGACGGCTGAACAGATGGCCATGATGATTGCCAGGGTGCCTGAGCAGCTGCCTGTTGGTGATAGTGAATCGCCGATAGCAGGCGAAAAAGGCAGTGTCAAAATCACCTTGGAGCATGGTGGTAATGCTGGAGGTCATGCTGTCAGTTCGCTGAGCACAAGGGGACATTGACATGAGAAGGAGTGTAAGAATGGGGTTGCGGCATATGAGCATGGTTAAGACAGTGGCATGCATCAGAACGTGCTTTCACAATGAGAAGGGCTACACCTAAATATCTCATTTTGTTTCTAACACAGGTCGTAGTTTTGCCTGCTCAGCTCGGGCATCAGGAGGAGGAAGAGAAATCTGAAGATGCGCATCACATCTGACTAGCCCAAACTCCGCCAACTCAAATACAAGCACTTCGGAAGGATGTAGTGCACGTGTAGTCGTTGGCACAGGGTGAAGGGCACAGCACCAGAGTGCAGGAGGAGACGTCAGAGTCAGAGACATCTGTGCACAGTCCCCCTTGGAGGAGGGAGGAAAGTCATGATGATGCTCCGGTGGGCAGGAATGTGCAACCTCAGGATTCACCATTTGGAGCACAGTATTGGTTCAATCAGCAACAGATGTGTGGACATCTGGTAGAGCTCCCTGAGGCAGTGGGAGCTCTAGGCCAGCGAATGGAGGAGTCCATCACTGTCATGAGCTCCACATGGTCCCGTGGGTTCAACCGCATACGCTCTGACCATGAGAGATTGGCCAATCTCACATGCAGCAGCACTCAGCGTGGATGCAAGAGCAGCGTCTCAGCCAGAAAAGGCTGCAAACCTCCCTTGGTAACTTGGATCAGTCCACTCCGAGCATGAGCGCTGACATTCATGGAATACATGAGAAGCTGCCTTAACAGTTGCACTGTTGGCACAGCGGTTTCTGGAATGGACAGCTGCTGCGCACAAGCAGCCAGCCCCATCAACCCCATCTGAAGGCCAACCCAGGGCTGTGGAGGTCACTGAGGAGGGTGAAGGTATCGAGAACCTCTCAGCACATCATCTTCTTCCACCTCACCAGCCCCTCGGACAGAGCCTTCATCTGCTCTACAGGTGCCAGTGACCATGGCTGCCCATGCCGAGATACAGAGGCAGCAATCTGAAGGAGGTCCCCAATGGGTGCCTCCACGACCAGGCAGGCCACCACATTCCTCATTGCCATATAAACCTTGAAGTGAGCTGCCTGCCTGCACCTTCCTGCAAGGCAACACAGGGAGGGATAGTGAGGTGAGGAAGAGGGGGCACACAGGGCACCATTTTGCCGAGAGCACTCATGGGTTCACTGTGATTACACTTTTCACATTGCATATGTCACATTTGAGCACTTCTTGAATATATTTACCTACACATGTACATGACTCGGTGTGTGTTTGTACATGACAGAGCTCCAAAGGAATGGTAAATAGTTGAAGGGGGTTCTTACCAGTGATAATGAGGCGACATGCTAATGTCCATCTTGACATGATGCCAGCAGGAGCAATGTTGTCGTCTGTTTTATTGGAGGGATTTTTCTTTCTCTGCTGTATCACACAAGAATCTAGAGGTCAAAGGCTCAAGCAGAGATATTCCTTTTATCTTTCATTGTTCACCCAAGCTTGACTTTAAGGAGAACTCAATGATCAGATACCACAAACAGATGCTGTGCAGCAGGTACATCTCAAGCATGAATGCTGGGTACAAGGCATTCATCTGCATTGTAGTGTTAAACATTGGCCCAGGTGTAGGTACCACAGCTTGAGAGGCCATGTCTGCTCCTGGTCATATTGCTCATCTGCTGTCTCCACTATTTTGGCGGCGTTTGCATTCCAGGTGTCACAGGATGTGCTTTGTGTGGGAAGGAGAATTATATGGAAACCAGGAATGTTACACGTGATGCCCAGGTCAGAAACTGGACCTTTGGCCGGAATGGATGGTGTGCAAGTTCTTTCAAAGAGTTGTTGTTGCACAGATATGGGCCCATCATGTGCGATATGTCTTATCTGCATGTTTTCTGGTACATATAATCCTAGCAACATTTAAAGCCTTAGGTCATGTCACTCCCAGCATTGTGGGCATGTTTGGATTATGAACAAGGTGGCAGCTTTGGCTTCTCAGTTACAGGCACTGGTGTTTATGTGAGAGAGTCAAGTTGTGAAGGACTTATTACCATGTGCGTTTGCAATGTGACGACACCCATAGTTATGATGGTGAGGGTTGCAACAATTTGGATGTGACTGAGTCAAACTCATTGATGTTGATTCTCTCCATTGTGGGGGATGGGCAGCCCCCTGAATAATTGTAGTGTCAATGTACAAGGTTCTTCTGGTGGAAGTTGCTCACCAGGGACTGCCTGATGGCAATTGTGAAATCGGAGGACCTTATGAGAATCTTTTTTGCACAAGGGTACATCTGGTGATGATTACCTCCTACATAGAGTCAGCACTGGCTACATGTCCATGCATCCCAACTTTTCTTTTCATCCTCATCCGATTTGGAATCGTGAGAATGAACAGGGGCTTCCTCCTATTCCTCATGTTCCTCCTCCTCCTCCTCCTCAGGGGTTGGAGCTCTGCCCATGTCCTTGTCATGATCAATTTGTTGTGTAGCATGCAGCAAATCATTACTATTCTTGACAGCCTTGCTGGCGCATATTGCAAAGCTCCACCTGAGTGATCGAGGCACCTAAAGAGCATTTATAAAATGTCAATGGCGTGCTCAATTGTACTCCTTGTGACAAAGTTGCTGCTGTTGTAGTTCCACTCTGCCTCTGTTTGAGGGCTCCTAAAAGGGGTCATTAGCCAAGTTCTTAAGGGGTAGCTCTTGTACCCTAGAAGCCAAACAGATCTGCACAGGTAACTGAAATATTTGAGGGAGTTGGGAACTCCTTAGCCTGAAGGAATCATGACAGCTGCCAGGAAACCTTGCACACACTTGAAGGAAGATCTTGTTGTGGTGAAAAACACCTGGATATTGAGTGAGTGAAAAGACTTACAGTTGTCGAAGGTTTCCACATACTGAGTTGATGCCTTTATGGTGACATGGGGTCAGTCAACCCTGAACCTGAAGGAAGCCTGTTAATTGGACAAAGGCTGTGGCTCCCTGTGTCTGAAATGCCAAATCTATAGGGAAATTAATGTGATCAAAGGGTGTTAGTTACAGTTTTAGTGTAGTTGTGTGCTGCTGACTGGAATATACCAGACACGTCTCCTGATAAGCCCTGGAAAGAGCCTGAGGCAAAAAGAATTGAGAGCAATGGTTACCTTTACAGCCACTGGTAAGCCATAGAGGTCAATGGAGTGTGGCTCAAGTTCTTCCTGCACCGTGCGACATATGTCTGTCACTACCTCACAGCTTAACCTCAGTTGCCTTTGGTATTGTTTCTCCATCACATTATTGTAGAATGTCCCAGGCCTGTACATCCTTCGCACAGGATAGTACTTGCTTATCCTGTCTCCCCTCCTCCTCTGTCCTGGTGCACGTGACACAGCCTCTTCCTCCTGACCTTCTGCCCTCCCTTGGCCCTCCAGCTGCTCATGTTGACTAGCTTCTACGGCCTCGATGTGCGAGGGTGCTACGCCCCTCTTTCAGCTTCCTTCACATGAAGCACAATGTGCCCTACTCAAGAACCTAGTTCTTCCTGGCACTAGGGTGTATGTGTCAGTAGGGGCAAAAAAAAAGCCCTATGAGGCCAGCAGACCCACCTTCCCAAACCCTTGGCTTAAGGCAAGGCAGTTGCGTATTGATTTTGTGCCAATTCTGGAGCAGTGAAGACAAGTTTAAAGCTAATTCCACATGGGTACCTGCACCTCTCCAAAGTGATACCCTGGCTATCTAAAGAAATGCACAAAGTTCAGACCTGCTGTTACCAGGTCTACTCTGCACATTTCAGGATCCACACTCCTGGCTTACCAAAATCCAACTTGAGTGGAGGCAGCTGATAGTTTAAATGCCCAGCTACCTCCGTGAACCATGCGTGTGTGAAATGTGCCCCGCTGCCATTAGCCCCCCTGCAATAATAGGAAAGGCTATGTTTGGGGGCAGGACCTGTGATTCCCAGGCTCGTCCACCATTTTCACCCTGATAGAGAGGCTCTCCATCATGGCAAAAATCCAAGCCAGAAGGTTAGGATCATAGAATCATACAAGACTGAAGGAGTCAATTCAACCCATCCTCCTAGTCCCCCCCTCACGGGAACGTTCCTCCCTGAAAAAGCTTTCTGGTTATTCTTACTCTCCTGCTGTCTTCCTAAACTCCTGCAAACTTTTCCTTTTCAAGTGTATATTCTATTTCCATTCATCAGCTACATACTGAATTTGCTTCCACCACCCTTTCAAGCAATGCAGTTCATGTCATTACAACTTGCTGCATAAAAGCATTTATAGTTAATGAATTGAAGTGCAATTATGGTTGTAATGTAGGAAATGTAGCAGCCATTTGCACATAGCAGGTTCCCGCAAATAGCATTATGATAATGACCTCTTATTTGTTTTTCAGTGATATTGGTTGAGAGATAAACATTGGTTAGGAAAATGGGGCGAATCTTCAGAAGAGTGCCATAGGATTTCTTACGTCCACCTGAGAGGGCAGACAGGGCCTTGGTTTGACATCTCATCTGAAAGATGTCACATGAGACTTGTTATTAACTTAAAGGGAATGTTGACATGTCGACATAAGGATGGGCTAAGGAAGCAAAGATAAGAATAGATAATGTTGTTTTGTATTGACAAGATGCTGTTCTTGTGTTACCCAGTGATTTGTGCTGGTACCGCTTTTACTTTTCATTTATATAAATGATTTGGACATGAAAATAAGAGGAATCATATTTTACTTTGCTGATGGTAAACAGCGAGGAAGAATGTGAAATTACATACAACAGTTAACAGAATGGATGGATAGGAGGGCAGAGAAAGGTAAATTATATTTTGAGAAAAAGAACAGCAGAGACAAAGTATGTCCTCACTGGTTAGATAGTTAACTAAATGTAGTAAGGGATTTAGGAGCACAATATTTAATAAAAAACAGAAGCTGGAGGCAAGTGTCAAAGTGTCAAATGTTGAATTGGTTAATTTTCTCCAAAATGGTATCAGAATCTATTTCATTACATGAAGGGGAAAATACTTCTCACTATCGTTTTCCAGTCTTGCTAATGCCAGCCAATCCATAGCTTTTCTTGTGTTAATCTTCTAGAAACTAATTGAAACATAAATTCCAAGATATAACCAGGAGGCAGTAATGGACAGAGTGATCAAATTATATAATTAATAATACTCAGTAAAACATGAGCTGACATATCTCATCAATGATTGGGCTGCAATCAGACAATGCTTCCCAATAGTAAAAGGAATACTGGATACAAAGTTTAGCTCCATAGTAAGCCAGTTGGAATGTAGGAAGCTTCCACCATGAACTCATAAGTATATAGACTTTACCCGAAATCAGACTAAACTCGTGAAAAGAGAAGGCTAAGGGGTGACCTGAAGAGGTGTTTAAAGTTGTGAAAGGTTTTGATAGGGTACACACAGCAAGAATGTTTCAACTTTCGGGGAAGGGCAAAACTAGAGGTCATCAATATAAGGTAGTCACTAAGAAAACAAGTAGGCAATTCAGAAGAGGCTTCTTTATCCAGAGAGTGGTGGGAATGTGGAGCTCGCTACCACAGGGAACATAAGAATATAAGAAATAGGGGCAGGAGTGAACCATTTGGCCCCTCAAGCCTGCTCCACCATTCAATAAGATCATGGCTGATCTTCTTGTGTTTCGATTTCCACATTCCCATTTAAGCTTGGTAACCTTTGATTCCCTTGCCTAACAAGAATCTATCTACCTCTGCCTTAAAAATATTCAATAACCCCGCCTCCACAACCTTCTGAGGCAGAGAATTCAAAAGTCACACAACCCTCTGAGAGAAAAAAATTCTCCTAATCTCTGTCCTAAAAGGGCACCCCCTAATGTTAAAACAATGCCTCCTAGTTCTGGACTCACCCACAAGAGGAAACATTCTTTTGAGGTATTCCTTGTCAAGGCCATTCATGATCTTGTACACTTCAATCAAATCACCCCTCACTCTTATAAACTCCAGTGGAAACAAGCCCAGTCTGTCCAACCTTTCCTCATAAGGCAACCCACTCATTCCAGGTATCAATCTTTGAACCTCCTCCAATTCATTTACATCCTTCCTTAAATTAGGAGACCAAAACTGCACACTGTATTCAAGGTGCGGTCTCACCAATGCCCTCTATAACTGAAGCATTACATCCTTACTTTTATGTTCAATCCCTCTCATAACAAAGGATAGCATTCCATTAGCCTTCTAAATTACTTGCTGTACCAGCATACTAACTTTTCGTGACTCATGTACCAGAACACCTAAATCCCTCTGCATCTCAGAATTATGCAGCCATTCTCCATTTAAGAAGTACTCTGCTTTTTTGTTCTTCGTGCCAAAGTGAACAACTTCACATTTGCCTACATTAAACTCCATTTGCCAGATCTTTGCCCACTCACTCAACCCATCTATATCCATCCACAACTTCCTCATGTCCTCTTCACAACATACTTTCCTACCTATCTTTGTGTCATCTGCAAATTTAGCTACCATGTCTTCACTCCCCTCACCTAAGTCATTGATATAAATCGTAAAAACTTGAAGTCCCAGGGAGTAGTGGAGGCGGATGATATAGATGCATTTAAGGAGAGGCTCGATAAGCATATGAGGGGGAAGGAAATAAAAGCATTGTGCTGATAGAGTTAGAAGAGGCTCAAAAGGAGCATTAACACCAACATGGACTCATTGAGCAGAATGGCCTGTTTTTGTGCAGTATGTTTTGTAATGCTATGTGATAAGTACACCGGTCATATCTTGTCCTGAAAAGCAAGGGCTAATTCTAGCAACAAAAGATTGAAGGAGTGGGGAAGAGTTGATAGCTGTAAACTGTTTCCAGTGACTGAACAGTCAAGAATGAGGGGATATTGATATATGATTAAATATAAGGGATTTAGGGAAGTGAGAGGCATTTTTAGATTGGGGGCTATGAGGCTATGGAATGTACTTCCAGAGTTAATGATTAAACCAATGGCCGAATTTTACACCCCCACCCCCAGGAGCTGGCTGGCAGGTGGGGGGGAGGGGGGGTGGTGGGTAGTGGTGGGGGCGTGTGGGGAGGGGCAGGTGCATAAAATGGGCTGCGATTGCTGGGGAAGGTGCATCCTGCCTGTCACCTACTAACCTCATCTTATATTTTACCAGTGGTGGGGTAGGTGTTGGGTGGCTCATCTGCCCTTGGACGACCTGAGGCAATTAAGAGGCCAATTAATCTTCCTACTGCCACTTGTGTTTTTATCAATGGCAGGGGGCTGCCCAAGTTATGCGGAAAGCCCAGGAGGTGAACCCAGGCAGCCTGACTGCAGGCTTGGGAGGAGTGGTGGGAGGTCCCTTCATTTTGGGAACCCTATGCCCAATAGAGGGATCACCCCAGCTGAAAGAGCAGCTCCCACTTAAAACACCTCCAGGCATCTTGATCGCCACCCTGCCGCCTTTACCAGTTCCTGCCTGATTGGCCCTGATGAGGCCGCCCAACTTACCTTCCAGTCCAGTCTCCTCCATGACTTCTTGGCAGAGACTGACCGCAGTCCCAGCAGTGGCCACAACTCCCTCAGATTGACTAGCAAGTCTTGGAGATAGGACATCTTCCTATATGGAAGGTAGAAGTCATGACATCAGGCAAATTAGCTGTCTGATAACTGTAAAAGGCCAGGGCCAGTGGAAGTGGGTTCATTTCCAACTTACCAACCAGTCGGTGGGGCCACCATCTCCACGTATAATCCAGCCCAACGCTCAACGTTAAGGCTTAAGAATAAGCTAGATTGGTGATTGATGGAAAGGAAAATAAAAGGATTTAGGAGTAAAGGGCACATATTCAAATTCATACAAGTGAGAGGTCTTAGGTTTGATTCTCCATTTATGGTGACTTAATTGGTTTCAGCCAAAGCAATAGTTAAGCACGGAAATTTGTCCCATCATTCCAGAACATGAAGGGAATGAGGGGTGCGGGTGGAGGTTGTGTGGAAAATCAATTAAGGTTCCTGCTCCTGACTGCTATTCAGTGAGCCCTTTGAAGGCGCACATGTGGATGAGGAATTCAAAGCTTTGAACTAATAATACAGAAAACTCACTCACTTTTCCAGAACCACTTTATCCAATTCAGGGTCATGGGGAGTTGGAGCCTATCCCGACAGGCAATGGGCACTAGACGAGGAATACAGAAAACATAAGCTCAAAATGTTCGAAAATTTAAATTCAGTTATGGTTTGAATTCTGGGAATTAAAAAGGTGTTAAAAAGTGATCATAAAATGCTTGGATTTTTATAAGAATCTAACTAGTTCATTAATGTTTTTCAGGCTAGGAAACCTACCATTCTTACCCAGTCTGACCTGTAGTGACTCTGGTTCCACAACAAGTTTTTGACTCAAAATTGTCCTCTGAATTGGCCAGCAAGCCACTCAATTTTATCAGACCTATATTTCAAGAAGGTAGCCCACCACCACCTTCTCAGGGCAATGAAGGATGGTCCAAATGTACCAACATTGCCAGTGACACTCATATCTTGGGAATTAATAAAAAATAATAAGAACCAGTTTGGACTTGGTTGCCCTGACCTGCACAGACAAAATGTCTGCCAATGCTCACAGTCTAAGCTCATACACAGAAATAGCTCATGGGGGAGATACCAGAGGCCATTGCCAACTCTGGGATTTGACTTCAGAATCTGCCAGCTCTTTCAGTGAGGGAGAAAGGAGATTGCTCTTTGCACTAGTTTGTCTTCTTCAGTGATACATCATTTATCAAAGTCCCTATAAAACAAATCTTAATCAAAACCAAGGAACCCATTTTTTGTGGTGCTGGTGGGAACCGGAAGCGGATTCATTTCTGGGTCACGATCTCCGACGTGAAGTAAAAGCTTTCCGGTATTTTTCTGGAGGTGATCTGTCAATTGGATTGAAGATGGGCTTGCCAGCCAACTAGTAGCTGGGGGTATGGGAATAGAAGCCTGTCATTGGAAAAGTGGGCCATGTTCTGATTTGCTTCAGCAGCCATTGCTGTGGTTGTCATTTGTACTGTTGTAAAATTGGAAAAACGTTAAGTGCAGGCTTTTCATACATCCAAGGGTAGATGAGACATGGAACCTGGGATAGGGTAGGAATTTAGAATTTGTAAAAGTTTTTTAGACTCATCCTGCGAAATGGTAGGCCCCCTCTGCTCCACTTCACTGCAAATTAGAGGATGGCTTTCTCCACTCAAGATGCAGCCAACTATGTTCTTGCCACCCTTGAGCTTATCCGTATTAGATAATTTCCAAAAGCTGCCTACTCCATGAAAATGTATAAAGAATCAATGGAAAACTCCTAATGGGCTTCTTATTTGGCCTGATCATTGCTCTAGGCGAATTCACTAGCCTGCCTGTTTTACCCCTATCTTCACAAAATTGCTTAGGCCAAGAACGGAGGCCATAGACAGGCACACAGGCTGTCGGCACCATTTTATTTGATCACTTGTCTCTGTTCCGAACCAATTTGCCCCACGGAAATTCTGCTCCAAGTCTTGCATTTCGAAACACTGCAATACTATCACAAAAAATTAACATCATATCACTGCAATTTTTTTCTGTTTTAATAACAATATGCTGAAAGGCACTGACCTGAAAATGGGTTGATGTTAACAAGACTCTCCTCAGTTCTACGTGGTTAGAGTAAACTGCATTCTAACCACGTAAACTTGATTCCCATAACCCATCGGTCAAACTTAGCTCTATGCATTTTGAAGGGCAGGTACTGATTAGGCAGAAAACACTGACATTTACTGAAGGTTTTCCATAATAAACTTGAGAAAGGCTGAAGAATATTTTGCAGTTTCAATATAGCAAAGATCAGTGTTTGATAAAGCCCATGAAAATTACTTCAATGGACAATATTACCAATCAATGATGTCTGCCAGTTCACCTCTTCTTTAACTTTAACATTCTTTTGCTCTACTTCTTCAAATAGTTATAGTGGTGCTTTTCATCAGCAATGAAGTAGACGAACTGCCTGGAAGATGTCACTGAGCTCCACAGAGATAATGGGCTGAAATTAATGGTGGCGAATAACTGGAAAGCCAGGGGCAACCCTACCATGGCCATTTCTGGGAGCCCCATGCGGTTCTATATCCATCAGGCAATTAACTACAAGGCATCAGAGCTTCCGTCCCTTTAAGAGTGAAGATCCTGCCTCTATGAATTGCCAACCAATCAAAGGGCAGCAGCTCTTTAGTCCCAGCATTGCCACCTGGAGCAGTGGTCACCGTTGATCATGCAACCTGCCAGGAGCAGCAATTACACAGAAGTCCAATTATGGAATCCAGATAAATGGGTTGGGCTTGCAGGGCCAGTCAGGCAGGCCCTGGTGAAGGCAGGAATGGGGGCAGTCATTGCTGAGTGCAGGGAGGATGGTTCAGCTGGTTGGCCCCTGATGCTGGAAGTGACCTTGTTGGGCCACAGGGAGCCCAATCAGAGCCCACCCTGAGCCCGCGAGGCAATCACCAGCTTTTGCTGGGTGACCTCCCCAAGTGTATTTGTACTGGAATCACTTTACTGAAGGTGGCGCTAGTTTAGAGCACAAGCCTTAAGTTATACCGCCGGGATGCTGTCAGGGCCCATAGCCTTTGTTGTATCCAGTGCCTTCAGTCATTTCGTTATATCATGAGGAGTGAATTGTATTGTCTGAAGACTTGCATCTGTCATGCTGGGGACCTCAGGAAGTGGCATGAGGGGTCTGTTGGTGATGGTGGCAAGTCCGATCATCCACTTGACACCTCCTGCTCACAATGGTTAAAAATACTTCAGTCTCTTATTTTGCACTGATGTGCTGGGCTCCCCCATCATGAAGGATGGGGATATTTGGCTGCATTTATACCACAACACTATGGGGAGCACTTCCTGCACATGCACAGGTGCAGTGACAGTGTCATCCTGTGACTGTTTAAAGTGAGAGATACTTTTAAGCGCAGCTCTGTTTTCTGTCGCTAAATTATGCATTTTTGCACGTTGATGCCTTATAACTGTCGCCTTTGCAATTACGATGGACCTTACTTTGTAGTTTTATTTATGATGGAATGTTTTATTTAATGCTTGCAAATTATTAAATAAAGCAATACTGTTTTTCAAATAGTTATTCTGGTAGTGAATACAAGATGCCTGGGAGTGACAGGCAGATATATTTTCCCCAGCAACCTGTTAAAAGTTTACGATAAGTAAAGAACAATTAAAATATTTAAGAAATAAATCATCTATTGTGGGGCTTGAAACTGGCTTTAAGAGTTCCATTATTTACCAACTCAGTTAGCCCAGCTGTCTGGGAAATCCTTGCATTTTCTAACCTGTTCACTTGTTCAAATAAACATAGCCTTTTAATAAAGCAGGAAAGGTGACACTAGATGTAAAAACAGCTCCAGGGACCACTCTTACATATATCTGTGGGACTAAGAGTGATGCTAGGATTTCTATGGTTTGCCTGAGTGGCAAGTCTCAATGAGATCCATATATTACCATAATCTCTGCTGCCTGCTGACCGGAAAGACGTCAGGAACAGTTGCGTATGTGCTGGCAGCTGCGGTGTGGGCCAAGTGCGCATGTGCAACTGTTCCTGATGGCTTTGTGGTCAGTGGCAGGAGTTACAGTGGGGATATTTTGCAGCCACCTCCTCCAGTTAATTGCTTAATTATCCACCATCATTCATGGTTGGACATGGAAAGCCTGCAGAGCTTTGACCTGTTCTGTTGTTTATGGGATTGCTGTTCAGCATACATGATGTCCTGTGCTGTAGCTTCTCCAGATTGGCACGTCATTTTTAGGTATGTTTGCTGCTATTTCTGGCATGCTCTCCTACAATCCTCATTGCTCTCCTGGCTTGATGGTAAGGGTAGAATGAGGAATATGCTAGGCCATGAGATTATAAATTGTAGCTGTATATAATTCTGCTGCTACTGGTGTCCCATAGTGCCTCATGGGTGCCCAGTTTTGACTTGTGAGATGGGTTCTGAGACTATCCTATTTAACACTGTGGTAATGTCACACAACAAAATGGAGGGTGTCCTTAGTGTGAAAACGGAACACTTCTACCAGTACTGTCACTGACAGATGCATTTGCATGGATTGGTGAGGATGAGACCATGTAGGTTTTTCTCTCCTGGTTCTCTCACAACCTGGTGCAGGCCCAGTTTAGCAGATATCTCCTTCATGACTCAGTCAGAAGTGGTGCTACGGAACCACTCATGGTGATGGGCATTGAACTGCCCCACCCAGAGTACGTTCTGTGCCCTTGCCACCCCAGTGCTTCTTCCAAGTGATTCCTCAGCTGAGGGAGGGTGCTAGCTGGTATCAGCAGGAGGTTTGACCTGATGCCTTCATGAGATCCGAAGTCAATGTTGAGGATTTGCAGGGCCACTCTATCCTGACTGTATATTACTGTGCTGCCAACTCTGGTGGATCTGTACCAGTAGAACAGGACATATCCTCCATGGATGGTGAAGGAGGAGCCTGAGACATTGGTTGTAAGGTATGATTTAACTTGGACCAATGCACTAGCACCATTTTCAAAGGGCCTACTACTGTATGTCCAAAGTGCCCAGCTGATAGGTCCCTTTCAATAAGGGACACTAAAAACATTTGTATGGCTGATTGCCATTTTAGGCAGGAATTGGTTGGAGCATGTGTAGTGCGTACTTCTATCAGTTCCATGAATAATGGAAAGAAAGAGCCACCTAAAGATGTGTTCCATTATTTTTGTAGATGCTGGAGAGGCAGGATAATGACTCTTACCCTCTGACTCAGTGACCCTCTCAGAGTAATTAACCTTGATGGCAGCAGCTTTGGTCTGAAATCTGGTGAGCTACATCAGGATGCCTGTATGGTGCCCTGATGCTCGTCTGTTGAATGCAAATGAGGCTGGAACCTCAAAATCACAAGGACCTCTTTGCCACCAAAACAGGTGCATTAATCTTGTTTACTACCAAATGTCAAATTCTGCTCCAATATGTTTTAGGTTCAAATTCATGGTTTAACTCAAGCTTGGCTTCACCAGCCACTCCTGAATGCCTTGAGTGAAAGCCTATGATCTGGAAAATATTTATTTTCTGCTTAATGTCTAGTCAAACCCCTTGCTGCATATACGGGATGCTATGATCGCACCTGTCATACGTATGCTCTTGTATTTTCCCAGTGGATTAAAAAATGCACTCTATTGAAATAAGACTGATTATGAACCAGCATGTCTGTGTATTTGAAATATGTGAAAAAAACAGAATACAGTTTAGGTGAACGTGAAGGTCACAGGACCGTTTTTCAAAGAATAAAAGATAGTTCGCTTAGTATCCTGGCATTTCTCACTCAACCAACAAATTATCTGGACAATAGTCTCATTACTGTTTATGGGATTTTGCAGTCCACGGATTAGCCATCAGGTTCCTGATAAACCAGAGTGTCTGCACATCAAAACTAACCAGTTAGCGATGTAGAAATTTGGTCCCTTCCGTGATGCGAAAGGGGTGATGTAAACACAAATCCTTTCCTATAATTCACTGGGTAATGGTAGCATGCAATTTAAATTAGGTAAAAATGTTGTTGCATTTTACATAAAACAAAACGCTTCGAGATTATACCTTGATCCGTCTCAGGAGATTGGTTATCATCATAGGTGCTATGGAAAGTAACAACTTGCATTTGGCTTATTCTATCACATACAATGTCTTTCCTTAGAGTTGTAGTTAAATATGCCTTCAATCTATGCTTCAAAGGGCATCAGCTCAAATGAATGACATTTCAAGTAATTAGCTCCTCAGATAGGCTAAAGCAGCACTTACTCAGCAGTAACTTGCTCACTATTGCTCAGTTTGGGTTTTACCAGGGCTTCCCAGCTCCTGACCTCATTACAACCCTATTCCAAACATGGACAAAAGAGCTGGACTCAAGAGGTGAGGTGAGGGTGACTGTCCTTGATATCAAGGTAGCATTTGACCGAGTGTGGCATCAAGGAGCCCTAGCAAAACTGGAGTCAATGGGAATCGGAGGAAACTTTTGACAGGCTGGAGTCATACCTAGCACAAAGGAAGATGGTTGTGATTGTTGGAGGTCGACCATCTCAGCTCCAGGGCATCACTGCAGGAGTTCCTCAGGGTAGTGTCCTAGGCCCAACCATCAGTTGCTTCAACAATGACATTCCCTCCATCATAGGTCAGAAGTGGAGATGCTCACTGATGATTGCACAATGTTCATCGCCATTCGTGACTCCACAGATACTGAAGCAATCCGTGTCCATATGCAACAACACCGGGACAATATTCAGGCTTGGGCTGATAAGTGGCAATTAACATTTGCGCCATACAAATGTCAGGCAATGACCATCTCCAACAAGACAGGATCTAACCATCTTCCACTGACATTCAATGGCATTACCATTGCTGAATCTGCCACCATCAACATCCTAGGGGTTACCATTGACCAGAAACTGAACTGGACTAGCCATATAAACACTGTAGCTATAAAAGCAGGCCAAAGGCTGGGAATTCCGCAGAGAATAACTCACCTCCTGACTCCCAAAAGCCCATCCACCATTTAAAAGGCCCAAGGCAGGAGTATGTTAAAATACACTCCACTTGCCTGGATGGCTGCAGCTCTAACACTCAAGACTCATGAAGTGTGATATCATCCAGGACAAGGCAGACCACTTGATTGGCACACCATCCATGATCTTCAACATTCATTCCCTCCACCACCGATGCAAAGGGCAGCAGTGTGTACCAGCTACAAGATGCACTGCAGCAACTTACCAAGCCTCTTTCAACAGCACCTTCCAAACCCATGACCTCTACCGCCTAGAAGGACAAGGGCAGCAGAGGCATGGGAACACCACCACCTGTAAGCTCCCCACCCCACACCAGCCTCATTTGGATGTATTATCACTGCTCCTTCACTGTTACTGGGTCAAAATCCTGCAACTCCCTTCCTAAAAGCACTGAGGTTGTAACTGCAACACATGGACAGTAGTGGTTCAAGAAGACTGCTCACCACCCCATCTCAAGGGCAGTTAGGAATGGGCAATAAATGCTGGCTCTGCCAGAGACACCTACCAAAATAAAGAGGCAGACATAAATGTCTGATCGGATCAACTAAATAATTAGGAGGAATTTATTTAAAGAGGGAATAATGGGAATGTGAAACTCATTGTCACTTAGAGTGGTTGCAGCAAAAAGCTTTGACGCATGTAAGGGGGAGCTTGATGTATACATAAGGGAAAAGAGAATCAGAGGATAAGAGGCAAGTTCAGATGATATAATTAGATTGTGAGGTGGCTTGTGTGGAGTATAAACACAGGCAGAGGCCAGTTGAGCCAAATGGCCTGTTTCTATGCCACAGAATCTACATCAAAAGCAAAATCTGAGTGGAATGTATAGTTTCAAGTGTGGCATAATGAAATGTGATGGCATACATTAGAGTTAAAGGGGTTGACAGACAATGATAGATAAAGAGGTAGATCGATTGAGGTAGATGGAGAAAGATGGAGTTTAAAAAGGTAGCTAGTAATTTTTTTGAGCATTGCTAGAAGATTTGAGAAACCAGGAAACACCCTGTAGTAGATGATATAATGCTGGGAAAAATCAATCTATTAACACTGAGGAGATCCATCTACAATCTCACAAAGGAGAAGAAGCCTCTTCAAAAGCTGAAGACTGCTTTTTGAACAAAAGACCGTTGCCTCCAGTAAGATCTCTTCTAGAGTAAGAAACCAATTAATACAGAGATAAACCCACAATAACAGATGGTGGCAACAGTGACTAAACCCACAGAAGAACAGTGGAAAATAGCTGGAGAAGCCTCAAGTGAAACCCAGCATCAGTGCAGAGCAGCAGGTGAAGGACTTTGTGGCCAATCCAACAATCACATCAGAGACAACAAATTAACAAGGGCAGCCCAGCAACTGGCAAGGCAAGCAGCACAGGAAAAGGCAACCTTGAACCTGGGTGAGAAATGGCTACTACTTTGCCCCTACGAGAATCCTTTCAAAATATAGAGGCCCCCAGACAGACTGAGGAATGGCAAAATTGGCAAATATGTTTTACCCAGTACCACAATGCCTCAGATCTTGTGAGTAAGACAAAAAAAGGTCGAGTTAGCACTTCGTTATACACTGTTGGGAGCATGGTAGATGATATGCTTGCCAGACTGAGGGGGTAGGGTGAACAAAGAGACAGCCTTCTATGCGAATGTCGTCAGAGTCTTTGTCTCCAGCCTTTATAAAAATATGGTCATAGAGAGGGCTAAATTTAACTGGCGCAATCAAAAACAGGGTGAAGGGATTGACTCATTCATCAATGAATTGTACCGCCTAGCTGAAAATTGTGAGTATGGAATACTGAAAGATGACCTGATCAGCGATACAATAGTTGCTGGCATTTTAAATGGGAATCTCTCTTGCTTCTTACAACCTCAGGAAGATTTAAATTTAAGCAAAGCTGCACAACTGGCCAGATGGCTGAAGGGTGGAGGCAGAATAAGGCTTTTGTCAGAGATGTGAGGGAAACTTCCTAAGAACAGCCTGATGAAGTCATTCAATTTGTGGGTTGTAAAACTGAAAGTATAGCAAGGCAATAACCAAGGAAATGTCCTGAAAAGGCACTAGATGCCATTTTCCAATGTCCCCACTGTAGTGGGAAGAAGGTCTACAGGTAAGGAGAATGCCCTGCCCAAATTGCACACTGCCATGGGTGTGGCAGGTTACTTCATTTTAAAGCAGTCTGCCATTCCAGGAAATCTGTATTTAGCAGACAGAGGGAGAAATCTGTTAAAGGAACCTCCATTTAAGAAACTCAAGTTGACTCAGAATGCTGTGAATCAGTCTTCATAGACAAAACTCCATCCCTACGGCCACAGGCGGACATTCCGCTTCGAAGAGGGGATAGATGCAGTGGGAGACAGGTGCACCAAAGATGAAGGTGACCAGCCTTCATCTAGATCTTAATTTGCTCTTTTGGAAAGAGTGGAAGAGGGTGATAACCAAATGCCACTGACATCGATGATCTGTTGCAGGAGGAAATCCTGAACCTTCCTTTACGTTTTGAACACAGCATTGTACATTCTGATGAAGTTCTAGAGAAGTTCAGGCCTGCTGAAGAGCAAACTCACACCACAGAGAGTGTGTGCAAGCTGAACCACTACCTATAGAAAAAGGAATTCCTACAGTATTAGCAAGACAATCATTATTTTTTCTTTGGAATGTTCTTCATTCTTCTCTTCATCCATCTAATTCATTCATGGATCAGGCATTACATAATACTTCACTCGCTGCAGCAGTAGAAGTTTGTAGACCCTCTATAACTGTAAAGATCTTCACAGGAGCTGAACGAGCTTCATTCTTTCAAGCAAGAGCAGCCAGCAGTCTAACCTTTCCCCAAAGTACTGAGAAGAAAGGGAAAGAAAAGAGAGAAGAAAGGGAAAATCTCTGTTCATTGCCTTTATACTGTGGGCCAGAAGCAGAAATCTCTGTCTGAGGAGGTCAGTGCCTTCCAAGGAGAAGATTCTGGAGAAGATACATCATGTATGTCCTCACAGAGAGCCAAAGGCAAAAAGAAATTGAAGCCACCGACACAAGAAACTGTGAGGTAGAAGTGTAGGAGGATGTGTGTATAGTAGCATGGGGATTAAGACTAGTGGGGAGATGTAAAGGGTTAACACTACTGATAGCTGCTGAGTGTGTAAGTAGTTATTTCACAGTGATATCACTCATTGACATGTGAAGCATCTCAGAGGGTATCTCCAGCTATGCCCTATATCCTTTGTAAACAGTTAGCATGTAAATAAATGATTTTAAACAAAAGAGCACTGCCTCCAGGAAGATCTCTTCTAGAGTAAGAATCCTGAGATAAACCTACAATAACAGAACACCTAGCTCTTTGCCCTTTGAATGTAAACCTTTCCCAGGCTTTCATCATTTAGCAATGAGGAGCTGTCTGGAAATGGAGAGAAGGAACAAAGAGCCAGAGGTGAATCACCGTGAACTCAAATCAAACCTTGCAACAACCAACATAGGTTTTGGAGCAAGTTGGCACATCAGTTATAGTGCAAGTGGATTAATTTGATTGCTGGCGATGAAATAGCTAAATTCAATCTTATCAGTGCAATACTTGTTAATGTACCTCCTCTAAAATAGTTTTGGGTCCAGGCTTAACAAAGCCATATATTTTGTTCTCGGTCTAATTTTGGGTACTTTTTTCCAAGTTGATTGACCATGTCTATTTATCAGAAAAGCAAATGACAGCATTGAGATTTCAAAAAGAACGGCAAATGCAAGAAATCTGAAATGAAAAGCAAACTAATGGAAATGCATCCATTAAAATGCTAAACATAAGCTAACATTTGACTGCAGACTTTTAATTAGTGAATGCTAACTTGTCTTTTCTTTCGACCATTGATGATTAAAACTGCAAATTTCCACCATTTCCCATTTTTATTCACTATTTAGCATGCTATTTGGGTTATTGGCCTTCACGTAATGAATGTGTATATATATATATATATATATACATATAGTTAAACAAATATTTTGGAAATAATATCTATCAATAAAACACTCTCTGGTGCTCTCATGTGTGTCCTCAGCAATATTTATTCCTCAACAAACATTACTGAAACATATTGGATCAGATTTTCCAGTCTCTGCATAGTCGGAGGCCAGACGTTTCCCTCAAGATACACTACAGGACTCCTTGGAAATCCCAATGCAATGACTCTGTGGAAATTGCCTGGGAAGTTTGAACTTCTGATGGGCAATTTCTCTACTCCCCGGGCACCTCTGCAAAGGTCTCTAACTCTGAGTTAGAGTCGGAGACTTTGGATGGTTCCGACTTATTTACGTGGAAAGTTACCCAGGAAATGTTATCAGATTAAAACCTAGTCTAAAATCTGGGTAACTACAGAACTGGCCCTCCAATCACACACTAGCACCCCAGACTCTCCTCTGACCCTCCGACTGCACCCATAGCACCCTGACTCCACTGCACCCTCCCCCCGACTTCATCTGACTAGCCCCCACCACCCGTCTCACCACCCCAACCCACTGACTCCCCCTGACCAAAATGACTAGACCCCATCATCTAGCTCACACCCCACAAACCACCCCATGACTCCCCAACCTGAACTGAGTAGCCTTTCCCACCCGACTCCCCACCCCAATCCCCTGACTCTTCCCCAATCCAACCTTACCACCCTACCCAGCTGCCACTCTACCCCTTCACCCACTCTATCCCCTCACCTGCCCTACCCACCTTATCCACCTTATGTCCTTACCTTACTCACCCTACCCTCTTACCCACCTATCTCACCCACCCTTACCCACCCTACCCCCTTACTTTCTTACCTTCTCTCTGTAGTTTTTCAAAGAAGTTTTGGGACACTTAATCTCTTTACTTACAAGAATACGGCTGCCAGTGCCATAACAAGGGGGCTTGACTTCTGCGCGGATTCTTTCTGAGGTTTCCTATGTTGACTGAGTTCTGCAGGATCCTCCATTGGAAGATTGCACTGAAAAATTGGAGGAAGGTAAGTGTGTATTTTTTCGTCTGATCAAGGTCAGGAATTGGGGTTCCGATCCTGAACAGGAGATTTGGGCTGTTATCTGGTCTGAGGGAGACATGTGCAAATTGACTGCCACATTTCCTATCTTACAACAGTAATTGAAATTCAAATGCACTTCACTGGCTGTGAAGCTTTGGGACATCCTGAAGTTTTGAAGGGTGCTATACAAATGCAAGTCTTTCTTGTTCCATAAATAACAGCACTCTGCTTATACCTATCAGGCAAAGTAAAATCTTCCTGTTGCACTAGTAAAGTGTGTTCCAATGCACGCTGCTCTTTTAATCATAGTCTAGATATTCCAGTCACTGTCAGATATAATATGGAAAGGACAAGGGATCAAAGTGACTAGATGCAACAGGAAGCCAATTGTCACAGGTCCTCTCAAAACAAGCAAATATTAACAGCTGTTGCCAAGGAACACTGCAATGCAGGAACAAAGGCATCTTCCGCAACGTTATTAATTTGTCAAGAAAGCTTACTTACGTCTCAGGGGGGTGCAGAGATCTGTAAAATACTAATCTATTCCTCTGCCTGCAGGAAGAAGAGCTCTCTTTCTTATAAATTGCTCGGTCTGCTTGAGTACTGAGCTCACTGTGTGTGTCCATTAGAAGAAAGCAATCATTTCTGCCTTCCACTGAATTCCCTCCATTTTAAAGGCTCCTGGGTAAAGCAAAAATAGCTCAGAAAAAGTAACTGCCTCATCAGAAGAGCTGATAACTGATAATTTAGCACATTAAGAATTCAGCACAAAGGTTACTGCTTAGCAGCACAGACCCAAACACTCTGGAAACTCATTTCTTGGAGTTTATACATCCTGTATCAACAATTAACAACTGGATAAGAACTGTTCTTGAAGCTGCTATGAGACATTTCCTTGCTTCTTCTTTATAATCTAGGTGAACTACAATTTATGAAATGAACAAGTAGCCCATTTTTTAGCTGATGAAACAAAACCAGATGAGCTATTGCCTTATTTAGTTGTCAGTTACGCTTGTCTGTGTGTCCCTCGTTTACAAGCAGCTTAAATTTTGGCAAGTGGTGAGGCACCACCTCAAGATATAAATTAAACCAATAAAAAAAAGACGTCTTAAACTTTCAAGATTCACGCTGTTAAAATCCAAAGATAAAATACCACTTCTAGAGTTAGATTTTACACTTATAGTGGAGCTCCATGCTCATGCTTAAGTTCAGTAGCATTACAGTTCAACCTGGACTGAGTATATAGGTGTCATTAGCAGCAGATTCAATGGGTTAAATAATACTGTGGAGCAGGGAGTGGATTCTGCAACTAGAAGTCAGAAGCCTTCCGACTAGTGACCATTAAAGCACTAAATTGGGGCATTTGAAATCACAGGGTGGGTTTGAGGCCTTCATCCCGCCCAATCAGTGCTGAAGGGTGTGATGTCCAGCCTCTGAGGGCATTGGCCGTGACCTGGTTCCAGGTCACGACCAGTAATTTAAAGGCCCCCCCTGGCATGGGACAGCAAATGGCAGCATTGTTCAGAGTTTGGAAGCTCATTTGGACTTCAGCGATTTGCAGGCTTTTAAAATGACTGGGCATTTATTTCAGTTCTGCTGTCTTCAAAATTTGCCACTAGCAGGGGAGTCTTTATTCTTGAACCCGAACAAGTTTTCTGCATTTTTGCATGGAGGAGTTGTCCAATTGTTGCATGTTTCCCTCCAGAGATGTCTGAGTCATTGGAGCGAGGGGAAGGGCAGGGGAGAAGAGCCAAACCAGCCCCTCAATTTAATGATGACTCCCTCAGAGCCCTCCTCCATTCAGTGTCCAAATGACATGAGCAGCTGGTGCCATCCAGTGGGAAGAGGAGAAATCCAACCAAAACATGTACTGCCTAGGAGGAGGTAGCTGACGAGGCCAGCAGTATTGGGCTAGTGAGGAGAACCTAGTCTCAATGTCAGAAGATGTTCAATGACCTCTGTAGTAACTGGAGGTATAGCCTCTCCTGCGATCTATCAGAAGGTGATGTTCTTGGAGAGTCCGACCAATGAGCCCTAAGCGCTGGGGGGGGGGGGGGCTTCTGGGGGGGCGGGGCTTCCTGACGAGAGTCCTGATCGAACATGTTACTTCTGAGGAGCTCTCTGCAATAAAGTTTATCTGTTTCTTGTTGAAACCTGTCCGGTCCATCAAGTCATTACATTTGGTGACGAGGGCAAAATAGCTCCGACGCTGCCCCTCACCTTGTTAACATGACTACATCTAATCTTAAGAAAAAAGAAAAGACTGCTCACCAGTCATGCTACTCCATGGCAGAATCGATGCTTATGACGTGGCCATGGAAGACAGCCAGTATGTAGAGCGTCTTGGTTTTTATTTCGTAGCAAACGAAATTACCGCGAAGGAAAAGCAGAAAGCAATCCTTTTGAGTTCATGTGGTAGCAAGACACACAATCTCATCCACGGCCTGATGGCCCTGAACATGCCCAAGTCCTTTAATGTATTAGCTGACCTCGTGAAAACGCATTTCCAGCTGAAACCATCCGTCATAATGCAAAGGTTTAAGTTTATTTCCAGAGTTAGGGCCCCTGGAGACCCATCGCAACCTATACAGCGAATTTGACTTTGGGGACACACTAAATGATACGCTGTGAGACTGATTCATTTATGGAGTTCACGACAACACCATTCAACGCCGTTTACTTGCAAGGGTCGACATCAATTTGAAGTGGGCCCTTGAAATAGAACTCGCAATAGAAAGTGCTGCAAGGGACTTTCGGGCTTTGCAACACATATAAAAGGCGCTGTTCTTCATGTGGGGCGGGAACCTACCACTGGGCGTGGGGTAAAAACCAGAGGCACAGCAGCGAAGTGAGAGGCAATGTCCGCTGTTAGAAACATGGAAAGGCCTAGTAGAAACACTTCAGCAGTGAATCCAAGTTTAATCTGTTGTGGATGTGGGGGTGACCATGTACTGGACACCTGCAGATTCAAGGAGGCAATGCAGGGCTATTTCGAAACAGCCCATAAAACAGCAAACCAACATGATTGAATTAAAAAATACAGCAAAACGTGAAGCTGCCAATACCGATATTTATTCCCTGTATAACGTCACCGCTGTAAAAGCCGAACCTATCACTGTCACAATCCAAGTGAATGGGAAACCGTTAATAATGGAGGTGGATACAGGAGCCTCAACCACACTGGTCGGAGAGCATACATTTAAATACCTAAGTGAATGTATGCAGCCACTGAATCTGGAGCGGACAACTGCTAATTGAAGACATACACTGGAGAATCTATACAGGTAAAGGGCACTGCCACAGTACCAGTATCTTATTGGCAACAGACAGCTCAGCTTCCAGTGATAATAGTGACAGGTGAAGAACCTAGTCTTCTGGGCCGAGACTGGTTACAGAAAATCAAGTTTGACTGGTCTGAAATATTTCACCTGAGAACAGGAGTAGTTCCTGAACTGCTAAGGAAATATGACAGTGTATTTTGGAATGAGTTAGGAGAATTGAAGAACCTTCATATGCTGTAAGACTCAACAATATTCCATATTCCAGAGGGAAGCCAAGAGATACAAGAAAGAGGCTGAAAAGCTGAAGAATCAGCTGAATGAAACAAAGGAGGCATTGGAAGGAAGAGTCATAGAACTTCCCAAGATGCGCGTGAACAATTAAGTCATGGGTAGTTCAGCTACCAAACTGAACCGAGTTAAGAATTCACCAGAGAGAAACGTGGCTGACTGTGAAATCAAAATGAAGAACAAGGCAAAATTCTGCTGCAAACAGAAAAAGAAAAGACAGAAATCGGGTTAGAAAAGGCTAACCCGACACCAGAACTCAAGGAGCTAGAATAAAGAACATTGGATGCCGCAAATATACCATTAACCATTAATGGGTTTATTCAGTGAGGATAAGGCCTTTCCGCCAGTAGCATCAGCAAGAATTCAACGTTGGGCTTTGATATTATCTGTGTATGTTTATGTACCTTCCTGGCTTACATATTGCAAATGCGGATACACTCAGTCATCTCCCATTACCAGATAGCATTGTACGTGCTCCAGTGCCACAAGAAGTTGTGCTAGTACTGAATTTCTTGGATTCTACACCTGTGTGTGCAAAGCAAATTAGAAAATGGACGAACAGAGATCCAATTTTGTCAAAAGTCAGAGACCTTGTTTTGCAAGAGTGGTCAAATTTGCAAGGGTGGTTTGTTTCTGGTTGAAATCTGTCCAGTCCATCAAGTCATTACATTTGGCAACAAGAGTTAAATAGCTCTGACGCTGCACCTCACCTTGTTAACGTGAGTACATCGAATCTTAAGAAAAAAGGTAAGAAAAGGCTGAAGACACTTCAGAATCGATCCATACAATGCGACTATGGAAGTCTGTAGTCAATATGTAGAGCGCCTTGGTTTTTATTTTGTAGCGAACGAAATTACCGCGGAGGAAAAGTAGAAAGTAATCCTTTGAGTGCATGTGGTAGCAAGAAATACAATCTCATTTGCAGTCTGACGGCCCTGAATGCACCCAATTCTAAGTCCTGAAGAAATGAGATTACTCCATGCCCGAAAACAGAATTAAGTTGCTGAGATGGAATTATGTTGTGGGGATCAAGAGTTGTCGTCCTTTCACAAGGAACAGAACCTCTCTTCACAGAGCTTCACAATGCACATCCAGGCATATCAAAGATGAAAATGCTTGCACGAAGCTATGTCTGGTGCCAGGCATTGTCAGTGACATTGAAAACATGGTCAAACACTGTCTCCACTGTCAGTAACAACAGAAGTTGCCTCTTTCAGCTTTGCTGCATCTGTGGGAATGGCCTGGGTTAGGCTACATATTGATTTTGTTGGATCATTCTTAGGTACCATGTTTTTGTTGATCGTAGGTGTACATTCTAAATGGATGGATGTGTACAAAGTCAGATCACCAACATCAAGCGCAACTATTGAGAAGCTACGTCATTGTTTTAGCATACATGGCTTACCGGAAATCATCGTTTCTGATAACGGTACAGTCTTTACTAGTAAGGAGTTTCAGAGATTCATGAATTTAAATGGAGTCACACATATTAAAACAGCCCCATACCATCCTTCATCAAATGGTTTAACTGAGAGAGCTGTGCAAACATTCAAATCTGGAACGAAGAGTATATCAGAAGGTATCCTAGAAACTCGACTTTTGGGTTTTCTTCTCAGTTATTGCTTCATTTGACTACGTGTTCAACACCATCTGAATTATTCCTGCATTTTCTGTTTTTATTTCAGATTTCCAGCATATGCAGTATTTTGCTTTTATCTTAGTGCAGATAGCTCAGTCTCTGCTTGTATACTAGAGGGGCTGCTCAAAACCTCTGTGCCTCAGCTGTGGATGTATGACACCTGAATTATCCTCTGGGCCTGGTGCAGTTCCAGCCCCTTCATGCATCACCAGTACATCCTGGACCTCTCCCTTCTTCCTCTCACTCTCCTCCAACTTCCCCTCTCCTCCTCACTGGAGGTTGTGTCTCCCACTGCAACCACAATGCCCATTTTCCTCAGCTACTTTATAGCCTTGGGTGATGGACAAGAACTAAATAGAGCACTCAGCAGGCACATAAAGGGCCTCTAATTAACATGAGCCTTAAATGGAGACCCTGCCCCTTGAATGAAGCACTCCCAGCAGTTACAGAACTCCGAACTGCTAAGATGAGACTCAGGGCTGAACCTTTTAAACCCGCCCAAACAAGTTTCCTCATAAAAAAACAGAACCCCACATGGCGTAAATCAAACTCTGCAAGCGCATTGTTGCTGACGCAACGTATTATTGCAAGCAATTGGGTCATTAATGACCTTAGATGCCTTTTTAATTAAACCTGAGTAACGCGGGCGAGCTCCCAATTTTTAAGCCCGCCCACCTACTGTGTCAGATGAAACTGGCGCAATGACATCGGGAATGCGACCTAAAGTTATTACACCCAATGATATGTCTCCAGAGGTGGGGAGTACTCCCAATTTGGGAGGATATTATTCAGCCCAATATTGGTAATGAAATGGGTGCATCCATTGTAAAAGTTGTTTCAAAAGCTAGTGGTACATTTTGGTAGGAAGAAAGAGGAGAGGCAATATGAAATATCAGGTGCAATTCTAAAGGGGTTGAAGGAACAGTGAAAGACCTGGGGGTACATATGCACAAATCGTTGAAGGTGGCAGGACAGGTTGAGGAAGTGGTTAGAAAGGCGCATAGTATGCCAGGCTTTCTAAATAGAGACATATTGGGCAGAATTTTACAGCCCCGTTTTGGCGGGGATGGGGCTGTAAAACGCGGCAGGCCATTATAAATTCCATTGACGACAGCGGGAACATAAAATCCCGCTGGCGTAAAATTCTGCCCATTGTATAAAAGCAAGGAAGCTATTATGAACTTTTATAAAACACTAGTTCAGTTTCAACTAGAGTGTTGTGTCTAATTCTGGGCACCACACTTTAGGAAGTGTGCGAAAGCTTAAGAGAGGGTACAGAACAGATGCATGAGATGGACATCTTCATGTGGATAGATTGCAGAAGCTGAGGCTCTTTTCCTTCAGGAAGAGAAGGTTGCGAGGAGATTTGATAGAAGTGTTCAAAATCATGAGAAGTCTAGACAGAGTAGGCAGAGAGAACTGTTCCTATTGGCAGAAGAGTCAAGAACCGGAGGACATTGACTTAAGGTCATTGGCAAAAGAACCAATGGTGATGTGGGAAATACTTTTTTACATGAGTGGTTAAGATCTGGAATGTACTACATGAGAAGATTGTGGAGGCAGATTCATTGGTGACTTTCAAAAGGGAATTGGATAAGCACCTGAAGAGAAAAATATTGCAGAGCTACATGGAAAGGGTGGGGGAGTGGGAGGAGCTGAGTTGTTCTTGCAGCGAGCAGGCATGGACAGGACAGGTCACACGGCCTTCTTCTGTGGTGTAACTATTATGTAATGCTATGGGCAGAATATTTTGGAAGGAGGTGTTTCCAGCCAGTGGCGGGGAATGTACCCCCACTTCTAACGGGTGCCCCATCCAGGGTCCCGATGTGGGCAGGAGTGAGTTCCCAGCCTGCATTTCCTCTTGGTAGCAGGATTGGGTTCCACAAAATAAAATTTAGCCCAAGATTTCAGGTTGATGGCCTTTCAAATGTTAACTCTGTTTCTCTCTCCACAGATGCTGCCGACCTGGCTAAGTGTTTCCAGCATTTTCTGATTTTATTTCAGATTTCCAGCATCCACAGTATTTTGATTTTGAATAAGTTGCAACAGTGGCACATGCTTGTCAATTAGTTTTAGCAAGAATATTAGAACTTATGATTGCTAATGGAATAACTGGGTGAAAAAGTAGATTACGTCTAATAAAACTTAAGGATAGAGAAAGAAAATGTGATGTGCATCTTGTATGTACTTGCTAGAGACATCCTTCAGCAAGGAAATATCAACCAGCAAGGCCAGCATTTATTGCCCACACCTAATTGTCCCTGTGAAAGTTATAGTGAGCCATCTTCTGGAATCACTGCAAACTTTGTGGTGAAGGCACTCCCACAATGCTGCCACGTAATCAGCACCCCACCTTAAACATTCACTCCCGTCATGACTGGCACCCAGAGTGCAACTGTGTACCATCTACAGGACCCACTGCAATAACTCACCAAGATTCCTTCGACAGCATCATCCAAACCTGCGACCTCTACTACTTAGAATGCCAAGGGCAGCATATGCATGGAAAAATCACCACCTGTACATCTCCCTCCAAGCTGCACACCATCCTGACAGGAATATATCCCCATTCACTCACAGTCACTGGATGGGAATCTTGGAATTTCCTTCCAAGCAGCACTTTGGGCATCTACACTGGACTGCAATGGTTCAAAAAGGCAGCTCACCATCACCTTCTCAAGGACAATTATGGATGTGCAGCAAATGCTGGCCTTTCCAGTAACACTCATATCCCAGGAATGAATAAAAAAAGGTAGAGTTCCAGGATTTTGACCAAGCAATGATGACAGAATTTCCAAGTCAGGGTGGTGTGACGTGGATGGGAAGCAGGAGGTGGTAATCTTCCAATATGCCTGCTGCCCTTGCTCTTCTATTTGGAAGGGGTCTCAGATTTGGAAAATGCTGTAAGAAGTATTGGTGAGTTGCTGCAATACATTTTGTAGATAATACACATTACACAGCCATGTTGCTTGAGTGGTGGAGGGTGTGAATGCTCAAGGTGGTGATTAGGGTGCCAACCAAGCAGGCTACTTTGTCCTGAATGGTGTCAAACCTCTTCAGTGTTGATGAAGAATTGTGCCATGTAGGTGTGGGAAAGGCTTTGGGCAGTAAAGAGGTGAGGTATTTGCCTCAGAATACAGAGCCTCTGACCTGTTCTTGTAGCACAGTTTTCATGGCTGGTCCAGTTATGTTTCTCATCAATGGCAAGTCTGGATTTTGATGGCGTAGAGTCTCCTCTACATTGGGAAGAACAAACTCAGATTGGGTAACTGCTTTTCAGAACACCTCAGATCAGCCAGCAAGCTTTCACCTGCTTATCATTCAAATCCTCTGTCCCACTCCCGGTCTTACCTCTGTGTCCTGGGCCATCTATGTTTCAAGGTAAGCTCAAGGCGCAGCCCCTTATCTTTTGGTTAGGCACTTATCAGCTTTCCGAACTCAATATTTTGCTCAACAATTTCAAATCATAACCCCTGCTCCCATTTTTTCTCATTCTGCAATTACCATTTACACCTCCTTTAGATGTTTCTCTTGTTTAACAAAACAGAAAATGCTTGAAATAATCAACAAGTCAGGCAGCATCTCTGGCGAGAGACATAGAGATGATGGGCCGTAACTTCCATGGAATGGTAGTCAGGGTCAGATTGCCACTCTGCTCCTAGATTTTTACCATGAAACCCAGACGCAGCATTCTCACCTGACTTTCTGACTCAGGCTGGGTAAGAACAGTGCAATGCAGTGGGTTCCCAAGGCCTCCTGTCAAGGGACATTGAGTTGGTGGTAAGGAAGACAAGCCCACTTTTTATGGCACTAGTTTGTTGGGGGTCCCGTTAGGGGTCAGGGGGGTTCTGTGGGGGTGGGGAGGGTAGTCGGGGGTATTCTCTGCAGGGTTGGGGAATGTGGGGGGCTAGCGGGAGGTTGGAGGTAGTTGGGTGGGGGGGAGGGGGGTGGTCAGGGGGTGGGGGACGTCTGGTGGTGGTCGAGATGGGTCAGTACTTTGCTTACCTAGAAGTTGGAAGTGGCTTTTATTCTAATTTTTTCTGGGTAACTATTACTGTGAGACAGTTGGAGCCATCCGAATTTTGCAATTTATAGCGTACTTTTGGATGGTTCCCATTGCGGGGCAATTGCCCAATGCAATCCTTATGTGGGGACTTCTGAAGAGGGGAGTTCCCTCGTGCATTTTTGAGGTACCCCAGTTACGACACCCCAGAGCTTGGAAGTTATGGGCCAATGTTTCATGTCAACGTCCTCTTATCAGAACCGGGAAAAGTTAGAAATAGCTGGTTTTAAGCAAATACAGAGGCAGGGAAAGGGGGAGCATTGGCAGTGGTGTGGGTGGGAGGGGAGGAAGTAAAAAGTGATGGCCTCCGATAAGGGGTAGTTAAATGATAAAACAGATGGTGGTGCAAGTCAATAGGAGATGGTTGTGGAAGGATGTAAATGTGTTGGAAGGCAGTTCACAGGAGGTTTACTAGGTTGATACCTGGAATGAGCAAGTTGTCTTATGAGGATAGTTTGGACAGGCTGGGCTTGTTTCCACTGCAGTTTAGAAGAGTGAGGGGTGACTTGATTGAAGTATATAAGACCCTGAACGGTTTTGACAAGGTAGACGTGGAAAGGATGTTTCCTCTTGTGGGTGAGTCCAGAACTAAGGCGTGCTGTTTTAAAATTAGGGGTCGCCCTTATAGAACAGAGATGAGGAGAAGTTTTTTTTCCCCAGAGGGTTGTGCAACCTTGGACTCTGCCTCAGAAGGCAGTGGAAGTGAGGTCATTGAATATTTTTAAGGCAGTGGTAGATAGATTCTTGTTAGACAAGGGAATCAAAGGTTATCGGGGGTAGATGGGAATGTGGAACTCGAAACACAAGTAGGTCAGCCACAATCCTATTGAATGGCATAGCAGGCTCAAGGGACTGAATGGCCTACTTCTGCTTCTATTTCGTATGTTCATATGTATGTTCATAAACAAAGATATAAAAAATTGGGCTAGAGGAGTTGTAAATGGGAATAGCAGAATCATTACCAACAGCTACCATGAGAAACAATGGGGGCAAAGGTTATGATCTGAAATTGTTGAACTCAGTGTTGAGTCTGGAAGGTTGTAATGCCCCTAATCAAAAGATGAGATGCTCTTCCTCCAACTTATGTTGAAGTTCATTGGAACATTGTAACAGCCTGAGGACAGAGCGATCATAGTGGGACTAGGCAGAGAATTAAAATGATAGGCAGCCAGAATCTCAGGGTCATGCGTGAGGACCGAACAGACATATCCAACATAGTGGTTCCCAATTTCCATTTAGTGTCCCTCAATGTAGAGGATATCCTATCATTAACAACAAATACAGTGTACGAAGTTGAAATAAGTGCAAGTATATCGCTATTTCACCTGGAAAGAATATTTGGGGCTCTGGACGGTGGGAAAGGACGAAGTAAGAAGGCAGGTGTTGAACCTTTTGTTTCTTGTCCAATTATCATCTCCTCTTGCTTTGTACCATTACTGCTTTTTTCATTTAATCTCTCCTGCCTTCCACACTGTATACAGCAATGTCTATGGGCTCTGAAACCAATAATACTGAACTAGCCGCATCCTTAACCAAGCTGTTCCAGTACAGTTACAGCTGGCATCTGCACACAATGCAGGAAATTGCCCAGGTAGATCCTATCCCCAGAAAGCAAGACACATTCAATCCAGCCAATTACTGTCCCATGAAGCTACTCTTGATCATCATCAAAGTGATGGAAGTTGTCATTGACATTGCTATCAAGCAGCACTTACTCAGCAATAACCAGCTCATCAATGCTTATATTGGGTTCACCTGGACCACTCAGCTCCTGACCTCATGGACAAAAGAGCTGAATTCCAGAGGTGAAATGAAAGTGACTGCCCTTGTGGCATCAAGGAGCCCTAGCAAAACTAAGTCAATGGGAATTGGGGAAAATACTCCAATCATTGGAGTCATACCCAGCACAAAGGAAGACGAAGACGACGGGTTGTCATTGTTGGAGGCCAATCACCTCAGTTCTAGCACATCACTGCTGGGGTTCTTCAGCTGCTTCACCAGTGATGTTCCCTCCACTTTATGGTCAAAACTAGAGATATTCACTGATGATTTCACAGTGTTCAGTACCATTCATAACTTCTCAGATACTGAAGCAGTCCGTTTGCATCAAGACCTGGACTACATTCTGCTTTGGACTAATAAGTGTCAAGTAACATTCACACCACATGATTACCAGGCAATTATCATTTCCAACAAGAGAGAGTCTAATCATCTCCCTTTGACATTCAACGCCATTAACATAATTGAAATACCCTACCATCAACATGCTGGGAGCTACCATTGATCTGGAACTTAATTGGACCAGCCATATGACTATCATAGCTACAAGAGCAGGTCAGAGGCTGAGAATTCTCAGCGAGTAACTCACCACCTGACTCGCCAAAGCCAGTCCACCACTTACAAGGCTCAAGTCAGGAGTTTGATAGAATACTCTCTATTTGCCTGGATGAGTGCAGCTCTGCTCAAAGTGCTCAAAACCATCCAAGGCAAATCACTCACTCCTTCCACCACGGGCGCACAATGGCAACAGTCTATTTAACAAGGCGCACTGCAGCAAATCACTCACCCTCCTTTGACAGTACTTTCCAAACCCATGACCTCTATCACCCAGATGGACAAGGGCAACAAATACATAGAACACCATCACCTGCAAGTTTCCTTCCAAGTCACACACTATCCTGACTTAGAACTATAACACTGTTCCTTCACTGTAACTGAATCGAAATCCTGAAACTCCCTCCCTAATAACACTGTGGGTGTACCTACACCAGATGGATTTAAGTGGTCCAAGAAGGTGGCTCACCTTCTCAAGGGCAATTAGAGCTGGGCAATAAATTTTGGCTGTAGTATAGTGGGTTAACAAATTGAGTATGCTAATGTACGACATAGATGATCATGCACCACTAACATTAATCAGTCATGTGTTGGACTCTCTCTCTCTTGAGAGAGGGAGAGAGAGAGAGAGAGGCCATGCCCAGCATGCCTACTCTGCAACATGTTTAGATGTAGTACTAATAAACTAATAAGCAGACACTAGGGTATTACTACAGTCTATCTAGTAATCAAGTAGCATGCCTAGAGTCCATAGATAAGAAGGACCATCTCAGAACATTGGCCTTCCTTCTCTTTTGTTCTATCCACGTTCTCCCCTTTCCTTGCCTCTGTACTTATTTAAACCTATTACATCACTAACTTTGTCCAGTTCTAATAAAGTCTCTTGACCTGAAATGTTAACTCTCTTTCTCTCCGCAGCATTTCCAGCATTTTTTGTTTTTTGCTCACCATGTCACATACTTTCATGTGACTGATGTGTTTCCATGTGATTCAACCACACAACTACAACAGAAAAGTTCAAAACATATAGTAGGACACAAACACTCATAGAAGATAAGCATTTAACTGAATGTTAGCTAGCTAATTGCCCAGTTATCAAGACTTTGTTGAGACTGCATGTGTACTTCTTTCTTCACTTACATACTTCTGCTGTCATAGTGGATACCCTATACTCAAGGACACAGACTAAGTATGACACCATTAGCAAAGAGACAGTTTTGAGGCCCGTGTTTAAATGAGAAAAGCAAAGAGTTCATCCCTAAAATTTGGAACTTGGGATACACAGGCTGTTTCAAAGAAAATTTAGGAATATTGAATTGCATCAAGTCTACAGCACACAAACAGGTCATTTAACCTAACAGTTCTACGTTGGCATTGATATTCCACACAAGCCTCGTCTCACCATTCATCTAGCCCTATTAGCATGTGCTTATATAATTTCCCTTAAATGCTATTTGCTTCAACTACTCTTTGTGATAGCACTTTCTACATTCTTATCCTCTCTAGGTAAAGAGGTTTCTCATGAATTTCCTGTCAGATTTATCAGTGACTATATTATATTATGGCCATTAATTTTTGAAGACCTTACAAGTGGAAACATCTTCCCTATATCTACCCTTCTGAACACCTTCATCATTTTAAAGATCTCTATCTAACCGCCTCTCAGCCTTGTATCGTGAAAGTTAATCCTTCAGTCACTACAACTCTATTCTTAGAATCTCTTTTCTCACACCACAATGTCTCCCTCTATTTTATACCTCTTCAAAATCTCAATCTTCTTTTTAACCATGGCTTTGTTCTTCCCCTAACTTCCTTTATTGCTCTAAATCCACTTCACTGCACTGTAAGCTGCTCGGAGATGTGCTTCTACATGAGAGAACCCCACATAAATATAAACAGTAGTTGCATTTTCTGCAAGTTCAAAAGTTTTTTTCTAATAATCTGTCAGCTGTCATCCATACCTAATTATTAAACAGACACTGTTTTCCAACTGCAGCATCTGCATATCATTACTGATAACCTTCAGCCATGAAAAGTCACATCACACTTAGACTGCAGGCCAAAGATGACACAAGCAAGGCTTCAATTACTAGCCTATGCAACAACAATAGCTTGTATTTATATAGTACCTTTAACTTCATGAAACATCCACAGGAATATTATAAAGCAAAATATGAAACTGAGCCCCATAAGGAGATATGAGGACAGATGACCAAAAGCTTGTTCAACAATATAGGGCAGAATTTTCCGTGCCTGCTGGCACAGGTGTGTATGGCGACGTGAGCGGACAATATGGTGAGAAGGCCAAAAATTGGTTTCACAATGTCTTTTGCGATTGTCCACTCAGCCCATCGATGACAGGCCGCATTTCCCACCATCGGACATCTGGAACCTCATTGTAATACATCTGCATGTCATTATAGGGTCAGCACGCTAGAATCATCCCTCCGAGCTGGATCGTCCGCCCACATTGGCATGATTGCACACCGACATATTTCATAAAGGAATATATCAGGCTTGCACTTGGCAGCCTGCACTTTGGGAGGAACTCGGAAGTGAGTGCACAGTAACATTGCGCAGCACTCATGAGGGTCGCTTGTTGGATTTCAAGATTGAGGCGACTTGGTGGGTGGGCAAGGACTGCCCTGTGGTTAACGGTAGCGCACAAGCACGTGTGGGATGGAGGGGTGGGAAGCAGCCACGCATTAGGGAAACCTTGTATAAAGTGACCATTCCTCTGCAGCTGAGACAGTTCAGATGCAGCCATATTGACATGCGTAGAGTCGGGCCATTGGCTTATCTGCAATGCAGAAGCATGAAAGTGCCACCAGCTGCTCCAGAGCTTTTCACCCCTTGGGCACAGATGGCAAATTAATGAGTGTTTTAGTGGACTGCAGAATAGTTGGATGACTGGGCATGTTGTACAATCTCCTTGCTAAAGCTGGCCATGGAGCAGTCACTGGTGGAGGTGCTCACAGCCCCTTGCAATGTCATCATCCTGGTTTGAACCAGTCTCCCCCATTGTTCAAGCTAACAGTGCAGCCTTGCAGCATGGGTTAGCTGAATGCCTGCGCCTGAGCTGAGAACACAGCATGCAGTCCAATGGGCAAAGCTGCCACCAATTGGTCAGGCAGAATGGGACGGAGGAGGGTGGGGTTCCGGGCAGCCATACTGTGCACTAATCTCTGGCCAACCAAGTGGTGGCCAGCACTCTCCAGGATGCATTAAGGGGCCTTCAACTTAACCAACAGAAGTTCTTAGAATGCTCAAGCTGACCCATGTGTTTCTCGCTCTCTTTCATCCTGCAGGAGGAGTACATCAGGATCATGAAGCCTGGTCAACTAGCTGTATGCCTTGTAGCATACAGAGAGTGAAGACGACAGAGAAGAGAGTGACAGGGGTGCCTGGCTGTGCAAAGGGAGGAGCAGCACCCTCTGGAAGAAGGGGCGGCTGGGGCTTCCACACACGCTACCAAAGGGCCACAGCGAGCTGTCGCTGGTCAGTGCCTGGCTAGACCCAGGGTCTATAGACGCCGCCTTTCATTCCGCAAGATGACCGAGAACCAGTGTCACCGAAGACTGCGACCATCTTGGGAACTGGCCAGCCACATCTGCCAGCTACTGCAGGATTTGGCACCATGTGGACATGGAGGGCATCCACTGCCCGTGGCCATGAAAGTGACTGTGGTGCTCAATTTTTACGCCAGTGGCTCCTTTCAGGGCTCCACAGGTGACCCCTGTGGGATATCACAAGTCTCCGCTCACAAATGCATCCATGAGGTCACAGATGCCATCTTTGGAAGGGCACACAACTTTGCGCATTTTTCCTGGGACCAGGAAAGCCAGGATACAAAATGCTAGAATTTGCCAAGATCCTGAGATTCCCACAGGTGCAGGGTGTGATCAACTGCATTCACTGGTGCTCAGGTCTCCGTTGCAACAAGCGGTCAACTATGTCAACCGCAAGGGATTCCATTCGCTGAATGTGCAGCTGGTGTGCGACCACCACAAACACATCCTGCAGGTCTGAGCATGGTTTCCAGGGATTGTGGACGACACCTACATTCTCAGTCAGTCACAAATCCCTGACGTCTTCCAGGGTCCACAGAGGCTGCAGGGATGGTTTCTCGGGGACAAGGGCTACCCGCAGAGGACGTGGCTGATGACTCCTGTGTGGCGGCTTCAGACTGTAGCAGAGCAAAGGTATAACGAGGCTCAGGCTGCAACTCGCAACTTGGTGGAGCAGACCATCGGGATGCTGAAGATGTGGTTCCGGTGCCTGGACCGGTCTGGTGGAGCCCTGCAATATAGTCCACAGAGAGTGTCACACATCGTTGTCACCTGCTGCGCCCTTTACAACCTGGCACTCCAACGGGGAGAGGATCTGGCTGAGGAGGAGATGGAGGAACTGCACATCTCTTCCAAGAAGGAAGATGTCAACGGGGATGAGGGTGAGGAGGTCATCGAAGGTGACGACGATGATGCTGTTGCACGGGCCAGATGAGGCAGGCGTGCTCAGGAGGTCCTCACTGCTGCTAGATTTGTGGAGGACGAAGATGACATGCAGTGAGGAGGCATCGTAGACTCTCACATTGCATCTAGTCTGGCTTATCCAGCGTACAGACCCTTTGTGATAATGCTGCTGTCATGGAGATGCAGTGGAGGCCCCAACAGTCGCTCGATTGCAGGAGGATGATGACGACATGCAGTGAGGACATTCCATAAATCTTGACATAGCCTCTGACAATGTCTGACCCCTGTCTGGCGAAGGGCAGCTCGCTTGCACTCTGTGATCAGGGTCATATCATGGAGACGCAGCCATGAAACTTTAAAAGCACCTGATCCTTTGTCTGCCCTCAGCACCTGGCCCCTTCAGGAGCACAACTTCACTGGTTGCAGGTGCTGACAAGATGGAGGCCAGTCCCACCTTTAAGATGCTGAAAGCACAAAGGGAGAATGATGGAACTCTGTGATGCATGCCCATGACATTCTGGCAGCAATGACGAGCACAAGCGATGTGCAGGCATCAATAATATGTCCAGGGAGTGTGAGGCTGGACCATCACTTTGGCCTGAAGGCTGCACAGAGCACAGGGAAGAGGCTCTGTACTGAGGCACCTGCCTTTATCTTGTGTAGAAAGGTTTCACATCTGAGTAACATGAACACTGTTCATCGGAAAAAAGAGCCATAGGCAGGGAGACGTTCTTGGGAGTTTATTGATAAGAGTCAACATTATGTACAAGTGGTTAACACCCATGCCCAGCTGTGCAACTACATCTTCTTAACTTTCCTAACCCTGCCACTATGTCTTGGTGCTCCCTGGACATCCATAGTAGAGGTGGAGGCAGCCTGCTGACTGCTACGCCCTGTCTATGCTGGCTTTGGCGTATGCCTCTGGTGGGCCAATACCTGGAGGGCTCCGCCTGCTTTCAGGGTCCTGCTGTGTGGCAGTGGCCCCCTCCTCGACCTGTGGAGCTGGAGCTACTGGGGTCACAGGAAGAGTGGATTCGGATGGGCCGGACACTCTCGGAGTCACCTGGGTGGATGGCCCCGAGGTGTGCAGCTGCTAATCCTCCTCTCCATTGGTGCCCGAGGGCACCTAGGTGAATCCTGGAGGAGAAGTGGAAGCTAGAGTGAGATCGAGCTGCCCTGCACCCCTCTTGCATACACACTTTTGGAGGCCAACTATGGCGTTAGCGATGGAGTTACGCCCAGGCAGCAGTGCAGGAGCAATGTCCTGGACCAAGGTCTCCATGGCAGCCGCCATCCCACCAGTATTGATCTCGGTGAGTTGGCATGCTGGCATTATCACTGCACCCTGAAGGCAGATGGGCTCCTCCATCATGCCTTGCAATCTGAGGAGTCCAGCAGACATCCCTTCCTGATGTTCCCGAGCTTGGCTTTGCAGTTCCAGCAACTGAGATGTGACCGAATCCAGAGGCTCGTCATCTGACTTGGACTCAGCAAATTTCTGGCCTCCAGCAGTCCTCCGAGTGCCGGACACCTGGGAAGTCCCTGCGCCACCTGCAGTGGATCAGACAGTGCAATGTGCTCACCAGATTGTGATCCTGAGGCTGCAGTAAAGCTAGGTCCCACCGAGGTGTGTGTCTCTGCACTGGTGGAGGATGTGGGTGAGCGCTGTGATGGGTCTTCAATCATGGTGCCTTCAGATTCTTCTTCTGTAGCTTCTTCGTAGTTTGACTTGAGGCCCTGGGTCGTAGATTCTGTCGGCTGTTTCCCAGATATGCCTGCGAAAGCAAGGGGAGATAATTAGCACGTGGCAGAGAACTGCAGAACAGGACACAATACTCACAGCATGGTTGTTTTATGGATGTTGCACTGCTGAACCATCACTTGGTAGAGCACCGCTGACCTCACCATCAGCGCAGGAATGGTCCAGATTCTTGCCGCCAGCTGGATGGCACATTTTTCAAAGTCCGTGAGGACCCTGACTTCAGACATCCCTCCAGCGGTCTGCGACCTCTCTCCCTTGCTGTGTGCCAGCTTATCCTGCATGAATAGAGATGGAGAGAGTGCAAACAGGACGCCTGCCAGGCCAGATGATAAGTATACCTGGCCTGTGTGGGTGGTGAGTGCTCCCATGGACGGGATGAGGAGAATGAAAGTGTGTGTGTGAGGGAGTGAATGGTGATGTCCCTTGAACTGGCAGTAAGTGAGTGTCCTGTGGATGTGTGACGAGTTTGTGAGTGTGTGAGCTAAGAGTGTTGAGAAGAGTGACTTACCCTGGCGGAATGAAGGAGACCATTCATCCTCTTTGGCACTGGGTGGCTGTCCTCTTTTGCAGGACGTTGACGCTGACCACGGCAGCCACCACCTCCCATGCAGCCACTGCCCCTCCTGCGGCCAGAGCAGTGGTAGAGGACATCATGGCGGGTCTCCACGGTGTCCAAAAGGCGTTCGAGGGACACTTCACTAGACGGTGGGGCTGCAGTCTTTTTGCCTTTTGGGGCCATCCTGTCTTCTGTGCAGCAGTCCTGGACTGGAAGGACTGAGAGGTGAGTGTGCAGCTGCACTTTAAATCTGACGCCCAGTGTGATGAAGCAGCGCGGTGATGGCCCACCCGCCAATGAAACGCGCTTTCCGGGAATGCATAATTAATGGGGCAGGTTTGGGATGATAGTGCATGAGAAGCCGCCATTGCGGTCTGCGGGTAAAACATCATTTTCCCTGCTCGCTACCGCACTTAGTGCAAATCTGGGGCAATTCCACCCATAGGTTTTGAGGATTGTCTTAAAGGACAGAAGTAAGATAGAGAGGCAAAGATATGTAGGAAGGGTATTTCAGAAATTCTGGCCTAGGCAACTGAGGGCAAAATCATCAGTGATGGAGCAATTAAAATTGGGGATGCACAAAGGGGCAGAATTAGAGGGCTGTAAATATCTGGAGGGTGTGGGGCTGGGGAAGATGACAGTGATAGGGAGAGGTGAGGCCGTGGAGGGATTCAAAAACAAAGGTGAGAATTTTAAAATCAAGATGTTGCTTGACTGGGAGCTAATGTTGGTCAGCAAGCAGAGGGGTGATTGAGAAATGAAACTTGCTGCGAGCTAAGACACAGGTAGTGAGGTTTTGAATGACCTCAAGTTTATAGAGGGTAGAATGTGGGAAACCAGCCAAGAATGCTTGTCCAGACTGAAGGTAACAAAGGCATGAATGAGGGTTTCAGCAGCAAGTGAGCTGAGACAGGGCCAAAGTCGGCGATGTTACGGAGGTGGAAACAGACGGTCTTAGCGATGGCATGAGGTTGGAAGGTCATCTTGGGATCAAGTGAGACTCCAAGGTTCTGAACATACTGGCTTAACCTCAGGAGTTTGCCGGGGAGAGGGATGGAGTCAGCGACTAAGGAACGGAATTTGGAGCAGCGATTGAAAACCAAACAGAATGGAATTTGGAAGTAAATCAGGAAAGAAAAACATTTGGATGTCAGGTTTAAATTTCAAGTTTAAGTTTTGAAAAGTAAGTTTTTTTTTCTTTGGAAAGGGGGCTTGAGCTGAGGAGTCTGCAATCCTGAGATGTTGAAGGAGAGTTAGAGGATTCATCTAGCTGGATGCTAGTGGGAGGACCCCAAGAAATCTCATACCTTGGAGAAAAGCGGGAACACTGAGGAGAGTCAAAGTGAATCACTGAGAGCTGTGGCACACCTTGATTTGGTCCCAAAGAAACCCTCAAGGTCATGTAAATTACATGGCAACCATGGGGTGGAAATACAAGTAGAACAAGAAGTGGTCTGTTGAGATTCTTGGGTTTACAGCCTAAGTGTTTTTGAAATATAGTGTTAAGTTAACAGTTTTTGCTTTGTTTAACTCTTGTACAGTAAAGGTTTTTTTATTTAAAATGTGAAATCCTGCGGTGTAATTATCCTTGTTAATAACTGGGTGTTCGAATTTCCTTTGAAAAGTTACTGGTCTCAACTGAGATTGTAATTTAAGAGAGGGCCAGGAGTCAAAATTTTAAGTTATGTAAGGACAGCTTTAGGACTTCAGGAGATGGTTCTTATCCAAGTGAATAGTGCATGGCTGAAACAAACTGCCAACATGTTTGGTGAATGCCAATTCACTGAATTCCTTCAAGTGAGAGCTGGGCCTGTTTCTGGTTGGGGTACAGATCACATTGTACAAAATGCTGGTATTGTATAAGAACAACTGGAGCTTTACATACAAACATACAAAATAGGAACAGAAGTCGGTCATTCGGCCAGTCGGGCCTGCTCCACCATTCAATAAGATCATGGCTAATCTGTTTATATTACTAATTCCACATTCCCATCTACCCCCCCGATAACATTTGATTCCCTTGCTTATCAAGAATCTATCTACCTCCATCTTAAAAATATTCAATAACCCCACCTCCACTGCCTTCTGAGGCAGAGAGTTCTAAAATCGCACAACCCTCTGAGAGAAAAAAAATTCTCCTCATCTTTGTCCTAAAAGGACACCCCCTAATTTTAAAACAGTGCCCCCTAGTTCTGGACTCACCCACAAGAGGAAACATCCTTTTAACATCCAACTTGTCAAGGCCGTTCAGGATTTTGTATACTTATATCAAATCACCCCTCACTCTTCTAAACTCCAGTGGGAACAAGCCCGGTATTCTGGATTAGTTTTGATCATTTAAGGGGGCCAGAGAGGAATTTCCAGACCTATTTTCTCCCAATTTGGTCTGGATTTTTACCTGTTTTTTTCATCTTTCCCTGGGGATCAGTTGGTTTTGGGTGGAGTGAAAGTATACATTGTGCTACACAAGACATCATAATTGCATGGGGCAGGAGGTGGGTTAGAACATCTATTCCTGCCCATCATTGTTCTTATGTTTACTCATATTTACATGATACCGATAAACAAATGTGCATAGGTTCTGATATTAAATAGCTCAGGTAAACAATGACTGAGTGCCAAGTGGCCCTCCAGAGATTTATATTTACATAGTAATAACCTGACGACAGAAAACAACACACAGTGAAGGCAGATTAACTCAATGCTCAAGTGACAACTCCTGTTGAACAGTGCAGGGCAATTTGTTTTTAGCAAGTAGTCTTGACAAACTACTAAATGAAATATCAGCACATATCAAAGGAGTGTGAAATTGCAAGTGATCTTGCATCTGTAGCAAGAATTAGACATTACTCCCAGTTGAGCCTTCTGTGAAAAAACCCACATTTTAATTTGACAGTGACAAAAGACAAGCTGTCAATGAACGTACAAACCATATTCCATCTGCAGCTATTCCCTTTTCTCCTACGGTTCCTATGTCTGTTCTTCAGACTATGCAACATGCTGATATATAACAAATCTGATCATTGCCTGATCTGAGCACCTTTCAGCTTGTAGAATGTGAAAGAGGTGTGAATTTCTAAGTAACTATCACACTTGCCAAATCTGTGATAGTTGAGTATTGCAAAGAGCTGTCAGTAATGACACAGTTTCTATTCTACCTGATGAACACATTTCAGGAGACAGTGTCCAGGAATTCAAAGACATCAAATGCTATCTGGAATAAGAATGCATTTTTCAATACTCAGTCGGAGGCTAAATTGTATAGCTCCCGAAAAAGGGTGCTCCGCGCAATTAACCTGTACCCATTGGATGTCATGTCGGCAGCATGCTATCTTTGTGTTGTCTGTCCATTTTTGCGTACAGCCCATGCTAACCGTGTTGGTGATTTGCTGTATGCATCAGCAGATGACTGCAGAGGTCAATGACAGGAATTTCGTTCCAGGGACCTGGATGCATATGCAGTATGCCATTGATAAGGAAGTAGAGCCAGTGCCATTTAGGGTGCCAGCACACATGGGCAATGATTGTTTCCTCAATGATCCAAATGCTGTGATGAAAGGAAGATACAATACAATGCCTACTAGTGATCAAACAGCATATCACACCCGTCTTCTACCTCACCAATAAATGCATCTCAGGATTAGGCACTTTCATCAGCTTTTGTGATATTTTAATGACTTTGTGCATGATAAAGGAAGAAAGCAAAAACTTCAGTATCTCTTATTACATCCTCAGTTTGTAACCCATGAAATACTTTGAAATTGTAGGCACTGTTGTAATGTAAGAACAGGCAATTTGCATTCACATCAGTCCCACATCATTGGGCTAAATATATATAATGCATAAATATACATAATATATAATCTGTTTCTTAGTGATGTTGGTTGAGGGATAAATATTGATCATGACACCTGGAGAAGTCTTCATTTAGTCATGCCATGGAAATAATCAACATCCACCGAAGCACAATATTCCCTTTAAATTTTCTTTGTACTGGGAAGCTACAAGCTCATTTAAGCACTGCATTATTGTCCATGGGCATCTTAACTTTTAAAGGTCACTGATTTTTCACAAGGTTGTGAGCAGCCTCTTTATTTCAATGTGCAGTGCATTCCAGGTTGCTGTGCAGCCACACACACATGTGCCTTAGGGGAAACTCTCCTCTCACTGATCCTATTGTCCCTCTCCTCAAAGGTCCCATTCCACTTCCACGGCCCACTCCCGCTACCCTTATACATCCCAAACTATTGCTTCTCACACACTGCATTCTGTCTCTCCTCACACATCACATTCTACCCCTACTCTAAAACGTCCCATTCTAACTGTCCACTCATTGGTTGCATTCTCCCTTCTTCAAACATCCCATTCTAATCATTGCTAACTTCCATCCTAATGGAAGTGTGGATGCACACAGCTTGAAAGTCTGAGTTTAGGTCATAAACACCCACAAAGGTCCATTCACTTCACCAAGCAGTTAAATGAAACTCACATAATTTGTTCTCTCATCCATTAACCTTGACAGCTTTAATTAACCTGCAGTTTCATAGTTGGTGTATATGGTTCAGTCAATGCTAAGGGCAGGTGTTCATTGGCCATGCTCCATATACCTGATCAATAACCCAATGGGCATCATAAACCTGTGTGTCAGAAAATATTAGATACTCATTGAGACTAAGGGCGGAATTGTCCCAGATTTGCACTAAGCCCGGTAGCGGGCGGAAAAAAGGATGTTTTGCCCGCCGCAATGGTGACTATTTGCGCCTTTTCATCTCATTCCCGCCTCATTAATTATGCAGCTATATAATCTTGCTGGCAGGAGGCCTCAGATTTGCCTGCCACACTGTTAACCTCATCGCTTCCTCATGCAGGGCACCATATTTAAACTGCAGCTGTGCGCACACTTCTCAATGCTTGCAGTCCAGGAGGGCACTGATGAAGACATGGCCCCAAAAGCAAAGAAGAGTGCAGCCTTCCGATTCAGTGATGCATCCCTTCTGGAAGCCGTGGAGGCCCACTGCAATGTCCTCTAACCTCGCTCTGGCAGCAGGAGGCCTATCAGTCTCAACACTCTGGCTTGGGAGGTGGTGGCAGAGGTAGTCAGTGCCAAAGCTGCACACAAAGGTCGACTATCCAGTGCAGAAAACGGATGAATGATCTCATCCATGCTGCCAGAGTAAGGCAACCATTTTATCACTCAAAACTCACACAATCACAATCCCATCACACATTTACTGGCCTCTCAATCACTGCCAAGGACAATCAAGGGACATCACCACCCATTCGCACACACTTGGCCTCACATGTCCATCTGGCCTCATCGCCTCTGGAGACTGCCTCCTCAGCCCTCATCATCTTGAGGCCACTTGCACAGATCAGCATGTGCCCCCGATGTTGGAAGGCGGGAAAGGTGGCCCGCCATTAACAGGTGGAGTGCATGATTGCAAACTGGCTGCACGATGGCGTAAAACCGATTTTTGGCCTTCTCACCATATTGTCCACTCACGTCCACCATGACCCCTGATTTCAACAGGGATGGAAAATTCCAGCCTAAATCTACTAAATAATCTCACCCCAGACTGTCAATGTTTATCTAGCCATGATGGGCCCTGCCCATTTGGTTTACGCCTTTTAGCTGCTGTGGGTTTTTCTGGGTTATTCAGCTGCAGGCTGAGTCCAGAAGCATTGAGAGCTATTGAATGGGGAGCAGTCATGAATCGCATGATGAAGACATGGCCCCAAAAGCCATGAGAACCAGACGCTCCTTGGACTCCATCACTTTCATGTGGCACAGCTATCCTTGCACTCCCCACCAGGTACTGGGGAATTTTCCCAAATGTCTCCCTCTCCCACAGTTCATGACTGATAAAACCAGAAGCCCGTGCTACAGAGTAACCTAGAAGGGACATTTCTTGACACTATGGCAAGAATTTTCCCATCGGCAAGCGGGAGCGGGGGGGCCCCCACTCGCCGATGTGTAAAATGATGCGGAATGACGTCGGGTGGAACTCCCGACATCATCCTGCATCATTTCCATTTTCAGGTCAGCGGGGGCGCAGCCGAGTCAGCTGTGCGCCCGCCGACCTGTCAACGGCCTATTGAGGCCATTCGAAAAACAATTAAACCAATTAGTGGACCTGCTCGTCCAACCTTAAGGTTGGCGGGCAGGTCGCAAGCGCTTGCAGCCACCTGAAAAAACATGAAACCTCATTCACAGGCGGGATGATGTTTCATGACTGAATTAAAAAATTAAGATTAACTTTTACTTAAAATTATGTCCATGCCCCAACTCATGTGACATTGTCACATGATAGGACGTGGATGGTAAATGAAATTTTCGAAAGAATAACTTTTTCCCCTAGGGAGCGCATCTCCCTGAGGCAGCACTTAGTCTCAGGGAGATCGGAGCGCATTTCCACATTTGCCATTCTCTCCACCCCCACCCCCCACCCACCCCCACTCCGTACAGGGAGCGCATTGCACCTCCATGCAGACGTCATGCTGGGTGGACATTAATTGGCCCGCCCACAAAAATGGCGGTGCGCCCCCAATTAGGGGTGCCTATCGGAGGGCCGTCTGCCCATGCCCACTCCCGCATGACCCCCCTAACGGGGGAAAAATTTTGTCCTATGTAAACAAGATCACAGATTAACCTCTCATCTGAAAGAAAGCGCCACCAACAATGCAGCACTCTCTCAATGCTGCACTGAAGCGTTAGCCTAGATTTAGTGCTCAAGTCAAACTAAGCCTCAGAACAGGAAGCTGCCACTTTTGATTTTTGATCTATGGTGCATTCATTCATATTAACCAGGAAAACAATAGGGCTGTTACAATGTACTCCTAGTTTAGGGAATGGGTGTGGTGAGACAAAGAGGTGAAACTTAAGAAAATAGGAAGAATAGGCCATTCAACCACTGAAACCTGTTCCACCATTCTATTAGAACATGACTGAACTGTACCTCAACTCCATTTCTTAACCTATTCTCTAAATCCTTTGAGACCTTTACCTACAAAAAACTTATCAAACTCATTTGAAGGTTTCAACTGACCCAGCATTCACAGCCATTTGGTAGAATTGCATATTTCCTCTACACTGTTAAAAACTGCTTACTGATTTCACTCCCATCTGGCCTAGCTCTAATTTTCCAATGGTGCCCCCACCTCCCCGTTCTTCATTCCTCCAATGAAGGAAATCAATTCTCTGGTCCAGATTTTCACATGATGAAGAGCCTCTCCATCATGGCAAAAATAGCAGAAATGGCTGGATTTCCTAAGTCGTGTCCCTGAACACTTTTTCCTACTTTTGCAGGAATGGGGCTGGAACTGGGCTGGGGTTCACACATGCATGCTTTATGCATGTAGCTGGACATTTAAGTCATCACCTACTTCCACCGAAGTGGAATTTTCGTAGGTTAGGAGTGTGAAACCCCGCCATGTGCAGATTAGGACAAGTAAGAGTTGGTCTAAACTTGCTGGATTTGTTTGGATAGCCAGAGTTTGCCTTTGGAGAAGTAAGGGATCCTTTTGGATATGGTCCCGGGACACCTTTGGGAGAGCTAAGGCACCCTTTGAGATAGATAAGGCAGCCTTTTAGAAAGGTAAAGCACCCTTTGGGAGAGGTAAGGCAACATTTAGGATTGGTAAAGTACTCTTTGGGAGAGGCAAGGCATCCTTTGGGATTGTTAAAAGTAAACATGATTGTGCATGAAAAGTGCATAAATGCATTGGAATGGTCAAAGCTGTCAAAGAACTGTCAAGCTGTCAAAGAAAGTCAGTCATCAAAGAACTGTCAAAATTCATTGATACAGTCAAAGCTGTCAAGGGATTTAACTCTGCTGGGCTTTAATCTTTTTAAAAATGTATGGAATTCAAAAAAAATCAGTGCCCAATAATTCATTCTGTCTGCTAACATAAACCTAAGGGATTTCATTACAGGAGTTGTGCTGTAATTACAGATTTTACAAATTAACATTATCACAATGCAGTGCCTTTAGGTGATCTTGATTGACAGCTCCAAGTGTCTAAAGAATATTTGAGTGGCCACCGCACAGTCAATGTGGAGATGAAGTCCCGCCTTCACATTGAGGATACCCTCCATTGTGTTGTGTAGCACGGCCACCGTGCTAAATGGGGTAGATTTTGAACACATCTAACAACTCAAGACAGGGCATCATGGGGCACTGTGGGCCATCAGCAGCAGCAGAACTGTACTTGAATACAATCTGTAACTTCATGGCCTGGGCTAGCCCCCACTCTACCATTACCATCAAGCCAGGGGATCAACCCTGGTTCAATGAAGAGTGCAGGAAGGCATTCCAGAAGCAGCACCAGTCATACCTAAAAATGAGGTGTCAACCTGGTGAAGCTATAACACAGAACTACTTGCGTGTCAAACAGCATAAGCGGCAAGTGATAGACAGGGCTAAGCAATCCTACAACCAATGGATCAGACCTAAGTTCTGCAGTCCTGCCACATCCAGTCGTGAATGGTGGTGGGCAATTAAACAACTCACTGGAGGAGGAGGCTCCACAAATATCCCCGCCCTCAAATATGGAGGAACCCAGCACATCAGTACAAAAAATAAGGCTGAAGCATTTGTAACAATCTTCAGCCAGAAGTGCTGATTGGATGATCCATCTCGGCCTCCTCCGGATCACAGATGCCAGTCTTCAGCCAATTCATTTCACTCCAAGGGATATCAAAAAACAGCTGAAGGCACTGGATACTGAAAAGGCAATGGGCCCTGAAATATTCCGGCAATAACATTGAAGCCTTGTGCTCCAGAACTTGCTGCGCCCCTAGCCAAGCTGTTCCAGTACAACTACAACACTGGCATCTACCTGGCTAAGCGGAAAATTGCCCAGGAATGTCCTGTACACAAAAAGCAGGACAAATCCAACCCAACCAATTACCGCCCCATCAGTCTACTCTCGATCATCAGAGAAGTAATCAAACAGGTCATCAACAATGCTATCAAGCGGCACTTGCTTAGCAATAACCTGCTCAATGATGCACAGTTTGGCATTCGCCAGGGCCATTCAGCTCCTGACCTCATTACAGCCTTGGTTCAAACATGGACAAAAGAGCTGAACTCCTCAGGTGAAGGGAGAGTGACTGCCCTTGACATAAAGGCTGCATTTGACTGAGTGTGGCTTCAAGGAACCCTAGCAAAACTGGAGTCAATAGAAATCAGGGGGAAAACTGTCCACTGGATGACATAATACCTAGCACAAAGAAAGATGGTTGTGGTTGTTGGAGGTCATTCATCTCAGCTCCAGGACATCATTGCAGGAGTTCCTCAGGGTAGTGCCCTTGGCTCAACCATCTTCAACTGCTTCATCAATGACCTTCCTTCCATCATAAATTCTTAAGTGGGTATGTGCGCTGATGATTGCACAATGTTCAGCACCATTCGCAACTCCCCAGATACTGAAGCAGTCCATGTCCAAATGCAGCAAGACCTGGACAATGTCCAGGCTTGGGCTGACAAGTGGCAAGTAATATTTGCGCCACACAAGTGTCAAGCAATGACCATCTCCAACAAGAGATAATCCAGCCAATGCCCCTTGACATTCAATTACATTACCATCACTGAATCCACCACTATCAACATCCTGAAACTGAACTGGATTAGCATTATAAATACTGTGGCTACAAGAGCAGGTCAGAGGCTAGGAATTGTACGATGAGTAACTCACCTCCTGATTCCCCAAAGCTTGCCCACCATCTACAAGACACAAGGCAGGAGTGTGGGAATACTCCCCACTTGTCTGGATGAGTGTTGCTCCCACAACACTCAAGAAGTTTGACATCATCCAGGACAAAGCAGCCCACTTGATTGCCACCACATCCACAAATATTCACTCCCTCCACCACCAACGCACAGTAGCAGCAGTTTGTACCATCTACAAGATGCACTGCAGGGATTCACCAATGCTCCTTCAACAACACTTTCCAAACCCACGACCACTACCATCTAGAAGGACAAGGGCGGCAGATAGATGGGAACACCACCACCTAGAAGTTTCCCTGCAAGTCACTCACTATACTGACTTGGAAATATGTCATCATTCCTTCACTGTTGCTGGGTCAAAATCCTGGAACTCCTAACAGCACTGTGAATGCACCTACACCACATGGTCTTCAGCAGTTCAAGAAGGCAGCTCATCACCACCTTCTCAAGGGCAACTAGGGATGGGCAATAAATGCTGGCCCTGCCAACAAAGCCTACATCCCATGAATGAATAAAAAACACATATAACTTTATTTTACGTCAACCTGGGCCCTGAGATCTGCCCATGGTGGATACTAGATGAGCTGGCATGGAGGGGGTAAGGGCAAAGAGTGGTGGGTGGGGGGCAGGGATTGGCATAAGTTGGTACTAAGCTGGCATAGGGGCTATAAAAAGTCATGAGGATGAGTGGGGGGAATGGTTCGGCATAGGGGCTATAAAGGGCCATGGGGATGAACAGGGGCATAGGGTGGCATATGGAGTGTGAGGTACCATGGGGGGTGGGTAGGGGGACATGGTTTGGCATAGGGGTGTGAGGGGCCATGGGGAGTGGGTGGGGGGGCATAAGGTGCCATAGGTTGGCATGAATGGGGCATGGGGGGTGTGTGTACAGGGGTGATGGATGAAGGCTAGAGGGCTGCTTTTGTTTTAATCATTTTTAAATTAAAGTCAACAAGGCATCAGAACACAGTGGCAGGACTTTCACCCAGCCCACCTCCACAATCAGCAGCCACTGCGTTCAGTTCTGGGGGCAGCGGGTCCGACTTCTAATCTAGGCAATGTCCCTGGAATGAAAATAGGAACTGCGGGCCGCCATTTTTAAAGGTTAGTTTCGCAGAGCCGGCAATTCTCCTGTCTCCCCTCCCCGACCCGTGAGCAAAGATCTGGGCCTTTGTATCTAACCTATCAAATTCCTTTATCATTTTAAGTGCATCAATTAGAACATTATTCCTGAGGTGCAGTGTCAAAATTGAATGTGGTGCTTCAAATGGGAACTATATAACTAAAGCATCACTTCCTCAGTTTTGTATTCCAAACCCCTTAAAACAAAGGTCAACATTCCAAGGGCCTATCGATTACTTCTTGTATGCAGAAAAGCAATGTCACTGTCCTGCATCACTATTATGTTCTCCTGTTCAAAGACGTAGGTTTGCATCTGTGCAAAGATTCAGTTTAGCCATGATTCTGCTCTGCCTCCTATTCCCATGATGGACCAACCTGCTGATGTATATTATGTTATCTGAACCCTTGCCACCAGAGAGTTCACACTTGCACATTCCAGGAAAGGTCAAAGTCTTCGGCAGGGGAAGAGTAATGAGGAGAAAGTACTCCAAATACGTTGACTCTTTCTGCAAATTTACGTTGTTTTTTTTAAAAAAATGCATTTTACAATTTTTCAAATGTTTGTCCTTGGGATGTTGGTGAGACCTGCAAGGTAGCATTTACTGCTCATCCCTAGTTGCTTGGGGAGCATTAAAAACTCAACAAGTTGTTCCTTATTTTTTAGTGCTTAACAGAGAAACATTCCTCTCTTGCTTCCCTTGTTGGACAGTCATGGGTTTATGCTCCACTCTAGAGACTTGAGCAAGTAATCGAGATGGCATTCTAGTGCAATACTGAGGGAGTGTGGCACTGTCAGATGTGTCACCTTTTGGATTAAATGTTAAACTGAAGCCCCATCAGCACTTTCAAGTGAATGTAAATTATCCTATGACATTATTCGAAGCCAAGCGCAAAGTAAGGGTCTGTGGCTCAGTAGGTCGTGGCTCTGCCTCCAAGCCAGATGCTCCAGGTTGAAGCTCCACCCCAAGACTTGTAGGCTACAGAAGCAGCGTTCATGAAGTGGTTCAAATAGGTCACTAATCAGCATGCCAACACTTCCCCACTGTTCCCCAAGGGGAAAAAAGTGTGTGTGTGCAGATACAAAACAAGACTAATGCATTGGTTATGCTTTGGGATATCCAAAGATCCTAAATGGAGCTGCATAATTGCCTGGGCTGAATTTTATATGTTTGTGTGCACGTGTGGCGGAGTGCCACCCTCCCCCCTACCTTCCCTGGCATAGAAATCGGAGCTAGCCCACCTGTGATTGATCAGCTTACCCTGCAGCCATTTAACAGCCGTCAGGTCTTTAATTGGCTTGAGGTGGGACTTCCGTCCCCATTTCTTAGATAAGCTAGAAAATGACTTGTGTAAAAAGAGAAAACTCCCCTGGCACAGGTTTATTCCTCTGGTGTTGCTAAAGACCATGAAACAACAAAATTTGCTATGGAGAAAGTGAGTGAAGAAGATCATTTTGAAGCTGATTGTCAAACTGACATACACAGTTTCCATAGCAAACTTAAAGAACCCATTGAAGGCATGTTTCCATTAACAGAGGAGAAGAGTAAAAAAAAAATGTCTATTATGACACAGCAGCTGGTAAAGGCTGTTATTTAAAATCCCAGAGGGGAACTTTAAACAACTGTCGTAACCTATATTTTAAGAGGTATGTTTGAGATGCAGCTCTAAATTCTGGAATCAGCCCACCAGTTCTCGAGAGGTTTTTATATCAAACTACGTGAGAGGTTTATTAATTTACAACAAATCAAACATATGCCCATGGCTACAAATTACTACTGTCATAACTTTTTAACAAATTCCCAAATTAATCTCCACTAAGGCAACATTAACCTATAGGCTTTAAGCAGATGGCAGGCAAAACATTTTCACCTTACAAATTCAAAATGATGTTCCTTTTAATTTGGTTCCTTTGCAGGCAGTTGCAGCAGCTTAGATGTTACATGCCTCAACTCTACACACACAAACTCCCCTCAGGTTATACCCAGCACTTCTCTTTGAATGTAAATTTTCATTGTATCATTAGGCCCTTTGAATTCCACCTCTTCTAACAATAAAACCCCTTTCGTGGTACCAATTTTATTAGTAATATAAACATATTGCTTGGTGTCTCCTAGCTAGGTGCAAGATTTCACTCCCACTTTTGAATGCTCTATTCAACAAAATGCAAATGTACCTCTACCTCTCTGTTTACATCTCAAAACTACTTTACATCAAAGGCACAGACTAGCTGGCTTTAATCCAATTAACACACACACAGACTAAACCTCTATTTAGAAAAATAATTTCTAATAACATTATATACATTAATAGCTCCATGACAATGTCCTTCTGTATTAAACTTGAGAAACCTAGGAGAAAGTCACTTGTACCATAGGAACATAGGAGCAGGAATAGGCAATTTGGCCCCTCAAGCCTGCTCTGCTATTTAACTAGATCATGGTTGATCTTCTACCGCAATGCCATCTTCCCGCACTATCCCTGTATCCCTTGAGGTCATTGGTCTCTAGAAATCTATCAATTTCTGCTTTGGACATAATCAATGAGTGAGCCTCCACAGTCCTCTGGGGTAGAGAATTCCAAAAGATTCACCACCCTCTGACTGAAGAAATTACTCGTCATATAGCGTGACTAATATGCACCCATATGTGAAGGGGGTAAGATCACCAGAGTATTGGTTGGCAGTTACACCACAAAGGTTGAAAACCTATGATAAAAAATAGAAATACAAACTGGTCAAGGTGTTTCTAAAGAAAATTTTAATGTCAAGGTGTTTCTAAAGAAAATTTAATTTCATTACCTTTGGTTGACCGTGAAAAGATTGTGGGAAAAAAGCCACGCAATTGTTGATGTTCTATACAGAGTTTAACGAAAAGGATGTCCAGCCTCAGCATCAAATCCAGTCCTATATTTTTCCATAGACATCAAGCCTAGTATTGTGTTAAATTCATTCAAAATAACTCACATAGCCATGTGCCCTTGAGCTTTCTAACCATTTGAAATGACATTAAGTTGACATTCTATTCCCATAGAATGGGTAAACATACACTTCAGTGCAGCTCACTAAACTAGGGCACATTTTCTATTAAACTCCACAAGTAAAATACTAATTAAATGTTTTGTTAAGCAGAATAAATGTTACAGAACTTGTGGGTTTGACATAATTAAGTATCATAATAATCATGACAAATATGCAAGAAGGAATGAAAAATTGTTGGTGAGCAGCCTCTACTTAGGGTTTCTGCAGAGCATATACTTAGATTCTGGATTCTAATCTTTTGCTAATAGTGACTGCAGCCAATAATCTTAGTGGTTAAGAATCCCACCAGAATAACAGAATATCTTAAAGTTAACTCTAGAAATATCTTAGGTTTCCAGTCTGACAATTCTGATGTCCCATGCAGAGATGCTGAATGAAATTTTCCCTTTTTCTGACAGTTGGAAAGTTCTTAAAATAAAATAGACTTTGAACAGAACCAATCTAGTTCCAAGACAGCTGGGTGCAGTGCAGATTCACCCGGGCTTAAAGGGTTAAAATATGATGAAAGGTTGCATAAATGGTTTTTATTCCCTTGAGTTTAGAAGGTTGAAAGGTGATCAAATCAATGCATTTCAAATGATAAAAGGATTTGATAGCACAGAACTGCACATGGCATTGCACTAAGTCGTAGTAAACTGATAGTAATCCTCAAAGAGACTGAAAGAATGGCTGATGAGGGAAATAGAAAAGTCATGCTGCTGTATTAGATCATGCTCCTTTGAAGTTGGCACACAGATGTATTGTGAAGGGCGTGAAGAGGAAGCTTTATTTGGCATCCATCTTCTGCTATCCTTGTGCTGGAAGCACTTCATCCTCCAACTGTTGCATAAAAAGTTTTAAGTGTTGCGTCCTCCGGTAAGGATATCTGTCACCTTGGAAAATACTGTGAAAATTACAATAATTTTAAATATAACTTTTCCTTGGTATAAACGAGTGGATGTTTCACAGGAAGTTTTAACAAGGTGGTACTATACCAGTTCCCCTCAAACTCACACAACATTTTGACTTGGCATATATCACTGTTCCTTCATTGACATTGACCCAAAATCCTGGAACTCTCTAACAGCATTGCAGGTGCACCTTCATCATATGGTTTGCAGTGCTTCAAGGAGAAAGCTCACAACCACCTTCTCAAGTAAGCTAAGGATGGGCAATAAATGCTGTCCTTGCTGATGGTGCACATCCTGAGAATGAAATTAAATAAAAGTCTTTCAGCAATGCTTATGGTTAGCTTTTCAAGATTTTAAATATTCCTTCATATGTAAATTAAAAGTAGAAATGGTGCTTTATCTTTCTGGTTCCGTGAGCTAGTGCTGACATTGAGAAAGGGTGCAAACCCTGCATGGTGCATATCACGGTGGTTTAGTGTTGGGAACACCAGTTCAACAGGTGTGATTGTTAAGTGCTCCAAAAACATGAGGGGCAGAATTTTACGCCTCGTGGGCAGGCATATGCCCGAAAATAGTGCGAGAAGATGTCGGGCAAGACTCCTGACGTTATCGTGCACTCGTGCAATATTTTGCTCGGTGGGCAAACGCAAAAGTTAGAAGCGCTCCTGCCGGCAATCAAAAGGGCAATTAAGCCCGAGGGGCAGAATTTTATGCCTCATGGGCGGGCGTATGCCCGACCCGATCGGGTGTAAAATAGCGTGAGAAGACGTTGGGCGAGCGTCCCAATGTAATTGGGCACACGTGTGATATTTTACTTGGCTGGCCACTTCTAACTTTTGCGCGCGCCCGCCGACAATTAAGAGGGCAATTAAGCCCATTAATGGCGCAATTGACTCTGATTCTTCACTGCCCGTCTAACCTTGTGGTTGGTGGACAGGCTAATCGGCCAGGTGGCCTTTGCATTTTTCATCAAACCTCATCCAAGGGCGGGGTGAAATTTCCGTGATGAAATAAAATAAAAATAAATTTCTGTGGACAGCATTTTTAACAGCTATATTTTCAGGTGATTGATTACGATGCATGGACACTTTTTTCGGCTTTTAACACCTTTATTTTAGCTTTTTCAGGTCTCCAGTTCCCTGAGGCAGCTATCTGCCTTTAGGGAGCTTCCTCGCAGCGCTCACCCGTGGAAAAGTCATCGCCCGCCTTCTTCCCGCCCCCACCCTGGCAGCGCTGAGAATTTTAGATGTGTTTCCCACTGGCTGACCGTTAATTGGCCAGCCAGTGCGCAATTGCGGTCAGGGGCCGATTGCAGTCGGCGGTCCATTTCCTGACTGCTCCCGGGCCTGCCGATCGGGTGCGCTCGGCAAAGGGAAAATTCAGGCCAAGGGGAAATTCCACAGTTATCTCATGTGTCAGGAAAGGGGGATAGGCAGCCTGCCTTCAGCTCAGCTGGAACCACAGTGTTGCATCACATAGAAATAATGGAACGGTGTCAGAGGAAATCGTCTTAGTTGCACAAGGGGATTCACTTGGGTGGTTATAACATTGTGAATGTATTAATATTCTCATGGCCTCTACTTTGTTGTATCTCCTACTCACCCTGGGCAGTAGCCATTACACTGATTCAACTGATCAGCCTTGATGAAGAAGATGGTTGGCTGGCTGACTGTTGGAACGATGTGTGTTCAGGACCAGTGAACAAGACTGAATTCTGAGCCACAAAGAAATGAATACATGCTCAGAAGTTTCTGTGAGTAATGTGACAGATGTGCTCATATCAAATTCCTCTTTCAGGTATTTTAAGAGATGCACTTAGCCAGTTTGTTTTAAATTAAATAATGAGCTTGCACTTTTGCAAAGCTTTTCATGATCTCAGGATGTCCCAAAGTGCTTTACAGCCACGGAAGTATATTTGGAAGTGTAGCCATCCTTGTAATAAAGGGAGCATCATTGTTTATTTGCACAAAGCAAGATCCCACAAAGAGTAGTGAGATGATGACAAGGAAACCTGTTTCAGTGATTATGATTGAGGGATAAATATTGGCCATGACATGGTGGAGATCTTCCCTGCTCTTCTTCACCTAGTGCCATGGGATCTGTTATATCCCCCAAGAGGACAGACAGGCCTTGGTTTAATCTTTCATCTGAAAGACAAGAAGAGCAAGAGTTCATCTGTAAGAGTTCGGCATTCCTTCAGTATTGCTCTGGAATGTCAACCTAGATTGTGTGTTCAAGTCTTTGGAATGAGACTTGCACCCACAGCTTTCACACTCAGAAGACCATAAGAGCATGAGAAACAGGAACAGGAGTTGGCCATTTGGCCTTTCATGCCTGCTTCACCAGTTAATAAGATTATGCTTGATCTGATCCAGCCTTAATTCCACTTTCCTGCCTGTCCCACAAAACCTTTGAATCCCTTGTCAATCAAAAATCTTCTAACTAAACCTTGAATATATCCCATGGCCCACTGCTCACTGGGGAAGAGAATTCAAAATACTAATGACCCCCTGAGGGAATAAATCCCCCCTGTTATGTTTTGATTGTGGGTCACTTTGCTCACTAACCGATTGCAAGCTTATCTGTTGGCAGGCGAGTTGATTACAATATAAGGCAGGCGCAGAAACCAATATGAAATGAAGCACATACTATTTATTTACACAAACAACAGAGCATTTACATGATGTGTGCTTCTCCAGCCAGACCCTACATTTACATGGTAGCCTGCGCTACACACCTATTGGGTCTTGCAGTCATGTGGTCAATCTACTCACAGTCTCTTAAAGGTGTATTACACCTCAGAGAACCGCACTCCCCATCTTCTTAAATGAGAGACCCCTTATTTTGAAACTGTGCCCCCGTTTCTAGATTCCCTCATGATGGGAAATATCCTCTCAACATCCACCCTGTCAAGCCACTCAGAATCTTATATGTTCCAATAAGATCATCTCTCATTCTTCTGAACTCCAATAAGTATAGGCCCAATCTGCTCAACCTAACCTAAACAACCCCTTTATCCCAGGAATCAACCTAGTGAAACTTCTCTGAAGTGTCTCCAATGCAAGTATGTCTCTCTTTAAGCAAAGTGACCAAAACTGTGCACAGTAATCTTAGTATGGTCTCACCAATGCCCTGTACAGTTGTAGCAAGACTTACCTACTTTTATACTCCATCACTCTTGCAGTAAATGCCAACATTACATTTGCCTACTTCATTACTTGCTGTGCCTGCATGCTGACTTTTTGGGTGAATTTTCACTGAGTTGGGATTACTCAGGGGCCCGTTAAAAGGCAGGCAGGTTCCGATTCCAGGACTCTCAATCTCATTTCCTGGATGTCTGATTTTTGGGAGTGCATTTAAAGAATGCGGGCTGATTCCTGTAAAAAGTCCACACCTGGCACTCCCAATTTGGCAGGCTCCATTGCAGAGAGATAGGCATATCCTACTTCTCTGCAACTTTCAATGAGTCAGGCCAGATTTTTAAAGAGTTTTGGTTCACAACTCTTCGGAGGAGTCATGAACCATAGTCAGCATAAGGGGACCTTTTGAAAGGTGAGTTCAGAAGGTCCTCCTCATGCACATATGCAAGGTATGTCCCTCCATCCACCCCTAATGGCACCTCATATCCTCAATGCCAAGCTATGCCTCTCCAATCACTCCCTATGGCCCCTCATACCCTCAATGCCAAGCTATGCATCTCTACCCCCCCCCCCATGACCCCTCATACCCTCAATGCCAAGCTATACCTCTCCACCACCCCCACTCCATGGCTCCTCATGCCCCCTATTCCAAGCTATGCCCCCCACCCAATCCCTCTGGCCCTTCATGCCCCCTATGCCAAGCCATGGCACTTTCATGTCCACTATATACTGTATAGAGCCAATGAACCCTATAGTGACAGTAAAATGTGTTGAACAAAAAGCTTTTTAAAAAAAGATAGTTCATTCATAACTTTCCATTATGTTAAAACAGTTATTTTACTACAAAACAATAAAAATGTCAATCATCTAGATCCTTGAAAGTATCAATAACAAAAACCACAAGCCCTTGAAGCCACTTAAATTTGTGTAAATAAAGATTGTGAAAATGACCACAGAGTTCAGAGCCTGAGCTTTCAAACAATATTTTCCCAGGGGAGGGTGGGGAGTGCAGCTGTTTTAACAAGGGTAACAGTTGTCTGGGCTCTCAGCCAAGCATACCTAATGAAGCAGGCCAAGTTGGGAATTTTCCGGACTCCTGCTACCTGCCTCAAGGATGAAATTTCAGGTCTTTGTGATTCATGTACAAGGACACCCAGGACTCTCTGCACTGCAGCATTCTGCAATCTCTCTCCATTTAAATAATACACTGTTCACACTTTCCCATGTTATGCTCCATCTGCTAAATTTTTGCCCACTCACTTAACCTTTCTATATCCCTTTGCAGAATCTTTGGGCAGAATTTTCTGTGCCCGTTGGCGTTGGTTGTGTTCAACGGCGCAAGTGGACAATGTGGCGAGAAGGTCAAAAATCTGTTTCACAACGTCATGAAACCAGTTTGCAATCATCTGCTCTGCCCATCAATGGCGGGTTGTGTTTCCTGCCGTCGGATGTCAGGAACCTCATTGTAATATATCTGCATATCCATTATAAGCCCAGCTCATCAGATTCATCCCCCCAGGCTGGATCATCCGAACACACTGGCGTGATTAAACATCGACTGTACATAAGCGGCATGTACCTGGCGAGCTGCATTTTGCTCAGGACTTTGAAGTTTGTTTGCCTATTTTGCTTCAGGCAACACTCGTATTCATCAGCAGCACATCACTTTTAGGGGGTCTCATGGGCAGGTGTCTACCTACCAGACCAACCGTAAGGCAGAGTTGGCTTTTCACGGCTGCAAGGCTAGGGCCTGCTTGGGGAAGGGGGAAAAGTGATCTCAGGCAAGGGAAGATGCTGCAGGACGTGGGCTGAACTGGGGAAGGGGGTATCCCAGGGTGTGTGTGAGGGCACATGTTGATCTGTGCAAGTGGCCTCAAGGTGGTGACGGCTGAGGAGACAGTCTCCAGAGATGAGGCCAGATGGACATGTGAGGGTGTGTGTGAGAGAGTGAAAGGTGAGGTCCCTTGAGCTGGCAGTGAGTGAGATGCCAGTGAATGTGTGATGGGCTCGTGAGTGTGTGAGTTTAGAGTAATGAGATGGCTGCCTTACCCTGGTGGCACAGATGAGATCATTCATCCTCTATCTGCATGTGATGGCCAGCCTCTTGTGTACAGCATTGGCACTGATCACCATCGCCTAGCAAGCCAGAGTAGTAATATAGCTGTCCCTCCTGCTGCCAGAGTGGGGGTAGAGGAAATCATGATGCTCCTTCACAGCATCCAAAAGGCACTCGAGGGGCGCATCACTTAACCGGAGGGGTTGGGGGGCGGGGGGAGGTGAGGGGGCTGCAGTCTTCTTACCTTTCGGGGTTATGTCTTCTTTGCAGCAGTCTAGGGCTGGAAGCACTGAGAGGTGTGCACGTGGCTACACTTTAAATGTGGCACTCTGTGTCATGAAGTGGCAAGGTGATGGCATGGCGGGCAAATGAGAGCCCACCCGCCATCCAACCGGCGTGTTTCCTGGGAATGCATGATTAATGAGGCGGGATTGGGATGCTGTGGCATGGAAAGCCACCATTGCGGCCGGCAGGTAAAACGTCCTTTTTCCCGCCCGCTATCAGACTTAGCTCAAATCTGGGACAATTCCACCTTTTGTATCCAACTCACAACTTGCTTTCCTACCTATCTTTGTATCATCAGCAAATTGGACTACAATACAGTCGGTCCCTTCATGCAAGTCATTAATATGGATCATAAATAGTTGAGGCCTCAGCACTGAACCCTGTGGCACTCCACTAGTTACAGTTTTCCAACCTGAAAATGACTCATTTATCCCAACTCTTTGTTTCCTGTTAGTCAATCCTCTCTCCATGCTAATATATCACCACCAAAACCAGAAGTGAATGTGCCTACTGCTAACACCACATTAAATGGGTTAATGTATATTAACATAGCAGAGAAAGGAATTTGGCATGAATGACTTAAACGTTCACATTGTAAAATCACTCAGATTTTTATAATATACTCCTTTACTTCCAGCATGGATTACATCTCTTGTAATATTATTGACTTTGTTAAGATAAACTAATCCTTAAAACAGTTCCGTGAACCCAAGTGCAAACAAACAGAATAAATGTAATATTCCTTCTGGGTAACCAGCAGATCTGCCATGAAAGGTCAATGTTCATCCTGTGCAAATGTACAGTGATCTGACAAATTTCTCAAGAAGGAATGAATGGCTGCAGTTCAAGTTGTGAGGTTGCTGGATAACCAAGGTAAATTGACACAGAGCAGGAGATGTTTTATTTAATATGTTGTGAGTGTTCAGAGATGAAAATAAGTGGATTTTCAAAACCCTATGGCTGAACTTGGCCAGAGGTGGTTGTCTGCATTGGCTCTTTTGTAGTTGTTAGCATGAGGAAAACCAAGACTCTCACTGAGCCCTGGCAGAGTATTTCTAATAAAAACAATTCTAAACAGAATACGTGGTCATTATCTCACTGGTGTTTCTGGGATATTTCTTTGTGCAATGTAGCTGCTGCATTTTCTACATTACAACAGTGACTAAACTTCAAAAGCACCTAATTGGTTTTAGAGCACTTTGAGACATCCTAAACTTGTGAAAGGCACTATATAAATGCAAGCTGGAGGAACAGCACTTCATCTTCCAGTTAGGCACTGTACAGCCTTCTGGACTCAACAATTGCTCAAAAAATTCAGGCCGTGAACTCTGTCCTACATTTTGATTTTTTTTCCCCTCCAAGTGCTAGTCTGTATCTTGTTCTCATGGTTTTGCTTGCAGACAGCACTGACGCTTTCCCTGCTATTAACACATTCTGCTATTTTGCTTTCAGACCGTGCTGACCTTTATTCTGCCATTAACTCTAGACCAAAGCTTTAGATTTTAATATTATCATTGCCACTCCCTTTGTCATGTGTTCCATGACATCTTTGTCATTTAATCTCTCTGCCCTCTAATCTATCCCTGACTTTCTATCTTACTCCACCTGACCCTCCCCTTGTTTTCAACAACACAATACTGAGGATGGTGTGACTACCCTTGACATCAAGGCAGCATTTGACCAAGTGTGGCATCAAGGAGCCCTAGCAAAACTGGAATCAATGGGAATCAGGGGGAAATATCTCCGCTGGTTGAAGTCATACCTAACTCAAAGGAAGATGGTTGTAGTTGTGGAGGTCAATCATCTCAGTTCAAGGACATCACTGCAGGAGTTCCTCAGGGAAGTGTCCTAAGCCCAACCATCTTCAGCTGCTTCAACAGTGACCTTCCCTCCATCATAAGGTCAGAAGTGGGGACGTTCGCTGATGATTGCACAATGTTCAGCACCATTCACGACTCCTCAGATACTGAAGCAGTCCATGTCCAAATGTAACAAAACCTGGACAATATCAAGGCTTGGGCTGACAACTGACAAGTAACATTCGTGCCACACAAGTGCCAGGCGTGACCATCTCCAACAAGAGAGAATCAAACTATCACCCCTTGACATTCAATGGCATTAACATCGCTGAATTCCCCAGTATTAATGTCCTGGGAGTTACCATTGACCAGAAACTGAACTGGACTGGCCATATAAATACTGTGCCTACAAGAGCAGGTCAGAGGCTAGGAATTATGTAATGAGTAACTCACCTCCCGACTCCCCAAAGCCTGTCTACCATCTAGAAGGCACAAGTCAGCAGTGTGATGGAATACTCCCCACTTGCCTGGATGAGTGCAGCTCCCACAACACTCAAGAAACTTGACACCATCCTGGACAAAGCAGCCTGTTTGAGTGGCACCCCTTCCACAAACATTCAATCACTCCAATACCGATGCACAGTGGCAGCAGTATGTATCCTCTACAAGATGCACTGCAGGAACTCACCAAACCTCCTTTCACAACACCTTCCAAACCCATGACCATTACCATCTAGAAGGACAAGGGCAATAAACTCACGGAAACACCACCACCTGGAAGTTCCCCTCCAAGCCACTCACCATCCTGACTTGGAAATATATCGCCGTTCCTTCACTGTCACTGGGTCAAAATCATGGAACACCCTCCCTAACAGCACTGTGGGTGTACCTACACCATATGGACTGCAGTGGTTCAAGAAGGCAGCTCACCACCACCTTCTCACGAGCAATTAGGGATGGGCAATAAATGCTGGCCTACCCAGTGACACCCACATCCCATGAATGAATTTAATAAAAATAAAACCCATCACATTTCTATCTCTCTAGTTCCAAAGAAGAGTCATATTGGACTCAAAATGTTGACCCTATTTCTCTCTCCTCAGATGCTACCAGAACTATTAAGTTTTTGCTGCATTTTCTGAGTTTATTTATTTCTTTTGAGTGACTAATCCATTGCAACTAATTAACAAACTATTCTTTCAAAGAAAGAGCCTAATTCCATTCAAGCATGAGTACCTTCTCCACTTTAAGTTGCACCTGCTTACAAATCGATTGTAATTCATTGCGGTTTCTGGTTTTGTGATAACCATGGTAAAAGAAAAAAAAAAGCACTTTTACATTTAACTATTGGAAAGTTTGTTGCTACTTTTTATTCTACTCCAATTTTTAAAATTATTTTTAGTGTCTTTTAAATTCCTGAATGCTGAATATTTTGACGTTAAGATGTTATATAGCTGCCACATTCAATGATAATTTTCTCATTTAGGAATAATTCCACTAGCACATTTGACAAAATTACAATTGGATGACATAACTGCTTAGTAAGGTGAAATGTATGATACAAGAAATATTAATATTTTGACATGAATGAACTAAAGGTGAGAGAATAGAGGTAATTTTAATACCAAATGTATTGTTCAGGTTAGTGAAATGCATGGACACTTTCAAGCACTGAAGCTTGAATGGAAAGAATGTGGTATTGTGCTCAAAGTTCCCCACTCTGTGGGGAAATATTATTCTATACACTAGGAACAGTGAAATTGTGAAAGTAAATTTGAAAACTTGCTATATATACATAGCATATAGAGGACATTTTTCCCAATGCTGAGTGCTTGATCTCGACAGTGCTTTCAGATAGTGGCCTCATATACAAAGGGCCCTTCCTCCGGTGCATTTAGATGAGCCTGAGAATGTATACTAATAAGATGGCACAGATGAGTTCAAATCTTCAAACTGACAGTACGGGCCAAAAGCCAAGTTGACGAAGAAACAATTAAGGACCCTTCTGAGGTGTACAATGCAACTCCCAGAATAAAAAAATCATCAGTTTATAATACAAAAGGAGGTCATTCTTTACTAGAACAATGCAGGACTAATCCCATTGGTCAGCTCTTTGCCCAAAACCCGGTATCTTGAAATATTTATCCAGATTTGCCATAAAAGATGCAGTGGTCTCTTGTCTTAACAACCCCTGTGGCAAAGGGGTTGAACGACCCTCTCTATGAAGACATTTCTCCAAGCCTCTTTCCTCACTCCCTTAGTAACAATTTTAAGTTGATCGCTCCACCCTCCTGTCCAACCAGAGAAATAATCTTCTTCTACTCACTCTAACAGGGCTCTTCATAAATTGTTAACCTACACCACATGAACTGCAGAGGTTCAAGAAGGCTCATCACCAACTCAACAGCAATAAGAGATGGGTAACAAATGCTGGCCTTCCCAGCGTGCTCACATCCCAGGAACAAATAAAAAAAAGGTAGGGAGTTCCAGGATTTTGACCCCGAAAAGATGATGAAATGGCAATATATTTCCAAATCAGGATGGTGTGTGGCTTGGAGGGGAACTTATGAAGGGTCATCATAGACCTGAAATGTTAACTCTGTTTATCTCCACAGATGCCACCTGACCTGTTAAATATTTCCAGAATTTTTTGTTTTTGTTCCAGACTTCTGACTTGCCTGTATGTTTAAGTGGGATCTCCCATTCTTGCTAGGGTGCTTGCCTACAGGGCAGGATCTTGTGGAAGTAATGGAGTTATCAGCCCCCCCTTCCCCCCATATCACTTCTTTTTGGGGAAGACCCATTACTTCTTGTGCCACTCAGCCACTTGATAGGCCACCAGCAGGCCTACCCCAGGATCAAGGACTCCAACATGGAAGTCCTTCCCTCTGAGTGCTGCTGGTGAATCAGGGGCTGGCAGCTCTTCTGTATTCAACAGTGCCACTAGGGAAGTGGTGGTGGCTTCCACTACTACATCCTCCTGAGATCTTGGATTGATGAGGGACCTAGGCACAGGTGAATAGTGGCGGGAAGAGGTCACGGGAAGGGGGTGTTGGCAGAAAGGGCAGGGGTTGTTCTCAGCGGACCCCTCCTTCCTGATGCTGGGTTCCTCAATTAGGGACTGGGTGCCTTTGAACGAGGGACACCCGCCCACCCCTTGGGTGCCCACAAGCAAACATGCCATGGTTTGCTGGTCATGGTCCCCACATGGTGTGCCCCCCCCCACCACCGACCTCCCTTCCCCACCACCGAACCCCCCACCCCACCAGCAACAGCGGGATGAGGCCCTCTTAAGGATCTCAATAGCAGGGTGGGAAAACTATCCATGTGCCTTCCTGCCATGAACTTAATTGCCTGGAGGTGGGAAGGTAGCAAATCTCCACCTGCCACCCTCCCACTCGATTAAGTGCCCCATTTTCACCAAACTCACCACAGGGGAGGGCACAAGGTTCAGTTCACAGTCTCAGCCATTAGCATTTGGAATACTACTGAGAGCAAGCAAGGCTCAGGACTATAGCCACTAGATGTAGGGGAATTTAAGTTGGGGGGAGGCCTTACTGCTGTGCTGGTACACTGACTGACTGGTATACTGACTGGCTGGTACACTGACTGGCTGGTATCTTCCTCCCTTATCATACAGGAGAGCAACCAACAAGGGACATGCAAGAGGCAGTGGTTTCCATGAGGAACAAGATCTATACGTAGAGTAATTTTCACTTCTCCTATCGATAATCCAGTTGTCCGCAGATATTTATTGATTTTCACCTATCTGGTCAATTCATTTAAATTTATAAACCTTAACCATTTTCATCCATTTCTTGAAACACCTTTTCCCCTTTTCATCTTCTTGCAAAATGCCAGTCATTTTCCCTTTATTTTTTGAAAAAAATTAACACTGAGTTGGCTTGCACGGATAATGATTGCAAAGAAAAAAAAATAAATTACCCAAATATTGATTGGGATAATGATAGGGTAAAGGGTAAAGAGGTGAAGGAATTTCTGCAATATGTTCAGGAGAACTTCCTTGATCAGTATGTTCTTGGCTTAACTAGAAAGGAGACTGGATCTGGTGCTGGAAAATGAAATGGGCCAGGTGGACCAAGTGCCTGTGGCAGAACATTTGGGTAAGAGTGATCATTGTATCATAACGTTCAGATTAGTAATGCAGAAGAGCAAAGAACAATCTAAGATAGAACTTCTAACTTGGAAGAAATCTAATTTCAGTGGACTGAATGGTCTCCTTCTGTGCCGTGAATGGCTATATGATTCTAAGTATTCCACACAGACTCTCACTGGGGAATGGATTCCACACACACCTACTCTCACTGGTGTATGAGTTCCACATGCACTCACTCTCACTGGAGTACAGCTTCCATACGCGCTGACTGTCACTGATGTACAGGTTCCACACACACTGAGTCTCATAGGAGGAAGGGTCCCACAGACACTTGGATACAGATCCCACCACGAGGAGCAGCCAGGACAGGAAAAGAAAGCAGGTAGGGGTGTATGGTTGTGGTGGGCGTGTGGTCTATGCTGCAGGCCTGAGTTGGCAGTGGATGGGGTGGGGAGGGGATGGGGGGTTGTTGTTGGCCAGAAGGTCCAGCCAGGGTTCTGGGCCCAATGGCAAGCAGCTCGTGGTAGGCCCAAGGGTATAGGGGAGAGATTGGAGCTCTCCCGCATCTGGATAAGGTGGCAAAATCCAGGTAGGGAAAGGGTGGGGGAGGAGAGAGGATGACTGAGTGGGAGCTGAATAGGGATGGGAAGGAGGGGATGGGTGATTGTGTGGTGAAGGTGGGAGTCAGGCCTGATGATTGCTTTTGAAGGATAATGATTGCATTTGATCCCTGATGATCCCTTTTGATGCCATGATCACTCCTGAGACCTAATGATTGCTTTTGACGCCAATCATCATTTTTGACGCCAATGATCATTTTTGATGCCAATGATTGCTTTTGATGCCTTGATTGCTTTGATTGCATTTGATGTCTAAAGATGGCAATTAAGCCCTGATGACTGATGACAAATCTGTTCCAAATTACACCTTTTTATGGTAAATGATGCCAAATGATTACTGGTTGATTTTGAACACAATTGAGCATAACTGAATGCAAAATTATGTCAATTTTTTCTGGCGGAGAAGCAGAGACACAACCATCAGATGCTGTAGGGTTCACAGGTGATCTCATGGAATTAGCCACCACTTGCATGCTGGAAAGAATGGTCTCCAAGCTCTGTGCAAAATCTTGTGCTAAGTTGGAGTTAGACTCCTCCATACTCATTGGCGGTGACAACAGGCTTTCTAACAATCCTGCCAATGCAGCCAAGCTTTCCTGTGTGCATGCTCAATAGCCTTTTTCTGTACACCAGCACATGTCTTTTTTAATGCTGATGTTATTCTTGGGAGCCCATTCCAAATATTCATCACTCTGACAAAAAGAATTTCCTGACACCAGTCTTTAAATTTGTTTTTAGCTGCTTTGAGCCTATGTCCCCTGGGTCACTGATGCAATTTTAATTCATATTTCTGATTTATCTTTTCTGTACTGTTAACAATTATACTCAATTCTCATTAGTTTCTCTTTTCATAAATACTGAAAATCCCATATATTTTCAGTTTCTTTCATAACTGATACATGCTCAGCTTTTCGTGTCTTCTTTCTGAGTCGGCACATGGTTTCCAATGGCCTGAATTTTCAGAACGACAGACAGAACCTCCCCACTGTGGTGAAAATGGCAGATGAACCCGGGCATTGGAAGTCCCACCCCCGAACACAACACTTCCTATTTTTGAGGAGGCGGGACTGAAGTCGGGCTGGGGTTCATGCATTTGTAGTGGGATTTTAGTAGGCCAGGAGTGTGTAAATGTGCAAAATAGACCAGGTAAGGGCTGATCTGATATTGGCGGATTCGGTTGGATAGCCAGAGTACTCCATTGGTGAGATAAGGTACCCCTTGGGAGATATAATACTCTTTAGGGTAGGCACCCTTTGGGACTGGTAAAATTAGATATGATTGTGTGTAAAAAGTGCATGAACTCATTGGAAATGTGAAAGCTGTCAAAGGACTGTCAAAGCTGTCAAAAGACTAACAAAACTCATTGGAATTGTCACAGCTCATTGAACCTGTCAAAGAATTTAACTCTGCTGGGCTTTAAATTTAAAAAGAAAGTGTGGAGATTAAAATAAAAACAGTGCTTGATATTTCATTCTGTCTGTTGACATTAGCCTGAGGGTTAGTATCACAGGATTTGTGCTGCATTACTGATTTTACAACCTAACATGACCACAGTGGGTTGCCTGTTATGTAAGCGGTTTGATTGACAGTTCCAAGTGGTTATAGATTTTTTTCATAAGAGATTAATTCCTTAAATGAAATGTTTATTTTCACAAGAGATTATTTGAAGGATTTTCAATGTATTGAATGTCTTTTTATCAGCGTTTTTTTAATAGCGACATCATCAATAGACACCATGGTGCTCATGAGGTTTGCCCATGGTGGATTCTGGGTGAATTGGTATTAAGGTAGTAAGGGAAAATGCTGGTGGGTGGGGCATATGGCTGGCATGAGTTGGCACTAAGTTGGCATGGGGGCTATAAAGGGTCATGGGGATGAGTGGGGACATGGGTTGGCATGGAGGTATGAGGGGCTATTGTGGGTTGGTAGAGAGGCATAGGGGCTATAAAGAGCCATGGGGCTGAGTGGGGGAATAGGTTGGCTCAAGGGGTATGAGGGTCCATGAGGGTGGGTAGAAGGGCATAGAGTGACATAGGGAGTATGTGGTGGCCATGGGGGTGGGTAGAGACACATAGGATGGCATGGAGGTATGAGGGGCCATGGGAGAGGGTGATTGGGGGCATGAGGTGGCATAGGTGGGCATGGATGGGGCATGGGAAGTGTGTGGGGTGTGAGGGGGTGAGCAGTGAGGCCTGGAGGGATGTTTTTGTTTTAATCATGTATTTAATATCTTCAATAAAGTGCCAGGGCACAGAGTCAAGTTTTCTGCCAGCCAGCCTCCACACGCGACAGCCTCTGACCTCATTCCAGAGCCAGTCCATTACCCCCCACCCCACATCACACCCCCTCCCTGTCTCCGGAACGACAATTCCAACTTACCAACTTATTTTTCCCAGGGCGGGTTCTCAGAGCTGGGAAATGTCCCCTCTCTGCCCTCCCGACCCAAGAGCAAAGATCTGGGCCAATGTTTTCCTTGTGTATCAGTACCCAGAAATAGCCAGAAGGAGAAAGCAGAAAAATTCATAATTGTAATGGACTCACCAAAGCTTATTGACTAATAGCCCCATAACTGATTAACAAGAAATAATGCAGTCATAATACATCATAAAATGATCAAGTGGTGTTCCTCATCTGTGAATTAATGGCCAGTGGCAATGTTCCATAACTCAATTAACTAGATGTATAAGATTCTTCTGGGAATAGCATATTCATGTCATTAACACATCTCACCAATGATGAGAAGCTCTATTTGTGCTATTACTCGCACAACACCCTCATTGTAATGTATTCATGCAAGAGGCATTTGTGAATTATGGGTCTTTCACACTTATAAAGGAATCACATAAGTCACCATCACCAGGGGATATTCTTCATTGTACACTCACCAGCAAAGACTTGCTTTGACCTGAGGCATTCATCAACTTTAATAAAGCAGTCATGCAAAATACATATTTTTAAGAGCCAGTTAATTACTATAAAGGCATTACAGCACAACCCAGTATTTGTTTGTTACCTCAATTCTCAGTTGAAGTCTTCAAGAAACTAGGGATATCTTGAGTTTTTAATGTAATACATTATGTATTATGTACTAGCTGTATAATGAATTCCTGTTGAATTCTAATACTAAACATTATAAAATATAATGAAACAACATTGATCATTTCTATAGCATAGTTGGCTGGTTAGCATTATTAGGCTAATATGTTGACAAATGTACAATGTATCCAGCTGGCCTAGGATTAGAGAGGATATTGCATAACAGGGCATCGGAGAAATTCTTACATGTGAAAGTGAAATTCACTCTTGGGTTACACAGCCTCCTCACGGAAAAAACGTCATGTTCAGTAAAATAAAAGCAAAATACTGCAGATGCTGGAAATCTGAAATAATAACAGAAAGTGCTGGACATACTCAGCATGATGCTGCCAGACCTGCTGACTATTTCCAGAACTTCCTGTTTTTATATTCAGTGAGTTCCTTTACAATGTTCCATTCATCTGATGTAGATATTGTAGCTCTGCAATAAAAAAAACAATAGGCCATTAGCCACGGCTGGGAATTACTTTGGAGTTGTTGCTGCTCCAATGTCATAACTTCGACAGAAACTGAACCCCCGCCTATGCACGTGAATGACTTTTCCAGGGTAATCCCCAAAAGATTTACCCTAAAGGAACAGGACTGGCCTGAGGAAATTCCCAGTCTGTGAATAATAGGGAATCTAGCCCTTGCATTTCAAATTAAAATTAGAACTAGTACAAGGGAAGGATTACAGAATGCCACAATTGTGATACTATAATGTGACACATTCATTACTTGTATAAGTTGCTCTGTCCCTTCTCAATGTGCAGATGTCCCTTCCCAATATGAATTGTTCAAGTTGTATTGTCAGCTCTGAGGGACCTTAGCGATCGTAAGTATCTCTACAACATTATTTACCTAGTTTGCTATTTTTTTTGCCAAATTGATGTTAATGGAAATAAAAACCATGAAAGTATTAAAATGTGCTGAGTTGATTGACAGCAGGGGCAGGAGTGCTTACAATTGCTTTTGCAGCTAATCACCATAGGATGATGCCTCCTTCAAGCGTACCATCCTTCAATTTTCTCAGTGGCCTTGGTATTACGGTATGTTTTGTTTATCACTCCAGTTTTCATTGTGTAAAGAAAAAAAGCCTAAATTTTGATTTACCAAAAGGAGAGATGATATATTTTCCACCTTTACATTTGGAGGAATGAGCAAGGGCCTTTCTATTATATAATGCAGTGTAGTCACTGCAGTTAGTGAAGCCTCACACTAAGCCTACATTGAAAAGGATCAATGGAGACCTAATGCTTGCAATATCTCTTGGTTTGGGAATTGTTGATTAGGAAAGGACTTCAGTGCCGGGAGGGCTCCTGAGCTGCGGTCGGTGCCGGTGGTGGCCCTGAAATTGGGAACATAACAATCGACATTGCTGAGGTAAACTAACATGGCCATTTGTTTTCCTATGGTCAGTAGATGACAGAATAAGTAGCAGACCACAATAGTGGCTGAAAGAGAACTTATTCCCCTCCCCTGCCTTTATTATGAATGATTGTTTGCCAAAGTAGAAAATAGATGTTTGTCAAAGTGGGATAATGTAATGTAATAGTTGTGTTGGGCTAGTAATTTAGAGGCCTGGACTAATAATGCATGAAATGTGAGTTCAAAATTCCCTTCATGCAAGTTTGAGAATTTAAATTCAGTTTTTAAAAATCTGGAAATGAAATGTTGATATCAGTAAAAGTAAGCTGTTGGATTGTTGTAAAAACTCATCAGCTTCACAAATATCCTTTAGGGACAGAAACCTGTTATTTACCTGGCCTGACATATATGTGACTCCAGTCCCAAACCTGTGTGGCTGACTCTTGATCACCCAAGGAAATGAACTAAGAAGCCACTCAATTGTTTCCAACCAATACTGCAGCAATTAATGAAGAATGTGCACTCAGGAAAGGAATGGACAATAAACATCAGCCTTGTCAGTGATGCCCAAACCCCAAGAATGAATAAGAAAAAGCATAGGAGTTAATTACAAAGTGGGACATGGCCTCAAATTGAATTAATCAAAAAGCTTGTGAATCTTTAGATTGACAGACATGACAGGGAAGACAAATAAGCAAAACCATATTTCTAGAGTTGGGTACGGATTTCTGTATCTTGTCATTCCTCAGATGTAACTAGAACTATAAAATGATGAATGAACACTTCGAAAAATATCTTCACTGAAATATATAGACAAGTGAATGTCAAGGCAACCCTGCTGAATATAACTATCTATATTCTGTAGTATGCATAAATATTATGTATATTAACACTTCTTATCATTGATTTCATCTCCCTATTATAGCACAGCTGCATAATGAAAGTGCAATGTACTTATTAGGACATTAAATAGATAGGAAGCCATTCACATTAATCATGCATGTCAATTAAAAAAAACACAACAAATTTAATTTTAACTGCCTCTGACTAGCATAGATGGGGACCCAGTGGCCTGAAAAAGCCATTGGGTTACTTGCCACCCAGATTAGGCTAGAGCTGTGGCTGTGGCCATCTTGGATAGGATCTTGAGATGGGCAGCTCTGGTCAGCTGCTTGTTGCTGGTGCGAATCCACATATAATATGCAAAAATAAGTGTTCTTGGATGTACCTTGGACCCCAAGTTCAATGTTGAGGGACAAATTTTGGGTGCGGTGGTGGTGGTGGGGAGAAAGGGGAATAATGTGCCATGCTCAACCTTCCCATTTGTACCAGCATTCAACAGCACAACTATCAATCCTTAAAGATACCCCTGGAGGCCACTCAAAATATAGTCCAAAGGAATTTTTATCTTTTATTTTCATGGAGCTTGTAAGTAGCAAAAATACACAATCTGGTCCCACATAAATACTCTAGTCTGCTACCGGCCCATGCACAGCCATCATGATCACGTCCCATTCCAGCTTCAGGCTCCAACAGCCGACCAACTCCAGGTGTGAGCTGACTGATTTCCAACCCTCCACAACCATCCAGCTATCAGTTAATGAGGTCCATGTCCTTAAAATTGTTCTGCCTGCCAATCATCTGTTATTATCGGTCCCAATGAGACATACTGCAATCTCACGGGTACACAGTGCCAGCCAGAAGTAGACCAAAACTTGTCATTGACATGACATCTGTAAAGATTTATAATTGTCCAGAAAAAAATGAAGCAGGCAGTTTAATGGAAAACACATGCAAAGAAGGCAGATAACATCTTGCATTTATATAGCTCCCAAACATAGCCAAGCATCCCAAGATCTAACAAAGTGGTGCGTCTCCCCCCGGCGGATACAGCAAGCCATTTAAATCTCCATTCAGTTCAGCGTGACTGTAATATCCCGCAGAGTGGGAGTGACTATAAAATCCTGGCCTTAATCCCAGCCTGTCTCACAGGTGGTGCCCAAGTTTAAGTTGTGAATACACGATCACCTTGGAGATTCTATCGTCCGTCATATCTACTACACGCCCACTCCAGCTGAGATGAGCTCTGATGATGAGCGCTTCAATTCCAGACATTTTTCTCTTTGAAGCGCTCAGTGTTGGGTACTTTTCCCATCAAAGCAGTGTGATCAGACACAAATTGGCACTGAGCCAGAGAAGGAGCCACAGGACAGGTGATCAAAAGCTAGTCCATGCTTTAGATATGGCCAGACCATAGAATTAGATCCAATATTTACATCCTTTTACAAGTTTTTATTTACAGAGATACACATCACCTACATGCACATCCTCAACCAATCATCACAGTTTCTGTTTTCATGTTTACTTATAGGACAAGTAATCCCCAGCTAATGCCTAGCGCCAGCATATAAATAAACACAGTTAATGCTCTTAACAGATTCCATTTTCTCTTTAAATAAAAATTAAAGGTCACAAATGAAACCAAAATTTCAAAAGAAATTAAAACAAAAGTCCTCCATATCCTGTACAAAGCATTACATTGCAAAATACCCCTCCTCTCGGACCTCTAACAATTTCTTCGAACACCCATTTATTTTTTGTTAAATAATGACAGCTGATGACTTGCATCCACCCGTTTTATTTTTAAAAATTCCTTTCTCTCCAACATTAGCTTCAAGCCAACAAGGTTAATCTGTAATCTTTCTCACTCACATTTTTCATACACATACATTAACTCGCAATGAATGATTATCTACATCATATTCAATGGGCACATTATTTTCAATGTGCCCAAAGTTGAGAATCTCCCTTCAGACATTTGACAAATAGAATCCCATATATGCTGCCTGTACAAGAGCCAGTGTTTTGCCATCCAGAGTGCTTTTAACAACCCATTTTATTTTCTTAGCTTCCCAAACTAAAGGACAACATTTCCCATTCTCACCAACTCGATCAGGAAGATTAGCAGGTGAAGAGCTAAAAATGACTAGCTTCATGTCCTTTGGGTCACCTAAGGGTGGGAACTTAAGTGCACATTTCTCCAGATTTAATTTTCTTAGTGTTTAATTATTTGCCCTTAAAACATTCTTTACTTTAAATGTGTTTCATTGTAGTATTTAACTCCAACATATCAAAACTGGAATCTGTACTAGTCCGAGGGCACAACCAGTTTAACTGACCAATCAAGCTTCACAATTGCTCTGACTCTTCTTTAGCTATCGTCCTTCTGTCATGACCTAGTACAACTAACCAGGATGACAGTAACAATCTCCAAATAGGATTGTTGATTGAAAGTTATTCTAGACCTACTGTCTTACTATCTCAATCAATATATTTAAAAGCCCCAGAAGTCTGACTCCCAATTTTAAATTCTGTTCCAATCTTATTAATAACACAATTCTTATGGGGTGGTAGCATGGAATTTGAGCAATCATCAACACGGATTATGAAAAGGCCTGCAAGTTGTCCTTCATGCTGATAAAACAATGCAGGATTTGTGTTTAGTTGAACCTATTTTCAGCAAAATAGATCTCAGCCTGGAAGCTTCATTCAGGCCATATATATGTTTAGTTCCCATAGTTTTACTTCTGCATCTGGGTCATTTGAGGATTTCTTTCTTTTAAGAAGTTATCAGTTTCTATATGGATCATAGCAACACCTCCGTCTGGTATCCAAACAATTTCCAAAAGTGGCGATCACCACGGAATGTTTCACTTGTTCCAATAAGGTTGAAGGAAATGACTTTTTTCCCAAGCTATTTTTTAAAGGACAGCAGATATCATTTTTAAAAATTAACTTATGGGATGTGGGCTTCGCTGGCTAGGCCAGCATTTATTGCCCATGCCTAATTGCCCTTGGGAAGGTGTAGGTGAGCTGCCTTCTTGAACTGCTGCAGTCCCTGTGGTGTAGGTACACACACAGTGCTGTTAGGGAGGGAGTTCCAGGATTTTGACCCAGCAACAGTGAAAGAATGACGATCTGATCCAACAGAGTCTTCTTTACCAAGATCCAAACACCAGTTAGAATCAGTTGCCTGTCCAAATGAGACACTTCAGCACAATCCAGTAATTTAAATGTGATCCAGGAATCCCCAAATTGTGTGAAAGATTGACAAAATTCAATCTATTAAATCTCATGATATATTCTCTCATGGAATTACTATCCATTTCCAAAATCTATCAAATTCTGGCTGTGCCTCATCAACTTTTAACAGATTATTTTTTTCCATGTAAATTCCATCCAAGAAGTCTAGAGGAAGGCCTAAACCTTTATCACTATCCAACTGATGGGTATCCATCTCACAAAATACTTTACTTCTGAATTTACTTCTCGTAGGGAGAGACAATGCGAAGGCCAAACTTTGGTTTCTCTTTGATAGGAATGTGAGCTGCGTCCAAATATCGGTTTCTTTCTTCCACTGGTCATATAGTACAGAATTTGAGAACATCAATGGAAATCATACCCTGATAATTTACACCATGTTCCACAATACCTGCTAGGATTTTAGTTTTCTTTCTGAACATTTTCTTAGTTTCCAACTTTCAAGTTTAGGCAACCAGCAACTGCTGCTACCATGTTATAGTACAGATACTCACATGGTGAAGGGTAAAATTAGAGCCAATTTTAACAGGCTTTTGCTAACAGAAACCCACATGGTTACATGGACCTCCTAACCCAACCACCACAATTTCAGTCTTTTCTTCTGATATGAGAGCAGGTGAACGTTTAGTTAATGCCACCACCTGCATTTAATTAAACACGATTAATATACAATTAACAGTCCAGGCATAGATTTTAAGCAATATCTTATAGGAGGAGAGGTCAGTAGAGAGGTAAGGGGATTTGTCCAGAGAATTCCAAAGCTTACATCCTTGCCTACTAAAGGGTATAGATGTCAATCTTTGGCTGATAGGCTAGGGGATGCTCAAGAGGCCACAGCCGAAAGACTGCAGATTTCTTGGAGGGTAATAGGTCCGGAGGAAGTTACAGCATTAGGGAGGGATGATGTCATGGATAAATTCAAACAAAGAAAAGGCATTTTAAAATTGAGGTATCGATGTACTTCGAGCCAATGTAGGGTAGCATGTACAGGGGTGATGCATGAGACAACAAGTGATAAGTTGGGCATAAAAGATATGTTCCATAAGTCAAATTGGCTGATGGATATGTGCATCATTATTTCCTGTTGCCAAATTTAACGGAGAAATTAAACTTTAGTCTTGAAAGTAATAAAATAATTTAACATTTACATACCTTACATCAAGCAATGAACTGAATAAATGTGTCAAAAATGCTTTTGACAATAGTTCCTAACACTGGCTGATGAACAAATTACTTTAGATGGCAAGAGAGACAGCTCAATCTCATCGCTGAAGTTTAATTCACAGAATGCCACCATATTATTGTTTATGAACTAATAGTGGCACCAATTTTAATGGAATCAGCCAGACAGCACTGAATCATATTGCTAGGCTAGAATGAGCCAAACGAAAGGAATGTTACTTGATTTTCAGTTTACTAGTGGTTTCAAAATGTTCAGGAACAGTACCAAAGGAACTGCTGGCATTGCCATTAGCACTGTGTACTACAACTTTAATAGGCAGATTTATGTGACAACCCATGTAAAGGGTACTTACACTCCCCCAGCATTATAAATTAACTCTGAAACTAGTCAACTTGCTTTACTGATCTACAAGATAATAGAAATGCCGACTTCGTAGGTGCTTCCAACAGACAGTAAGAAGATTGCAATTCTACTATGATAGGTCAACAGGAGGCTAAGAGAGGTCATTTGTGTTGTGACATTCATAGATTATCCTTCTAAAATCCTTCTCATAGAATCATACAGCGCAGAAGGAGGCCCCTTGTCACATTGTGCCTGTGCTGTTTCTTTGAAAGGGTTATCCAATTAATTCCACTCTCTTGTTCTTTGCACCTAACCCTGCATTTTTTGCCTTTGAAGTGTCTATGCAGTAAAGATTGTGCATTTCTGCAACTCACTGCAAATAATTAACTATCTATAGTGACCACTATCATTTAAATAATTTGTGAATAAAGACAGGCTTGAATTTATGTAGCACCTTTCAGAACTTCAGGACAGCTCAAAGTGCGTTGCAGCCAATGAAGTAATTTTGTAAATCATGTTGTAGGGTAGAAAATACGGCAGCCAATTTTGTGCACAATACAGCACGATGTTAATAGCCAAATACTAAATGAGATGATCTCATTGAATCATTCAAGATTATGAAGGGATCTAACAGGATAGGTACTGAGACATTGGGCGGAATCTTGTGCTGCTCCCGGGAGCGAGAAGCAGGGCAGGCGAGGGAACTTACCTGAGTGAGAGGACAAAAATCAGCTTCCCAATGGCAGGACAAACATTTGCAATTAAGTTTTCGAAACTTTAAAGACAGGTCGAGCTTCCTGATGCCAAGCATTGGGAAGCCCTTTTTTTATGCATTTGCACATCAAGCATGTTCAATAAAAGGCTAATTCACCGGATTTAAGCACCCCCTCGCAATTAAGTTATCAGTGAGTGAGAAAAATATGCCTTCAGGTTTACGACTGCATATAAGTAGCGTGCAGCAGGTGAGGTAGTCAACTTGCTGGAGTCAGAATGAGTAGCCGCTGCTTTTTTCTTCTTTAGGGAGTGTTGATCAACAACGTGGTGATTGGGTAGCAGCAGTCTAAGGGGCATTGGGAGGGAGGCTTGTCAAGGGAGGGCAAAATTCCAGGGCAGGGGGGCAGGGAGGAAGGCAGGGTGCCTGAAGCAGGGAGGGAACCAGGAAGGGAGGCAGGCTCTCCGGCGCAAAGAGGGGACCAAGGAGAGGGAGGACGTGGGAGGGAGAGGAGGGCCTTGCACGTTGGGTGTGGGAGTTCTGCGAATGGGTAGGGAGGGGCTTTCCAGGCAGAGATGGTGGGAGACAGATGATTCTAAAGGGAGAGGTCAGTGTTGCCTATGGTGAGGTCCTGGGGATTGTACTGAGGCAACAGAGAGAGCAGTCACAGTGAGGGAGGTGGGGTGTGCCAGTTTAGAACCTCGAGGGTCCCGGGCAGGTGATCATGGCTAATGGGGTGAATGGGGTGACTGATATGTCGTGGCGGCAAGGCAAGAATCTCTCAAATGTGTCTTGCGGGTGATGGAGGGAAGCCCAATAGTTTTTGAGGGAGGATGCACAGGCATAGTTTTCAAAGCTGCAGTCTCCATGCACATGGATGTATAAATGAAAGGAGAACTCATCTGTGGCCCGCCTGGATGGGCTTCACCATGGTGGTGTGTGAGGGGGCTAGGAATAGACCAATGCTAGGTACAGGGCTTCCCTTTGGCTGAAATGCTCAGGGCTGGAAGGGCAGCTTCAGAGAATATGCTGACTAGATGGATCGCTGCAATTTGTTCACAGATCACCTCAGGCGTACATGATGCTGGCTCCCGGCAACACTGCAATTCTACTAGCTATGGTTTAGCTGAGAAGGAAGCGGTGCAGGTGTCGGCATCCAGCCAGCCCCACTGCAAGATTTGCCATGCTCCTCACGCATGCATATCTAATGGGCTGACCACTGCTCACTTCCACTCCTGCTGCCGACCTTCAACTCCAGAACGGAAGATTCCACCCATTGTTTCCCCAACTGGGGAATCTAGAATAAAGGGGCAGAGTTTCAGGATAAGGGGCTGATCATTTAGAATTGAGATGGGGAGAAATTTCTTTACTCAAAGGGGTGTGAATCTTTGGAATTGTCTACCCAGACAGTTGTGGATGCTGCATCGCTGAATATATTTAAGACTGAGATAGACAGATTTTTGGTCTCTCAGGGAATCAAGGGAAATGGGGAGCAGGCAGGAAAGTGGAGTTAAAACCCAAGATCAGCTATGATCATATTGAATGGCGGAGCAGGCTTGATTTTCTCCTGTCCCTATTTCTTATGTTCTTAATTGGCACTTGACTGGCACTCCATCCACCACCTTAAACATTCATTCCCTCCACCACCGCAGCAGTGCGTACCATATATAAGATGCAACTCATCAAGCCTCCTACAACAGCACCTTCCAAACCTACAACCTCAGTACTACCACAGAGCATCAGGCTAGAGTTTTGTACTCAAGACTCTGGAAAGAAGCTTGAAACCTTCTGACTCACAGACAGAAATGCTACTAACTGAACCACAGCTGACATATTTTTCAAAAGCAAGCTCTTGGTTGTGTCACCTCAACGGTGAATGATATGCCATATTATATCATAACAATCTCGGTAGTTCTATGGTGTGTTCACATTGCAGAACCATTGCAATATATGAACACAAGCAGAATGTGCAGCCCCTTGAACCTGTTTTGACAATCTATTAGATCATGACTAATCTCTACTTAAACTCCATTCATCTGCCTTTGACCCATACTCCTTGATAACTGCTATCTTCACCAAAAATCTAATAATTTCAGTCCTGATAGCTTCAATTGTCCAGCATCCTCAGCTTTCAGGGGGGAGATTTACAGATATCTACTACCTGTGTGAGGAAGTGCTTTCTCATTTCACTCCTGAATGGCCTCCCTTTACAAATGAAAATTCCTTGCTTACAGTCTATCTTATGGTGTGAGGATTTGCAAAAAATACAGGTTTAGTCCCATGGATCCAGCAGCCAAAGCTAGACGTATGCTTAAGTAAACTTGTGCATGTAGGAACTATTTTACAATCTTGTTTATGCCCATTTCCACCCAAAAGACCTTCACAGGCCAGTAGTCAAGAAGGCATCAAAAAGACTGCAAAACCAGCAGTCAGGAAGACAAAGGAATTTCCAAAAAGGCATTTCATAATATAATCAAACAAAAGCTTAATAGGCAAGATAAGGACTCATGGAGTTGGGGGGTATGATATAGGTTTGGTTAATGGACAGGAAACAAAGGGTTAATAGGGCATTTTCAAGTTGGCAGTCTGTAACTAGTGGAGTGCTGTAAGTCTTAGTGCGGGGCCCCATCTATTTACAATCTATATTAATGACATAAAGAAAAAGACAGAGCCGTGTATCTAAGTTTGCTGATGATACATAGTTTGGTGGAAATATCAGCCGTGGGAAGGACACAAAGAAGCTGAAAAAGATATAGGGCAGAATTTTACGACAGCGGGATTTTACGTTCCCACTGTCGTCAATGGGATTTATAACGGCCCGCCGCATTTTACGGCCCCGTACCAACCGAAATGGGGTGTAAAATTCTGCCCATAGAGTTTAAGTAATGAGTAACAAATTGGCAGATAGAGTAAAATGTGGAAAAATGTGAATTGTTCACTTTGCTCATAAGAATAGTGTTACAAATGTGAGGTTTTATAAGATGGGCATGTTTTGGATCGTCTCTTCTAATATAAGGTAAAATGGAGTAATGAAGAAAGACATGTGACCTGCACAAATTCCACTCAATGGCCAGCCTGTGCGGCCTGATTGCCATGGGGATGGAGGACCAAGTCAGGTGTTATTGAAATCCATGTGCCAGGCTTAACACTTGGAAACAAAGGACAGAGAGGATCTGGCATTGCCACGGGTAGACTTACAGATTCCGACATAGCTATTCTTGCTTTTGTGTAGACTTACAGACTCCCAAGCAGTTGGATTGAAAATACCCTGGACACAGAAAGAGGAAAACAGCAACCATTGCAACGGCAGGGAAAAGCTGTTTTCTGCTAGCTACCAGGCAGAATGCAAGTATAAGCTTGTCTTCTAGTTAAAGAGAAGGAGCCAGCAGAGATTTAAAGTCACTGGAAGGTTCACCCTGAGGTGGCTGGGAGAAGGAGTTACCGGAGTGAGCCTTGCTGCTAGAAGTTGGCTTGGGAATTCTCAGAAGACTTGTTAATGGTGTCAATTTTATACTAGGAATTACCTTGCTGGAGATAAAGCACTGCCGTCTCCAGTAATGCCAGACAAGTCCCGTGAAAATGTTGAAATTGAAAATGTAGAAGAGAAATCAAATGACATACAGAAATCCATAACTATCTGTCAGGGGGGTTGTGTGGGGGTGGGTGCAAACCCGATCGGTGACGTGCTGTCATTATACGTGGGCGGGCTAATTAAGGCCCGCCCAGCGTGACACTCACCTGGAAGTGCTGTACAGGCCGGGGGGGGTGGGGTGGTGGGATTCCCTGAGTCGAGGCCTGCGCTCTTTATGCGTGTGAAAGAGCGCAGAAATCTCCCTGAAGCACAGAGGCGCCTCAGGGAGATTTGTTTAAGTTTTAAACATCTAATTAAAGAAATTTAAAACTTTTAAAACATTTTCCCTCACGTGACAATGTCACATGAGCTGGGATATGTCAATGAATTTTTAAAAAAATTTTATTGAATTTTTAAACACTTCATGAAACCTCATCCCGCCCGTGGATGAGGTTCCATGAAAAATGTGAAGGCCGCCTGGGCTCTTCGCCTGCCCGTCAACCTTAAGGTTGGACAGGCAGCTCATTTAATTATTTCAATTAGTTTTTAACAGGCCTTTGACAGTTTGGCGATGGCTACGAGCCGGCCGAACTGAAAATCTAAATGATGCGCGGTGAAGTGGGGACACCCTCCCGATGTCACCACGCGTCATTTTACACATCGGCAAGCAGGCCCCGCCCCTGCTTGCCGATCCGGAAATTCTACCCTAGGTCAAGCAGTATGTTTATTCTTCCCAAAGGGTTACTATTATTAGCATCATAAAAATACTTATATTTTGAGAAAGGTAAAGTTCCAAAGGCATATGGGAACAATGGAATTTATATTAAAAGGGAGAAACATGCATAAAGGATTGAGGCTATGTGTCAGGGAAGGTATTGTAAGATCTAACACAGGTGTGAAAAGCCTCCAGTATTTGTGCTTTAAACCTGCTGTCTACTGAAACCGAAGCAGGGAAAAGCCACTTTTTTTCTGCTCTCCAGGGTATTGTGGTGACTTGCCTGGATCTGTTTAAAATCTATTTGTTTTTTACTATTGCCTAAATGGGGGTGTAACTGGAAGCCAATTTAATTAGGGGTTTTAGGAGTTATTATAGTAGTAATTTGTAGATGTATGTATGTGCTTGAGATCTTTTCTTTTGTTAATAAAGGTTTAATTTAGTTTTCTAAAAATCTCTAAAGTCTTGGTGGACTTATTACTACTGAATTCAGGGCACGCATCTTGAAATAAACACAAATTGCAAAACTGTCATGATAGTGGGATTGAGTTTCCTTCATGGATTTGATCCCCTTGGCACACATTATGTGCCACATCATAACAAGGGATCATAACAAATTGAGGGCTCTTGTGGGATATGAATCCAGAAGCTGGGAATGAGTACACTGGAAATTGCCAGAGTTTAAATGAACAAGCTTTCACAGCTACTTATGCTGTACCATGACTGGGAATGCAAATATCTTTTTTAAAGTTATCGGTCTCCACGAGGATCATAACAATAGGAAAACAGAATATTTTATGTGGAACTTCTAAATGCTGATGTTCTGAGAAACTTGGGTAATAAAGGAAAACAGAACATTAGCATGCAAGTACAACAAACAATTAGGAAGCCAAATGGCATGTTGGCCTTTATTGCAAGATGATTGGAGTGCAAGAATAAAGAAATTTTGTTACAATTGTATAGGGCATAAGTGAGACCACATCTGGAGTACTGTGTGCAGTTTTGATCTCCATATTTAAGGGAGGGTATACTTGCATTGGGGGTGGTATAGCTAAGGTTCACTAGATTGGTTCCTGAAATGAAAGGGTTGTCCTATGATGAGAAGCTGAGTAAATTGGTTGTATACTCACTAGAGTTTAGAAGAATGAGAGCTGATGCCATTTAAACAAATCAGTTTCTGAAGGGGCTTGATGGAGTGGAAACTGAAAGTATGTTTCCCCTGGATGGGGAATATAAAACACAGGGGCATAGTCTCAGGATAAGGGCTCGATCATTTAGGGCTGAGATTAGGAGAAATTTATTTTCTCAATGGGCTGTGAATCTTTGGAATTGTCTAACACAGAGGGTTGTGGATGCTTCATCTCTCGGTATATTTAAGGCTGAGATAGACAAATTTTTGATCTAACAGTGTGTATCAAGGAACGTGGGGAGTGGATGGGAAAATGAAAGTGAGGCAGAGATCGGCCATAATTAGATTAAATGGTGGAGCAGGTTCAAGGAGCCATAGAGTGTTCTCCAGCTCCTATTTCTTATGTTCTTATGAATTCACCGTGGAAGGTGCCGGAAGGAGTATTTACAATGTTGTGCCATTGTCATTGTCTGCTGGGGGGGGTGGGGAATCATCTTGTTTACATGGGCCTGCTAGCGTAAGAAGGGGGCTTCATACCCCCCCATTAAATAAACCTGATTATAGCTTTTGGACCACTTAATAACAGCAACATTAAGAATTAGCACTTAAATCGTAAAGAGATAAGTATGCTGGTTTGCAGGCGTCCAAAGCCAAGGAGTGTTGGAGTGTACACCTTTACCCAGCATAATAATATTTATTAATAATAATAGTAATAATAATACTTAATCTTCAATCCTGTGCATTTGTGAATTTACAGTTGCTCATTGAGTGAATAAAAAAACAAATAAAATTAATCTGATAAAGAATTGCTGTAGAAGAGTCTCTCACCTTTTGAATGCAGTCTCCTGCTCTTGATTCAAATTATCTGATGATTCAGTGCAGTAGATTTTCATCATCAACACGTGGATGATAATCTGATAGAGAAAATCACCTGCTCATTGTAAGGAATGACAAGGTGGGCAGTTCTTCGTTAAGGTGGCAAGTGCTCCACCAGATTACTGCGCAAGTGATGAAGACAGGTATTTACCACAGTTCTTCATCAGCTACTAAATTGCAACTTTGCTGTGTCATTTGCCTTGCTTAAATCAAATTATTGGCCCATTCAAATTCTTGTAATACACAGAGGTTACAGTACACTGTAATTAGAAAGGAGATTAATTTTGAAGAAAATTACATCACGTGCTTTGATTTGTCTGTAATCAGCTCATCCCAACGAACAAACTCAAAAGTTAAATTGCTATAAACTATGACTGGAATTTTATTAAAGCCCATGTGATAAAACTGAAGAAAAAATAACTTACTTTAATTGGGACGTTGGGACTTCTGCATGTGTGTTGGCTGGGAAAGGGCTGGCTGGGAAAGGGCCGAATATGTGCAGTTAGTCTTTTTCTATGTTTTTTACACAGTTGCGCAGAAGAAAAAGAAGTGAAACTGCTGGTCAGATGACCTGAACCAGAATGCCATTAGAGAGGAGGTGTCCCAGGGAGCAGGGAGAATGTCCCAAACGATGGAGTGGGACAGAAAGATGTCCCAGAAGAAAGTCCCAGGCAGGGACAAAGACAGGGATCAGAAATAGATCCCATTGAGTCAAGATAAATGACAGGCAAAGAGAAAAAGGCTCCAAGTTAAAGCAAGAGCTGTGGAGAGCAGACTTGAAGTGAAGTGGCTTGAGAGAAGCCCAGAAGATCAGAGAGGGCAGCCGAAGGTTGGTGACTCTGTGCTGTGGGCCATAAGGGCAGTGGTGTTCTGCTTGGCACAGCCGAAGGTCCAAAAGTGAGCTTGGAAGGTGATGCTTGAGTGTACTCAGAGATGCAGGGGAAAGGAATTTCGGAAGGCGCGATTGAAACCATGGAGGTGGATCCTTGTTGAAGCTGTCCGGATGGGAGTGATGTTTGGAGAGAATTCCAGGGCAAGTTTTTCAAAGGTTAAGATTGGAAACCCTCATGAGAAAGACAGAGTTCCAGAGAGACCGGTTGGCTTACGGTGTGACATGCATCTGGGTGGGTTGTTGTGATATCCGTAGGGCAGAATCTTTTGTTTGGCGTGCGGGGCCCACACCCATACACCAACACATAAAATGGCACGCAGTGGTGTTGGGCGTGCGTTCCAACGTCACCGCATGTCATTCTGATCTTTCGTTCGGTGGGCATGCACCGGAGTCGGCTGTGTGCCCCCCAAACTGTCAAAGGCCTGTTAAGGCCCATTAATAAACTAATTAAAGCAATTGTCAGGGCAGTTCAATTTTCTTGTTTAATAAATGTTTTATTCTTTGTGTTAAAACTTCATCAGCAGACTCCTGTGAATTTGTTCAATAACTTTTCTCCAAGGTTAAAAAAAAATTAGGAGCTATCAATCCAGGTTCAACCCTCTGGAATCTGACTTGTCCAGCAGTGGCATCAGCTGGGATCGTAACATCCAGGTTGTCCTGCTGCCAGGACTAAAAATGGGATCTGAGCCCAAACAGATGGGAAGCGGGGCCCTGGGTGGCATTTTACTAGTGGCATAAAATTAAGAGGTTATCATTGGGGCAGCCGTCTAATTGAGGCCCCTCCTAGAGCTGCAGACCCAATCAGAGGGCTGAAGCTTGGCAGCCTCATCACCATCACCAATAGTGGTAGCCACTGGTGAGGCCACAGGAAGAAGAGGGCGCATCCGTGTTGAGTTGGTCTCAAAGGACATGTAGGTTTATAAATTAAATGTGCCAAAGCCAAGTAGGTAGGCCCCAGTGATCGGAGAGGTACACCCTCCAGGGGAAACACTGTAAACACATGGGAGGCCTTGCCCTGGTGGGTCATGGAGCAGCCATAAAGAAGGCCTCCATCCGGAAACCTGTTGAGATGCCGCCATGGTTTACCTGGCAGTCTTCCCAGGTGGCAGCAGCCCCTGCCGATGCTGGTAAAATGCTGGCGGAAGCAGGAAATGATTGACAATTGACCAATTAAATGGTTTAATTGACCACCTGCTTCCAGTCAGTAGGCAACCATGCTGCTGAGCTTCCCACCCTTGAGAATATCCTGTGGTCTGGGAGGACATCGGGCTACCCCGACCCCCCGGACACCTGCTGCTGCCAGTCTTTGAGGCCTCGCAGCTTGTCTCCAGAAGGCTGAAGTTGAAACTTCACTCTAATCCTTTCCATTTGTTATTGGACTCATTTTCCTAATTTTATAAATTACTCGTATGTAAAATAAATCTAACAGCCAATTTGACAAACTTACTTCAATCTTTAAATACGGTCGAAAATATTTTTCAATTTCTAAAAAAAGTGAAATTGAACTCCAACATGGTAACTTTTTTTTTTCTGGTGACCTCTCTTGAAGATTTATGTATTGGTCTGAAGCCGTCAACCGCATCTAATTATTAAACAGATACTGCTTTTCCATCTGCTAGATCTGTATATCATTACTGATAACCTTCAGCCGTGAAAAGTCATACCGCACTTAGACTGCAGACCGCAGATGACACAAGCAAGGCTTCACCAACCAGCCTACAAACACGTTGATAGGAAGGTTTTAAATCTCAGCACCTAAAGTGATCAAAACTGGATACTTATCCCTGAATTGTACAAAAGAACAAAATTGGTTATTTTGTGCTAAATCCCTATGTTATAGCCGTGATTACACTTCAAAAGTACTTTATTGTCTATCAGGTGTCTGTAAGGGCGTTCTAAGGTCATGAAAGGTGTATAAAAATGCAAGCTCTTTCTTTCTTCTAATCCTCCAATGGTTTGAGTTTTATGCTTTCAGGTATCCAATGCTTTTTGCTCCATAATTTGGTGCTGAATAACAATGGCAGTGTTCCAATGTATTGATTCAGGAAATGTCAATCCCAGTCCTGAACACAGTGGATAAGGCATGAATTTGAGCATTTCATCTACTGAATTAAGCAAGATATTCTAGGAGAGTGACAGCTTCACAGTGCATGAGGTCTCACGACTAATGGATTCCGTCCAGTGTCAGGGTTGTATCGTATTTTGCAAGTTGAATTTAATTCAAGAAGGAAAAAAGGAAGACAACTCTCTGACCTCATGCTCTTCATACTGTTGTACTAGGTTTAGTGCATTGAATTTAAAATGCAGTTTTGTTACTGGCGTTAAAGAAGGTTTAGAATAAAACTGAAGAGACGCTGCACTGCACTATTTTTAACAAGACAACTGTTTTCTTCCCATTCCTGTTTCAGCAGCACATGTTGCTAACTGAATCTCAGTCAGATACTCATCCATCGAAAGACCTCTGAGAACAATGCCCTCTGATGGATGGATATGTAATTAAATACATTTTAAAATTTTTCCCCAGGAAATTTCTTGGGGAGAAGGTTCTCCCAGTCAGCTCCAGTAACGTCAGTAAAACAAATGCAGATAGACATGTGAACGACATTCCCCTTGCCCATCTCCCTGACTGAACTTAGCTAACAAACATGCTGACTTTTTCACGAGGCAACAACAGAGAAAGTTTCAGTTCTACAGTGTAAAAAAGCTCCATTCATCATTCCCGATGATAGTAATGACCTGCAGAATATATTTCATACTGAGATGTGGTAACTTTAAGAAATAATACTTGCAAAGATATTTTATCACATGTTTAACACAAAATCATACAAGAAAGCTCTACAATGTCCTTTGGATCAAATGTAATTACATTACAATCCTCAGTTTACTATCTATTGTTGAAGTCAGTCAGTTAGCCTCCAGCAGGCATTCATTCCCCACAGGGATATCAGTGCTGTAAATGAAAAAGCAGGTAAAGAACTAACTCGATTGAATGATAAATTGAACTTCTGCAGATAGGAGTATTAACTGAAGAGGTGAACAAAATGGATAAGCACCAGGCTACAGGTGAGGCCAATGAACCTATTTTTTTGCTCATTCTCTGTCCTTTTCCAGCTCCTGGTTCAGCCTTTGTAATCAATAGTTTTTGGGTCAGCTCATGGGGTTACATGAAAAGAGGAGAATAGGGCTAATTGTATAGCTCTTTTAACGAGTCAGGTCATAACAAATAGCCTCCTTCTGCGCTATAAGGTTCTATAGTAATGAAGTACACCTCAATGTCTTTACAAACTCAGTGTGATCATTTAAGATTAGACTTTGTCCCTGTCCACCTCACAATTATATTGACACAAAAGCAGCAAGAACATTGCATTCATTCTTACTTTTATATTTCTTCCATAAATAGCTTTCCTTTCACTTTGTCTTTTTTTTTCATTTTTGGTTATGCTTGATTCTTTGCCAAATTTCTTTGCTTCTTTTAACTTGTTATTATATCCTCACCGTCAACTGAATTTTCTTTTCTGTTAGCAACCTGAATCCACTTTCTTTTTAAAAAGCTTTTAAAAAATGTATTTCTTTACAGTATACTGCTGCTCTTTCAAATATCTAGGCATTTGCAAGGGCTGAGGCAAGTCAAGGTGAAGGTCCATTCCCACCTTCTCAAGGCAAATATAGATGGACAATAAACGTAACCATTATCCCAAAAACAAATTAAGAAAAACTTATCCTTGTGCTGCCTTTGTTTTTCCCTTGTGCTTCCCATGAGGATGAAGAAGATTGAAAATCATGGAAGGCATTGCAGCAGTTCAGTGGCTGATTGGAGAGCTGATAGAAGTCGAAGGAAATACATATAATGGAGAAGCTGAGAAAACAGAGGAAATACAAAGGTGGCATAAAAAAACGACATGAGCAGCAACTCCAATTAATATAGTGGCTTTAACATAGACAGACATCCCAAAGTGCTTCACAGAGGTGAGGTCAATGGAAACCAAGCCAAATAAAAAGTTAGGAGGGGTGGTCAAAAGATTGGGGAAAGAGTCGGATTTTACAGAAGGGACGTGGGGAGGTTTCGGGAAAACATTCGGAGAGTCACATCTGGCTGCCTGAAGACTTGACTGTAAATGATGGAGTGAACAAGCAAAAAAATGAAAAATAAAGTAGCAATGGTCTCAGCTTAAATTGCAAAATAAAAGCAGAGGAATTTCCATGAAAAACTGAGAGGCAATGTTGATAAGGGATGGAGTATATTTGGATTTTCAAAAAAAAACTATCTTCAATAAGATTCCAGACAAGAGGTTCTTGCACAAAATTACAAATAATGGGATTGAGGGTGATGCAGCATGGATTGAAGATTGATTAACAGACAGAAATCAAAGAGTAAGAAGAAATGGGTCATTTTCAGGTTGGCAGGCTATAAGTCTCAGGGTACCTCAAGGATCAGTGCTTGGGCCTCACCTATTTACAATCTATGTCAATGACTTAGGTGAGACAGCCAAATGCAGTGTATTCAAGTTTTCTGATGTTCAAAGTTAGGTGGGAACATAACCGAGAGGAGGGCACAAAGAGGCTGCAAAGACAAATAAGCGGGTCATGGGAGTTACCAAAAACATGGGAGCTGGAGTATAATGTGGAAAAATGTGAAGTTATCCAATTTGGTAGGAAAAACAGAAATGCAGGTTTTTTTTTCAATGATGAGAAACTGGAAAATGTTAGTATTCAGAGGGACCTGGGTGTCCTTGTACACAAATCACAGAAAGATAATATGCAGATATAGCAAGTGATTAGAAAGGCAAATTGAATTTTAGACTTCAGTACAAATAGATTGGAGTATTGGAGTGAAAACGTCTAATGCAATTATAGAGGACAGGGTTCCCAAAACTTGGGTCGTGATAAGGTTTCTGTTATTAAATGAAAGAAAAAGAAAAATCTATGGACAGCATTTTTATCATGTATATGTTCAGGTGACTGATTGTGATTCTTGGACAATTTTTCCTGATTTTAAAAACTTTATTTACCGCTTTTCAGGCCTTCAGTTCCATGAGGTAGCTCTCTGTCTTCAGGGAGCTTTCTGTCAGTGCTCATCCACACTCACGCTGATGTCAGTGCCCGCCCTCCTCCCACCCCCACACTGGCAGTGCTGAGATTCTCTGCGCACACTTCACGCTGGCTGGCTGTTAATTGGCCAGCCAGCGTGAAATCGGGGTCGGGGGCCAATCGTGGTCGGTGGTCCGTTCCCCGGCCAATCCTGGGCTGGTTGATCGTGCCCACTGACTTAAAAATTCTGCCCCTGGAATTGGCACTGAGGCTCCATCACATGGGCACAGATGATTCTTAACTTGGCAGCCCCATCAGAATCTTCAAAATATTGTGGGCAAAATCATTCGCCCCCTGCTTAACAACTCCCACAACTTCCACCCCGCCACCCTGCTCAACAACTCCATGTCCCCAACCTCCAATCAACAACTCCAATGCCCCCAGCTCCCATTCTGGGGTCGCACCAATTTTCAAGCATTAAAATGGGGTCACAGTGGGAAAAAGTTTGGGAAGCACTGATATAGGGTCCTGGTAAGACCACGCCTGGAATTAGTGCACAATTTAGGTCTCATCACCTAAGAAAGGACATGTTTACCTTAGAGGGAGCCTTAATTGGCCCACCCATGTAAAATGGCGGCGCGGACCCGATAGGGGGCGCCGATCGGGTTCGCACCCCCTCCCACCCACCCCCGCACAACTCCCACCCGACAGGGGAAAAATTCTGTCCATTGTTTCCACAGATTAGCTTTGAATTTACTCCCTTCTTCAAGTGCAGGCTGTTAATACAATTAATGACAGAAATGGCCACGGGTTCCCTGGATTGTGCAGAAATTCCATTGATACTTATAGTGGTTACTGAGCGACCATTCGGAATCCATATCCCCACACCATAATTTGCGAGCGGTAAAATGTGGCAATCACTACCCACAGGGAGTAGTTGGAAGTGAGTAGCATAACTGCATTTGAGAAGCAGCTAGATGAGAACATGAGAGTGAAAGGAATAGAAGGATTGTTGATGGAATTAGATGAAGAGAGGTGAGAGGAGGCTCATAGGGAGCATAACATTGGCACAGACTAGTTGGGCCAGATGACCTATTTCTATGCTGTAGAATCTATGGGCGGAATCATCCCAGATTTGCACTAAGTGAGGTAGCGGGCGGATAATACGACGTTTTACCTGCCGGCCGCAATGGCGGCTTCTCATGCTGTATCGTCCCAAACCTGCCGCAATAATTATACATTCCCGGTAAACCCACTGTTTCCATGGCAGGCGGGGTCCGATTCGCCCGCCACGCCGTCACCTCACCACTTCATCACGCTGGGTGGCACATTTAAAGTGCAGTCACGTGCACACCTCTCAGTGCTTCCAGCCCAGGACTGCTCCAAATAAGACATGCCAGGGTAATGCAACCATCTCATCACTCTAAACTCACACACTCAAGCCCATCACACATCTACTGGCATCTCACTCACTGCCAGCTCAAGGGACATCAACATCCATTCTCACACTCATACCCTCACATGTCCATCCGGCCTCATCTCCTCTGGAGACTGCCTCCTTAGCCCCCACCATCTTAAGGGCACTGGCACAGATCAACAGGTGCTCCCACACATACCCTGGGATACCCACCCTTCCTCATTACAGCCCTCGCCCTGCAGCTTCTTCCCTCGCCTAAGGCTACTTCTCCCCTTCCTCAAGCAAGCCCTAGCCCTGTAGCCATGCAAAGCCACCCCTGCCTTATGGCTGGTCTGGTCGATAAAGACCTGCCCGTGAGCCCCTCTAAAAGTACTGTTGTGCTGTCTGTGAAGCCTGGCGCTGAAGACTGTGAGTGCTGCCGGAAGCAAGGTAGGCAAACAAACCTCGAAATCCCGAGCGAAGTGCAGCTCGCCAGCCGCATGTCGCTTATGAAACGCGTCGGTGTGCAATCATGTAGATGACGATCCAGCGTGCTGGGCTGAGTATGGCGGGCTAGCCTTATAATGACATGCGGATGTATTACAATCAGGTTCCCGATGTCCAATGGTGGGAAACATGGGTTGAGTGGACGATCACAAACTAGTTTGGCAATGTCATGAAACCAATTTTTGGCCTTCTCGCCATATTGTCTGCTCATGCCGCTGAGCATGCCCAATGCCTGCAGGCATGGATGATTCCACCCTACGTAATTCTATGTAAGTACCTGCATAAAATAAATGCAAACACAATCCCACCAATCAGGAGTAACAAGTGCCTCACTCTCAGACCTTCTGGCTTTTGCTGCTTCTATTCCACAGCCATTATTATATGGAACCCCACTGGGAAAACCATTCGCGCTCCTTAGACTGTCTGAACATGTGGGGTCTGAAAAGGCTCGGATACACTGAGACTGACAGCACATTAGTTAAGTGTAGTGCATATCTCAGTAAGAACTATTATTCTAAAACTATGTGAAGTAAACTGCTATTAAACTCCAGAAATCTCAGGTCCGCCAACATGAGGTGACTTGGAGCCACACTGTGCCTAACTTTCTGGTCAAAAATCTATACCTATTATTTTGCGTAAATTCAGGAACCTCATGTAAGTTTATCTGTTGAATAGAATGGAGCTATGCAAACGAACAATGATGTATCTCTGAAAAGATGCAAGCAATCAAGAAAATTCAGAGCTATGTGTTGCTATAGATTGGCTGAAATTAGTTATGGAAAAAAAGTCAAGAGTTCCCAGGCAATTCCAGATCATTAAGCTAACACTCAACTGTATCATGAATTAACTACAATACAATCAGTTTGCATTACTGCAGAAATTGCTGAAGGATGCATGATACAAAGAAGGATATGGAAGGTTTAGTGGGAATGCTTTTTGTGTGTTACAAAAAACTAGGAAACTATACAAATATAAAAGAATAACAGTTATTATGAATTAAACCAAAATCTTGTTGTTTCCCCTTGTTAAAAAGATATACAGTTTAAGAATGATGTTTCCGTTGGGAAACACCATTCCCCCAAGCAGCCCATGGATATCACTGCATGTGTCTCTCCCCTACAGTAATGTGCACCATCTAGTGGTCTGTTCTAACAGTGGCAAAACATACTTCAAACACTGACAGTTATCAAGCAGCCTTGGGTCATGAATTAATGACAGTTTGTTGTGATATTAAGAGCAACAAAAATGGACATCAGGAATATTCTGTTCAAAGCTTTGCCCTTAGGGTTTTGGCTGTTCAAGTTGCTGCAATTTCAAAATAGAAAGCATTGCCAAAATTTTGAGCCTTATGGCTTTTCTGATTACTCGTAGACTCATAGACATTTATAACACAGGAGGCAATTTGGCCCATCGTGTCCACACCGGTCAACAAAGATCTGACTACACTAATCCTGTTTACCAGCACTTGGCCCATAGCCCTGGAGGCTATGGCAATGCAAGTGAATATCTAAATACTTCTTAAATGTTACGAGGGTTTCTGACTCAACCATCCTTTCAAGCAGTGAGGTCCAGGCTCCCACCACACTCTGGGAGAAAACATTTTCCCTCAACTCCACTCTTATAATTCTACCTCTTACCTTAAATCTACGGCCCGTGGTTATTGACCCCTCCGCTAGTGGAAAAAGTGCCTTTCTATCCACCCTATCTATGCCCCTCATAATCTTATACACCTCCATCAGGTCCCTTTTCAACCTTCGCTGCTCCAAGGAAAACAACCCCAGCCTATCCAATCTTTCCTCATAGCTCAGACCCTCCGGCCCAGGCAGCATCCCGGTAAATCTCCTCTGCACCCTCTCCAGTGCAATCATATCCTTCCTATAACGTGGTGATCAGGACCAGAAATTTCCCCCTGTCGGGGGGGGTTGTGCGGGGGCAGGCGCGAACCCAACCGGTGCCCCTGACCAGGGACGCACCGCCATTTTACGTGGGCAGGCCAATTAAGGCCCGCCCAGCATGAAGCTCGCCCGGAAGCGCTTTGTGGGCATGGGAGGGCGGGATTCCTTGAGAGGCTCCCAGCCCTCTTTCGTGCATGTGCGTGAAAGCGCAGAGATCTCCCCAAGGCTCGGAGGTGCCTCAGGGAGATTTGTTTCACTGCTAAGGTTTTAAACAAAGGTTTTTAACACTTTTAAAGCATGTCCCCTCATGTGACACTATCACATGAGCTGCGACATGTCAAATAATAGAAGTATAAATTTTTAGAAAATTTTAAAACACTTCATGAAACCTCATCCCGCCCGTGGATGAGGTTTCATGAAAAACGCGAAGGCCGCCTGGGCTCTTCGCCTGCCCGCCAACCTTAAGGATGGACGGGCAGCTCATTGAATGGAATTAATTAGGTTTTAAATGGCCTTAATAGGCCTTTGACAGTTTGGCACGCCCGCCGAACTGAAAATCAAAATGACGCGTGGTGACAGCGCTGCGCGTCATTTTATGCGTCAGATGAACGGGCCCCACTCCCGCTCGCCAATGGGAAAATTCTTCCCTAGAACTGCACGCAGTACTCCAGTTGTGGCCTAACCAGCATTTTATACAGTTCCAGCATAACCTCCCTGCTCTTGTATTCTATGCCTTGGCTAATAAAGGCAAGTATCCCATATGCCTTCTTAACCATTTTACCTGCCTGCCCTGCTACCATCAGGGATCTGTGGATATGCACATCACGGTCCCTTTGATCTTCAGTACTTCCCAGGGTCCTACCATTCATAGTGTAATCCCTTGCCTTGTTAGCCTTCCCCAAGTGCATTACCTCACACTTTTGTACGTTGAATTTCATTTGCCACTGCTCTGCCCACCTGACTAGTCCAATGATACCCTCCTGCAGTTTACGGTTATCCTCCTTACTATTTGCCACCCTACCAATTTCTGTGTCAGACGCAAACTTCTTGATCATGCCCCCTACATTTAAGCCCAAATCATTTATGTACACTACAAACATCAAGGGCTGCAGCACCAAGCCCTGCGGAACCCCACTGGAAACAGAATTCCAGTCACAGAAATATCCCTCTGCTTCCTGCCTCTCAGCCAATTTTGGATCCAACGTGCCACTTTGCTTTGGACCCCATGGGCTCTGACTTTCTTGCTCAGTCTGCCATGAGGGACCTTATCAAAAGCCTTGCTCAAGTCCATGTAGAGCACATCAAATGCATTACCTTCATCAATACTTCTAGTTACCTCCTCAAAAAATTTGATCAAATTTGTCAAACACAACCTTCCCTTAACAAATCCATGCTGACCAATTCTGATTAATCCGTGTCTCTCCAGATATATTCTGACCCTCAGAATTCTTTCTAGTAACTTCCCCATCACCAAGGTTAGGCTGACTGACCTGTAATTTCCTGGTCTATCCCGTCTTCCCTTTTTTAACAATGAGATAACGTTAGTAGTCCTCCAGTCCTTTGACACCTCACCTGTGGCCAGAGAGAATTTTAAAATTTCTGCCGGGGCCCCTGATATCTCGTCCCTTGCTTCCCTCAACAGCCTGGGATACATTTCACCTGGGCCTGCGGATTTTTCCACATTTAAGGCCACTAAACCTGCTAGCACCTCCCCTCTCTCTATGTTAATTTCCTCTAATATTTCACATTCCTCCACCCTGATGTCTATATCTGCGCCACCCTTTTCCATTGTGAAGACCAACGCAAAGTATTCATTGAGGACTGTACCCACGTCTTTCAGGTCCACACGTAGATCACCTATATGGTCCCTAATTGGCCCTTCTCTTTCCCTAGCTATTCTCTTCCTCTTTATATATTTAAAAAAACCCTTTGTGTTTTCCTTTATTCTACCTGCCAATGCTTTCTCATGCACTCTCTTAGCTTTCCTAATTTCCTTTTTAAGTTCCCCCCTGAACGTTTTATGCTGCTTGAGGCACTCTGCCATTTTGAGACCTTGCTTTATGCCTTAAGCTTCTCTTTTTTTTCTTAATCATAATCTTTATGTCCCTTGGCATCCAAGTTTCTCTGGACTTCGTCACCCCACTTTGTCCTTACAAGAACATATTTGCCCTGCACTCTGGATATTACCTCCTTGAATGCCTCCCACTGCTTTGAAAAAATTGTATCTGCAAGTAGCTGCTCCCAGTCCACTTGGGTTAAATTGTATCTGAACTTACTAAAATTAGCCTTTCCCCAGTTTAGAACTTTTATTCCTGGCCCAACCTTATCCTTTTTCATAACTATCCTAAATCTAACTGAGTTATGGTCACCATCTCCAAAATGCTCTCCTACTGATACGCCTTCCACCTGCCTGGGGTCATTTCCGAATATTAGGTCCAGAACTGCCCTGTCCCTTGTTGGGCTTTCTACATACTGGCTAAAAATGTTCTCCTGGTTGCAACTTTTGCACCCTCCCTACCTCGCACACTAAAGCTATCCCAGTTAATGTTTGGGTAGTTAAATTCCCTACTAGCACTGCCTTACTATTCTTACACTTCTCTGAAATTTGACTACATATTTGATCCTCTATCTCTCCCTGACTGTTTAGGGCCTATAGTGCACACCCAACAGCGTTTTTGCCCCTTTTGTGTTTCTTACTTCTACCCATATGGCCTCATTTGATGATCCTTCCGCGATATCATCCCTCCTCACTGCTATAATTGATTCCTTGTGATATTGTGATCCCCCTCCTCTTCTATTCCGCTCTCTATTTATTTTAGACCCCCAGATAGTCAGCGGGAAATTGAAGAGCAAATATATGCACAATTTGTGGAGGTGTGTAAAAACAATAACAATAGGGTAATTATATTAGGTGATTTCAACTTTCCCAACATTAATTGGGGTAGACATATTGTTAAGGGCTTGGATGGAGTGGACTTCTTGAAATGTGTACAGGAGAACTTTTTAGGTCAATACATAGAGGGTCCAACAAGGGACAGCGCAGTGCTGGACTTCGTTCTGGGGAATGAAGCCGGACAGGTGGCTGAGGTGGTGGTGGGCGAGCACTTTAGCGATAGCGACCACAACATGGTACAGTTTAAGTTTGTGATGGACAAAGAAGTCGACAAGTTACAAAAAAATGTTTTGGATTGGGGGAGAGTGGATTTTAGTAAAATAAGGCAGGATCTGGCCAAGGAAGACTGGAACAGCTACTTGTGGGGACATCTACAGAGGAGCAGTGGGGGGGTGTTCAAAAAGGAAATGGGGAGGGTACAGGCTCAACATGTTCCCTCTAGGGTGATAGGAAGGAGTAACAAGCACAAAGAACCATGGATGACCAGAGATATTCAGGTTACGATGAGAAGGAAAAGGGAGGCTTTTAGCAGGTACAAGGGAAGCAAATCAGCAGAGGCATTAGTGGAATACAGAAAGTGCAGGGTGGAGCTTAAGAAAGCAATTAGGAAAGCAAAGAGGGGATATGAGAAAGCTCTGGCTGGTAAAAGTAGGGAAAATCCCAATATATTCTATAAGTATATCAGTGGGAAGAGGATAACCAGGGAAAGAGTAGGGCTCATAAGGGACCAAGGGGGCAACCTATGGGTGGAGCCAGAGGACATCGCTAGAGTGTTGAATGAATACTTCACATCCGTCTTCACCCAGGAGAATGAGGATGAAGGTATCAAACTCGGGGAGAGAGACTGCACGGTTCTTTAGCAAATTGATATAGGGAGTGACAAGGTATTGGAGGTGTTGACAGGCTTAAAAGTGGACAAATCTCCAGGTCCGGATGATTTGTGTCCCAGACTGCTGAGGGAGGCGAGGGAGGAGATCGTAGGGGTTCTGGCCCAAATTTTTAATTCCTCTCTGGCCATGGGGGAGGTGCCAGAGGACTGGAAAACAGTTAATGTGGTTCCGCTATTTAAGAAGGGTTGTAGTGATAAGCCAGGGAACTACAGGCCAGTGAGTCTCACGTCAGTGGTAGGGAAACTACTGGAGAAAGTTCTGAAGGAGAGAATCTTTCTCCACTTGGAGAAGCAAGGTTTGATCAGGGATAGACAGCATGGCTTTGTCAGAGGGAGGTCATGCCTAACAAATTTGATTGAATTTTTTAAGGAGGTGACCAGGTGTGTAGATGAGGGTAGTGCAGTTGATGTAGTTTATATGGATTTCAGCAAAGCCTTTGACAAGGTCCCACATGGGAGACTTATAAAGAAGGCAAAGGCACATGGGATACAGGGTAATTTGATAAGGTGGATTCAAAATTGGCTTAATTGTAGGCGACAGAGGGTGATGACAGAAGGGTGCTTTAGTGACTGGAAGCCAGTGTCCAGTGGCGTACCACAGGGATCTGTGCTCGGTCCCCTATTATTTGTCATTTATATAAACAACATAGATGACTATGTGGGGGGTAGGATTAGTAAGTTTGTGGATGACACAAAGGTTGGCCGGGCGGTTAACTGTGAGGTTCAGTGTCTTGGGCTACAGGAAGATAGAGACGGGATGGTCAAATGGGCAGATAAGTGACAGATGGAATTTAACCCTGAAAAGTGTGAGGTGATACATTTTGGAAGGAGTAATTTGACAAGGAAGTATTCAATGAACGGCATGACATTAGGACGTTCTGAGGAACAAAGGGACCTTGGCGTGTGTGTCCATAGATTTCTGAAGGCAGAGGGGCATGTTAGTGGGGTGGTGAAAAGGCATATGGGACACTTGCCTTTATCAATTGAGGCATAGATTACAAAAGTAGGGAGGTTATGTTGGAGTTGTATAGAACCTTGGTGAAGCCACAGCTGGAGTACTGTGTGCAGTTCTGGTTGCCACATTATAGGAAGGATGTGATTGCACTGGAGGGGGTGCAGAGGAGATTCACCAGGATGTTGCCTGGGATGAAACATTTAAGTTATGAAGAGAGGTTGCATCGGCTTGGGTTGTTTTTGTTGGAGCAGAGAAGACTGAGGGGCGACCTGATCGCGGTATACAAGATTATGAGGGCCATGGACAGGGTGGATAGGGAGCAGCTGTTCCCCTTAGTTGAAGGGTCAGTCACAAGGGGGCATAAGTTCAAGGTGAGGGGCAGGAGGTTTGGGGGGGAATGTGAGGAAAATCTTTTTTACCCAGAGGGTGGTGATGGTCTGGAATGCACTGCCTGAGAGGGTGGTGGAGGTGGGTTGCCTCACATCCTTTAAAAAGTACCTGGATGAGCACTTGGCACGTCATAATATTCAAGGCTATGGACCAATTGCTGGTAAATGGGATTAGGTAAGTAGGTCAGGTGTTTCTCATGTGTCGGTGCAGACTTGATGGGCCGAAGGGCCTCTCCTGCACTGTGAGTCTGTGATATCCTGTTTGGATACTCTATAACCGAGAATGTTGAGCTGCCAATCCTGCCCTTTTAGCCAAGTCTCAGTCATAGCTATGATATCATACTCCCACGTGTCTATCTGTGCCCTCATCTTGTCTGTCTTATTCCTCAGGCTCCTTGCATTAAAATATATTCCATTTAGCCTTGCTAAACGCACTTCTTTCTTATCTAGCCTACGTTTCCTCTGCCCTCCAAACTCACTTACTCGCATTTTAACTTTTAATTCCATCTCAGCTTCTCTCCTCTCTGAACTACTTTTGGGGATCCCACCCCCCCTGCCAATTTAGTTTAAATCTGCCCCGATTACTTATAGGCATGGCTACTTCAGTTTGATAAGTTTATTCTATCAAGCTGCTAAATCTAAGACCCAAGCATAAACTCCTATGATGGCTCAACTGATTAAGACAGTGAGGAGCCACATAGACCACGGGGACCACAGATACATTTCCTTGTCTGTGCTGACTTAGCTGATCTGCGACCTTGGAAACAGTCAAAACATCATAACAAAAACAAAACATTGCAGATCTGTAATTCGAAAATAAAAAGCGAAAGCACTCTGCAGGCCAGGCAGCATCTGTGGTGAAGGAAACCAAATTTCAGGTTGATGATCTTTCATCAGAACTGGAAGAGATCAGGACTGAACACATTATAAGCAATTGCAGAGCCAAGGAAAGTTCAGGCAGGAAAAGAAAAGGAGGGAAGGTCTCTGGTCGGGTGGAGGGCAGGAGTGATTAAATGCCAAAAGTGATACAAGGCAAAAAGAAGTGCTAAAAGCAAAATACTGCGGATGCTGGAAATCTGAAACGAAACAGAAAATGCTGGAAAAACTCAGCAGGTCTGACAGCTTCTGTGGAGAGAGAGAGAGGTAACGTTGACTCTTCATACAGGCTCAAAACATTAACTCTGTCTTTCTTTCTGCAGACGCTGTTAGACCTGCTGAGTTTTTCCAGCATTTTCTGTTTTTGTTTCAAAAAGAAGTGCTGAAGTCCTGTTGGTTTGACAGATGAGTGTTCAGCAAGTTAAAAAAAGTGATAATGTAATAATGAGACAAATATAGAAACACAATGGGTCCAGAGGAGGTGCAAATGGTTATGGTAGAATAGCAGAGGAGGAGCGAAGCAAGGTAAATCTGGCCAAGAGAAGGCTCCCTCAACTCAGGAATGGGGCAGAAGAAAGAAGGTATACCCCATGGATCAGATCATTATAATTGGCTTCACATTCAGGTTTAAGCTGGTGAAAATCAGCCTGAATTTATATCCCTGACCACGACCCCGCAATGTGAAGCGAGACAGAACTGCGTTTAGCTGTAAACGTTCCCCAACCCTACTAATCAAAATTCCCAGATAAATAATGAAGGTCAAGTAGGGGAAGCTAACAATGTGATCATGCTTCAACAATGAGCCAACCCCTTCATCAGAGAAAGGAAAGGGAAAAACTTCTTAGGTAGAATTAAAAAATATATATTGTTTATTAGCAATAGGTTACTGAAATTCACCACGTTGGTCCGTTCAAGCAACTTTGGGCTATTATGCTACATCATCTTCAATTTGTATATGCCATTGGGATAATGTACATCCATGATAGGATAACCTCTGTTGAAAATACAGTGACCCATGTGATTTATTGGCAGTCCAAAATGAACAGATTTTATCTAGCTGTGATTTTAAGAGACTTTGTTATCATCTTGAGAAAATGTGCCAAAATTAAACAGCTTTATCGAGCAATGTCAGCACCTGTCAAACCCATTTTTTAGCACGCAATTCTATGAACTGCACAGAGTACCATCAGCAAATGACATACAGGATTATAAAACAGCACTTTGTATCAATGTGATGTTGCTCTATGATTTCTCTACACTTCATTCAACACAGTTCCTTCAGCAGATTTTGCTTTAGAGACATATTACTAGCATTGTATTCAAACCCCATTAAACAGTGCCTTTGTCTCATCAAAGCATACATGCAAATTCAAAAAGAATAAATCAGAGGGACTTGAAATAAATAATGGACTGGAATGAGAAATGGTGCAGTTGTGGCTAATTTGTCTTACGAGCATCACAAGAACAAAATTATATCAATGCAGAAAGCACATGTTCTAAAGCAATAAATGACAATACTTGACATTTTGAAAAAAAAATCAAGTTAAATATCCGAGTGTTACAGTAAAAAAATCACAGGGCAAAATGTCCTTTTAAGTAATCTCATGGTTTTCTTCTATAAGGTACTTTCAGAAGTATTTGCAATTGAGTAGAGCTTTATCCTGTCTTCCAGAAATGCCCTCAAGATCTTTATACCCAATCAGATGCTTTGAAATGCAGTCACCATCATTTTTGTAGGTGAATGCAGCAGCCATTTTTCTCACAGTAAAAAACAGGAATGAGATAAATGATCAGTAAACCTGTTTTTACTTTTTTTAAGGGAAGGGGTATCAGGTCTATTTGTTGCAGGGGGATATAACAATATTGCCTCTGCCAACTCATTCATAGCGGTAAAAGTAGGCACCTTCCAGCATTCCGAGTTTCTTCAAACGTAACTTCTGCTGCTGAGGAAGTTAATGGACCCCAAAAAGGGAGCGGGATGGGGGATGGGGCTTGGATGACACAACATGAAAATATAGTTCATTGTGGGGGGCACTGCTTCAACTTCATGATCCCTAAACAAGCAGTGCACCCTGCAAGAGTCCAGCAATGTGAGGGGGTGTAAAATGGAGGACAGGTATTTTTTTACAGCAAAGGGAGGAAGACTGGATAATAATTGACCCTTACATGGCTGCTCCTCTTATGGTGCTGCCACTCAACGTTGCTGCTGTTCTCGGCTCTGCAGAAAATATTGATCTTCCAAACCCATTCCTCAGTCTCAATTTCCGCCCCAATTTCCCCAGACCCCAGTAGCTGGCTTGTCCACGCCACCTGCAACCCCACTAGCTTCTTTTAAATTCTGAGTTGTCCTCTCTCCCTCAAGCCCCCAATTCACAATCTCCTTGTCTCCTCAAACCGCTAATGAACAATTACCACTCTCCCTCTCTCTCCAAATCCCAACAGTTCAGCTCCCCCCTCACTCTTGCCTCGCCCTGACAAATCCTGAGGCCCAAGTTTTCATAAAAAATGTAATCCATTTAAATGCACAGTTCTTTGTTGGCAAAAAAAAATAATGCAACACTTTTTATCTTTGTAACTGTAGTGTTACTTAGAAAATGTAAATTCAATTTGAAACCCTGACATGTGATATTCTGAAAGGAAACTGCTACATAGTTTTATAGGGCAAGCTGCATTTGTGCGAAACAGATTAAATGTTGAGTGATGTAGCAATTCATTTCAAATAATTGCTTGTGTTTAGATGCAAACTCAAATTACAGAAGGATTGACAACCTTAATTTCGAGACGTAAGGGCTATCCCAGTTGTTAAGAGTGTCCCTGCCATCCTTATGTTAATTTTTAGGAAAGGTAGTTTCATTAAATCACAAAAACAGATCAAACTAAGGACAGCAACGGCAACATCAAGCACTGGTATTGTCTATCCAGTTGCAAGAACTGCACTGTTTGAAGTTTATTTTAATATTCAAGTTTTCAGAAATATCAGGTTTGTTGCTCCCTGGGGGTTTAGTTTTTTCTTAGTCAGCCTTGTCAAAAGAATACTTTTTCTTAAAAGCAAAATGTTAAGCTAACATGACAAGGGACAGAAGCCACAGTTGGTACAACAGCTGAGCACATTGGCCTTGATATTTATACGAATGTGAGGAAGGTCAGGGTGTGAGGAGGACTAGGGAACAGTTTAGAGGTCAGGTCAGGTCTGGCTGATTCTAATGGCATTTTTTTTAATCTCCCAGGCCTGGCCATTGTCAGCCAGATTGAAAGGTTGGCTGGTTGTGGAGCGGTAAGGACTGCTGCACCAGGATGCAGCTGGGGAGATCAGAGAAAAATACAAAGATCATGAGTTAGGGAGGGCCATCGGTCAGGGGAGGTGGAGCCTACAGAGATCGCAGGACAGGGAGAAAATTGGGAGGGAAGGGAGGAGATTGTTGGGTGGGGGTGGGGGGGTGGTGGGGGAGGGGGGGGGGGGGGTCGGGTGGGGGGAGGGGCAACCATTGAAAACAGTGCAGAGATAGGCATGGCAGAGGTACTGGGAGAAGATCACAATCAGGGGGAAGATTAAGGGGTGGTCAGTGAGAAGATTGTGGGGAGACCGGGAGAAGATTACCGGATGAAGAGAAGACCATGGGGTGACAAGGGGGAGATTGCAAGGAAAAGATTATTGGGAAGCTGGAAGAAGTTCATTGGGTGGTATAAGGGAGATGAATAAGGGGGAGTCCAGGAGAAGATTGGTGAGACCAACGTGAGGAGAAGACTGGGGATGCTGGGAGAAGATAATGCATGGTGGGAGTGCTGGTCGCGGGGGTTTGGGATAAAAGTTCTGAGGGTGACTTGGAGAAGTTAGGATTGGGAGAGGCAAGGGAGGAGATTGTGGGAGGCCTGGGAGAAGATTAAGGGGGGACCGGGGATGAGATTGTGGGGAGACCAGGAATGAGATCATGGGGGCTCCAGGGAGGAGATCGCGGAGTTGGGTAGGGTGAGGGGGTGGGGGGAGTGGGGCTGGGCTGTGCTGTGGGAAGTGCCAGGGCAAGATCATGTGGGATACAAGCAATCATTTGAGGATCTGGGAGAAGATTGTGGGGGTACTGGACTGGATAGATGATTGTTGCTGGGGTTGGAGAGGGAAATGATCAGGTTGGGGAGAAGATCAAGGAATGGGATCAGGGGAAGATCATGGGCTAATGGGGGAAGATCATGGGGGGCCAGGGAAGATCATGGGGGGGATATGGGATGATCATGGTGGGGGGGAAGGACCAGGAAAAGATTATGGCTGAGATTGGGGCGGGATGAGATCCGACGGGGGACCAGGTGAAGACCATGGAGGTGGGACTGGGGGAAGATCATAGAGGTTGTGAGGGGTGTGGTGGATCAGGAGAAGATCATAGGGGTAGGGAACTGGGGGAAGATCATGGAGGACATTGAGCGAGATCATGGGGGGACCTCGGGAGAATATCATGGGGCTCAGGGAAGATGACGGGGGGATGGGGGATGAGGGAAAATCATGGGGGTACGAGGAAGATCAAGGGGGGAACAAGGAAGGATAAAGGTCATCGCCTGAACAGTGCTTCTGTCACCAGTTTGACACAACTATGGACAGCTGATTGGGAGACTCCACACAGATCCCCCACTGACTCCTAGAAAGAGCCGGAGGCATAGAAGTTGAGGGCTGCTGTGACCTTCAGAGCCACTGACATGGCGTGTCCACCCACACAGTCAGAGCTGATCTTAGGCCCAATCATCTGGCAAATGTCTCCCTTGAGAGACGGAGCCTCCTTCGGCACTGCACCTCAGACATATTGAGGTAGCTGCTTTGCTGCCTGTATACCCTGGCAGCAGGATGGTGGCGTCTTCTGCGGCTCCTTCTGCCTTGGACTACCTGCTGGCCCTTTACCCCTTGTGCTTGCGCCTCTCCTCACAGAATCACAGAATCACACAGTATAGAAAGGCCCTTCGGCCCATCGAGCCTGCACCGACACGTAAGAAACACCTGACCTACCTACCTAATCCCATTTGCCAGCACTTAGCCCATAGCCTTGAATGTTATGACGTGCCAAGTGCTCATCCAGGTATTTTTTAAAGGATGTGAGGCAACCCGCCTCCACCACCCTCCCAGGCAGTGCATTCCAGAACGTCACCACCCTCTGGGTAAAAAAGTTTTTCCTCACATCCCCCCTAAACCTCCTGCCCCTCACCTTGAACTTATGTCCCCTTGTGACTGACCCTTCAACTAAGGGGAACAGCTGCTCCCTATCCACCTTGTCCATGTCCCTCACAATCTTGTACACCTCGATCAGGTCACCCCTCAGTCTTCACAACCCAAGTCTATGCAACCTCTCTTCTTAACTTAAATGTTTCATCCCAGGCAACATCCTGGTGAATCTCCTCTACAACCCCTCCAGTGCAGGTGCCTCCTCTGCCTTCTGCCCCTCTCTTCCTCCTCAGAGGAGGTGCCTCCAGCGCAGACCACAATCCCCATTACCAGGGTAAAAGAAGGCTGTCTGATACCTGGAAGGGTCCACACGGTTTGAATCCTCTGGGGACCTGGCGGACAGTAATGCATCCTGAAATAAAGCCTGGAAATGCTAAGAATGTAGCCCCGAACAGAGATGAAGCTGCCATGTAGCAATAAGCAACCAGCTGCAAACTATCTCCAAAACTGCTCACTACGCACACTGGCAATGCTGCTGACCCTTTTTATCCCACACTTGGATGAAGTTTGTGAAGATGTCGGCTGGCCGCCTGCCCGTTTTGCCTGTGCGACGAGCAGAAAATTGCACGGGCAAGGAAAAATCAGAGTCAATTGGACTGTTAAGGGCCTTAAGTGACCTGTTAATTAATGGCGGGCACTGCTCCGGCACCCGCGCGCACCCCCTGAGCGAAATATCACGCGAGTGCGCAATGACTTTGGGACGCTCACCCGACATCATCGCGCACCATTTTACTCCTGTTTGGGTCGGGTGCGCGCCCACCCACGAGATATAAAATTCTGCCCCGGTAGGGTATTTTGTCATGATCCCCTGGAGACCAACAAATGAAAAGATACAAATTTACCAAACAACCCCAGCGAAAAACCAATGGACAAGATTTCACATTTTATACCTTTTACTTTAAAAATCAAACCAAAATTGACATGAGCTATACATGAATTAACAGGCAAATCACAGTTAATATGAACAATAAATTATCCATTAAGAAGCAGATACAAATATAGACCTCTCAGATTTACTGGACAATCCACTCAGCATATATGGCACCAATTTCAGCTACAAAAGCCTTCAAAGTGCTAAACTTCATCAGGAAAAGTTCCAGCTTCTTTTCTTCAAGGATTTAGCCACTGGTTTTCATCCAACAGCCATTCCCAATCAACTCGAGTTTCATGGGTACGGTCTTCCCAAAATGGCGCACTCCTGCAGAATTTCCTTAGCTCTGCTCACGACAGTCTTAAATGGCTTAGATCCACCCTGTGCACTTTATGGCAGTGTCTGGTCAGTCATGGAGTCATAGAGGTCAACAGCACAGAAAAAGGCCCTTCGGCCCTTCGAGTCTGCACTGGTCAAACAAGTACCTAACTATTCTAATCCCATTTTCCAGCACTAGGCCCATAGACTTGTATGCCATGGCATCGCAAGTGCACATCCAAATACTTCTTAAATGTTATGACGGTTTCTGCCCTTTCAGGCAGTGAGTTCCAGATTTCCGCCACCCTCTGAGTGAAAAATTTCTTCCTCACATCCCCTCTAAACCTCCTGCCCCTTACCTTAAATCTATGCCCCCTGGTTATTGATCCCTCCACCAAGGGGAAAAGTTCCTTCCTGTCTACCCTATCTATGCTCCGCATAATTTTATACACCTCAATCATATCCTTCCTCAATCTCCTCTGCTCCAGGGAAGATAACCCCAGTCTATCCAATCTCTCCTCATAACTAAAACTTTCCAGCCCAGGCAACATCCTGGTAAATCTCCTCTGCACTCTCACCAGTGCAATCAATCCTTCCTATAATGTGGATTCCAAGACTGCATGCAATACTCTAGCTGTGGCCTAACCAGCGTCAATTCCAAACCAGTCAGTTCCTTTAACATAACTGAAGCAGTGGCAGTTTATTTTTCATTTATCTCCACTCCCAAATCCAGCCTTCATGTTCTTCTGCCTAGCTGTACTGCAACACTGGGTCTGAGCTCAGGTGGCTCTGCGTCTTTTTATCTGGTTTCAACCAGCTTCAGTTTCCCTGTGAACTGACGTTTCTAGGAACATTGAAACATAGGAACAGGAGAAGGCCATTCAGCACGTCGAGCCTGTTCGACCATTCAATACGATCATGGCTGATCAAACACTTCGATGCCTTTTACCCACACTATCCCCATAAACTTTCATATTATTGTTAATCAGAAATCTATCAATCTCTACCTTAAACATACTCAATAACTGAGCTTCCACAGCCCACTGGGGTAGAGAATTCCAAAGGTTCAGAACCCTCTGTAAAGGAATTTTCCCCCATTGCGGTCCTAAGTGGTTTCCACCTTATATTGAAATTTTGTCCCCTGGTTCTAGACTCCGCAACCAGGGGAAACATCTTACCTGTCTAACCCTTTAAGTATTTTGTAAGTTTCAATGAGATCACCTCTCATTCTTCGAAACTCTAGAGAATTCAGGCCCAGTTTCCCCAATCTCTCTTCATAAGACAGTCCCACCATCCCCAGAACAAGCCTGGTAAATCTTCGTTGCACTCCCTCAATGGCAATAATATCCTTTCTGAGGTAAGGGGACCAAAACGGCACACAGTACTCCAGGTGTGGTCTAACCAAGCTTCTATACAATTGAAGCAAGACTTCACTACTCCTGTACTCAAACCCTCTTGCGATAAAGGCTAACATTCCATTAGCCTTCCTAATTGCTTGCTGCACTTGCATGTTAGCCTTCAGTAACTTATGGACGAGAACTCCCAGGTCATTTTGTACATCTGCACTTTCTAATGTCTTACCATTTAGGAAATACTCTGCACATCTGTTCCTTCTACCAAAGTGGATAACCTCACATTTTTCCACATTATATTCCATCTGGCATGTTCTTGCCTGCTCGCTAAGTATGTCCAAATCCTCCTGTAGCCATTTTACATCTTCCTCACAACATACATTTCCCACCTAGCTTTGTATCATCCGTGAACTTGGAAATATTACATTTGGTCTCCGCATCCAAATCATTGATATATATTGCGAACAGCTGGGGCCCAAGCACTGATCCTTGTGGCATCCCACTAGTCACAGCTGCCAATGCAAGAATGACCCGTTTAGTCCTACTCTGTTTTCTGCCTGTCAGCCAATCCTTAATCCATGTCAGTATATTGCCTCCTATCCCATGTGGTTTTATTTTGCTAATCAACCTCCTGTGGGGGACTTTATCAAAAGCTTTCTGAAAATCCAAGTATACTATGTCCATCGACTCTCCTTTATCAATTTTGTTAATAACATCCTCAAAAAATTCCAGCAAGTTCATTAAACATGATTTCCCATTCACAAATCCATGCTGACTATGTCCAATCAGATCATGATTATCCAAGTATCCATTTATCCATTCTGTTTCAGTCTTAGTTTTAGTTTTCCTAGAATCCTGAAGCTTCAGTTTCTATTTCAGTTAGGATCTGTTCCAAAAAATACAAGTTGTGAAAACAGGGATTCTATCGCAATGTGTGTAAATCCTTGAAGGTGGCAGGGGAGATTTAGAAAGTAGTAAAAAAAGCCATTTGGGGTCCTGGGTTTTATAGATAGAGGCATAGGATACAAAAGCAAGGAAGTTACGGGTGTACATTTATAAAACATTGGTTTGGCCTCAATTAGAGTATTGTGTCCAGTTCTGGGGTCCACACTTTAGGAAAGATGTGAAGGCATTAACAAGGGTGAAGAAAAGATTTATGAGTATGATTCCAGGGGTGAGCGGCTTAAGGTACATAGATTAAAGAAGTTGGTGCTGTTCTCCTTAAAGAAAGTTGAGAGAAGGTTTGATAAGGATGCACAAAATCATGATGGAAATTTTTTTCATGTAGCGTTCAGTTAGGATCTGGAATGCACTGCCTGAAGGTGTGGTGGAGGCAAAGTCAATCATGGATTTCAAAAGTGAATTGGATAAGCACCTGAAGATAAAAGAATTTCAGGACTACAGGAAAAGGGTAGGGGAATGGGACTAGCTGAGTTGTTCATGCAGAGCAATAATACAGATACAACAGGCCAATAGCCTCCTTCTGTGCTCTAACTATTCCATAATTCTATGATTATCTTGCTATCATTTACTTTACTTCACTCAAGTTCCTTTGTGATTGTCTTTCTTTTTCATGTTTCTATTCTTACACTGATATTGTGGTTACTGTTTCCCAAGTGTCACCAATACCTTTAAGTTAGCCAACCTGCTCTACTTCATGACCTAGAACAAGGTCAAGTAATGTTTCATTCCTTGCAAGAGTAGCAAAATAAAAGTCCCCCTTCTCATTGCAGACACTTTCACCATTGCACACTATGTATTATTTTCACACAGTTGAAACCCTCTATAATGATAGGTGTATTGTTAATATAACTGTAATAAAGCTCATTCTGATGAACGAGTGCCTTTGGGACTCTAGAATTCCAAAGAGTTGCAAGCAGGTTAATGGTTGAGAGCGAGGCAGGAAATTAATCTAAGATTTTAAAATAAGAAAAGGAATATCTGGATGCATAGTTAATTTCTACAAAATTAGACTAAGGGAAACAAGGAGCACAATTATAAGCTGATGACATTATATCACAATTTTTACAGGTTTCCCATATCAATTAGGGATCAGTATGTTTCAGCCTGTATGTTTCAAACTCCTGGTTATAAGATCCCAGATAGTACAGTAAAGCCCCACTGTTCGCTCCCGTGAAATCTCGCGAAGGGTGAAATCTCGAACGGCAAACCTGCGCATACGCAGAGATGGCACGTGCACAGGGCACACTTTCTACGTGGGAAAGACATGGGAATTTGTGAGTGTTTAACATTCTAAATTGCAGATGAATGAAGTTTTGGGGCCACGAACTATGATCAGGTGAACAAACACATTCGCGCGGGTAAACAAATTTGCAGTAGAGGGGGGAGTTGACTATAATGCATGGTTCATTTACTTGTTTTTTAACAATAAATCTGCATCGGTGATAAGGTACAATAGTGTGGCAACTAGAAATTGAGAAGGATATATATATATTGGCTGCATAATGCACTATAGCATGCTCAGTCGGTCAGTGGGCTGCCAAGTTCCACTTCTTCTCCATTCCAGTGAAAAATGACTCACTGGCCAGAGCCCTGAATGCAGGTTCACAGCTACAGCTCCCAGTGAATCCACACCTGCTACTACGTCATCCACCCATTACCACAGTACTTGTGACAAATATAAATTATTGAACATTAAACCTTTAAATTAACAGAATTCTCTACCACAGGAAGTGGTTGAACCAAATAGTATACAGTAGATGCATTCAAAGAGAAGCTAGACAAGCATATAAGGGAGAAGTGAATAGATTTATGATGATAGATTTAGACGAGGGAAGATGGGAAAAGGCTCAAATGAGAGAGACAATGGTATAGAGATAATGTCACTTGACTAGTAATCTAGAGGCCCAGGCCAGTGTTCTGTGGACACAGGTTCAAGTCCCACTATGGCAGCTGGTGGAATTTAAATTTAAATTCAATGACAGCTAATAGAAAGATGATGAAAATGACTCGCATATGAATTGGATTATAGTGAGTGAGAGTTGCACATCTTCAGCTTTGCTGTCTCGTTCTAAACCTATCTTGGTCCAACGACAAGATGGGTCTAGACAGCTAGAGATAGATCTGGATACAGTGGGTGCCCAGGGCATTCTCTGTGTCTTGTTCAGCTCTACGCGTTTCACAACACGGTGTTGACCCGCCTTCAAGGCCATTGGAGCTTAGATTAGTCTCATCCAGTCTACCGGAATCGGCCTTCACATGTCAGTGTAGAGAAATCCCTAAGTTGTCGAAGGTAGAAGACCCGATGGCCACCTTTGCTTGGTTTGGCCCGCCTGCTGAAGTGACTTCCTGAGATGTGGCTGCTGTCACATCCTGACAACAACTTGAAGCCACAGGTGAAAGCCGAGTGAAGGTGAGGACAAATCCAGGATGAGCCATTCAAAAGAGCGCAGTGAGCCCACCTGTAATACCCCTCCCTTTTCAGGACCACAATGCACACTTCCCTAGTTTGAGGAAGAGACTAGAAAAGGCACCCTAAACTCTTCCTGCTTCACCTCCCTGGCCAGTGGGCTGCACTTGGCAGGGATCTCACCAACATGGTAATAAGTCAATCTCAAAAAAAGAAAGTAAAGGTGGCACCGGTCACCATTGGCACATGGAACAGACGCACCCTCATGGGCAATGCCACAGCTGACAGACCTGAGAGAAGAACTGATCTTGTTGATAAAGAACTGGCTAGGTTCAATGTTCAGGTTGCTACCCTCAGTGAGAATCGTCTACCTGAGGAGGGTCAGCTCAGTGAAGTTGGCTTCACATTCTTTGGACTGGCTGTGGGAAGAATAATGGTGTCAAGCTGGCTACACTTTACTGTAATGAACCATCTCATCAGTAAGTTGGCTTGCTTTTCCAAGGGTGTTAGATTGTCTAATGGCACTTAAACTCCCCCTGCATTTCAACAGGCAAGCAACTCTCATCACGTCCCTACCATGACCAATCCTGATGAAGTCAAAGGTAAGTTCTATGATGACTTCCAAGCTTTAATTTATAATTTTTTTAACATATTTTTCTTTTCCCACCTATTTCCATTTTAAAAAAAATTATTTCCATCTATTGTTTTATCTCCACCTTTTAGCCTATTTTGATCCCTTCCCCGCACCCCACCCCCACTAGGGCTATCTGTCACTTGCTCGTCCTGCTTTCTACCCATAATGTCACCGTTAGCACATTCCTTAGCTAATATCATCACCATCAACACCCCTTTGTTCTTTTGTCTATGACATCTTAGGCAATCTCTTCTTTGCCTCCGCCTCTCACTGGCCCTCTATCCAGCTCTACCTGTCCCACCCCCCTCAACCAGCTTATATTTTACCTTATTTCTATATTTCCTTAGTTCTGATGAAGAGTCATACGGACTCGAAATGTTGACTATATTCCTCTCCGCAGATGCTGTCAGACCTGCTGAGTTTTTCCAGCTATTTTTGTTTTTGTTTCAGATTTCCAGCACCTGCAGTATTTTGCTTTTATCCGCAGATGATTTGGTGCTGTGCTTGGATACTAGAGGCGATGTTTCTGTGGTAAGCAGACTTAACCCTCTTCATTTCCAGACTGATGTACAAATTTTCCTAAGGCCCCACTCGCTTTGGCAATTCTTACATGTTTCTTGTTGTCAAGCTTGAGAGAGTGTGCTGCAAGGTAAGTGAGCTTATCCACTGCTGACACATTCCCGTCATGGACCAAAATATTGGGCCTGAGGTAGGGCTGCAGGCTGGTACATTACTTTAGTTTTCTTCATGCTGATTATTGGGCTGAAGTTGTTGCATGCATTGGAAAACAATTCCATGTCCAGGTCTGAACCAGCAGCTAGTGCACCGGCAAATGGGAATTTATGATGTATGTCCTTAGAGCCTTTGGTCTTTGCCTGGGGTCACCTGATATTGAGCGGCATCCTGTCCATGTGATATCTGATTTTGAAGCCATGGAAGGCATCAGTGATCATGGTGGAGAAAATCATGCTGAAGAGCATTGGAGCTAGCACAGAGCCTGTTTAACTCCATTAGTAACTGGAAATAGGTCAGAAGACTCACCATCATCCAGGACACGCATGGGCATGCCTACATGGAACTATTGAACTATTGAGTGGAATCGTCCCAGTTTTACACTAAGTGCGGTAGCAAGCGGGTAAAACGATATTTTGCATGCCAGCTGCAATGGTAGGTTTTCACATTGTATCGCCCCAAACCCTTCGCATTAGTTATTGCGTTGGCACAGTGGGTGGCAAATGCTGAGCTGTTCAAATCCCAGAGGGAAACTTGAAACAGTTGCCACAACTCTTTTAGCAACTTGTGCTTTTATTTCCAGATGCATGCATTGAATTCAGTAGTAATAAGTCCACCGAGTCTTAGAGGTTCTTTACAAAACTAAATTAAACATTTATTAATAAAATAAATGATTTTAAGTACATACACAGGTCTACAAATTACCACTATAGTAACTCCTAAATCCCCCAATTAATTTAGCTCCTAGTTACACCTCTTTTAAGGCAACAGTAAAACAAGGTAGATTTCAATAGGCCCAGGCAAAGCACACAATACCTTGGACAGGGATATTCACAATGAGTTTTCTTAGCTTCGGCTCCTGGAGACAGCAGCTTGGTACATAGAGGCTGGAAGCTTTTCACATTTGTTAGATCATCCTTCTTCTTACACATAACCTCAGCTCCTTTACACAGGTTTCTCCCTTTTTAATGTAAATTCCATTGTCCCAATACGTCTTTGCAACTTTACTTTTTCCATAATATAAATCTTTCATAGTACTCACATTATGAGTAATCTTTGGGAAAAATAAACACACTGTTTGGCTTAGCCTCTGTTGGCTAGATGTAACACCTTACCATCTCTTTGAAATTCATGAGTCTGGTTTATCTAAAAATGCAAATGTTCCTCAAACCTCACATTCTAAAACTTCAGCCATATTTACGTATTTAGCATTTCAAACCCAGTTTCCCTTCTGATACATCAAAGCACCCAGACCAGTTGTCTGTAATTCAATTAAAACCCCCATACACACGACCTCACACAGAGAAACTAATCCAAACCCCAGTATTAACCTACCTTTACAATAAATCACAATAATATTGTGAAAATGATTATACTTTCATGACATTATGCATTCCCGGGAAACATGCCATTTCCATGGCGGCAGGCTCTCTTTCACCCACCACACCATCACCTCACTGCTTCATCACGCCAGGTGCTATATTTAAAGTCCAGCCATGAGCACACACCTGAGTGCTTCCAGCCCCCAAATACTGCAAGGAAGATGTCCACAAAAGGCAAAAGGACTGCAGCCCCTAGGTTTAGTGATGCATCACTGGAACACTCTTTTGGACACTGGGGAGGCCTGCGCATTGTCCTCCACTCCTGCTCTGGCAGCAGGATGGGCAGCGGCGTGACCAGCCAGGCTTAGGAGGTGGTGAATTGTTTCAGGTACTCTTCTGTCTGTTTCCTAATTTCCACTAAGTCCTGTTCACCTACCACCCTTCTGCTTCCTCACACACATTGGTCCCCAGTCAAGCAATACCCTGAACTTAAAATTCTCATTCTTGTTTTCCAATCACTCCATGCCTCTCTCCTCCATATCTCTATAATCTTCTGCAGCCCCACAATCCTCCAAGATCCTGGTGCTCCTCTAATTCTGGTCTCTTGAACATCCCCAATTTAATTGCTCCACCATTGGTGGCTGTGCCTTCAGCTGCCGGGCCCTAAACTCTGGAATTCCCTCCCTAAACCCCTCTGCCTTTCTACCTTACTTTCCTCTTTTAAGATACTTCTTAAAAGCTACCTCTTTGACCAAGCTTTTGTTTGTCTTCCCTAATATCTTCCTCACATGACTGAAAGTCATGTTTTGTCCACGGACCTGCACAATCAGGCAGCATTTCAGAACATAACTTTTGTGTTAAAAAATATTCGTTGTTATATTATAGAACGGTAAATCGGTAGTTTCATTAATTCAGTTGATGAGTTTATCACATAAAGTGAGCATTTTTAATCAGAATGTCTTGTCCATCACCTCTGAGTAACCTGATTTTAAATAACTGAAAATGGCTTTAAAAAAACATTTGCTAGTTTGATTGGAATACAGTAGTTTTTTTGTTAATTACACATTGTAGCTTACATATTTTAAAATTATATATTAGCTTTTAGATGCGTCTATTCATACCCTTTTGCCAAATAAAAAAAAGCTTAATTTAAGAATCTTCTTGAGTGCCCACAAATGAGTGCAATTAGCAGAAACTGGCAAATGGGGGCATGGGCAGATTTGTGGGAGGGGCTATCTTTCAGTGCAAACATTGTGAAACTTTATTTGTGCTGGATGTAACTTGTGCTTGAAATTATTCGATCTCTTGCACTGCTTTAGTCAATTTTAGAGCAGAAACTCTAGGCCAGTTAACTCAGCTTGTGAACTGGGGGGGCCAACTTCCTGTTTTTAAATTACCCCGAGGGTGAAAATTCAATTCAATTCAATTTCACTTTATTATCCATGCGGAAATTCATACAGAAGTTCATTTCGAGTAACATTGCTCATTTGTTAAAAAAAATACATAAAAATGCATATTAACAATAAAAGAAAGAAAAATGACTATATCACAATGATCTAACATTAATTAAATAACTGTATTAAATAACTGTTACAATGCATTAAAATAATCAGTCGGTGAGTCCCATCTGAGTGCAGATCCTCGTCCATACATCAAACTCTTGTTCAAAGTTCTTATGGAGAAAGGCAAAACAAATTCAGGAACCGATTTGTCATTGTAGTTCTATCCCTGAGTGCAGCCAGCAGTAATACGGAAACAAGGGCTGATTCTCATAGATTATGACGCTCTCTATTTTCATCAAAGTTCTTCGTCACAAGAGATTTGCTCATCATTTACCCTTCCTGCCAGGTTCAATAATCTCTAACCTTTTAAAGAGTCTGCTTTCCTAAAACAACAGTGCCCAGGCGAGGCATCCAAAAGTGATAGCATTCTCAAGTATTGCTGTATAGAAAAGTTTCATAATTATAGAATCTACATATATAAATTTTAATTTTCAGAGGTAGTATAATCATGTATGTCCCTTAGCCATGACATCTGTACACTGTTCCCTCCAATTCAACTTAACATCTGACACTTAAGATACTTGTAGTCGGTAACTATTTCAATGTCCACATCATGAATCCTCACAGGAACAATATCATTAACTGGCTTGTTCCTAAAGTCAACAACTAGCTTTTTTGTCTTGGTTTCATTCAGTTTAAAAGAATTGTTATGGCAACATTTTACGAACTTCTCTACCGAGTCCGTATAGTTTATTTCAATATTCCTGATGAGGCCTACAAGTGCTGTATCATCAGCATACATCAGGATCATTATGTCATCATATTCTGAATGACAATTATTCATATAGGGGATGAAAAGTAAAGGCGAAAGTACACAGCCCAGAGGAGATTCAGTATCCGTTAACATGAGCTCCGAGTAAATCCTGGAAAATAACACCCGTTGAGTCCTGTTGTGAAGAAAATCACTGATTCAAAGTAGGATTGACATCAAGATTTTTAAATGTTTCAATAAGCTTGGATGATTGCATAGTACTAAAAGCTGAAGAGAAAGCAACAAAGATAGCGCAAACATAGCTATCTAATCTATCCATGTGCTGTTGATTCAGATGGACGAAGGTCAGAACAGTGTCGTTCACTGGCTTATGAGGTTGACAGGCAAACTGTAACTGATCAATATGTGGAACAAGAGGATCTAAAAGACGCTATGACACAATGCGTTCGAAATACTTCATGACTGTCGATGTGAGAGCAACTGGTCAGTAATCATTCAGCTCAGCAGGCTGTGACTTCTTTATAATTTGGGGTCAATGATACATCCCTGTGGTGGGTGAAGTCCTGGTCCCAGAGATGCACACCAATCAATGGGGGTAAAGAAGGAAGATGTCAGACTTTGTTAAAAAAATTAAAGCAGTCTTAAAGTGATGGGTGCACTAGATTTGCAGCCGAAAACTATCAAACACATTAAAACCTGGAAAATTTCCTAACAAAATAGTAATTAAAATATAATTAGTCAGAAACAATGCTTATTTAACACCCATTAGACTTTGGGGCTTTAAAGGGGCATATGTTGTGCATTATGTGCTATAACGCACTTGACTTTATAAAGAAATGTATCATGAAATTTCTGTGAGCAACACCAAAGCAGATAAACAGGTGTTCATAGAATAAGGGAAATCACAACTGAACAATCAATAGCTTCCTTCCATGCTGCAAAACTCTATGGTTCTATGGTTCAAACCATCCATGGACACCACAAAGAATATGGCCCAACACCACAGAGGTCTGGTAAAATGCCTCGGGTGAATCAAAAAAGACAAAGAACAAACAAAAGGGATAGTTTATGAATCATAAAAAGGAACTGAATAACTTATTGTTATAATATATATCTCACATTGCCAACACCATCTCCTGAAAGGACTGGATCAATAACTTTGCCTCTCCAATCCCTCTCCAATTTGCTTTTTGATACATTAACATATGTTAGAAAATGTTCCACTGTTATAATTATGCTTCAGTTATATGTATCTTGAAAGATGTTAAAAACAGACATTGCAAAAAGAAGCTGCACATGAATCAGTTTTATATACTCCTGAAGACAAGGAGTGTCTTTTGTTTAGTACAGACATCTAACTAGATTTATTCCAGCCCTTAGTGATGTTGGCATGACATGACCATGGTTTATTAAGCTGACTAATGATGATGCAGCCTTTGTAATGGCCATATATACTTGTTGGGATGCCTCAAATCTATTCACAGTAGAATGACCACTAGTGGATTACAAATCAATTTGCAAAGCCAAAATAAACTTCAGCTCTTTTAAACTTTACTCTGTTCATTATCTAAGCAGGGATTTACTTTGACCTTTCCTCATTCTTAAACACAAACATGCATATGTTGTGGTTTCATAGCTCTGAATCCTCTTAGAGTGAATGAACATGCCATACGGAGATGCATACAGGTTACAGGCATAGGTCATTGCTACAATGCAAAACCAACTGGCAAGTTTGTGATGTGAATCAAGATTCATAAGCAATGAGGCATTTTGTCACTGTTGTTGCTGGCGCATACATCAGTTTGTCAGATGCTGTGCATCACAATGATGCCATTGCTTACAGTTTTTCTTACAGTTTTTTAATGTTATTACAAAATTGTTAACAATTTATCTGTATTTTCTTTTCCTAGTGCACAGAATCAAATAAATCGATAATGAAATGTTATGGGGAGCCCTGATGGTCTAGTTTTCCCATGGTTTATGTCCTTTGGACTAAATGTATTTGTTCTGCAATGCTTTGCTGTACCCTCATTGCCTCTACTGTTATTTTTCTAAGGACCCTACCCTTCCATAATCATTTTTTACAATTGCCCCTCAAATTACTATGCCTGTGCTCCATAGTCCTAACTCACTATTTTTCCCCAGGTTCTTTTTTTTGCAGGAGGGACTAATTGACTAAACATTGTTGTACTTTAACATCTTATTTCCAACCTTAGCTTTCTAACTGTAGGGATAGAATTCCCTAAATGTCCCCACATCTTTTGGGAAATCATAGTTATTTAAACCAGAAGTCGTGGCAAAGCTATTCAATGAATTTCACCTTCACACACCAAAAGTCGGTTATGCCCAGCAACGAAGTTTAAAGAGGACGGTTTTTGGCTTAAGGGTGGACAAAGAGCCTGCAAGCAGGTGACAACTATCCTTTCATAATCATACGTTACTATTGCCCGTCAATTTATTATGCCTGTGCTCCCTAGTCCTAACTCACTATTTTTCCCCAGGTTCTTTTTTTTGCAGGAGGGACTAAGTGAGTAATTGAGAGTGAGAGAAGGACCCTGGGACAGGCAGTCAGCAGCACCTAGAGGGGAGTGCGAGAGGAGGAATCTGTGTGGAAGGGCAATAGTGGTAGATGATTCGTTAGTGAGGGAGTAGACAGGTGCTTCTGCGGTCGTAGATGTGACTCCAGGATGGTTTATTGCCTCCCGAGTGCCAGGGTCAAAGATGTCACAGAACGGCTGCAGGGCATTCTGAAGGGGGTGGGGGAACAGCCAGAGGTTGTGGCCCATGTTGGGATCAATGACATAGGAAGAAAGAGAAATGAGGTCCTGCGAGGAGACTTTAGGGAGTTAGGGAGGAAATTGAAAAGCAGGACTTCAAAAGTAGTAATCTCCGGATTACTCCTGGTGGCACGCAGTAGTGAGCATGGGAACAGAAGGATAAACAGATGAATGTGTGGCTGGAGAGATGGTGCAGGAGGGAGGGCTTTAGATTCCTTGGGCATTGGGACCGTTTCTGGGGGAGGTGGGACATATACAAGTTGGACATGTCACATCTGAACAGGAACGGGACCAACATCCTCGCGGGAGGTTTGCTAATGTTGTTGAGGCGGATTTAAAGTAAAATGGCAGGGGGGGGTGGGATCCTGAAAAGTAGTTCAGAGGGAAGAGAAGCTGAGATGGAATTAGAAATTAAAACGCTAGTGAGTGAGTCTGGAAGGCAGAGGAAACATAGCCTAGAAAAGAAAGAAGTGAGTTTAGCAAGGCTAAATGGGATATATTTCAATGCAAGGGGGCTGAGGAATAAGACAGATGAGCTGAGGGCACAGATAGGCACATAGGAGTATATTATCATAATTATGACCGAGGCTTGGCTAAAAGGGCAGGATTGGCAATTCAACATTCCTGGTTATAGGGTATTCAGATGAGATAGAGAGGGGATAGAAAGGGGGGGTTTGCAATGTTAATCAAGGAATCAATTATAGCAGTGAGGAGGGATGATGTCTTGGAAGGATCTGAGGCCATATGGGTAGAAGTAAAAAACACAGGCGCAAATACACTGTCAGGTGTGTACTATAGGCCACCAAACAGTCAAGGAGAGATAAAGGATCAAATACGTAATCAAATTTCAGAGAAGTGTAAGAATAATAAGGCAGTAATAGTCGGGGATTTTAACTACCCAAATATTAACTGGGGCAATTTTAGTGTGCGAAGTAGGGAGGGAGCAAAATCCTTAAATTGCATCCAGATGAACGTTTTTAGCCAGTACGTAGAAAGCCCAACAAGGGACAGGGCAGTTCTGGACCTAATATTCGGAGATAAGCCTGCCAGGTGTAAGGTGTATCAGTAGGGGAGCATTTTGGAGATAGTGACCATAACTCAGTTAGATTTAGGATAGTTATGGAAAAGGATAAGGTTGGACCGGGAATAAAAATTCAAAACTGGGGAAAGGCTAATTTTACTAAGATGAGATACGATTTAACCCAAGTGGGCTGGGAGCAGCTACCTGCAGATAAAACTGTGTCAGAACAGTGGGAGGCATTCAAGGAGGAAATAGTGAGAGTACAGGGAAAATATGTTCCCGTAAAGACAAAGTGTGGGGGCCGATGGTGGGGTAGGGGTCCAAATCTGGAGAACCCTGGATGTCAAGGGACATAAAGATTAAGGTTGAGAAAAAAACAGAAGCTTATGGCAGATACCGAGGGCTCATTACGTCAGAGTTCCTAGAGGAGTGTAAAAAGTGCAGGGGGAACTTAAAAAGGAAATTAGGAAAGCTAAGAGAGTGCATAAGAATGCATTGGTGGGTAGAATAAAGGAAAACCCAAAAGGGTTTTTGAATAAATAAAGAACAAGAGAATAACTAGTGAAAGAGTAGGGCAGATTAGGGATCATAGAGATAATCTGTGTGTGGACCCGGAAGACGTGGGTACAGTTATCAATCAATGCTTTCCGTTGATCTTCACAATGGAAAAGGACGACGCAGGTATAGACATCAGGGTGGAGGACTGTGAAATATTAGAGGAAATTAACATAGAGAAAGAGCAGGTACGAGCAGGTTTATCGGTCTTAAAAGCTACCGCGAGCCTGGGTGAGATGTATCCCGGGCTGTTGAGGGAGGCGAGGGAAGAGATATTAGGGACCCTGGCAGTAATTTACAAATCCTCTCTGGCCACAGGACTGGAGGACTGCTAACGTTGTCCCATTATTAAAAAGAGAGGAAGGGATAGGCCAGGAAATTACAGGCCAGTTAGCCTAACCTCAGTGGCGGGGGAGCTACTAGAAATAGTTCTTTGGGACAGAGTATATCTGCATTTGGAGAGTCATGGATTAATCAGGAATAGTCAGCATGGATTTCTTAAGGGAAGATCGTGTTTGACAAATTTGATCGAACTTTTGAGGAGATAACCAGAAGTGTTGATGAGGGTAATGCATTTGATGTGCTCTACATGGACTTTAGCAAGGCTTTTGATAAGGATCCTCATGGCAGACTGGTCAAGAAAGTAAGAGCCCATGGGATCCAATGCAAAGTGGCACGTTGGATCCAAAATTGGCTGAGAGGCAGGAAGCAGAGGGTGATGGTAGAGGGATATTTCTGTGACTGGAAGTCTGTTTCTAGTGGGGTTCCACAAGGCTCGGTGCTAGGGCCCTTGCTGTTTGTGCTGTGCATAAATGGTTTTGAATTAAATGTAGTGGGTGTGATCAAGAAGTTCGTGGATGACAAGAAAATTGGTAGGGTGGTAAATAGTGAGGAGGATAGCTGCAGCAGGATATCAATGAACTGGTCAGGTGGGCAGAGCAGTACCAAATGGAATTTGACCTGGAACATTGTGAAGTAATGCACTTGGGGAGGGCTAACAAGGCAAGGGATTACACTATGAATGGTAGGGCCATAGAATACTTTTCATCAGTATTCACCAAAGAGAAGGACTTAGCAGTCGATTTGTCTAGGGAAGAGTGTATAGATAGCCTGGATCATGTTGAGATCAAAAAAGAGGAGGTGTTAGGCGTCTTGAAGAATATTAAGGTGGATAAGTCCCCAGGGCCAGATGGGATCTACCCCAGAGTACTGAGGGAGGCAAGGGAGGAGATTGCTGGAGCCTTGACAGAAATCTTTATATCCTCACTGGCTACGGGTGAGATCCCAGAGGACTGGAGAATGGCCAATGTTGTTCCATTGTTTAAGAAGGGCAGCAGGGATAATCCAGGAAATTACAGGCCGGTGAGCCTTACGTCAGTGTTAGGGAAATTATTGGAGAAGATTCTTCGTGACAGGATTTTCTACCATTTGGAAGCAAATGAGCGTGTTAGTGAGAGGCAGCAGGGTTTTGTGAAGGGGAGGTCGTGTCTCACTAACTTGATTGAGTTTTTCGAGGAAGTGACAAAGATGATCGACGATGGAAGGGCAGTGGATGTTATATGCATGGATTTCAGTAAGGCCTTTGACAAGGTCCCTCATGGCAGACTGGTACAGAAGGTAAAGTCGCACGGGATCAGAGGTGAGCTGGCAAGATGGATATAGAATTGGCTTGGTCATAGAAGACAGAGGGTAGCAGTGGAAGGGTGCTTTTCTGAATGGAGAGCTGTGACTAGTGGAGTTCCGCAGGGATCAGTGCTGGGACCTTTGCTGTTTATAGTACACATAAATGATTTGGAGGAAAATGTAACTGGGCTAATTAATAAGTTTGCAGACGACACTAAGGTTGGAGGAGTTGCAGATAGTGAAGAGGGTTGTCAAAGGATACAACGGGATATAGATCGGTTGGAGACTTGGGCGGAGAAATGGCAGATGGAGTTTAATCCGGACAAATGCGAGGTAATGCATTTTGGAAGGTCTAATACAGGCAGGAATTATACAGTAAATGGCAGAACCCTTAAGTGCATTGACGGGCAGAGGGATCTGGGTGTACAGATCCACAGGTCACTGAAAGTGGCAACGCAGGTGGATAAGGTAGTCAGGAAGGCATATGGCATGCTTGCCTTCATTGGCAGGGGTATTGAGTATAAAAGCTGGGAAGTCATACTGCAGCTGTATAGAACCTTGGTTAAGCCACACTTGGAATATTGCGTGCAATTCTGGTCGCCACATTACCAGAAGGATATGGAGGCATTGGAGAGGGTGCAGAAGAGGTTTACCAGGATGCTGCCTGGTCTGGAGGTTATTAGCAATCAGGAGAGGCTGGAAAAACTCGGATTGTTCTCACTAGAGCGACGGAGATTGAGGGGCGACTTGATAGAAGTTTACAAAATTATGAGTGGCATGGACAGAGTAGATAGTCAGAAGCTTTTTCCCAGAGTGGAAGAGTCAATTACTAGGGGACATAGATTTAAGGTGAGAGGAGAAAACTATAGAGGAGATGTGCGGGGCAAGTTTTTTTACACAGAGGGTAGTGAGTGTCTGGAATTCGCTGCCAGAGGAGGTGGTGGAAGCAGATACGATAGTGGTGTTTAAGAGGCAGCTTGACAAATACATGAATAGGGCGGGAATAGAGGGATACGGATCCAGGAAGTGCAAAATGTTTTAGTTGATCAGCGCAGGCTTGGAGGGCCGAAGGGCCTGTTCCTGTGCTGCACTTTTCTACTGAACAAACTCCTATGCTTTGAGAATTCTACTTCCTTAGATCTCAAATTCTTCTAAGTTTTGTGATTGGACTCACACTTAAGCAATACTTCGATTTTAAAATTCCCATTCTAGTTTTCAAATCCCTCCATGGAGTAGTGAAAACATGCTTTATATCGAAAATGTTTTTCAAATTTACTGGCCAGAAATCCTAAATTGACTATTTAAAAAAAGCTGAAGCCACATTCCTGTGACTTGGGATCACAATCAAAAATGGCTACGTATTTGCATCACTGTTATTCTGCATTCCAAAGCCATTTAAATGGAGACACCCTGTCTGCAAAGCCACACTAGGAACAATGGCCTTGGAAGAGTATGAATGGGGGCTATCCCCTATCCCATTAGCAAAGCACCCTGACAATCACCTGGGCATTCAACTGGGTGGAGACAAACCATTAGACATAATCACTTGGATAATGAGACCCTGGTTGAGAGAGGAATTCCCAGTTATTGGGCAGAATTTTGACCTTGACGGGCGCGTGGGCTTGACCGACTCCGCGGCGGGCAACCGATTGCTGCCGTCAAAACAGGCCGCGGCACCATTTTCCGCGGGCGGGCTAATTAAGGCCCGCCCAGCGGGTTAGCGACTCCTGTGTAGAATGGGAAAATCGTTTGCGGAAGCGGGCGTGCTCAGACTGCCAGCTCCAATGGGGAACCGGCAGTCTGTATAAAGAGTGGCCAGGCAGCCTCGTTGAGGCAGTGCACCATGGCCACTCGCAGAGAGAGACAGGCTGCTCGCCGAGCACAGGAGCGGGAGCTGGGGTGGGGCAGGCTGAAGGATAGGCCAGTGTGTCACAGGGTGCCAGTGTGCCCCTCGTTTCTCAGATGCCTGCCTTGCTGTCCTCCTCCAGGAGGTGTCCAGCTGTCAGGATATTTTGTATACAGAGGATGGGAGGAGGAGGGCCCCCCATCTCACCAAGCAGGCGTGGCAGGAGGTGGGTGACGCAGTAAGCGCCCATGACAATGTGTGGAGCACAGGAACGCAGTGCCGCAAACGATTCAATGATTTGCTGCACTCTGGAAGGGTGAGTACCATGTCGGCCTTGGCCATTTGACTCAGCACGTAGCCTTTGCCTTTGAGCCCCCCACCACCCCCCATGCCTTAGTGTCGTTACTGCATTGGGCATTTGGCGCAAGCTGGGTGGGCAAACAGGTAGTGACCATGCTTACATTAGCCTTAATGGTTCAGGGGAAGATGGGTTCTCCCCGCAGCATATGTTGGTGTTTGTTGCATTTGAATAGTCTGGGGGCAAACTCCAGGGGAGGCAGCTAGACACATACTCAGAACTCCAACACATGTCTTATTGATGGTGATGAGATAGTGGAAGGGGAGTCTCAAGGTGTTGTGGCCAAGTGGCATCTGCTGGCCTCAGCGCCGCACCTAATTGTGCCTCCTTGCCATGGGCGCTAAGAGCCGTGTGTTATGCAAAGTGATGGACGCCGAATGTGCCCAAGGTGGCCGTTGGGGGAGGGGGTTGGGACCAGCCGTACTATCTTCTGGTGACTGATCACCAGTAGTGTGGACAGGAGCCGCTGGAGGCCTCAGATGGGCCACTGTGGTTGGGGTGCAGCGTACACGTGCAGAGTACATGAGCCCCAATAAATGCTCTTCTCTGTTCTGCAGGCAAAAACTGAGCACAATCTAAGGGAGCGCCAGAGGACTGGTTGTGGGCATGTCATGCTCCAGTGCCTCACCACCTTCAAGGAGCAGGCCATGTAGCTGGGGAAGAGGCAGGCGGCCAGGGCAGACGGAGGTGGCGAGGCTGGGGTGCAGCAGCCGGGTATTCGAGGTCCACAGTCCCATCCGCTCTGTCTGCCCACAATCCAAAGCACTGATGATTGCTGCAATCATTAATGCTGCAACACTGCTCATTCACTGACTGAGACATTCTGACCTGTAGGTCATACACAAAAGTCCCTCGTCCCCTTGAAATGCGCATCTCCACCACCTTCCAAAGTCGCCTTATCCCATTTGTGACCACTATCCCCATGGCCTAACATGCCATGGCATCGCTGCTGCACAGCCAAAAACTTTTTGCATCTTAGGGGGGTTGGTACCTCCAGCACCCTTTCAGCCAGTGCGCCCCACATTACTTTGTCCAAAAGGTCCTCAGCACCTCACCTGTCCAGCTCATGGCACTCAACTTAAACAAATGCCACCATGTTACTCATCCCTGCGCCAAGGGGAAATGTTGCCTTTGGTCCACCCGTTCTATGCCCCTCATAACGGTATGAAGGTCAATAATGTGACCTGTCAATCTCCTGTGATCCACGGCAAATATCGCAAGTGTTTGCAATGTTTCCTCATCACTGCAACTCTCCAGGCCAGCATGCATCCAGGTCAGGTACCTCTGCACTCTCCCCACTCCAATGGCACATAACATGCCATGTGGCATTCCTTAGGCCATCTGACCAGCCTGTCTGTATGCGCGTCTAATGTTTGGGCCTCCTCTTGACTCTTTTCCACCCCACCAATGTTCGTCTCCTTAGGGTCTTGAAGGGTGAGCAACTTATGAGGCTGGGGGGGAAAGCGATGAATGGTGTTACTGACTGTACGCTAACTCATCAGCAACAGTGCATCCACTGTCCTTGTTGTTAATTTCAGCATCATCACCGCATGGCTGCGCCCAACAACACTGGAACCACCCCCTCCACACCTGAGGCCCAAGACGTGCAACTTGTGGCACATCATTTCAGCCAGTCAGGCACCAGCGCAGCCACAAACACTTCGGTGGGGAATTTACCGTCGGCTAGTGTCCTGGGTCACAGCGGAGACAGAGAGTGCCGACGGCGCCAGCAGCTGGAGGGCTGCAGGGGATGAGGCACATGCTGAGTCCGGCACTGATGATGGGCCTCTGGAGCTGTCACCAATGCAGCAGCTGCAGGACAAGCGGCAGGAATCGCGTTTGCATCTGGCAGGGTTGCATGAGGGTATGCTTCAGTTGGTCTCTGTGGTGGAGGAGTCCAGGCAGAGTGTAAGTGAAGGCATGAACCTCAGGACAGAACTTCACGCTTCCTCCACTGAGAGATTGGCGACTCTCACGGAGAGGGGCTTCGACCGGATTGAGATTCGTCCGATTGGGTTACGCTCTGACCTGCAAGCCCTCACAGCGGTAATGGCCACGGGTGGTCATTCCCAATGTGGGAGATGTTCTGGGCACCAAGTGTCGCAGCTCGGTGCCCATGCATCTGCGGTGAGCAGGGAGGTCCAATGTGACCTCATGTCGGTGCAGCAGCTGCCTGTCGTCACTGCGAGCTCCTCTCAGGGCGCTCTGGATGAGGGCAGCAGCTCCTCTGCCCCTCTGCCAATCAACATTGCATCTATTGAGGCTGCAACAACTGGGGAGATGCCACTTCTGGAACTGGCCACTCCCTCCCAGGCGGGGCCATCACAGGCTCCACGGGCCAGAGGACGCCTGCCAAGGTCATCGAGGCCAACAGGACAGCAGAGTCAGCAGGCTGTCTCACAAACCACTCCAAGCAATGGGGCGGCACCTAGACATAGCACCTGCAAACGAAAGCATAAGGCACGTTAGGCACTCAATGGGTACGTCACTGGTGATTTTGTGTTGGCCTTAGATTAGGGTACAAATAGTTATGTTTGTAAGAGAGATGTTTCTGTTTTATGTTAGACAGAATAAAGTCCACTTTTCTGACCATGGCTGAGAGTGTTTCCTTTGTGCTGCATTTGTATGTTTCACAGACATATCATGAGTGTTTGAGTGGACATTAATGTTTCTGTACTAAGCCCTTAGTTGCAGCTGATGAGGTGGAAGATGTAGCACCTAAGTGCCACGTGTGGAAGTGCCAGGCAATGCTGATCCTACTGATCCATGTGTGTGGAGCTAGCTGAAGGTTTGTTGGATTAAACTGTCCCGGGTGTCCCTGCCTCCTTGGTGTAGTAGCGGGTCAGCGTGCTGCCCCTCATCATCGCCCTGTGCTTCCTCATCCTCTGAGCCACTGCTGGATTCATCATGTGCAGCCTCATCCACTGCGTCAAGGTCTTCATCGTCAACTGCATCCCCCCTTTCCAGCGCAAGATTGTGCAGAGCGCAGCATGCTACCACTATCACAGAGACGCGATCTGGGGGGTACTGGAGTGCGCCCCCTGAGCAGTCCAGACAACGGAAGCGCATCTTGAGAAGACTGATGGTTCTCTCCACCACAGCCCTTGTGGAGGCGTGGCTCCTATTGTAGCGCTGCTCAGCTTCTGTTCTTGGGTGGTGGAGTGGCGTCATGAGCCATCTTCTGAGGGGATAGCCCTTGTCACCCAGCAGCCAACCATCCAGCCGAGCCAGAGCACTGAAGAGCCCGGCACCTGGGAGTGTCTGAGGATGTAGGCATCATGGGAGCTCCCTGGGTACCTTGCACAGACTTGCAGAATCTGCATCCTGTGATCACACACTATCTGCACGTTCATGGAGTGGAAGCCCTTCCTGTTGACAAAGGCACCGGGCTCACCTGCTGGTGCCTTGATGGCCACATGTGTGTAGTCTATTGCACCCTGGACGCGGGGGAAGCTAGCAATGGCTGCGAAGCCTCTGGCTCGCTATGCCTGACTTGCCTGGTCGCAGCGGAAGTTGATGAAGGTCAATGCCCTTCTGAACAGAGCATCTGTAACCTGCTTGACACAAGTGTGGACAGCTGATTGGGAGACACTGCAAAGATCATCCACTGAGCCCTGGAAGGAACCAGAGGCATAGAGGTTGAGGGCAACTGTAAGCTTCAGAGCCGCTGGCACGGGATGTCCACCCACACAGCTAGGAGAGATCTCAGGGCCAATCATCTGACAGATATAGTTCACTGTCTCCCTTGGGAGACGGAGCCTCCTTCGGCACTGCACCTCAGTCATATTGAGGTAGCTGCTTTGCCACCTGTATACCCTGGCAGCAGGATAGTGACATCTTCTGCGGCCCCTTCCACCTTGGACAACCTCTTGGCCCTGCGCCCCTTGGGCCTGTGCCTGGCCTCCCAAAGGTGGCTCCCCTGGAGGCTGATTGTCCACTCTTGGCCTCCTCCTTATTCTATCCCTCCCTTCCTCCTCAGAGGAGCTGCCTCCAATGGAGATGTCAGAACCCATACCCAGGCTAAATGGAGGCCTCCGGAAAGCTGCAGGCCCGATAAAGATTACTGTCTGCAGACTGGTTTCAAAGTACACAAAAATCTCTTGGAAATTGATCTGATCTGGTAACAACCACACAGGCAAGTTTAAAACACTTCCTGCATTAAATGCTGCATGAAAAACATGAACAACCCCTCTGCGTCCACATATCCCGCCAGTGCATGCGCTTAATAAAAGAAAATCACCCGCCTGCCCGTGCGCCAAGCCAAAGCTCACACGGGCCCCTCAAAATCGTTGACGGTTGGCAAATTAAATTTCTTAACGAGGCCCTTATTTAATGGCGGGCGCGCCCATCGACCTAAATACGTTGGGATGCTCGCGCAACATCAGCACCCGACATTTTAAGTGCTGACGTGTGGGCTCTGCCACCCACACGTCAGCCAGAAAATTCTGTCCATTATCTAATTAAGTTATAACTAGAATACACTAACCATGATCATATTTGGTTGTTGGGCAGTTGGAGACAGAAGATCATGTGACAAGTCAGCTAACTTTTGAGTGTTTAAGCATCTGATGTTTCTGCACAACAGTAGAAGCAACTGAAGTGCAGAAGGAACAGCAGTGTTCCTTCCCTCCACCCCTTTCTCCCTCTGTCTCCATTGACTTGCAAGTTTTGAACCCTGTCTGCTGATTTTGACTATCCAGGCACTGTAGAAGACATTTTAAGCAGAACTCAAACCAGTGCTGTTGTTTCCAGAAGAACAGATAACCCGTCTGTCTATATCTTTAAACCATCTCGATGCCAAAAGCAGCAGGATCACCAAGTGAAAGCAACAGGATTACCGAGTTCAGCCTAAAGCCAGCCGAGCCCCTGACTTTCAAGAGCCGTAAACTACTTTAATTTTACTGGATTCTAAATTATTTAGTTCATCCTCCCCACTCTAAGGTGTGTGACAATCCTCTTTTCTTTTTTAATAAACTCAAGAAAACCTATATGATCATGTAATTGACAGTCATGGCACGTAAACAGTTAAGCACACACAGAATTGGCAAGTATATCCTTTGTTAAAAATATTGTTGTGGTCAAATAAGGAGTTAAGGGAGGGGAGCCATTTGACCCCTCATCACCTGATCATAACAATGGCCTCAGCTGCCCCTCATTTTGCAATCTCCTCCACCAGAACAAGCTTCTGAGATACCTGCACTCCTTCAATTCTGGCCTTTTGAGCATCCCTTATTTTAATCACCCCATCATTGGCAGTCATGCCTTCAGTTGCTAAGACCCTAAGTTCTGAATATCCCTCCCTAAACTTCTCCACTTGTAAGACATTGTTTAAAACCTACATTTTTGACCATGATTTTGGTCACCTGCCTAATAACTCCTTAAGTGGCTTGGTGTCAATTGTGCTTTTATAATGTTCCATTTTATTACATTAAAGGTAGAAATATAAATAGAAATAGAAATTGTCATTGTTGTTAACTGTAAATAACAGCAAATCAAGTAGTATGGAAAAATAAACGCAGAATGTATTCTGTAAATGAGGATAGCATTTTTTCTACGTGACCTGGTTCGAATACCCCTCTCACTCCACCCCCAACCAACCCTGTAACTTCAATCTTCAAAGCTGAAAACTCTACTTGGTTTTGATTTTCTGTGTGTAACTTCATGGCAGATTGACTAATAGATAAACAAATATGGTGTGGATTTGTGTGACAGTATTTGTCCATTTTGGGTCGATTTATTTTTCTCTTGTTGACAGCAGATATCACAGCGCACAGCAACTGCTCCGGCAATCTTTCTAGTTGTGAAATGATAACACTGACATTGAAAGATTAATGATGATCATATAATCACAGTAAATTTATCAAGTGGAAGCAACACACTCAGTACGCAATACTTAACAAGTTGCTTTCAGACAGGTTCACGAAAGCTGAAGTTTGTTAAGGAGCTTAAACGTGATTTGCTCCAATTTTTCAGCTGCACAAATTCCAGAAGTTAAACTAAAAATCCTACTAGTTTACTAAATCTCTTGATTTCTTAATCTTGTTACATGCAGTTTGGTTGTACTGTTATAAGCATCACAACGTGTGTAGTGGTATAATTTGTTAAACATCTAGACTGCACAAATTATAACTCCTGTCCCTCACATGTTAGTACATCTCAATTACAGATGATTGATCTGTTAGTTTTGCATGGGGTTTTGCATGATCTGATCTTGACTTTTAAGTTCATTGTTCTAAATCCTTTGCTCAGTCTTTCACTTTGCTCTTCCTGCTTTCAACCTGTTGCTTTATGTTTCTTGGTTCACTTTCTCTTTAGTTCCTTTTACAACCTGGGTCACACTGTGGAACTCTGCCCTCAGAGTCCACATTCTGTCCACTGCCTTGCTCCATTCAAGCTTGCAGTTAGATTTGGTTCCTAAACTCCCAATACTTTAAAGTTTTATTTTATTTTTTTCCCCTTTGTTGCATCTTCCATGTCTCATTTCCCTTGTTTTCCACAATAATTGTGCATACCATTTGGCCATCTCCTCCTTTAAAGCTGTTATTATTGAAAAAAAGTTTAAGTTGAAGTACTTTAGTCTTTCTCAAGTGAAGTGGACATTTCAATAATGTCTTGTGATCTCCTTATTTTCCCCTAGCCTGTTTTCCAAAACAGCATATGGCAAAGTAATTAGGCTGCAAAATTTTTAATCATTGATATATCTTTCATCCATATGAGCCAATAACTTAATGAAATAAAAAGCAAAATACTGCAGATGCAGAGATCTTAAATAAAAACAAAGTGCTGGAAAAACTCAGCAGATCTGGCAAGATCTGTGGAGAGAAAAACAGAGTTAACGTTTTGAGTCCAATATGACTCTTCCTCAGAACTGAAGGGAGGTAGAAATATGATGGATTTAATGCTTTTGAAAAATGTCGGGTGGGGGAGGGTCAGATGGAACAAAGGGGAAGGTCAGTGTTGGGTTAGAGGACAGGGGAGATGAAATACCAAAGATGTCATGGAATAAAAGTCAAAGGGAGTGGTAATGGTAATAGTAAAGAAACAAAATGTAGGTCTAGAGTAGGTTTTAATTGCAGAAGAAAAGGTCATCACTTTCTGAAAGCAAAAACAAGATACAGTCTGGAACTTAGCAAACAGAATCAAAATGGTGGATGAAGTTCATGGTCTGAAGTTGTTGAACTCAATGTTGAGTCCAGAAGGCTGTAAAGTGCCTCATCGGAAGATGAGGTGTTGTTCCTCCAGCCTACGTTGGAATTCACTGGAGCATTGTAGCAAGCCGAGGACAGAAATGTGAGCATGAGAGCAAGATGGCGAGTTGAAATGGCAAGCAACTGGAATGTTGGGGTCACGCTTGTGGACTGAGCGGAGGTGTTCTGCAAAGTGGTCGCCCAGTCGGTGTTTGAATTCCCAATGTAGAGGAGACCACATTGTAAGCAGTGAATATAGTAGATTAATTTGAAAGAAATACAAGTAAATCACTGCTTCACCTGGAAGGATTGTTTGGGGCCCTGGATAGTGAAGAGAGAGGAGGTAAAAAGGGGCGGTACAGCACCTCCCACAATTGCATGGGAAGATGACAGGGGAAGAGGATGAGATTTTGGGGGTTTAAGAGGAGTGGTCCAGGGTTTAGTGAAGGGAACAGTCCCTTTGGACTGCTTACAGTCATGGATTTGGAAGGTTCTGTCGAAGGAGCCTTGGTGAGTTGCTGCAGTGCATCTTGTATGTGCAGACGCTGCTGCTGCTGTCTGTCGGTGGTGGAGGAATTCAATGTTTAAGGTGGTGGATGGGGTGCCAATCAAGCGGGCTGCTTTGTCATGAATGGATCTCATTACAGTATTCGTCCAAATATGGACAAAAAAGCTAAACTTAAGAAGTGAGGTGAGAGTGACTGCCTTTGACATCAAGACAACATTTGACCGAGTGTGGCAACTAGAAGCCCTAGCTAAATCCCCATATACAATGATGGGGGAGACCAGCACATCAGTGCAAAAGATAAGGCTGAAGCATTTGCAAGAAACTTCAGTCGGAAGTGCCGAGTGGCAGATCCATCTTGGGCTCCTCCGGAGGTCCCCAGCATCATAGATGTCAGTCTTCAGCCAATTTGACTCAGCCCATGTGATATTAAGAAATGGCTGAAGGCACTAGATACAGCAAAGACTATGAGCCCCGACAATATTCCGGTAATAGTACAGGAGACTTGCGCTCCAGAACTTGCTGTATCCCTAACTAAGCTGTTCCAGTACAGCTACAATACTGGCATCTCCCCGGCAATGTGGAAAATTACTCAGGTATGTCCTCTACAAAAAAATCAGGACAAATCCAACCCAGCCAATTACCATCCCATGAGTCTACTCTCGATCATGGGTAAAGTGATGGGAAGTGTCATCAGCAGTGCTATTAAGCTGTACTTGCTTAGCAATAATCTGCTCATTGATGCTCAGTCTGGGATTCGCCAGGGTCACTCAGCTCCTGACCTCATTACAGACTTGGTTCAAACATGGACAAAAGAGCTGAACTCCAGAGGCGAGATAAGAGTGACGGCCCTTGACAGCATTTGAAAGAATTTGGCCTCAAGGAGCCCTGGCAAAACTGGAGGCAAAGGGAATCGGTGGAAAGCTCTCCGCTGAATAGAGTCATACCTAGCACAAATGAAAATGGTTGTGGTTGTTGGGGGTCAATCATCTCAATTCCAGGACATCACTGCAGGAGTTCCTCAGTGTAGTGTCATGGCCTAACTGTCTTCAGCTGCTTCATCAATGACTTTCTTTCGATCATAAGGCTGTTTGCTAATGATTATACAATGTTCAGCACCATTCACAACTCCTCAGATACTGAAGCAGTCCATGTCCAAATGCAGCAAGACCTGAACAATATCAAGGCTTGGGCTGACAAGTGGTAAGTAATATTCACACCACACAAGTGTCAGACAATGACCATCTCCAACAAGAGAGAATCTAACCATCTCCCCTTGACATTCAATAGCATTACCATTGCTGAATCCCCCAATATCAACACCCTCGGGGTTACCATTGACCAGAAACTGAACTGGACTATCCATATAGGTATTGTGGCGACAAGAGCAGATCAGAGGCTAGGAATCCTGTGGTGAGTAACTCACCTCCTGACTCCCCAAAGCCTGTCCACCATCTACAAGGCACAAGTCAGAAACGTGATGAAATACTCCCCACTAGCCTGGAGGAGTGCAGCTCCAACAACACTCAAGAAGCTTGACACCATTCATGACAAAGCAGCCCGCTTAATTGGCAACACATCCACCACCTTAAGCATTGAATTCTTCGACCACCGATGCACAGCAGCAGCAGTGTCTGCACATACAAGATGCACTGCAGCAACTCACCAAGGCTCCTCTGACAGCACCTGAGAAATCCATGACCTCCACACCGAGAAAAACAAGGGGAGCAGGTGCATGGGAACACCACCACCTGTAAGTTTCTCTCCAGGCCACACACCATCCTGACTTGGAACTATATTGCTGTTCCTTCACTGTTGCAAGGTCAAAACCTGGAACTCCATTCCTGACAGTACTGTAGGCCAGGATTTTATGCCTCCTCCCACCCGGTGGGATATTACAGTCCCGCCAAATTGAATTGAGATTTAAATGGTTCACCGCATCTGCCGATGGGGAGTCACGCCACGGCACGGCAGTAAGATCCTGGCTCAGATGCATTACAGTGGTTCAAAAAGGTGGCTCATTACTATCTTCTCAAGGTCAATTTGGGTTGAGCAACAAATGCAGGCCTTGCCAGTGACACTCACATTCCAGGAAATAATAAAAAATAGGTCCTCAGTTGTTGGTCTTCTTACATACAGGGCCAGAAAGGAGTCTGGCACATATTGTACGAACTCCATTCCATTATCTATGTTACCTACGTCTTCTGGCCATATCATTTTGGGTCAGTTACAATCCTCAATGATTATAATTCATGTTTTTTGCTCATTTACTTTACTTTTTCACAAATGATGACTATTCATCAGAACTGTACTTGAAAAGTCTGTTTCAAACCAATTCAAATGAATGTATTACTCAGAATTTAAATTGGCAGGACATTAAGCCTATTCTCAACCTAGATAAGAATTCTAGATTAGGGAAGATGAATCGTGGTGGTTGAAAGTCACAGATAGTCTAGACGCTAGAAGAGTCCAATTCCAGGTGTAACGGAGTAACGGAAGTGCTCAAATTGACAGCACCTCAAGTTAGTAAGTAAATTAACACAATATAGGACTTTTAGAAACATGGCTATGTCAGTTAGCTCCTTGGATCTGCTCTGCCATTCAGTTAGATCATGGCTGATCTGTACCTCAATTCCATTTACCCACCTTTGATGAATATCCTTTGATATCCTTGCCAACAAAAAATCTGTCATTTTTGTCTGGAAGGCTCCGATTTTATCAGCATCCGCAGCCTTCTAAGATAGAGAATTCTAAATTTCCACCATCCTTTGTCTGTATAACCTCTTTCTGATTTCACTCCTGAGTGGCTTAATTCAAAATTTAAGGTTCTAAAATATGAAACTGCCACTGTCATATAAAAGACAATGGCACATGAGAAAGTATCAAGAAAGGTGAAACAGCAACTGTTGGGCAACCAGGCATGAAAATCCAGAAAATGGGAGTCGGGCAGGCAGTGGGCCTGTGAGCAAGCAACCTAGAGTGGGAGAGCATAAACCGAGGCTTGAAGCCTATACTTACCTGGGAGCCAGAGAGGCGCCGGGACCAGTCAACTGCTCGGATCCAGCCCACACCGAGTTCAAAAGGAGAGTGAGAGAATGACATCATAGGAAAGCCATAAGTTCATTGGTTGTTAAGAAACTGCTGTTAAGGACTGTCTTGTAAATTAGTAAAGCATATTATTTTTAAAGAAATAGCTATACTTGGATTTAGATGAGAAACACCAGAAATAAGAGAAAGTCAGGGCCAGTATAATGAAGTAATATAAATAAACCAAAGTAAAATAAAGTTAAGACGTTGCAGGACATGTTGAGTGGAATGTGTGTCCTGTAAAATGTGATAAGTAATGGATGCTACCAGTGTCCTAGACGACCATGTGTGCAGGAAGTGCTGCCAGCTGCAGAACCTTGAGCTCCGGGTTTCAGAGCTCGAGCAGCAGCTGGAGTCACAATGGCACATTCAGAGAGGGGGTCACACCGCAGCTTATGAGTCTAGAGGCAAAAAAGGAAATGGGTGACTGCCAGGCAGTCGAAGAGAACCAGGCAGGTAGTGCAGGAGTCCCTTGAGGTCCCGCTCGCAAATCGGTTTTCCATTTTGGAAGTTGGTGAAGGTGCTGGTTCCTCACAGGAGTGCAGTCAGTGCCAAGTTTGTGGTACCATGAACGGCTCGGCTGTACAAGAGGGGAGGAAGAAGAAAGGAAGCGCAATAGTGATAGGGGATTCATTAGTTAGGGGAATAGGCATTCCTGCAGCCTTGGACATGACTCCAAGATGGTATGTTGCCTCCCTGGTGCCAGGGTCAAGTATGTCACCAAGAGGCTGCAGGGCATTCTTCTCGGGGAGGCTGATCAGCCAGAGGTCATGGACCACATTGCTAACAATGACTTAGGTAGGAAGAGGGATGTGGCCCTGCAGTCAGAATTTAGGGAGCTGGTCAAAAATTAGCAAGCAGGACCTCAAAAGTAGTAATCTCCGAATTACCAGTGCCACTTGCAAGTGAGTACAGAAATAGGAGGATAAGGCAGATGAAGGCATGGCTGGAACGATGGTGCAGAGGGAGGGCTTTAGATTCCTGGGACACTGGGACAGGCTCTGGGGAAGATAGCACCTGTACAAGCCGGATGGGTTGCACCTATACAGAGCCGGTACTGAATTCCTGGCGGGTCGTTTTGCTAGTACTGTTGGGAGGGCTTTAAACTAACTCAGCAGGGGTGTGGGAACCAGCAGAGAATATTAGAGAGGAATACCAAGGTGCACAAAATACTGGGAGAGACAGATAGCACCAGTATAGAGAATAGTAGGTTAATAGGTGGACTTGGAGTAAGGGAGAAAGTCATGAAGTCTAAATCAGGGTTGCTGTGCATGTATGTGAATGCACGGAGTATATTAACAAGTTTTTTTTTAAATTCATTCACGGTATGTGGGCACTGATGGTTGGGCCAGCATTTATTGCACATTCCTAGTTGCCCTTGAGAAGGTGGTGGTGAGCTGCCTTCTTGAACTGCTGCAGTCCATGTGGTGTAGGTACACCCACAGTGCTGTTAGGGAGGGAGTTCCAGTATTCTGACCCAGCAATAGTGAAGGAATGGCGATATCTTTCAAAGTCAGGATGGTGAGTGACTTGGAGGGGAACTTCCAGGTGGTGATGTTCCCATCTATCTGCTGCCCTTGTCCTTCTAGATGGTAATTATTGTGGGTTTGGAAGGGGTTGTCTAAGGAGCCTTGGTGAATTTTTGCAGTGCATCTTGTAGATGGTACACACTGCTGCTACTGTGCGTCGATGGTGGAGGGAGTGAATGTTTATGAATGTGGTGCCAATCAAGCGGGCTGCTTTATCCTGGAAGGTGTCAAGCTTCTTGCGTATTGTGGGAGCTGCACTCATCCAGGCAAGTGAGGAGTATTCCATCACACTCCTGACTTATACCTTGTAGATGGTGGACAGGCTTTGGGGAGCCAGGGGGTGAGATACTCTTCGCAGGGTTCTTAGGCTCTGATCTGCTCTTGTGGCCACAGTATTTATAATGGCTAGTCCAGTTCAGTATCTGGTCAACAGTAACCCCAGGATATTGATAGTGGGGGATTCAGTATGATAATGTCGTTGGACATCAAGAGGCAATGGTTAGATTCTCTCTCGTTGAAAATGGGTCTTTACCTAGTGCTTGTGTGGCGTGAATGTTACTTGCCACTTGTCAGCCCAAGCCTGGATATTGTCCAGATCTTGCTGCATTTGGACATGAACTGCTTCAGCATCTGAGGAGTCATGAATGGTGCTGAACATTGTGCAATCATCAGCAAACACCCCCACTTCTGACCTTTTGATGGAAGGAAGGTCGTTGATGAAGCAGCTGAAGATGGTTGGGCCTAGCGCACTACCCTGAGGAACTCCTGCAGTGATGTCCTGGAACTGAGGTGCTTGACCTCCAACAACCACAATCAACTTTCTTTGTGCTAAGTATGACTCCAACCAGTGGAGAGTTTTCTCCCTGATTCCCATTGGCCCCAGTTTTGCTAGGGCTCCTTGATGCCACACTTGGTCAAATGCGGCCTTGGTTTCAAGGGTAGTCATTCTCACCTCACCTCGGGATTTCAGCTGTTTTGTCCATGTTTGAGCCAAGGCTGTGATGAGGTCAGGAGCTGAGTGGCCCTGGCAGAACCCAAACTGGACGTCAGTGAGCAGGTTATTGCTAAGCAAGTGCTGCCTGCTGGCACTGTTGATGAACCCTTCCATTACTTTACTGATGATTGACAGTAGACTGATTGGGCAGAAGTTGGCTGGGTTGGATTTGTCCTGTATTTTGTGTACAGGGCATATTTTCCACATAACAGGGTAGATGCCAGCATTGTAACTGTACGGGAACAGCTTGGCTAGGGGCACAGCAAGTTCTGGAGCACAAGTCTTCAGTACTGTTGTCAGAATATTGTCAGGGCCCATAGCTTTTGCACTATCCAGTGCCTTCAGCCATTTCTTGATATCACATGGAGTGAATCGAATTGGCTGAAAACTGGCATCTGTGACGCTGGGGACCTCCGGAGGAGGCCAAGATGGAAAATCCACTCGGCACTTCTGGCTGAAGATTGTAGCAAATGCTTTAGCCTTATTTTTTGCGCTGATGTGCTGGGATCCTCCATCGTTGAGGATGGGGATATTTCTGGAGCATCCTCCTCCAGTGAGTGGTTTAATTGTCCACCACCATTCATGACTGGATAGGGCAGGACTGCAGAGCTTAGATCTGATCTGTTGGTTGTGGAATCGCTTAGCTCTGTTTATCAATTGCTGCTTATGCTGCTTGGCACACAAGTAGTCCTGTGTTATAGCTTCACCAGGTTGACACCTCATTTTTAGGTCTGCCTGGTGCTGCCCCTGGCATGCCCTCCTGCACTCTTCATCGAACCAGGGTTGATCCCCTGGCTTGATGGTGATGGTAGAGTGGGGGATATGCCGGGCCAAGAGGTTACAGATTGTGTTCGAGTGCAATTCTGCTGCTGCTGATGGCCCACAGTGCCTCATGGATGCCCAATCTTGATTTGCTAGATCTGTTCGAAACATATCCCATTTAGCACGGTGGTCGTGCCACACAACACGATGGAGGGTATACTCAATGTGAAGGTGGGACTTCGTTTCCACAACGACTGTGTGGTGGTCATTCCTACCGATACTGTCATGGACAGATGCATCTGTGGCAGGCAGGTTGGTGGGGATGAGGTCAAGCATGTTTTTCCCTCTTGTTGGTTCCCTCACCACCTGCCGCAGACCCAGTCTAGCAGCTACATCCTATAAGACTCAGCCAGCTCAGGCAATAGTGGCGCTACTGAGCCACCTTTGATGATGCACATTCAAGTCTCCCACCCAAAGCACATTCTGCATCTTTGCCACCCTCAGTGCTTCCTCCAGGTGGTGTTCAACCTGGAGGAGCACTGATTCATCAGCTAAGGAAGGGTGGTACATGGTAATCAGTAGGAGGTTTCCTTGCCATGTTTGACCTGATGCCATGAGGCTTCATAGATTCTGGAGTCGATGTTGAGGACTCCCAGGGCAATTCCCTCCCAACAATATACCACCCTACCGCCACCTTTGCTGGGTCTGTCCTGCTGGTGGCACAGGACATACCCAGGAATGGTGATGATGGTGTCTGGGACATTATCTGTAAGGTATGATTCCGTGAAGATGACTATGTCAAACTGTTGCTTGACTCGTCTGTGAGACAGCTCTCCCAATCTTGGCATTAGCCCCCAGATGTTAGTAAGGAAGATTTGCAAGGGTTTGCCGTTGTCTTTTGTGCTGCCTAGGTTGATGCCGGGTGGTCCATCTGGTTTCATTCCTTTTTTGTGATTTGATACAACTGATACAACTGAATACCTTGCTAGGCCATTTCAGAGGGAGGCACATGTAGGCCAGACCAGGTAAGGAGAGCAGATTTCCTTCCCTAAAGGGCAGTAGTGAACCAGATGTGATTTTACAACAAACGACAATGGTTTCACCATTAGGCTTTTAATTCCAGATATTTATTGAATTCAGATTCCACCATCCGCCATGGTGGGATTCAAACCCGGGTCCCTAGAGCATTATCCTGGGGCTCTGGATTACTAGTCCAGAAACAATACCACTACACCAAGCACAGATTGCCATTTGGAACTCCGATGTTGTGGTGATAACAGAGACCTGGCTCAAGGATGGACGGTATTGGGTGTTAAATATTCCTGGGTACAAGATGCTCAGAAAAGATAGGAAAGGAAGAAAAGGAGGAGGGGTGATGGTATTGGTTAAGGAGAGCATCGCAGTGCTGGAGAAAGAGGATGTCTCGGAGGGTTCAAGGACAGAATCACTTTGGCTAGGGCTACGGAACAAATAGGGTGCAATTACAATGTTTGGTGTAGGCTATAGACCACCAACTAGTGGGAAAGATATAGACGAACAAATCTGCAGGGAAATTACAGAGAGATGCAAACATTATATAGTAGTTAGCATGGGGGGGGCTACAATTACCCGAATGTAGACTGGGACAGTGGTAGTGTAAAAGGCGGAGAAGGACAAGAGTTCCTAGATTGTGTTCAGGGTAATTTTCTACAGTGGTATGTGTGCAGACAACAAGAAAGGACGCACTGTTGGACCTGGTTCTTGGAAATTAGGTGGGCCAAGTAGACCAAGTGTCAGTGGGGGAACATTTAGGAGACAGTGATTATAGTCTCATAAGGTTCTGGATGACGGTAGAAAAGAACACTGGACAATCCAGAGTAAGAATAATTAACTGGGGGGAGAGACGACTTCAACGGGGCAAGAACGGAGCTGGGCCAGATAGATTGAAATCAAAGGTTGACAGGAAATACTGTAGCTGAACAATGGGCTATCTTCAAAGAAGAAATGGTTCAGGCACAGTCAAAACGGGAAGTTAGAGCAAACAAATCCAGAGCTGCCTGGATGAATAGGGAGATAGAAATTAAAGTAAAGAATAAAAGGTGTGTTTATCACAGGTGTCAGGTAGAAAATACAATTGAGGACCAGGTGGAATTCCAAAGGTTCAGGGGAGAGGTGAAAAAGCAAATAAAAGAAGCAAAGTGGAATTATGAGAAAAGACTAGCAGCCAACATAAAGGGGAACCCCAAAGTCTTCCATGGACACAAAAATAGTAAGAGGGTGGTAAAAGAGGTAATGCCGATTAGGGACCAAAAAGGGGATTTACACATGGAGGCAGGGGGCATGGCTGAGGTGTTAAATGAATAAATTGCATCTGTCTTTACCAAGGAAGCAGATGCTACCGAGGCCGCGGTGACAGAGGAGGAAACTCTGTCACTAGAAGGGTTCAAAATTGATAAGGAGGAAGTGTTGGATAAACTGTTGGTACTTAAAATTGACAAGGCACCAGGACCAGATGAGATGCATCCAAGGATAATGGAGAAATTACAGTGGAAGTTGCAGGGGCACTGGCAATAATCTTCCAGTCTTCCCTAGATGCAGGGGAGGTGCGAGAGGACTGGAGAATTGCAAACTTTACACCCTTGTTCAAAAAAGGTTGTAAGGATAAGCCCAGCAATTACAGACCAGTCAGTTTAACTTCAATGGTGGTGAAGCTTCTAGAGACAATTATTCGGGATAGAATTAGTAGTCACATGGAAAAATGTGGGTTGATTAGGAAGAGTCAGCATGGATTTCTAAAGGAGAAAATCATGTTTAACTAACTTGCTGGAGTTTTCTGAAGAGGTAACAGAGAGGATTGATGAGGGTAATGCTGTTGATATGGTGTCCATGGGCTTTCAAAAGGCATTTGATACGGTGCCACACAACAGACGTGTGAGAAAAGTTATAGTCCATGGAATAAAAGGGACAGTAGCAACTTGGATACAAAATTGCCTGAGTAATAGGATGCAGAGGGTAATGGTCAATGGATATTTTTCGGGCTGGAGGAAGGTTTGTAGTGGAAGTTCCCAGGGGTCGGCATTGGGACCTTTGTTTTTCAAGATATATATTAATGATCTAGATCTTGATGTGCAGGGGACAGTTTCAAAGTTTGTGGTTGATAGAAACTTGGAAGCATTGTAAACTGTGAGAAGGACAGTGTAAAACTTCAAAAGAACGTAGACAAGCTGGTGGAGTGGGCAGATCAGTGGTAGATGAAGTTCAGTGTGGAGAAGTGTGAGGTGATGCATTTTGGTAATAAGAATATGGAGAGACAAGATAAAATAAGGGGTACAATTCTTAACAGGAGCAGAGGGACCTGGGTGTATATGTGCATAGATCATTGAAGGTGGCAGGACAGGTGGAGGGAGCAGTTAATAAAGCAGACAGTATCCTGGGCATTATTAATAGCGGCATAGAGTACAAGAGCAAGGAGGTTATAGTGAGCTTATATAGGACACTAGTTAGGCCTCAGCTGGAGTACTGCGTGCAGCTCTGGGTGTCACACTATAGGGAGGATGTGAAGACATTGGAGAGAGTGCAGAAGAGGTTTACAAGAATAGTTCCAGGGATGAGTAACTTCAGATATGAAGATAGATTGGAGGGGTTGGACTGTTCTCCTTGGAGAGGAGAAGGCTAAGAGGAGGTTTGATAGAGATGTTCAAAATCATGAGTGGGTAGAGCGGATAGGGAGAAACTGTTCTCTCTCGTAAAAAGGATCAAGAACGAGAGGGCATAGATATAAAGTGATTTGCAAAAGATGCAAATGTGACATGAGAAAAAACTTTTTCACACAGCGAGTAGTTTGAGCCTGGAATGCACTGCCCGGAAGTGTGGTGGAGGCAGGTTTAACCAAGGCATTCAAGAGAGCATTAGATGATTATTTAAATAAAAGTAATGTGCAAGGTACAGGGAAAAGGCAGGAGAATGGCACTAAGTCATAACACTCATTTGGCGAGCCAGTGCACACACGATGGGTTGAGTGGCCTCCTTCTGCACTGTAACAATTCTGTGATTCTGTGATAGCTCTGTTGGAGTAAGCTATTTATGCAAGGCCATTATGGAACCAAAGTCGGTAGATGGAGTTAAAACACTGATCAGCCATGATTGAATTGACTGGTGGGACAGACTAGAGGGGCTGAATGTCCTACTCCTGATCCTTTGTTCCTATTATATCACAAAATAAGGAAACAGACTTTAGATTTTGATCAAATAGTTGTAAAATAAAATAAAAAATCAGAATTACAAGTCACAAGCTGCAGAATAGGGGAAGAAAATGCTGAAAACTGCAGTCTGAGCTCTAGGGATTTAATTAGTGGTGGAAAGAGATGTCAAAATACAAGAAAGATCAGAGATGAGCACGAATAATAAAACCACATGGTGGCATCCAGCAGTAACTATTAAATCTAGGTCATTGATAGCTCTGTTGGAGTGAGCTACTTGAAAGTTATGTTAAGTTTGACTGAAAGAAAATCACTTAATTACAATGGGCAGAAATTTTTGTTCCGTGGGCAGGTGCCCGCCCGAGCCGAACAGGAGTGAAATAATGCGTGATGACATCAGCTGAGCATCCCAACATCATCGCGCACTCACGTTCTTTCGGTCGGTGAGCGTGCGCAAGAGGCGGCAGCGCACCCATCGACAATTAAGAGGCCTCGTAAGGCCCTTAAGCAATTAATTAAGTTGCATTTGTCGCTGTCCACTTAACCATTTGGTTCATGGGTGGAAGAATAGGCCAGGCGGTGTTTGCATTTTTCACAAAACCTCATCCATGGGCGGGAGGTTTACAACAGTTACTGATAAAACAGTAAAAAAAATTTTAACATGCATTTTTACATGTCCCTCTTCATGGCCAGGATTTTCCCCCCTGTCGGTGGGGGGAAGTACAGGAGCAGGAGTGGGCAGGCGTGCCTCCGATCGGCACCCTTGATCGGGAGCGCACCGCCATTTTACGTGGGTGGGCCAATTAAGGCCCACCCAGCGCTACGTCCACATGGAAGCGCTATGCGCTCCCCCTGCAGGCGGGGGGGGCGGGGGGGGGGGAATCCCTAAACCCAAGAGTGCGCTCTTTCGCGCATGCACAGAAAAGAGCACACTCATCTCCCTGAGGCTAAGTGCTGCCTCAGGGAGATCGGCTCTAAAGTAAAAAATATTTAAAATAGAGAAAAAAAATTCCCTGACATGTCCCCTCATGTGAGTTGGGACATGTCCATAACTTTTAAAAACACTTTAATTAAATTTTTTTAAACCTACATGAAACCTCATCCCGCCCATGGTGCCTGCCAGGGCTCCTGGCCTGCCCGCCAACCTTAAGGTTGGACGGGCAGGTCCATTAATTACTTCAATGACTCTGTCAATGGCCTCAATTAGCCATTGACAGGTCGGCGAGCGCGCAGCTGATTTTGCTGAGCCCCCATCTACCTGAAAATTTAAATGGGGCGCGGTGACGTCAGGAGTTCCGCCCAATGTCACCGCGCATCATTTTACGTGTCAGTGAGCGGGCCTCGCCCCCCCGCCCCCCCCGCTCGCCGACCAGGAAATCCTGGCCCATGTGACTAAAAGGGACATGTTTATATCATCTCTAAAATGTTTATTTTTGTATTTAAAATTCTTCAACTTCCTGAGGGAGCTCTGTGCCTTCAGGGAGCTTTCAATAAGCGCTGCCCCAGGCATGCACACACTTCAGTGCTTGTGCTCCTCCTGCCCCCACCCTGGCAGCGCTGAGGCTCTTTGCACATGTTTCAGGCTGGCTGGTCGTTAATCGACCAGCCAGTGTGAAATCGCAGTCAGAGCCCAATCGTGGGTGGTGGTCAGTGTCACGGCCGTTCCCAGGCCCAACCGCAAAGCCCGCCCGACGAGGGGAAAATCCTGCCCAATGCGTCTTTAGGTTACTTTCAACTGCTATTCTCGAAAAAATAAAAAATAAGTCTTGGAGTATATTTAATTTTTTCTAATTGGGTTTGTCATCAATATGAAATTAAAAATGATCAGGAGTTGCAAGGTATTCTGGTCCCTTAGAACACATGGTGAAATTAAGGTTGATATCCCTGAAATTGAAATTGCATTTCAATTCTATCATAGAATCAAAAGGAAAGAAGGTGCATCTACATATCACCTTTCACATCATCAGGATGTCCTAAAGCGAATTACAATCACTGAATTACTGAAGTGTCGTTGATATTGTTATGAAGGTAGACATCACAGCCAATCTCCATTTACCACCCTCTCCAAACACCAAATGAATGAATGACCTAATGTCTACTTTTGCTGGTAAGCTTATTATCCAATGCTTTCCACTATGACACATGCTGCATGGTTCTGTAAGAGATGTTGACCCTGCAATGGACCATGTCATATATATCAATGGTGTCCAGTGGTTAGAGATACTTCAATAGAGGGTTGAAGGACTGGTCGGGATGGTGATCAGGATCATCAGTGCATTGATGGAGGAGGGGATGGGTTGGATGGGCAGTAGTAACTGAAATGATTCAATCAGTCTTTGAGCTGTGCAGACTCCATTGGCTGTCCCTATTGCACTGCAGATTCATGCAGAATGCATCTGACAGCCCCAATGTAAAAGCCATTCAGATCTGTTCAGACAGGGGAAGTATTTGAGCTGCTCAATAGGATGCTTGATGATGGCTCAGGTTTTATCTCTATTTGTGTATGTTAGAGAGGTGTCATGAGCCTGGTGTGAAGAGGTTAGCCCCCGTCTCCAAGCAGCAGGCTCCTGATTCGCTGTGCTGGGTCAAAGAGTGGGGAATGGAGGCTCGTTCCAGTGCTGGGCATCATGATATCTGCCAGGAAAATGAGGCACAGCCCTGCATGTTGTTCTGCAATGATTGCTCACCAATTATAAATGAAGTGAGTTGGGGGAGAAATTTTGATAGATTCACAATCAAACTATTGTTAGGGGAAGCTTGCTCCATTTGCAAAAGCTACAGCCCTTCCCTGCTGGCTCCTGGTGTCCATGCAGAACATGATATACTAGTTGGTTTTTTGATGGACGCATTAGTGGCTTGCTTAATTCACGGATAAACTGCAGACTAAACAATGGGTGAGATCTTCCTTTCAGTGTGGGCATGTAAATCAGCGTTTTACCCACCGGCCTCAATGGCGGGTTTTCGTCTGCTTCCCACCTCATTAAATATGTGCACACAGGAAACACACTGGGTCGCTGGTGGGTGGCCTCTGATTTGCCCATCCCTTTGTAAGCTCACCGCTTCCTCGCTCCGGGCGCCATATTTAATGTGTAGCCGCGCACAGCATTCTCAATGTCTGCAGCCCAGGACTGCTCCACTGAAGACATGGCCCTGAAAGCCAAGGCGACGGCAGCCCCCAAATTCAGTGGTGCCTCACTGTAACGCCTTTTGGATGCAGTCAAGGCCCGCCACGATGTCCTCTACCCTGCTCTTGGCTGCAGGAGGTCCAGCAAGCTCACCAGTCCGGCTTGGGAGGCAGTGGCAGTGGTGGTCAGTATCAATGTTTCATGGAAGAGGTCAGGCACCCAGTTCAGAAAGAAGATGAATTATCTCATCTGTGCCGTCAGGGTAAGGCAACCATCTCATCACTTTCAACATACACACTCATAAGCCCATCACAAATTCACTGGTATCTCACTCTGCCAACTCAAGGGACATTGCCACTCACTCTCACACGCATACCCTCACACCTTCATCTGGGCCCATCGCCTCTGAAGAACGCGTCCTCATCCCATTCATACTCTATAAGCGCACATCATAGTTTTAGACAATGTCGAGGGGAGCAATAGGATAGGAGCGAGGATGTACTGAAGCTGAAGTCTGTTCTTTATTAACAATGGCTCGTCACCTTGAGGGCCTCATGCTGTTTGGGAATTTTGGAATTTGCAAGGACCAGCACTGGGTGAGGGGGCGGCACAATGTGCATCATAAAGAGGAGGCATTTTGATGTCTGGCACACAAGTTCACCAACGTCACCTTCAGATGGCCCAGATGCACATGATGAGGATAAAAGCAGGCGAGCATCCCTAACTGAGAGTGCCACATGTTAATGTGACAGAGAAGAGGATGACACCAAGGATTGAGTCATCTCTGATTAGATGCACGCCTGCTAAGCGTCCTCAGCTGTATTGGTCGGGGTATCACCTCTCAGTTTCACCATCGAGGTTAAACAGCATGCGTTGTCCCATTGCTGGAGGTGGATCTCCTCGAGGAGCTTTATCAGATTGAAGGTATACAGCTACAAGCCCATTGACAATAGTGGAACTGCTCCTGGCTCTTGTAGGCTGCTGCTGCGACTGGGATGCCAGAGAAATGTTTGAAAAAGCAACACCTTCTGACGTCTGCTGCGGGTCTCCCTCCTCCAGTTAGCACCTCATCTCAGCAAGGACACATGCTCCCGAGGCTTCAAAGGATCAGAACAATGTAATCCTGTGTGTAACTATTTACTCTCGTATTGAAATGTGTGGTTGAAATGAGAGGAATAGCAACGCTGGTGTTAATGTAGGCCCATGATGGAGGGCACTTGTCCAAGAGCATATTCACTGCAACTCGTCATCCCCCATGTGGAGTTTGGTGACCATGAGGGCCTCACACATACACTTGCCTCTTTTGGCCAATGCTATGACCCCTCCCCCTGCAGCCTCAGCTTGCTCCAACTCAACGCCCTCATCCCTTTTGATGTCCTCCTCATTGGAGGAGATGTGCAGCTCCTCCATGTCGGCATCTGGCAAGTCCTCCCCGCTTTGCAGAACCAGGTTGTGCAGCATGCAGCGAGCCACGATGACCCACGAGACCCTCTGGGGAGTGTACTGGAGTGCTCCGCCAGATCAGTCCAGGCATCGGAATCACATCTTTAGCATGCCAATGGCCAGCTCCACCAATGCTCGGGTTGTGACATGAGCATCTTTGTACCTTCTCTCTGTAGGATTCTGTGGCTGCTGCATGGGTGTCATCAGCCATGCCCTTTGCGGGTACCCTTTATCACCGAGGGGCCAGTCCTGGATCCTGTGTGGTCCCTCGAAGATGTCTGGGGTCTGCGATCTACTCAAGAAGTGTGAGTTGTGGACGCTTTCTAAGTATCTGGCACAAATCTGCATGATAAGTTTCTTATGGTCGCAGGCCAGATTTACATTGAGCAAGTGGAAGCCTTTCCTGTTTATGTATTGGAGTGCCTGTTGTGAAGGAGCATTTATAGCCACCTGAGTGCGTCTGGGGGAATCCGGAAATCGCTGAAAAGCCCAGTGCTCTGGTGTCCTGGCTTGCTTGATCTCTGTCGAAGTACACATAATTATGGGCCTTGGCAAAAGGGGAGCCTGACACCTCATGTATCACTTGTGAGTGGATGCTTGAGAGATCCCACAGAGGTCCCGAGTAGAGCCCTCAGGTAGAACTTAAGTACGCAGTTACTTTCACATCCAGTGGCAATGGATGCCCTCCCAGTCCCCATGGCGCCACGGCCTCCCTTGCACATCTCTCCTTTGCTCTTGCCTCTGGTGCTGGAGACTCAACCTGCTGATCTGCCCGCTCTCCCCCCCTCCTCCACATCCTCTATAACAGATAAGGAGTGTGATTTATCGATTTCATCTTTCTGCAATGCCTCTGTTGCGTGAGGTTGTCCAGCACACAGCGGACGCTGATTATGTGGGAAACCCTCACCGGGGCATGTTGTAATGCACCTCTGGAATGGACCAGGCAGCAGAACCTCATCTTCAGCAGACCAAACATCTGCTCAATTGATGCCCATGGTGACCCGTGGCATTCGTTATAGTGTTCTTTGGCTGGAATTCGAGTGCTCCTCATTAGTGTTATCAGCTAGGCTTTGAGTGGATAACAAAAACAGAATTACCTGGAAAAACTCAGCAGGTCTGGCAGCATCAGCGGAGAAGAAATCAGTTAACGTTTCGAGCCTTCATGGCCCTTCGGCTTCTGCCGAAGGGCCATGAAGGCTCGAAACGTTAACTGATTTCTTCTCCGCCGATGCTGCCAGACCTGCTGAGTTTTTCCAGGTAATTCTGTTTTTGTTTTGGATTTCCAGCATCCGCAGTAGCTTTTAGCTTTTTGTTTTTATCTTTGAGTGGATAAACCTTTTCTCCCAGAATCCACCCATGCAAGCTTGCGAGGGCCTCGAAGAGCTGTGGTATCTGGGTATTTAGGAATCATGTGCGCCCCCTTGGAAAAGTGCAAACACCTGAAGGATTCACTTTTGGTGGTCACACACCACTTGGACGTTGATTGGGTAAAACCCCTTTCTTGTAATAAAGGCCACAGGCTGCTCCCAGAGAGCTTTGATTGCCACATGGGTGCAATGGAAAAAACCTTGTGCATATGGGAAGCTTGGAATGGCCCCTGATCCCACAGATCTCTCTGCCTAACTTTCAGGGCCAGTGCTGTATTGTACAAGCTCTCCATCCCTCCTGAGCATGGCATTTGTTACTTCCTTGATACAGCGATGAACTGCTACCAGGAAAAACCCACACGTGTCCACAGCAAATCACTGGAAGGAACTGGTTCTGCAGAAGTTTAAGGCCGTGTGACTTTCAGAACGCAAGGCATTGAGCTCTGTCCAAGTCCCATGGGTCACAGGTTGTCCTGCAGCATAGTGCACAGGTCCGTGACAGCCTCCTGAGACAGCTGTAATCTTTGTTGCTGTTTTGACATTTGAAGATAATTCATTGTGAGAGCAGTGAACTCTGGAACGCTGCACCTATCATCGTCTAACTCACTCCTGATTGCATCCCTCTTATCTCTCCTTGGCATTTTGTCCTGCTGCAAGCTGAACCCTTGCTGATGCTCTTCCAGCATTGGTGCCTCTGACACCAGATCCACCCTCCCTTTACGCTGCTCCTCCTCCACTCGGAGCTCCAGGAAGGCTAGGTGGAAGAGAACAATGGCTGCTCCAATGCCAATTTAATGGTCAATGCCCTGGCCGGAGTTGTCCTTCACTGTGTCCCAGCCTTTTCAATGCATCTGACACCTGTGTGCAATGTGCCTTTTCTGGCCTTGCTAAGCTCCTGCAACCAGTTAAATCTGCCCATCAGCCTCACTGCAATATTCCTCAGCCTCCCCTCAGTGACCCTCAACTTCCTGTCCCCTCTTGGAAGAAATTATCAGGGTTCTGGCAAGCAGCTCAAAATAGCTTACCTGTTCGTCACTAACTCTAAATGCTGGGGAGCTGACAACCATTGATCCCCATGCCCCTCACACTGAGTTTGAAAGGTACCATTAGATTGCAAAAACCTTTATGTAAGTGTGTTATAATGATATGCTAAATGGCTTCAATTACCTTCCTGCCCTGTTTGTCTGGCACTGCCATCAGTGATCGGACATGGTGCCTCCTGTGTGATTCAATTACCTTTCCCCCACCTCCCACCTTGTTGCCCACTCCCTCGGCTGACATTAAATTCTGCCCTGATTTACAACACTGGAGATTGGAAAGAAAGCGTAGTGTCAAATTACAAGTATGCCAGCTAAACATATCAGGAGGCAGCTTTTCTTGAACTATTTCATAGATTTTGTATTGTTACTGAATTATTTTGATTTTTAGGTACATCTGATGAAGCCTTTTGGCCTTTTTGTGCTTTTTAAAGAAATTGTTCTTTAGCTGTATACTTTTCACAGCACAGAGCCCGTAGGCAGCAATTAGTTTTGGAAAATAAAGGAATTTATTGCATGATGAATGAATCCCCACTTGGATGTGTACCTGAGAATAAACAGCTGAAAAGATGAAATGGTGCTCACTGATAGAATGCCAAGGTAACTGGCCTTTTTGATTTCTTTCCCAGTTTACCCTTGGCTCTGTTTTCTCCTTTCTTTGCTCTCCATCTTTGTTTTCAGTTTTTCAGAAATATTTCCTTTATGTATTACACAAATTCATGTTTTGCTTTTCTATCCTCTATCATGTTTCCTTATCAGTGCTTTACCTATCATTTTTCTGTATCTTTTCCTTCCAAATGTGTCAGTTTGGAGCACTCTTGGTGAGAAGGTCAGAAGTTCAAGGTCTACTCCAAGATATGTGCTCTTAATAAAAGGTGCTACTCGATTACAGAGCTGAGTAATGCATTATGTTGATGCAGGAGCTGACCTTCAGATAAGACATTAAACTGACAACTTATCCATCATTTCAGGTGAATGCTAAGGATGCATGACACAAATTGAAAACATGCAAGAAATTGTCTAGGGCAACATTCCTCTTTGAATCAACTGGCGGAATCATCCCAGCTAGGCACAAAGTGCAGTAGCGGGTGAGAAAAAAGTCATTTTACCCACTGGCTGCAATGGAGGGTTTTTGTGCTGTATCGTCCCATTCCCACTTCTTTAATTATACAGCCGCAGGAAACATGCTGTCTCATTGGCGGGTGGCCTCCGATTTGCCCACCGTTCCATTAGCTCGTGCTTCCTCACGCAGGGCACTATATTTAAACTGCAGCTACGCATAGCTCTCAATGCTTGCAGTCCAGGATTGCTCTGGCGAAGAAATGGCCCCAAAAGCCAAAAGGATACAGCCCCCCAGTTCAGTGACGCATCCCTGGGATACCTTCTAGACACTGTGGAGGCCCATTGCGATGTCTTCTACCCCCACTTTGACCACAGGAGGCCCACAATCTCATCAATCCAGCTTGGGAGGCAGTGGTAGAGGTGGTCAGTGCCAATGCTGCACACAAGCGGTTGGCCATCCAGTGCATCCGTACCACCAGGGAAGGCAACCATCTTATCACATTAAACTCACAAACTGACAAGGCCATCATACATTCACTGGCATCTCACTCACTGCCAGCTCAAGGGACATCACCACTCACTCTCTCACACACGTCCTCACATCTCTATCTGGCCTCATCTCCTCTGGAGAGTGCTTCCTCAGCCCTCACCATCTTGAGGGCACTTGCACAGATCAACATCTACCCCCACACACACTCTGGGATACCCCCCTTGCCCAGTACAGACCTCGCCCTGCAGCCTCTTCCCTTGCCTGAGGCCACTTCTCCCCTTTCCCCAATCAGGCCCTAGCCCTGCAGCCATTGAAAGGCCACCCCTTGTCTTACAGCTGATCTGGTAGATAGAGATCTGTCCATGAGCCCCCCCTAACAGTGATGTGGTGCTGCCCGCGAAGCCTGGTGCTGAAGACTGCAAATGCTGCCTGAAGCAAGGTGCTCAAACAAACCTCAAAGTCCCGAGCGAAGTACAGCTCGCCAGGTGCACGTCTCTTATGTACAGTTGTGAAATAAGTCAGCGTGCAATCAGACGGATGTGCCCAAATGACCTAGCGCCCCTGCTCCCCCTCCCCACCCCCCCCACCCCGGCCCACCATGACATCCAACACCAACAGTGCTGGAAAATTCCGCCCAACATGTCAAAAAACAGATTAATTGATCATCTATCTAATTTCTGCATGCTGAATCCTGCTATGTACTGTGTTTGCCTACATAACAACACTACCAAATGAGTTAGTTGTGCTGTGTTAAGGTGCTATATGAATGAAAATTGTCTTTTCTTATAAATGTAACTCTTTCTTTCCCATATTATGTTCTTCTTGTTCTCCATGGTATTTTTCTCATTCTTGCTTTCTGTGATTTTTCCCTCAGTGTCTAGTTTCATTTTCTGCATTTTCTTTGCTCCTCTTTTCTCTACCATCCTGCCTCGGTCCTCAGTCACAATGGCCAGAACTGGAAAAAGTGACTCTTCAATTAGGGACCACATTTTCGAGTCTGTATGACCCTTCATCAGAACTAAGACATACAGAAATGAGATGAAATATAAGCTGGTAGAAGTGGGTGGGACAGCAGTACTCAATAGGGGGCCAGTGATAGGTGGAGGCCAAGAAGATACTGCCAAAGATGTCCTAGACAAAAGGACAAAGGGGTGTTGACGGTGGTGATATTATTTAAAGGATGTGCTAATGGGGACATTAAGGGAAGCAAGCTAGTGGCAGATGGCACTAGTGCTGGTTGGGTGGGGGGAAGGGATCAAAATAGGCTAAAAGGTGGACATGAAACAACAGATCGAAATAAATTTAAATAGGAGGAAAAGAAAAAAATATATAGTTGTAAAAAAATTATAAATTTTTGGAAAAGGGGGGATCGGAAAGGGGGTGGGGATGGAGGAGAGAGTTCCTGATCTGAAATTGTTGAACTCAATATTAAGTCCGCAAGACTGTAAAGTGCCTAGTCAGAAGATGAGGTGCAGTTCCTCCAGTTTGCGTTGAGCTTCACTGGAACATTGCAGCAGGCCAAGGACGGACATGTGGGCATGAGAGCAGGGTGGTGTGTTGAAATGGCAAGCAACAGGGTGGTCTGGGTCATGCTTGCGGACAGACTGAAGGTGTTCCGCAAAGCGGTCACCCAGTCTGTGTTTGATCTCTCCAATGTAGAGGAGACCGCATTGGGAACAGCGAATGCAGTAGACTAAATTGAGGGAAGTGCAAGTGTAGCGCTGCTTCACTTGAAAGGAGTGTTTGGGCCCTTGGACGGTGAGGAGAGGGGAAGTAAATGGGCAGGTGTTGCACCTTCTGCGGTTGCATGGGAAGGTGCCATGGGAGGGGGCTGAGGTGTAGGGGGTGATGGAGGAGTGGACCAGGGTGTCCTGGAGGGAACGATCCCTGCAGAAAGCTGATGGGGGGTGAAGGGAAGATGTATTTGGTAGTGGCGTCATGCTGGAGTTGGCGGAAATGGCAGAGGATGATTCTTTGAACGCGGAGGCTGGTGGGGTGATAAGTGAGGACAAGGAGGACCCTATCATGGTTCTGGGAGGGAGAGGAAGGTGTGAGGGCGGATGCGTGGGAGATGGGCCGGACACGGTTGAGGGCCCTGTTAACCACTGTGGGTGGAAAACCTCGGTTAAGGAAGAAGGAAGACATGTCAGAGGAACTGTTTTGGAAAGTGGCATCATCAGAACAGATGCGACATTAGCCCATTTCGATCCCTTCCCTCCACCCCATCCGCACTAGGGCCATCTGCCACTAGCTTGCTTCCCTTAATGTCCCCATTAGCACATCCTTTAGATAATATCACCACCGTCAACACCCCTTTGTCCTTTTGTCTAGGACATCTTTGGCAGTCTCTTCTTGGCCTCCACCTATCACTGGCCCCCCTATCGAGCTCTGCTGCCCCACCTCCTTCTACCAGCTTATATTTCATCTCATGTCTTAGTTCTGATGAAGGGTCATACGGACTCGAAACGTCAACTGTATCCCTCTCCGCAGATGCTGTCAGACCTGCTGAGTTTTTCCAGGTATTTTTGTTTTCTTTCCATGAAAATTTAACCAGAAACTGTCAAAGACATACAAAACACAACTTGTCACATAGTATTGTTTCAATTTGAGAAATGCCTCTCTCCACTTTGAAACTGACAAAATTTAGCAAATTAGGCAAGATTTTGCTGGAATAATAACATAATACTGATGAATATAAAATAAAAGCAAAATACTACAGATGCTGGAAATATGAAACTAAAACGGAGCTCTGAAGATGAGTCATACGGACTGGAAACGTTAACTCTGTTTTTCTCTCCACAGATGCTGTCAGACCTGCTGAGCTTTTCCAGTAATTTCTGCTGTTACTGATGAATGTTGTTATTAATATGCAAATCAGCCAGCAATCTCATAAGATTAAGAGCTACGCCATGAGTTGCAAATCTCCCAAACTTGATCGATTTACGCTGATCCACCATTTAATTTGCACCAAAAGCAGCTCGTCCTCAGTCTCCCTGTTATATTTAAGGCCTTGCTGGGCTTTCACATTAATTGTCCATTAAATTCATCACAAAATGCTAACTCTGGTAATTAAGAACATTGGTACGTTTTTAACAATGTGATAATTGTCAGCAGGATGCTAGCCAACCTCAGGCTCAGAATGGGGACAATTTTGCATGTTCAATTTAATTTCTGCTTGTAGGTAATTATTGTTGGAGGTTTTAAAAATGTTAAATTATTTTAAAACTTTTTATTACTTGTCCTTTCTTCTCTTTTTGTTCTTTCTCATGATCCAGTCTTTGTTTTCCTCTCTTTCTGTAGCTGATTGGAGTCTAATATACATTCCTATTCCATTGTTGCTCTGTTTCATTCTCAATCCTGAAATCTTATTGGTTAAGGGGAATCACCGTTGGCCTCATCAATCACCAAGGTCCCTACTGCCCCATTAACAGTTCCCACAATCAACAAGTTATGGCACAAAAACCTTTGAGCTGAAGGGTACAGAGAAAAGGGGATGGCATGTGGCATAAAATGCCTACTCCAGTAAAATCTGGCTCATTATAATGGGATATGATTGATACAAGGATCTGGTGAATTGGCTGTTAGGTTCCTTGGGAGCAAATTTGCTGCTGGTTTCTTCTATTACTGCCACTGTAACTCTACTTTATATGTTTAAGTAATATTATTGCAGCAGAGCAGGAGGATTCCCAGAGTGACCCATTCTCCTTATGTGTTAGAGCTGAGTGTAAGCAAATAGGCACCGAACAAATCCCAGAAAATCGTGCTTCATTTTTGCCTTTGATTTTTCCCTTATCTCCCATGGCAGTTGAAGCAGGATCCCTCTGTTAATCCAAATGCCACACCAAGAACTTTCTGAACAGCAACAGTTTTGTCACAGTTAATTATTTATAACAAATTTGAATATTTATGTTCAAATTGTATTAAAAAGCATGTTAAAATTGAAAATGGAGCAAGGTATGTCTCAGAGATCTTTTTAAAAAATTCATTCACGAGATGTGGGCTTCACTGGCTGTGCCAGCATTTATTGCCCATCCCTAGTTGCCCTTGAGAAGGTGGTGATGAGCTGTTGAACCGCTGCAGTCCGTGTGGTGTAGGAATACCCATAGTATACTCAAGGCAGGCATGAAAAAATGAACTGGAGATTCGTTAGCCATCAAGCGAGTACGCTTTCTTTTTCATTACAGGACGACCCCTCATACAACAACTGGTGTCACACCTGCGGAGTTATTGTTGAAACATCAGGATGAGATTGAGCTTAGTAATGCCAAATTCAGAGGGGAAGGTGGAAAGGAGAAACAAGAAAACTAGACACGACTGGCATAGTCGTGACAGGAAGTTTACCGTGGGAGAGACGGTATACGTGAAAAACTTTGGGGAAGGACCAAAGTGGTTACCGGGTGAAATAAGTGCGGTGACTGGACCTCTATCTTACTGCATGGAGGTGGAAGGCTGGATCATCTGGAAACATGTGAACCATTTAAGGAGGAGAGAGACAAGTCACCAAGATTTAGTTCCACCAGTGAACATGACTGGGTCTGTGTTTCATGTTGAGAATACACAGCCCAGGACTGACATGTCTGATGTTCCTGTAAGAGTTGAGAACTGCAAGTGACCACCGAAGCACCTGATGTTCAGGCAACTCCGGAAAAGGAGGTTCCTGACAAAGAATCTGAAGTTGTGGAGCTGTGACGTTCCACGCATACCAGGGAGCCACCTGGAAGACTGAAGTTGAAAATTCTTTACCCTGTGTAAATATTTTGTTGTCTTGAAAAATATGTACTTGTAAATATATGTATAGCTGAGTTAAAGGGGGAGGAATGTAGTATTTATGGTTTGATTTAGTGTGTAATGTATCTTTAAGAATAATACTTGTTAGGAAAGATCACATGATCTGTAGTAACCAATGGGAGAGTGGCGTGGTCTACCTCAGCAGACAGTATAGAGGCAGAGTTGAAGCTGAAAGCACACATATAGTAGGTGTTGAGTATATTGTAAATAAGCTTAATGGGCAGGATTTCCCCCCCGTCAGGGGTGAAGTTGAATTGCGGGTGTGCACAGGCGCCCCTCCGATCGGCACCCATGATTGGAGGCGCGGTGCCATTTTACGTGGGCGGGCCAATTAAGGCCCGCCCAGCGCGACATCTGCACGGAGGTATTATGCGCTCCCGTGTGGACGGGGGGAATCCCTAAATCGAGAGTGTGCTCTTTCTTGCATGCACACGAAACAGCGCACTCATCTCCCTGAGGCTAAGTTCTGCCTCAGGGAGATCGGCTGTTCTGTGACAAATATTAAAAATAGAAAAAAAAAATCCTGACATGTCCCCTCATGTGACACTGTCACATGAGTTGGGACATGTCCATAATTTTTACAAAAACTTTAATAAAATTTTTTAAAGCCTACATGAAACGTCAACCCGCCCGTGGATGAGGTTTCATGCTTTTTCTAATTCCCGCCAGGGCTCCTGGCCTGCCCAGGTTGGACAGGCAGGTCCATTAATTAGCTAAATAACTCTGTCAACGGCCTCAATTGGCCATTGACAAGTTGGTGGGCACACAGCTGATTTTGCTACACCCTCACCTACTGGAAAATTTAAATGGGGCACGGTGACGTCAGGAGTTCCACCCGACGTCACCGCGTGTTATTTTACATGTCGGCAAATGGGCCCTGCCCCCTGCTCGCTGACGGGAAAATCCTGCCCAATGTTTCCATCCAAGAAGTGTCTGCAGTTCAACTCTATCAATAGTAGCAACTCAGCCACTCTTACAACATTCCCCCTTTAGCTCAAGCTAGGTGAATCTACCAGCTTCATTCTAAATCCTCACGAATTTGGTCTTTTCAGTTCAAGCGCAGGCTCTCATACACATTCCTGGGCATTGAACCATAGAGTCTGGCTGCCTCTAGATGACTCTCTCTCTCTCTCTCTCTCTCTCGGATCCAGATCTTTTGGAAAGCCTATTGCCCAATCCTACATATGGCTTCCTATGGACCCTTCCCCACTCAAAGCTCAACTCCATGGCAAGGTGAATCACATAGGTCTTAGAAATGCTAATTAGCTATCCTTTAGACTCCCAACTCCATTCTAACTGTTTACAAAACCTGACATCCTTAACACCTTCCTGGGTCTTTGGAGACAAACAGCCTACCCGCTGTCAGCAAAAATGCTTTTGCCATTGCCTACAAGTGTGAATGCCTTGCACCTTCTTCCCAGTAAAACAAGCGGAACCTCTCTTTGATCTTTAATAATCAAACCACCCAGGTTTACTGTCAGCAGGATTCAGAACAGATCACATGACCTCCTTCATTCCTCAATTTTACTCTAAATTAAAGATACAGTGCAAAAACAAAATTTTATAATCTTTCTATTTCTACCAGATAAGCCAACTGACATAAAATAGTTCCAAGTTTGTCTGGAAACTATTGGGACTAAGAAAATATCTGGCTTGACTGTTTTTTTTTAAATTCGATGGTATTGGTGAGAATAGTTTAAAACTGAAGAAATCGCTTATTACTTACTTTACCAGAATAAAATAAATAATCATCAAGTATTGTGTTCATGTTGTAGAAATGCTTTACTGAAAGTGCTCAGGATTTCAGAACTCTGGAATCTTTTCCCAGTACAAATTAAACATTCTGTTCAATGTTATCCATTACCAAAAGGCAGTGCAGCACAAGGTCTGGTGATAGGATGCAGCAGTGCACACCTTCCTTCAAGCAATACACTTTGCAACAGATGTCAAAAGTACATTCACACTATTGGTTTCTGACATATGGCTGGGCTCGGAGGATATAACTTCACTGTAAGATGATAGTGCTACAGATGGTTGGATTTCCGGAGACTGAGAGAACGAGTGAACATTTTTATCCATCTTCTCTTTCCCATTGCCAGCTCTTTGACTGAGCTCTTAGAACAAATATTAACAAATTCACCGTCCTGCTCCAGCCCCACAGCCTTCACTTAAAATATGCAATGGTGTCTGCCTCAAACTTCTCTTATCTTCTTTCATTCTCTTAATGACAAATTTAAGTTGGTACCTCCCTCATCTCTAACTCCCCGACCACACAAAATTCTTTCCCATTCACTCTCGCAAAATCTTTCGTAATTCTAAATTGTTATTTCAAAATGACATGAAAGAAATCCAAGCTGTGTACATCAGACTTTATTCTTTATTTGCTATTTTTAAAATGGACTTCTGCTGAACCCAACAAGATGGTTGCTCCACGTCACATGATCACAGAATTGGCCATTTGTTCTGGATGCTTCCAACAGGAGTTACAAAAGCAAAATAAACCTCCTCTCATCATTGCAGAATCTCACCCCCAATTGTAAAGGCATTATAATCACAAAACCAGGGGACTGGCAGATCGAAACTCATTACTCTTGTAGAGTTGTTAACAAACCCATCTCACACCTGGGACTGTCCAGGTCCACTTCAAAAGGGGGCCATTGAGCGGATAATGGATGTCATTTGCATCTTGATAAACATAGCTCTCCAGCAGTAGAGGTACAATGGCTCCCAACCCAAGATCCTCAACATGGATGGTGACTCATTCAAAGCTAATGGCAGGGATATTATCAGCTCCAAAACCAAAGCCTGTTCCAGGCATTAGATAAACATCCCTTTTGAAATAACTGCGGCAAAAGAAGGTCACATGACTCGAGTGACCATTTTGAAATCTCTACATTCCTTTGAAACTGAGAAATCTTCCGTCTGCTTATTTAACACCAACCAAAAAGAACTCCAGCAGATCTCCCAGCTGACTAAGCAGATGGCCACCATCTCGCAATGCCTCAAAACATGCTTGATTTTAAAAGTCCCTGATCATTGCCTGCCAAGCAGTATAAGCACAGAAATCTCATCGTGCTGCATTGTCATTCATTTTAAGGGCTTTCGTGCAGCTGTTTCCAACCAGGGACTCATCTGTGCTGAACTCTGCCACAAAGGAAACGCCGTCTGGACTCTGGAAGTCATATGAACTAACATTCATTCCTGTTCTTTTGCTGTTGTTATCCATAGTTGTAAAAATTTCCTTTTATTCTATCTCCCTTACTGTATGTGTGTATGTGTGTGTGTGTGTGTGTGTCTGTGTGTGTGTTTATGTGTGTGAGGTTGCAAAACAATTCACCCCCACCACCGCCACCACCACCCCACCCTACCCCTGGGTTTGAATGTGAAATAAACTAACCTTCCAAGTTAATCCTAAAGAGAGTTTGCTGCATGCTACTTTTAAAACTACACCACAAAAACTGAGGGTTTGGGAAAACAAGCCATGGCCTACTTTAAAAATAATTTAAAAACATCTCTGCTTAGGTAAATGGGGAGAGGAAAAAGGAGTTCAGTTTGCTTCTCTTCTGTCGATAAAAATTTTTTAAATTAAATCCTGCCTTAGCCATCGTGATAATGTGGAGTACCATGTACCTTTAAGAGAATGCAAGTGGACTAACCATGTGACAGTGCTGACCAATCACTGAACAGCATGGGCTACTGGTTAACTGTAAGTAGATCTGGAGGTGGTTGTGGGAGCTCACAAGGATTTAGTGCTCTGCCTTCTGTTGCAATAAGTATTCACAGTTTGTTCTTATGTTGGTTTCTCTCTGTTATTGATTGCGAGCATCAACCAACAGATTTATATGAAGGTGTGCAATTTGAGTTTACTCGACTAATGAACTTATAGACTCAAGACATAAAAGCCATCACTACTCCAGTGGGCATAATACCAGCATCTCAAGTTTCTTCTCAGTGTTATAGTTCCCTATCCTTGATATCATCCTGGAGAATCGATGATGTACTCACTCTAAGGCTATCGTGTCATTTATCTAATAGACTTCATTATGACATAGCAGTTTTTAAAGGCTGTTATTTAAAATCACAGAGGGACACTTTAAACAATTGTCACAACCTATATTTTCAATTGGCATGTTTTGAGTTGCAGCCCTAAATTCAGGAATAAGACCACCAGTTCTCAAGAGGTTTTTATATCAAACTAAATGAGACATTTATTAATTTACAACATATTAAACATATACACATGCCAAAAAATACAATTATCATAACTTTTTAACAATTTCCCATATTAATCTCCACCAAGGCAACAACAACCCATAGGCTTTAAGCGGACACCAGGCAAAGCATTTTCACCTTACAAATTCCAAATGAGGTTCCTCTCAATTTGGTTCCTTTGCAGACAGTTGTAGGCTTACATCTGCTTTGATGTTGCATACCTCTGCCTTTTGCACACAAACTCCCTTCTGTTGTACCCAGCATTACTCTTTTAATGTAAATTCTCATTTTATCACCAGGCCCTTTGAACTCCTTTCATAGTACCAATTTTATCAATAATATAAACATTGCTTAGTGTCTCCTAGCTAGGTGCAAGATTTCACTCCATTTCACTCCCCTTCTTGAATGCTCTATTCAACAAAATGCAAATGTACCTTTACCTCTGTTTACATCTCAAAACTACTATACATCAAAGCACCCAGACTAGCTAGCTTTAATCCAATTAAGACACACACACACTGACATGCTAAACCTTTAGTTAAGAAAAAAATTAAATGACATTATATACATTAATAGCTTTGTGACAGACATTCAAAACTGCAAATTGTGAAATGTATTCTAAATGTGATCAAATTTTGCCTTGTACAATCATATGGTAATGTCATTGCCCTTGTACTTGTTACTAGCATGAAAATTGCAAAATGCTAATACCATTTTTTTGTTGCTCTATCTGCCTGTATTCATACATAATAGAAAGGGATTATAGGTTTAAACCCTAGGTCCCACTGTTCTTCCACACTTTTCAACATCTTTCCAATGAGTGCACATTCACGTTCCTTGCCTCTTAAAAATTAGGAACTCATGTGTCTCCATCTTAAATCGTATCTGCCACCTGCCTGCCCATGCAGATAACTTATCAATATCTTCCTGATTTTTTTACTTTCTTCTCCCCAATCGTCAAAAACACTTTTATTTCTTCAGCAGATTTCACAATAGTGTTCCCTATATCCTTGCCTAAATAATCTACAGACACCGAGAACAAAAGTGGAACCAACACTATTCTTGACCTATATCAATTCCAATTCTCCTTTAATCTGTGCAGCACTGATTTTGCTTAACTTGCTATTCATGTTGCTATATTTCTATTTCCAACACAAAACAGAATCTTCCCCGAGTGAGTGTCTATCCAAAATGAGTCAACAAACAAAGAATAGCCTCACCTTTTCTCATTTCCACTGGAACAAAGAGCTTTGGCCTACTAGATTGCTGGCACAGGCTATGCTCTGCTTCCTGTATCTCCTGGGATGCCCCAGAAACCCGAGCAAAATAAGATACTTTGCCAGTTCTATGCCATGGCAAAATGCCATTGGCAGTATTAAAAGGACATTGATGGGCCTTTTATGTGGTGCAATTGGCCTCTGAGTGGAAGGGCCATCCTCAGTCTTCGCCACCTCTGGCAGAATGCCATGGCAGCGGGAAGGCGATGGGCACACCACCTTTACCCTCCATCCTGATTTTTCGGCCCTGCCTCACCTCCCAGCCCCCTGATACTGGCCCCATAAAATTCAGCTCATTGGGAGGGCATAGCACACCCTTGTCCCATGCCTTCTCCTATTGAAAATTACCACCCAAAATCCACACTAATACCATCTAGCTGCCATTTTTAATAAGAAAAATAGGAAGCTGTTAAATGCTCAGATCTAGCCGATATGTAATTATAATTGGGAGGTTGGCCTTTTGTACTTTGTACTCATTTTTCCATTTGTTGGGGATGGTGGCTTTACATGGAAGCCTTAATATTTCCTCTTGCTGGTTCTAAAGCTTCAGCACACAAGTTAGGTAAATGTCACATCACACTGGCTATTATGTTACAGAGAGAACTTTGAATTGATTGGGCAGTCAGGAGTCATTTTAAAATATAAGGAAGTAATGAAATTTCTCTTAGTTCTTGATTCCATCTCACCGCCGCTTCAGTTAGACAGCTTTCTTGTTTGAGACATATAGTTCAGACAATAAGAACAACAGCTTACGTTTCTAGTGCCTTTAACATAATAAAATGTCCCAAGGCACTTCAAAGAGCATTATAAAATAAAATATGGCACCAAGCCACATAAGGTGATGTTAGGTCAGATGGCCAAAAGCTTGGAAATGAGGTAGGTTTTAAGGAGTGCCTTAAAGGATGAAACATGGTAGAGAGGCGGAGAGGTGTTGGGAGAAAATTCCAGAGCTTAGGGACCAGACAACTGAAACTATGACCACTAATGGTGGAGCAATTAAAATCGGGGGTGCTCAAGAGTCATAATTGGATGAGCACAGATATCTCGGAGGGTTGTGGGGCTTCAGAAGATCACAGAGATAGGGAGAGGTGAAGCCATGGAGGGATTTGGAAACAAGGATGAAAATTTTCAAATCAAGATGTAGCTTGACCGGGAGCCAAGGTTGGTCAGCGAGCACAGGGGATAAAGGTGAATAAGACTTGGTGCGAGTTAAAACACAGGCAGCAGCATATAATCCAGCTTGACACTTCAAGTCATTCATGAGGGAGCATTGCACTGTCAGTGGTGGCATTGCTTGCATGAGATATTAACCAGGAGGCCCTATTTGCCCTCTCAAGATAATGCAAACAATCCCATGGGCACTATTCCATGAAGGGCAAGGCATGTTCACCTGGTGTCCTTGCCAACATTTATCCCTCAATCAAACATAACGAAAACAGATTATGTGCTGATTATCTGGAACCTTGCTTTGTATAGGCCTGCTGCTGCAATTCCCTACAGTGAAACTTTATTGGCTGCGAACTGATTTGTGACATCTATTCATCCTGACTTTGCTGCCCGTGTCTTAGCGTAGATTCTCGATATGCATTCTTGGCTATTGGCATGCTGCACCAGGCATGCAAAACTGTGAAGCCAACCTTTAGTGTCCATATAGAGTAGCATCCACCAAGGCCAGAGCCTGGAATTGAACTGCAGGTGACCTCCCAAGCTCCCCTTCCTCAACAATGGCCTGACTGTGTCCTGTTGCAGTGTCCTGCCTTCCTCAGCAGCGCCCATATCACACAGTGGGGCTGCTGAATGTACTTTGCTGTGAGCCCTCTGATTGGGCCTTCCACTTCCCCGGTCCACATGGAGTCCTTGATTGGACAGGGCTCCCTGAGGAAGCTTTTTAATTGGCTTGCTCAGGGAAAATCGCGAATGCTGTCACATCACAGCCACTCCCTGGTTTCTGACCCTGAATTGAGGCTGACATCGGGATTGTGGCCCAACCAGGAAAATTCAAGCCATTTGTTTCTTCCCTCTAATTTGTAGTTCCAAATGGCACAATGTCATCACAGCTCCTCAGTCTGCTCCTCCTTTCTGGTTATCTATTGTAATATAATTTGTGCTTTTCTACAAGTCACCCGAACAATACTTTACATTTGGTTACTTCGCAAAGGCTTTTACTTCTTCACTCACCAGCATCACACAACTAGCTCCTGAATCATGAATCTTGGAATTGTGGAAACTGTTCCTTCAAATCAGTGAATCACTACATGGATTGTTACAATCTCAATAGAGACTGGCAACATTTAAAGAAAAATCCAAACACCTAGTAATTAATTAAAAGAACTACACCACAAGGTTTCAGGTTCTTAATCAAATACAAACTTTATTGTATATATAAAAATAACTTAAAGAAAGCAAGCACTACTGACTTAACAATATAGTTTATAACTATGTATGCTATGAATCCAGTTTCACTTTTGCTCTCCCACAACATTTCCCTTATCTGAAGAAATCTTGAAGGTTCATTCACTTCTTCAGAGACCAACCCAAAAGTGCGCCACAGCCCATAAGAGTTCACTTTGATTTCGCCTCAGTTTCCCAGTCTGGCACTTAGACTTCTAGAGCTCTTTCTCTCTGTGAGGGTTCCACTGCCTTCTTGCCCTGACTTTGGACTGACAGACTGCTTTTTCCCAGTCTGCTCTCATAGCTTCTTTACAGCTCTTTTTCAGCTCAGTGTTCAAGCTGACTGCTTTCTGCCACAAGGTTAAGTGTCTTTTACTGTGAGGGTCACTGTGGATTTCGTCCTCTAGGTCCAAGTGAGCCAAATCATCCAGCTTCTTGTCCCCTCATGAATCTCAAGTGAAGTTCAACCTGCACAAAACCAAATCTGTAACTGCCTTCTGTGAGAAAAACCCAGAGAAATTAAACAAAAGAACCTTCCAACTCCCATAGATCAGTTCCATGACAATGTAGCATGCCTGGGATGTTCCAAACAGAATTACAAACTGATTATCTTGCCTTCAAAACAACAGCTTTGACTTTGTGGCCCATATGAATAACTTATCTCTCTAATGCTGCTTATGACCCTCTTTCCGAGAATGACTAGTCCAACCAAGAAACTCCCTTGCTGACCAACATTTTTAGCTTCTTTTCACCTGGGAATTACATAACTAATTTAAATCTTTCATCAAATTAAGTGTAGATTTTCAGGCTCCATTACATTCTCAGAGATTGTTTTCATTGTTTTCTCACTGCTCACTCATATGAACAAGGAGCAGGAGTCAGCTATTCGGCTCCTCAGCCCTGCGCTGCCATTCAATAAGATCATGGCTGATAGAAACCTCAAATCTGCATCCCATCTACTCCCGACAACATATCACCCCCTCGCTTACCAAGAATCTATCCACCTCTGTCTTAAAAATATTCAACGGACGGAATCGTCCCAGGTTTCCATTAGGTGTGGTAGTGGGCAGGTAAAATGATGTTTTAGCATGCCGGCCGCAATGGCAGCTTTTCGCATCATATCGTTCCAAACCTGCCGCATCAATTATGCATTCCCGGGAAGCACGCCGTTTCCATGGCAGGCGGGCTCTTATTCGCCTGCCACGCCATCACCTCACCGCTTCATCACGCCAGGCGCCATATTTAAAGTCCAGCCATGTGCACACCTCTCAGTGCTTCCAGCCCATGACTGCTGCAAAGAAGACGGGATGGCCCCAAAAGGTAAAAAGACTTCAGCGCCCAAGTTCAATGATGCCCTCCAGTGCATTTTGGACGCAGTGGAGGCTCGCCGTGATGTCCTCTACCCCTGCTCTGTCCGCAGGATGGGCAGCAACCTCACTAATCTGGCTTGGGAGTGAGTGGTGGGGTGGTCAGCACCAATGCCCTGCAAAAGAGGACAGCCACCCAGTGCTGTTACAGGGTGAATGGTCTCACTGTTCTCGTCAATCTCAACACACACACTCATAAACCCATCACACATCCACAGGGATCTCACACCTCAAGGGGCAACACCACTAACTCTCATACACACCCTCAGATCTCCATCAGGCTCATACCCTCTCAATCTCGTGTCCTCATCCTGTCCATGTCTCTGCTCACCACACAAACATTCCATGCAGTGCCATGTGTCCTGCGCAGACTCTCCAACTGTTTTCATGCAGGAGAAGCCTGCTCACCTCAGCAGGAAGAGGTCTCAGACCAGGGGTGGAGTGACCCACATTAGGCCCCTCACTCACTTTGAGGAGTGTGCCATCACGCTGACTGGTGAGGACATGGACCGTGCCTGCGGTAATGGTGAATTTGGCGGTGGACACCCTCATAAGGCTTCTGCACCAAATCATCCCTCTCTCAATGCAAATGTAAGTGCTCTCTCTCCTGCTTTTGACTCTGCTGCTAAGCACAAACTTTGGTTCACAGGGAGCTCTGCCAAGCAACTGACACTCTCAGCCAGCCAGTCCCTCAGCTCCATCCAGGTCCTCACCTCCAGCCAAGAGGACTCCTCCATTGAAGAGCTGTAAATAAGCAGTCTGGAAGACCCATCACAGTGCTTACCCACACCTTCCACCAGCGCAGAGATACACACCTCAGTGGGATCTAGATCTAGAGGAGGCTTGGGTTCACAATCCAGTGGTCACCGCGCGGACTCGTGTCCACAGAAGCAGGAGGCAGGATCATATGAGCTCCCTGGCACTCGGAGGGCTGCTGGGGATCAGGCATCTCTGAGGTTCGAGTCAGATGATGAGCCTCTAGATTTGGCCTTCCAACTCATCGTGGAGAGTCAGGAGAAGGTGGGGGAACATCACACAAAGCTATTGGAAGACCTCAGCAGAGTGGCACATGAGTCAAAGGAGTGCGTCTGTCTGCTCTCTGATGAAGTGGTGCCCACAAGTGCGTGTATGGAGGTCCCCATGGGGAGGATGGCGGACGCCATGGAGACCTTGGTCCAACAGAACTTGGAGATGTGTGCAAGTCTGTACTCTATCGCTGGAACCATGGGTGAGTTCCTGCAGTTGCAATGCGAGAGGGAAATGAGGCACCTCGACATTCCTCCAGGTGCCCCTTCCCCTCAAGGAGTCAGGCCAGGGTCTCCGAGCCCCCGAAGGGAGGAGGAGGGGCAGCTGGACACCCCTGAGTCATTCATTCAGGGCTCAGAGGCTGTCCTCTCCCTCCAAGTCCCCTTTGCCTGTGACCCCCACAACCTCTGTCACCGTAGAGGGAGCAGCTGGCCAACGAGTGATTATGGAGGGAGAAGCGTGCGTGTAGCAGGGTCTTTTAGAGCCTTGTGCAAGCATTCTCCCACGCATGCGGATCTTTAACGTATCGTACTCACCTCAATGTCCTGAGCATTTTGAATGCTGCCTACTGGGGTCCACTTTCAATTGTCCCATGCATCACCTGATATCTCACCTGTCATGATTATCATTCCACTTTCGATTTGGACAGCATGGTCTGGATTTGGTGTTTTGAGCACTCCCCCATCTTATCCCCTCCCCCAGTCACCCATTTCCTTTTCCTCATCACAGTGACCCCCCGGCGTCACCTTTCACCTCCCCTCCATGACCTACCAGCTATAACCCTTTTCCTTCGGGAATGTCCAGGTGAACGTGCACATTCCCTTTCTTCCCAAAAATCCCACTCCTATCCACATTCATCTCCCCGACCTCCTCCTTCCCACCCGAGGGTCCGTGTCTGCCTCCGAGTCCCCACCAACAACCCTTGCTGTTCCTCCTTCTGCTACCATTGAACCCTCACCCTCCCACCCTACTGCCTCACTCTGCCTTCAGTCATTCTCAACATTCCCTTGTACCATGCCCACCCTCAATTTTCTCCACAGGGGGCAGTCATGGACCCATCAGACCCTTCCCTTGCACATTCATCTGGACATCCCGCCCTCCGGACTCCTTCTCCCCCGGATCTTAACCCCCTGGAAGCACTTGCCCCCCACCTTAGTCCTCCCACGCCCCGGATTCACCCCCGCTTACTCTCTCCCCCTTCTTGACTCTCTCAGACGCCCTTGCTTCTTCCGCCACCCTTAGTCCTTCCCCCTCCCAACTCCTCCTCCAGCCTTTCCTCTTCCACCAGTCTCACTTCTTCCTCCAGCTTTACTCCTTCCCCCTTCCCAACTTCCTCCTCCACTCTTACTCCCTCCCCTCCCCACACTCCTTCCTCTCCTTGGACTCCCTTCCCTCTCTGCATTCCGCACTCCTTTCTCCCCCCGGACTCCTTTCTTTCTCCCCACTCCTTCTTCCCCCTGGACTCCCTCCCTTCTCTGCACTCCTTCCTCCTTCTGGACTCCTTCTTTTCTCCGCACTTGTTCCCCCCCCAACTCCTTCCCTTACACCTTCCACCCTCCCTTACACCTAACTCCTCAGTTATCCCCTACTCCTCCCCATACTCCTTCCCCTCTCCCAAACCTCACCCCCTGTGACAACTTCATTTCCCCCCCTCCCAACATCACCAACCTGACTCCTTCATTCCGTCTCTTCAACCTCACCCCACCGATTCCTCTTCCTCTCTCAGTCAATCCTAGACCTTCCTCTCCCATCCCCTAGACCATCATCCATTATGAGCATCAAAGGTGACTTTCCAACTTCCATGAGCTGATTTGCAGCAGGACCATGTCCATGAGAATGTACCCACCATTCCACGGACATTCCTCCAGGATCCCATTGCTGTCGGGCTTCAGTATCCCCTGCTCCTCAGATGTCCATGATGTGAGCAAGGCCCTAACGGTAAGTCCCGACTTTTGTACGTCACAGTTGTCAAGGTGCCTTCTGCACTGTCCTGCCAACGTGGACGGACGATGTTGGGGGGTGTGCTGCTGGGGGACGGTGGTAAAATCCGGCAGGCTGTCCTCATAATGATATACTGATGCATCACTATGACTTTCCCGACGTTCGATGGCGTGGAACGTGGGCCGCCATTGGCAGACAGAGCACATGATCGCAAACTGCTTTAATTACCTCATGAAACTGAATTTTGGCCTGCTCGCCATATTGTCCGCTCACACCACCGAATATGCCCGATGCCAGCGAGCATGGAAAATTCCGGGCAAAGAATCTGCTTCCACCGCCTTTTCAGGAAGAGAGTTCTAAAGACTCACGACCCTCTGAGCAAAGACATTTCACCTAATCTCATTTAAAAGGGCGATCCCTTATTTTTAAACAGCAACCCCTAGTTCTAGATTCTCCCACAGCAGAAACATCCTCTCCACATCCATCCTGTCAAGACCCCTCAGGATCTTATGTGTTTCAATCAAGTCGCCTTTTACTCTTCTAAACTCCAGCAGATACAAACGGATACTGTCCAACCTTTCATCATAAGACAACCTGCCCATTCCAGGTATTGGCCTGGTAAACCTCCTCTGATCTGGTTCCAATGCATTTACATCCTTCCTTAACTAAGGTGACCAATACTGCACACAGTCCTCAAGATGTGGTCTCACTAGTGCTCTGTACAGCTGAAGCATAACCTCCCTACTTTTATATTCAATTCCCACTCGCAATAAATGATAACATTCTATTAGCTTTCCTAAGTACTTGCTGTACCTGCATACTAGCCTTTTGTGATTCAAGCACTAGGACACCCAGGTCTCTCTGAATCTCAGAGCTTTGCAATCTCTCACCATTTAGATAATATGCTTCTCTTTTATTCTTTCTGCCAAAATGGACAATTTCACATGTTCCCATATTAGACTCCATCTGTCAGATCTTTGCCCACTCACTTAACATATCAATATCTGTTTGTAGCCTCCTTATGTCCTCTTCAGAACTTAATTTCCTACCTATCCTTGTGTCATCAGAAAATTTGGCAACCATCCCATCCATCCCTTCACCCATCACTTATATAAATTGTAAACAGTTGAGGTCCCAGCACTGATCCCTGTGACACACCACTCATTACATCTTGCCAACCTGAAAAAGACTAATTTATGCCTACTCTCTGCTTCCTGTTAGTTAGCCAATCTTCTATCCATGCCAATATGTTACCCCCATACCATTACCTTTTATATTATGCAATAACCTCTGATGTGGCACTTTATCAAATGCCTTCTGGAAATCTAACTACAGTACATCCACTGCTTCCCCTTTATCTACAACACATGTTACTTCCTCAAAGAGCTCTAATAAGTTGTTTAAACCTAATTTCCCTTTCACAAAACCATGTTGACTCTGCCTGATTACCTTGAACTTATCCAAGTACCCTGCTATAGCTTCTTTAGCAATAGCTTCTAGCATTTTCCCTATGACAGATGTTAAGCTGACTGGCCCATAGTTTCCCGCTTTCCGTCTCCCTCCCATTGCTATCTTCCAATCTAATGGGATCTCCCCCGAATCGAGGGAAATTGAATCCAATATGTAAACTATCTCACTAGCCACTTCTTTTCAGACCGGAGGATGAAATCCGTCAGGACCTGTCCTACTCTGGCCTTATACGATGAATATAGGTTACCTTTTAACTGTAATTAACCCAGACTTGTTTGATTGCATTTAGATTAGAGTTGTTTATCAGTTTTTTCATCAGGCTTTTCCATTTATCCATGTTAAAAATTTTCAATTCCTAATACTAAAAGTTATATTCCAAAATATATGAATTATGAAACTAGATCTTTGCAACTGAATGGAATTCCTCTGTTGGCCAATTTTAACTGACTATTTAACACAATTGCACCAAATTCTTGCATGCACCATTTTACCTAAAATATAAAGCTATTAACTAAGAGGTTCGGCCCTCAGGTAGGAAAATTAAGGAGTGTACATCACAGCCAAGTAGCTACATTGAATAGAGGCATTAAAATTATATTTCAATCTCACTCCACAAAAATTGTGGCTTGTTTTTAAAAAAAATATTCTTTCATGGGATATGGGCATCACTGGCAAGGCCAGCCTATGTGCCCATGAACTGAGTGGCTTGCTTGGCCATTTCAGAGGGCAGTTAAGAGTCAACCACATTGCGTTGGGTCTGGAGTCACATGTAGGCCAGACCAGGTAAGGATGGCAGATTGCTTCACTAAAGGGCATTAGTGAACCAGATGAGTTTTTACAACAATCAAGGTTAGTTATATGGTCACCTTAATGAGACTAGCTTTATAATCCATATTTATTATTTGAATTTAAATTCCACCAGCTGCTGTAGTGGGATTTAAACCCATGTCCCCAGAACATTAGCCTGTGCTCCATCATTGTTATATCTTACGTTGTTTCATCAGCCATGTAACTACACAGATGAAATTAATTAACCCTTTGACTGATGGAGAGATTGTCTAGTTGCAAACGAACGAGAATTATTTGCAATTGCCGAAGATCATGCAGATGGCCTGACTGGGCCACATCACAGATTCTTTTAACAGGAAGCAATTGCACACCTCAAAGACAAATCTCTCTTTCAGATCTTTAATAATGTCCCTCTGATCTAAACACAAGTTCCAGTAATGCAACAGTAAGCAACTATTTGGCAACCAGTAACACAGATACAGCACATCATGTGTTTCACTGCAATTCCAGATAAAATCTCCTGCTGAAGTGTTGTATATAATTCTGATTATTTCACTGAAATCCCCTGCTACTAAAGCTTCACATTCTAAATATAGAATAAATTTTCCAGCATGGACCATAACAAGGATAAGTTTCCTTATGTGGTGCAATACCATCAAATGGACAAATATTTGCAATACCATGCTATCCTTCCAATCTCTGAGTAAATGGTATTAATGTCCATTGCAGTGTGGACTGCTTGCCCTATTCCTTGGTCAAAAGATGGTATGTGAAAATAAAAATGAAACAAAAGCATTATGTTTACAGAACAGCAACCTCAGTTCCATAAACCAAATTGTTAAGCTAAAAGGGAAACAAATGAATGCAGAACGAAATGTTCCCTGATTATGATTCACTGATCATCAATAAATTGATAATCAGGTTGAAACAAACACATTGAAATATTTCTGACACCCTTTATTGTCCAATGTCTAATCGTGGTTAGTTTTTTTTCATAATCCATTACGTTTAGGTAGACATCGGGCAGTATGTTCCATTCTGGAATATAAGTTGAGTGGTGGGAGGAGAAATGAGAGTGATTCCTGCTTGGGGACAGGACAGCTGACCACAAGCGAGTAGGAAAAGATAGATCAAGAAGTTTTGAAGGCACACAGGTGGCACGGGTGTGCAAACAATGGAAATAATTTTGGCACTTGTAAATATATGTTCACTTGCACTGTTTGGAAGTTTCCTGGGTTCTCATCTTGCTGCTCATTACTTCAATGGTTGCGGGCATTTAAGGGCGTTGAACTTGGTTTCCCATCAGAGTCCGATAATGTCCTCCTAGAGAGTCACTTTTCTCATATTATCAACATTATAATTACTGAATGCTCCGACATGAGGCTGCTTAAGCACTGGTCATCATTTGTGAGTGTGCAGCCTGGGAACATGTTATGCAATCCATTACCTGTAGTTCACCAAGTTCTGAGCTCTGAAAATGACGTCAGTGCAGAGTGTGCAGCGAAGTCATTGCATCTCCTTTTTTTTATTCCTTCACAGGATGTGAGCTTTGCTGGCTGGACCAGCATTTATTGCCCATTCCTAATTGCCCTTGAGAAGGTGGTGCCTTCTTGAACTGCTGCAGTCCATGTGGTGTAGGTTCACCCATAGTGCTGTTAGGAAGGGAGTTCCAGGATTTTGACCCAGCAACAGTGAAGGAACAGCGATATATTTCCAAGTCAGAATGGTGAGTGACTTGGAGTGGAACTTCCAGGTGGTGGTGTTCCCATCTATCTGCTGCCCTTGTCCTTCTTGGTGGGTATTGGTTGTTGGTTTGGAAGGTGCTGTCGAAGGAGCCTTGGTGAGTTCCTGCAGTGCATCTTATAGATGGTACACACTGCTGCTACTGTGCATTGGTGGTGGGGAGTGAATGTTTGTGGATGGGGTGCCAGTCAAGCGGGCAGTTTTGTCCTGGACGGTGTCAAGCTTCTTGAGTGTTGTGGGAGCTGCACTCATCCAGGCAAGTGGGGAGTGTTCCACCTTCCTGACTTGTGCCTTGTAGAAGGTGGACAGGCTTTGAGGAGTCAGGAGGTGAGTTACTCCTCCCAGGATTCCTAGCCTCTGACCTGCTTTTGTGGCCACAGTATTTATATGGTTAGTTCAGTTCTGTTTCTTGTCAATGGCCCCAGCATGTTGATAGTGGGGTATTCAGTGATGGTAATGACATTCGACATCAAGGGGCGATGGCTGGATTCTCTCTTTGGATTCTCTCTTGTTGGAGATGGTCATTGCCTGACACCTGTGTGGCGCGAATGTTACTTGCCACTTGTCAGCCCAAGCCTAGATATTGTCCAGGGCTTGCTGCATTTGGACAAGGACTGCTTCAGTAACTGAGGAGTCGCGAATGGTGCTGAACATCGTGCAATCATCAGCGAACATCCCCACTTCTGACCTTATGATGGAAGGAAGGCCATTGAGGAAGCAGCTGAAGATGGTTGGGCCTGAGGAACTCCTATGGTGATGCCCTGGAGCTGAGATGTCTGACCTCCAACAACTACAATCATCTTCCTTTGTGCTAGGTATGAATCCAACCAGCGGAAAGTTTTCCCCCTGATTCCCATTGACTCCAGTTTTGCTAGGGCTCCTTGATGCCACACTCTGTCAAATGTGGCCTTGATGTCAAGCGTAGTCACTCTCACCTCACCTCGGGAGTTCAGCTTTTTTGTCCATGTTGAGCCAAGGCTATAATGACGTCAGGAGCTAAGTGGCCCTGTGGAACCCAAACTGGGCGTCAGTGAGCAGGTTGTTGCTAAGCAAGTGCCACTTGATAGCACCGTTGATGACCCCTTCCATTACTTTACTGATGATGGAGAGTAGACTGATGGGGCGGTAATTGGCCGGATTGGATTTGTCCTGCTTTTTGTGTACAGGACATACCTGGGCCATTTTCCACATAGCCGGGTAGATGCCAGTGTTGTAGCTGTACTGGAACAGCTTGGCTAGGGCCGCAGCAAGTTCTGGAGCACAAGTCTTCCGTACTATTGCCGGAATATTGTCAGGGCACATAGCCTTTGCACTGTGTCTTCAGTTGTTTCTTGATATCACATGGAGTGAATGGAATCGGCTGAAGACTGGCATCTGAGATGCTGGGGACCTCTGGAGGATGTCGAAATGGATCAGCCACTTGGCACTTCTGGCTAAAGATTGCAGGGAATGCTTCAGCCTTACCTTTTGCACTGATGTGCTGGGCTCCTCCATCATTGAGGATGGGGATATTTGTGGAGCCTCCTCCTCCAGTGAGTTGTTTTATTGTCCACCACCATTCACGACTGGATGTGACTTAGATCTGATGCGTAGGTTGTGGGATCGCTTAGCCCTGTCCATCATTTGCTGCTTATGCTGTTTGGCACACAAGTAGTCCTGTTTTATAGCTTCACCAGGTTGACACCTCATTTTCAGGTATGACTGGTGCTGCTCCTGGCATGCCCTCCTGCACTCTCCATTAAACCAGGGTTGATCCCCTGGCTTGATGGTAATGGTAGAGTTTGGGATGTGCCAGGCCATGAAGTTACAGATTTTTTCCATGAAGTTACAGATTGTGTTCAAATTCAATTCTGCTGCTGCTGATGGCCCACAGCGCCTCATGGATGCCCAATCTTGAGTTGCCATGATCCGTTCGAAATCTATCCCATTTAGCATGGTGGTCGTGCGATGGAGGGTATCCTCAATGTGAAGGCGGGACTTCATCCCCACAATGACTGTGCGGTGGTCACTCCTACTGACTGTCATGGACAGATGCATCTGTGGCAGGCAAGTTGGTAACGATGAGGTCAAGTATGTTTTTCCCTCTTGTTGGTTCCCTCACCACCTGCCACAGACTCAGTCTAGCAGCTATGTTAAGCTGCTGTTGCCCTGATGTGAAATGTAGCTCGATGCAAAGGGGTCTCAAGGCGAGTTAAACAGGCTATGTGAGTGGCAAGGGACACTGTAGGTGCAGTGAGAGGGTTAAAAGAGTGAAGCTCCCCACTGTGGTCTGAACAATAGAAAACTAGAGGCTTCCCTAGATGTTAGGAGAATGATGGGGTGTGCGTATCCAATCGTTCCTGGCTGCCCCTGTTCAATTGTAATGTTGAGCTAACATGCAGCTTAAGGCTGCAAGTAAGGAGGCAATGGGCAAGTTAGCCTTGCCTGCAAGAGGGATTGAATGTCGGATTAAAGAGGTGTGTGTGCAGTTGACTGCAGCTTTTGTGTGACCTCACATGGAGAATTGTTTGGCTGGTTCATCTCCCTATTAACGGTAGGATTAGATATCGCATAAACGGATTGCAACTGAAGTGCAACAGACATCATTGAAGGACTGGAGTGTTATCCTATGAGGTGAGAGGATGCCCCCAGTCAGCCTGTAAGGATGGGCCTGTGTGTTGGACTGTGCCGATGACTGAGAGGCTATCCATGTGAAGCATTTAGAACTCTTATAGGAGTCTGCAGGGTCCATGCAGGAAAGATGTTTAATCTGGCTGGTGTGCATAGAATGACAGAACACAGTCTGACATTAATAGTAAAGCCATCTCGGACTGAGGTTTGTAGGGCTTTCTGCAGTTGGAGTGTCGGGAGTGGTAGGCCCTCCACACCTCATAGTGCAGTTGACGTGCAGTCATTGAGTGGAATCCAAAGTTCCTTCAATAATTGTAGGGATGATAAAGATGTCAAAGGATATGGGGTTACTGTGGACGAGTTGTGATCTGAGACTAGTTACACAAACTTCCCTGATCAAGGTGCATGGAGGAGCAATTTCAAGGCGCCAAATGGTCTACTGATGCTGTTCTTCCCTGTGCACCCATGTTTCTGGTTCGGCCTGAAAGCTCTCTGCAAGGTCTATTCCCCACTGGAATTCTCACCACAGACAGTGGTGAGAGTGTGGAACGAGTTACCATCTAACGTGGTAAATGTGGGCTCACTCTTAAGTTTTAAGAATAAATTAGATAGATACATGGATGGGAGAGGTCTGGAGAATTATGGACTAGGTGCAGGTCAATGTGACTAGCGGAATAATATTTCGGCACAGACTAGAAGGGCCGAATGGCCTGTTTTCTGTGCTGTAGTGTTCTATGGTTCTATGGAGCAGGTATGAGGGTGACATGAGTGCATTCCTGCCGAGGTAAGATTTCATGTTGCTCTCAATGTGCCATGCATACAGGCTTTGAGGGCAAGGGAAAAATCTCATTTCTACTTACAGGTGCCCGAGGTCACGGGAGAACAGAGTGCTCTGCAGGTCCCAATGTTTTCATTTGGCGCAAACGCTCTGTATATCAGCACAGTTTAACACATGCAAAGAATCAAACCACTAGCAGGGCAGACTTAAAGTAGTGCAATTTAATTCAGCTATTATAAATCAAGGCACATAAGAGCAAAGTGTAATATCACAAAAATGAATCAGGGTCTGCAGCAGATAGAAAACTAAGTAGTAAAGGATATGTATCAACAGGTTACTCTGCCTGGAATCTGTTCACTATTAGATTGTCACGGGCCTGTCTGCTGCCTAACATGTCGTACCTTTGGAAGGGCCTCTGCATGCATCTCCGTCACAAAAGCCCTTGTCATTATCATCCCCTTCCCCATCCTCATCATCAGAGGAGACATCAAGGTCCTCCACGTCTCCATCAGCCAATACATCCCCACTTTGCTGCACAAAGCTGTGCAGGGTGCAGCAGAAAGTGATGATCCATGACACTCTCTGTGAGGAATATTGGAGTTCACCACCAAACATCTAAACCTCATCTTTTTTTTAGGAGGCATATCACCTGCTCATTGGTGGCCCTTGAGGAGGCATTTGCAGCATTGTAACTCTCCTTGGCAGAACGCTGCAGACGGTGAGCTGGCCGTCAACAGGGGCAGATGGTGGTATAGCGGTAACCTTGCTGGACTAGTAATAATCTAGGGACTAGTAATAATCTAGTGACCCAGGCTAACGATCTGAAGACATGAGTGGAATCGCCCCAGATTTGCACTAAGTGTGGTAACGGATGGGCAAAATGACATTTTACCCATCGGACGCGTTGATGGATTTTCACGTCGTTTCAACCCAAAATCGCCCCATTACTTATGCATTCCCAGGATGCCTGCCGTTTCCATGGCAGGCAGGCTCTCATTAGCCCATCGCACCATCACCTCGCTGTTTCAGCATGCTGGGCATCATATTAAGTGCAGCCGCATGCACACATCTCAGTCTTCCAGACCAAGACCTCTGCAGGGATGATGTCTACGAAAGGTAAAAAGACTGCAGCCCCCAAGTTAGCGACACATCACTGGAACTCCATTGGAGTCTATGGAGTCCCACTGCGATGAGCTCCACACCTGCTCTGGCCAAAGGATGGGCAACGGCATGGCCAGCTTGGCTTGGGAGGCGGTGGCAGCTGTGGTCAGCGCAAATGCCCTTCAAAAGAGGACTGACTCCTAGTGCCGCAAGAGGATGAATGACCTCCTCTGCTCCACCAGGGTAAGTCACTCTTCTCACACTCTGAACTCACACACTCACAAACCCATCACACATCCACAGGGATCTCACTCAGTGCCAGTTCAAGGGACATCACCATTCACTCTCTCATATACACCATCATTGTCCTCATCCCATCCATGGATCCACTCACCACTCACAAGTGCCATGTGGCCTGGCAGGCATCCTCCTTACACTCTCCATCTCTATTCAAGCAGGACAAGCTAGCACACAACAAGAGGGAGAGGTCGCAGACTGTGGAGGAAAGCCTGAAATCAAGATCCTCACAGACGTTGAAAACAGAACCATGCAGCAGGCCGGCAATGATCTGGACTATTTGTGTGCTGACATCCATCAGGCAACCATGTTGTGAGAGATGTGTCCTGTTTCACAGGCCACTGTCATGCACCAATTATCTCTTCTTGCTTCGGCAGGCACATCTTGGAAACAGCCCACAAAGTCCAAGATCCAGGGCCTCCAACCAAGCCCTGAAGAAACCTCTGAAGAGGAATCTGCAGACACCCTCCCTTAAGTCCTATCACAGCATCACCCACATCCTTCACCAGCGCAGAGACACACACCTTGGTGGGAGCTAGCTTCAGAATTGCCTCAGGATCACAATCTGGTGAGCACATCGCACTGTTTGATCCACAGCAGGCAGCAGCAGGGGCATCCCAGATGTCTGGCACTTGGAGACCTGCTGGAGGCCAGAAATTTGCTGAGTCTGAGTCAGATGACGAGTCTTTGGGACTCGGTCATGTTACAGTTGCTGGAGCTGCAAAGGCAAGTTTGGGAATATCAGGAAGGGATGACCGCTGCACTCGTCAAATTGGAAGGCACGATGGAGGAGTCCATCCGCCTTCAGGCTGAGGCGACAGCGCTGGCATGCCAACGCACTGAGGTCAACACTGGTAGGGTGGCAGCCCACATGGGGGCCTTGTCCCAGGACATCACTCCTGCACTGCTGTGCGGGCTGAACTCCATCACTAATGCCATAGATGGCTGCCAACAGTTTGTATGCAAGAGGGGTGTAAGGCAGCTCGACCTCACTCCAGTTATCTTTTCTCCTCAAGGAGTCAGCCAGCGGGACTTGGGCACTCATAGGGAGGAGGATCAACAGGTGTAACCAACTCCCCGTCCCCACCCCCCGCTGGTCATCCATCCAGGTGATTCTGGGAGTGTCCAGCCCATCCAAAACCCCTATTCCTGTGACCCCAGAAACTCCAGCTCCACAGGCTGAGGAGGGTGCCACTGCCACACAACAGGACCCTGAAAGCAGGCCGCAGCCCTTCAGGGCTCAACCCCCCAAGTGGAGGTCCACCAAGTTCATCACAGACAGGGCGCAGCAGTCAGCAGGCTGCCTCCACCTATGCTGTTGATACCTGGGGAGCACCAAGACATAGCGGCAGGGTTAGGAAAGTTAAGAAGGTGCAGTTTCACAGCCTGGGCATGCGTGTTAATCACTTGTACATATTGTTCACTATTGTCAATAAAATCCCAAGAATGTCTCCCTGCCTATGGCTCCTTGTGCTGATGAGCAGTGTTTGTGTCACTCAGATGTGAAACCTTTCTGCACAAGATAAAGGCAGGTGTCTCAGTCCACGGACTCTTTCCAGTGCTTTGTGCAGCCTTGAGACCAAAGTGATGGTGTGGCTTCACACTCCCTGGACACATTACTGATGTCTGCACCTGGATGGTGCTTGTCCATTGCTGCCAGAATGTAGTGGGCAGGCTTCATAGAGTTCATTCCTTCCCTCTGTGTGCTCTCAGCACTTTTAAGTTGGGGCTGGCCCCCATCTCTTCAGCATCTGTGACCAGTGATGCTGTGCTCCTGACGGGGTCAGGTGCTGAAGGCAGACAAAGGATCAGATGCATTTAAAGTTTCATGGCTGCGTCTCCAAGATATGACCCTGATGACAGGGTGCAAGTGAGCTGTCTTTGGCCAGACAGGAGTCAGACATTGTCAGAGGCTATGTGAAGATTTACGAGTGTCCTCACTGCATGTCGTCATCATCCTCCTACAATCAAACGACTATTAGGGCATCCGCTGCGTCTCCATGACAGGAGCATTCTCACAAAATGTATGTGCACTGCCATAAGCCAGACTGGAGTCAAACATTCACAGATGAAATGTGAGGATCTATGCATGTCGACATCATCCTCCACAAATCTAGCAGCTACGAGGGCCTCCCAAGCGCACCTGCCTCCTCTGGCCAGTGCAAGGGCCGCGTCGCTGTCATTGTCGCTTTCGAGGACCTCCTCATCCTCATCTCCGTCAACGTCCTCCTCATCCAAGGAGACCTCCAGCTGCTCCATCTCTTCCTCATCAATCTTCTCTCCCCATTGCAGCTCCAGGTTGTAAAGGGTGCAGCAGGAGATGACAAGTTGTGACACCCTCTGCGGACTGTATTGCAGGGCTCCACCAGACCGGTCCACCCACCAGGACCTCATTCTCAGCATCCCGATGGTTTGCTCCAGCAAGTTTGGGTTGCAGCATAAGCCTCATTATAGTGTCGCTCTGCTGCAATCTGAGGCCGCTGCACGGGTGTAATCAGCCACGCCCTCTGCGGGTAGTCCTTGTCCCTGAGGAGCTATCCATCCAGCTCCTGTGGACCCTGGAACATGCCAGCGATTTGTGGCCGAGTGAGAATGTAGGAGTCATGCACACTCCCTGGAAACCGTGCGCACACCTGCAGGATGAGTTTCTGGTGGTCGTACACCAGCTGCACATTCAGCGAATGGAAGCCCCTGTGGTTGATGTAGTTCAATGTGTGTTGCGATGGAGGTCTGAGCGCCACATCAGTGCAGTCAATGGCATCCTGCACCTGTGTGAAACCTCAGATCTGGGCAAATCCAATCGCTCTTGCATTCTGGCTGTTCTGGTACCTGGTGAAATGCACAAAGTTGTGTGCCCTCACCAAGATGACATCCGTGATCTCATTTGTGGGTGGAGGCTTGTGATATCCCACAGAGGTCACCTGTGGAGCCCTGAAAGGAGCCACTGGCATAGAAATTGAGCATTGCGGTCACTTCCACAGCCACTGGCAGTGGATGGCCTCCATGTCCCCACAGTGCCAAATTCTGCAGCAGGTGATAGATGTGATTGACCATTTCCCCAGACATGTGCAGTCTTCGGCGACACCGGTTCTCGGTCATCTGCAGGATTGAAAGGCGATGTCTATAGACCCTGGGGTCGCCAAGCGCCAACCAGCGACAGCTCGTTGTGGCTCTTTGGTGGCGTGTGCAGGAGCCCCAGCTGCCCCTTCCTCCTGAGGGTGCTGCTCCTCCCTCTGTGCAGCCAGGCGCCTCAGTCGCTTTCTCCTCCGTCGTCTTCTCTCTCTGTATGCCACGAGGCATACAGGTAGTTCACCAGTCTTCATGATCCTGATGTACTCCTCCTGCAGGCTGAAAGAGAGAGACACGTGAGTTAGCTTGGGTGTTCTAAGAACATTTCCTGGTTAAGTGTGAAGGCCCCTTAATGCATCCCGGCGAGTGCTGGCCACTATTTGGATGGCCAGATATTAGTGCGCTGCCTGGCTGTCTGAAACCCCACCCACCTCCTCCCCACTCCACCCGACCGGATTGGCAGCAGATTTGCCCATCGGACTGCATGCTGTGCTCTCTGCTCAGGCACAGATATTCTCCTAACCCACACTGCAAGGCTGCACTGTTAGCTTGAACCATGGGGGAGACTGGTCCAAACTGGGATGATGGCATTGCATGAGACTGTGAGCACCTCCACCAGTGACTGCTCCATGGCCAGCTTTAGCAACATGCCCAGTCATCCTCAACTGTTCTGCAGTCCACTAAGATTAGTTTGCAGTCTGTGCTCGAGTCGTGAAAAGCTTGGTGGCACTTTGATGTCTCTGCGTTGCTTGAGTGGGCAGATATGTTAGTAGCCCGACTCCAATCATCTCAATGGCTGCGCCTGAACTGTTTCAGTTGCAGAGGAATGGGCACTTTATATAGGTTTCCCTAATGCGTGGTCGTTTCCCTCACCCACCCTACCCCCCACCCCGAATGCTTGTACGCTGCACTCAGCCGCAGGACAGACCTTGCCGCACCCCACCCACCCGCCCCAACTTGCCTCAAGCCTGAAGCCCAACAGGCAACCCTGTTGAGCGCTGTGCAACATTACTGTGCACTCACCTTCGAGTTCCCCTCAAAGTACAGCCCGATAAGTGCACGACTTTTATATGCTATTGGGAAACACATTGGTGTGCAGTCACGCTGATGTGGGCAGACGGCCCTGTGGAGTGGGATGATTCTGGCGGGTAGGCCTAATAATGATATACAGATGTATTACAATGAGGCTCCCAAAGTCCAATGGCGGGAAACGCGGCTCGCCATCAGCAGGCTGAGCAGACGATCACAAGCTGCTTTCACGCCATCGTGAAACTAATCGCGCCATATTGTCCACTCACGCCACTGAACATGCCTACCACCTGCGGGCACGGAAAATCCCTGCCATGGGTTCAAATTCCACAATGGCAGCTGGTGGAATTTGAATTTAGTTAATATATATGGAATACATAGCTCAGTAATGGTGACCATTCAACTTCCCCCCACTATCCTGGACCCAATTATCATTTATGTGGACATTCGTGCACCTCCCTGGCATTCTCATAAATATCGACATGCCTATGCCCCTACTGACCCTTACCCCTCCCATTCTCGGGGCCAGCTATATCCAGACTCTATGCAGCCCCTCCTAAGAGACTACCCGCCATGAACCTTGCACTTTTATCTTACCTGATCCAACTTCCTCCACTGACTGTGACTGTCCCCCTGCCCCCCAGTACCCTCATTCAAACCCTTTAGATAAAATTCTTCAGCTCATGGACCACTCCTTTTAGATCCACTTCTCTATGATGCTTACTCCCCAGAGAGGCCATCCACCACCCTACCTTGGGACCAAGGCATGCATGCATGCTTACCCTCCTAAACAAGCCCCAGACATTCTGGTTCCCTTCCTAACATGCCCCGGAGAGACTTGCTTTCTTCCCTGGACAACCCTCCCACCTTCCCACCCTTCGCCATTGATCCTGCCTGCCGTTTCCAACCTTGGATCTACCTTTCCCCGCTTAGCCTGCCTCACCCATCCAGCTTCCACTCCACACTTCCCCCACTGGTCTTGCCTCACCGTCCAGTCTCCGCTCCATCCTTCCCTGCTGGTCCTTCCTCCCTATCCAGCCTACGATCCACCCACCCCCACTGGTCCTGCCTGCCCTGACCAGCCTTTGCACAGCTTGGCCTACCGACGCCCGATCTCAGTCAAGAGGCTGACATTACTGAGCGGTCCCCAAGCAGGGAAAAGCAGTGGCTACTCACTTCAAAAGTCCAAGAAGAAGCCTACCTTGCCAGGTGCATGCCATTTATCTGCGGTTGTACACATGAACATTCAATTTCTCGCTGGTGGGGAATTACATTTGGAGGACGCACTTAATTCTGGTGAGCAGGCCTTTTAATAAGCATGCATGACATGCAAATGCATGCAAAAGTGCTTCCTAACACTGTTCATTGGAAATCTCGCCCAACCTTTAAAGTTCAGGGATTTAATTGCGTCAGGAAACAATTTTTGGTCTCCACTTTCACTCAAGTATTTCAACCAAGTTACCAGTTTGCCTTGAAGCTCGATAAAGGGAGGTCAATTTAAGTGACCTGCCCAGCGGAAAGCTGGTGTGACCAAACTGGCTGCCAGTTTTTCATGTCACTCAACTTTGCTTTCCAGAAGTGTACTGTGCAGGTTATAATTACCCTTACACAATCACTCCATCCCCAGCTGGGAGATACAATTTGAAATGCTATGCTATATTGCTTGCTCCAGATATTCTATTTTTAAATCATACAATTATAATTTACCTAAATAAATAGACCATCATAATTCAACATGATTTGACCACCCAATAGATCAAGCCACATTCTGTTCCATTTGCTTTCCATTGCCTGTACTTCCCACTGCTCCTGGTACTTGCAGGCATTTTCAGCCAAGTACTAATCAGGTCTTATTCCACTTAGCAGATTGGGTTCACCATCATAATGTTCTTTTCATTATAATTTGGTCAGCGCATGGCAATGCTGGTAAAATCAGATTTATTGTCCATCCCTGGTTGCCCCGAAAATGTTGTGCTGGATCTTCACTTTGTGCTGGGCAAACCTTGTCCTGATAGAGCTCCCACAATGGTGTTAGACAGGGACTTATATAATCTGACACAATGGCGACGATTTTCCATGCCCGCTGGCGTCGGGCAAGTTCGGTGGCATTAGCGGACAATATGGCGAGAAGACCAGAAACCAGTTACGATGGTTCGCTCCGCCTGCTGATGGCGGGCCGTGTCTCCCGCCATTGGACATCAGGAACATCATTGTAATACATCGGGATATCATTATAAGGCCAGCACGCCGGAATTGTACCTTGCCCCCCCGCCCCCTACCACCACTGCTGGATTGTCCGCCCACGTTGGCCTGATTGCATGCCGATGTGTTTCACAACAGCATATAAAAGGCGTGCACTTGGTGGGCTGCACTTTGAGAGGAACTCAGAGATAGGTGCACAGTAACATTGCGGCGCGCTCACCCGGGTCGCCTGTTGGACTTCAAGGTTGGGCGGGGTGGGGGGGCAAGGGCTGCCCTGCTGTTGAGGGATCTTGCCATGCAGTGCACTAATCTCTGGCCATCCAAGTGTTCGCCTGCACTCTCCACGATGCGTTAAGGGGCCTTCAGACTTAACCAAGGCAGGCTCTTAGAAACCCATGCTAACCCACACATCTCTCTCTTTCATCCTGCAGGAGGAGTAGATGGGTAGCATGGAGCCTGATGACTTAGCTGTATGCCTGGTGGTTTACAGAGAACCAAGACGATGGAGGACTGAGGCACCTGGCTACGCAAAGGGAAAAGCAGCACCCTCTGCAAGAAGGAGCGGCTGGGGCTCCTGCACACACCACCAAAGAGCCACAGTGAGCTGTGCTGGTCGGCGCCTAGCTAGACCTCGGGTCTATAGATGCCGCCTTTCATTCCTGCAGATGACCGAGAGCCAGTGTCGCCGAAGACTGCGCATGTCTAGGGAACTGGTCGGTCACATCTGCCACCTGCTGCAGGATTTGGCACCACGGGGACATGGAGGGCATCCACTGCCAGTGGCTGTGAAAGTGACTGTGGTGCTCAATTTCTACACCAGTGGCTCCTTTCAGGGCTCCACAGGTGACCTCTGTGGGATATCACAAGCCTCCACCCACAAATGCATCCATGAGGTTCGGATGCCAGCTTTGTGAGGGCACACAACTTTGTGAATTTTGCCCGGGACCAGTTAAGAATGCAAAAGCAATTGGATTTCCCCAGATCTTGAGTTCCCCACAGGTACAGGGTGTCATCGACTGCACTTATGTGGCGCTCAGACCTCAGTCACAACACACAGTGGTCCATGTCAACTGCAAAGAATTCCATTCGCTGAATGTGCAGCTGGTGTACGACCACCACAAACACATCCTGCAGGTCTGTGCATGGTTTCCAGAGAGTGTGCATGACTCCTACATTCTCAGTCAGTCACAGATCCCTGGAGTCTTCCAGGGCCCATAGAAGCTGTAGGGATGTCTCCTTGGAGAGAAGGGCTACCTGCAGAGCATGTGACTGATGACACCTGTGCAGCAGCCTCAGACTGTAGCAGAGCGAAGGTATAATGAGGCTGATGCTGCAACTTGCAACTTGGTGGAGCTAACCATCTGGATGCTGAAAATGAGGTTCTGGTGCCTGGACCAGTCTGGTGGAGCCCTGCAATATAGTCCACAGAGGGTGTCACGCATCATCATCATCTGCTGTGCCTTTTACGACCTGGCGCTGCAACGGGGAGAGGAGCTGGCTGAGGAGGAGTTGGAGGAGCTGGAGGTCTCCTCTGATGAGGAGGACGCTGATGGGGATGAGGGTGAGGAGGACCTCAAAAGCGACGATTATGGCGATGAGGCTCTCACACTGGCCAGATGAGGCAGGCGCGCTAGGGAGGCCCTCATAGCTGTTAGATTTGTGGAGGATGATGACGACATGCAGTGAGGAGACACCATTGATCCTCACATTTCATCTAAGAACATTTGAATCCAGACTGGCTTATGTCAACGCACATACTCTCTGTGATAACGCTCCTGCCATGGAGATTCAGGAGATCCTAATAGTCGCTCGGTTGTAGGGGGATGGTGATAACATGCAGTGATCTTCATACAGCCTCTGAGAAGGTCTGATTCCTGTCTGGCCGAGGGCATCTCACTTGCACTCTGTGATCAGGGTCATATCATAGAAACACAGCCATGAAACTTTAAAAGCATCTGATCCTTTATCCGCCTTCAGCACCTGGCCCCTTCAGGAGCACAGCGTCACTGGTCACAGATGCTAAAGAGATGGTGGCCAGCCCCACCTTTAAAGGTGCTGAGAGCACACAGAGAGAATGATGGAAACCTGTGACGCCTGCCCACAACATTCTGGCAGCAACCACAAGCATCAATGAGGTGCAGGTATCAGTAATGTGTCCAGGCAGTGTGAGGCCAGACCATCACTTTGGTCTGAAGGCTGTACAAAGAACAGGGAAGAGGCCCTGGGCTGAGATGCCTGCCTTTACCTTGTACAGAAAGATTTCACACTTAAGTATGAACAAGGAGCCATAGGCAGGGAGACATTCTTGGGAGTTTCTTGACAATAGTGAACAGTATGTACAAGTAATTAATACGCATGCCCCGGAAATGCAACTGCATCTTCTTAACCTCCCTAACCCAGCAGCTACATCTTGGTGCTCCCCGGACATCCACAGCAGAGGTGGAGGCAGCCTGCTGACTGTTACGCCCTGTCTGTTATGACCTTGGCAGGCACCTCTGGAGGGCCGAGACCTGGTGGGCCCTGGCCTGCTTTTGGGGTCCTGCTGTGTGGCAGTGGCACCCTCCTCGGCCTGTGGAGTTGGAGATGCTGAGGTCACAAGAAGAGGGGATTTGGATTGGCTGGACACTCCCGGAGTCATATGGGTGTTTGGCCCCGGAGGGGTATATCTGCTGGTCCTCCTACCTATGGGTGCCCAAAGGCCCCTGGCTGACTCCTTCAGGAGAAGGGGTAGCTGGAGTGCTATTGAGCTGTCTAGCACCCCTCTCGCGTACACAATGTTGGAGGCCAACTATGATGTCAGCTATGGAGTTGAGACCGCGCAGCAGTGTAGGACCGATGTCCTGGACCAGGGTGTCCATGGCGGCTGCCATCATACCAGTGTTGACCTCGGTGCATTGGCATGCCAGCGCTATCGCCACAGGCTGAGGGCAGATGGACTCCTCCATCGTGCCTTGCAATCTGAGGAGTGCAGCGGACATCCTTTGCTGATGTTCCCTAGCTTGCCTTTGCAGCTCCAGCAATTGTGACATGGCCGAGCCCGGAAGTTCGTCATCTGACTTGGACTCAGCAAATTCCTGGCCTCCAGCAGCCCTCCAAGTGCTGGACACCTGGTAAGTCGATGCCACCGCCTGCTGTGGATCAGACAGTGCAATGTCACCAGATTGTGATCCCAAGGCTACTGTAAAGCTAGGTCCAACTGAGGTGCATGTCTCTGTGCTGGTGGAGGGTGTGGGTGAGCGCTGTGATGGGACTTCAGGGAGGGTGTGTCCAGGTTCCTCTTCAAAGGTTTCTTCGGGGCTTGATTGGAGGCCCTGGGCCATGGACTCTGTTGGCTGTTTCCCAGATGTGCCTGTGGAAGCAAGGAGAGATAATTAGTGCATGGCAGCATCCTAAGAAACAGGCACATCACTCACAGCGTGGTTGTTTGATGGATGTTGCACTGCTAGATCCGCGCCTGGTAGAGCACCACTGACCTCACCGTCGGAACAGGATGGTCCAGATTGTTGCCAGCCAGCTGGAAGGCTTTGTTTTCATAGCTCTTGGGGGCCTTGATTTCAGTCATTCCTCCACCTATCTGCGACATCTCCCTCTAGTTGTGTGCCATCTTGACCTGCATGAATATAGATGGAAAGAGTGTAAGCTGGACACCTGCCATGCCAGGTGATAAGTACGCCTGGCATGTGGGGGTGGTGAGTGATCCCATGGACGGGATGAGAACAATGAAGGTGTGTGTGGGAGAGTGAATAGTGATGCCCGTTGAACCGGCAGTGAGTGAGAGCCCTGTGGATGTGTGATGGGTTTGTGAGTGTGAGAGCTGAGAGTGTGAGGAGAGTGGCTTACCCTGGTGGAATACAGGAGATCATTCATCCTTTTGCTGCACTAGTTGGCTGTCCTCTTTTGAAGGATGTTGGCGCTGACTACCGCTGCCACTGCCTCCCAAGTCTAGTTGGTTAGGCTTCTGCCCATCCTGTGGCCAGAGCGGGGCTGGACGATATCACAGTGGGCCTCCACGGCATCCAAAATGCATTCCTGTGACATGTCGTTAAACCTGGGGGCTGCAGTCTTTTTCACTTTTGTGGACATCTTCTCTGCAGTCATCCTGGGCTGAAAGCACTGAGATGTGTGCACGCGGCTGGACTTTAAACATGGCACCCAGTGTGATGAAGCGGTGAGGTGATGGCGTGGTGGACGAATGAAAGCCCGCCCACCAACGGCGTGTTTCCCAGGAACGCATAATTAATGCAACTGGTTTGGGATGATCTGGCGTGAAAAGCCGCCATTGCAGCCATCAGGTAAATTGTCGTTTTACCCTTCTGCTACCACATTTAGGGCAAATCTGGGACAATTCCAACCAATGTCATTGAACAATAGAAATGAATATTGAGAAGATTTTAAAATGCATTTTAATCTACATACAGTAACAGGATCAAATAAGCCCCAAAACTGGAATATATTATTAGATGACATTTATCAAATTAACGGTACCTTTGAACTACAGATTAAACAAATGCATTTTCTGTTCATGTTGTCCTTTTCAGCTGCTTCCTCCATTTCCCCCTTGCACCTTTTGAGACTTGCTCTCTCCATCTCCAGTCCACTATTGGCTCTATGCTTGCTAGTTTTGCTCTCCTGTCTGTGCTTTGTTGATCAAAGGATTCTGTTGCTCAGTTTCTAACTCACAGTCATTCTTCCCAGGAATCAATCTACTGACAGCAGCTCATGCCACTCACCATACTCTGTTGTATATTCAACATTCCAAAACACTAAGTGCAGTCAATATATGGTCAGAAAATATTGTATTAGCGCACCACATGCACATCACAAGACAAAAGGGCTCAGAGATTTACATGGAAATCCCAAAAGCACTCAACTAAATTCACAAATCTCAGTTACTGCAGTGGCATTTATGTTTGTACTTGACGTCACTTTGTGGTTCAATTTTCATTAAACTACAGTCATGTCATATAATCTGTCAATTATGATTATCATGGTTTATTAACAGAGCAATTTAATTACACAGATTTTAACTGTGAAGTGCCTTTTCTTTTCTGTCGATTAAACTCTGCTGCATAATTCGAGAGTAAAGGCAGCCAGATCCAATGGGTTATTTTGACCAAAGGGTGAAACAGGTGCTAGATGGGTGCTGTGCTAATTGGGCACACCTATTTGAAAGTTTAGATTTAAGCACATAACTTTTGGGCTAACTGTTGATTATCAGGATTTGCTCTTGTATGCTGGATCCAAAAAAGCTGCAGACAAAACCCATAGGAGAGACCTTCAGCTGACTGGAATCTGAGAACAATACCAAATAAACCTGCTAATAAAGTTCTCCTTTGACACCAAATGCAAATCAATTTCTGCCTGACATGTAACTTTCCTCCACAGCTACCATTTGGAGTCTCCTTTATTCAACATTACACAACTTCTGCCTCACATCATTCTACTGATTTTTCAACAATAGAAATAAAAATTAGTGAAAATACATTTAATATCCTTTCTATTGCTTAAGAGCATTATACTCCCCCTAATCCCTGCTATCCTAGCGTCTTAATTTCCATCTAGTGGCATCAAGTGCTAAGCTGGTTGGCTGCTGATTTTAGCAGCAGCCTTAGGGCTTTGAGGTGCTACATTCTTGTCTTTGGTTGTTGACTATTTCCCCTTTAAGAAGAAAGCAGAGAGTGAAGACATTCTGCATATCATTGTTTGCAATTCAGCCCTTGTTTCGGAAGACATTCCTTAATGAGGGTGTGAACATGTGGTGGAAATGAAATGCCGGTCATGTGAATCTTCTGACTTCCTTATGTGTTTAGCTGTGAGTAAAGGAACAGTTGTAGGGGAAGAAGGTGGATCTGGAGGGTGTTATGAACCTGTTGCATGTCATTGGTAAGTTGCAAGTGGTACTGAACACATTGAGAGCCAGGTGGCTGCAACAGGGAAACACGCTTATGTTACCTACAAGGGATGAGAGATAAACAATTCCCTTCCCTTCTGTCTGTAATCAGAGTGGTTTATTTTTGAAAAGGTATGTGTTCCCAAATCCCGTTAATGTGCAGTCAATTAAAAAGTCAATGGCAGCAGACTTTGTGGATTTAAACAAAGAAGTTTACTTATTCACATACTTGCCTCGAAAAATCTAAACACTGTCAGTCATACACTCACTCAAGAAAGATACAATGAAAGAAGGTAGTGCTTTCCAAGTATCAAACCAACAGAATAGTTAACAGTTCACATGCGCTTGAGAGTCTGGTGAGTGAGTTTTTTTCCCACTCTGGAATTATATGTAGTTCAGGTAATTTCAGATTACTGGGATCAGATTTGGATTAACTGTAGGTTTTCTTCAAAGTGATGTTAGAATCATATGCCTCAAAGCTGAAGTTTTCTTTTACAAAATGGAAGGACTGGCATGATTTGGTCATTTGAATACTAACCTGTGATTTTTTTTTAAAAAGGGTCAACAAGCAGGCCTCTTCCAAGAAATCACCTGTCCTATATGGTACTTGAGAAGGAGTTGTTTGTTTGTGTTGAACTGCACTTTAATTAATGAAGCTGGGAGACAAAAAGGTAATCACATGGGAGAGAGGAAAATATCTTAAGTTGTGAACCTACTTGATTTGAAGGCAGTCTTGTTGGAGAAAAGCTGGGGAAAGAAGGCTTCCTTGCCTGACTCCCTCACCCTACCTTGCTGAAAACTGTGAGTGGCTATCAACCTGTAACCAGAGAATCCTCACCTGAGTGTAACCAGTCTGCATTTGGGCCTGTAAAGCTTAGACTAGTGGTGAGAACTTCCAGACATCCACTGGGACCAGTGGCCCATCTTCACATGAGGGAACTCCAAGTCGACGGCGTCAAGACCCTGTGGCCTTTATCCTTTATTTTATAACGCCCATCATCCAAAGCCCATCTCTGCAGAGAGACTCTATCTGTTTGTCCTTTGTTTGTCTGTGTGTGCTGGGGGAATTATTTCTTTAGGAAGAGATAAATAGTTATACTTCCCAATTACAATTGTGTGTTAACCAGTACTTGCAACTTGTTAAAAGAAGTTATGTTTTAAAATAAATTAATCATTCTGAGTTTTTTAAAGAAGCCTGGTCAGAGTCTCTCTTTTGGGTACTAGAGGTATAGGCACACAATTGGCCATGTTGGTGAGAAAATTATACATTTAAATTAATGGTGCCGCCTGTGAGGTAGTGGGGATTGATAATTTTGCACTCCTCCCATCCTGGTCGTAACAATGAAGACTGTTCAATGGGTCATATAGACAGGGACCCAGGGCTGTTGTATGAGGAGGTCCAATTTCTTTACAGGTGAACTTGAAGCTTTTGGAATCAGGTATTTGAAAAAATACTTTTAAGTCTTGCAGTTCTTGAAAAGTGAAGATGGCACAGCCTTTCTCTGCAGTTGTGGTCTTGTTGGTGTTATTCTGAAGATTGCACAGGCCTCTTGACTTTTTTTGGGATAAATGGGTTTCAGTATCAGAGAACCAGTTTCAATCGCGTGATTAGTGGCAATTGATATACAATACAAAGTGGATGGTGGTCTTTTGCACTTAATTTGTGGATAACTGGCCTCGTCAGCTTTTCTTTGTTTATAATGCAAACATGGAGACATAGAGTCTAGGGCATTGATTTTCACCAAGTCGGGATGACTCGGAAGCCATTTGAAAATGGTAGAGAGGTCATGATTCCAAGATCCCCAACCTCATTCCTGGCGGTTCTGATTTTTCAGCAGTGCCTTTTAAGGGAGCGGGTTGGTTCAGATTAAAAGCTTACACCCTGCACTCCTGACCTGGCTGGCTCCACTGCGCAGATAGGCATGTTCTAGTCCTCTGCAAATTCCATAGAGTCGGGCCAACTTTTCAAAGAGTTGTGGTTCATGATACCTCAGAAGTGTTGTGCACCATAGTCTGCTGCTTGGATTTTCATTCTTAAGGGGGCTAATTGGAGTCAGGCTTGCCCTGTCTATCTTGGGAGAAAGTGTCTGCAAAGATGAGCTTTTATTGTGAGTGTTGGCTTCAGTTGGCCAGTCGACCCGGGAAAAAGTTCGGAGCGAGCCACGGGCTGCTGGGTATGGAAGCAGGCTGCTTAAAAGACTGTCCCAAAAATAATAAAAACAGGCCCTATAGCTCTCAACCTTCGCACCCCCTCATTCCCTACACACTTCCCATGCCACCTCATCCCCCCACCCACCCCTTTGGCTCATCATACCTCCATGCCCAGGCATGCCCTCCAAACAACCCCTATGGCTCCTCATAGACTCTATGCCAAGCTGTGGCATTTTCATGCCCATTCGCCCACTATACACTGTAACAAAGCAAGGAAAATAGTGAGAATAGGATACATAAAAAAGCTGTTAAAAAAACACTCATTCATGAAAAAAGCTTTTACTACAGTCCAATAAAAGTGTCAATCAACCAAACCCTTTAAAATTTCAATAGAAGAAAGAGTGAGCACTTTAAATCTCTTTATCTTGTATAAATAAATATTGTGAAATTGACAAAAGAAATCAGAAAGCCAGAGCCATCAATCAAGCAATATTTTATCTGGGGCTTAGGTGATTTAATACTCTAATGGATGTCTGGACTCTAAGCCAAGAACACATAATGAGGCTTGGCTGAGAGCCTATGAATCCATTAGCCTGTTGAAACCACAACTCACAACCTGCCCAGTTGACCCTGCAAAGTCCTCCTTACTAGCATCTGGGGACTTGCACCAAAATTAGGAGAACTGTCCCAACAGATTAGTCAAGCATGGTTTACATGTTATCATTTGCAACTCCTCAAATACTGAAGCAGTCCATGTCCACATGCAGCAAGACCTGGACAGCATTCAGACTAGGGCTGATGAGCAGCATTAATGCCTCACAAGTGTCAGGCAATGGTTATTTCCAGGAAGGAATCTAACCATCTCCCGTTGATGTTCAACAACATTACCACTGCTGAATCCCCCACTATCAACATCGTGGGGGGTAACCTTAACTAGAAGCCTAACTGGACCAGCCTATAAATTCTTTGCCTACAAGAGCAGGTCAGGGGCTGGGAATTCTCTGTTGAGTAACTTGCCTCCTGGCTCTTCAAAACCTTTCCACCATCTACAAGGCACAAGTCTGGAGTGTGATGGAATACTCATAGGAACATGGGAACATAGAACCAGGAAATACTCAGCAAGTCTGGCAGCACCTGGGGAGAGAGAGAAAAAGTTAATCTTTTTAGTCTTTATGAATCTTCTTCAGAGCTGAAGATAGGTAGAAGTGTAATGAGTTTTATACTATTGAAGAGAGGGGGTGGAGCAAAATAGAATGTCAGGAATAAGTGGGAGCTCAGGAGAAATTGGCCAAAGATGTCATGGACACAAAACAAAGGGACTCGTAATGATGGTGCTAAAGACGAAGGCAGGTGCTAGGTGGGAGTCTGACCTTTATGCCACTATTAGCACCTGCCTCAGTCTTTAACAGTATCATTACCATTCCCTTTGTCTTGTGTCAATGATATCTTTGTTTGATTTCTCCTGAGTTCCCACCTATCCCTGACCTTCTATTTTGCTCCACTCCCTCTCTTCAACAGTATAAAACCCATTACATTTCTTCCTCTCTTCCTCTCTGTAGAAGAGTCATATGGACGCAAAACATTAACTCTGTTCCTCTCTCTACAGATGCTGCTAGACCTACTGAGTTCTTCCAGCATTTTCTGTTTTATATCAGATTTCCAGCATCCAGTATTTTCCTTTCATTAATGTAGGAGTAGACCGTTTGGCCCCTTGAGCCTGCTCTGCCATTTAATAGATCATGTCTGATCTTCTACCTCAATGCCATCTTCCTGCACTATACCTGTATCCCTGGATGTCATTGGTATCTAGAAATCTATTGACCTCTGCTTTAAACATAGTCTCTACTTGCCTGGATGAGTGCAGCTTCAATAACACTCAATCAGCTTGACATCATCCAGGATAAAGCAACCCGCTTGATCAGCACTCCATCCACCGCCAAAGCACAGTAACAGCAGTGAGTACCATCCAAAAGATACACTGCAGAAACTTGCCAAGACTCCATCTGTACCCAAATTCCTGACCTCTTATCAACTATAAGAACAAGGGCAGCAGATGCATGGGAAGACCACTACCTGCAAGTTCCCCTCCATGTCACAGATCATCCTGACTTGGTACTATATTGCCACTCCTTGCCAGGGCCATGCAAATCCCATGAACAAATATAGTTTAAAAAAAAACAATTAAACTGAATTTGCTACATCTCTCCAGAATGTTGAACCAAAATGGCTTGACAGAAGAACATCTATTGAAAAAAAGTCAGCTTGTATCCTATTCAATATCCTGACTGACAGCAGAACTGGTAATGAATTTGTGGAGTTACTGAATGTTCATAGTCATGTAAAACACATCCATATTGTTTGTGCGAAAACAATGACATAAGTGTTCTCCTCTGACAGCACAAATTAGCCTGCAAAACTGTTCAGTTAGCCAGCTACTTCAGAACTGTCTGCATCCCCTCAAAACCCTATTAATGCTACAAAAGCACAGCTGGAAAATTTATTGTTTTCAGTGACATTGACTTCTCTAAGTTTCCAGGCAGGTTTTTTAAAAATATTGCTTTCTTTATGCTGAAATGTTGCAGGGACTTCACCTCAAACAATTGGATGTTTTCTTTTAAATATATGCAAAAAACTGGACTTCTTTATGGAGACATACTACACAGCAAACCAGGAGCAGCTTTTTTCAAAAAATACTGTTAGGAAATAGAGATAGTTTAAGTAAGTTATATTGGTATTTGTAGGTGTTAGGAATGAGTTTTAGCTTTAAAGTTTAAGTTTAATTTGTATTTCTGTATCTGTGTGTTAAGAAATGCCAAATTGAGTTTTAGTGTCACTTTAAAAAGGTGCCTGCATTTCTAATGAGGTTTTTACAACTGTAAGCTAAGTAGGGCAAACAAGAGTAGAAAAAAAGTGCTGTTGCCTAGCAACAGGGGTCCAGAGTGACAAGTCCCTCCCACAGATGCACACACACAGAAGAAGATAAACAGCAGTTTCATTTTGGAAGTTGTTTGAGTTCAGTTGGTTTTGAAAGTAGCTGCAAGGAAAGACTGGAGTAAAAGGGACAGATAGCCAGACCCAAGCTAAAGAAAAAACTCCAAAAATCCAGGGGAGTGGAACAGGAGGAAGTCCCAAGCAGACCTTCTAGTCAAAGGAAGGACAGGAATCTTAAAAACATCCTGTTAAGTGAAATTAAGAGTGAGGGGCAGAGAAAGGCTTCAAGTTTCAAATTTCAAGCTGCAGAAAGCAGATTTAAAGCGAGAATAGCTTGCAAGAGGTAAGAATGTCCAAAGAGACGGCAGAAGGTCTATAATTCTTTGCTATGAGCATGTGAATCAGTGGTACTGTTGATGGCTGAGTCAGTGAGAGTGAGTGTGTGGAAGGCAGTTTGAATGCATGTGGTGACCCAGGGAAGAGGAACATCAGAAAGAGAGCTCGAAACCCTGGAGGTAAACCCTTACGGAAGGATTCTACGAGAAAGAGTTGGTTTGGGAGAAGATCCCAATGCAAGGTCTTGGAGAATGGAGATTGAAAACCCTGATGTAAAAGACGGAGTGCAGTAAGATTGGTTGGCTCATGGTGTGACAAGCATCTGGGGGGAGTTGAGGGGAGATCCACCTCTGGTTGAGGTAGCACCTGTCACTTAGTTTCGGAGTGTGGTGTGTCTGACCACAGGGTGCCCATTGGTACATGGACTGTGTACTTACTGTGTACATGAGAGTAAAAGATAGCTTTTGTAACTTGTGTTATCCTTACAAATCCTCATATATCTGTAAAGGTATAATTGCGGGTAAAGGAGTATTGTAATATGGTTCATTTTTTCTTGTTGAATAAATGTTTTATTCTTTTGTTAATAGTTCATCAGCTGACACCTGTGATCTGTTCAGTCGCTACTCTCCATGTATCTAAACAAACAAATAAAAGTTAGGATCTATCAAGCTGGGTTCCACTCTGGGATCAGGCTTGTCCACGGGTAATCTCAGCTGGGATCATAACAATACCATCACAAACACGTTTTCTTTTCTCAGTCAACCTGACAGAACATTTGTTGTAAAGATTCATTTGGTGTCTAACTAAGAGGTCTGGAGCCTTATGTGGAAACATAAGCCATTTATTGTTAACCCATAGCTGCTGCCTCCATCCAGACTCCACTCCCAGTCTCCCAGTGGGAAAAAACAATTTGGACCAGTACTCTTATTTCTCATTTTTTCTGGTGTTCCATTTCAAGGTATACAAGACCAGTTCGGACCAGTATTCTTATTTCCCAGTTTTTACTGTTTTTTCCTTCTACAACATACTCTTTACAGCATAGCGCAGGTGGTACTGTTCTCCAGTTCCACATTAACCCTTGATCTGAAGATCATCTTTATACTACAATGGCATGCTGCTATCCCTTAAAGGCATATTCCTAGTCTAGTTGCAGCATACAGATCTCTATAACTGTTCACTCAAGAAATCCATCCAGTCACTGAGAATCAATCCACTTATTCCTGCCAATGTTACAGCAGTTAATCTGAGCAGTAGCCCAGTGTTATTACTGTTCCTGTTTTGCTGCTATGAAAACATCAAGAATAGTGACCCGTTCCAATCGATTGTAACAATTTTCAGTAGCTGATTAACTGCTGAATCAAGCAATCTACCACAGTAGAAGTTACTCTATTGCATCTTTATTCTGCTGTCATTTTACCAATTGTCCCCCAAAGAGGTAAACCAAAATAGTAACTAGGCCCAGGCCTGAGGCAACAGTTATTGATTATGGTGAGCAGCCATTACAGCCTTCAGAGATCCACAAATTTAAATCAAATCTTTTGACCAACAAAGATCTAAATTGTGCCAATTGTCTCCAAGAATTCTTCCATTTGCATTTTTCTAGGAAAGACTCTGAATTTGAGATGATTGATATCAATCGTTCCCTATACCAAAACTGTAATAGTTTGTTATACTCCTGGACAGAAATACTAATTTTTATTGGCTGAAGAATCCACATAAATTCTGATAAACTGCGGTGCACTACTGCCTGTTAAATGGCTTCAAATTTCAGTGAGTGATTTCAGCACAGTCACTGATCAATTCTGGGTCATAATGTTTTAAAATAATACTTAATCCTTTGGCAGTACTACTTCATATCTTTACTTACTGTTGCATTTTGTGACTACAACTGTTCCTTCATCGCCACTGGGTTAAAATATTGGAAATCTCTACCTAATAGTAATGTGAGAGAACCTTTATCAGATGGATTGTAGTGGTTCAAAAAGGACACCCACCACCATCATAGACTCAAAGACTCATGGATGTCTACAGCACAGAAGGAGGCCATTCGGCCCATCATGTCTACACTGGTCAACAAAGACCTGACTACGCAAATCCCATTCTCCAGCGCTTGGCCCATAGCCCTGGAGGCTATGGTAACGCAAGTGAATATCTAACTACTTCTTAAATGTTACGAGGGTTTGGTTGGGGGTGGGAGTGAGAGAGGTATTTGAACAAAGTCACGTAAAAAGAATGCTATCCTCATTTACATGTGTTCCTGTGTTTATTTTTCCATCTTATTTGATTAATTGTTATTTACAGTTAACAACGATGATGATTTCTATTACTATAGTACCTTTAATGTAGTAAAATGGAGCATTACAAAGTACAATTGACACCAAGCTTCTTAAGGAGTTATTAGGGCAAGTGACCAAAAACGTGGTCAAAAATGTAGGTTCTAAACAATGTCTTACAAGTGGAGAAGTGGAGAAGTTTAGGGAGGGATATTCAGAACTTAGTGTCTTAGCAACCGAAGGCATGACTACCAATGATGGGGTGATTAAAATAAGGGATGTTCAAAAGGCCAGAATTAAAGGAGTGCAGGTGTCTCAGAAGGTTGTACTGGTGGAGGAGATTGCAAAATGAGGGCCAGCTGATGCCATTGTTATGATCAGGTGATGAGGGGTCAAATGGCTCCCCTCTTTTACCTATCCTCATTTGACCGCAACAATTTTTTTAAAACAAAGGATACACGGTGTGTGTGTGTGTGTGTATAACTGTTTATGTGCCATAACCATCCAAGACATAATCAGATAGGTTTTCTGGAGTTTATTACAAAAGAAAAGAGGATTGTTTTTATTGTACTAAACCTGTCTAAGAAAAATGCTAAAAACATTCTGACTTTCACACACACACAAACACACGCACACGCCTTCGAGTGGGGAGGATAAATAAAGTAATTTAAAGTCCAGTAAAATTAAAGTAGTTTACGGCTCTTGAAAATCAGGGGCTCGGCTGGCTTTAGGCTGAACTCGATAATCCTGCTGCTTTCACTTGGCGATCCTGCTGCTTTTGGCATCGAGGTGGTTTAACGATATAGAGAGATGGGTTATTTGTTCTTCTGGAAACAATAGCACTGGTTTGAGTTCTTTTTAAAATGTCTTGCTACAGTACCTGGATAGTCAAAATCAGCAGACAGGGTTCAAAACTTGCAAGTCAATGGAGAAAGAAGGATAAAGAGGTGGAGGGAAGGAACACACTCAGGATGTTGTTCCTTCAGCACCTCAGTTGCTTGTCCTGTTCTGCAGAAACATCAGGTGCTTAAACACACAAAGGTCAGCTGACTTGTCACATGATCTTCTGTCTCCAACTGTCCAATAACCAAATATGATCATGGTTAGATAGCCCCCATTCAGACTCTTCCAAGGCCATTGTTCCTAGTGTGGCTTTGCAGGCAGTGTGTCTCCACTTAAATGGTTTTGGAATGCAGAATAACAGATGTAGCCATTTTTGACTGTGATCCCAAGTCACAGGAATGTGGCTTCAGCTTTTTTTAAACATTCAATTCAGGGTTTCCAGCCAGTAAATTCAAAAATTATTTCGATATAAAGTATGGTTTCACTATACCATGAAGGGATTTGAAAACTAGAATTGGAATTTTAAAATCGAAGTATTGCTTAAGTGTGAGTTAAATCACAAAACGTAGAAGAATTTGGGATCTAGGGTAGTAGAATTCTCAAAGCATAGGAGTTTGTTCAGTAGAGTCTGAAGAGCTGGGAGGTGTAAAATTGAGAAACTGCAGCACCACCACTGAAAGGAAGGTTTAATTCTGGCATGACAAGTTTAAATAGGAGGTTTAATTCTAACGTTAGACATAGGACTTTACAATGCAAACATTTCACACAAAATTAGGACTAAAACTCAGAAGGTAGTATATTTTCTAAATAAGAAGTACACAGGTGTAAGTTTTTTTAGCATATTATACTTTCTAACAAAATATTAAGCACTGTCTTTCCTTTTAGAATATTGTCCTTTTTACACTGATGGTTTGTCAATAAAAATCTTGTTTTTTTAATCATATGATAAGGAGCAACCAGGGAGATGGCAAACCTGAATGTGAAGCTGCCATATTTAATCAGAATTGTCACATTAAGGAAATATCTTTATTTTTGTTGTGTTGAACAGCAAACCACCAATATAATTATTTAAATCCCATTAAAGTTGCTCTAATAACTTTTTTAATACATTTATTTGTAATATATTAACATTTCTATATAAAATCCACACTTGCGTTCATGTTATCATTATCTATTTTATCACAATTCTTACATTACACTTTTTATCAATTCTAATGAAGCAAAAATCCTACATTAATATTTATGATGGAAGAACTAGAAGGCACTGTTATCTGCGTTCCTGTAATGATAGGCCTTCCACCTCTAGTTTGCACATGTCTGTCCAAAGCATCAAAAGGAAAAATGTCACAATTAATCCCAAAAAATCTTTAAATGTTATTCAATGTTAATTTAGATTGTATACTTCCCCACTGCACTCTTCCTCACTCAATGTCACTCTTGCCAATTTTTGGGCTCTGCTTTCTGATTTTAAGTAGACCTTGCCATAGCTTCACCCATTAGCCCTGGTCTCTTGTGCTGTAGTTAGACTCATAGACATTTACAGCACAGAAGGAGGCCATTCGGCCCAACGTGTCTGCACCGGCCAACATAGATCTGAGTACACTAATCCCATTTTCCAGCACTTGGCCCATAGACCTGGAAGCTATGGCAATGCAAGCGAATAACTAAATACTTCTTACGAGAGTTTCTGACTCAACCACCCTTTCAGACTCCCAACACCCGCTGTGTGAAAAAAATTCTCCTCAACCCCCATCTTAGCCTTCTACCTCTTACCTTAAATCTATGCCCCCAGGTTATTGACCCCTCCACTAATGGAAAAAGTGCCTTCCTATCCACCATATCTGTGCCCCTCATAATCTTATATACCTCTATCAGGTCTCCTCTCAACCTTCACTGCTCCAAGGAAAATAACCTTAGTCTATCCAATCATTCCTCATTACTCAGACCCTCCAGCCCAGGCAGCATCCTGGTAAATCTCCTCTGCACCCTCTCCAGTGCAATCACATCCTTCCCATAAAGTGGTGAACAGAACTGTGTGCAATACTCCAGTTGTGGCCTAACCAGTGTTTTATACAGTTCCAACATAACCTCCCTGCTCTTGTATTCTATGCCTTGGCTAATAAACTCCATATGCCTTCTTAGCCACCTGAGCTACCTGCCATGCTACCCTCACAGAACTATGGATATGCACACCAAGGTCCCTCTGATCTTCAGTACTTTCCAGGTTCCTACCATTCATAGTGTAATCCCTTGCCTTGTTAGCCCTCCCCAAGTGCATTACTTCACTTTTCTGGGTTGAATTCCATTTGCCACTGCTCTGCCCACCTGACCAGTTCATTAATATCCTCCTGCAGTTTACAGCTATCCTCCTTACTATTTACCACCCTACCAATTCTTGTGTCATCCGTGAACATCTTGATCATACCCCCCCACATTTAAGTCCAAATCATTTATGTACACCAGAAACACCAAGGGCCCCAGCACTGAGCCCTGCAGAACACCACTGGAAACAGAATTCCGGTCACAGAAATATCCCTCTACCATCACCCTCTGCTTCCTGCCCCTCAGCCAATTTTGGATCCAATGTGCCACTTTGCCTTGGATCCCATGGGCTCTTACTTTCTTGACCAGTATGCCATGAAGGACCTTATCAAAAGCCTTGCTAAAGTCCATGTAGAACACATCAAATGCATTACCCTCATCAGCACTCCTGGCTACTTCCTCAAAAAATTCAGTTAGATTTGTCTAACACGACCTTCCCTTAACAAATTCATGCTGACTATCCTTGATTAATCCGTGACTTTCCAAGTGCAGATATAATCTGTCCCTGAGAATTCTTTTTAGTAACTTCCCCACCAACGAGGTTAGACAGACTGGCCTGTCATTTCCTGGTTTATCCCTTCCTCCCTTTTTTAACAATGAGACAATGTTAGCAGTCCTCCGGTCCTCTGACACCTCACCTGTGGCCAGAGAGGATTTGAAAATTACTGCCAGAGCCCCTGATATCTCTTCCCTTGTTAATCCATCAACAGCTTGGGATACATCTCATCCAGGCCTGCAGATTTATCCACTTTTAAGGCTGCTGAACCCGCTAGTACTTCCTCGCTATGTTAATTTCCTCTAATATTTTGCACTCCTCCGCCCTGATGTCTATACCTTCATCATCCTTTTGCATTGTGAAGACCGATGCAAAGTATTCATTGAGGATTGTACCCACGTCCTCCGGATCCACACACAGTTTACCTCCATGGTCCCTAATTGGCCCTACTCTTTCCCTAGGTGTTCTCTTGCTTTTTATATATTTTTTAAAAACCCTTTGGGTTTTCCTTTTTCTACCCATCAATGCTTTCTCATGCACTCTTAGTTTTCCTAATTTCCTTTTTAAGTTCCCCTCTGCACTCTTTATACTCGTCTAAGGGCTCTGCCGTATTGAGGCCTCGGTATCTGCCATAAACTTCTCTTTTTTACTCAGTCCTAACCTTTATGTCCCTTGACATCCAGTGTTCTCCGGACATGGTCTCTCCATTGTCTTTACGGGAATATATTTGCCCTATGTTCTCGCTACTTCCTCCCCGAATGCCTCCCACTGCTCTGATACAGTTTTATCTGCAAGTAGCTGCTCCCAGTCCACTTGAACCAAATTGCATTTCATCGTAGTAAAATTAGCCTTTCCCCAGTTTAGAGCTTTCATTCCCAGCCCAACCTTACCCATTTCCATAATTGTCCTAAATCTAACTGAGTTAAATCTATCTCATCTGAATACCCTATAACCAGGAATGTTGAGCTGCCAATCCTTTTAGCTAAGTCTCGATCATAGCTATGATATCATACTCCCACATGCCTATTTGTGCCCTCAGCTCATCTGTCTTATTCCTCAGCCTCCTTGCATTAAAACATATCACCATGTCCAAAATGCTCCCCTACTGATACACCTTCCACTTGCCTGGGTTCATTTCTGAATATTAGGTCCAGAACTGCCCTCTCTCTTGTTGGGCTTTCTACGTACTGGCTAAAAAAGTTCTCCTGAATGCAACTTAAGAATTTTGCTCCCTCCCTAATTTGCACACTAAAACTATTCCAGTTAATATTTGGATGGTTAAAATCCCCTATTACTGCCTTATTATTCTTACACTTCTCTGAAATTTGATTACATATTTGATCCTCTATCTCTCTCTGGCTGTTTGGGGGGCCTATAGTACACACCCAAAAGCGTGTTTGCCCCTTTTGTGTTTTGTACTTCTACCCATTTGGCATCATTTGATGATCCTTCCAAGATATGATCCCTCCTCACTGCTATAATCGATTCCTTGATCAATATTGCAAACCCCCCTTCTCTTCTATCCTCCTCTCTATCTCATCTGAATACCCTATAACCAGGAATGTTGAGCTGCCAATCCTTTTAGCTAAGTCTCGATCATAGCTATGATATCATACTCCCACATGCCTATCTGTGCCCTCAGCTCATCTGTCTTATTCCTCAGCCTCCTTGCATTAAAACATTTCCCATTTAGCCTTGCTAAACTCACTTCTTTCTTATCTAGCCTATGTTTCCTCTGCCTTCCAGACTCACTTACTAGCATTTTGACTTCTAATTCCATCTCAGCTTCTCTCCCCTCTGAACTACTTTTCAGGATCCCACCCCCTTGCCAGTTTAGTTTAAATCCACCCCAAAAGCATTTGCAAACCTCCTGCGAGGATGTTGGTCCCGTTCCTGTTCAGATGTAACCTGTCCAACTTGTACAGGTCCCACCTCCCCCAGAAACAGTCCCAATGCCCAGGAATCTAAAGCCCTCCCTCCTGCACCATCTCTCCAGCCATGCATTCATCTGCTCTATCCTTCTGTTCCTAATCTCACTACTGTGTGGCACCGGGAGTAATCCGGAGGTTACTACCTTCGAAGTCCTGCTTTTTAATTTCCTACCTAACTCCCTAAAGTCTGCTTGCAGGACCTCATTTCTCTTTCTTCCTATGCCATTGGTCCCAACATGGACCATGACCTCTGGCTGTTCACCCTCCCCCTTCAGAATGTCCTGCAGCCATTCTGTGACACCCTGGCACCCGGGAAGCAACATACCATCCTGGAGTCATGTCTACGGCTGCAGAAGCGCCTGTCTGCTTCCCTCACTGATGAGTTCCCCACCAATGTTGCCCTTCCACACTTCTTCCTCCCTCCCTGAGCAGCTGGACCACTCACAGTGCCATGGCCTTGGCTCTAGTTGGCCTACACAGAGGAACTGTCAAAATCACTGTTTTGGGGATTCCTTCACTATCTGCTTGGTCCCTTTCTTCTGTCTGGCAGTCACCCATTCCCCCTCTGCTTGCACTTCCTTAAGCTGCGGGGTGACCACGTCCTGAAACGTGCTATCCACTAACCCCTCAGCTTCGTGAATGCACAGTAGTGCCCCGAGCTGCCGCTCAAGCTCCAAACCCCGGAGCTCAAGTTGCTCCAGTCGGAGGCACCTCCTGCACACATGGTCATCCAGACTGCCAGGAGCATCTAGGATTTCCCACATAGTGCAGGATGTGCAAATTGTGGGACTGAGCTCCCCAGGCATATCTTAACTAAATAGAATATGGACTCTTGCTTTTATTTTACCTTCACTCCTACTTGAGTATAGACTAGATGCTAGATCCTCTAGGTGCTGCTGACTGCCTGTCCCAGGGTCCTCCTCTCGCACTCTCCTCTCTATGAGTCTGTATCAATCACCTCAAATTCAGAGTTTTTCACAGAAAAATGCAAATGGAAGAATTCTTGGAGACAACTGGCACAACTTAGATCCTTGTTGGTTCAAAGATTTGATTTAAATTCATGGATCTCTGAAGGCTTGAGGGCATAATGGCTGCTCACCATAATCAGTAGCTATTGCCTCAGATCTGGGCCTAATTATTATTTTGTATTACCTCTTTGGGGAATGGCACAGTGGGTAAAATGACAGCAGACTAAAGATCATTATGCAATAGAGTAACTTCTACTGTGTCTCAAGGGAAACTAAGCATGGGCAAAAAAAAAGCACCAAGGCGTAGCTTGGCTGGTAGTGAGAAAGGCCCTCCCCATCGCATCCGTCCTACATGCCAGGAGTCTCACCCATTCTGCACGTTACCCTCGAGGTGGCTGTGGTGGGGAGTTGCCCACCTCCTTGTGAAATGTGCCTTTACAAAGAAGGTCTGGAGATAGATGCAGTGGTCTTTGTCAAGGTTCATCCTGCGCAGTTCTGTGACACAGGACTCTGTGCTGTACGGGCAGTTCCCAGGGACACACACAGTGACGAATATCAACTGTAGCTGCAGCTGGAGGATCATCAACTTGGTGAAAGACGCTTTTTGGCCTGCCTGAAAATTGTTGATCTTCCAGTGCAAAGAGTTGTCCCTGACTGAGTGTTGCAGACTGCACATTCCAAGGTCCAGGACTATGTGCTGAAGGATGCATTAAAGCTTGGGGCAGCCGCCGCAAAGGGACAATGGGAAATGGTTGCGGTCTAAGGTCCTTCAGCCATAATGTGCCAAGGGGCTGGGAACTGTATAAACCCCTTGGGCTGTATGACTCACGTTGAATGTATGCAGCGAATACTACATGTGTCACAATTGTATTGAAGCACCTCAGAGTGCAACATGATCTACATAGACAACTTAAATACCATGGCCTGAATTTTTCAGTTGTTGGGCACTCGCAATCGGCCCCTGACTGCGATTTCATACTGGCTGGCCAATTAATGGACAGCCCGTGTGAAACACACACTGAAAAGCTCAGCGTTGCTGAGGTGGGGGTGGGAAGAGGGTGAGTGACGACATCACTGCGGGCATGGGTGAGCGCTGCTGAGAGAACTCTCTGAAGGCACACAGCTTCTCAGGGAGCTGCAGACCTGCAAAAAATGAAATAAAGCTGCAATAAAAATGTCCATGCATCACAATTGAGCACCTGAATACGTACCTCATAAAAATGCTGTGTTTTATTTTATTTCCAAATGGAAATTTGATCCCACCCTTGGATGAGGTTTGATGAAAAATGTAAAAATGTAAAGATTCAATGGGCCAATCGCAGACAATTGCACCGTTCATGGGCTTAATTGTCTGAACATACCTGCTGCCCGCTTAATTGTCGGCGGGCGCGCTTCTGACTTTTGCGCACACCTGCTGAGCGAGATGTCACGCGAGTGTGCGATGACGTCGGGACGCTTTCCCAATGTCATCTCATGCAATTTTACGCCCAATCGGGTCGGGCGTATGCCTGCCCACAGGACCTAAAATTCTGCCCCATTGCACTGTCTGACTGTCTGTTATGATCATTTTGAAAAGTCTGTAATGTTCCCTGATTGTATTGAAGCACCTCAGGGTGCGACATGATCTATGTGGAAAACCTGAATATGATTGCACTTTTTGCGATGGCCACTTTGACATGTTTTGGAATGTTCTTTCAGACATTTTATGAATAAAGTAAATTTTTTGCAAAAAAAAAAGTGCTGGCAACACCGATATCCTGGAATTGAAAAAGATGGATCTTTTAGTCAGGCAGGAGGGTAGTGGCAGGTCGAAGCTGGACCTGATTAAATTGTGCCCACTTAAGGGCCTCACCCTGCTTAAGATGGTATTCACCCAGCAACGGACAAGGAACTCGCCATGCCAGGAGCTTAAAAAGGAAACCCTATCGGGGTTGCTTGCAGGCCCCCAGGGGGTCCCTCATTCAAAGGCACTCAGTGCCTGATCAAGGAACCCAGTACTGGGAAGGGTGTCAATCCCCCAACACCCCCATGCCTCAAACCCCCCTCTGGCCATCACTCACCTGTGCCTTGGGCCAGTGGTTGGACGTAGTATCAGCAGCAGCCACCACCTCCCTGGTGGCGCAGCCGAGCAATAGGTTGCCAGCCCCTGATTGGCCAGCAGCTCTCAGCACGAAGGACTTCTGCCCCCAGGGTCCTTGATCCCAAGGAAGGCCTGCAGCTGCCCAGTTAAGAGCCTGATTGACACTTAATGCAGCAGGCTTTTCCAAAAAGAGGCAACAATCCTCGCCCAACCAATGGGCAAAACTCATTGTCTCCATTAAATACTGCCCAGACTGGAAAACCTCTGTGTCTTTTCCACCAGGCGAGAACAATGGGGAAGATGATTGGGGCAAAATGTATTTTTTTTCTCTTTCCTTGTGGAGTCAGGAGGAGCAAGTGTCAACCCCAGCAACTGATTCCAGCATCTATCTGCTGCAGGGAGCTTCTGAGCAACATGATTTTTCACTACCTCCTGCCTAGAATGGATGAGAAATTCGCTGAAAGAATTTAAATATGGCCTTACTTCTAAAGCAGCAGGTGTGTTTGTTGCAAAGGTAGGTTCATAGTACGCTTGAGAAATTATAGGCTATATACAAATGTGAATGTTAGAATGATGCTGCAGCTACAGACTCAAGTGCATAAAGCATAATCAATTTTCTCTAAAGATCTGATTTGAAAGTGATCTACAATTGCTACACAGGATAATTTGTGCGACAGTTCCTTTTTAAAAAATATTCATACTGAGGATATGAACGGTGGTGGCAAGGCCGGTGTTTTCTAACTCTAGTTACCCTTGAGAAGGTTGGCTTCATTTTGAACTGCTGCTGTGCATGTGCTGAAGGTACTCCCATAGAGCTGTTAGGTTGGGAGTTACAGAATTGTGACTGAGCAACCTTGGACTAAAAGCATTATAAATATAAGTCAGGATGGTGTATGACTTAAGAGGGAACTTGGAGGTGATGGTGCTCCCATGCACTTGTTACCTTTGTCCTTATACGTAGTGGAGTTCGCGATTTTAGGAGGCATTGTAGAAGAGGTTATTGAAATGCAGTCTGTATAATACTCTGTAACTGAGTTCCCACCTGAGGTAGAGGGAGTGGATGATTAAGATGGTGGATAAGTTGTCAACCAAGCAAACTGCTTTGTTCTGGAAGTATAAACTAGCCTTGAGTGTAAGGTAATATGACACAAGCATTGGGAATTGGCAGTCTGTTTTGAGCTCCATCCGATTTTAATTTCCATTGATCTCAATTGGACAGTGCAAATAAGGGTTCTGGAGAGAGAGGATGTGTCTGATCGTGGGCAACTAGTGAAGCCTTAATCTGATCTAGAGGGTGAACATGTCGCATCTATGTGCGATGAATTCTGATGAGAAGCTTTTAGGAATTAAAAGTTTTAACAAGTAGGGTACACAATTCTTGCCTTTGTGAGCATGAAAAATAAATATAGGGCAGGATTTTTAGCTCGCAACTGTGCGCAACTGACCTGAACGAGTATAAAATGATGCGCAATGGAGTCGGGCAAGTGTTTCGACATCATTGCGCGCTCGCGTGGTATTTCGGTTGACGGGCACGCATGGGAGTTGGCAGCGTGCCTGATGACAATTAAAAGGCCTGTTAAGGCCATTAGTAATGTAATTGAATTAAATTTTTCGCTGCCCATCCAACCTTACGGTTGGCGGGCAGGCAAAAAGGCCAAGCAACCTTTACATCTTTTGCAAAGCCTCATCCATGGGCGGGATGAGATTTCAATCCATCATTAAAAAAAAATTTAAAATTTCATCCCAATCTCTAACATGTCCCTGCTCATGTGACAGAGTCACATGAGGGACATGTTTGTTAACATTTTAGAAATTTTTTTTTTAATTTTCAAAACTCTTCATCTCCCTAAGACAGCTCACTGCCCCACCCCCCTCCCCCCAACACAGGCAGCAAGGAGTGCTGCCACACGCATTTCAGGCTGGGCAGGCCTTAATTGGCTCACCATTGTGAAATCGCGGTCCAGCCCCGATTGCGGCCAGCTGTTGGCTTCCCGACCACACCCACCCGCCCCCACTGAGCCCACCCGACGCGGTAAAATTCCTGGCCATAGTGAAAGCAGACAGTTCAAGGCCATGCTGCATATCATGGGATAGAAACAGCATTAACCCAACAACAGTATTTCATCTCATCAGTTAAAGACAGATACTGGGCCCAAATCTATTTTTGTTTCCTTCCCATACCTCTTCGGTTCGTATATTGTTGTTTAATCTGAAATACTTCAATCTGGAAAAAATGAAAAATGCTTTCAACGTTAGATTAAAAAATCCTTAATTCATAGTGCAGCTGCAGTGATTCAAATTCCAACTCTGTGTATTGCAATTTCTACTTTACTAATTGCCAATTAACTGATTGCATATTTATGCCATGCTTCCAAGTGTAGAAAGAGTTTTCAAAAATATAATAATTTCTGCTCCTTGTATATTTTAGCCTAGTGTTATCCAATAAAAATTATTGATTAGCCACATACACAAATCTTAGTAGAAAACACCTTCTATGCACACCCATGTACTTTACATCTGAACATTTACTTATGTACACTCACATAATGAGGATACCAGTAAATGTACTTCACATTTTTATTTACTTGACAAGCATCTACTACCATTCAGTATTGCAGGAGGTTGTAGTACGCACTGATCAAAAAACAAATACACATTCTGCTTTTGGTCTTATTAGCAAATGCACAAAAAAGTCCAAATACAGATGTGTGCATTATGTCACTGGGTATCGAGATCACATGCCCAACAATAGTGTATATTTGCCATTTCTTTATTAATCAGAAACCCAATTAGCCAGATCTAGATTCCCAATAAGCCACATGTGGCTCGTAATGTGTTGAAAAACGTAGTTTTAGAACAGTTAACCTTTTCCCAAATAAATGCCCCTCATGGTTCTGTGGAGATCACCCTATCAGAGCTCCAAGCACTTGTAGATGATACAATGATTTACTTACACTTCTTCCAACAATTTTACTGTATTCACTTCTCTCTGTTGGGGAGACCAAATGCAAATATAGATGATTGCTTTCCTGAGCACTTTTGTGCAGTCTTCAAGCCTGACACTTAAACTTTTCAGTCCACGCTGACATTTCTTTGTGTCCTATGCTGTTCCAATGATGCTCGAAGCAAGCTCGAGGAACAGCACCTCAACTTTCTATTTAAAGCTTTCCAGCCTTAAAATCGAGTTTAATAACTTTAAATCTTAACTACTGCTCATTTTCTTGGACAGTAGGCGCTGCTAATGGACGGTGGCTGCAACAGAGCTGCTGGGAGTGGAGAATGCATAGCATAAGGAAATCTACTGGTACATCGCCAGCAGGGTGGTCAATAGTCTTCACAGCATGCTCCATCGTATTCCTGAGCCTCAGTTTGCCTTCTTAATTTTGACTTTTCTATGCTTTCATTTCCCTCTACTTTTCTATATAATCATTTGCTGCTCTAGGCCCATCTTTTTGTTTCTTAACTTTTTCCATTATCATCTCTTTTTAATTTCCCATGGATCTTCACTCCTTTTGCCATTTAATCTTTCCTGCCCTCCACCCTATCATAGACCTTCCACTGTGTTCTTTACTTCCCTATCCCGTAGCATTTTACCCTGTCTCTGCACTTTTTTTTTATATTGTTAAATCTTGAACATCTCCCCATTCTGATGAAAGGCCATTGACCTGAAATGTTTTTTTTCCTCTTACCACAAATGCTGCCTGGCCCACTGAGTGTTTCCAGCTCTTTCTGTTTTTATTCCAGATTTCTAGCCTCTACAATATGTTGCTTTAGTTTTATGGTTTTTCTTGAGCTTGTATGAAGGTTCCTTGCGGGTGAAATAGAACTTTGGAGAGGGAACAAAACAGGTAGGAGCACACTGGATGGGGGGTGTATAATGGACAGTCAATCCAGTACCATCCACTTTGCACCCCCATTCAAAATTGAGTGTCATCACTTTTGATTTAACTTGAATATATGCAGCTTGCAGAAGATTCGCTGATTTACTTGAGTGTATATCATTTTGGTGGCTGGTTCTATCAGCTTGAATGAACGTGCAGCTCTGAGGTTAATTGAAAAAAAGGAACAAGGGGATGGTTAAGTGGTTTCATTTGCTTCAATGTTGCAATGTGGCACCTTAGAAAAGATTAGTCAACTTAACTGATAAGGAAAATACCTAGGGAGGAGAAATTTGTTCACTTAGAGCAGCTCAGCTTTACCTCAGTTCCCCAGGGACACACAGCATTGCAGGCTGCTAGATGCATGACCAGCTAGGTGTTTTTCATTGATGTTATTGAAGAATCGTAGAAGGTTGTGTCCCATGTAGTTTGCAATAACACTTGATTGAAAGATTCAGTAATGATAAGTCATAAATGGTATGTAATAAACATAGGAGTTAATTTAAGCATAACACAGAGTAAATGTGTTTCAATTGGATGTAAGGTTTCCGGGCTGGATTATATGCTGAAGGCAGACTCTCTGCACCCACACGTAAATGTGAGGGGTGAGCCTGCCTCCACTTGGCCGACCCACCTTGCTTTAATTTTTCGGCCGTCAGGCCTTTAATTACTCTGAGGTGAGACTTCCGTTGCTCTCCAAGAGCAAGTTCTGCCTCATGGAGCTATTGGCCAATCGGAGGCTGGAAATTCTGCAGAACTGGCAGCAGGAATAATGGAGGCCACTGCCAGTACTGCAGGAGTCCAGGGAGAAAGAACAACAATAAATGCCCCGAAACCCAGGTAAGTCTGGGATCTTGCTGGCGGTAGGCTGGCAGGCCCTGGTGAAGTGGATGAGGGGCATGCTGGCCAGGGGAGGAGGCTGGATGCAGGGAGTGTAAATTTAAGGGACCGCCCGCAGGTGGCCTGTCAAATCCAGCCCCCCAACTCTCGTTGGGTGTATTCCTGAAGGTTTCACCACATAGTCACCCATCCTGAATCATCCCACCTCCACTCTCTTGCTACTGGTCCATTCTTCAGGTTCAATGCCTTCTCATAGAAAGCAACAAAGCAAATAGAAAGCAACATACTTCTTGCTTCCTAATTGAATTAATCTTTTCTCCTATCTCAATATGTTTTATAAGAATAATAAATGAAACTTTTTTAATGCTCATATGATGTCTCTCCTAGGCTGCTCAAAATGGTATCCTGGAGATTAATCCTTGATTCCTAGAGACTTCAGGACAATCCTGAAGAATCAGAAACCTTATCCGAGTATCCCGTCATAGAACTTTCTGAACTTCTCCTTAAGTTGAGCAGGATATGCTTTAATATGACTCATTTCTACAGTAATTTTAATTTAATTTTCTTCAGACCTTCAGGGGTGTCTTGAGATGGAAAAGGTTGATGCCAATTAGGACAAAGCAGTCCGCTAGATCAGCAGCCCATCCTCCACCTTGCGTATCCACGCCCTCCATCGGTGCAATGTGGTTGTGCTGTGCAATATCTTCCGTATGACTGCACCACTCACCAAGACTTCTTTGACAGCATCTCCCAAAGTCTGCCCTCTACCTCCTAGAAAAGCAAGAGCAGCAGGTGCGTGAGAATGCCATCGTTTCCAAGTTCTGCTCCAAGTCACACACCATCCTGACTTGAAAATATATCATCATTCCTTCAGGGTCAAAATCTTAGAACTCACTACCTAACAGCATTGTGGGAGTAGCTTCACCGCACCAACAGTAGTAATTCAACAAGAAGGCTTCACACCTCCTCCTCAAGGGCAAGTAGGGATGGGTAATAAATGCTGGCCTCGCTAACAATCCCAATATCTCAAGAATTTAATAAAAAGACACTTAATAGCATTGAACAGATCTGTGCCTTGTTGCCTTCAGGAATAGAATCTCACAGAATAAGGTTCCACCAACAGTAAGCTGCAATGCTTTTAGAAAATCCTTTACAGAAGCAAAACATAACATTGATTTTATTTGGCGTTCTACTTACCCTTACTTTTCAATAGTTTCATATCTGCTATTATGAATGCATCAAGCACCCTAAGAAGATGACTCCACGTTTTCAGATTGTAGCCTTTGTGGCAAATTTCGACCAGTCACAGGAAAGTGAAGCCTTCACAGTAAAGAATTTCAGCACTGCAGTGGAGATGTGATGTATTAATATGCAGATTTCAAATTCTATGAGCATTTTGTAACCATGAAATTAAATTGTGAAGGAACATAAAACGAAATAGTAAAATATTTTGCAGGCACATCATAACAAAGGAAGGCTTGGATGGGAATGGATTCATTAAGGAATAGATAAATACCACAGGTAATAATGGATAGATGGCAGAAATATTAAATAATTATTTCACTTTGTTATTTACCAGAGGTAGAACAGTTGGATATGACATTGGATGATGAGATGTGTAATAAGCTAAATACATTCTTAAATTAAAAAAGGGGGATGCATTAATTAAACTTTTAATAAAACTCAAGGAAGACAAAAACCCAGGATGGATTGCATCCACACATTTTAAAAGAATCCAGGGAAGAGATAACAGTGGCATTACTGCACATATTAAATAATTTGTTGGTGTCATGCCAGTGGACTGACAGATAACTAAAGTAATACCTATATTTAAGAAGGGGGATAGAACATGTGCAGGGAATTATAGATCAGTCAGCTTAATATCAGAGTTGGGGAAAAAGAATGGCATCCCTACTAAAGGAGAGAATGAATAAAATCTAGAAAACAAAAATATCCTAGCTAATAGTCAGCATGGATTCCAAAAGAAAAAAAATTGCTTGACTAATCTTATTGAATTTTTTGAGGAGGTAACTGAAGATTTGGATTTTCAAAACGCCGTTGATAAGGTGTCTCATAAAAGACTAAAGAATAATGTCAGAGAATACAGAGTTGGGGACAAGTAGCAAAATGGACTGTTAGCTGACTTCAAGGCAGAAAGCTGAGAGTGGGAGCAAAGAATAGTTATTCACAGTGGCAGAGGCTGGGGAGTGGTGTTTTATTCATTTACAGGATGTGAGCTTCGCTGGCTGGGCCAGCATTTATTGCCCATCCCTAGTTGCCCTTGAGAAAGTGGTGGTGAGCTGCCTTCTTAAACCGCTGCAGTCCATGCGGTGTAGGTACACCCACAGTGCTGTTAGGAAGGGAGTTCCAGGATTTTGACGCAGCGACAGTGAAGGAACAGCGATATATTTCCAAGTCAGGATCGTGAGTGACTTGGAGGGGAACTTCCAGGTGGTGGTGTTCCCATCTATCTGCTGCCCTTGTCCTTCTAGGTGGTCGTGGCCATTTGCAAGGTGCTGTCTAAGGAGCCTTGGTGAATTCCTGCAGTACATCTTGTAGATGGTACATACTGCTGCTACTGTGCGTCAGTGGTGGAGGGAGTGAATGTTTGTGGATGTGGCACCAATCAAGTGGACTGCTTTGTCCTGGACGGTGTCTAGCTTCTTCATTGTTGTAGGAGCTGCACTATTTCAGGCAAGTGGGGAGTATTCCATCACATTGCTGACTTGAGCCTTGTAGATGGTGGACAGGCTTTGAGAAGACAGGAGGTGAGTTACTCGTCACACGATTCCTAGCCTTTGCATGCTCGTATAGCCACAGTATTTATATGGCTAGTTCAGTTCAGTTTCTGGTCAATGGTAACCCCCAAGATGTTGATAGTGGGGGATTCAGTGATGGTAATGCCATTGAAAATCAAGGGGCGATGATTGGATTCTTTCTTGTTGGAGATGGTCATTGCCTGACACCTGTGTGGCGCGAATGTTACTTGCTACTTGTCAGCCCAAGCCTGGATATTGTCCAGGTCATGCTGAATTTGGGCGTGGACTGCTTCAGTATCTGAGGAGTCACGAATGGTGCTGAACATTGTGCAATCATCAGCGAACATCCCCACTTCTGATCTTATGATGGAAGGAAGGTCATTGATGAAGCAGCTGAAGATGGTTGGGCCAAGGACAACTACCCTGAGGAACTCCTGCAGAGATGTCCTGGGGCTGAGATGACAGACCTTTGTGCTAAGTATGAGTCCACCAGCGGAGAGTTTTCCCCTCGATTCCCATTGACTCCAGTTTTGCCGGGGCTCCTTGGTGCCACACTCGGTCAAATCCTGCCTTGATGTCAAGAACAGTCACTCTCACCTCATCTCGAGAGTTCAGCTCTTTTGTTCATGTTTGAACCAAGGCTGTAATGAGGTCAGGAGCTGAGTGGCCCTGCAGAACCAAAACTGGGCATCAGTGAGCAGGTTATTGCTAAGCAAGTGCCTCTTAATAGCATTGTTGATGGCCCCTTCCATTACTTTGTTGATGATCGAGAGTAGACTGATGGGGCAGTAATTGGCCAGGTTGGATTTGTCCTGCTTTATGTGTACAGGACATACCTGGACAATTTTCCACATAGCCATGTAGATGCCAGTGTTATAGTGTACTGGAACAGCTTGGCTAGGGGCGCGGCAAGTTCTGGAGCACAAGTCTTCAGTGCTATTGCCAGAATGTTGTCAGGGCCCATAGCCTTTGCAGTATTCAGTGCCTTCAGCCGTTTCTTGATGTCATGTGGAGTGAATCGAATTAGCTGAAGACTGGCATCGGTGATGCTGGGGACCTCCAGAGGAGGCCGAGATGGATCATCCACTCGGCACTTCTGGCTGAAGATTGTTGCGACTGCTTCAGCCTTATCTTTTGCACTGCTGTGCAGGGCTCCTCCATCATTGAGGATGAGGATATTTGTGGAGCCTCCTCCTCCAGTGAGTTGTTTTATTGCCTACCACCATACACGACTGGATGTGGCAGGACTGCAGAGCTTAGATCTGATTCGTTGGTTGTGGGATTGCTTAACTCTGTCTATCACTTGCTGCTTATGGTGTTTGGCACGTGAGTAGTCCTGTTTTATAGCTTCACCAGGTTGACACCTCATTTATAGGTAGGCCTGGTGCTGCTCCTGGCATGCCCTTCCGCACTCTTCATTGAACCAGGGTTGATCCCCTGGCTTGATGGTAATGTTAGAGTTGCGGATATGCCAGGCCATGAGATTACAGATTGTGTTCGAGTACAATTCTGCTGCTGCAGATGGCCCACAGCGCCTCATAGATGCCCAGTCTTGAGTTCCTAGATCTATTCAAAATCTATCCCATTTAGCACAGTGGTAGTGCCACATAACACAATGGAGGGTATCCTCAATGTGAAGGCAGGACTTCATCCCCACAATGTCTGTGTGGTGGTCACTCCTACCGATACTGTCATGGACAGATGCATCTGTGGCAGGCAGGTTGGTGAGGATGGGGTCAAGTATGTTTTTCCCTCTTGTTGGTTCCCTCACCACCTCCCGCAGACCCAGTTTAGCAGCTATGTCATTTGGGACTCGGCCAGCTCGGTCAGTAGTGGTGCTACGGAGCCACTCTTGGTGATGGACATTGAAGTCCCCCACCCAGAATATGTTCTCTGCCCTTGACACCCTCAGTGCTTCTTCCAAGTGATGTTCAACATGGAGGGGCACTGATTCATCAGCTGAGGGAGGACGGTATGTGGTAATCAGCAGGAAGCTTCCTTGGCCATGTTTGACCTGATGCCATGAGACTTCATGGGGTCTGGAGTCTATGTTGAGAACTCCCAGGGCAACTCCCTCCCGACTCTATACCACTGTGCCGCCACCACTGCTGGGTCTGTTCTGCTGGTGGGACAGGACATATCCAGGGATGGTGATGGTGGAGTCTGGGTCATTATCTATAAGGTATGATTCCATGAGGATGACTATATCAGGCTGTTGCTTGACCAGTCTGTGGGACAGCTCTCCCAATTTTGGCACTAGCCCCCAGATGTCAGTAAGGAGGACTTTGCAGGGTTGACAGGGCTGCAATTGCCGTTGTCGTTTCCGGTGCCTAGGTCGATGCCAGGTGGTCCGTCCAGTTTCATTCCTTTTTTGTGAGCTCCACAAAGATATGGGCTGGGACCACTGCTGTTCACAATTTACATTAACAAATTGGACTTTGGAATCAAAATCACAATTTCTAAATTTATGGACGACACCATATTGGGGGTTGGGATGATGGTTGGAGTGGGGGAGCCAATACCGAGGAGGACTGCAACAGATGAATAAACTTGCAGAATGGGCAAATAATTGGCAAATGCAGTTCCACTTAGAAAAAATTGAGGAGGAAGAACACTGTGGGATAGAGAAACAAAGGAATCTCAGAGTATAAATACAATCACTAAATGTGTGCCATAGGTAACCAAGACCATAAAAAAACAAACACTAGGGTATATTTCGAGAGGGATAGAATTGAAATTAAACTTATATCAAACTTCAGTTAGATTAGGTTTAGGGCTGGATTTAATACAACCTGTCACAGGCAAACATGGTGACCAGGCCTACTTAGTCACAAGAGAGAACCTACATCAGTCTCCTGTTGGTGGCAAAACCTCCCTTCATTAATTAGGAAGGTAGAAGAAGCTGATGTAGGGTTCCCAGGCACCAGCAGCAGGATGTCAGTTAGGCTCATTAATGAGCCAATTGCTTCCCATTGCCTCTGAGTGCATGACTGGAGGCCTGTCAACATGGTGGCACCCAGCGCCGGGAGAGGAGGAGTAGTGGCGGTGGCGGCGGGGGCGGCGGAGTTGTAGGAGTCTGAGCGACATGGGGGACGGCGACTTCTCGGTCCCTGAAGATTTTCCTCCACTGAAAAATGACACATTCCTCAGAGCAGCATGGGGAGAGGTGACCGACTATGTCCCTGTCTGGTATATGAGGCAGGCAGGAAGATATCTCCCAGAATTCCGAGAAACTCGAGCAACTCAGGATTTCTTCACAGCCTGTCGCACTCCAGCAATCTGCTGTGAGTTAACATTGCAGCCCCTCAGACGGTTCCCATTGGATGCTGCTATCATTTTCTCTAGTGATACCTAAGGCACTGGGGATGCTCAGGCACTGCAGGTGTTTGAATCTCATGCTGGGCATCTTGGAAGTGAGCAGTTCACTGAGTTTTCCTTGGCATACCTCAGAGAGATCGCCCACCGAGTGAAGGAAAAACTGAAAGTTTTGGGCCTAGATCAAGTGCCAATGATTGTTTTTGCAAAAGATGCCCATTATGCTTTGGAAGATCTTTCACAGTCTGGGTACAAGGTGGTGGGGTTGGACTGGACCATTCAACCTAGAGTTGCACGTGAAAGAACAGGAAACAAAGTAACCCTTCAAGGTAACATGGACCCTTGTGCACTCTATGCATCTGAGGATAAAATAAGTGAAATGGTGAGGAAGATGATTGAAGAGTTTGGTACACAGCGCTACATCGCAAACCTGGGCCATGGCATGTATCCTGATATGGATCCTGAACACGCGGCCACATTTGTGAATGCCGTACATGCACACTCACGACAGATATGCAAGAATGAATAATACTTTCCGTATATTGTACTTTGGAAAGGATTCAACTAAGATACACAACCCATGGGAACAATGTGTTGAACTGGGAGAATTGCGCTGATAATCAATAGAAGAATATTAACCACTGGCTCAACTGAAAAGAATAGTTTTCATATGAAATAAAAAACAGATTTTATTTCAACAGAAAAAAAAAGGGTTTCTGCTGTGAATGGCACATGGACGAGGCGCTTGCGCTTTATCCGTGTGGAATCGATATCAAGAGATTTCGGAAGCACAATTTTTGTTTCTTGGAGCTGCTTGTGATCGTTTGTCTCAGCGCTCCGCAAAAGAGAGAAAAAGAAAATTCAGTAGTGGCTCAGTGATTAAATGGGAACTGCACAGCTTTCCTGCGCTTCCTGAAGGCTGCCCAACAAACCCTCTTGGGTTTGCCAGCGGCCTGCCAGGGGGTCCCTCGCTATCAGTTGTTCTGTGCATGATTGAGGGAACCAGCATTGGGAGGGGGGGAACTGGTGCTGAAGGCCACCATCCTGCTCTTGCTTCCGACCCCCCCACCCCTCCCACTCGCGACACACACGCCGCCTATCCCAACGAGCCCTCACTCAACTTGGCAAACCTGAGCCTCTGGTGGGTGGCTCCTAGTGACGTTGCCTATAATGGAGAGCTGCCAGCTTCTGATTAGCTGGCATCTCTCAGCAGGGAGGATTTCCACTGCCTGGGCCTTGAATCCTGGGCAGGGCCCAATGATGGCCTGAAGAGCACTTAATACCGTTGGGCCTCCCCCATGGAACTCTCGATGGTTCCCAACCAGTTTTCTGACCAGTGGGCTAGACCCCGTTGCTCATATTAATTTCAGCCCTTGGAATGCTTTGTGCCATTCTGGTCGCCATCCTATACAAGGATTGAGAGGCACTGGAGAGAAAATTTGCAAACATAACATCAGAAATGCATGGGTATACATATAAGAAAGTGATGTTCTCTATCCTCTTGAAAAAGAGAGAGGAACTAATAGCAGTCTTTAAAATTTTGAAAAGTTTTGACTGAATGGATCCAGAGAGAATGTTTCCACTTGTGGGGAACTCAAGGTCACCAAGAAATCCAATAGGGAATTCCAAAGAAACTTCTATACCCAAAAAGTTGTGAGATTGTGGAACTCACTGCCACAGGGAGTGATTGAAATGAATGGTATAGATGCATTTAAGGAGAGGCTAGACAAGCATGTGAGGGAAAAGGGAATAGAGGGTTATGCTGGTAGATTTAGATGAGGAAAGATGGGAGGAGGTTTGACTGCAGCACGACTGTCGGCATGGGCTGTTTGGACTGAATGGCCTCTTTTGTGCCTTATAGCTTATGTAATCCTGTTCAATCACATCTGGGAAATAATTTCAAGATAATTTTATGATGTAGAAATGCAAAATCAAACAAGAATCTCAGATGCTGGAAGAAATTTCATGATTTCAAGAGTTGCTCTGGAACTGTGCATTTAATAGGCTTTTGTTTCTAACTTCCACATTCAATATTAAACCTGAATAAAACATTCTCTGCGTGTTTTAATTTGATACAGTTATACTTACACAAAGAATATAGGCTCCCTGGCAGTGATTTAACAGACTAACTCAACAAAAGATTCTGATGAGAACCTAGAACTGTGACAATGAAGGTTCAACTGTCAGCCATGTTCATGCATAGAATATTAAGATTAAATGTTATTCTGTTCCTCACTGCGTTGGCAACATTTCAGAGATATTGTGTGTTTCTTGAACTGTGAGTTTAGAGCTGGAGCCATGAATATAAAATGAAGCAGCCTCAAGTAAGATTTGAGATAAAAAATGAACCTCTGCCCTCTACACAGGAATGGTGAAAGACATAACAGACTTCAAACTAGAACCATTACTGCTCCATCAGTGAACATCTTTACAACAAATAGTATCTTTAACATAGCAAAACATGCCAAGATGCTTCACAGGAGTGTAATCAGTCAATAATTGACAAGAACCACTGAAGAAGATATTAGGATATGTTACCAAAAGCTTGGGCAAAATTGCATGCATTAAGGGTGTCTCAAAAGAGCAGAGAGCAGCTGAGAGGTTTAATAATGACATACTAGAGCTTAGGACCAAGACAGCTGAAGGCACAACTGCTAACTACACAGTGAAGGAAGTCAAGGCTGGATGGATACTTATTCAGCAATGAGAATAAACATTAGGAAGTGGCAGGCCTCTTTAATTTCCACCCAATATGAGCATGATTTTGTCAACGGCCAAGCTGGCATCAGGGCTTACCACTCTCCTCAGTTAAATAGAAGAGCTGTAGGCGATGAATGGGCACCTTCCTGCGGGTCACCAGTTATGGTCGAGAGAATTGGCTGGCACCACACGAGAAGGCAATCCAAGTGTAGGGATAGGAAGGTTTTCTTTCTGGGCCCAGGAGAAACACTGCTTCAGCTCCTGACCCCACATACAAAGAAAAAGCTTAAACATTTCTGAAAGCTTCTTTAACACTGCTGCTGGTCAGGCTGTTCATTGTCTTGTACAAATGGGCAAAGCGTGCATGGAGAATACTTCACATATTCTGTAAGGAAAATGAACTCTTAACATACATTTTATAATGACATTCAACCAGCATGCCTTCGGAAGCTGGAAACTGATGGGGGAAATTCTTGTTTCTCAATCTTGCTGAACTATGACAGATCTTGAAAAGTTCTGCAGAAATAAAATAACACAGAACTCAGTAGTCTGTTGACCTCTTCTGCAAACATCCTCATCTGAAAGTTTGCCAACTTCACTGAAGTAAGTTTGAAGAAGATACAGAGTACCAGGATGGGTTTCTCAAACAAGCAGCTCAGTGTGTAATTGGGCAATTTGAAAGAAGGCAAATAACAATTGTATCAGTGACACTATCAGTTTGATATTTTATCCCTGTTTAGAATAAATGGTATAAAAGAGACTGTGAAGATAACTTGTTACTGCATTTGAGGAAAGAAGAGGTTCTTTGGTTATTGGGAGAACAATTGCCTGACAATCCATTTGCCACTTTATACAGGATAGAACAAAGCCTCATCTTGATGGCTCATTACCTTGCTGAAATACAGCCAAGCACTCTCTTACTTATGGCCAGCAGGGAATTGCAGGTGGGTCATGAGAAAGAGTGCAAGACTGTTGGGATTCTTCGCAAGCGGCACCCACTTCTCATTCTCTACCCACCCACCCCCACCACTCAGACAGAGGGGTCTATTTTACGTTTCTCAATGGGGTGCGGGAGGTTGATCCAGAAACGTGCAGTTCGCTGACCCCCGTCCCCACCCTTTATGCATCCTGAATAAAGTGTGTTGTGGATAATTATCAGCCACCCGCCAGGAAACCCTGTGCCAATTATAGCTGCATAGGAAGATCGCTTCCAGACCACAGCCCCTTCCCTTATCTCCTGACCAAGCTTGCAGTTAGTAACAGGGCCAGTTTCTCATGCCTGTTTTTAAATGCCATACCATAGTAAGTTCTTGTGATTTGAATTAATATAATAAATAACATAGTGTTGAATTTTTGTTGCAGCTACATCCACATTGTAATATAAATAATACCTTGGTGTGAGGGTTCTGAAAATCAGCACTGAAGGCCGGTACGGCATATGGCAGAGTAGTAATGCTATGGTCACAGCTAGTATTGTGTCCCCCTGCTCTCAGGATCAGTCTTTATTAACCATTCTTGAAGGCGCCACAATGGTTAAAAAAAAAAGTTATGAAAGATGATACAGACACTGCCACCTTCCCCAGCAGAATCTACTTGTATATTGATACATTCAACCATGGTCCTGGTGGCAGGCCTCACCTGCTACTTTGTGCCACCTTGGCTTCGCTGGCGTAAAAGACTCCCAAACTTCTTTAGATTTAAACTTTAAGATCAGACACCCAAAAAATCCAGCAGGCAACATAAAATTGCAGACGATTGGGTTGTTAATAAGCTTAATAGTTTGTTCATCAATTTTTTTCCTAAAATTACAGGCCGGTTGCCAATTTCGGCACCCGCTTGACTTCCATGTAATCGGAGACCACCATGATGATATTGGGTTGGCAACCTGGTGACATCACACCAGATTTACGTAAGCACAAGGGGGCAGTGAACCCAGATTTTGAGAGTAAAATTCACCCCAGTGTTACACATTCTGCCTCCTGTCCCGATGACATGGTCTGCCCCTACGCAGGTACAGTAGGCAGTCTTTGGCAGGGATCTCAATAGTTCCAAAACCCAGAGGACCTTGATCATCTGCATCTCATCTGTTAGAGCAGGGAAATTAACTGCCTTCCACCAACTCAGCTAAAGCCACAGGGGATGCAACACGGGGGAGTAAAAGAAAGCAGATGAAAAGGACTTGATCGTTGTACAAGAGATTCACTTGGATGTGCATAACAATGTTTATGGCATTATGTATGTGTTTAACTAAATGAATTATACACTTCATTTGAATTCTTTATTCTCCTTTTCTCTACTTTGTTGCATTCCAAATTCCAAGTGGGCTGTAGTCTTCAATTGAATGGTGTTATCATGTTGGATGATGAAGAAGGGTTGAACCATGTAATGGTTGGAATTTTGACTATGGGAATGATTTGTGTTTGGGGGTTTGGCACACCACAGGATTCAGGATCTCATTACCATGTGGTCTCACACACTCAGATTCGCTAAACATGCCTGTATGAGGACATCAAGGGCATCTCTGGCAGCCAGGTGAGTGGCTCTGGGCACTTGGCCACATGTCACAGAATCAAAATTTTAATGCCACAGAAGGAGGCCATTTGGCCTATCATGTCTGCACCGGCTCTCCAAATGAGCATTATGATCTAGTGCCATTGCCCTGCTTTTCCCCTATACCCCTGCACATTGTTTCTATTCAAATAATCATCTGATGCCCTCTTGAATGCCTCGATTGAACCTGCCTCCACCACACTTCCAGGCAGTGCATTCCAAACCCGAACCACCAGTTGTGTGAAAAAACAAAGAGGTGTTGAAGGTGGTGAAATTATCTAAAGGAATGTGCTAACATTCTGGACAACTCTCTACTCTACACATTCCTTTAGATAATATCACCACCTTCAACATCTCTTTGTTCTTTTGTCTGTGACATCTTTTGGTTATCTCCACCTATTACTGACTGCTTGTCCTAACAACCACCCTCCCACCCTCCTTAAACCAGCTTATATTTCACCCCTTTCCTATTTTTAATTAGTTCTGTTGAAGGGTCATGAGGACTCGAAACGTCAGCTGTGCTCTTCTCTGCCGATGCTGCCAGACCTGCTGAGTTTTTCCAGGTATTTCTGTTTCTGTTTTGGTTTTGGATTTCCAGCATCTGCAGTTTTTTGCTTTTATCTCTATCAAATCTCCTCTTAGCAGCCTTCTCTCCAAGGAGAACAGTCCCAATCTCTCCAATCTATCTTCGTAACTGGAGTTTCTCATCCCTAGAATAATTTTTGTAAACCTCTTCCACACTCTCTCCAATATGTTCACATCCTTCCTATAATGTGGCACCCAAAACTGCACACAATACTCCAGCTGAGATCTAACGAGTATCTTATATAAATTCAACATAACCTCCTTGCTCTTGTACTCTATGCCCCTATTAATAAAACCCCGGATACTATATGCTTTATTAACTGATCTCTCCACCTGTCCTGCCACCTTCAATAATCTATGCACATATGCACCCAGGTCTTTCTGCTCCTGCACCGCCTTCAACATTTCACCCCCTATTTTACATTGTCTGTCCATGTTCTTCCTACCAAAATGCATCACCTCACACTTCTCAACATTAAACTTCATCTGCCACCTATCTACCCACTTCATCAACTTGTCAATATATCTCTTTGAAGTTCTACACTGTCCACCTCACAGGTTACAACACTCCCAAGCTTTGTATCATCTGCAAACTTTGAAATTGTCTCCTGCAAACCAAGATCTAGATCCTTAATGCATAACAAGAAAAATAAGGGTCCCAATACCGACCACTAGAGAACACCACTACAAACCTTCCTCCAGCGTGAAAAATATCCACTGATCATTACTCTCTGCTTCCTATTTTTCAACCAATTTTGTATCCACGTTGCTACTGTCCCTTTAATTCCATGAGCAATAACTTTTTAAAATTCATTCACGGGATGTGATGTTCACTGACTAGGCCAGCGTTTATTGCCCATCCCTAATTCCACTTGAGAAGGTGGTGATGAACTGCCTTCTTGAACCACTGCAGTCCATGTGGTGTAGGTACACCCACAGTGCTGTTAGGGAGGGAGTTCCAGGATTTTGACCCAGTGACAATGAAGGAACGGTGATATATTTCCAAGTCAGGATGGTAAATGGCTTGGAGGGGATCTTTCAGGTGGTGGTGTTCCCATCTATCTGCTGGCCTTGTCCTTCTAGATGGTAGTGGTCATGGGTTTGGAAGGTGCTGTCTAAGGAGCCTTGGTGAATTCCTGCAGTGCATCTTGTAGATGGTATACATTGCTGCTACTGTGAGTCAGTGGTGGAGAGAGTGAATGTTTGTGGATGTGGTGCCAATCAAGTGGACTGCTTTGTCCTGGATGGTGTCAAGCTTCTTGACTGATGTGGGAGCTGCACTCATCCAGGCAAGTGGGGAGTATTCCATCACACTCCTGACTTGTGCCTTGTAGATAGTGGACAGGCTTTGGGGAGTCTGGAGGGGAGTTACTTGTTGCACGAGTCCTAGCCTCTGACCTGCTCTTATAGCCACAGTATTTATATGGCTAGTCCAGTTCAGGTTCTGGTCAATGGTAACTCCCAGGATGTTGATAGTGGGGGATTCAGTGATAGTAATGCCATTGAACATCAAGGGGTGATGGTTGGATTCTCTCTTGTTGGAGATGGTCATTCCCTAACACTTGTGTGGTATGAATGTTACTTGCCACTTGTCAGGACAAGCCTGGATTTTGTTCAGGTCCTGCTGCATTTGGACATGGGCTGCTTCACTATCTGAGGAGTCATGAATGGTGCTGAACATCGTGCAATCATCAGCGAACATCCCCGCTTCTTACCTTATAATGGAAGGAAGGTCATTGCTGAAGCAGCTGAAGATGGTTGGGCCGAGGACACTACCCTGAAGTACTCCTGCAGTGATGTCCTGGAGCTGAGATGACTGACCTCCAACCACAACCATCTTCCCTTGTGCTAGGTATGACTCCAACCAGCAGAGAGTTTTCCCCCTAATTACCATTGACTCCAGTTGTGCAAGGGCTCCTTGAAGCCACACTCAGTCAAATGCTGCCTTGATGTCAAGGATAGTCACTCTCACCTCGAGAGTTCAGCTCTTTTGCCCATATTTGAACCAAAGCTGTAATGAGGTCAGGAGCAGAGTGGCCCTGGCAGAATCCAAACTGGGCATCAATGAGCAGGTTATTGCTAAGCAAGTGCCGCTTGATAGCATTGTTGATGACCCCTTCCATTACTTAACTGATGATCGAGAGTAGACTGATGGGGCGGTAATTGGCTGGGTTGGATTTGTCCGGTTTTTTGTGTACAGGACTTACCTGGGCAATTTCCCGCACAGCCGGGTAGATGCCAGTGTTGTAGCTGCACTGAAACATCTTGGCTAGGGCCGCAACAAGTTCTGGAGCACAAGCCTTCCGTACTATTGCCGAAATATTGTCAGAGCCCATTGCCTTTGCAGTACCCAGTGCCTTCAATGATTTCTTAATATCACGTGGAGTGAATCGAATTAGCTGAAGACTGGCAACTGTGATGCTGGGGACAACCAGAGGAGGCTGAGATGGATCATCCACTCGGCACTTCTGGCTGAAGATTGTTGCGACTGCTTCAGCCTTATCTTTTGCACTGCTGTGCTGGGCTCCTCCATCATTGAGGATGGGGATATTTGTGGAGCCTCCTCCTCCAGTGAGTTGTTTTATTGCCCACCACCATACACGACTGGATGTGGCAGGACTGCAGAGCTTAGATCTGATCCATTGGTTGTGGGATTGCTTAACTCTGTCTATCACTTGCTGCTTATGGTGTTTGGCACGTGAGTAGTCCTGTTTTATAGCTTCACCAGGTTGACACCTCATTTTTAGCTATGTCTGGTGCTGCTCCTGGCATGCCCTCCTGCACTTTTCATTGAACCAGGGTTGATCCCTGGCTTGATGGTAATGGTAGAGTGGGGGATATGCTGGGCCATGTGGTTGCAAATTGTGTTCGAGTACAATTCTGCTGCTGCTGCTGATGGCCCACAGCGCCTCATAGATGTCCAGCCTTGAGTTGCTAGATCTGTTCAAAATCTATCCCATTTAGCATGGTGGTAGTGCCACACAACACGATGGAGGGTATCCTCAATGTGACGGCAGGACTTTGTCTCCATAATGCCTATGTGGTGGTCACTCCTATAGATACTGTGATGGACAGATGCATCTGCGGCCTGAAGGTTGGTGAGGATGAGGTCAAGTATGTATTTCCCTCTCGTTGGTTGCCTCACCACCTGCTGCAGACCCTGTCTGGCAGTTATGTCCTTTAGGACTCGGCCAGTTCAGTCAGTAGTGGTGCTACCGAGCCACTCTAGGTGATGGACATTGAAGTCCCCCAACCAGAGTACATTTCGCGCCCTTGCCACCCTCAGTGCTTCCTCCAAGTGATGTTCAACATGGAAGAGCACTGTTTCAACAGCTGAAGGAGGGCAGTACATGGTAATCAGCAGGAGGTGTCCTTGCCCATGTTTGACCTAATGCCATGAGACTTCAGGGGGTCTGAAATCGATGTTGAGGACGTTCAGGGCAACTCCCTCCCAACAGTATACCACTGTGCCGCCACCTCTGCTGGGTCTGTCCTGCCGGTGGGACAGGACATATCCAGGGATGGTGATAGTGATGTCTGGGACATTATCTGTAAGGTATAATTCCGTGAGGATGACAATGTCAGGCTGTTGCTTGACTAGTCTGTGAGACAGCTCTCCCAATTTTGGCACTAGACCCCAGATGTTCATAAGGAGGACGTTGCAGGGTCGACAGGGCTGAGATTGCCATTGTTGTTTCTGGTGCCTAGGTCGATACCGGGTGGCCCGTCCAGTTTTATTTCTTTTTTGTGACTTTGTAACGGTTTGATACAACTGAATGGCTGCAAGGCTGTTTCAGAGGGCATTTAAGAGTTTAAGAGTCAACCACATTGCTATGGGTCTGGAGTCACGTGTAGGCCAGACAGATAAGGACGACAGATTTCCTTCCCTAAAGGACATTAGTGAACCAGATGGGTTTTTACAACAATCGACTTTCTTATTTCCAGGTTTTTATTGAATTCAAATTCCGCCATCATTTAGCAGGAGGCAGTGGCGTAGTGGCATTGTCACTGGATTGGTAATCCAGAGACCCAGGGTAATGCTCTAGGAACCTGAGTTTGAATCCCACCATGGCAGATATCTGGAATTATCTAATATCTGGAATTAAAAGTCTAATGATGACCATGAAACCAATGTTGATTGTCATAAAAACCCATCTACTTCACTAATGTCCTTCAGGAGAGGAAGTCTGCTGTCCTCATCTGGTCTGGCATAGCAATGTGGTTGACTCTTAAATGCTCCCTCACCAAGGGCAATTAGGGATGGGCAATAAATGCTGGCCTAGTCAGCGACACCCACATCCCGAGAATGAATTTAAGAAAAAATCTGCTGTGGTGGGATTCAAACCTGGGTCCCCAGAGCATTAAGATAGAAGCAAAATACTGCGGATGCTGGAAATCTGAAACAAAAACAAAAATTGCTGGAAAAACTCAGCACATCTGACAGCATCTGTGGAACGTTAATTCTGTCTTTCTCTCCACAGATGCTATCAGACCGGCTAAGTTTTTCCAGCTATTTTTGTTTTTGTTCCCCAGGGCATCACCCTGGGTCTCTGGATTACTACTCCAGTGACAATACCACTATGCCATCGCCTTCCCTCAAGTCTGTTGTGGGGCACTGTATTAAATGCCTTTTGAAAGTCCATGTACACCACAGCAATAGCATTACCCTCATTGATCTTTTCTGTTCCTCTTCAAAAAACTTCAGCAAGTTAGTTAAACATAATTTCCCCTTTAGAAATCCATGCTGGCCCTTCCTTAACAACCCATATTTTTCCATGTGACTACTAATTCTATTCCGAATAATCGTTTCTAGAATCCCACCCACCAAGTTAAACTGACTGGTCTGCAATTGCTGGGCTTATGCTTACAAGCTTTTTTGAACAAGGGCGTAATGTTTGCAATTCTTCAGTCCTCTGGTATCTCCCCTGAGTCTAGGGAAGACTGAAAAGTTATGGACAGTGTCCCTGTAATTTCTACTCTCACTTCCTTCAATATCCTTGGGTGCATTTCCTCCGGTCCCAGTGCCTTGTCAACTTTAAGTACTGACAGTCTATTCAAAACTTCCTCCTTATCAATTCTGAACCCTTCTAGTGACAGAGTTTCCTTGTCTGTCACCATGGGCTGCGTAACATCTACCTCCTTGGTAAAGACGGATGCAAAGTATTCATTTAATACCTCACCCATGGCCCCTTTGTCAATGTGTAAATTCCCTTTCAGGTCCCTAATCGTCCCTACTCCTCCTTTTACCACTCCTTTACTATTTATATACCTATAGAAGACTTTGGGATTCTCCTTTATGTTGGCTGCCAATCTTTACTCATAATCCCTCTTCACTTCTCTAATATGCTTTTTCACCTCCCCTCTGAACCTTCTATATTCCTCTTGGTTCTCAATTGTATTTTCTATCTGACACCTGTCATAAGCACACTTTTTTTTCTTTATCTTAATTTCTATCTACTTTTTCATCCAGGGAGCTCTGGATTTGTTTGCCCTACCTTTCCCTTTCGAAGGTATATACCTTGACTGTGCCAGAGCCAATTCTTTTTTGAAGGTAGCCCGTTGTTCAGCTACAACTTTCCTGCAAATCTTTCATTCCAGTCTATCTGGCCCAGCTCTGTTCTTGCTGCATCAAAGTCGGTTCTCGTCCAGTTAATTATTCTTACTCTGGATTGCCTATTGTCCTTTTTTATCATCATCCTAAAATGCACAATACAATGTTCACTGTCTCCTAAATGTTCCCCCACTGACACTTGATCTACTTGGCCCACCTCATTTCCAAGAACCAGGTCTTTCCTTGTTAGATTGGACACATACTGCTGTAGAAATTTTTCCTGAACACAATCTGGGAACCTTTTGCCCTTCTCCACCCTTTACACTACCACTCTCCCAGTCTACATTCGGGTAATTAAAGTCACCCATTATAACTACTCTATAATGTATGCCTCTCTCTGTAATTTCCCTGCAGATGTGTTCTTCAACATCCTTCTCAATAGTTGGCAGCCTATAGACTACACCAAGCAGTGTAATTGCACCCTATTTGTTCCTTAGCTCTAGCCAAATTGATTCTGTAATTGAACCCTCTGGGACGTCCTCTTTCTCCAGCACTGCAATGCTCTTCTTGACCAATGCTGCCACACCTCCTGCTTTCCTATCTTTTCTGAACACCTTGTACTCAGGAATATTTAACATCCATTTCTGCCCTTCTTTGTGCCAGATCTCTATTATTGGCCACAACATCATATTTCCATATGGCAACCTATGCCTATAACTCCTCAATCTTATTTACTATACTCCGTGCAATCACATACATGCGTAGTAACCCTGATTTAGATTTTGTTACTTTCTCCCTCACCCCCACTTCACCTGTTAACTTACTTTTCCCTATACTAGTGCTATCTGTCCCTCCTAGTGTTTTGTGTGCACCCTGGTATTCTTCTCTAATATTTCTCTTGGTTCCCACGACCTTGCTGAGTTAGTTTAAAGCCCTCCCAGCAGCACTAGCAAAACACTCCGCAAGGAACTCTGTCCCAGTGCTGTTCAGGTGCAACCTGTCCGGCTTGTACAGGTGCCATCTCCCCCAGAGCCAGACCCAGTGTCCCAGGAATCTAAAGCCCTCCCTCCTGCACCATCTTTCCAGCCATGCGTTCATCTGCCTTATCCTCCTATTTCTGTCCTCACTGGCATGTGGTGCTGGGAGTAATCCGTAGATTACTACATTTGAGGTCCTGCTTCCTAATTTTCTACCTAGCTCCCTAAATCCTAATTACAGGACCACATCCCCCTTCCTACCTAAGTCATTGGTACCAATGTCGACCACAGCCTCTGGCTGTTCGTCCTCCCCGCCGAAGAATGTCCTGCAGCCACTCTGTGACATCCTTGACCCTGGCACCAGGGAGGCAATATACCATCCTGGAGTCACGTTTACGGCCACAGAAACACCTGTCTGCTCCCCTAACCAATGAATCCCCTATCACTATTGCTCTTCCTTTCGTCTTCCCCCTCTCCTGTCCAGCCCCACCGCTCGTAGTGCCACGAACTTGGCTATGACTGCACTCCGAGGAACCAGTGCCCTCACCAGCTTCCAAAGCGAAAAACAGATTAGTGAGCGGGACCCCAGGGGACTCCTGTACTACCTACCTACTTCTTTTGGACTGCCTGGTGGTCACCCGTTCCCTCTGTCTCCAGGCACTTAAGTTGCAGTGTGACCACCTCTGTGAATGTGCTATCCACATAGCTCTCAGCCTCACGGATGCACCACTGTGACTCCAGCCGCCACTCGAGCTCTGAAGCCCAGAGCTCAAGTTTCTGCAGCTGGCAGCACTTCCTGCACATGTGGTCCTCTAGGACACCGGTAGCATCCATGATTTTGCACATTTTACAAGACACGCATTCCACTCAACTGAGCTGTCCTGCCATGTCTTAACTCTACTTCCCTTATGTTAACTTTATTCTACTTTGGATTATTTATATTGCTTTATTATATTGGCCCTAAATTTCCCTTATTCCTGGAACTTCTCAGTTTAGTACAGAAACTTGTTTAAAAATATTACACTTTTCTAATTTACTCACCAGATCCTACTTACCAAGGCCACCACTCTTCTTTCTGAAGAAAGGTAGAAAAAGAAAGGCGCACCTCCTCCTTTCTCACTGAACTACCTCAGTCACCTCTGCTCTCAAACTCTTGCTGCTTCTCACACTGTTCTTATAGCTCTTCTGCTCTCCTCTAGGTGCTGCTGACTGCCTCTCTCAAGGTCCTCCTCTCGCACTCTCCGTCTTGCAGCTACTTCTCCTCCTCTTCCTCCTCCATGGATATTGAGCCATTTGCACCTTCCTCATTTGCAGCTCCACTCCCAGTTGACAGCATGATGCTGTACAAGACATAGCATGAAGCCTTCCTGGTTCACATACCAGCTGAACATGAGGGAGTGAAATCTCTTCTGATTGATAGAATACTCCAGGCTGATCTGAAGGTGCCTGGATGGCCACATGTATGTAGTCAATGACTCCCTGCACCTATGGTAATCCAGTTACTACAGCAAACCCAAGAGCCCTTTGCATCTGACCTAACTGGTGTCAAAGTGAATATAAGTGGCAGCCCTGGGAAACGTACATTGGTCACTTGGGAGATACACCTTTGAGCAGTAGATCATGAAATCCTGCAGATGTTACCAGAAAATTTCTGGAAGGAGCCAGACTCAAAGATATTCAGGCTGCGGTGAAAACTACTGCTGTTGGTACTAATGTTGCAGCTCCTTTTGTTTCTCATCAGATGTCTATGCTATAGCTGTTCCCATGCTGAAATGAAGGCTGACAACAGTGAAGTTCAGTTCAAGGTGAGGAAAGTCCAAAGTAGGTGAACTAACTTCCAGAAAGTTTGGAAGTCACCTTTAAAACAGCGAACTGGGTCTCTCAGAACAAGTGTTGTGAGCAGAAACCCTTCACAAATGTATAGAGTTGCAGAGTTGCCAACTGTGATTAAGTGGTTTCATCACATGAGTTGCTCCAACGTTCAACCATTCATCAACCAACACATCCATCCTTGTGACACTGCCTTCCTATACCAATTAGAAAGCAAAAAGACTCATTATCCAATTGGATGATACTTGACATCAGCCAAACAGCCTTTTGATCCCCATTTTCAATATTTTTATCACTGGTAAAGAGAAATGATCAAAGAAAATTTTTTAAAATCTATCTTTTTTAATGTCCCAATGATTTCTCACCAGGGTTACGCACAGCAGTGTCCTGGAGATTGATCTTCAATTCCTGGAGCCTCCAGGCCAATCCTGGAGGATTAGCAACCCTATGAAGGCAGGCCAGCAATGTGCAATTTTACTGTTTGAAGGCTTTCAAGCCATCAGTTTCATCAATCAATTAATCCCCACTGTGCTCTCACATTGTTGACCATAGTGAGTTCCACACAGCTCAAGAAACCCATGCACTATCTATTAAAGGCAAAATTCTAGGTTTAAAGACTCAGTTATGGCAATTTTGATGCCAACCTTCAAGTGGCTGGTGGGTCACACTCTTGCACACATGGGGCAGGATTTTACCATTGGCGAGCGGGGGCGTAAAATAACGTGCGGTGACTTCGGGGGGAACTCCCAACGTCACCGTGTCCGATTTAAATTTTCAGGAAGGCGGGAGCGTAGCAAAATTAGCTGCGCACCCACCGACCTGTCAATGGCCAATTGAGGCCATTGACAGGATCAATCAAGCAATTAAAGGACCTGCCCGCCCAACCTTAAAGTAGGCAGGCAGGCCAGGGGCCCCGGCAGCAACTAGAAAAAACATGAAACCTCACCCACCGGTAAGATGAGGTTTCATGTAGGGTTTTAAAAATTTTAATAAAGTTGTTATGGAAATTATGAACATGTCCCAACATGAGGGGACATGTAAGGGAGTTATTTTTTTTCTATTTTAATATTGTTGAAAGTAGACGTGATCTCCCTGAGGCACCACTTAGCCTCAGGGAGATGAGTGTGCTCTTTCGTGCGCATGCGCGAAAGAGCGCACTCTCGATTTTAGGGATTCCCCCCCCCCCCCCCGGCCGCACACTGAGCGCATAGCACTTCCCGGCAGACGTCACGCTGGGCGGGCCTTAATTGGCCCGCCCACCTAAAATAACACCATGCCTCCGATCGGGGGCGCCGATCGGAAGTGTGCCCGCATATCAACTCCCCCGCTGACAGGGGGAAAATTCTGCCCATGGCATTCATTGTATTAACCCACTTACTGGGCAGAATTTTACAGCCCCGTTTTGGTGGGGACGGGGCCGTAAAATGCGGCGAGCCCTTAAAAATGCTATTGACGACAGCGGGAACGTAAAATTCTGCCCACTGCGAACTTGGATATAAGCAAGGTCTGTTTACCCAAAGCTCCAGTTCACTCACCAAATAAATAACTGTACACATCAGTGTTTTCATCATAATGAATTTGTCATTTCATTGCAATGAAAACCTCAATACTATTGTCAGCTGATAAGATGATGTGTCTGGGAAACAAATGAAAATTAATGTATAATCACGCCAGCAGACTGATTAAATCTCTTGCGTTTAACTTAAACAAAAGTGTTCATTCCTGTTCATTTGCTGAAAATGGTCTTGAGATCATAATTCTTTATGGGAAGCACACAGTCAATTGTTAAATCAGTCTAGCACACTGAAGTAAGAAGTGTTTGAATACTCTCAGTTAGAAGAATACAGCCATTTTCATGTTGAGTTTACTTCTTACTATGAATTAGTTTGAATTCCTCAATAGAGGAATGGTATTTTGTACTTATTTTAGGGAAAGGAATGCTGGTTGATGTAGTGTTGAATGTAAGTATTTTCGAAACTGGCAAATGTATCTGCACCATACTGCAGTTGAATAGAATTTTACAATAGCTTTATTATTACGCTTTATTTATTTTACAAGTGCCATGCAAGAAAGTGACAGTTATTTAAAGAACAGTATTGTATCATGTCACCAATATGTCTTGTATACATAGATAATGTGTATAATTGACAACCAAGATTTTTCCTGCTTTTTAGAAACATACAAACTCACAAATGTTTTCCTAACTAGTATAAGTGATCTTTCTCAGAATATACATACAAAAGTTAAAGTCACTTTAGCTGAACACTACTGGTAACTTGAATGGTTGATATACGAACCTCATTCCTTCCCGAGATTGTCAGTAGCTAGTGCAACAAATGTCTCCATTCAGATTGCTAGATGTCAGCTTATTTATGAACTTACGCTTGAAAACATAATTACCGCAATTTGTTGGCCCTCGGAATGGTGTAATTATGTTTTACATCATTTTGATTAAAGAATGGGATGCAGCTAAATTGTAATGAAGTATAACTGGAAATAAATGCAGCAATTAAAAAGTCAAACTAAATCCTTAATGAAAAAGAATGGACCACAATTCCTATATAATCTAAGTTCCCATTTCCTTTTAAACACCACTCCAGAAAATCTTCCCAGAATAAAAATGCAGCACCTCTAAAAACCAAACAATTGATGTCCAGATTGAACACAAACATGCCTCCCACATCCAGGAACTTTCAGGACAGAACATTTGGGAACATCAATTGTATTTGTTGTTTCTAATGGAGGAGATGATTCTCACTCAAAATATCATGACACAAATTCACTGGGGGGAGGTTTTCAACTGACCCCCACCAACTGCACCACCCCCACCCACCCTTCTTCTCCGAGAGAGCTGGTGAACAGTATTGAAAGGCAAAAGAGTGGCAACCCAGAAAGAGAATTACAGAACACATAATGCCGCCATTCAGCACATTGCAACTGCGCCAGCTCTTTGAAAGAGTTATTCAATTATTCCCACTCCCCTATTCTTTCCTCGTAGCCCTGCAAATTCTGCCTTTGGATTTTAATCTATTTCCACCATCCATTCAGGCCATGTGTTCCAAATCATAATACCAAAAGACCAAATTCACCCCATGATCCCCCTGGTTCTTTTGCCAATTATCTTAAATCTGCGCTCTCTGGTTACTGACATTCTAGCCTGTGGTACAGTTTCTTCCTATCCACTTCCTTCACAATTTTGAACACCTCTCCTCCAAACCTTCTATGCTCTAACATAAACAATACCATTCTTCCCCAGAAGTAGAGGGCCTGACTTACAAATGGGCAAGTTGCAAGTAGCGATTTCAAAATCTTGGTCTGGAGGTCGCCTCAGGGTCCTGACACCTTGTGAGAATTTGAAATTTCCAAAGGACTGACAGGGGGAAAGGAAAGAGAAACCTGCTCGCCACCAATTAACAACCCAGTAAGCTCCTCTAGGAGTGGAGATTGTGATTTTCTTTTTGGTGAATCTGAAGAGTCTGGTGCATGTTGCTGTCCAGCTGTCAGGTTCATTCAGGGAACATAAAAATTTTTCTCAAATTTGTGGAAAACCAAAGTTCCATGGATCATTGGTTGTACCTTTTTATTACATTCATGGCCATTTTCCTCCATCTCGGGTTCTGTTGGTCCTCCAATGGTCTGTCTGTTTTCTTCAGCAAGAGAGCAACAGCCCCCATCTTAGTCGCTGGCCCCAAGCAGGCGGTTCCCCGTCACTTGGAGGTGCTCAGCACCACTAACTGGACACTGAGTTTGCCACGAGCCCAATTAGGGCATTTACATTCAAAAAACAGCTTTACATGAGCAACGCAGGTGACATGCAGTGTTATATGACCATACGCATTAGGAGCAGGGCATTCGGCCCCTTGAGCCTGCTCTGCCATCCAATAAGACCATGGCAGATCTGATTGTGGCCTCAACTCCACATTCCACCTACAATCAATAACCTTTGACTCCCTTGTTATTCAAAATTCTATCTACCACTGCCTTAAAAATATTCAATGACCCTGCCTCTACGGCTCTCTGGGGAAGAGACTTCCAAAGACTCTCAGCCCTCTGATAGAAAAAAATTCTCCTCATCTCACTCTTAAATGGGAGACCCATTATTTTTAAACTGTGTCCCCTAGTTTGAGTCTCTCCCACAAGGATAAACATCCTTTCAGCATCCACCCTGTCAAGTCCACTCTGGACCTTATACGTTTTAATGGTGGAACCCGGTGTCAGGTTCCTGACCCCACTTTGAAAATACATATAAACATAAGAACAGAGAGCAGGAGTAGGCCATTGAGCCCCTCAAGTCTGCTCTGCCAGTTAATAAGATCATGGCTGATCTGATAGTAACCTCAAATCTGCATCCCACCTACCCCTGATAACCTATCATCCCCTTGCTTACCAAGAATCTATCCACCTCTGCCTTAAAAATATTCAAAGACTCTGCTTCCAGCACCATTTCAGGAAGAGAGTTCCAAAGACTCACAACCCTCCGAGTGAAAAAATTTCGCCTCATCTCTGTTTTAAATGGGTGACCCCTTATTATTAAACAGTGACCCCTAGTTCTAGATTCTTCCACAAGAGGAAACATCCTCTCCACATTCACCCTGTCAAGGCCCCGCAGGATCTTAGATGTTTCAATCAAGTCGCCTCTTCCTCTTCCAAACTCCAACAGGTACAAACCTAGTCTGTCCAACCTTTCCTCATAAGACAGCCCATCCACTTCAGGTATTAGTCTGGTAAACCTTCTTTGAACCACTTCCAATGCATTTGCATTCTTCCATAAATCAGGTGACCAATAATGTACACAGTACTCCAAATGTGGTCTCGCTAGTGCCCCTGTACAACTGAAGCATAACATCCCTATTTTTGTATTCAATTCCCCCTGTAATAAATGATAAGATTCTATTAGCTTTCCTATTTACTTGCTGTGCTTGCATACTAGCCTATTGTGATTCATGCACACGGACACCCAGATCGCTCTGCACCCTCTCACCATTTAGATAATACGCTTCTTTTATTCTTCCTGCTAAAATGGACAATTTCACATTTTTCCACATTATACTCCATCTGCCAGATCTTCGCCCACTCACTTAACCCATCTATATCTGTTTGTAGCATCCTTATGAGTTCTTTATAACTTACTTTCCTACCTATATTTGTGCATTAACAAATTTGGCAACCATCCCTTCATCCAAGTCACTTAAATAAATTGTAAAAGGTTGAGGTCCCAGCACTGCTTTCTGTGGCACACCACTCATTACATCTTGCCAACCTAAAAGAACCCACTTATGCCTACTCTCTCCTTCCTATTAGCCAACCAATCTTCTGTCCATGCCAATATGTTACCCCCATACCATGAGCTTTTATTTTCTGCAATAACCTTTGATGTGGCACTTTATTACATGCCTTCTGGAAATCGAAGTCCAGCACATTCACTAGTTCCCCCTTATCCACAGCATATATTACTTCCTCAAAGAACTTCAATGAGTTGGTTAAACATGATTTCCCTTTCACAAGACCATTCTGACTCTGCCTGATGACCTTGAGCTTATCCAAATGCCCTGCTGTACTTCTTTAATAATAGCTTCTAACATTTTCCCTAGGACAAATGTTAAGCTAACTGGCCTGTAGTTTCCCACTTTCTGGCTCCCTCCCTTTTTGAATAATGGAGTTACATTTGATATCTTCCAATCTTTTTCCAGGATCTAGGGAATTTGGAAAACCGATGCATCAACTATCTCACTAGACACCTAAGACCTAGGATGAAGTCCATCTGGATCCGGTCTGTTGTCAGCCCACAGCTCCAACAATTTACTCAGTACCACTTCTCTGGTCACTGTAGTTTTCCTGTCTTCCTTCCCCACTTCCATTTCCTGGTTTATAGCTGCTTCTGGGATGTTACTTGTATCCTCTATAGTGAAAACTGATGCAAAATACCTGTTCAATTCATCTGCCATCTCCATGTTTTCCATTATCAATTCTCCAGACTCACTTTCTTTAGGACCAACGCTCACTTTGTTAACTCGTTTCTTAAAAATATTTATAAAAACTCTTACTATCTTTTTTTTTTATTTCTGGCTAGCTTTCTCTTGTACTTTAATATTTCCCTCCTTATTAGTCTTGTATTCATTCTTTGCTGTTCCTTACATTCTGTCCAATCCTCCAGCCTTCCACCTATCTTTGCACAATTATATGCTTTTTCTTTAAGTTTGATACTATCTTTAACCTTCCCTTGTCTGTCCCTTGGACTTTTTATTTGTTGGACTGTATCTATTCTGTGCATTCTGAAATATCCCCTTAAATATTAGCCAATGCATCTCTATTGGCCTATCCCTTAACCTAATTTGCCAATTCACTTTAGCCAGCTCTGCTTTCATGCCCTCATAATTGGCTCATTATTTAAGTCTAAAAACTTGGTCTCAGACCCACTCCTTTCTCATTCAAACTGAATGTAAAATTTAATCATATTATGGTCGCTATCTAGGGGCGCCTTCACTATGAGATCATTAATTACTCCCATCTCATTGCACAATACCAGATCTAGGATAGCCTGCTCTCTGGCTGGCTTCAGAACATGCAGTTCTAAGAAACTATGCCGAAAACATTCAGTACATTCCTCAGATAAAAGTAAAATGCTGCAGATGCTGGAAATCTGAAACAAAAAATAGAAAATGCTGGAAAAACTCAGCAGGCCTGACAGCATCTGTGGAGAGAGAAACAGAGTTAACGTTTTAAGTCCGTATGACCTGAAGAAGGGATTCAAAACATTAACAATGTACTCTTCATGTAGGCTATCTTTACCCACCTGACTTTTCCAATCTATATGCAAATTAAAATCTCCCATGATTACCGCTGTGCCTTTCTGACAAGCTCCAGTTATTTCTTCCTTTATACTGAACCCTACCATGTGGTTACTGTTAAGGGGGCTGTACACAACTCCCACTAGTGATTTCTTGCCTTTACCATTTCTCATCTCTACCCAAACCATTTCAACATCCTGATTTCATGAACTTAGGTCACCCCTCTCTATTGTGCCATTATTAACTAACAGAGCCACCCCTCCACCTTTTCCTCACTTCCTGTCCTTCCTATTTATCCTGTATCCTTCAATATTCAGATCCCAATTCATGTCCTCCTGTAGCCATGGCTCTGTAATGGCTAACAATTGTAATTATTTATTTCTATCTGCGCTCTCAGTTCATCTATTTTGTTTTGAATGCTATGTGTGTTCAGATACAGAGCTTTTAGTTTTATCCTTTTATTCTTTTTATAACCTCTAGTTTGATCTGTTGATTTACTGTTAGATTTGTACTCTCTATCCCTTTCTGTCACAGCCTGTTTTTCATTTCCTGTAATAATAACTTTCTCTTTTGTCTTTGCTCTTTGATTTACCACGTCTTCGCAAATTTGATCTCTTGCCCCCACTATTTTGTTTAACACCTTCTCAACTTCCCTAGTTATGTGGCTCACAAGAACACCAGTCCCAGCCTGTATTGGTGGTAGACCGTCCCAATGGTACAGATCCCACTTTCCCCAGTTCTGGTGTCGGTGCCACATGAACCAGAACCTACTTCTCCCACACCAACCTTCAAGCCACACATTCATCTCCCTAATTTGATTTGTCCTATGCCAATTTTCATGTGGCTCAGGCAATAATCTGGAGATTATGGCCTTTGAGGTTCTGCTTCTTAATTTGGTGCCTAGGTCCTCATACTGACTATGCAGAACCTCATTCTTTGTCATGCCTATGTCATTGGTATCTACATAAACCACAACGACTGGGTCCTCCCCCTCCCACTGCAAGTTTCTCTCCAGCCCCAAGCAGATGTCCCACACCCTGACACCGGGCAGGCAACACAGCCGTCTGGACTCACACTCTTTGCTTCAGAGAATGGTGTCAACCCCTCTGACTATACTATCTCCTACTACCACTATATTACTTTTTGCTCCCCCCACTTGAATGGCTTCCTGTACCACAGTGCCATGGCCAGTTAGCTCATACACCCTGCAGCCCCCACTTTCATCCAAACAAGCTGAAAAAATCTCAAACCTGTTGGATAATTGTGGAGGCTCACACTCCTGTGCTCCTGTCCCCTGAGTCCCCTTACCTGCCTCACTCGCAGTCAGACTCTCCTGTCCCTGAGCACTGACCAAATCAGAAGACCCTATCCTAAAAGAAGTGACTACCTCCTGGTACAAAGAATCCAGGTAAAACTTTGCAGTGAGTACTTCATATATGCATCTTAATTGCAAAATGAGCACTCATTGAATAAATTCATGCTGGTAACAATGTGGTAAAGCAACCTTAGTTTGGTTTTAAGCAGAACAATGTGATTGAATGCCTCTTAATTCAACTTGGGATGGCAGCCTGTGTAGTTGGTCGAGCTAAGACCACTGGGACTTGCTGATGCAAGGAAAATTGGAGATTATACATCTCTCAACTCAAATTTAAATCAAAACTTAGTTTCTAACAATCTACATCACAAATATTTGAAATGGACACACCCGGTACCGATCCTATTCCACCAAAGAGACCATTATATTTTCTGACAATTCAATTTAATGAATGCAAAATGATGGCTAACACTCAATTTTGCAATGATTAATTCTCAGTAAGGAAACATCCCCATTGGGATTGTGCACCTGTAAAAGTTGCAACTATACTTTTTTTATTCGCTCATGGGATGTAGGCATCACTAGCTAGGCCAGCATTTGTTGCCCACTCCGAATTGCTCTTGAGAAGATGGTGGTGAGCTGCTTACTTAAACTGCTGCAGTCCATGTGTTGTAGGAACACCCATAGTGCTATTAGGAAGGGAGTTCCAGGATTTTGACCCAGCGACAGTGAAGGAACGGCAATATAGTTCCAAGTCAGGATGGTGTGTGACTAAGAGGGGAACTTGCAGGTGCTGGTTTTCCCATGTGTCTGGTGCCTTTGTCCTTCTATGTGCTAGGGGTCACCAGTTTGAAAGGTGCTGTCAGAGGAGCCTTGGGAAATTGCTGTAGTGCATTTTGTAGATCCTACACACTGCTGCCACTGAGCATCAGTGATGGAGGGGGTGAATATTTAAGGTGCAGGTCGGGGTGCTAATCAAGAGGGCTGCTTTGTCCAGGATGGTGTTGAGCTTCTTGTGTGTTGTTGGGAGTTGCACTCATCCAGGCAAGTGGAGAGTATTCCATCACACTCCTGACTTATGCCTTGTAGATGGTGGACAGGCTTTGGGGAGTCAGGAGGTGAGTTACTCTCTGCATAATTCCCAACCCCTGAGCTGCTCTTGTAGCCACAGTATTTATATGGCTGGTCCATTTCAGTTTCTGGTCAATGGTGACCCCCAGGATGTTGATAGTGGGGGATTCAGCAATGGTAATGTTGTTGAATGTTGAGGGAATATGATTATATTGTCTCTTATTGGAGATGGTCATTGTCTGACACTTGTGTACGAATGTTACTTGCCACTTATGAGCCCAAGCCTGAATATTGTCCAGGTCTTGCTGCACATGGACACAAACTGCTTCAGTCCCTGAGGAGTTTTGAATGATGCTGAACATTGTGCAATCATGTAAACATTCCCACTTCTGACCTTATGATGGAGGGAAAGCCATTGATGAAGTAGCTGGAGATGGTTGGACTTAGGGCACTACCCTGAGGATATATATATATATATATATAAATATATATATGAGCACAGATTTTCTTTCAGATGGTCTGGTAATTGGGATTATTGAGGAATGGTATTTCAATGTGTATTCCTGGGAAATCCTGCACTGGGTCCTTTAGCCAGCAACATTCCAGGGAAATAAAACAAGTCGATGATCCTGCCTGATTATTGTGGCTGTGTCAGGTCTGCGTATACAGCAGATGAGGCTGACCTTTGCTTCCTCAGGGGAGCCCTCTGGAGGTCTGAGAGAAACGGTCTTTTCCCCTTTTTCCTGACCTTTGCAACTGGAGGAATGGACGCCCACATTTGGCAAAGATTAGAAAAACTATCCTAACTGGGTGATTTGTGAATCGTAGGTTAATGGTATGATCTATTTAACGATCTGACAAGAGCATTTGTCTGTCTCTCCCAATATCATTTTTAATATTTTTGCTCAAACTGAGCCTTATTTGATCTCCCCAAACTGAAAACAATTGCAATTTGACTGTAGCACAAAACCAGTACTGCATATATGCCTCTTAGTTGCAAAATAAGCACTTATAACTTTTAACATCTTTACAAACAGGTGAAGAAGCTAATTGAAAGACAACAAGTGTTTTGGAGAATGTTTCTGTAAAAATCATTTCTCCCATGAATTGCACAAATCCCAGATAAAACTGAAACTGAAATCACTTGATGCTTTTTAATCACACCAGCAGAAATGTCACTGTTGTAGAAGTAGAGTTAATATGAATGTGTTTTTGGAGCATAGCACTGTTCTGGGGGAATAACAGGAAAAACATTAAGGGCCCAATTTTCCTCTCCCGCCAGCAGGGGGAATCATGGCGGGAGGGGGCAGCTAATTTGGCCGGAGGCAAAAGTCTGTTTCCCGATGGTGAGATAAACTGTTGGAATTTTGTTCTCCTGACTTTCAAGGCAGGTTAAAGGTGGGTTGAGCTTCCCGACGAACAATGTCAGGAACTCAATTTGCATGCATTAGCATCTGCTGCACGTTCATTAAAAGGCCACCTCACCAGAATTAAGTTCACTCTCCAAATTAACATCTTCGCCAGCAAGAACTTAGAACATTCAGTGTTACGGCTGTACATAAGTGGTGTGCAGCTGGTGAGCTTAATCTCTCCCATGACTTTGAAGTCGGTAGATGTTGCTTTCTCTTTCTTGGGTACCTCGCATAACTTCACTCATGTCGTTAGAAAACGCTGAGCCAAGGCTAGACAAGGAAGGCAGGCAAAGGCTGGAAGGGAGAGGGTGGTATGGTGGAAGGGTGGAGCGAAGGCTGGTCAGGGAAAGCAGGTCTACGGGGGAAGGGTGGGGGCAGTGTCCGGGAAAGGGAGGGGTAATGTCTGGGGAAGGAGGGGGGAGAATGTCTGGGAAGGAGTGGGTGATAGTGTCCGGGGAAAGGGGTGTGTGTCTTAGAGGGTGGGGTCAGTGGTGTTGATGGTGGAGCCCTGAGGGAAGAATTCAGAGTACTGGTGGTAGGAGGGAACCGTCACAGTCCGGGGTGGGTAGGATGAGGTAGGGTGGCAGGTCCAGGGGGAGCATCTGGTAGGTGAAGATCTCATCGGGTGGGTCACGGAGGGAGACAAGGCAGATGGCTTGGATAAAGGGAGGGGGCAGGGTCAAGGTAGGCATGGGGACAGTAACCGGTGTCTGAGGGATGGAAAGGCATGTGGAGGTGGATCGTGATAGGGTCTAGGGTAATGGGGGGAGGTTTAAGGGTGACAGAAGGGAGAGCAATGGTGATATTGGGTGGGTCTATGGTGATGGGGGAAATTGCTGGGTGACAGAGGGAGGGCAGAAGGTGGTGGAGCGAGTTGAAAAGGTGACACACACCATTTTTCCAAACTGACCTTGACCACGCAGTTAGTCAGTCAGTGAGATCCCTCAAGGTGGGAGGGGGATCTTTTCAGGTTGGTGGAGGTCAAGGTCAGCACAAGTGGCCGATTAAAGGGTCACCTTTGCGAGGCAAGTGGATGTCAAAGGTGCTCACTTGTGTTCTCCTCTCTATGGTGAACCCCACACAGCAGCAGGTTTGTTCTCGGCTCATGGGTCTCACAACATGGCAAGGTGCAGAGCTGCCGTTCAATTCGCGCTATTTGTCATTGGTTACAGTGAGAGGCAAGGATGAAGGGAGGGAGGGAGGTGGAATGCTTCCAAGGGACTGATGGAGGGCTGCAAACTCATGACTCCAAACCTCCATCCTCCCAGGTGAATGGTCATGGCTGACAAGGGATGATGCAGCTAGTCTTTCTATGCTGCCAAAGCAATAATCTCTCTATAGAGTTTTGACGGCGGTGGAGACAAGCGGAAACGTATCCACTTGAGGCTTCTTGCACCTGGCTCTCATCATCCTGGTCAAAGAGCAATGTTTCCATAGGCATTCATGTATGAATGGGAGGAACACCCATTTCTGGTCCTCCAGGATGTCCTTTACCTGGAAGGGGTGAGGTGGGGATGCAATGTCTAGGCCTGGTGAAGGGTGAGGCACATACTTGATGACTTTGAGATGGAGGGAAACCTGTAAAGAACATGCTTACTTAATATACCACTTCAATCCGTTCATACATCCACTGAGGCGCCAATGATGCAGGCTGCAGGCAACCCTGCCTTGGTAATGGCTGTCATCCAGATGAGGAGAAGGAGGGCCCATCGCCAGTTGGCACAGGGCCATGAGGAGCAAGGGCCTGAACAGCAAGAGACAGTGGGGCCTCTATAAGGGCAAGAGGCTGGTGAACATGGACCAGTGCAACGGTGAGCATTGGCCTGACAATGGGTGTGTCGCAGTCAGAGTTTTTATCTTGAGATGAGCAAAAGGCAATGCCAGAGGCACCCTCGTATGTCCCGGGATGTGGTTGCTCACATCTGACAGCTTCTCCACAATGAGCTCTGGCCACAAGGACTCTGGAGGAGTAGTATGCATCTCCTGGCCTGCAATGAGTGAATGTCTATCCTTTAAATATGGCACCAGAACCTTCGACCCCATGAGGTAACGGCAAGACAGGTGACTTCCTGTCCATCATGAGATTCACCGGGCTCTTTGTAGATGCATAATTAATGAGCTAAATAGTGAATGATTGCACATGTTCACCCACCCCGCCACCCAGTGGGAATCACGCCGACTTTCCCACCCGCCACTGGACTTAGTCTCCACAATGGAAAATTGCGCACTTAGAAATTGGACAACATACAACATGTTGTGCATGTGCTATGTGGCCACCTGAGGATCCGAATTAGCATCATTTTGGTACAGCAGGTATTGCTTGCAGTAAGGTCACACAACAGCAACATTTGAAGTCAGAAATAATTTATCCAGATGAAGGTCATCTGCTGGATGCAGAGCTCATTCACCATCCTAACTGTTTGGATGCCATGTGCTGACCTTGCCCAGCACAATAGGATGCTGACTGACATGAAAACCCTCTTGTCAGCAATAATTAATTTAAAGGAAGCATGCAATACTCACAGCTTGGTTGTTCGTTTACTACTTTTGGCTCCTGTTTCGTTTCATAGCCTTTTTGGCTGTGTTCTGGTATGTCTCAGACTTCACTTTCTCTGCATAGAAGGAGGCTTGACTACCTTTACCTTTGTCTTGTTGTTAGTCTCATTGATGGGCCAAATCTTCTGACATCCAGAGTGGCGAAATCTGCAATTAAGTCTGTGATGTGTGTCAGGACCTGGCAGGGGGAGAGAGAGTGCGAGAGAAAGTGCAAGAGAGAGAGAGAGAGTGCGAGAGAGAGAGAAAGGGTGCAAGAGAGAGAGAAAGGGTGCAAGAGAGAGAGCGAGCGAGAGAGATTGCGAGAGAGAAAGGGAGTGCGAGAGAGTGAGAAAGATTGCGTGAGAGAGAGAGAGAGAGATTGCGAGAGAGAGAGAAAGGGTGCAAGAGAGAGAGTGCGAGAGTGTGAGAGAGAAAGAGAGTGCGAGGGAGTGAGAAAGGGTGTGAGAGAGAGAGAGAGAAAGAGTGCAAGAGAGAGAGAGAGTGGAAGAGAGAGAGTGTGAAAAAGAGAGGGAGAGAGTGGACTGTTGGACAGTAGGATAGTTGGAGGGGATTTGAAGGGCCAACCTTGATGAAAGTAAATGGAAGATTCAAGAAATCTCAGCTTGTATACAAATCTTTGAAATAGTACTCAGAGCAAGCAGTTAATCTTCCAATCTTGGTAAGTATCTGACTTGAGGTTATTGGGCTGCATTTGACTAAGGCTGCATTAATTTGTGCTGCAACACCACAGGGAGCACTTCCTGCACATACACAGAGGCAGTGTAAATTGCAGGAAGTGAGAGATGCTTTTAAGTGCAGCTGATGCCTTAGAACTCATTTTATGATTTGCAAATAGGCAGACAGCCTAAATTAAGTTTTAAGATGCAAGCTGAAACCTGTTATTAGGGAGTAAATTAAAACAGAATCATATTAGGATTGACAGTTTCCCAAAATGTTCTGTTCATTTGCTAGCCATAATTATTAAAATTCTCATCAGAAATACATTAGGGTATTGCTTTTTCAATAGGACTTATTGCAGATGTTATGAAAAGACTTGGAGGAGCATCAAAATGTATGGGCTTACTCTATCTTGCATTATTTATTAATATTTACAGTACTTCCTACAAATGAATATATTCTTTGGTAGCTGGGATGCCCTTATTCAATCTTTAGAATTTTTGTACCTGTTACAAGGGCCTTAATTCACCACAGTTTTTCAGTGTTTTGAATAAAAATTATAGATAAAAAATACCAAATTTAAAAATCACTCAACATGGGGCTCGAGACAATGACTCCGGGATTAAGACACCCATTAACTACCAAATGAGCTAGCCAGTCTGTGGAGGAATTGGGATTTCCGTAACACTGATGCTCCTGCCGCCAACCAGAAAGGCATCCTGATCACTTGGGCCTGCGTTGGCAGCTGCAATGTGCACGCGCAACAGATCATGATGCCTTTCGGTCAGTGACAGGAGTGAGTGTTGGTTGAATGGGCGTAGAGGGAAATGTGATTTAAGGAGTTCAGTTTAGATTATAACTAAATTCATTGTACTTTTAACATCTTTAATGTAATTGACTATTTAAGATAGACTGTTCTTTGATTTTTGTGCAGTAAAATTCTTTTGATTTTAACTGTGAACCTTGTGGCTTCAATTGTTTTAGTAAATACGTGGGTTTTCAGGTTCTTAAAAAAACAAATAGTTGCTGGTCTCTACCAAGATCATAATTATGGGAAACATTCAGAATAAGCATTCTAGTAATTCATGCACTGGAAAAAGTCCCTCAGTAGTACATCGTTACAGACAAGAGCTCCTTCACAGAAACTTCATATGCTATTGAAACAACATCTTTATTTTTCCAATTATTTCGTCCAATCCCCCAAAATAATTTGAATTTTAATAGTGGGTAGTAACTTATTATATATACTTGTCAGTCTTGAACTTAACAATCTTGATGGAAGCAATGAAAGAAACTTAGATTTTTGAGGCAATCGCTTCCATCACCATATCTTTTCCTTGGGTCTTAATTGATTAGAAGTTGATTGTGTTTTTTGTTGCAACTGCAGTAGGATTAGTTGACTATATTTGTGAATTTAATTTTCGTTTATAATTACATGAATGTTCTTAAACATGTAACAATCTAGAAAAATAAATAGTTGTAAGAAACTTCAAATTATACCTGCCTGATGTTAAACCCTCTTGTTCAACGCAAGAACAAGTGAAATGTCCGCAGGATTTTCACAGGAGCATTAATCAGACCAACATTTGCACTGAGCCAAAGCAGGAGATATTAGGACAGGTGACTAAAAGCTTGGTCAAAGAGAGAATGAAAAAGGAAGATGGAGATAATGGGGCTGGGTCTGGAATGGCAGCCAAATCATACATGGCAATGGATACGAAGAAACTGAGGTTGTGGAGGCATGGCAAAAGTAGAAGGGTCTCAGTGAGAAACTGCCAGCCCATAAGTCATCTTGTGTACCATCTTTTCTCAAAAACAAACAAAATGTCTAGAAATCAGGATCTGAAATCAAGCTGATGTGTTTCGCACACCTAGGGCAGAATTTTCTGCCCACCGGGCGGGCGGGCCCGACCCAATCTCCGGCGGGCAGGGAGCCAATCCCCGCCGGAGAAGTGGGCACCGCCGCCATTTTGCGTGATGCCCAGCAGGAAGTGCTATGCGCTTCCTGTGCGAGCGGGGGGGGGATTCCCCAAATGCGAGAGTGTGCTCTTTCGCGCATGCGCACGAAAGAGCGCACATCTCCCTGAGGCTAAGTGCTGCCTCAGGGAGTTCGCTAACAGTTGTATAAACTTTAAAAGTAGAAAAATAAAAAAATCCTTAACATGTCCCCCTCATGTGATAATGTCACACGAGATGGGACATGTTATTAAATTTCACTGAAACTTTAATAAACTTTTTTAAACCCTACATAAAACCTCATCCCGCTGGTGGATGAGGTTTCATTTTTTTTCAGAAGCCCGCCGGGGCTCCTGGCCTGCCCACCAACCTTAAGGTTGGACGGGCAGGTCCTTTAATTGTTTTAATTATCCTGTCAATGGCCTCAATTGGCCATTGACAGGTCGGCGGGTGGACAGCTGATTTCGCTGTGCCACCGCCTTCCTGAAGAAGGTTCTCGGTTCTCCCCGACATCATCCCGTGTCATTTTGCGCGTCGGCGAGCAGGCCCCACCTTCTGCTCGTCGACAGTAAAATTCAGCCTCTAGGAAAGCTGAAAAAGTGCAAAGCCCCTGAAAGATGTAAGATTGTCTATAACTGTCATACATTTCAGTATTTATGTTATTGGACAGAATATTTCTTGTACCATGGAGGTGAATTCAAAGGCGGTACTGGGAGCAAAATTAGAGAAAAGGGCATTGGATTGGTGCCCCTACCTGTTTCTGCTTTCCAGCAATCTTCTTGGAGGCTGGTGAACATAGGCTGTGTCTATCCACCTAATGGCAGTGGGCAGCCAATGATGAGCAAATAAGGGACTAATGATAGGTATGGGATCCCCACTGGAGTCTTCCAGGAGTGGCAGTGGGCTCCCACTGATTGCAAAGCTCAGCAGCTCTGTGGAGGTGGCCTGCTGAAGGAAGGTCAGTGGGCCATCTAAACCAGAGCATCAGAGGCTCCATTTGCTAATGAAAGGGACACCGGGTTGAAAGGCTGTAGTCCTGGTTGAAATAAATCCTCTGGAGAGGTTACCCCTCCAATCAAATGGTATTATCTGCTTTGGGCCCTGTTATTTTTGGAATTGTATTGACTTTTCTGAGGGGCAAGGGGGGAGGTCTCCATTTCAAAGCACCCCCAGATTCTCCTTTCTGCCTGAACCGTGCCCACTTCTTATGGTCTGCTGGCCATCATCAGTTGTAGGCCATCTGATTGGATCTGCAGCCTCAGGAGCACCCCCCCTTCCATCTTTAATTGGACAGCAGAAGTCAAGGTGGTCATTTAGGAGATCAACTCCTGTACGATAGCACTAGAGGGTGCACTGCTGACCCATGCAATGCAATGTTGGAATGCAGAAATGACCCTGACTCCTGAAACAAAAATCACCATAAGATTCTGCCCAACGTACCCTCCCCCATGGTGACTTTGTTGGCAGGCCAGCATTTAATCAGGCAAGTGGACCCCGCCACCTTCCTGCCTCTACCCCTATTAAGTCCGTGGTGGGAAAGCCACTGGATGGCCTTCCTGCCCTACTGCCAATTGAGGCCCTTAAGTGGGCAATTCATGCCCACTTAAGAGCCTCACCTCGCTGCTGCTGCTGGTACTAGTACTACGTGGGCAGGGACCCTGGCACGTTTGCTTGTAGGCTCCTATGGAGGGTCCCTCGTTCAAAGACACTCAGTGCCTGACTGACGGATACAACATTGGAATTGGTGGGGGGCCACTGAAAGCACTTGCTCCTGACCCCCCTAGCCCACAGCCACCACCCTATGAGCCCCTTCCCACCATCACTCACCTGCATCCCTCAGGTGGGTGTCATACCAGTAGCAGCCATCAGCTCGCCTCTAAGTACAGAAGAGCTAGTGGCCCTCAGGAGATCCCAGGAGAAGGCCAACCGCTGGCTTGTTAACTGCCTGAGAGGCACAAGATGTGGCAGGCCATCTCAAAAAGAGGCAATACAGGGCCAGATCAAGTGAGCAGCCAAGCGCCCCATCACCTCCACAAGATTCTGTCCATTATATCTAGCTAGGGAAACTAATTTTTGAGTCATTAGCAGTATAGCGCATTAACAGTTAAAGGAAAATACATTTAATAAGTTAATGTTTGTTATCTTCAATTTACCTTTCAAATCAATGGCTCTATTAACATCGAGTGGCTGTTATACATGAGCTAATGTCAATTCTACAAATCAATAGGAGATGGTCTCATCAAATGTAATAGATTTTTCTTAATATTTAAAAAGCCAATATTGGACCAACAGTTCAAAGAATGTGGTCTATCTGGATCATAGAAATATCTGTTTTGAAAGCTAAAGAGAAGTACATGATTGATGTGGAGATATGATAATTTAGTATGTTCAGGTAGTTACATGCAGATATTTGTTTCACTTCCTGTTAAGCAAAATGTTGACCTGTCCGAGGCTGCAGAACACACTTGGGGGAAATAATATGCTATTTAAAATATATACACAAGACTTAGGAGAGTCTAGGCTAATAATCCAGAGATGACAGTTCAAATCCCAACATGGCAGTTTGTGAATTTGAATTTGCTTAAATAAAAGAACAATTAAATAAATAATATGGAATAAAAAGCTAGTGTCAATAATGGTTACCTTGAAGCTATCAGGTTGTCACAAAAACTCACTTGGTTTACTAATATCCGTTAGGGATGCAAACATGCCACCCTTACCTGGTCTGACCTATGTGGGACTTCAGACACGCAACAATGCGGTTAACTCTTAACTGCCCTCTGAAAAGGCCTAATAAAGCTACTCAGTCGTCTGCAGTAGTTCAGGATGGCAGCTCAGCAGCAGCTTCTCCAAGACAACTAGGTATGGGTGATAAATGCTGGCCTTGCCAGTGACACACACACACCTTGTGAATGGATAAATAATTTTTTAAAAAGACTTCAAACAGCAAGTACAACCAATTGTCCTCTTAACCTTTGTGCAAGATTTATAGTTTCTCTGGATGTCAAATTTTTCACAAGCTGTTGAAGCATTTCAAATTGTCAGGTTATCACATGGAGGAACATGAAATACAATGTGATTCTTAAGGTATTAGTTATTGTGGTAAGCATTTCTGACCATTTTTGCAATGAAAGAATGAAAATGGAACTCATTGCCAAAAATGACCAGAAGATCTCTAAGCCAAACTGTTTAAATTGCTTTTTTTTTTAAAAATGTCAAAAATCAACAAATGGCACATGTTGCTCCAAATGAGTTTTTTTTCAACAAGTCAATTCAGTATTCCTTAGAATCTACAAAAGACCATGCTATAAATAAAGATAACTATACAGCATGAAGTCAATAAGGATTAATGTCTAATGTACAGTATGTAAGAAGCATTGCATATATTTGGCAGTGTGAGATCTATTTTTGATAAACCCACAGTAAGGGTTAACTGTGGCTCGTGGTAGTACTCTCGCCCCTGAGTCAGGAAGTTGTGGGTCAAGTCCCAGAAGCTTGAATACAAATGCTAAGCTGATGCGGAGAGAATTGGCAGCCGGAGTGGACCTGGAAGAAATCAGGAGCACTGGGGACAAGATAAATTGAGGCCCTGGCTCAGGGCCTATCACTCACCTGAGGAGAGAATAGGGAGCTGGAGCAGACCGGGACATGCTGGAGTTTGAAAAGGGGGAAAAATATTCAAACTGTGAAATCATGGGAAGGGTGTGAGTTGATTGGTTAGTAGCTATTACTGCTGTCTCCAAAGTTAGGGAGTTAGTCTAAGCAGCTGGGAAAATTTTAAAAAAAACAAGGGTTAAATAAAAAATTCAGCTTTCCTATATTTAAGTAACGTCAACAGAAGGAAAATGAATACCTGCTGAGTCTCTTTTCCTTAAAGAGTAAGGTTTATTAGTAGTAACAAGATTTATTATCTACTAGATAAAGGAATTTCAGGGCAGCTTTGACTTTCCAAGTGCACATCCTGTGCTATGTGAGAACTCCAGGAGGCTTCCCATGTCCTAGATAACCATATGTGCAGAAGGTGTTGTCAGTTGCAGCATCTCAAGTTCCAGGTCTTGGAGCTTGAGCAGCAGCTGACACATCCATGGGGTTGAGAGCTTCATGGATAGCACGTTTATAAAGCAGCCTAAGACTTTGCAGGGAGAGAGGGAATGGGTGACCACCGGGCAGTCAAGAAGAAACAGGCAGGTAGTACAGGACTGCATCTCGCTGTCCAACCAGTATTCAGTTCGGTACACTGATGAAAGAGATGGTTCATTGGGGAGTGCAGCCAGAGCCAAGTCTATGGCACCACAATTGGCTCAGTTGTACAGGGGGAGCATGAAGAAGACTGGAAGACCAATAGTGATTTGAGATTCAATGGTTAGGGGAACAGACATGCATTTCTGTGGCCATCCTGAATCTAGGATGGTATGTTGCCTCCCTGGTGCCAGGGTCAAGAATGTCACTGAACGGCTGCAGAGCAACCTGAGGAGGAGGGTGAACAACCTCATCAGCGCCAACAACAAAGGCAAAAAGTGGGATCCAGTTCTTCGGTCAGGATTTGGGGAGCTAGATAGGGAATTAGCAAGCAGGACTTCAAAAGTAGTAGTATTCTACGGATTACTCCCGGTACCAAGCGCAAGTGAGTATAGAAATAGGAGATTAAAGAAGATGAATACGTGACTTGAAAGCTGGTACTGGAGGGAGGACTTTGGATTCCTGGAGCATTGGAGCCAGCTCTGGGGTAGATGGAACCTGCATCAGCCAGATGAGCTGTATCTAAACAGAGCCAGGACCAATTTCCTCACAGGGTGATTAGCTAGTTCTTTTGGGGAAGATTTAAATTAACTTGGCAATCGTGTGGAAACCAAGAGATAATATTAGAGAGAATACCAAGGTGCACAGAACACCGGGAGAGGCTAGGATAGGAAATATTAAGTTACTAGATGGTTTCAGATAAGTAATAATGTCTAAATTAATGTTGGAGTACATGTACGTGAATGCCTGGAGTGTGGTATATAACATTGGTGAGTGCAATGGAGATAGCAATGTGGAAATATGATATTATGGCTATAACAAAGACCTGGCTCAAAGAAGGGCAGGACTGGGTATTAAATTTTCCTGGATGCAAGGTGTTCAGGATGATAGGAAAGGGGGAGCATTGACAGTATTGATTAAGGAGAACATTGCAGTGCTGGAGAGAGAAGAGGTCCCAGAGGGGCCAACAACAAACACTGTTTGGCGAGAGCGAAGGAAAAAAAAAATGCAATTACATTGCTTAGTGTGGTCTACAGACCACAAAATAATGGGAAAGATGTAGAGGAACAAATATAAAGTGAAACTCCGGAGAAATGCAAGAATTATAGAATAGTTGTAATAAGAGACTTTAATTATCTGAATATAGACTGGGATAGTAGTAGTTTAAAGGGTAGAGAAGGGCAAGTGTTCAGGAGAATTTTCTACAGGAGTATTTTTCAAATCCAATGAGAAAATAGGCACTGCTAGACCTTGTTCTTAGGAATGAGGTGGGCCAAGTGGATCAAGTGTCAGTCGGGGAACATTTAAGGGACTATGATCATTGTATCATAAGGTTTAGGTTGACTATGGAAAAGGGCAAGGAACAATCCAGAGTAATAATAATTAACTGAGGGAAAGCTAAATGCAATGGGGTAAGAAAGGATCTGACCCAGATAAATTAGAAACACAGATTTACAGGCAAAACTGTAACTGAACAATGGGCTGCCTTTAAAGAAGAGAGAGTTTGGGTACAGCTAAGGTATATTCCCATGAAGGGGAAAGGTAGGGCAAACAAACCCAAAATTCCTTGGATGACAAAAGAGATAGATATTAAGATATAAGAAAAAGTGTGCTTATGACAGGTGTCAGGTGAATAAGACAACCAAGAGACAGGCCGAATATCGAAGGTTCAGAGTGGAATTGAATGTGACAGATGAAATTTAATACTAAGCAGTGTGAAGTGATTCATTTTGGTAGAAAGAACACAGAGGGAAAATATAAAATAAAGGGTACAATTCTAAATGGGCTGCAGGAGCAGAGGGACCTAAGCTAAGGTACCTATGAAGGGGAAAGGTAGGGTAAACAAATCCAGAACTCCCTGTATGACAAAAGAGATAGATATCCTTGGACGTTAAATACGTGCATAAATCATACCCCCCCCCCACCGCAACCACCACCCCCCACCCCACCACCACCGTCAAACCCTTGAAACAGATTGTCTGGCTTTGTCACATTGTTGTTTGTGGGATTTTGTTGTGCACAAATTGGCTCCTGCAAGTCCTATGTAGTAACTATACTTCAAAAAGTACATAATTGGCTGTACAGTGCTTTGAGATGTCCTGAGGTCATGAAAGGCACTACATAAATGTAAATTTTTCTTAGATTTTCCTGAAGTTCTCATATTTACTCTTATTGTTTAAGAGAGAGATAATCAAAGAACTAATCTGAAGAACCTTTGCCTCTAATTTGTTTAAATATTGTAAGACAATCTCACTTTCTAACACTTTAAATTACCAAAGGGGCAACACTTCTGCTATTCTTGGCAGGGCAAGTCAACAAAAGATGTCTCACAAAGGATCTGCAGTCAATGAGATGATTCCCATTACAAAAACCTAATTATTAAGGTCACTTAAGAAGTACAAAGCCTGATTATGAAACAGAAATCTAGTAGCACATCCTATAATTTTAAAGTACAAGACCACAGAAAATTAAAAAGAATATTAAATAGGCATATCATAGGTTTGAATTTTTAGCTCGGTGAGTGGGTACGCGCCCGACCCAACTGAGCGTAAAATGATGTGCAATGATGTTGGCCGAGCGTGCCGACGTCAACACGCAGTCGCGCAATAGCTCAGTCAACGGGTGTGCACCAGAGCCGGCAGCACGCCTGCCGACAATTAAGAGGCATACGAGGGCCATTAAGTAATCAATTGTGTTTAAGTTTTCACTGCCCGTTCAACCTAACGGTTGAAGGGCAGGCGTAAAGGCCAAGCGGCCTTTACATTTTTTTGGAAACCTCATCCATGGGCGGGATAAGGTTTCCAAAAGCAAATACAAACAAAATAAAAACTTTATTTTTTAATTAAAAACATGTCCCTGCTCATGTGACAGACTCACATGGGGGAACATGTTTTGTGACATTTTTATGCTCTTTATTATTTTAAAAAATATCTCCCTGAGGCAGCTCCATGCCTCAGGAAGATTATTCAACGCTTTCTTGTGCGCATGCGCGAAGTTTACGCTAGGCCTGCTCATACTTACCCCCACTCCCCCCGCACAAGGCAGTGCTCAGCGCTGCCGCTCGCGTATCATGCTGGGCGGGCCTTAATTGGCCCACCAGCAAGAAATTGCGGTGTGCTGTTGATTGCGGGCGGTGGACAACTTCCCGGCCACCCCCGCACGCCAAGGGCAAAATTCTGCCTATAAATTAGATGCATTGTGATATTCCTTTTCTGCACTCAGTATTCATGATTATATTTAACAAATTAATCACAATAATTAAACAAAATATAATCCTTTAATGTAAGGCTTCAGGTAGATATAACTCATGAACGGCTGTGGCAGCTGGTCAGAACGCATTAATTCAAGTTTAAAAAATCATGCTTTGGTAAGGATTTCTCTCATGTAATTTGGGAAAGAACACTATTTAAAGTCGAAGATTACCCCCAATTTTGAAAATACTGATAACAAAAACAACTCACCTTATCAGAGTCTTAAAAATACCCAATTGTGATTCAGAACACATTTTTAAAAATTCCTTCATGTGATTTGGGCCGTGTTGCCAAGTTTAGCATTTATGGCTCCTCCCTGATTGCTCTTCAGAAGGTAGTGGTGACCCTAATTCTCACTGACTTCAATTCTACTAGGGCTTCTTAATGCGTCACTCTGTCAAATGTTGGCTTGATGTCAAGGGTAGTCGCTCCCACTTCACCTCTAGAATCCAGTTCTTTTGTCCATGTTTGGATCAAGGTTTTATTGATGTTTGGAGCCAAGTGATCTCTAGCATGTGTATACAACTTTTTCCTCCTTTATTTAGTGTTTGTGTCATGATGTTACTGTAAAACAGAACCACTATAAATAAGCATTATTGCTCCATTTTGCTTAATAAGCATGTAGTGACTGTTTCAAATCAATGTTCCTCAGTATGGACACGAACCTTATGTACCACCTTCGCTGACAATGGTCATTATGGAAAATCAGAAAAACACAGAATTAAATATTTCCCTCATCAACCTTGTAGAACACATCATAAATGGGGATTCAGAGGAGTGAATACAATAATTTAATTGGAAGTGGATATTTCAGATGATGGTTCTGTTCTGTTTCAATGTTGCTGTCATGGTCTCTCCCTGTTGAGCTTTGTAATCACTCAGTACCAGTGTATTATTTACAAAGGTGAAATAGAAGAGTTGGTTGTTCCTTTTGATCCCCAAATTTAACCGGTTTAATCATAGGGTTTTGATTTTGGGCTTTTGGACACCTAACAGGTGGAGTACATCGGAGGTCTGGCCATTCAACCAGCGAAGAGGTCTTTGGAGCCATTTTAATGTCTGTGCCTCAGGCCCTACTTAAATGAGTCACAACCTGCCCACAACGAACAAGTGACTTGGTGCCACTTGCCAAATTCAGGCTGGTTCAAAGATAATTCCAAGAATGGAGGAAGGGCAGAGGTCACAATTGATGAGTTGCCAGAGGTCTATATCAAGCCCTGAGAAGCAATTTGGATATCAAAATGGACCTACCACTTAAAACTTCTGCCACTTAGTGTTAGGTCCATTAAAAAATGTCTGTGGACATAGCACTGGCATTAACAGGATGCTAAATCTGCCAGTGCCATTTTCAGGCCATTACTAACTGTCCTATTAGCATGGATATCGGTAAGTCAAAATGTAGTTTAATAGTTTAAATCCAATGAATGTTTTGTTTCTTGTCAACACAATATGGAAGAGTCACAATTTGTGTCTCTAAGAAAATCTAATGAACTAACAACCTTCACTTTCTTCTTGTATCTGGTGAATGAGTATACAAAAGGAAATCAAGAGGCTTTACCATCAGTGATAATTATCCTTAGAGTTCACTGTCACTTAGTAATTAGGGTTATTCTAAATAAAAAATTAAAGTTCTTGATTGTTTGTTTAAAAGTTGCTGAAGTAGATTTTTGATACCTGAAATTATAATTATTTTAATTGGATGCATATGTAATTCAGTCTGAAGCAACTATCTCATAACAATTATACAACAAACCATACTGATTCCATATTTAACTACAGACTAAATTTCATGATAGTTCATTGATGATTTGCAGCCTAAGAAATTTAACCATAGATTGAGAAAAGTGCTCACACTTTTAAAAATTTGTTAATGCTATTATGCCAAAGATCTAAAGTTACATTTGTCACAAAAAGCAACTTCATTCACCTATTGATTATGCTAATTGAGACTGCAATTAACACTGGCATTCCGCATTAATGTAAAGCCATTAATTGCAAAAGTAATACTACAAACCAAGAATAAAAAAGTAAAAAAAGAACTTGCATTTATATGGTGCCTATACAACCTCCCAAAGTGCTTTATAGCCAATAAAATACATTTGAATTGTAGTTACTGTTGTAATGAAGGAAAGCACAACAACCAAATTGTTTACAGCAAGGTACCAAAAATAGCAATAAGATAACCACAAGATAATCTGTGGGATAATTATTGACAAGGAGTCCCCAGTTCTTCTTCAGATAGTGACCTGAGATCTTTTACATCCATCTGAGAACATTTGAGGTCTTGGTTTCATGTCCCATCCAAAAGGCAGCACTCCCTCAGTACTGCACTAGAATGTCAGCCTAGATTCTGTGCTCAAGTCTCTGACAAGGGACTTGAATCCATAACCTTCTGATTCAGAGGTGAGAGTGCTACTAACTGAGCCATGGTTGAGCCCCTAATCTGACTGCATAGGGGTATAGAGCTCCCAACCAGCAACTTAACTAATACTCTTTTAATAAATGCCCAGGTTGAATATCCTGGTTGCTTTATTTATTTAATATGGAGTCTTTTTAATAAGAACAAAATAACCTTACTGCCTGATCTTTCCTAAAAGCTGTAAATAGACACCAGGGGAGCCATGTACTGGCATGTAAGCACGTTTACACAGAGCTCTCTTCTGGGAGCCAAAAGCCAAGCTGAAACCTGCAGTATTACTCAGATCTTTTCTGCTGCACTTCACATTGTAATCCTCAGTGTGTGCCTGGGTAATATCAAATGGGATTAGCCTTACAACCTGTGAATGCTTTAAGATAGTTGTGAAGAATTTCCTCTTCAGTCATTTGGAACATTCCATAATTCCCAATTTAATATTCTCATCATACAACCAGTGTGGAAATAGTTTTAAAATAATTTAAGATGTTTTTCTTTATTGGAGATTATTACAAGCATATGAACTCCTCTCTTCAGATACAACACAGCACTTTTCTGGAAATTCACATGAGTATTAAATTCATTGCATTGTCTCATCCCTAATATTATTTCAATCTTGAACAAGTTCTAACATGAGTGTGGATAGTTAGTTTCATGACACTGGAGACAGACAAAAAAAATGGACATGTTGGCAAATATACTCCCAAATGCAACAAGAAAAGTGGCTTTCAATTTCAGAAAGTAAGGTGTAGATATTATTCTGAAATAGGCAATTTATAAATATGTATAAATAGTCAAGGAGAGAAGAACAGTTCATGTTACTATGTCAGCTAATTTCCATCAGATTGGAGTGTGATGTTTCGCAATATAAAACACCTGTTGTGCAGCTCAGTAGGACGCTGGGATATGATTGTCAGCTCATGAGAAATGAAGAGTGCACAAATTATATAACTCAGAAAAAATAATGGGTTTCTTTACAAGGTGGATAAAAAAAATTAGATGCCAGTGGCAAATAGGTAATTCAGTATGTGTATTTAAAATCATATAAAATGTATTTTATTATATTTAATAATGATTTTATGATGGAATTTGGTGCTTAAATTTCCCCCAGCAATGTGAGCTGGCTTTCTGCTCTCTTCCAAGAGAGGCCATCAAAATAATTTAACCTGTTACAGTACTAAGGATAATATTTTACACTTAGTATCAGGAAGTTAGCTCTGTGATGAGATAGGATTTCACGAATGTAGTATATTTTAGCCCTGTCAACAAATAGTTATACATGAAACCGTTGGGGATTTTAAGAGCAGCAGAGTAAGAAAGTGTGGAATTGAGCAAAATAATATTATTTTGTTTTTATCTACAATTGATGTTTAAATTAACATACCTAGAAAAAAATTAGAAAGTATTTTCTTTTCAAATGAGCTACCCAAAAGTATCCAAAATTGAGATGATAAACAAAGTTACCAATGGAACAATCCAGAATATGCCATTTAAATTTTGCAGAACCAGAAACAGCACAACTAACAGAACAGAAAGACTGCTAATTTATAGAAAAATGCGCACTTCACTTTAAAAAAAGCAATGTGGAGAAGAGAATAGACAATCTGCATTAGAGTAAGATGAAGTCAAGAGGGTCAGGTGACCTCCTTCCTTGTGTGCAAATATACATGAAACTCCGCAAAGCTGGAAGTAGCCTGCTTGTCTGGTCAGGACATTAAAATGTAAGTGACCTTTTGGACATTCCTTTAAGAAGATATGAAAAATGCAACAGATCTCTCCTGTGGACTGAACAGCTACTATTGCCTAAATGTCTACAGAAACTGATACACAATGACCACACAGACTTAGTGGCTGCAGAATGAAATTCCACAGAATGGGCATGAAGATTGTTGATCATAAGAAGATGCAAATGGCAAATGTTGCGGTTAGTCAAGAGGTGGGAAAAAAGTGGGAACCATCCTATCAATTTTCACCTGTCCATAACAGCAATTACATAAGAATGTTAATCGCTCCTGGAATCTAACTGGTTAGAAATAATTCATTGTTATTTTTGTACCTGCAAAACCATATTTATGTAACATTATGATTTTGACATTAACAACATACATTTGTATTGTCTTATAGGGTCTATGACGGTTCTGCAGTAATCATCGTGCTTAATGACCATGAAAAGTTCAAGTTTACTCAAGGTGGAAGCACATATGTGTAACCTGTCCAAGGCAGTTTACTGATAAAAATATCACAAGCAGATAATTGAGATGAAATTGGACATAAAACAGAACTACTGACTATTTTAGGACATGCCCAATATTGAGTTTTATTGAGGTAAACAGAATTGAATTCTGGATAGGGTCTATAGCAGACAATGCCATGTGCAACTTTGTTCCAAAGGTGTTTCTCATACTCAATCAATTGCAACAGCAGTGTATGTTTATAGTAATCAAGGCCAAATAACCATTGCAAATAGTAACAATAGCATGTAACAAACTCCTCAGTGCCCACTGAATACTTATTTCCATCAGATACAAGAAGTCACAGGTCAACAGTACTGTTGGTTAGTACCAATGCGAAACATTAAGTACCTTCCATAATGCCATTTGACAATTCGTCTTTCAAAAAATAACAAATTATTTACAGCTTATCAATTATATTCCAATAAAGGAAACAACTAGAAAAACACAGATTTCCACAATTCAGCAGAAACTCTTGGGAGTGAATTATCCTTCAGGGAGCTGGCCACTGAAATGAGCAATGAATGACTCCAGTGAGAGGCCTGGTCCATTTTAAAGGCTGGGTCACATTTGCATTAGGACAGTTCACTGGAGCTGGAGGTCGATTGCTCTGGGCCTGCCTGCCAGCTTCGGGCCACCAGAATTTTAGGGAAAAGGGAACGGAAAAAATAATAAAAGGGAGAGGTCTGTGACAGGTGGAGGTAGAAGTGATTGAATGATGGAAGTGATGATGGTGAAGGCAAATGGAAGTGGAAAAAAAGAAAATTTTAAAATATGGGCTCGGGGAAAGCTAAACAGTTATTGCATACTGGCAGAGGAGGGGAGAACAATGGAAAATCTGTCAAAGAAACAAAAGTTCCCGTGGCTGAGAAGTGTAGCAGAGGAAAGGCAGATCATTATAGGTTGTCTTATAAGTTCCTACAGCTGCCCTTTAATTTTTAAATTTAGTTTTCTAAATTTTATGTTCTGCAACATGAATTATTTGCATATTACAATGGATCTGCATGTGTAGAGGGTGCTCAAAAAGTTCTTTAACCTTCTCATTTGCTCCCATCTCTTTCAAAAGTATACAGATTATGCTAGAAATTTCTTCTATAAGTCCTAGCAATGCTCAATCAATTGGCAATTCTTCCTGGGTAACCCTGGATGACAGTGAGTGCCAGCAGTATATTCTGACTATGCAGGTTCAGTGCACTGAATATCATCCTGTCTTCAATTCCATAAAAAGAAGTGCAAGATCTAATTAGAAGTATTTTGACTAAGTAGAAATAGAAACAAAGTACTACAATTATTTACTTTACCACAAAAGAACAGTCAGGGGACTTGTTATAATGGCAGAAGTCAAACCGATGCATTTGTGCAAGTAAGAAACATTTTTAAAAATAACAAGTAATTAAAATTGACTCCATGAGTCCAAACTCCATAAATGATAAATGGTTACTGCCATGCCTATTGATATTTTTAGCATTGTGTGCTTATAAAATATTTAGCCATGCGGTAAAAATATGTCCTTATATAAATTTTTTTAAAGTTTTGTTTAAAAGAGGAAAAAATAAAATTGTCTCTGGGCTACTAAAGATGATTGCTGAATAACACTTTGCTTTTGATACTAAAGGGAAACTGATCACCACAAAAACCTGCAGAAGTGAGTCACACCATAGATAATGGTTAAAGGCAATGTTGAACAACTCCTGAGCTGTATTTCATGGGTGATAAGAAATTGCTGCAAAGTTGTGATACCAATTAATGAAACTATAAATCTTGAAGGAAGCTCGCTCTTTGCCTCACTGCAGGTTCCAGCCTTCCTCCTCCATGTCCTGATCCTGAGAACGTGTTACTCCACTACCCGAGACAACAAGATGTCTGCAAGGGCTCAGCAAGCCTCAAACCATGAACTAACCCCAAATATATATAAATCTTTATCTTAAAGATTTATATTACAAGTCTTTCCTTTAATACGGGTATGTGTTTTGGAGTCAGAAATTCTCTTTTCCTTACTAAAATAATGATAAACATCTTACACTTCCTTCGCTAGTAATCAGGTGTGAACTATTGATACTTTCTCACTTGAGTTCCACATTTTTCTGGTATGAAATAAATAATATTTTTATTATTATAAGAGCATATTTAAAGTCTGGAGCTTCTTATTAAGACAACAAGCTGCTAAATTAAATCTAAAATTTTGCTTGTATGAGGATAAAAATGAATTTCTCCAAATTAAATAAAGAATAAAATCACACTATACGTTTTGCCCTATACCTATTCTCATTTTTATTACTAAATTACACCATGTTGTATCTTTCAGAAACACTTAATGTACATATGGATCATATATTTTCCTTGGTACACCATTCTGATTCAACCAACTGTAAAGGGCTTGCTATACTGTGGATAACAGCAAATTGCATGAGAGTGAATCCCCAAAAGTGTTATGGAATTGTACATCATATACAACCCTCCTAATCCAACTCTTATCAAATTAGATGGTGCTGAGATTGCACAACAAGTATGCATTAAATTAGGAGGAATCTATTCAAAGTCATCTCAATTGGGATTACCAAGTGCATGAAATGTTTATGAGAGCAAATGGAAAACTCCACAAGCTAGGTCTTTTCAAGCATATCTCAAACTAACTGATTCAATGTTTTTAATAGTTACATAAGACCCATTGTTGAATACATGTGGAATGCTGGACTTAGCAAAAAGCAAGTGAACAACCTCGATAGCATCCAGAAAGGAGCATTGAAACTGATCCTAGGTAACACATACCAAAACTACTCTGACACAATCAAACAACTCAATATGTCTTCCCTTGCTGAAAGGCAGAAAAAAACTGTCTAGTTTGCTAGAAATCTCTTGAACTCCACCTCCCATTGCCACTATCTCTTACTACAACTACACAAAAGTAAATCTGCAATGAAATTAAGGTGAAAAGACACCATTCTGCAAAAAAGGCATGGAACAAATAGACTACCAGACAGCCCAACCCCGGACTTCATATAACTCATAAATAGTATGTAAATGATTGAGACTTTAATAAATTCAACCTGACATTATTTATGGACTTTAGCACAAAATACAGTGTAGTGGATCTTTCATTTTTATTCTGTAAATGAAAGAGACCTGCATTTGGCAACATATTTATATACTTAAATGTTCATAAATTGTGCAATCATTTTATTATTTTATGCTTTATTTTAATGATTGCCTATAACTATGTTATTAATTATTCTGACTTGTTTTATTTGTATTGTCATCATAGTTCAGCACCTCCGCAATGATGATTTTTCAAGAAACCAATTGTGTTTATGTCTATGTTTGCTCAGAACCTTCTATGTACATGAATGAAAGTCAATCACCCATTCTCTAAGATCACTGAATTTCCGAGTTTCCATTCCTCCATGATGAATGAACAGCATCTTCTCAATGATTAATATCTTACAGACTGTTACTTCGCACCACAGGTAAAATCAACCTGTTGATTTGCGGCTTATATGCAATTCTATCTTTCCACAGAAGCCATAATCCATTCATCGGTTGACATAATGCATTCTGATTTACACGTTTTGAATATATTTAAAGATTTGTTGAAAACAAATATTAAAATGAAGACCGCAGGATATGCAGTAAAATGATGTGAACATGAAACGCACTGTTCTTCGGCGTTCTGGAATGGAGAAAGTATGGGATGCGCCATACGGATCTGGCTGTCTTTGAATTAAAATAAACATTAGAAAACCTTAAAATACCAAAATATCTCCAAGATAATATTTAAAACAATTCTACATATTTAGGAATCAAAACCACAGTTAAATTATTTATCATTTGGAAAGTAGTACGATCATATCCAATCTCGCTGCTCAGAAAGGTGTCCAATATTGTCATTCCACCAGTTCCTCAATCGTCATGCAGATTCAACACCTTGGAGAGCGCCTGGTGCTGATTCGCTGTGCAGCCACCTCAACCGCTGAATTTAAATGGCATTTTCTGTTTCACTACACAAATGTACGGAAAGGTGGCTTTCATTCGCCACATTTTCTCTCCCATTCCTTTCTTCCCTCTCTCATTGGCATTGACCTCAAACCCTATCCCATCCCCACTAATGGCTCGCTTTCCTTCTCTCATCGTTTACCCCCATCATCTCTGAACCTCCCCATTCTTCTGCAGCCCCTTCGCCTTTATTGTTTTCAAGTGTTTCAACACGTTTCTTTTCTAAATGTACACAGCGGATCTCCTTTCATTGACGGAAGCTGCCGCCCCAGACAATATTAATGTTGCCATTGTTTACCTCGAAGTATTTGTTGAGTGAGTGAAATGCAAGTCAGGGTGTGCAGTACATTCCGATCCCTGAGCAGCGGCGCTGAGAAAGTTTGTGACTGCTCACGGTTCAATGGTGCTGTGAACACAGCTGGAATCAAGCGCTTAGGATCCCTCTGGGTTCCATGTGGAGATGCGCAAGGAATAACGATGAGCCTAATTGAAATTCTCATTAATGTAGAGGCTCCTGAACCGACGGTGGATGTGGCTCATCATATTTATTGTTCTAAAGTTATCCAACAGTGCATCACCATCTAATTAGGTACAAGTAAAACAAAACAGGAAGAAATATAAAACGATTATTCGCTGCCACCCCCCCCCCCCCCATTTGAATTTCGAGAATACATATACGGATATACTGTTGAGAGGAGACATCACATGGTCTAATCGAATTGAAGGAACTTAAAGGAGTTAACAGCGCAACATGTAATATTATTTCTCGACAAATGACATTTGTTCTGTCCTTTGGGATACCAAATTCCACTTTGAGGATGTGTCTGAGTTGCACCTTCTAAGATATTCTCGTCTTACAGTTACAAAGTACACAATTGCGATTTGCAAGCACTGCACGTCAGTTGTATGGCAGACCGCCGGGATGCCCCCGTTAATTCTTTGAATAAATATGACCGCAGCACTGGTAACTAGTCGGACTTAACCAAGTCTTCGGTTAAGTAGTAGCTTACTCCACACGGCCCACTGTCCCGGAAGACCCTTCCCACAAAGGGGTCAATGGGAACACGGATCTTCAGCCAGTTCTACAGTCATTTACATGCACCACTTGTCCGCACTTCATCACTGCGGAAAATCACCAGCACCTTTCTCCGCCCAGATGGCTAAGCAACAAGACCTTGGGAAGCAACGTTTTTTTTTGGCCCGGCACATCACCAACAATTCCAAACAACAGCTCCCGAGGAATCCCGATGCACACTTGCTACCAACAAACACCCGTCGCCATGCCAACTGCAAGATCCTCCAACTCTCTCAACTCCAATGCCGCCAGTCAACAAATAAAATAAAGTCAACGCTCTTACCTTGCAGTCCTCAATGCAACTTTTCACGGAGTATTCTCCCGATTGCAAATACTTCTGGAACAAGACCTGGAACTCGTCGTATTTCTCCTGGGCGTGCTGGTCTAACCGCTGATAAGTCTCAACACATTGAAGGCAGACCTTGGCATCTCCATCCATTACCACGTCCAGGTCGCAATTCGAGCCCTCTGGTGTAGGCATCCCGGTAAACAGTTCCGAAAGGGTATAAGATTCACAAAAGGAAAGGTGGAAATTGCCGAAAGACAGCGGAGAGGTGCCGTCGCTTGCTTCCCCACTCACGCTTCTACAGACAGACTCTGCATCTTCAACAATAAACCACTGCCCAGATAGACAATGTGGGGAGCACGTTTCTAGTTGCCACCCAGGTCTGCTAGTAGTATTATCTATAAAAATAGTATGTTTGTCACTGCTGATGGTTTTCCTTGTCTGTTCAGGTCTATGGGATACGGGGGAAAGTAAATGCTTTGCTGCTGTTAGCTCCTCGCCCATGTCTGCCAAGGTGCCTCGCTCCTGGTCTCTGGTCCTGGTCAGATTTGCCTCTGCACACAGCCACAAGTGATCAGAGAGCAGGACCGTGAAAAACAAGAGAGCTGCTAAAGACAGTCGCCATTTCTGGGCCCGTTCTGAATCTGTGCAGGGCTTGTCGTTCTGACGGGGGGCATACCAAATTTTTAATCCGTCATCTTGCTGCCGACACATCCAAGCGCCCTTGGTCATATTGTGGGAAAGTGCAGCTCCGGCCGATTCCACAATGAGTGCTCCCTTGCCCCAATATACATTGACCGGGATTGTCTCGCTGCTTCCGTGTGGCTGCTATTCTCTCGGACGTTTGCTCAGGTTGAATCTGCCTCTCACTCTCAGCAAATGGTCAACTGTTGCCACCCAATCGGCGGGAGTAAGCAGATGAAAGCAGGGGCTGTCATATCAGACTTAGCCATGACTCTCTGGAGGAAAACCTACTTTTCGGTGACAACATTCTCCTGACGACGTCGAGCTCCTCTCTCCTCTCTCGGCTCCACTCTCTGCAAGATTCAGATCATAACACATCCCAGCTTCACACATCCAACCCCATGAGCATCTCATCAAAGGAACCACTAAATGCGCCAGGGGAAAAAAAAGTTCAACTATTGCCTCTGCTCCCGGCAAAATGTCGCTGGCTCTCGCGTTTGCATCCCCACAGATCTCTTAGCTGGATGTTAAGTTGCGGCCATCTTCGCCTAGAAACACCTATTATTATTTTTTTGGGGGGGGTGGGGGCGCTTGAAGAGGACGGTGGTTTGCGTCATCTCCAGTTCCGAGATCTCTCCATTTGACACATCCAGCAGCCTGTTCTTAAAAGTGGAAAGAGAGAGTGGGAGAGGGGAGGCACACACACACACACACGCACAGAAAACCAACTCAGTGTCCATTTACATCAACATCTACTTGTTAACCCAGGTTAGTTGAAATGATGTTCAGGGTCCAGTAAACGCGAAATGAGCTGCGATTTGATATTCTCATAACATTGCCGAGTGAAGTTTCGAACAGCTAAACGTGTACACAAAGTGCCATTTCGGATTCTTCCTTCACCCAGTCATGAAGGTGTTTGCGACGTGTCAAGCGGCGATGAGGCACCATACTGCTCAGCCGTTGGAAAGGTACATTGAACGCTTTGCAGCGGCATTTAGAGCGAGAGGGTCCTGTAGGAATGCACTGGAGCCCTCAGTGCTGCGCTGCGCAATGGACGGGAAACAACTGCAAAAACATAATTCTGCACCGTGAACCCGTGAGAACACACTGAAGCCAAACTCAAACCTCATAAAGCCGCCAGTTGCTGTATAAAACCGTGCTGCAGTGCATGTTCCTACTGCAGTATGTATCTGTGAAGCCGCCTGTTCGGTGTCTGCTTTTGACAGGACAATTGAGTTGACTAAGTCACCCTAAACCGAAACAACAGTTGTTGCAAAATGTGATCTAATAACAGGGGGTGCGGGGCTGGGGGAGGTTAGCTGCATTCCAACGTCTGTTGTTGTTGCTGAAGACGTGTGGCTGAGATCCATTCTTATAGTGCTGCTTAGTGTTATCTCAGAACTTGTAACTGCCATGCTTGGCTGATTTGTATTCCTTTCCAGTCGGAGAAGCAGTGACGAGTGCAAACGAAAGAAAAAAAACAATAACTCAGCTCCCGCGTTATAACAACCCGAAGCTGTAGCCTCGACATCTGAAACTATCGTCGCATCTTTTGCGGCGGTGGTTTGAGTAATGGGAATAACGTCGACCAAGACGTGTGTAAACAGCGTGAGGATGGCGTGACATTAATGATCGCTGTTCCTTGAAGGAATCACTTGATCTGCAGCAGGAAAGCGAGGGGAATCCTAAGAAACATGGCTGGGATTTCACACCATGCCAGCTTGATTAGACTGCAAGCATGTGGAATTTGAGGAGTTAAAGATTATGACGGGGCAAGACATTTATGATGGAACAACTGTTTTAAGCTTTTTAAAAATGCGGTTCAGGGACCTTTCACGACACGAGAAAGCCCCAAAGCCCTTTAAAACCAATTTTAAAGCTCGTTTAAAGTGTTGTTACAAAAGCCAACACCCAATTAACACACAGCGAGGTCCGACAAACAACAGAGGTAAATGTATTTTTAGTTATCATGTTTGAAGAATAAATGTTCCCCAGGACACCAAGGAGCATTTGCCTATCCTTTGAATACTGTCCTGGGATTTTATTCTTCTAGCTTTTTAACCTCTGGTGCTAATGACAGCATCTCCGACAGTGCAGCCCAACCCCAGTACTCCATTGAAGAGTCAGCCTACATTTTGGGCTCAAATCTCTGAAGTGGTACTTGAATCCACCACCTCCTAAATTCAAGGTGGGAGTAGCATACAGTTGATCAGTTGGGGAATGAAATCAGTGATGAACTTGTAAGAATTGTGCAATACGCTATCTCAGATTGTCCAGGGTATTACCTGTGCAGTATGACTATCGTCTAATGAAACACTCACCACAATTTCTGTTTGGTACAAACACCTTGTAATTATGTACATAGGATATACAGCACAGAAACAGGCCATTCAGCCCAACCAGTCAATGCTAGTGTTTATACTTCACTTGTGCCTGCTCCCATCATTTCTCATTAAATTTACTGTTCTATCCCTCTATTCCCTTCTTTCATATTTTTGTCTACTTTTCCCTTAAATGCATAATACTTCAACCACTCCCCGTGATAGTGAGTTCCACTTTCATACCATTCTTTGGGTAAAGAATTGTCTTCTGAATTCCCTATTGCACTTCTTGGTGACTATCTTATATTGATGGCCTCTAGTCATGCTCTTCTCCACAAGAGGAAATAACTTCTCTGATCCACTCTGTCAAAGCCTTTCATAATTTTAAATGTCTCTATTAGGTCGGCCCTTAGCATTCTTTTTTTCAAGAGAAAAGAGGCCCAGCCTTTCAATCCTTTTCTGATATGAGGCCCACACATTTCTGTCAATCTTCTCTGCACCCTCTCCAGTTCCTCTGTAGAATTTTTTATAAGATGGCAATGATAACTGCATTGAATACTTACTCTACGTGTGGCCTAACCAAGGATGAATACAGGTTTAGCATAACTTCCCAACTTTTCAATGCTATCCCTCTAGAGATAAAGCTTAGAGCTTGGTTTGCTTTTCTTATGGTCTTGCTAACTTGTGTCACAATCTTTAGTGATTGATGTAATTGTATTGGAGATCCCTTTTGTTCCTCCACCCCCATCTAGACTTGAACCCTCTGAGTAATAAATGACCTCCCTATTCTTCCTACCAAAATGTACTACCTCACATTTATCTGTGTCAAACTTCATTTGTCAATTATTTGCCCATTCTGCAAGTTTACTAAAGTCCTACAGCAATATGTAGCAGTCCCCCTCAGTATTGACCATACATTCACCCCTCCCCACCCTGCAAATTTAGAAATTGTGTTTTTGATTCCAAAGTCCAAACTATTGATATAATTTGTGAACATCAGTGGTCCAGAGCACTGATCCTTGTAGAACACCACTTCCTACCACTCTGAATAACTGCCTTTTATTCCCACTCTCTGCATTCTGGCTTGAAACAAGCTGGCAAGCCATTCTGCCACTTGCCCCCTGACTCCAGATGCTCTGACCTTATTCATTTGTCTGTTATGGGGCACCTTCTTAAAGGCTATTTGAAAAAAATCCAGATAAATAATATCTATTGCATGACCATTGTCAACTCTCTCTCTCTCTCTCTCTGTTGCCTCCTTAAAGATCAAGGTTGGTCAAGCAAGTTTTTTTTCTTTTAAAATCCATGCTGACTGTTCATTATTGTATTTCTCATTTCTAGATGTCCTTTTGTTCTATACTTTAGAAAGGGTTCCATTATTTTTCCACCAGCTGACTGTTCTATAAATTCCCTGGACATGTTCTGTTCTCCTTCTTAAATACACAATCGGCATACTTTTGCTGCACCTATATTTAAAGGCACACCCTACAATCGTGCGGGTTTCTGTTAAGAAAGTAAAATAGCATTCTGCTTTCAAGAAGGCAGATAGTTTAAAGAGAGAGAGAAAACACCATGTCCTCGATGTGTATCCCACAGAAATACAGGGACGCTGAGAATCCCAAGGAGGAAAGTGCAACAGTCGCTTGACGGCAGAAGCAAAAATTCGACTCAATGGAACAAAGTGGATGTACTTACATCACAGGGAGCAGCGTTTCAAGGATGCAGCTCACCACCACCTTCTCAATGGCAATTAAGGATGGGCAATAAATGCTGGCCTAACCAGCGAAGCCCACATCCCGTAAATGAATTTTAAAAAGTGGTGTGTCAAATGCACGGAAAGTATTAAACGCGCCGTCTACACAGCCCAACGAACCTCAAATTAAAACAGCAAGGAATAGTGGTGAGGGGTATCGGTAAAATAAGTCATATGGCAGTTCAATATTAGAGAACTGTTTTCTGTATAATCCTTAAAACACGTTCAACATCTCGGAATCATACATTTTGTCCACAGTGGAGAGGATTGCGAGATGCAGTCCAATTTATGGATTGCTGGTACTACCAGTGTTCAGTTTTCGGACGATGTTAAAATGGTTTGAGGCCAGCAGCAAACATCCCACCATCACCATGGGGCTAACATCCAGAAAGAGTAAATGCAAATTCACCCAACTAAAAGTAAAGTGACTCCTACATTTACTAACCCCCGAGAAACGACAAAGTCACAGTAGGCGGTTAGAATAATCGTTCTTGAAGCGTCCAGGATTCGATTCAAACATGTTCTCTTAAAAAAGCCTCGCCGAATTGAACAGCACATGGTTTTCCAAGCAGGTGTAGAAAAACGGAAATGTGGAACAGGCAACGTCATCCTATAAACTGTTGAGGCTAAAATCGCAACTGAATAAACATTAAGGGACCAGAAAGTTTAATTTGCAGGTAGATTGTCTACCTGCAAACTGAAACGCAAGCTTTCCAGGAAAGTACAGTAGTTGCTTAACATCACCCTCTAGTGGTTAGAATACTATACAGAGTTAAAACCAATGTAGAAGGCAATTCATTATTTATTTTGTGATTAATACAGAAGAATGCAATAATGATATAAGTTAGGTTATGCAGTTATTTGTATATTGAATAAGCGTAGAAAGGTTTAAGGACCTTGTGGAGAGAGAGGACATAGTTGAAGTATCAAATGAGTACTTTATATCTGTCTTCACTCAAAAAGATATACCTGATTTTAACTCTGTGCAAATTGAATGGGTTTTGAGTGAATTAAAATTTGACCCATGTGCTTCCAGAGGCATTTAATAAGGTCTCCACGAGAAATTGTTAGCTAAAATTAAAGTTCATGGAATTGAATAAAAATTACTGACCTGATCAGATTATTGATGAGGAGGCAGAAGGCAGAGAGTAGGGATAATGGATATTTAGTCTGATTGGAAGGAAGTAATGTGTGGTATCCCACAAAGATCTGTATTAGTCTCTCAACTATTAATGACTTAGATAACAGTGGAGAACTATCCATTCAAGTTTTTCATTGCCACAAAGATTGGTGGTATAGTCAGTTGTGTGGACAGGAGCATAACATTTCCAAAGAGACATTGATAAATTAAATAATTGGGGAAAAAAACTGTGGCAGATGGATTTCCATGCAGGAAAATGTGAGTTCATCCATTTTGTTTGAAGAGGGGATCGATTGAGTATTATTTAAATAGTGAAAAGCTATGAAAAATGGAGGTCCAAGGAATTTTAGGGGTCAATGTACACAAATCATTAAATATAGTAGTTAAGTACAAAAATAATTTAAAATAGTAACAGAATATAAACCTTTATAACAATAGGGTTATAATATAAAGGGGAGGAAGGTTTGTCATGTCTAGACAAGGCCCTGGTTAGACCACATCCGGAATACTGTTTACAGTGCTGTGCACCACATCTGAAATCAGAAATGTTAGCCTTGGAAGGAGTTCTGTGGAGATTCACCAGAATGTTACCAGGCTCCAAAGCTTAGAATATGAGGAAAGATGACACAAACTTGTATTTCATGGGTTACAGAAGGTTAAGGGGTGATTTTATTGAGGTTATTTGCATTTTGAAAGGAATTGAGTTGGAAGATAAACATTTCCTGCTTGCGGGTGTTTAGGGCAAGGATTCATTTTGGAAGGAAGAATGAGGAGAGGCAACATAAACTGAATGATACAATGTTAAAGGGGATGCAGGAAAAAAGTGACCTGGTGGTGTTCACCCACAAGTTTTTGAAGTTGACAGGACAAGTTGGGAAGGCTGTTAAAAAAGAACACAGCAGCTTTGGCTTTATAAATGAAGGCATAGAGTACAAAAGCAATGAAAGTATCTACAACTTTATGGCACGCCACTCAGGCCCCAGCTAGAACATATGGCTAGTTGTGGGCACCTTGAAGGATACCATGGGCAGAATTTCACCCTTGTCGGGTGGGCTTGGCGGGGGCAGGTGGGGGCGGTCGGAGAGCTGACTGCCGCCCGCGATCGGGGACTGAAGGCGATTTCATGCTGGTGGGCCAGTTAAAGCCTGCCCAGTCTGAAACACGAGCAGCAGCGCTCAGCACTGCCTATGCAGGCAGGAGGGGAATGCAAGCGGGGCAAACACAAACTTTGCGCATGCACGCAATTACATGCTTGCAAATCTCCCTGAGGCACAGAGCTGCCTCAGAGAGATGAACAGATTTTTAAAAAATAATAAAGATTATATAAATATTATAAAACATGTCTCCTCATGTGACTCTATCACATGAGCAGGGACATGTTATCAATTAAACTTAAAAATTTTAATTTATTTTTATTTGCCTTTGGAAACCTCATCCCGCTCGTGGATGAAGTTTCCAAAAAAATGTAAAGGCCACTCGGCCTTTGTGCCTGCCTGCCAACCGTAAGGTTGGACGGGCAACAAAATTTTCTTTTAATTAACTTTTTAATGGCCTTAATAGACCTTTTAAATGGCCGACTCCGTTGCGTGCCCGCTAACTGAAATACCCGACGAATGAGTGATGACGTCAGGAAGCTCCCCCAATGTCATTGTGCATCATTTCATGTTCGGTCGGGACGGGCGTGCGCCTGCCCACCAAGCGAAAAAAAATTCCCCACAGCCTTAGAGACAGGGCAGGGGAAATTTATTTGAATAGTAACCGGGATAAAAAATTTCAGCATATGGGGATTGAAGCTTGTTCTCCTTACGGTAGATAAGGTAAGGGGAGATTTGATAAAGGTGTTTAAAATCTTGAAATGTTTTGATGGAGTAAAAAAGGAGAAATAGTTTCCAGTAGCAGAATAGTTTGGTAACCAGAGGACATGGATTTATGATAATTAGCAAAAAACAAAACACACGCTAGATGAGGAGATATGATAATGAGCATGGGTGATGGAAGCTACTTCAATAATAACATTATTAATAAAATTAAAATTAATTAATATCATTATAAAGGGAATTTGATAAATATTTGCTGGGAAAAACTTGTAGAGCTATGTGGAAAGAGTGGGAGAGTGGAACAAATTGGATAGCTCCTTCAAAGAGCCTGCACAGGTGCAATAAGGTGGATGACCTCCTTCTGTGCTGTTCATTCATATGATTCTATAATTTGGTAAGTGCTTCCTTTAAATTGGGTTTCAGTTTTGGCAGCTAAGCACAGGATTCTCAAATGCCATAAGGATTATTGACCTAGTGACGGAAGTCTGATATGGTATTAACTTTCCCTCGTTTCCTTCTTCCCAGATTTGGGTAGAAGAGACACAGTTTGAAATGAATTATGTAATTATAGAATGGCTACAGCACAGGATGAGGCTATTCAGCCTTTTGTGTCTGTACCGACTCTCAATAAGAGAAACTCAGCTTGTCCCATTTCCCCATCTTTTTCCCGTAGCCCTGCATTTTTTTTTCTTTTCAGATAATTATCCTATTCCCATTCAAAAGCCATGATTGGATCTATCACCACCACACTCTCAAGCAGTGCATTCCAGATCCTAACCACTCGCACTGTAAGAAAAGGTTTTCCTCATGTCACCTCTGATTCTTTTACTAATCACCTTAAATTAGCATCATCAAGTTCGTGGCCCTTTTAAAATGGAACAGTTTCTCCCTATTTGCTCTGTCTAGATCCCTCATGATTTTGAATACTTCTGTCACATCTCTTCTCAGTTTTCTCTTTTAAGGACAACAGACCCAGCTCTGCCAATTTATTCATGTAGCTAAGGTCTCTCATTCCCAGAACCATTCTCATTAATCTCGTCTGCACCCTCTTCAAGGCTTCTTAACTTTCCTAAAGTATGGTACCCAGAATTGCACACAATACTCCAGTTGAAACCGAACCAGTGTTGTATAAAGGTTCAGCAGATCCTCCTTGCTTTTGTACCCTATGCCTCTATTTATAACGTTCAGGATTCTAGATGCCTTATTAACCATTTTCTCAACATACGCTGTCATCGTCAATGGTTTTTGCACATATATTCCAGGCCCATCTATTTCTCCACCTCTTTATAATTGTGTCCTTTGGGTTATACTGCCTTTCCTTATTCTTACTACCAAATAAAGTACTTGACACTTGTCTGTATTAAATTTTATCTGCCACTTGTCAACCCATTCCACCAGTGTGTCTATGCCCTCTTGAAGTCTATAACTATCCACCTCACATTTCACAATACTTTCAAGTTTTGTGTCATCTATAGCTTTTGAAATTGTGCGCTTTACAGCCAAGTCTAGGCCAGTAATGTAGATCAGAAAGAGCAGTAGTTCTCATATCGATGTCTGGGGTACTCCACTTTATAAGTTGGTCCAATCCAAAAAAACATTCACCACTACTTTCTGTGTTCCTGTCACTTAGCCTATTTTGTATCTGTGCTACCACTGTCCCTTTTATACCTTGGGCTTTAACTTTCCTAACAAGCCTGTTACTAAATGTCTTTTGTAAGTCCAATTGGAAGACTAATTAATGTCCCCAATTATAACTATGTACCTCTCTGTAATCTCCTTGCAAATCTGTTGGACCAATCTAACTGCCTGATGCTCTACCTTTCTGGACAGCAGCAACCAGCAGGAAGAAGACAAAAGCAAAATACTATGGACGATGGAAACCTGAAATAAAAACAGAAAATGCTGGAAATAGTCAGCAGCTCTGGCAGCATCTGTAAGAGAGAAACAGAGTTTTTTAGCCAGTATGTAAAAAAGCCTGACAAGGGAGGGGGCAGTTCTGGATGTAATATTCAGAAATGAACCTGAGCAGGTGGAAGGCATATCAATAGGGGAGCATTTTGGAGATAGTGACCATAACTCAGTTAGATTTAGGATAGTTATAGAAAAGGATAAATTTAGGCCAGGAATAAAAGTTCTAAACTGGGGAAAGGCTAATTTTACTAAGATGAGAAATTATTTGGCCCAAGTGGACTGGGAGCAGCTACTTGCAGATAAAACTGTGTCAGAGCAGTGAGAGGCATTCAAGGAGGTAATAGCAAGAATGCAGGGCAAATATGTTCCTGTAAAGACAAAGTGGGGGTGGGGGGGATGGGGGAACCAAGTCCGGAGAACCCTGGGTGTCAAGGGACATAAAGTTTAGGATTAAGAATAAAAGAGAAGCTTATGGCAGATACCAAGGGCTCAATATAGCAGAGAACCTGGAGGAGCATAAAAAGTGCAGGGGGAACTTAAAAAGGAAATTTGGAAAGCTAAGAAAGTGCATGATAAAGCATTGGTGGGTAGAATAAAGGAAAACCCAAAGGGTTTTTAAAAAAATATATAAGATATATATAAAAGAATAACTCGGGAAAGAGTAGGGCCAATTAGGGACCATGGAGGTAAACTGTGTGTGGATTCGGAGGACGTGGGTACAATCCTCAGTGAATACTTTGCATCATTCTTCACAATGCAAAAGGATGATGAAGGTATAGACATCAGGGCGGAGGACTGTAAAATATTAAGAGGAAATTAACAAAGAGAGGGAAGAGGTACTAGCGGGTTTAGTGACCTTAAAAATAGATAAATCTGCAGGCCCAGATGAGATATATCCCAGGCTGTTGAGGGAGAAAAGCAAAGAGATATCAGGGGCCCTGGCAGCAATTTTCAAATCCTCTCTGGACACAGGTGAGGTGTCAGAGGACTGCTAACGTTGTTTCATTGTTAAAAAAGGGAGGAAGGGATAAACCAGGAAATTAAAGGGCAGTCAGTCTAACCTCATTGATGGGGAAGTTGCTAGAAAGAATTCTGAGGGACAGAATATATCTGCACCTGGAGAGACATGGTTTAATCAGGGATAGTCAGCATGGATTTGTTAAAGGAAGATCGTGTTTGACATTTTTGATTGAATTTTTTGAGGAGGTAACCAGGAATGTTGATGAGGGTAATGCATTTGATGTGCCCTCCTTGGAGTTTAGCAAGGCTCTTTTTAAAGTCCCTTATGGCAGACTGGGCAAGAGCCCATGGGATCCAAGGCAAAGTGGCGCTTTGGATCCAAAATTGGCTGAGAGGCAGGAAGCAGAGGGTGATGGTAGAGGGATGTTTCTGTGACTGGAAGTCTGTTTCCAGTGGTGTTCTGCAGGGCTCGGCGCTGGGGCCCTTTCTGTTTGTGGTGTACATAAATGATTTGGACTTAAATGTAGGGGGTATGATCAAGAAGTTCATGGATGGCACAAGAATTAGTAGGGTGGTAAATAGTGAGGAGGATAGCTGTAAACTGAAGGAGGAAAGCAATGGACAGGTCAGGTGGGCAGAGCAGTGGCAAATGGCATTCAACCCAGAAAAGTGTGAGGTAATGAACTTGGGGAGGGCTAACAAGGCAAGGGATTACACTTTGAATGGTAGGAACCTGGAAAGCACTGAAGATCAGAGGGACCTTGGTGTGCACTTCATCTGTTGATTAGGCACATTACAGCCTTCTGAACTCAACGCTGAGGTTAACAATTTCAGACTGTAATCTCTGTTCCCCTATTTGTCTCATTTTCTATGCAGTTTTCAGCCTTAACCTTGTCCTTCTCGTTTTTGCTTTTGGGTTTCAACTGTTCAACATTCTCCCATTAACACCTCCTCTGGACCTATCATTTGTTTTTTGACTTGTCCCATTCCCACTTCCTTTGGCTATTCAGGCCACCTCTTTTGTCATTTAATCTTTCTCGTCTTTCACCCTATCAGAGACCTTCACTTGTGTTTCTTTTTTACCTTCCCCCGTTTCACCTCATTAAAGGAATTATATTTCTAATTTTTCCCAGTTCTGATGAAAAGTCACAACCTGAAATTTTAACTCGGTTCCTCTCTCCACAGATCATACCAAACCTGCTGAGTATTTCCAGCATTTTCTTGTCCATAGCAGGAAGAAGAGTTTGCTCTGTGCACTGCCACTAGATGTTGAGTTGGAATTTCCTGCAAATTTGCACCCATACGATTGGGGCATAAAGTGACTGGTAAAAGATCACTGAAACTCAAACACAAGTGCATTATTCATGTAATTATGCTACCTCCAAATTTCCTGAATCTTTTATGCCCATCTATCAAGCCTTGTTACCTAAATGCGTCTCAGCTCCACATAACAGCTCCAACCCCGGGCTATATCAGATATCTGCACTCATCTAATTCTGACCACTTGAGCACTCCCAATTTCAATTACTCCCACATTGGTAGCTGTGATTTCAGTTGCCTCGGCACTAAGCCGTGCAATTCCCTTCCTGCACCTCTCCACTTCTCTACCCCACTTTCCTCATTTAAAACCAACTTCTTTGACCAAACTTTTGATCATCTGACCTAATGCTGGCTTTTGTGACTTGGCACCATATTTTGTTTTATAATGTTCCTGGGAGAACCTTGGGATGTTTTATTATGTTATAGGTGCTATATCAATATAATTTTTTTGTTGTTTTAATTTAATGTGTAACTTCCTGATTATGCCTACACAGAAAATTCCACCCCTTTATTCATAACCCTTACCATTTCATGACTGGAATTCTATTAAATGCCATAACTAGGGTGGAGAATGTTTTAAAATGCATTTAAGAAATGAAATAAAGCAAAAGGGAAAATAGATAAACAACAATTTTGTCTTCATTTTTGTTGCACTTTAATCCATATTTCATGCATTAGAGTATAAATTGTAATCTATTTCAAAATTCATTTTGAGTACATCTCATTGACATAATAACCTCAAATATTTCTGAAGATTAAAGCGTGCGGTTGTTCTGCTGTATTAAAAGCTGCATTCCTGAACCTCCTTGTCTAAGAAGATTCATGGAGAATTGAGCTTTTTTCTAAAATAACTTCTTTGGTAGACAATTGGATGCAACTTCCTATCCATCAATTAGAATTAATTGCTTTTGGTGGAAGTTTCAGTATTGGGTTCACAATATTAACCCATATGACTATTTTTTGTATTTGTATTTTGGAGCCAGGTGGCAGTGAGGTGATGCATTCATTTAAAAGCTGGGAGTGGATGTTCTCCAACAAGTTATGCCAGTGTGCTCTACAGAAGTTCTGGTATTCATTATCAATCAAGAAAATAATTGCTTCTGGAAGAATGAAAGTATATGCTTATGGTGGAGTACTAATGAATTGAACTTGGCAGGAAATGGGGTCTTTGAAGTAGGATAATCTAATAGAAAACAGTTTGTTGAACCAGTAATGCTATGAAGGGGATTTTCTGCTGACAGGATTTATACTCAGTATCACAATCAAAAGTTACAGCAGTCCTGGTGATTTAAATATTAAAGTTCTATTTTTCCAATGATTAATCACCAACAACATTACATGGATTTCTCGATAGCAGAAGTGAAGCTACTGCTTTTGCAGTAGACACCCATTATACTGATGATATTTTCTCAGATGTATGACCTAATGAGATTACAGAATTCATATATCTATGGATCGATCTGTTTGTAAATTTTCTTAGAACAGTTGCACTGTACTTGTAAATAATCAAAAGAAAACATAAGAGCATAAAAACTAGGAGCAGGAGTAGGCCATTGGGCCCATCAAGCCTGGTCTACCATCCAATAAGATCATTGCTGATCTGATCGTGGCTTTAACTCCACTTTCCTGTCTGCCCCTCATAACCTTTGACTCTCTTGTCAATCAAAAATCTTTCTAACTCAGCTTTGAATGTATTCAATGACCCAGCCTCCACTGCTCACTGGGGAAGAGAATCTCTGAGAGAAGAAATCCCTCCTCATTGCTGTCTTAAATGGAAGACCCCTTACTTTGAAACTATGCCCGCTAGTTCTAGATTGCCCCACGAGAGGAAACACCATCCCAGCATCCATAAAAACAAAAAGCTAAAAGCTACTGCGGATGCTGGAAATCCAAAACAAAAACAGAATTACCTGGAAAAACTCAGCAGGTCTGGCAGCATCGGCGGAGAAGAAATCAGTTAACGTTATCATGTCATCCATGTTGTGAAGTCCCCTCAGAACCTTATATAGTTCGATAAGATCACCTCTCATTCTTCTAAACTCAAATGAGTCTAGGCCAACCTGCTCAACTTTTCTTCATTAAAAAAACCCTTCTCCAAACTGCATTCAATGTAAGTATGTTCCTCCTTATGTAAGGTGACCAAAACTGTAGAAGTCCTTAGGTGTGGTCTCACCAATGCCATGTACAGTTATAGCAAGACTTCCCTACTTTTATACCCCACCCCCTTACAATAAAAGGAAACATTTGGTTTGCCTTCCTAATTACTTAATGTACCTACATGTTGACTTCTTGTGATTCATATACAAGGACACCCAGATGCCTCTGTACTGCAGTATTCTCTAGTCTCTCTCCAATTAAATAATATTTTGCTTTTCTATTCTTCCTCAAAAGTGGACAACCTCACATTTTCTTATATTATATTCCAGTTACCAATTTTTTCCCACTTAATCTTTCTATACTCCTTTGCATACTGTTTTGTATCCTCCTCACAACTTGTTTTCCTACCTATCTTCATATTATCTCTAAACTTGACTGCAAAACAGTTGGTCCCTTCATCAATTCATTAATATAGATTGTGAATAGCGGAGGCCCCAGCACTGATCCTTGTGGCACTCCACTTGTTAGTTTGCCATCCTGAAAATGACCCATTTATCTTGATTCTTTGTTTCCCGTTAGTTAGCCAGTCCTCTGTCCATGCTAAAATATTACCCTCAATGCAATGAACTCTTATATTGTGTACCTTTTATGTGGCACCTTAGTAAATGACTTTTGGAAATCCAAATACACTGCATCTACTGGTTCCCCTTTATCCACGTTGCTTGTTACACCCTCAAAGAACTCTAATAAATTTATCAAACACAATTTCCCGAGATAAAACCATGTTGACTCTGCCTGAAAGTGTTATGATTTTCTAAATGTCCAACTACTACCTCTTTAATAATGGATTTTAGCATTTTCCCAATGCCAGATGTTAGGCTAACCGGTCTTTAGTTTCCCGCTTTCTATCTCCCTCCTTTCCTGAACAGAGATGTTACATTTGCGATTTTCCAACCCATTGTGTCCTTTCCAGGATCTGGGGAATTTTGGAGGATAATATTCAGTTTAAACTGATCAATAGCAAGAAGTCTATACCATCAGCAGAAAAGGGATAATATTGAAACAATTCCATGAGATCAATGAAAGGGACTATGATAAGAACTGAGCAATATTAACAAAATAACTGGAAATGCTGTTGGTAATGCAGTAAAATGAAACCTGCTCCATTGGTTGAGAAAATAAGCTCCACAAGAGACTCAAAATGTGGATGATTGGGATCTTCATGTACTTAGTAACAAATGCTTAAAGATTAAACTTCATCCAGTTTTGTTTAAATTAAAAGCTTATAGAAATGTATTCTTTTGAAGCTTGGCTGTGTGAGATACTGTTTTTCAAATTCATTCTTGTGAAAATCAGTGACAAGGGCAACATTTATTGCCCATCCCGGTAAATAAATTGGAAGTAGAATCACTGTTGCAATTGTAGATAAATATGGCAATCTGGATACATCAATATCCCATAAAAGGCAATTGAAACAGAGGATCAGTTCATCTGTGTTTTTTTTTAAACAGAGTACTGATTGAGGAGGGAATATTGGTCTGGATATCAGAAGGACTTGCTTGTTTTTTGAATCGTGCAATAGGATGTTTGACATTCAATTAAACAGGCAAATGAGATCTCATCCAAAACACAGCAGGGATCAACTTCAACTTACTGCTGGAATATAAAACTGACATTGTGAGTCAAATTTTATCTAAACAGACCTGTATGCAGTGGGAAGGCCCGTAGCAGGTCAGGAACCGCAAACTTTTTGAGCAGCATGTTCCTCAAAACGTTCAAAGACATCAGGAGCACAGGACAGTTGAGTGGCATAACATTTTTAGATACAAAGCCCCTCACACTGACTTTCTGAGCATTTTCCTCCACAGGACTCCTCAGATCATTGCACCATGCAGCTCCACTTATTCCCTTCTCCAGGCGCATCCGTACATCCCTGTTTGAACAGCCAACACTCACAGTCACCTTCCATAAATGTTGACCTTTTCTCCTCTCCACACAACCCAATTCTCACACTCACAACAAGCTGCTTTCTCTCCTTGCAGGAGGATACAATGCAGAACTGCAAGGAGAAGCAGAAAACAAGGGATGGTGGAGGAGGGTTGGGGGGTGCGGTGTGGTGTTGGAGGAGGAACCTTGATGATTATTGACAATGAGTAAGGGGGGGTGTCCAGGTGAACGTGCAAGGGAGGGGTCTGTGGAGTCGGTGATTGCCTCCTGGGGAGCGAAATGAGGGTGGGTGTGGTAGGAGGGAATGGTGGGAATGAGAGAGGGCAGAGTGAGCTGCTAGGGCGGGTGGGTGAGGGTACAATGGGAGTGCTAGAAGGGACGGTGAGGGTGGTTGGTGGGGACTCGGACCCTGGGGGTGGGAAGGAGGAGGTCGGGGAGGTCAATGTGGATGAGGGTGGTATTCTCAGGAAGGTAGGGAATATGCACGTTCACCTGGACATCCTGGAAGGAAAAGGGTTCTGGCTGGTAAGTGGAGGTTGGGAGGTGGAAGGTGATGCCAGGGGGGATGAGGGAAAGGATGGGGAGATAAAGACAAACTTCACCAGTACCATGTTACACAAAAGCAAAAGTGAAAGGAGCCTTGTGTTGGTTGGGAACTGGTGCTGCATGGGAGTGCGATCAGTGGGTGGGTGGAGATACAGGTCAGCTCAGATGGACAATGAAAGCTAACCCCAGCAGGCAGCATTGAAAATACTCAGGACATTGAAATGAGTGTGATTGAGGAAGGGCCTGCTAGCGTGGGAGAGTGCTTGCGTGAGGCTCCGAAAAGCCCTGCCACAAACACACTTCCAGAGTCACTCATGGGCTGGCTGCGTGCAGGTGAACTGCTATTCAGGGGGAGGGGGGATGCAGGAGGAGGACTCATGAAGCCTGTAAATTAAGATGAAAGACACCATTACACAGTATTCAGCGAAAGTGAATATTTTTCCATGTTATGAAGTGACAAAATGTGTCCACCCATTCAACCATTGTGATCAGAAATTCTTAACTTTTCTAGGCCTATCACTTCTGCGTGCTGGTGGGGTGGAGACAGCCTGTGCAATGGTTGGCTCTGTTGCCTCTGATGACTTTGGTGTGCGTCCTCTGGAGAGCAGAGGCGTTAAGAGTGCCGGCTTGCTTTGGCTGACCTCCTGTGGGCCAGCTGCTCCCTCTGCGGTGACAGAGAGTGAGGTTGAGGGGGGTCACAGGCAAAGGGGACTCAGAGGGAGAGGACAGCCTCTGAGGTTCCTGAATGGATGATCTAGGAGTGGCTAGCTGCCGCTCATCCTCCTTTCAAGTGCCCGAGGGCCTCGGCCTGACTCCTCGAGGGGAAGGAGCACCTGGAGGGACATCGAGGTGCCCTGTTTCCCTCTCGCATTGCCACTGCAGGAACTCACCCATAGCTACTGCGATGGAGTGCAGGTCTGCATGCATCTCTGCATTCTGCTGGATGAGGGTCTTCATGGCATCTGCCATCCTTCCCATGGAGACATCCATACCCGCACATGTGGGCACCACTTCATCAGAGAGCAGGCAAATGCACTCCTTCAAGTCGCGTGCTACTCTGTTGAGGGTTTCCAACAGCTCTGCATGTTCCTCCACCTTCTGCTGACTCTCCACGATGAATTGGAAGGCCAAATCCAGAGGCTTATCATCTGACTCGGACCTCACAGGTGCCTCTTCCCCAGCAATCCTCCGACCGTCGGGGAGCTCAGCTGAACCTGTCTCCTCTTGCTGAGGACACCTGTCTGTGAGGTGACCACCAGATTGTGAACTTGAGCCTGCTCTAGATCTAGATCTCACTAAGGTGTGTGTATCTGTGCTGGTGGAGGGTGTGGGTAAGCGCTGTGATGGGTCTTCCAGGCTGCTTATTTCCAGCTCTTCAATGGAGGAGGAGTCCTCTTTGCTGAAGGTGAGTACCTGGATGGAGCTGAGGGGCTGGCTGGCTGAGGCTGTCAGTCGCTTGGCAGAGCTCCCTGTGAACCAAAGTAGAGATAATTAGTGAATGGCAACAGAGTCAAAAACAGGAGAGCACCCACAGTTGCGTTGAGAGGCGGATGATGTGGTGCAGGATCCTAATGAGAGTGTTCGCCGCCAACTTCACCGTCACTGCAGGCATGGTCCATGTCCTCACCAGACAGCGTGATGGCACACTCCTCGAAGTGTATCAGGGGCCTAATATTGGCCACTCCACCTCTGATCTGGGACCTCTCCTTGCTGTGAGCCAACTTCTCCTGTAAACAGATGGAGAGAGTGTGAACAGGACACATTGCACCTTGCATGGTGACCTTGCTAGCCTTCATCCAGACCGGCAGTAGAGGACTTCACGGCAGGCCTCCATTGTGCCCAGTGGGTGCTCGAGGGAGACGTTGCTAAATTTGGTGGCAGCATGTTCACAGCAGCCATCAGTTCACAGCTGCTTCCTATCCCTTGAAGTGTGCTAGCTCTTTGCAGGGATGGCCTTTAAATATGGTACTCAGTTTACTGAAGGTCAGAGTTGATGATGGGGAGGGTGAATGAGAGAAAGCCCCACCAACAATCCGGCATGTTTCCTGGGAATGCGTGATTAATGAGGTGGGATTGGGATGATATGTCTTGAAAAGTTGCCATTGTGGCCAGCAGGTAAAACAACCTTTTCCCTGCCCACTATCATACTTAGTGTAAATCTGGGGCAATTTTGCCCCAGGTATCCTAACAAAGAAGGGTATGAAGGAACCACTATCACAAGAAGCTGCAAATTGTGTCATTTATTCCTCATTGTGTGACAATTACAGCTGACATCAAACCCATTGTGTGAACAATGGAAAACAGCAAAACAGCAATACTGTTGTCACATGACAGAAACTAACTTGAGATAACAGCTACCTTATATATTTTAAGAACACCCAAAGAGACCTAGTCTGGTACAAGGATCTCAGAGGGAATACATCTCATTTGTGCTCAGAAGAAAAGAACCCTGTCTCAAAAAAGTCATCTCAGGCAGAGAAGTGAATCTTCTTGCACATTGTAATTTTTGACTAAAGGGGTTTTACCACAGCTTTTGACTGGAAAAGCCAGAAACCTCCTATTGTTTGGTGTACCATTGCAAATTCATTACCAGAAACCTCTGACCTTCTTCAGTGAACTTGGAGACAATTTCCAGGCCTGCAATGATTTCAGTGATCTACTTGGAGAAACAGAGTAATATTGACTTTTGGGACTTTAAGTAACCTAAGTACATGTTATGTCTTTGGAAATTATCTTTCTGTGTGCGCGTGCATGTGTGACTGAGGAATGGTCTTGGTTGCATATATTTTTGGGTTGTTTAAACATTTATCCTTTCTTTTGATTTAAACTTACCAGAAAACTTGATTCTGTCTGTTCTTGAAAGTCATAGCTCTCAAGGGGTTAAAACACTCATTTTTAAAAATGCATCTTGTTGCAGTAGATCAATAGATGGAAAACAGAGAGAAATTATCCCACATCTCTCCCCGTCGCCTCCCCATCCATAACATGTCCAAGAAGTTGAAGATCACATGTCAAGCAGCATAACTGCATACTCAGAAGAAGTACAGTGAGTTTCACTTTCTCGCTTAGGCATGACTGCAGCTATTCAGTTTTGGTGTTTGAAAGCTTCCCGTTTCATCATGTGTTTGGGTCTAGACAGAGTTCTTTGGGGTTTTGTTTACTTTCCTTAAGTAAGCTACTCAAGACTGTTATTTGTTAAAATCATTATTATTTATTTACAGCTTTATGTACATCTTAGGAACTCTGCTCAAGGTTGGACTGCCCTCCCTCTAGATCTCTGTTTCTTGGTCATATGTCATTGCATCATAGTTACATCAGCATCAGGTGCTTCTGCTGTTGACCCTTTATTCTATAGCTGATCCCAAGTCTTTATTCCAATTATTTACATCCTGCTACATCTCCCCCCAAAGTATTAGACATCACAAGGTTAGTGTCTGAGGTCTCTTGACCAATATTTCTGATCTTGTCCTGATCTCTTTTTGAGGTCAAGGACATTTTGCATTCTCTCTTCATGTGATATGAGTATCCTTCTTTTGGGTGGCTGTAGAACTTTGTCTTGTTTCCTGTTCCTTATCTCTTTCTGGATCTGAATAGTAAGCTCAGGTTTCTATTGGCTTTCATTCCAAGGATATGAAGGTGCTGCGGTTTCTCCTTGTATTTTCCTAATCTGTCTCAATCCTACAAGATTTCAATTGTGGACCTCTTTTTATTATTATGCCTTCTTCCCGTTGATCCCATGTTCATACTCTCTCCCTGGGCTGCAACCCTAAGTCTCGTACTCTGTGCCTGAAGTTACAAGCTTGTTTGTGTCTCTGTTTCTCCTCACACATTTTTACTCTCTTTTGATCACCTGAGATATTTAGTTGTAGCTTCTGTTGCAGAGCTAGAAATTGCATTCTTTGTCCCCTTCCCAATGTGTAGTGGTGAGGTTCTGTAATTAAGAAGGGCTAAGTTAGGATTTTCATTCTTCTTCATCAATCCCTCGATGGTTCGCACACCTCACTGAGCTTTTCCACTAGCCTGAGGATATTGAGGTGAGCTAGTCATGTGAATGAATCTATATTCCTTCGCAAAGTTGTGGACTAATTAATTAGTAAATTGCGGACAGTTGCCTGACACCACACCAGAATGCCACGTGTGGCATAAACTTTCTTCAGGGATTGAATGACTGCTTCTGCCATGATGCTCTGCAATGTGTTCAATCAATCTTGAGTAGTAATTGATAACAATGATAAATGCTTTATTTTCAAACTCAAATAAATCCATTCCCAGGCACTCCCATGGCCTCGATGGAAAAGTGGAGGGTGACAGTGGTTCACCCTGCTGTTGGCTATTTACTGTACACGTAAAGTAATTCAAGGTTAGTTCTTCAATAGAATAACTAATGCTTGGCCACCAGGCTGACTGCTGGGCTCCTGCTTGGCATTTTGCTATCTCCAAGTGAACTTGATGAATTTTTGGAGAACTTCAAGTCCAAGTGTTTTAGGGATGACTAGTCTATCATAAAAACTAAGAAATGATCAATGACTGTGAGATGCTTTCTCTGTTAGAAGTATTGGCGTAACAATCATAATACCCATGTCACCTTTTCTGGCAGTATTCCATTATTTGGATACATTTGTCCTTGTTGTGCTTGTTTAATCTCCAATATTGTCTTTTCAGTAGCCAGTAAGTCTTTGGTAATGAATGAAGTATACACTTCCATTTCATCTTGCACTTTGGTTCCTTCAACTGATATTTTTGATAGTGCATCTGCAGTTGTCTGGTACTTCCCTTGAACATACTCAGTTACTGAATCATACCTCATTAGTCTAAGTCTGAAGTATTGAATTCTAGGTGGCATCTTTGTAATCTCCTTCATGTTCAGAAGAATTACCAATAGTTTATGGTTGGTTTCAATTTTAAACACATTCCCATCATTTAGTCCAAGAGCTTCTTGCTGCCAATGCTTCCTTCTCAATTGTAGCATTTTGTTTCTATGTCTGTGAGTGATCTTGAGGCATAATAAACTGGTCCACATTTTCCACCATTTTGAACTTGAAACAAAACTGCACCCAGACCTGTAGATGATGCATCTGCTACTACTAGGGTCCACAGTCCTGGATTGCAGTGTGCTAGAATTTCAGGACAAACTAGAAGATTTTTGATCTTCTCAAAAGCATTTAACTGGCTCACATTCCAGCACCATTGTTGACATTGTCTCAACAGCTGTCTCAATGGCTCATTGGTTTCTGCCAAATTTAGTAGGAACTTGCCTTAGGAGGTTGACCATTTCTAGGGGCTGAATCTTCCTTTCAGAGTGCGGGGGTGGGCATCTCGACATTATCGCGCGTTATTTCGATCTTCAGCTCAGCGGGTGCGCATTGGAGTTGGCTGCACGTCTGTCAAACTGTCAAAGGCTTGTTAAGGCCATTAATCACCGAATTAAAGTCATTGTCGGGGCTGCCCATCCAACTTTAATGTTGGCGGTCAGGTGAATAGCCCAGGCGGCCTTCGCATTTCTCATGAAATCTCATCCATGGGCGGGATGAGGTTTAATGAAGGGTTTATAAATAAAATAAAAACTTTAATTAAAATTCATAAACATGTCCCAGCTCATGTGACACCATCACATGAGGGAACATGTCTGCATAATTTTATTCCTTTAGTTTAAACATGTTTTGAGCTGAACTTAATCTCCCTGAGGCACGGAGCTGCGCATGCGTGAAAGGGCGCAGGCCCCGTCTCTCCCTCCTTCCCCCATCCACACAGATAGTGCTGAGCGCTTCCAGGTGTGCGTCAGGCTGGGTGGCCATAATTGGCCCACCCACGTAAAATGGCTGCGCGCCCATTTGCTGCCGCCCAGCCAGCCCGATGGTGAGAAAATTCTCTCCTAGGAATCGCTGTAGCCCCTGTAGCGTTCCTGGGTTGTGGAAACTCTCTAATCACCTTTGTTGCCTGTGGGTTGATGGTTATTTCAGACACTTGCATGATATGCCCTAAAATTGTAATCGTAGGTTTTGCAAATTCACATTTCTCATCCAATGTCAAACCTGTAGCCTGTAGAACCTTCAGGATTGCTCTCACTCGACGGTCATGCTCTTCCTTCATGGAGCCGCGTACAAGTATGTCATCCATATGGCACATTACTCCTACTAGCATCTGAGGCAATGTTCTCTGGAGTATTTCTGGAGCAGATGTAATTCTGAATGGTTATCTAGTAAAGCAATTATGACCGAATGGTAGGATAAATTTGGTCAGCTGTCTGGATTCTTTGTCCAGAGGCAACTGCCAAAATCCGTTCCTTGCATCTAATTTGGTGAATAGGGTACTTTTAGCTAGTTTGGCAAGACTTTCATGCATTGAAACCATTGAGTGGATCTCATGTTCCATTGGTTTGATTAGCTGAATCAATCATCATAGATTCTAATTGAGCTATTTGGCTTTAGGACCATGACCATTCCAGAACACCACTTTGTCGGTGTGGTTACTGGAGAGATAACCCCCTTGCTGCAGCATGTTCTCAATTTCACCCTTGATTTTGTCCAAGAGTGGGTGAGGGTCCTTCCTCTGTATGAAGAGGCAAATTGGTTTAGCATCAGCTCTTAGGGTAACATGGTATTCAGTCTTCAGTTTTCCCAAGCCTGTAAATAATCTTGGAAATTAATTCCTGAATGTCCTATTGTACTGCTCGCCAGCAACCTCAACAACTTCATAGATCAGCTTGAATTGTAAGCATGCTTTTTTGCTCAATATCAATGAGTCTTGGTTCTGTTTGGAGTACAAAGATCCAATGATTTCTCTATCCTTGTATTTATTTTTGCCAGGTGTTGTCCAATGACTTGCAGTGTAGTCCCACCTGGACCTTGTAACAGGCTGGATAATGGCTGCAGTATAATGTGTTTAAGCCACTTTACTTCATGAGATATGACTGAAACACTTGCACCTGTGTCTAACTTAAGCTCTGTGGTGTGTCCATCCACTTCTAGTTTAATGTTCCAGTATTTATTTTATGTTTCATATACGTCTCCTACGAAAGTTATTGGCTTTTTCTGTGGTTCTTCCACTTCCTGCATGTGGTTTGGCGTTAGCTTTTTTTTTATTTTTGCAGGCTATGTGTGTTTTATATCAGCAGAGAATTTTTAAATGTCCTAACTTCCCACAGTTGTGGCACACTGCTTCCCCTGCTGGGCATTCTTCCCACTTGTACAGGTTTTTCCTGCCACACAGAGCATTTCAAGATGGCGGTTGGTGCACCTTTTCCCATTTTTCCAGACTTCTACTTCAGTGTGCTTTCCCTCTTCTAGCCATCATATTGAACAGCTTCACTCATTCATTTCCAAGGGACCTCACTTTCCCTGCAACACTTTATTTTGCTTTCAGAGCTCAGTTTGTCTCACATTTTGCACTGCTTCAATTGAAGTTTGGTCTTCCCTTGTTTGCAGGAGATCTGGGAAGGTTTCATCTAGGATCCCAACTACTTTGAAATCATAAATTAATTAATCCCTCAATATTCCATGGTCATAATTTTCTGCCAGCCTGTATATATTGTTGATGAACAAATCAATGGTCTTTGTTTTCTCTTAATTTGTTCAATGATCAAACTTTATTTGACGCTAAAATATGAATCAAATACCTGGAGGTCTTCATCAAAAGAGCTTGAAGCTTCATTGATTCCCTGTCTGGCTATTACATCTTTGGCAATAGCTCCAAATACATAGAGTACTGACCTGATTGTTTGTTCCTTTTGTGCTAATCAGAAGCCATTCTATACCTGGAAATCCTCTTTCTCCAGTTGTCCACATACTGAGTTTTTTTGCAAGCCGTCAGTGCTTTGGAAAGGCCTGGAGAGTGGCAGTGTAGATTCCATGCTTATACCAAGTTCTGGACTTGTTGCTACTTCACTAGTGTAGGCTTGTTGATGCTGGTCTGCGCTCACTGTTGTCTGGGTCTGTGCCTCAGCTTACATCTGCTGCACCCATCACGCTCCGAGTTTTCAGGTGAGTCATTGCTCAATTTTCTTTTTTATCCTTATTCCAAGGATCTGTCTGGTCTGTAGTCTTTCCTTGGGGTTTTTCTGGGTCTTTTACTTGCTGTCCACTGCCACCATGTTTTGTTGTGTGTTCTGGGTCTAGTTGGGGTTCATCAGGATTGACTATTTTCCTTATATAAGCTACTCAAGACTGTAGCTTGTTAAAACCACTATTATGTGTTTACAGTTCTATGTACATCTTAGGAACTCTGCTCAAGGTTGGGTTTCTCCTCCCTCCAGATTTCTGTTACTTGGTCAGTGTCATTATGTCATAGTTACATCAGCATCAGGTGCTTTTGATGTTAGCACTTTACACCTTCCCAGCCTATCAGTTTAACTGATCTCGCACTCCCTGCTGTGCTCTCATTATCTTGGCCCTGACCTGCTCTACACAACCGGCTGAATATTGAATTCAACAACTTTAGATCTTAAACTCCATCCCCCCATCCCCACCCCATTTCTTCCCCCTCCCTTTTGTTTTTTTCAATAATTTATATAGATTTTTCTTTTCCTACCTATTTCCATTATTTTAAAATCTACAACTAATACCTTGTCAGTCCACCCCACCCACACTAGAGCTGTACCTTGAGTGTCCTGCCATCCATTCTTAATTAGTACATTTTCTTAGATAATATCACCACCTTCAACACCTCTTTGATCCTTTTGTCTGTGACATCTTTTGATTATCTGCCCCTATCACTGCTTGCTTGTCCCTACAACCACCCCCCGCCCCCTCAACTTCTCTCTCCCCCCGCCCACCTTAAACCAGTTTATATTTCACCCCTCTCCTAACTATACTCAGTTCTGTTGAAGGGTCGTGAGGACTCGAAACGTCGACTCTTTTCTTCTCCACTGATGCTGCCAGACCTGCTGAGTTTTTCCAGGTAATTCTGTTTTTGTTCTGGAAACCTGTGCACTGGCTGCTAAAGCCAGAATGCTAGGTTACATCCTGAGTTAACTGGCTCTTTGAGCTTTTTAATGAGTTATTTGACAGCTGCATGGGTATACTGTTGCCTTCTGACCCGCCTAGGTTAAAGCCAGAAGTGGGTAGGATCATACCAGGTTCCTGATCTGATGCCCCTCTTCAGGTCCTTATTTCTGCAATGGCACTTGAACCAGAATCCACCTCACAATTGGCAGTTAAAATCGTGACCTGTAGGTCAGGCGCCCATTATAGAAACTGTTTGTTTTTCCTCTCTATTGATTTCAGCCGCAACACCATTTTTACACCCTGATAGTAAATTGAAAATTATCCCCATCATGCCTGACAATGCAGCATTCCCTCCGCACTGTACTTTATTTGAATTAATTCTTGTGACCTGAGCATTGGTGCTAAGGTTAGCAGTTATTGCCCATCCTTAGTTTCCCATTGGTTTGCTATACCTGCATGAGTTACTGGGCCTCTTTAGACTACATTGGTATGGGGCTGGAGTCGCAAGTAAGGTGGACCTGGTAAAGCCAACAGCAACTGGCATTTATAAAGCATCTTTAAAGGTGGCAGATTTTCTTTCAGACAGTACACAAGTAAATGAGTTTTTTAAACAATCTGATGGCTTCATGGTAATTGTTATTGATGCTAGCCTTTTATTCCTTTGTTCTTTTTCAAAAAACACTGAACTCAAATTCACAAAGCGCCATGGTGGGATTTGAACTCATGTCTCTGGATTGTTAGTCAAGGCGCTTTTATGTCTTGTGCATATACTTCATTTCAAAACTTATGTTTGTCTCCTGTGGAGAATTAGGTAAAAAGCTGATCTTCAGCTTTAGGCAGACCAACATTTTGCTTATTGCGAAGTGAATCAATGATCTGGCCAAGGAGGATCAGCATATGTTTACCTGAACATCCAGAATTATTGTGTCTCCATGCCAACCATAGCAGATGGATCTTTAGGTGCAGATACTAAAATCACCAAAGAAAGTAGACAGCTAGAAAAGGAAATATTGAATCCTTGGCTTTGATTTCAATGGGATGGAAAACACATGGGTCGGAATTTTACAGCCCCATCGCAGTGAGGACAGGGCCTTAAAATGCGGCGACTTATTCTAAACTCCATTGACTTCGGCGGGAGCGTAAAAGTCCGCTGACATAAAATTCCACCAATGGCTTCCAGAGTGCATGTGAGACCCTGTCCATTATACTACTGCCCTGATGGAAATTACTGCTGGTAATTCACATGGTTCAGCATTCCTTATAGGTCATCTGGTTTGTTCACAAAGAGTCAGCTCTCCATCACAGTCCATCGTGACACCTTTGCTGGCAAAAAAATATGAATAACAGAAAGCAGAACACAGATAAGAACACATTGAATTTACACAAATCTATATGGAGAAGTTCACAATGTGAAGACAGTTGCTGGTAAGTGATACTCCACAAGTTAAGATGAGATTTAGAAAATGCTTTGGTGGTGCAAGATAAGAATCTAACCACTTGATGTGTTTACACTCTCACATCACTATTGACCATAACTTGCATTTATATAGCATCTTTTACATCGAAAAATATCCCAAGGCACTTCAGAAAATAATTGATACTGATTCAATGAAGGCAATAATTAGCCTGAATATCCCGCTTCTGGATCTTCAGAGATGGGACATACTTTGGGAAATATGCATCAGGACCCTGCCTGAGTCCTGATGCACAAACATACATGGGAATTGCCCAGCAAGTTTAAATTTCCAATGGGCTGATTACTGCTACCTGGGACCTTCTATGAATGCCTCCAATCTTGAACTCAGGGCGAAGACTTGGGCCAGATCTGCAAGACTTATCTGGATACTTACTTAGGAAATATTAGATAGCTTAATACCTGGTCTAACAGCTGGGTGACTTCACAACAGATCCCTCCACCCCCTCTCATCGCACCCAATCACCTGACTACCCCATCTCAACCATCCGAATAACCCCTGAACACCTGGCCACACCCTCCAACCACCTGACTATCCCCCGACCACCCAACTACACCCCACTCTCCCAACTATCCCCAAATACCCAAATGCCCCCGATTGCCCGGCTACCCCCTTGACCAGGCCCTGACTATCCCCCGACCACACGACTATGCCCTTCCAATCACCCAACTATCCCTCCCAACCCCTGACTACCCCCAACTCCATATGACTACCACCCCAAACACCTGACCATATATCCTGGGCCAAACCTTGATATCCCCATCCCACCAGACCCAACCATCCCCCGACCACCCGACACCTCCCCCCGCCCCCCCACCACCTCACCTGATTTGACAACCCCTCAACCAGACCTGGATATCCCCCCGACCAAACCCGAGCGCCCCCCTACCAGACCTGGCTACACCCAAGCATCCTGCTACCCCCCAAGCATATGATTAACCTCCTGACCCGACTACCCACTCTTCCACCTATCCACTCACCTACCAACTCACCTATCCATTTCACCCACCTCAACCACTTCCACACCTCACCAACCTGAATATGGTAGCTAGTGTAACGAAAAGGGGGTGTGTCCTCTCCTTCCCCCAACTCTCTTACACCCACAGGATTTACCCTGGAGTGTCTGTGCTGCCTGTTTCTGCTTCATCCAGATGTGAGCACTATTGCTGGGTCAGAAAATAATTCGCAGGTAATGGTAATGCACCCGGAATTGTCAATGAGTGGAAGGCCTAGGCTTTAGGAAGGATGACCAAAAGATTGATTGAGGAGTTCGGCTTTAAGGATCATCCTAAAGGAGGTGGGGGGGGAGGTAAAGAGACTTAGGGAGGGAATTCCACAGGTGAAGGTATAGCTGCTGATGAGGAGGGACGGGGGAAGGGGTGAGGCTGTGATAGGGAGAGAGGGGGGGGAGAAGAGATGGGGAGAGGAAATGCTCAGAAGAGGTCAGAACTTGTGGAACAATTTGTTCTTGGGTGTGGAAAGAGTTGTAGCTGTAGAGGAGTGGGGTGGGGCAGGGTGGAGTGGGGTGTGTGCGGGGCCATCAAGGGATTTGGACAGAAGATGAGAATTTTTAAACAGCGGTGTTTGTGGATTGGGAGCCAATGTGCATCAGTGAGCATTGGAATAATGAGTCACTGGGACACATGCGCATGTTACAACTTAGGCACAATGTTTTGGACAAGCTCTAGTTTCTGGAGGGGGGAGGATGGCAGATTAGCCAAGATAGCATTTGACTAGTCATGTCTGAAGGTAAAAAAAATGGATTTGTTTTTTTATGGTGATAGGAGATTCTGATCCAATTTGCACTTCTTAATTATCAGAGGTCACTGATCATGTACAAAGTTTTTAAGAATTTGTAGTTCAACTAATTAAAAAAGTGAAATATGTGATGTGTAATGAATATGTAAAGACTATTTCATTGCAATAGGAACAAAGGAATAGGAGTAGGAGTAGGAATAGGAGTAGGCCATTCATGCCCCCAGGCCTGTTCTGTCAATCAATTAGATCTATTATGGCTGATCTATTTCAACTCCATTCACCCATCTTTGCTCCAAATGCCTTAATACATTTACATAACAAGAAAACCCTTCCATAACAACTATATCCAATAAAAATGCCATTTAAATATAGAAAACTAAACTCTCCACTCATGTGCACTTCCTTGGTGTTTGTCTTGTGAGTGCCTTTGATTTGCCTAGCTCCTATGCAGTTCTACCCCAGCGGCTTTAACATGGCTGCTGATTTCCAGGGGAGATTGTAGGTAAACTCGCAGGATGTACTCAGCAGCTTTGGGTCGTAAGGTTCCGACTTTGGAATGCGCCACCTTACCATTGGAGGCATAGGTCTGGGTTGGCTAGCTGACAGGCAACAGGAAGTGCATTGGCAGAGTGGTAATAGTGGGAGCATGAATGCAGTCACCCTGTAAGAGAGCAGCTGGTTGGAGCTCCACAGGGCCACTAACATTCTCCTGAGGTGGGGCTTCAACATCTTCAGTAATCCGTCGAAGGACAGGTCGCTGGACTGCTGCAACAGCCTGCAAGTTCCTTTGAGCTTTGGTACCTGCAGTCATGATGGCAGCTGTCTGACCCTGCTTGGCACTCAGATGGGTTTGCATGCCAACAAGTGTGGATCTCAAGTCCTGAGACTGAACTTCCACTGCATCACTCCGTTGAGACATAGATCAATAGATGCTGTATTACAGCTGGGCTCACAAGTTCTGCCATGGAGCTGGCCACCATTCGAATACCAAGGCCTCTGCCCAATTTGAGCTGGGTTTCTCTGTGCTTCTTGACAGTGACAACAGGCTCTCTGGAAACCCTGCCAATGCACTAGGAATCTCCATGTGCACACCTGAATGTTGTTGATTGGTGAGTGATGGGGTTGTGGCGCATTGAAGAGTGTGTGAGGTTGGTGGTGCGGTGGTAGAAGTTGGCATTGAAGATGCATTCAATTGACTTTCATGACACATGTTAGATCATTGAACATTTTGTGACACTGCAGCCAGGCACCATTAATTGGCATCTGTGGCTACTCCTGGAGCACCTCCTGGTCCCTTGTAAAAACATGACCTCTCTCCTCCTTTCCCCCTCCTGTACTGAGGCATCCTGTGCCATATCAGAGAACTTGCAAACCTTCTCACTGGCAGCTGGTCCATTATTTATTATTATTGTTACTTATTTCTTCCCTGAAGCACTTTGGAAGCAGTTGCACCAGCTGTTGCAGCCTTAATTCACCTCAATCTTTAAGAAGTGCAGTCCATCTTTAAGAGCTCCAGGTTAGCTGTGACTTGTGCTAGCATTTGGGCCTCCTGCTGAGCAACAGCCCTCAGGAATGCATTCAGTGCTGGGCTGCATGCCACACTCATTGAAATGAGCAGTCAGCACAAAGTTTCCATGCTCTCTGCATCATTGCAATCGGGCACAGGTAGTTGTTGCATCTGTTAATGAACTTTATCAAATTTTTAGTGTTTTCTGTGATATCCTTCATAAATTTATCTCCATATTCTCTACATGCAACTCTTACTACTTTCTTTGCATCTCTTTGCTGTTCTTTATATCTCTCCCAGTTCACAGGATCTCCACTATTCTTTGTTTTGTGTAAGCCCTTTTAGTTTTTAATTACCTCTCACCGCTTTTGTTGACCAAAGTTGTTTAATTACTCTTTAGGTGTATGTAAATTCTTGTATTATATTCTTCTTTGAACATCTGTTCATCTACTGATTCCCTCATTCACAGTTCCACCCAGATTACTGTGGTCAATTTTGATCTCATCCTTTCAAAGTTAGTCTTAACTCAATTCAAAACCTTAGTTTGTGACTCACCTTTCTCCCTCTCAATCCTAATATTGAATACAGTCGTATATGGTCACCATTAGCTAGCTGTCCCCTTACCCCTATGGTTGCACATTGATTACATCATCCTACTAACCACAAACTGCTTATGTAATTGCAAAACGCAGGTGACTTATCTGCAAAAGTAACTGCAGTCTCCATTAGAAAGAGCCTGCAAATGAACTAAGCTGTGACAACTTCTCCTGTCCACTTAAATGTGTAAGAAAACATTTGCAACCAGTTTTAACAGTTGGACATACAATTAGTTCCATTCCCTGTATTGTTCAAGAGAAAATACTAAGTATATCAAATACACTTGCATGAGAGATGTAATTTAATATTATAACCTTAAAGCAGGCAGATGCACTTTCTCCACTCAATGCTGTATATCAGAAGACATTCTGAATTTTGTACTGTATTTTCAGCTCTATGGAAACCAGCTCCTCTTCCTAGACACAGCACTGAGATATGTTATGGGGAGTTGGTGTGCATCCTTGAGCAGCGCCAATGATTTTAATGGAACCTGAGATACCGGGCAGCCTGAAGGTGTCTTGTCATTAGGAAAAATATTCCTTGCTGAGAATGCAACAGTACTCAAACAGTAATGACTTTAGCCAGCTGAAATGCCTCCAAGCTTTCTAGTGCCAGCTCCCATTACAATCAATGCTGCAGATGATTCTCCTCCAAACTTCTGGCCAGAAAGGTTTGGTCTTGGAGTGCAGAAGGGGAACATAGGGCAGAGAGGCATCCAACCAAATCAGTGCCTCTAAAATTGGCCTGTGACATATTCCTTCACCAGCAGTTCTACCCATAAGAGCAATCCAAAGACTGCCCTCAACATTTAGATAAGGTTAAGGAGAAAATAAAGGGACATAAGGGGCATGCAAGGAGACAGGCGACTATGTCGGAGTGAGGCAGAGAATGAGTAACAAATTAGGTTCACATGGTAAGTTCTGTTGAAGGGTCATGTGGACTCGAAACGTCGACTCTTTTCTTCTCCACCGATGCTGCCAGACCTGCTGAGTTTTTCCAGGTAATTCTGTTTTTTTTTAAAGTTCTGGTAAGTCCTTCTCAGGTTTAACTATAGATTAATAATCAAGATCTGACATAAGTACATTAGGCTAGCTCGTTAAGAAGAGAACTGCCTGGAGCTGCAGTTATCTGTCAATCACCTGAAAGCATTCGGTTCAAGTGGTGTTAATTACTGTAGCAGGAAGCAAACCTAGCTAGTGACTCATCTCAGAGGGTCTATAAAAGAGACGGGTTTTTCAAACTGAACGGTCAGTAAGAGGCACGTGAGGAGGCAGGTGACTATGCTGGAGTGAGGTGGAAACTAAGCGAATTAAGTGCACTGGGGAAAAAGGTGTGGTATATACAGGAATTATTCTGAGGCGGAAATAGGAGCAGCTGAGCAGAAATGGACCTGGATGTAAACCTCACCTTCGGAGCTGAGTTTAAAAAAAAGTTGAACAGCGGCATCAGAGGAAAACAATAAGTTGATTGGTGGTAAGAAACTGCTGTTAGAGAATACCTTTAAATAGCTGTAAATTAAAGAAGCATATTATTTTTAAAGAAGTAGCTATTTGTATTTGAGTAAGACACTCTAGGAATAAGGGGAAGTCAGAGCGAGTAACGTAAAGTAGTATAAGTAAACCAAAGTAAAATAAAGCTAATGTAAGGGAAATAAAGTTAAGACATGGAAGGGCAGCTCAGTCATGTGGAATGCTTATCCTGTAACATGTGGGAAGTCATGGACACTACCGGTGACATAGATTACCTCATGTGCGGCAAGTGTTACCAGCTGCAGAAACTAGAGCTTTGGGTTTCAGAGCTCAAGTGGTGGCTGGAATCACTATGGTGCATCCGTGAGGCTGAGAGCTACGTTGGTAGCACGTTCAGAGAGGTGGTCACACTGCAGGTTAGGAGCATGGAGGCAGAAAGGGAATGGGTGACCACCAGTCAGTCCAAGAGAACCAGGCAGGTAGTGCAGGAGTCCCCTGGGGTCTTGCTCGCTAATTGGTTTTCCATTGTGGACACTGGTGAGGGCATTAGTTCCTCAGAGGAGTGTAGTCATAGAGTCATAGAGATCTGCAGCACAGAAAAAGGCCCTTCAGCCCATCAGGTCTGCGCTGGTCAAACAAGTACCTAACTATTCTAATCCCATTTTCCAGCACTAGGCCCCTAGCCTTGTATGTCATAGCATCGTAAGTGCACATCCAAATACTTCTTAAATATTATGAGGATTTCTGCCTCTACCACCCTTTTAGGCAGTGAGTTCCAGGTTCCCACCACCCTCTGAGTGAAAAAGTCAGAGCTGAGTTTGTGGCACCATGAGTGGCTCGGCTGTACTGGACAGGAGGAAGAAGGAAGGAAGAGCAATAGTGGTAGGGGTTTTGTTGGGGGAACAGGCAGGTATTTCTGTGGCCGTAGATATGACTCCAGGATGGTATGCTGCCTTTCTTGGTGCCAGGGTCAAGGATATCACCGAGCGGCTGCAGGACATTCTTCTGGGTGAGGGTGAACAAGCAGAAGTCATGGTCCACGATGGTACCAATGACTTAGGTAGGAAGAGGGATGTGGTCCTGCAGACTGAATTTAGGGAACTAGGTAGAAAATTAGCAAGCAGGACCTCAAAGTAGTAATCTCTGGATTACTCCCAGCGTCACAGGTAAGTGAATACAGATTTAGGAGGATAAGGCAGATGAATGCATGGCTGGAAAAATGGTGCAGGAGGGAGGGCTTTAGATTCCTGGGACACTGGGACTGACTCTGGGGAAGATGGCACCTGTGCAAGCCAGATGGGTTGCACCTGAACAGAGCTAGGACTGAATTCCTTGCGGGGTGTTTTACTAGTGTTGTTGGGGGACTTTAATCTAACTTGGCAGGGGTGTGGGACCCAGAAGAGAATATTAGAGAGTGATACCAAGCGCACAAAATGCTGGGAGAGACAGGTAGCACTAGTATAGAGATTGGTAAATTAATAGGCAGAGTTGGAGTAAGTGAGAAAGTAATGAAGTCTAAATCAGCATTATACTGCACGTATTAGACTGCACGGAGTATAGTAAATAAGATTGGGGAATTACAGGCGCAGATTGCCATGTGGAATGATGATGTTGTGGCGATATTAGAGACCTAACTCAAGGAAGGGCAGGACTAGGTGTTAAATATGCCTAGGTATGAGGTTTCAGGAAAGATAGGGCAGGAAGAAAAGGAGGAGGGTAGCTGTGTTGGTTAAGGGGAACATTGAAGTGCTGGAGAAAGATGTCCTAGAGGGTTCAAAGCTAGAATAAATTTGACTAGAGCTAAGGAACATAAAGGGCGAAATTACTTTGCTCAGTGTAGTCTATCAGTCACCAATGCATGGGAGGGATGTAGAGGGACAAATCTACGGGGAAATTAGAGAGGTGCAAACATTATAGAGTAGTTATAATGGGGGACTACCCAAATATAGATTGGGACAGTGGTAGTGTAAAGGACAGAGAGGGGCAAGAGTTCCTAGAGTGTGTTCAGGAGAATTTCCCCTAGCAGTATGTGCCCAGTCCAACATGGAAGGAAGCTTGGAAATGAAGTGGACCGAGTAGATCAAGTGACAATGGGGGAACATTTAAGAGACATTGATTATTGTATCATAAGGTTTAGCATGACAGTAGAAGAGGACAATGTGTAATCCAGAGTAAGAATAATTAACTGGGGGAGAGCCGACTTCAAAGGAGCAAGAACAGAGCTGGATTGGATAGGCTGGAAATAAAGATTGGCGGGAAAAACTGTAGCTGCACAATGGGCTACCTTCAAAGAAGAAATAGTTCAGGCACAGTCAAGGTATATTCCCTCCAAAGGGAAAGGAAAAACAAATCCAGAACTCCCTGGATGAAAAAGGAGATAAAAATTAAAATAAAGAATAAAAAGGGTGCTTATGACAGGAGTCAGGTAGAAAATACAAATGAGAACCAAGCAGAATACTGAAGGTTCAGAGGGGAGGTGTAAAAGCATATTAGAGAAGCGAATAGGGATTATGAGAGAAGATTGGCAGCCAACATAAAGGGGAATCTCAAAGTCTTTTATAGGCACATAAACAGTAAAAGGGTGCAAAAGTAGGAGTCGGACCAATTAGCGACCTAAAGGGGACTTACCCATGGAGGCAGGGGGCATGACTGGGGTGTTAAATGAATACGTTGCATCTGTATTTACCAAAGAAGCCAATACTACCCAGGCCATGGTGACAGAGGAGGAAACTCTGTCACTAGAAGTGTTCAAAATTAATAAGGAGGAGGTATTGGATAAATTGTTGGTACTTAAAGCTGACAAAGCTCCGGGTCAAATGTAAATGAGGATATTGAAGGAAATAAGAATGGAAATTGCAGGGGCACTGACCATAAACTTTCAGTCTTCCCTAGACTCAGGGGAGGTGCCAGAGGACTGGAGAATTGCAAATTTTAAAGGTTGTAAGGATAAGCCCATCAATGACAAACCAGTCAGTTTAACTTCAGTGGTGGGGAAGCTTCTTGAAACAATTATTTGGGATAGAATTAATAGTCACATGGGAAAATGTGGGTTGATAAGGAAGAGCCAGCATTGATTTCTTAAGTGAAAATCAAGTTTAACTAACTTGCTGGAGTTTTTTGAAGACGTAACAGAGAGGGTTGATGAGGGTAATGCTGGTGATGTGGTGTACATGGACTTCCAAAAGGCATTTGATATAGTGCTGCACAACAGACCTGTGAGAAAAGTTGTAGTTCATGGAGTAAAATGGATGGCAGCAACATGGATAAAAAATTGACTGAGTAATAGGAAACAGCGAGTAATGGTGAATGGATATTTTTTGGACTGGAGGAAGGTTTGTAGTGGAATTCCCCAGGGGTCAGTATCGGGACCCTTGCTTTTCCTGATTTGTAAAAAATATTTGTTCTTGAGATGTGAGCGTCGCTGGCTAGGCCAGCATTTATTACCCATCCCTAATTGCCCTTGTTTAGAGGGCATCTAAAAGTCAACCACATTGCTGCGGGTCTGCAGTCACATGTGGGACAGACCAGGTAAGGACGGCAGATTTCCTTCCTTAAAGGACATTAGTGAACCAGGTGAGTTTTTACGACAATTGGCAATGGTTTCATGGTCACCATTAGACTTTTAATTCCAGATTTTTTTATTGAATTCAGATTCCACCATCTCAAGTCCCCACAGCAATACCCTGGGTCTCTGGATTACCAATCCAGTGACAATAGCACTAGGCTAACGACTGCCCCCAAAGTTATATATATTAATGATCTAGATCTTGTTGTGCAGGGGACAATTTCAAAGTGTGCAGATGATACAAAACTTGGAAGTATTGTAAACTGTGAGGAGGGTGGTGTAGAACTTCAAGGACATAGACAAGTTGATGGAATGGGCAGATAGGTGGCAGATGAAGTTCAATGAAGACAAGCGTGAGGTGATTCATTTTTGGAGGAAGAACATGGAGAGACAATATAAAGTAAGGGGTACAACTCTGAAGGGTATGCAGGAACAGAGGGACCTGGGTCCATATGTGCATAAGTCATTAAGGGTGGCAGGACAGGTGGAGAGAGCAATTAATAAAGCATATAGTATCCTAGGTTTTATTAATAGGGGCATAGAGTACAAGAGCAAGGAGGTTATGTTGAATTTATATAGGATACTAGTTAGACCTCAACCGGAGTATTGTGTACAGTTCTGGGCTCCACACTTTAGGAAGGATGTGAACGCATTGGAGAGAGTGCAGAAGAGGTTTACAAAAATGGTTACAGTGATGAAAAACTTCAGTTATGGAGATAGATTAGAAAAATTGGGACTGTTCTCCTTGGAGAGGAGAAGGCTAAGAGGAGATTTGATAGAGGTGCTCAAAATTATGAGGGGGCTGGTCAGATTAGATAGTGAGAAGCTGTTCCTGCTCATAAAAAGATCGAGAACAAGAGAACACAGATTTAAAGTGTTTTGCATAAGAAGCAAATGCAGTGTGAGAAAAAACTTTCACACAGATTTGGGACTGGAATGCAGTGCCTGGAAGTGTGGTGGAGGCAGGATCAATCCAGGCATTCAAGAGGGCATTAGATAATTATTTAAATAGAAAGAATGTGCAGGGTTTCAGGGAAAAGGCAGGAGAATGGCACTCAGTCATAGTGCTCATTCGGAGAGCCAGTGCAGGCATGATGGGCCAAATGGCCTCCTTCTGCACTGTAACAACTCTGTGCTTCTGTGATTCAAATGCAAAACTGAGGGAAAGGCCAGAAGAAAATAAGTGCTATGAGTGCCAGAAAACAAGAATGTAAGAACTTGCATTTATAGGCAACTTTTCATGACCTCAGGATGCCCCAAAGTGTTTCACATCTAATTCATTACTTTTTTTCAATGTAGTCATGTCACAAAATTAGGAAGACAATTTCACAACACTCTAGTATATCCAGAATAAATAAATAGGGCTTTTTAAGACCTGTGAGGCTTAACGTATTTTAAAAGCTTCCTCCAAATTGTTTTGAACAACATTGTGTTCACCTGTAAGAATTGGACCTCCGGTTACAAAAGCCATCAGAACCAGTCTTCACAGCCTGCTTTACTTCGAAGGAACCCTGCAGTTAATCCGGGCTTGATCCCAGCCATCTGAACTTCCTGAACCTCAATCCCAGAGTTAGGAAAGCTCCCCCATTCACTGGACTCTCAAAGACAGCTGAATTGCTAACTATTCTGTTTGCATTTAATACTCACTTAAGTGGACTATTGTATTTAATTGTATCTTTCTTGGGCATGCATGTTGTGTGATTGACATAGCGATAGACCTTTCTGGGGCGATGTGTGAATAAATAATACTCCTTGTTTAAATCCATCAAAGTCTGCTGCTGGTGACTTTTAATTTGACCAACACTAATGAGAGTCGGGCGGTGGGGGGGCAAGGGGTTAGCTGGAAACACACATCTGCCTCGTCAACATTAAACTACATTGATTATGGACAGTCTATCTCTCTCCCCTGTCCGCAACGCAAGGCACCCGTATCATCTTTCTATCTAGTCACATAGGGCTGAATTTTCTGTTTGTCAGGTGGGCGGGCCCGATCCAATCGGCGGTGGGCGCGGAGTCAAACGCCGCTGGCGAAACGGGCCGTGCCGCCATTTTGCAGACTCCCGTGTTCAGCGGGAAATTCAAATCTGCGGCGGGCTTGTTCAGACCGCTGGTTCCAATGGAGAACCGGCAGTCTGTATAAGGAAAGGCCAGGCAGCCTCCTTTAGGCTGTTCACCATGGCCAGCGACAGGGCTCCAGAGGAGATCAGGGCAGAGGCGGAGGAGGGGGGCAGGCTGCAGGGTAGGCCAGCAGGGGGCCAATGTGCCCCTCGGTTCTCCGATGCCTGCCTTGCTGCCCTCCTGGAAGAGGTGTCAAATCGTCAGGAGGTGTTGTTTCCGGAGGATGGGAGGAGGAGGGCCCCCCACGTGACCAGGCAGGCATGGCAGGAGGTGGCGGAGGTTGTAAGCTCTCAAGATGCTGTGCAGCGCACAGGAACCCAGTGCCACAAGCGCTTTAATGATTTGCTGCACTCTGGAAGGGTGAGTACCATGTCGGACTTGGCCATTTTAACCAGCAGGTAGCCTTAGCCTTTGAGGCCCCCCCCCCACTCCCCCCCAACTCCCCCCACGTCTTAGTGTTGTTACTGCATTGGGCATTTGGCGCACGCTGAGTGGGCAAACAGATAGTGACCATGCTTACATGAGCCTTGGTGGTTGAGGAGAAGATGGGTTCTCCCCGCAGCATATGTTGGTGTTTGTTGCATTTGAATAGTCTGGGGGCAACCTGCAGGGGAGGCAGCTAGACACATACTCAGAACTCCAACACATGTCTTATTGATGGTGATGAGATGGTGGAAGGGGAGCCTCAAGGTGTCGTGGCCAAGAGCCATCTGCTGGCCTCGGCGCCGCACCTAGTGGTGCCTCCTTGCCATGGGCACTAAGACCCGTGTGTTATTCAAAGTGATGGACACCGAATGTGTCCAAGGTGGCCGTTGGGGGAGGGGGTTGGGACCAGCCATACTATCTTCTGGGGACTGATCACCAGTAGTGTGGACAGGAGCCGCTGGAGGCCTCAGATGGGCCACTGTGGTTGGGGTGCGGTGTGCGCGTGCAGAGTACATGAGAGATCAGCCCCAAGAAATGCTCTTCTCTGTTCTGCAGGCAAAAACAGAATTCAAAAGCCGGGAGTGTCTGCAGACTGGAGGTGGGCACGCCCTGCTCCAGCACCTCATCACTTATGAGGAGCAGGCCATGGAGCTGGGGAGGAGGCAGGTGGCCAGGATGGCACGTATCGGCGAGGCTGGGGTGCAGCGGCCAGGTATTTGAGGGCCACAGTCCCATCCACTGTCTCCCCACCATCCAAAGCACTGATGATTGCTGCAATCATTAATGCAGCAACACTGTTCATTCACTGACTGATACAGTCAGACCTGTGGGTCATACACAAAGGTCCCTCGGCCCCTTGAGGATGCGTGTCTCTAGCACCTTCCAAAGTTGCGTTATCCCATTTGTGACCACTATCCCTGTGGCCTAACATGCCATGGCATCGCTGCTGCACACCCAAAGACTTATTGCATCTTAGGAGGGTTTGTACCTCCACCACCCTTTCAGCCAGTGCGTCCCATACTACTCTGTCCAAAAGGTCCTCAGCACCTCACCTGTCAATCTCATGGCACTCAACTTAAATAAATGCCACCACGTTAGTCATCCCTGCGCCAAGGGGAAATGTTGCCTTCTGTCCACCCGTTCTATGCCCCTCATAACGGTATGAAGGTCAATAATGTGACCTGTCAATCTCCTGTGCTCCATGGCAAATGTCACAAGTGTTTGCGATGTTTCCTCATAACTCCAATTCTCCAGGCCAGCATGCATCCTGGTCAGGAACCTCTGCACTCTCCCCACTCCAATGCCATCCCTCCCATGAAGCGCAGGTCACAACTGAACGCAGAAGTGTAGCTGTGGCCTTGACAGTGTTTTCTGCACTTGCAATATGACCTCCCTTTTCCTACATTCTATTCCTCATCTAATAAAGGCAAGTTTGGCTTTGACCTTGTTAAACGCCTTATGTTCCTGTTCTGCTACCTTAACGGGTCTGCCCAGCAAAGTCCCTGTAATCGTTGTGACTTTCCACGGTCCTACCATTACTCATGTATTCCCGTACCTTGTTTGTCTTGCCAAAGTGCTTAACTGAACACTTATCCACATAACATTCCATGTGGCATTCCTTAGGCCATCTGACCAGCCTGTCTGTATGTACGTGTAATGTTTGGGCCTCCTCTTGACTATTTACCACCCCACCAATGTTCGTCTCCTTAGGTTCTTGAAGGTTGAGCACATTATGAGCCTGGGGGGAAAAGGGATGAATGGTGTTACTGACTGAATGCTAACTGATGCACTGCCCTTGTTGTTAATTTCAGCATTACCACCGCCCGCATAGCCGCCGGGAACAAGTCGAGACCCCCCCCTCTACAGCTGAAGGGCATCACTTGCAACTTGCGTCACATCATTTCAGCGAGCCAGGCACCAGCGCAGCGACTACCACATCGGTGGGGATTATGACGTCAGCTAGTGTCCGGGGGCACAGTGGAGTGGGCACTTCACAATCGCTGGAGGAGATGGCACGGACAGAGAGTGCTGATGGCGCCAGCAGCTGGAGGACTGCAGGGGACCAGGCACATGCTGAGTCGGGCAGTGATGATGTGCTTGTGGAGATGTCAGCCATCCAGCAGCTGCAGGACAAGCGGCAGGGTGCGCGGGAGCATCTGGCAGGGTTGCATGAGGGTGTGCTTCAGTTGGTCTCTGTGGTGGAGGAATCCAGGCAGAGTGTCAGTGATGGCATGAACCTCAGGACAGAGCTTCAGGCTTCCTCCATTGAGAGATTGGCGACTCTCATTGAGAGGGGCTTCCAGCAAATTGTGAATCTTCTGATTGGGTTACGCTCTGACCTGCAAGCCCTCACAGCGCTAATGGCCACAGGTGGTCATTCCCAATGTGGGAGATGTTCTGGGCACCAAGTGTCGCAGCTCGGTGCCCATCCTTCTGCGGTGAGCAGGGAGGTCCAATGCGACCTCACATTGGCGCAGCAGCTGCCTGTCGTTGCTGCGAGCTCCTCTCAGGGCACTCCGGATGAGGGCGGCAGCTCCTCCACCCCTCTGCCAGTGACCGTTGCATCCATTGAGGCTGCGACAACTGGGGAGATGCCACTTCTGGAACTGGCCACTCCCTCCCAGGCGGGGCCATCACAGGCTCCATGGGCCAGAGGACGGCAAGGTCATCGAGGCCAACAGAACAGCAGAGTCAGCAGGCTGTCTCACAAGCCACTCCAAGCGATGGGGCAGCACCTAGACATAGCACCTGCAAACAAAAGCATAAGACACATTAGGCACTTCACGGGTATGTCACTGGTGATTTTATGTTGGCCTTAGATTAGGGAATATTTCATTATGTGCGTCAGAGTGACGTTTGTTGTTTATTTTGGTGGCAATAAAGTCCACTTTTCTGACCATGGCTGAGGGTGTTTCCTTTGTGCTGCATTTGTATGTTTCACAGACATATCATGAGTGTTTGAGTGGACATTGACATTTCTGTACTAAGCCCTTAGTTGCAGCTGATGAGCTGGAAGATGTAGCACCTAAGTGCCACGTGTGGAAGCGCCAGGCAATGCTGGTCCTGCAGATCCATGTGCGTGGAGCTAGCTGAAGGTTTGTTGGATTAAAGTATCCCGGGTGTCCCTGCCTCCTTGGTGTAGTAGCGGGTCAGCGTGCTGCCCCTCATCATCGCCCTGTGCTTCCTCATCCTCTGAGCCACTGCTGGATTCATCATCTGCAGCCTCATCCAGGGCGTCAAGGTCTTCATCATCAACTGCATCCCCCCTTTCCAGCCCAAGATTGTTCAGAGCGCAGCATGCTACCACTATCAGAGAGACGCGATCTGGGGGCTACTGGAGTGCGCCCCCTGAGCGGTCCAGGCAACGGAAGCGCATCTTGAGAAGACCGATGGCTCTCTCCATCACAGCCCTTGTGGTGCCATGGCTCCTATTGTACTGCTGCTCAGCTTCTGTTCTTGGACGGCATACTGGCGTCATGAGCCACTTTCAGAGGGGATAGAGCTTGTCACCCAGCAGCCAACCATCCAGCCGAGCCGGAGCACTGAAGAGCCCCGGTACCTGGGAGTGTCTGAGGATGTAGGCGTCCTGGGAGCTGCCTGGGTACCTTGTACAAACTTGCAGAATCAGCATCCTGTGATCACACACTATCTGCACGTTCATGGAGTGGAAGCCCTTCCTGTTGACGAAGGCACCGGGCTCACCTGCTGGCGCCTTGATGGCCACATGTGTACAGTCTATAGCACCCTGGACGCGGGGGAAGCCAGCAATGGCTGCGAAGCCTCTGGCTCACTGTGTCTAGCTGGCCTGGTTGCAGCAGAAGTGGATGAAAGTCAATGCCCGTCTGAACAGAGCATCTGTAACCTGCATGACACAAGTGTGGACAGCTGATTGGGAGACACCGCAAAGATCACCCACTGAGCCCTGGAAGGAGCCAGGGGCATAGAAGTGGAGGGTAACTGTGGCCTTTAGAGCCACTGGCATGGGGTGTCCACCCACACAGTTAGGGGAGATCTCAGGGCCAATCATCTGACAGATATAGTTCAATGTACCCCTTGACAGTCGGAGCCTCCTTCAGCACTGCACCTCAGTCATATTGAGGTAGCTGCTTCGCCGCCTGTATACCCTGGCAGCAGGATAGTGGCGTCTTCTGTGGCCCCTTCCACCTTGGACAACCTCTTGACCCTGCGCCCCTTGTGCCTGTGCCTGGCCTCCCAAAGGTGGCTCCCCTAGAGGCTGAATGTCCAGTCCTGGCCTCCTCCTTATTCTATCCCTCTCTTCCTCATCAGGAGCTGCCTCCAGTGGAGATGTCAGAACCCATACCCAGGCTAAATGGAGGCCTCCGGAAAGCTGCAGGCCCGATAAAGATTACCGTCTGCAGACTGGTGAGCTGAAGCTTCAAAGTACACAGAAAGCTCTTGGAAATCGATCTGAACTGGTAACAATCACACAGGCAAGTTTAAAACATTTTCTGTAATAAATACTCCAGATAAAACATTAACAACCCCTCTGAGCCCATATATCCCGCCCGTGGATGAGGTTTGTTAAAAAATCAGTTACCCGCCTGCCCGTTGGGCCCGTGCGCCGAGGCGAAGATTGTACATATGCTCCTCAAAATCGGTGTTGATTGCCAAGTTAAGGGCCTTAATAAAGCCTTTAGTTAATGGCGGGCGCGCATTGTGCTTCATAGCGTGCCTGTCCAGCTAAATATCGCAATCCTGCCCGTGGATGAGGTTTTATGTTTTTTCTACTTCCCGCCGGGGCTCCTGGCTTCCCCGCCAACCGTAAGGTTGGACAGGCAGGTCATTTAATTACTTAATTGATCCTGTCAATGGCCTCAAATGGCCATTGACGGGTCGACGGGCGCGCAGCTGATTTTGCTGCGCTCCTGCCTTCCTGAAAATTTAAATCGGGCGCAGTGACCTCGGGAGTTCTGTCCAACGTCACTACGCGTCATTTTACACGTTGGCGAGCGGGCCCCGCCCCCACTCGCTGACTCATAAAATTCTGCACATGGAATCTGGCCAACTATCAGCTTTTACCTTATTGACTGATTTATAGTAAATGTATTTGCATTTTGAATCTTATTCAGACTGTATGCTAAGAATTATTTGAAGGAAAATCTTCTAGATCAACTGGAATCTTGAGCTCATTAACTACACATTTTTTTAACAATTTTTATCTGATTTTGGGGATAAAACAAATAACTAAGTAAATAGCCAGGTTCACACATTAGCTTTTTTTTTATACGTTCTTGTTACTAAAATTGTTTTTAAACTGGATTAATCTAGAAGTAAGAAATCATGGGGCAGAACCTTCGGCTTGGCAAGTGGGGGCGGGGCTTGCTCGCCGAGACGTAAAATGACAAACGATGATGTCGAGCGTACATCCCAACATCACCATGCGTCATTCAGATTTTAAGTTCAGCAGGCACGCACCGGAGTTGGCTGCCCGCCTGTCGAACTGTCAAAGGCCTATTAAGGCCAGTTAACTATCAGTTGAAACAATTAACAATTAACCTTAAGTTTGGTGGGCAGGCGAAGAGCCCAGGTGGCCTTCGCATTTATCATGAACCCTCATCCATGGGTGGGATGAGGTTTCATGAAGGTTTTTAAAGTCTTATAAAAATGTTAAATGAAATTAATAGTCATGTCCCAGCTCAAGTGACAGTTTCACAGGAGGGGCATGTCTTAAAAAAATTTTTCTTTCATTAGTTTTTAAAAAAATTTAAGCTAATCTCCCTGAGGCAGCTCTGTTCCTCAGGGAGATTTCTGCACTCTTTCGCCCCCCACTGGCCGCACAGGGAATGCTGAGCGCTTCCAGGTGCGCGTCACGTTGGGCGGGCCTTACTTGGCCCGCCCACATAAAATGGCAACACCCAGCTGATCTTGGGCGGCGATCGACTGCACGCACGCCCACGCCCACTCCCGCCCAACGCCCCACCCCCAACGAGGAGAAAATTCTCCCCATGAATTCTTTCGTTCCAGCAAATGAAATCTGCAGTGTTTGCTATATGGACAGGATTTTCAGGTTGTTGGGAGGGCCCGGGTGTAGCCGGGAAACGGTCGACCGGCCATGATCTGCCTCCCACCACGTATTCACGCTGGCTGGCCAATTAACGGGCAGCCAGTGTGAAAGGCGCACTGGGAAGCTCAGAGTTGCCGGATTGGGGGCAGGAGGAGGGTGAGAGCCAAAGTCTGCGCATGCACTGGGGAACAAGCAATGAAAGCTCTCTGAAGACAGAGAGCTGCCTCAGGAAACTGAAGAATATAAAACCCTTAAATAAAGATGTGGAAAGTGTGAAAAAAATATCCCCACACAGGACTCACTCACATGAACATAGGCATAATCAAATTCTGTCAAAACATTTTTTATTAAAATTAATGTTGGGAACCTCACCCCGCCCATGAGTGAGGTTTCCTCAAAAACGCAAAGGCCGCCCACCAACCTTAAGGTTAGACGGGCAGCGAATTAATTACCTTAATAGGCCTCTTAATTGTCAGCAAGCATGTTGCCAACTCTTGCGCGTGCCCTCCGACCTAAATATCGCACGAGTGCACGATGTCGGGACACTCACCTGATGTCATTGCGCGCTATTTTACACCTGATTGGGTCGGGCTTACATGTGCATGCCCACGGGACATAAAGTTCTGCCCTATGTTTTCCTTGACATTTATTTTCAATGTGAACTGTTCTTGCCCAGAATACATAGGCAAACAGAAGGTTACTTCTCGATCATGTGGAGAGACCCAGAGAGTGCAAGGCACCATGGGCTCTTTCTCATCTGCTTACCGGTGGCAGAGGAGGCCTATTATTAACTTTGGGTATTTTACATCATTATATACTTCAGTGTTTGGCATGATAAAAAGCATTGAATGAGACTCCTCTCAAAATATAAACAAACACAACAGATGAACACTCCTGCATTTGACTCTAGAATAGAATTCCTACAGCAGCTCACTGGTCTCTGGAGGTATGAATTGACTTCCTTCATGATATATGCTGAGACTCTGTAATTCAGCTGTTCAGATAACAGTTTGGATCAGAGTGCACCTCTCCTGCAAACCAGAGATATAACCTGTTACCAGAAGATCTGAAAGTCAATAATTCAAGAAACTGGGAGTGAATTTCCATGAAGGTTGCCTTGCTCATCTGCCCTTAATTTTGACAAAAGAGTCAGGGAAATCCTTGAAGAATGCAGTAAACTCCACTTATGCCAATTTTCTGGAGTTCCTGTGGCTGCTCTGCGGCTGTTATGCTGCTTACTGTTAACTCTTAAACATTTCACCAATTTAAAAGCTCAAACAAAATCTGTGATTACTATTCTGGCTTGGGACAGCTGTTCCACTGGTGGTCTTGTGCCTATATTATGTTTTTTTGTTGTGATTCTTGGAATATGGGCATTGCTGTTAAGGCCAGCATTTATTACCTATGCCAGGTGGTGGTGAACCTTCTTCTTGAAATGTTGTAATGCATTTAGTGAAGATACTCCCATTGTAGTGCTGGGTAGGGAGTTCCACAATTTTGATCTAGCCATAATGAAGGGGGTAAGTTGGATGTGTTGGTGTTCCTATGCAAGAATAACATAGAAGGATCAGGAATGGGCCCCTCAAGCCTGCTCAACCATTTAATCAGATTATGGATGATCTTTGACCTCAACTCCACTTGCCCATCTGATTCCTATATTTCTTGATTCCCTTAAGAGTTTAAAAGTCTATTGATATCAGGTTTGAATATAATCAACATCCACAGGCCTTTGGAGTAGAGAATTCCAAAGATTCATAACCCTCTAATTGAAGAAATTTCACCTCATCTCAGTCCTAAATAATTGAGCACTTATCCTGAGAAATGTCCCTTGGTTCTAGACTTTCCAGCCAAGAGAAACAACCTTTCAGCAGCCACCATCTGAAGCCCTCTTAGAATCGTAGCATCTTGTAAGTTTCAATGAGATCACCTTTCATTCTTCTAAACCTTACAGAGCATAGGCACATTTTGCTCAATCTATCCTCACAGGGCAAACCTCTCACCTCAGGAATTCATCTAGGGAACCTTTTTTCCACTTCTTCTAAGGCAAGTATACCTTTATTTAGATAAGCATATACTGGGTTTACTGGGAAAACTATTAAAACTAAAGGATGACAAGTCTCCTGGGAGCTGAAAACTTGCATCCTAGGGTCTTAAAAGAAATGGCTGCAGAGCATTTGTTGTGATCTTCCAAAATTCTCTAGACTCTGGAGAGATCCCAGTGGATTGGAAAATCACAAACATAACATCTTGATTCAAGAAAGCAGGGAGACAGAAAGCAGGAAACTATTGGCCATTTAGTCTAACTTCTGCCATAGGAAAAATGGTAGGATCCATTATTAAGGAGGTATTGGCAGAATATTTAGAAAACCATAATACAATCAGGCAGAATCAACATGATTTTGTGAAAGGGAGGTCATGCTTGACTAATTTCTTAGAGTTCTTTGAGGAAGTAGCAAGCAAGGTGGATGATGGGGAGCCTGTAGATGTGGCGTACTTGGATTTCCAAAAGGCATTTGATTAAGTGCCACATCAAAGGTTACTGCACAAAATAAGAATTCCTGGTGAACGGGATAACATATTAGCATGGATAGAAGATTGATTAGCTAACAGAAAGTAGGGATAAATGGGTCATTTTTGGGTTGGCAAGCTGTTAGTAGAGGAGTGCCACAGGGATCAGTGCTGGAGTCTCAACTATTTACAATCTATATAAACGACTTGGATGAAAGGATTGAATGCATGCTTGCTAAATTTGCTAATGACACAATGATAGGTACAGAAGCAAGTTGTGAGGAGGACATAAAGACAAAAGGGATTTAGATAGGTTAAGCAAGTGAACAAAAACTTGGCAAATGGAGTATAATGTTGGAAACTGTGAGGTTGCCCACTTTGGCAGGAAGAATAGAAGAACAGTGTATTATTTGAATGGAGAGAGGCTGCAGGATACCACGGTACAAAGGGATTTGGATGTCCTTGTACGTGAATCACAAAAAAGTTAGTGTGCACGCACAGCAAGTGATTAGGAAGGCAAAAGGAATGTTGGCATTTATTGCAAAGGGAATCAAGCATAAAAGTGTTGCTACAGCAGTAAAGGGCCTCAGTTAGACTGCATATAGAGTACTGTGTACAGTCCAGAGAAGGTTCACATAACTGATTTCTAGGATGAAGGAGTTACCTTATGAGAAAAGGTTGAGCAGGCTGGGCCTATACCCATTGTAGTTTAGCAGAATGAGAAGCAACCTTATTCAAACATATAAGATCCTGAGGGGACTTTACAGGGTGGATGCTGAGAGGATGTTTCCCCTTATAGTGGAGTCTAGAACTAGAGTAGACAGGTTAATAATTTGGGATGTCGCAGTTAAGACTGAGACGAGGAGATTTTTTTCTCTTAAGTGGTCATTAGTCTGTGAAATTCTCTTCCACAGAGAACAGGGAGGTTTGGTCATTGAGTATATTCAAGGTTGAGATGGATGGATTTTTGATCAGCAAGGGAGTCAAGAGTAATGGGGTGCATACATGAATGCGGAGTTGAGGCAATAATGAGGTCAGCCATGAGCTTATTGAATAGCAGAGCAGGCTTGATGGGCCAAATGGCCTACTTCTGTTCTTAAATCTTGTCTAAGGAGACCCAAACTGTACACAGAGCTCCAGCTGTGGTATCAGCAAAGCTGTGAATGATCACAGCATGACTTCCCTACTCTTGTACTCCAACACCCTTGCAATAAAGACCAGCATACTATTAGCCTTTCTAGTTGCTTGCTGTACATGCATGTTAAAATTTCTGGGGGTTTTTTTGTGTACAAGGACACCCAAATCACTCAGTCAACCATATTACCATTTCAAAAATGTTCACTTCTTCTTTTTGCCTTACAAAAATGAATTGCCTCACATTACCCTATATTATAATCCATCTGTCACTTTTGTGTCCATTTACTTAATCTATCTATAACCCTTTGCTGACTCTTTGTTTAATCCTCACAGCTTAACTTTTCCAACTAGCTTTGTATCATCAGCAAACCTGTGCCCTGTGCTTAGTCCCTTCATCTAGGTTATTAATGTAAGTTGAAAATAGTTGAGGTTACAGCACTCATGGCATGCCACTGGTAATGTTCAGCTACTGTGAAAATGACTTACTTATTCCTACTCTGTTTCCTTACCTTTAACTAATCCTTTATCAACACTGATCTTTTACTTTCAATACCATGAGCCTTGAACTCATGCAACAAGATTTTGTGTGGCACCTTATCAAATGCCTTTTGAAAATCCAAATATACTACATCCACTGGTTTCCCTTTATCTACCTTGCTAGATACGTCCTCAGTAAGCTCTAATAAATCCGCCAAACACAATTTTCCCATCTTAAAACCACGTTGATTCTGTCTAATCTTATGATTTTCTAAGTGCTCAGTTACCACTCTTTTAATAATGGATCCCAGCATTTTCCCAATGACTGATATCAGACTAACTGTCATTATTTCCCTATTTTCTCTCACCCTCCTTTCTTAATTAGCAATGTTACATTTGCTAACATCCAATCATTGGACTGTATCAGTTCCTAGGGAATTTTCAAACATTCACCATCTCTGCAGTGCATCCATCATTTCTGCAGCCACCTTCTTTGGAAAACTCGATATAGGCTGTCAACTCCAGGGGATTTGTTGGCTTTCAGTCCCCTTAATTTCTCCAGTACCTTTTCTTTACTACCATTAATTAAGTTCCCCACTCTTATTAGAACCTTGGATCCTATTTCTGATATGCTTTTTGTGTCTTCTATTGTGAAGGCAGGTAAAGAATATTTGGGTAATGTCTCTGCCCTTTCTTTGTTCTGTATGATAATTTCAGCTGACTCATACTCCAAGGGACCCAGTTTCACTTTTGCTACACTCTCACTTGTACAATCTTGTAGGAGCTCTTACAATCCGTTTTATTTCTATGGCTAGTTTGCTCTCACATTGCATTTTCCCTCTTTTTACCCTCAATTTTTAGGTCATCCTTTGCTGGTATCTAAAATTCTCCCAGTCCCCAGGCATACTATTCTTCTTAGGAACATTATGCGGAGAATTTTCGGCTTGGTGAGCGGGGATGGGGCCCACTCGCTGAGTGTAAAATAACCTGGGGTGATGACTGGTGTGCGTCACCGCGCGTCATTTAGATTTTCAGTTTGGCGGGTGTGCAGCCGAGTCGGCTGCGCACCCACCGAACTCTCAAAGGCCTATTAAGGCCATTAATTAATTAACTAATTAACCCCATTAAGAAAGCAGTCCATCCAACCTTAAGGTTGGTTGGTGGGCAGGCGAAGAGCCCAGGCGGCCTTTGTATTTTTCATGGAACCTCATCCACGGGCGGGATGAGGTTTCTATGAAGGGTTTATAAATTAAATAAATTTTTCCATTAAAGTTCATTAACATGTCCCAGCTCATGTGACACTGTCACATGAGGGGACATGTCTTAATTTTCTTTTTCTTTATTAAATTTTTTTAAACTTATCTCCCTGAGCCACAGATGGATTACTTTCCCCAAGGAGTTTTTACTTCTCATTGTAAGGTAGATTTGTTGAGAAATATGAAATGTTTCTTTGAACGTTCACCATTACTCATCTACGGACATACCTTTTTATCTAATTTTCCAATCTACCTTGGCCAACTTGCCCTCATACCTATGTAGTTTTCTTTATTTAAGATCAATGCTCTAATTTCAGACTCATGTACGTCACTCTCAAATTCAGTGTGGAATTCTATCATATTATGTTCACTCTTTCCCAGAGGATCCTTTACTATGAGATTACTAATTAACCCTGTTTCATTACATAAAACAAGACCGAAAATAGCCTCTTCCCTGGTTGGTTTCACAATGTATTGTTTTAGGAAATTATATTGAATGCAAAATACTTTTTCTGATCTGATTTGCCTGGTCTATATGAAGATTAAAGTCTCTCAAAATTATTACATGCCTTTGTTACAAGCTCGTCTTATTTCTTGATGAATACTCTCACCAATGTTCTAGCTATTTCTAGGAAGTATTAACTACTTCCACTAATGTTTTTGACCCTTATTTCTTATCTCCACCCATATTAATTCTACCTCCTGTTCTTCCGAGTCAAGATTCTTCCTCGCTTCTGCCCTTGTGCCATCCCTTAGAATCAGAACTGCCCCCTCCTTCCTTTTCCACATTATCTGTCTTTTGGAACTTCAATTCCATGGAATATTTAATTTCCAACCTTGGCAACCATAGGGGAATGTTTTGGAGGTGACGGGGGTCTTGGCCGCTGGTAGGAGTGCCAGTGATCAGCTCCTCATCACCTCTTTTCAGAAAGGCCAGCTGCATCTTGTTCCACTCAGGCACTTGGCAGGCACGTGGCAGGCCTTTTCCCGGGATCAAGGACCTGGGGATGGATGTCCCACTTGCTGAGAGCTGCCAGCTAATCAGAGGCCGGCAGCTCTATCGCATGGCAACGCCACCAGGGAGGTGGTGGCTGCTGCGGGTATGACAAACACCTGTGGCTTAGGATTGTTGCTGGATCCAAGGTCACAGGTGAGTAGTAGCAGGAGGGGGCTTGTGGGGAAGGAGGAAGGGGGGTGGCAGCAAGAGGTGGCTCTCAGCAGGTCCCCTTCCCGTTGTTTCCCTCTATCATGCAGGATCCAGCAAGCAATCTTGCATGGGTTTGCTTGTTGTCCTCCCCAATGGCAAGCCCCACCCCATTCACCACTGGGTTAATACCAGCAGCAGCAGGATGAGACTCTTGCCCACTTGAGGGCCTCAACTGGCGGTGGTGTGGGAAGGCCATCTACGGGCCTTCCTACGATGGACTTGATTAAGGTAGAGGCAGAAAGATGTCTGGGTCCCCAACTGCCACCCCCCCACCTGATAAATGACCCCCCACCAGCACACTCACCACAGGGAGGGCACAAGATTCCACCCTATGTCTCTGTAATGCTTATAGATAAAAAAAAACCATTTATCTCTATATTCACCCATCTTGATATGAATGCTCTGTGGATTTGGATAAATCATCTTTTACTGTAATTTTCACCATTTCCCCTGACCTGATGTTATTCATTGTTGCATTATTTCTGGTAAAATGTTTATCCCTTCATGTCACACTCTGCATATCGATACCCAGGATGATACTCTGCTCTGTGACCTTGAATTTTCTCATTAGAGTTATACATTTTTCCTCACCTGATCTTTCTGCCCCACCTTTTTAGCTTAAATCACTATCCACAGCACACATCAGGATACCAGTCCCAGCTGGATTTAAATAGAGCCCATCCCATTTCCAAACCACTGATGCTAGTGGGCCATGATTTGAATCCTCAACTTCCCATGTGACTCTTTGACCCACGCATTCAACTCTCTGATCTGCTTGACCCTTTGCCAATTTTCGTGTGACACAGGTAGAAACCCAGAGATCATTACCTTTAAGATTCTGCTTATTAATTTGGACCGCAGCTCCTTAAGGTCCCACAGAAGAATGTGATTCCTAGCTCTACCTATGTTACTGGCTCCAATGTGGACCACAACAACTGGATTCTCCCCCTCGCACTCCAAGTTCTTCTCCAGCTGTAAGGAGGTGTCCTTAACCTTGGTGCCAAGAAAGCAACACATTTCAGAATTCCCAGCCTTGGTTGCAGAGAACAGGATCTATTCCCTTAACTACACTGTTACCATTACCCCATTCCTTTTCACTGCTTAAATAACCTCCTGCACCACAATTCCATGATCAGTTTGTTCATCCATCCTGCAGGCTTTTCTGCTATCCACACAGGCAATTAGAAACTCATACTAGTTGGATAAGGATACTGCACCTGTGGTGGGGTGGCGGATGGTGGGGTGGGATGGTGGGGTGGGGTGGTTGAATTAGAAGTCGGGCCCGCCATCCCCAGAATGACTGCAGAGGTTCCTGGGTGTGGAGGCAGGCTGGCCGGAAGGCGTACTTCTGTTCACTGGCACTGTGTGAAAGATTAAAAAAACCCAATAAAACATCCCTCCAGACTTTACTCTTCAACTCCCCTCACCCCCTCAAACACAATCTCCATGCCACATCCATGCTGATCCCTGCCATCACATGACCAGGTACCCACCCCTATACCCCCCATGCCAGCCTATGCCCCTATACCCATAGCAAGCATTTTTTATTTAACACTCCAGACATTTTTTTTTCAAAAATTTAAAAGGAAGGTCTTTTAAATTCCTTGACAGCTCCCTTTGACAATTGCTTTTGGCAGGTCCACTTGACAATTTCGATAGCTGGTTTTGAAAAGTCTAATGAGATTGACAGTAATGAGTTTATACACATGTTTGCCCAAATTTAACAATTCCAAAGGGGACAGACCTACTCCAAAGGGCACCTTACCTCCATCAAGGGTGTCCCAGGATCAGATCCAGTGGGGTACCTCACCCCACCAAAGAGGTATCCTGGCTATACAAACAAATCCACAAAGTTCAGACCCGCTCTCACCCTGGTATAATCTGCACACTACGGGTATCACACTCTTTGTCTAGCAAAATTACACTTCAGTGGAGGCAACTGATAATTTAAATGGACAACTGCCTCCGTAAACCACGCTTGCGTGATCCCTGGCCTGACTCCAGTCCCACCCCCGCGAAAATAAGAAGTGGCTTCTGATTTCCAAGATCGTCCAACATTGTCACCATGGGCTGCATCTTCTGGTCGGTGAGCAGCGGCGGGGCCTGCTCGCTGAGGCGTAAAATGACACGGGGTGATGTTGGGCGTGTATGCCGATGTCACCCCGCTTCATTTAGATTTTCAGTTCGGCAGGCACACAGCTGAGTTGGCTGTGCACCCGTTGAACTGTCAATGGCCACTTAAGGTCTTTAAAAAAGTAATTAAAACAATTAATGGACCTGCCCGTTCAACCTTAAGGTTGGCGGGCAGGCGAAGAGCCCAGGCGGCCTTCAGAAAAAATATGAAATCTTATCCATGGGCGGGATGGGGTATCAGGAGGGATTTAAAATGTGTATGAAATTTTTAAATAAAAGAAATTGACATGTCCCAGCTCATGTGACAGTGTCACATGAGGGGACATGTCAGGAAAATTTTTTAAATTTCTAACGCATAAGAGCGCACTCCTGGCTCAGGGAACCCACCCCCCACCCCCGCACTGGGAGTGTACATTGCTTCTGAGCGGACGTCATGTCGGGCGGGCCTTAATTGGCCTGCCTATGTAAAATAGTAGCGCGCCCCCAATTGGGGGCGCCGATCGGGAACCCATCCGCCAGCGTCTGCTCCCACACCTCCCTCCCGACAGGGGTAAAATCCTACCCCATGACAGAGAGGCTCTTACTAAAGTTGGGGTTGTCCAGGATTGCAATGTTCTCCACAAACTCCCACATGCCTCAACTGCAGCACACCAGTTGCACTGTCATCCCTCTGAAACCTTGCTTCATTTATTTACTAAATTTTAGCCTAAGTATTTAATCAATTTAGCTTATAGTTTTTAGTTTTTTAAATTACTTAAACCAGTTTGAATTAAGCAGCACCTCCTTCACCCTTTGCATTGAATCCCCGCTTTCACCAAATTCTCAACTTCTACACTTCTCTTGCGATGCTCCCTGTTTACAAACACTTCATGTGACCGCTCTGTGTACCCTTGTCCTTCTAGGTGGTAGATGTGGGTTTGGGAGGCATGTTTAATTTGTCTTTTGCATCTCTGAGCTTTTGACAGAGTCTGACACTTTGCATCACTAAACAAATTAGTATCAAAAGCCAACTGCTAATGGTAACTTCATGGTTATCTAACTTCCTCTCAAATTGATCTATCTCGTTTCCATCAATGGGTTATTCTCTGACTTTTAAAAAAGTACTTAGTGGCTTCCAAAGGCACTGTCATATCTCATGCTCTGCATTTCTTCATGTTATCGACCTCCTCTCATCAGTCAACAAAAACCATTTTGCTGAAGATTGCATTCTATGCTCATCAACATCTTACAGATACCAATACACAACGCAATGGCTAAATCATAAGATTTAGACCTCCTCTATATTCTAATTTGAATAACAAAAGAGTGATAACTTTCATCTCTTCCAAATATATGTATAAAACAAACCCATAGAATTGGGCAAGGTCAAGAGGAAATGCATAGCTGCAAAGCTCATAAAGGACTTTTGAAAGCTGTAAATCAAATGTTATAATAGCTCAGTTCAAGTTTGAGGTCATCTGGGACATTGAGATAATTCTTCAAAGCTGCTGTTGTTGGTTTGAGATGCCTATTATGTTATTAAAAAGACAGCAGCAGGTTCATTTATTTAATTTATAAATACCTTGTGTTTTTTATTTTGACCTTGAAAACTTCAAGTTATGCTTAATAATTTGTTGATTTTTATTTTCTTTTTTTTAAAGAGTGCTGCAAAATACTATTTTAACTCATGATCTCTTGAAATGAAGACACCTCTTACAGGAAGTGAAAAATTACCTTAGCTGACATTTTTTGACGGAAAATCCAAAAATTAAATGATGTACAGAGAAAGATAATAATGATTCAGATATTTGAAATAATGCACACCAGGCAGAAACACAGCAACTTGTATTTACATAGCACTTTTTGCAAAATAAAAAGCTCATATGTTTTGTGAAAGGGAAATCATATTTGAAAAATTTATTAGAGTTATTTGAAGAATTAACAACCTTAATGGATAAAGGGGAACCAGTAGATGCATTTGGATTTCCGAAGGCATTTGTTAAGGTGCCACATAAAAGGTTACTACACAAGATAAGACCTCACGAGGTTGGGGGTAATAATAGAGGATTGTCTAACTAACATGGGGTCAGGATAAATTAATCATTTTCAGCTGTAATTAGTGGAGTGCCACAGGGATCGATGCTGGACCTCAACTATTTATGGTCCAAATTAATAACATGGATGAAGGGACCAAATGTATTGTAGCCAAATTTGCTGATGATCCAAAGATAAGTAGGAAAGCAAGTTGTGAGGAGGACATAAAAAGTCTGCAAAAGGATTTAGATAGGTTCAGCGAGTGGGCAAAAATCTGACAGATGGAACATAAGTGTGGAAAAACGCGAGGTTCTCTACTTTGACAGGTAGAAAAGTGGATTGTTATTTAAATGGAGAGAGGCAGCAGAATGCTGCAGTACCGAGGGGTTTAGTTGTCCTTGTACATGAATCACAAAAAGTTAGTATGTAGGTACAGCAAGTAATTAGGAAGGTAAGTGGGGTGTTGGATTTTATTCAAAAAGGATGGAATGTCATAGAATCATAGAATGGCCACAGCACAGAAGGAGATTATTTGTCCTTTCATGTCTGTGCTGGCTTTCTGAAGGAGCAATTCGCTGAGTGCCTCACCACTGCCATCACCCCCTAGCCCTGCACATTCTTCCTTTCCAGATAATAATCAAATTCTCTCTCAAGTGCCTCAATTGAACCTGCCTCCACTATACTCTCAGGCAGTTCATTCCAGATCCTAATTACTTGTTAGGCGAAAATGTTGTGCCTCATGTCACCATTGCTTCTGATGCCAATTATCTTAAATCTGTACCCTCTGGTTCTTGACTCTTCCACCAATGGAAACAGTTTCTCCCCATCTTCTCTGTATAGACCCCTCATGATTTTGAATATCTTTATCAAATCTCCTCTCAACTTTCTCTTCTCCAATATCTACATAACTGAAGTTCTTCATCCCTGGAATTATTCTCGTGAATCTTTTCTGCACCATCTCTAGCATGACAGCTAGCTTCCGGTGGCCTGTCACTTTACTTCTCAAACTTGCTCTCATGCTGACATTTCTGTCTTATGCCTTTCTGCACTGTTCTAGTGAGGCTCACCATAAGCTAATAGTGCAGCACCTCATCTTTAGATTAGACAATTTACAGCCTTCTGGATTTAGCATTGAGTTCAACAATTTTAGACCATAATTCTTGATCCATTTTGTTCCCCTTTGCTTATTTTGTTTTTTACAGACAGCGGCACAACTGCTCTATGCACATCTTAATAATCTGTCCCATCACTATTTCCTTTGGCTCTACAAGATAAATCATCTGTCATTCAATCTGTCCAGTCTTTTCCCCTTTCACAGGCATTCCTTTTGCCCTTGGCCCACCCATCCCTTTTGCCCTTGGCCCACCCATCCCTTACTCAAAACATAGAAAATGGCTCCCAAGGCCTGGATCTGAACGTTACTCTGAATCGATCTTGCTATTTCCTGCTCTGGTGCAATCTGACTCTCTCAGTTCTGTGCACTTGGTATTCCTCTCTAGTATTGGTTCTGGTTACACTCCCAGATGAACCATCACTTTCATCAGTATTCAGAATGGAAAATTCTTTGGAGAGTGAGATGCAGTCAGGGGCTCTTGTGCTATCTACCTGCTCTTCTCGGCTGCCTGGTTCTCACCCATTCCTTCTCTCCCTGCATACTCTTAAGCTCTGAGATTACATCCATAAACTTGCTATCCACAAAGTTCCGAAACCCAGAGTTTGAGCTTGCTACAAGTTTAGAGGGCATTGGTGAGACTGCACCTGGAGTAGTGTGCATAGTTTTGGCCTCTTTACTTAAGGAGGGATATACTTGCATTTGAAGAAGCTTCATTAAGCTGAGTCCTGAGATGAAGGAGTTGTCTTATGAGGAAAGTTTGAGCAGGTTGGGCCTCTAATCATTGAAGTTTGGAAGAATGAGAGGTGATCTTATTGAAACATTCTGAGGGAACTTGACAGGGCAAAGGCTGAGAGGATAACTCCTTTTGTAGGGGAATCTAGAACTAAGGGCACAGTTTAAAAATAAGGGGTTTCCCATTTAAGACAGGGGTGATGAGGAATTACTTCCCTCAGAGAGCCAGTAGTCTTTGAAATTCTCTTCCACAGAGAGCAATGGAGGCTAGGTCATTGAATATATTCATGTTTGGAATTGGACAGATTTTTGATTTACAAGGGAGTCAAGGGTTATGGAGGCAGGCAGGAAAGTGGATATAAGGCCATAGTCAAATCAGCTGTGATCTTATTGAATGGTGGAGCAGGCTCAATGGGCCGAATGGGCTACTCCTGCTCCTATTTCTTATGATCTTATAATTACATAACTAAGGGTTCAACCCCATGAAAATCTGATCACTCAATTTCAGCTGGAGGTGAAGTTCTGGCAGAAAAACAGACCCTGTTGCCATTTCTCTTCTCCATGGAGAAATCTTGCCCCTAGTTTGTGAAAGATCTGGTTAGCCTCAGGCAGTTGCCAGGGAGAAATATGGAGTTGGCATGTAGGGAACAGATTTTGTGGTGGGGACTGAAGACATGGCTTTGGGCTTCCTAATTTTTAATTGGAGGAAACCTTTACTCATCCAGTAATTTATTCATGTCAGATAAGAAGTCTGATAACTTAGAGAGTGTGAATAGTTTTGAAGAAGTGATGGTGAGGTAGAAACAAAACTAAAAATACCTGGAAAAACTCAGCAGGTCTGGCAGCATCTGCGGAGAGGAACACAGTTAACGTTTTGAGTCTGTAAGACTCTTCAACAGAACTAAGTAAAAATAGAAAAGAGGTGAAATATAAGCTGGTTTGGGGGGTGGGGGGTGCGGTGGGACAGGTAGAGCTGGTTAGAGGGCCAGTGATAGGTGGAGATAGCCAAAAGATGTCATAGACAAAAGGACAAAGAGGTGTTGAAGGTGGTGATATTATCTAAGGAATGTGCTAATTAAGGGTAGAAAGCAGGACAAGCAAGGTACAGATAGTCCTAGTGGGGGTGGGGTGTGGTGAAGGGAAGGGATTGAAATAGGCTAAAAGGTAGAGATAAAACAATGGATGGAAATACTTTTAAAAATAATGGAAATAGGTGGGAATTAGTCGTCTCAATTTCTCTGCTCCTCTCACCCACTCTAACCTGTCTCTCTCTGAACTTGCTGCACTCCGTTCTCTCAGGTCCAACCCTGACATTGTCATCAAACCCGCTGACAAGGGTGGTGCTGTTGTTGTCTTGCGCACTGACCTCTACCTCGCAGAGACTGAGCATCAACTCGCAGACACTTCCTCCTACCTCCCCCTGGACCATGACCCCACCACTGAACATCAAGCCATTGTTTCCAGGACTGTCACTGACCTCATCTCCTCTGGAGATCTTTCTTTCACAGCTTCCAACCTCATAGTCTCCCAACCTTGGACAGCCTTCTTCTATCTCCTACCCAAAATCCACAAACAGGACTGTCCTGGCAGACCGATCATGTCAGCCTGTTCCTGCCCCACGGAACTCATTTCTTGCTATCTTGACTCCATTCTCTCTCCCCTTGTCCAGTCCCTTCCCACCTACATCCGTGATTCCTCTGACACCCTACATCATATCAACAATTTCCAGTTCCCTGGCCCCAACCGCCTCCTCTTCACCATGGATGTCCAATCCCTCTACACCTCCATCCCCCACTGGGATGGTCTGATGGCTCTCCGCTTCTTCCTCGAACAGAGGCCCGAACAATCTCCATCCACCAGTACTCTCCTCCATCTGGCTGAACTTGTTCTCACACTGAACAATTTCTCCTTAAACTCCTCTCACTTCCTCCAAATAAAAGGTGTGGCTATGGGTACCCGCATGGGCCCCAGTTATGCTTGTCTCTTTATGGGGTATGTGGAACATTCCTTGTTCCAGTCCTACTCTGGCCCCCTCCCACAACTCTTTCTCCGGTACATCGATGATTGCTTCGGTGCTGCTTCATGCTCTCGTCTGGATCTGGAAAAATTTATTAATTTTGCTTCCAATTTCCACCCCTCCATCATTTTCACATGGTCCATCTCTGACACTTCCCTTCCCTTCCTTGACCTCTCTGTCTCAATTTCTGGTGATAGACTGTCCACCAATATTCATTACAAGCCTACCGACTCCCACAGCTAACACGACTACAGCTCCTCACACCCCGCTTCCTATAAGAACTCCATCCCATTCTTCAGTTCCTTCGCCTCCATCGCATCTGTTCTGATGATGCCACTTTCAAAAACAGTTCCTCTGACAAGTATTCCTTCTTCCTTAACCAAGGTTTTCCACCCACGGTTGTTGACAGGGCCCTCAACCGTGTCCGGCCCATCTCTCGCGCATCTGCCCTCACACCTTCCTCTCCCTCCCAGAACCATGATAGGGTCCCCCTTGTCCTCACTTATCACACCACCAGCCTCCGCATTCAAAGGATCATCCTCTACCATTTCTGCCAACTCCAGCATGATGCTACCACCAAACACATCTTCCCTTCACCTCCCCAGCGGCATTCTGCAGGGATCATTCCCTCTGGGACACCCTGGTCCACTCCTCCATCACCCCCTATGCCTCAACCCCCTCCCACGGCACCTTCCCATGTAACCACAGAAGGTGCAACACCTGCCCCTTTACTTCCCCTCTCCTCACCATCCAAGGGCCCAAACACTCCTTTCAAGTGAAGCAGCATTTCACTTGCACTTCCCTCAATTTAGTCTACTGCATTCGTTGCTCCCAATGCGGTTTCCTCTACATTGGAGGGGCAAAATGCAGAATGGGTGACCGCTTTGCAGAACACCTTCGGTCTGTCTGCAAGCATGACCCAGACCTCCCCATCGCTTGCCATTTCAACACTCCACCCTGCTCTCATGCCCACATGTCCATCCTTGTCCTGCTGCATTGTTCCAGTGAAGCTCAACGCAAACTGGAGGAACAGCACCTCATCTTCCGACTAGGCGCTTTAAAGCCTTCCGGACTGAATATTAAGTTCAACAATTTTAGATCATGAACTCTTTCCTCCATTCCCACCCCCTTTCCGATCCCCCTTTTTGCTCTCCAATAATTTTTATAGATTTTTCTTTTCCCACCTATTTCCATTATTTTTAAATGTATTTCCATCCATTGTTTTATCTCTACCTTTTAGCCTATTTCGATCCCTTCCCTTCACCCGACCCCACCCCCACTAGGGCTATCTGTACCTTGCTTGTCCTGCTTTCTACCCTTACTTAGCACATTCCTTAGATAATATCACCACCTTCAACACTTCTTTGTCCTTTTGTCTATGATATCTTTTGGCTATCTCCACCTATCACTGGGCCTCTATCCAGCTCTACCTGCCCCCCTTAAACCAGCTTATATTTCACCTCTTTTCTATTTTTACTTAGTTCTGTTGAAGAGTCATACGGACTCGAAATGTTAACTGTATTCCTCTCCGCAGATGCTGCCAGACCTGCTGAGTTTTTCCAGGTATTTTTATTTTTGTTTTCGATTTCCAGCATCCGCAGTTTTTTGCTTTTATCATGGTGATGTTGGGTGTTGTTAGCATACATGTGGAACCCAACGCTATGTTTTTGGCTGAGGTTCAAAGCAGTGTCCAGGAGATAACTGTTGGAGTATAAATTTCAATAGCTGCAATTTTTAAAAACTAAAAGTAACAAATAGGTTTAAAGACTCAGTAATATTATGCAATTTATGTTAAATGACAAATGTGTTTTCAATTATTATCTATCCAGCTCACACCAATATAAAATGCCAGACTACTCCTCAGATTTATTTCTAATTGGCTGTAATATAACAGGAATTGTCACAAATGCAACAGGGAAGATGCCTGACATTCCTGCCCATCTATGTGAGAAGATCGGACCGACGCTGGAGTGGATGAGACTTTGGGACGGAATTTGGTTAGTTGATGCCGTGCCCTGAAGCTGTATATTTATATTCCCTTCAATAGAAATTCCAATAAACAGTGTGATTGATAAATAAACAATAGTGACAAGTTACCATAAAGAGAACTCTCACAGTGGTGCATAAGAGATGTCTCTTTAGGCATTAGTGTTGAGATATATTGACATCCAAGGCTGGGAAGTGGGTGGCCCACATAATTGAGTGAAAAAGCACCGGGTGGAGGGATGATGATTAAATCTGGGTAGGGAAGGCCGAGGATGGCCTTACTGCCTGGAGATCAATTGAGGCCTTTAAGTGGCCAATTAATGCTCATTTAAGGGCCTCATCCCTTGACAGGGGGAGAGGACGTAAACTACATGATAAAGCCTCCAGGTTTACCTTACCATCCACCTTGTGGGATTGGAATTGAGTCCTCTTCATTGGGCACTTAGTGCCTCATGAAGTGTTCCCCCCAGGGGCAAGTGTCATGCCTACTATCAGAGCACCCCCTGCCCTCCACAATGAACCCCCACCCCACCACCATCTGCAGAGGTTCCATTGTGTAGGTGGAGGCCAATGATCTTAGCCCCAGGACATTTCTGCAGCAGTTCCTCAGGGTACTGTGCTAGACTTGCATCTGCTTCAGCAATGAACCATCCTCAATAATAAGGTCAGAAATGGGGATCTCCACTGAGGATTGCACAGCATTAAGTACCATCCACAACTTCTCACTTACTGAAGTAGTCTGTGTCTGCATGCAGCAAAGCCTGGACAATATCAGGATTGGGCTGAAACATGCCAAGTAACATTCATGCCACATGGGTGCCTGGAAATGTCCATCTCAGCAAGAGAGAATCAAATTACCTCACCTTGATATTCCACAGCATTACCATCACTGAAGACCCCACATTTAATGTCTTGCAAGTCACCATTGGTCAGAAACTTAATTGAACCCAGTAACAAGAGCGGGTCAGAGGCAAGGTACTCTGTAGTGTGACTGCCCAAAGCCTTTCTATCATCTACAGGCACAAGTTAGGATTGTGATGGAATACTCTCCAATTGTCTGGGTGAGTGAAGCTCCATCAACACTCAAAAAGCTTGACACAATCCAAATCAAAGCAGGCCAATTCATTCATCTCATTCGCTGCATTAAACATTTTATACCACTGGTGCACTTGTACCAATGACAAGGTGCGTTGCAACAACTTGCCAAGGCTGCTTCAGCAGCATTTCCAAAACCTGTGATCTCTATTGTCTAGATTCCTAAAAGGACATGGGCAGAAGGTGCATGGGAACACCACCACCCACAAATTTCTCTCGGAGTCAAACACCATTTTGACTTGGAAATATGTCACTGTTCCTGCACTGTCATTGGGTCAAAATCTTGTTATTGCCTACCTAACAGCACACTTGGGGTATCTTCAGCATGTGTAATGCAGCGATTGAAGGAGGAGGTCTGCCATCACCTTCTAAAGTGCAATTAGGAATGGGCAATAAGTGCTGGCCTTGCCAGAAAAGACCACTTCCTATGAATGAATAAAAAAAACAGAATCATCTGTGTTTTCAATTCCCTCCAACCTGTGGGGAGAAATGTGGAGAAGTGAGTGACACACTTGATTATTGGTTCTACAATAATTGCCCTTACATTACTTGACTGAAGAACAGCCACTGGCTGATGGTCATACTGTCACCATTATGTCACTGAAGAGTGCAAAGGAAATGGAGAAATGTTACACTGCTCCTCAAGGCAAACATTATTTGCAATACTTCCACTGAATACACAAGAACAATATTAAAGGTCTCAGAGGTGTTGTAAAAGAGAAACAAATTCACAAGAGTAAAGCAGAGTATGAAGAAAACCAAAGTATCATCTATAAAATTAAATGAATCTGCTTGAGGTGAAATGTAATGTTGTGCTATCTATTCATATCAGAACATTCTAGCAAAATAGAAAACAATGGTACAATAACAGCAAGTAAAAATGGGTGGAGATGAACACAAAATCCAAATATTATGAACCCAAATTTATGAGGATTTTTGATCGAGCGGTTAAAGAATAACTGTTTCCACTAACAGGAAAGTCAGTAACTGGAGGACACAGAGTTAAGATAAATAATCGGGAGAGATGAGGAGAATCGCTTTTACACAACAAATTGTTATTAACTGAAGTGTAGTGACTGAATGTGTGGTGGAAGCAGATGCAATTGCAGTTATTAAAAAAGAATTGGTTATACACTTGATAAGATCAGTGAGCACAAGGGTGATGGCTGAATCAGACTTAATTTCAGCTGGATTTTATGGTTTCCGGTGACGTAAGGGAGGTGGAATGGGAAATACACAGCCCACTCGCTACCGTCCCTGCATCTTCAGAACGTTGATCCAAGTGTGGCAGGCCTAATAGTGTTGTGAAGGGACATTCAACATGCAACATCTAGGGTGGGTTGTCCGGCAGGGGACAGATTAGGCCGTGAGCCAGAAGTTGTTTCCAGCCACCAATTTATAGCCCACTTCCCTTTCATTCTCTCCTTAATTGTTATGTCAGACTATAAAAACTCAAAAGAATAAAGTCCACAAACAGCTAAATGCTGTCGCCTTCACCAACAGGCTCTGTTGCTACATGCAGCCAAAGTCTCATTTGAAGGCCTTTTCATCTGCTCTTGTGCTGCCTCCGCATACCTGGCGTAGTTCACTCCCAACATATTTCCTATGCAACTCGTGAAAAATAGAGCAGCAAACAAAACAATTGCAGTTGGTTGGCTTTGTAACAAGCTCAATAGCTTGTTAATTGTTTGTTTCAAAAGGGTGGGCAGGCATCCAACTTCAGCACCTGCTCATTTTCCATATTATTGGAGACTGGCAAGACGATGTCTGATTTCCTTCCCAACTTCATTTTATGTAAGCCTCGGAGGAGGGGGTGGGGGGATAAGTGGGCCATCTGATTTGTGGCCATCAAATCCAGGCCTTGGTTGGGTTAAGACACAGCAGCGGAGTTTTGGGGCCCTCATTTGTGGAGGGTAGAATGTTGGAGATCAGTCAGGAGTGTGTTGAAATAGTCAGGTTTAGAGGTAATAAAGGCACAGGTGCGAGTTTCAGCAACAATGAGTTGAGGCAGGGTGGAGTGGGCAATTGTGGAAATAGGTGATCTTAGTGATGGGATGAATATGTGGTCAGAAACTCACCTTGAGGTCAAATATGACAATCTGGTTGTGAGCAATCTGGTTCAGCCACAGACAATTGCCAGGGAGAAGCATGCAGTCAATGCATAAAGAATGGAATTTGTAGCAGGGACCAAAGGAAATGGCTTCAGTCTTACCAATATTTAGTTGAAGTCCCTGCTCATCAGGTACTGGATGCCTGACAAGCAGTCTGCTAATTCAAAAACAGTGGAGGAGTCAAGACACTTGGTGTTGGAGTGGAGCTGGGTCTCATGAGCATAGATGTGGAAACTGACAGTTTGTTTTCAGATGATATTGCTAAAGGGCAGCACATTGATGAGAAATAGAAGGATGCCAAAGGTAGATCATTGAGGGTCACCGGAAATGTTTACAAAATAAAGCACTTTACGATGGAGCTGGGTCAAGCATTCATTTTGTCATCATCTGGCAACTGTATCAACAGAAGCAGTTTGAAAAGATATCCAGGCATCTGTTTTTCCAGATGGCCTCATTATGAATGCTTGCCAGATATCCAAGGATGGCTACTGGACTCAACCCTTCAGGCAATGTTGACACAGCTTGCAGGAGAGTGCGAGATTCATTTGATTGACACTTTTATTACCTTGTAATAACCAAATCTTTCTTTGAAGAGTTTTTCAATGCCTGTGTGTTATTAGCACAAGGTTAAGAGGAATGAAGTGGATTAAAAAATTTTGGCATTGATACTATGAGTAGTTATGTGTGATTGGCAGCTTTATGTCAAGATAACAAGGGCATATTTTCAAAGAGGGGCAATGTTTTTTCAAAGGGAATGAATGATGAATGGCTTTTGTTTGGTTCCTGACTTAAAACTAGGGTTCCCCCCATGGCTCATGACTCCTGAGATATTGTGAACCAGGCCTAGCTTCATCAAAATTGTATGGGGATGGAGGGGAGGGGGGAGGTTTTAAGATACCCACCCCTACAGTGGAGGCAGCTAGGGCATGAGTGCTATGTACAGGTTGGCTACCCGCACCCTTATCCCATTCTGACAAAAATTGCTGGAAATGCAAATGGGGACGGGGATCCCAGAGTTGGTTCCTGTCCGTCCTTTTCAAAGGTCTCACAATTCAGCCTGATTCCACAGAAATCTGGGCCAATGGTTTTGGTCTTTCAATATTCAGGAGGAGGAAATTCCTGCTCATCCAGTATTGGATGTCTGACAGTCTGATAATTTTGAGATAGTGGAGGAGTTAAGAAAGGTGGTGGTACAGTAGAGCTGGATGTCATCAGTATACTTTTGGCCACAGTTTTTTTGGATGATGTTGCAAGGGGGAAGCATGTAGATCAGAAATAGGAGGGGGAAAGGACAGATCCTTGGGGGACACCTTTGATATTGGTGCAGCAGTTGCGAGAGAAGCCATTGCAGGTGATTCTCTGAAAACAACTAGATAGATAAGAATGAAATAAGGTGAGTGCAGTCCCACCCAGTTGGATGACAGTGGGGGGGTATTGGAGGAGGATGGCGTGGTCAGCAATGTCAAAGGCTTCAGACAGGTCAAGAAGGATTGAAGGGTTAGTTTACTTTTGTTACAGTCACATGGATATCATTTGGGATTTTGGAGAAGAAATGGAGGTTGACGATGGGGCAGACATTTGCAAGGACTGAGGAGTCAAGGGTTGGTACTTGAGGAGAGGGATTATGGTGGCAGATTTGAGAGGGGCCAGTACTAGGGGAGAGTGAAATGTTAACAATATTATTTAACATGGGAGGAGGAAGGAATGTTGGGTGGTCAATAATTCAGTGGAATAAGGATTGACAGAACATGAGGTGGGTCTCATGGTCAAGATAGACTCAGAGAGGGCATGAGAGGGGATAGGAGAAAAACTAAATGAATATGCAAATTAAGGTCTAGGGCAAGGGGGAAATTAGAGGAAGTTTGGTTTGGTTTGGCTAGGGGAAGGGAAGGAAGCAGCAGAGGCAGATGTTTTGGTGGTCTCAATCTTAATCTCCTTTCACTTGTTATTGGAGGTGAAACTGGAGGAGGCAGAGAGAGAGAGAGAGAGAGAGAGAGAGGGGGGGGGGGGGGGTTAAGAAGATGTCTTGCAACAGAGAAAAGATGTATTCCAGAATGATCCTGGAATAGTGAGCAATTTGAAAGATGAGAGCAAGATAGTGCTTTATGTGGTCTAGTGAGATTTGGCAGTGAATGCCTAAGCCAGTTTCTGCCATATCCATTCAAGTCTGTGCCCTTGGATTGAAGGCAGTGGAGATGAAGGCCATACCAGGAAATGGCCAGGGTGAGAGAAAGTAATAGCTTTATAGGGGATGAGGGTGCAAAAGGTAGAGGTAAAGGTAAAGTTTGAGCAGATCAGGAGCTGCAGAAATGTTGTGGTGAATACAAGGCCAAAGGCTACACAGTTGGGATTTTAAATATGCAATTATGAGTGAATTGGGCATTTATTTGCAAGAGCAAATACTGAAGGGTGCAGGATTGGGACATGGACGTGGGATGTGGGTTGAGAATGATGCAAGGAATTGAACAGAGATGGTCTTATCTCTGACTGACATGCTGAAAGTAGCTCTGCCACATGAGATTGCATGGTCAAACGAGTGCCAATGAATATTGGCTGGGAGGTTTATATGTATGGAGAGATTAAGGGACAATAAGAGGACAGTGAACTCAGAGAGAGCATGATGAACTAAGATGGAGCTTGCAATCACTGGTGATGAGAAGTTGCTCAGTGCAAAGGTTGAGGGAGGTGAGTGGTGATGTCTCAGTGAGAAACTTTTTATAGTAATTGGGCATGTAGTAGAGAATAAGCATGTTGAATGAGGGGTGAGAAGGGTGGAACATGGTGAGATGCTCAAAGGAGGAAAAAATGCCAGTTAAATAGGGGGGTAAGCCAATGTGTGATTTGGTCATAAGAGTTATATTTCCACCACAATGGTCTGGGATAGGTAAGTGGTGGAAGATGTAGCAAGGTGGGGTGGTTTCAATTAGGAGAAAAGGGGTCATCACACCTCAGCTGTGTTTTTGGCAAGGTCATGATTCTGATGCAATCATTCACAATAAGCTCATGGATGGTGAGAGCTTTGATTATAAGTGTTCAGACATTCTGGAAGGCAATGTGGAGAGGACTGCGAATAGCTGATATTCTAAAAGAGTGCACAGGATCAGCACTGGAAGTGGTAAACTGGATGGGAATAAGATTTGCAACATTAGCTACCAGCAAGCACACTGGGCAAGAAGGTTGGTGAGAGTAGGGTGGGGCATTTGGGGTTGTTGGTCCTAAGGAGTCAGCAATGAATAGCCTGGTGGGCCCATTGGGGAATAACAAGAAAGACACAAGGGGAAGCTGTAAGCTTATCTAAGAGGATATCAAGGCTGAGACAATGGCAGGCAAATCAAAATGCCAAGGAATGTTGAATGGTGGGTGTCATGTAGCTATTAATATACATAATATTATTGGTAAATATTTTTCTTTTAAAATAGAGGTTTTGTCTGTAGGTGTGTCTTAATTGGATTAAAACCAGCTAGTCTGGGTCCTTTGATGTGTGCTAGTTTTGAGATGTAAGAGAGGTAGAGTGCACTTGCATTTTTTGAATAAAGCATTGAAGGGGGGCTGAAATCTGGCACCTAGCTAGCAGATACCAAATAGTACGTTTACATTACTAATAGAGCTGGTACTATGAAAGGGGTTTTATTGTCAGAAGAGGTAGAGTTCAAAGAGGCTGGTGATACAATGAGAATTTACATTCAACGAGATATGCTAGGTATATCGGAGGGCAGTTTTGTGTGTGCGGGGAGAGGCAATGTAAGATCAAAGTAGCTGTAAGCCTACAACTGTCTCCACAGGAACCAAAGTGAAAGGAACCTCGTTTTGAATTCGTGAGGTGAAAATGCTTTGCCTGGTGTCTGGTTAAGACTATGGATTGCCGTTACCTTAATGGAGATTAGTTTGGGAATGTTTTACAAGTTATAATAGTGTAATTTGTAGCCATGTGTATATATTTAATTTGTGTAAATTAATAAAATTTTTCATTTAGTTTACTGTGAAACCTCTCGAGAACTGGTGGTCTGATTCCTGAATTTAGAGTTGAATCTCAAACATACCACTTAAAAATATAGGCTATGACAGTTGTTTAAAGTTTCTCTCTGGGATTTTTAAATAACTCAGTTTTACCAACTGCTGGGGTTATAACAGTGGGATTGGGATTTGGGAGGGCAGAACACCCAAGGGGATAGAAATGAAAAAAGAGGCAGGACAACAAGAGAGAGGGGTCTCAGTAGGGTACAGGGAATAGAAGTTAAATAAGGAAGGAAAAAGTGGAAATAGGAGTGATGGTGTCAGGTCCGGGTGTTAAAATATACATAGGGCTCAATTTTCCCTCCGTTGGGAGGGTTGTGTGGGACTGGGCGGGAGCGAGTGCAAACCTGATCAGCACCCCAAATCGGGTGCGTGTCGCCATGTTATGTGGGCAGGCCAATAAAGGCCAGCCCAGCGTGACGCGCACCTGGAAGCATTGTACGCTCCCTGTGCGGGCAGGGAGGGATTCCCGGAGTCAGGGCCTGCGTGTGAAAGAGTGCAGAAATCTCCCTGAGGCATGGATGTGCCTTAGGGAGATTAGTTTAAGTTCAGAAAAATTTAATAAAAGGAAAAAAAATTTAAGGACATGTCCCCTCATGTGAAACTGTCACATGAGCTGGGACATGTCTATTAATTTTTTCAAAAAATTTTATTCAATTAATAAACCCTTCATGAAACCTCATCCCGCCCGTGGTTGAGGTTTCATGAAAAATGCAAAGGCCGCCTGGGCTCTTCGCCTGCCCTCCAACCTTAAGGTTGGATGGGCAGCATTCTTAACAGCTTTAATTACTTTCTTAATGGCCTCAATAGGCCTTTGACAATCTCAATGACACGCGGTGATGTTGGGAGGTCTGCCCCCGCTCACCAACCGGAAAATTCTTCCCATAGTTTCACAAGATAAATATACATCAGAGTACTGTATGCCAATTCTGTGATAAATCTTCCAGGAAATATATGTTGCTGAATGTGTGGGAGGATGTTGTAGGTCATGCAGCTGGTTATAAATGGGAGTGAAGGTCAATTTGTGGCAATATAATCCCACTTGAGTTGCTGTAAGAAATTGGGTGCAATCTTAAAATAAAATCCATGGTGCTTGCACATGTACAGGGAATTCCTTTGTCAAGGGTAAGGATGATGCAGGAGACTCTCATATAAAAACTCACATCTGTCAGGTTTGCATCACAATCTACAGTACTAAATGGCAGGATACTTGTAGCTTAACTCGCTAAATAAGAGCACTGGAAGTCTCAACTTTGGGTCAGCTGAAACGGTCTGGCCTCCAAATCATCAAGTCATGGGATGAAGACTCATTCAAGAGACTTGAGAGCATAATCCAGGCTAGCAATTCAGTGTAGTATTGAAGGAGTGCAGCACTGTCGGAAGTGTTTCTTTCAGAGTCTTCCATGTCTGGCCTCCCACGTAAAAGATCGTACGGCACTATTTTGAGAAAGAGCAAGTTAGTTCTCCTGGATAATACCTATCTCTCAACCAACATAATTAAAACAATTTATCTTGCCTTTATATCATTGATGATTGTGGAACCTGGCTATGGGCAGGCTGCTATATTTCCAGAATACAACAGTAATTACACTTCAGAAGTACTTAACTGGCTAGAGTGCACTTTAAAACATCCAAAGGTTGTGAAAGGCACGAAATGAAAATTCTCTATTCTTTCAAATGAACATAATTTACAATGAACACTAGAGGTTGTAGATTTCCCCCAAGACATGAAAACAGAATCGAGGTTGAAACTTGAGTGCAATGCTGAGGCAGTGCTGCATTATCAGATGTGCCATCTTTCAAATGAGATAGTAAGCCAAAGCCCACTGCCTCCTCGAACTTGGTGTAAATAATCCTAAGTCACGATTCAAAAAACCTCATTTATCCCTTAGCCAGTACCACCAAAACAAATTAACTACTCACCTATTTCACTTGATGTTTGTTAGATCTTGTTCCACACAAATTGCCTGCTCTGCTTGCCTATATTTAAAGCATGGCAACTCTTGGGAAATAAACTCATTGGGTTGGATTTTCATCTTTGAGGTGGGAATCGGGAGTCAGGAGATTTTCCAACATCACGATCCTGCCTCCTACCTAGCAGTGCCTGTCGGGTAGATTTTCTTCTGGTGGTGGCAGGGACAGTCTGGAGTTGGTGATGGAGGCATGTTAATGCCAAGGTGGCCAGGTTAAATGGCCCATCTCCTTTCACTGAGATACTGGCTCAGTTCTGGACATGATTGTAAGGCCCACCCTGAACCATCACCCCATACCTCCTTCACCCCCTGACCTCCAATAACCCCCTCATTCCCTCATCCTGCATACCCCATATTCCCCAGCCCCCAACCCACTCACTGGGTATCAGCTATAAACATAGCTCACAAGGCCTATAATAAATAACAAATGGAAGTGTTTGGAAAGCTCAGATCAGTCAAAATATACAAACATTACTTGAATAGCCACTTAAAAACTATTAACCTCTTTGTTTCTTTTGGCAGATTTATGAGCTTTTCAAACTCACATTCCCCTTGAAAACTGTGTCAGCAAAGCCTGCTGAGCAGAATCCATTAGTGAATTGAAAGTCAACCAAGCATTCACACTGATATTCCACTGAACAAATGTCTCAACAGCCCTCTTGGGCAGAACCCATTATAGTTTTTGAACACAGCTAGAAACTCAGCCATCTGTAAAAACTTTGAAACAGCCAAATGTATGGTTGATCTGAACTTCAAAAAAAAAAAATCAAAGCAATGGGGACATTTTATGAAATCAGATCTGGATGTCAATATTGTATAATGTACAGAACACTTTATCCAATGTATAATGTGCTCTAATTCATCCAAAGACGTCTCAACTTTCACAGTGTTGTTCTCACTTAACAGGTTACCTGTTGTCAAAAGTGGCAACCACATTATTTAATGGCCACTTACCTTTTCGAGACAAGGTACTATGATCAATCGCTGCAGTAAAAATAGATATAACTTATGCTACAACATTTCATTATGACATATGAAATAGGCAAGACCTTTTCTACTTACCCTTCAGAATGTTCCCATCTTAAAACCATGGTTCACCCATGGTTCACTACACCTCTATACTGGTGTGATTCATGTTGCCTACCAAAACCAAATGTCTCTGTAAAAATTGCAGAAAGTCTGAAATGCCTACTTCCATAATGGTGCTGGCAATGTCAGGTCAGCAGTGTGTCGGATCCTAGCTATAAAAGAGTTCTCTGTCTTAAAACTCTATGTGATTCTTCACCCACTTAATATTAATTGGCATTTTTGAGACTATAACTGGTCTGAATTCTACGGCACCAGTGCAGGCACTGAAATAGAGTGAAATAGAGCATGATGACATCAGGAGGGGTTCCTGACGTCATCATGCCACATCGCAATATAACGCTGGGCAGATGTATTCCAATGTCCACAGTCCATCCAACGTCAATCAAAAGGTCAACTGAACCAATTTAAAGTGACAGGCACTGCAATTTTGAGAGGCCCATGCATTTTTACAGTCGGCGCATAGGAAAAACAAGCAGGTGGGATCCCACATTTTACACTTTCTACATCTAGGGTGGGATATAAGGCTCAAGAGGAATGGACGAGTGGGGAGATGAAGTACACATGCAATCTGAAAGTCTGGGCAGTCCTGTTTCAACAGTGAACCATCCTACTCATTCCATCTGTAAGATAAGTGGGTTAAATCCTTCACAGGCTTTTTGCAGGCTGTTCATATCATTATAAAAGGTAGAACCTCTACAAAGCAGAAGGTGAAAAATGGGGTTTGCCATTTCAGATGGAGGGACTTGCTCAGATGAGAAGGAGAAAGCAAGAAGGGAGGTGAAGTCAGCCGGCCAGACATCATCATAGAATCTGCCCTCAAGACCAAGCAGCACAGCCTGAAGGGGTTGAAGGCCAGTGAGGCTTGCAAGGGAGAAGGGGCAGAAGGAGGCACCATTACCGTGCTGCAAGAGTCTACAGGGTTGGATCCAGCTATCTTGAGATGACCAGGGTGCAGTGCAGAAGAAGGACCTGCTTCTCAAGGGAGACAGTAACCTCAATCTGAGATGATGGATGTGATCTCAGGCCCTGTGTAGGTTGAGCACCCAATGCCAGTGCCACTGAAAGTGGCCGGCACCCTCAATTTCTATGTCTCAGGTTCCTTCCAGGGTCCAGTTGATGATCTGTGCGGTGTGTCACAATCTGCAGCACACAGATGCATAAAGCTTGTGACAGACCACTCTTCAAAATGGTCAACAACTTCTTCACACAGTTCAAAACAGATGAGGTTGGCCAGGCAGAGAATTCAAGAGGTTTTGCAGCTATTGCAGGCTTTCCAAAGATGTAGGGAGCTATTGATTGCACCCATGTGCACATCAGGGTAAGCATTGGAGATCCAGGGGCAGTTGTGAATTTTAAGGGCTTCCATTTGCTTAACGTCCAGCTAGTGTGCGATCACCAGCAGCAGATCCTCCAGGTTTGTGCAAGGTATTGTGGGAGTTGCCAAGATTCATATATTCTCTGTCACTTCCAAGTTCAAGGCTTTTCATCTCAGCTGCAAGCTTGGATGGCTGGTTGGTGGGGGATAAAGGATATCCTCTGAAAAGGTGGTTAATGACACCAATCAGGCATCTAAAAATGCCCACGGAGGAGAGGTACAGCAGAAGCTATGCCCCCACAAGGGCCATAATTGAGAGGGCAATAGTTCCCTTGAAATTGAGGTTCCATTGTCTGGATGGTCTGGAGGACCTCTTCAATATCCTCCGGAATGTGTGTCAATCATTGTGGTTGAGTGCTGTGCTCTGCACAATCTGGCTCTCTCTCTCGGGAAGATCAGATGCAAGATGAAGACTGTGATGTGCTTTCACAATCCATTCGGAAGATTTCAACACAGACTGAGGAAGAACCTGCTCAGCCACAAGGTCATGATGGTGACCCAGGAATGAGGCAGCTTTTAGGAACCAGAGAGACCAGGGATGACAAACTAAAAATCATTGGAAAGATGCAGTTACATTATTGCTTGGAGCTCATGAAACCCTCCTGACACCCTCTTTCTCTTGCACCTCCTCCTGAAATAAACTGTCATGCAAATTTGCTGCTTAGCTCTGAGTTGAAGGCCTCCCATCTTACTGGCTCAGAAAGTACAAGAAGGACATGTGGCATGACGTTACATATTAATACAGTGATGGATGACAACAAAATAGTACATGAGACAAATAACAATGATAAAGATCTCACCCATGATAGCCCTTGTGTGTTTATAGTGATTTCGTGCACCACTTGCGAGTGCTACATCTTGGTTCCCCCCCATCGCCAGCAGGCTGCTGACCCTGATGCCCCTTTGGCCTGGATGACATTGGCAGCCATCTTCTGGTTGCCAGTGCCTGTGAGCGACCTGACTGGGCTGATGAGTCCAGCACAATGGCAGGACACTTCAGTCATTGTGGTGTCCTCAAACACAATGATCATTGGCAGAGGGGCGGAGGAGCTGCTGTCATCATTAAAAGCATCCTGTGAGGAGCGCCCAGATTATTGGAGCTGCAGGACATCCACCAATATGAGGTTTGCTTGCATCTCCCTGCTCACCATAGACGGACGAGTCACGAAATGCCTCATCCATCTCCCACGCTGGCAATGCCCTGCTGAGGTCAATATCAGTATGTGGGCTCACAGGTCTAAATGCAAACCGTGTAACCCTTGATTGATCTCCTGGAGCTGGCACTCCATGAGACTCGCCAATCGCTCCATGGAGGATGCTGTGCATTCAGAGCTAAGGGTCAACACAGTGCCCATACTGTGCATGGACTTCTGCATTATACGAACCATGGCATGCAAACCCTCAGGAATCTCTGCCAGACCTCCACATACATCCTGCCGGACATCCAGCATTTGCCACCTAATGGACAATTTCAGAGGCTCATCACCTGTCTGGGGCTCAGCACCTTCCTGGTCTCCAACACTCCTCAGATTGTCCTCTCTGACATCTCCTCAAGTGAATGTGATGTGCCTTCCCCAATATGTGCAATCATCATTGCTGGAGGGCTCAAACCCACCAACTGGCTGGATCAGTGGTGGTGTAAGGTACAGAGTGAGGATGTGACACTAGTACGCCTGGGGGTTCCTCTTCCTCCGATGGTAATGGAGGGCCTTCTGGATCATCTGCTGGTCTTGAAGATGATCCCTCTGATAGAGGAAAAACAAGTGTAAGTAAGTATCCATGAGCATTTAAGATTCAGAGTAGGTGGATTCAGCTAGATTCTACAATTGAGCATAGCATTAATCAAAGATTTCCTTATACAAGAATAGAAAAGGTCAATGGGTGTCACCTGGCAAGCTTCAACCATTGCCCTCCATTTCTGAGACCCTCCCCCAATTTAACAGTCCACTTCATTCATACCCTCCTCCAAAACCCTAGTCTCTCTGTGGCCGGTGGATCTCACTCCACGCTCGCACGCAAGGTCCAAGATGTCCTCCTCCATTGGATCGGCACTACAATATTTGGCAATCCCCCCAACAATACGGCTTCACTGCAGGGCATTGCACTCTCTCTTCCCCTGTGAGGACGAGCACATTCATGAGTCCCCCCTGTATAGGTCAAAAGATTGCATCCCCCTCCCCAGTGTCACTGGTCTAACTGCCCAGCACATTGCAGGATTTCTCCCTTTCAGACATGCCTACCATCCCCTCCAGACCCAGGCAGCATTCTAGGGTATAAGAAGATGTGCTGACTTTAGCTTCTGGCTTTACACCCTCAAGCTCCACCAAATGCAAGACATTGATTCAAGGTGAAAAGGGGCTTCATTACTCGCCCGTGTAGAGCGGAGGTGGTCATTCACCCTCTTCTGGCACTGGACCCAGGTCCTTCATATGACCCTCTGGCTGCTGACTTGTGCTGCCACCTTGGTCCAAGCCTATGTGGTCAGGCGGGGAGGCCTCCTCTTGCTGTCACATGGCCGCAGTGTCTCCTGGCAATAACTCCCTGCCTGGATGAGTGCCCACAAGCAGTCATCAGAGAAGTGAGGGGCTGCTAGGCTGCGGGTATTTCCAAACCTTGCTCCACAGCTTGCAGCTCCAGATGACATTGTACTATTCCTTAGTCACATTCCTCCTGTTTTTCAATCTTGAAATAAAAATTAAAATTCCAGGGTGCATAGCGCTCTCTCCCAGAATTTCACAGCACTAACCTCACTTCTTTCTTGTGCTTTTAAAACCTCAGCCCACAGCTGAATCCATTGAGGTGTCCACCCTGTTTCCTCCCCACCCCCACTGTCCCTCTCAGAAAGCGAGTTTCATGCTGGTCAGTTGTTCATTGACCAGCCAGCTTGTGCTTGCTGTCAGCTGCCTGTCGCGGGTGGGAGCGGAGTTCACATCCGCTTCCAGGCCTGTAGATTGAATGTGCAAGCCGACTGAAAACTTTAGGCCCATGAGAGCAATAAGAGATATTATGATGTCATAATATCAGGGAATATTTATTATGTAACAAATAACAATATTTAACAAAGCTAGACAGCGACTTTACTAGCTCAATGCATGTCTTGCCTTGCGATTTAGCCTTGGTCCCATGTAGACACATGGGCCTACTCTCTGTCACTTCGAATTCAGCAATCCCTTAATCTTACTATTCACAGCCGAGCATGCAGAGTCTCTCTGGTCTTTGCAGGGCTTCAGTTTCACATTCTACACAAAGTGTTGTTGGCAGTTACTGTCTTTTTAGCCCTTTCTGGTGCACTGCCCACATGTGTGATCAGTTGCCTTCCAAGACCCTGATTCAATCAGACAGTGCATGATCAGTCTCTGATTGGTTTCTAAAAGTGGCAGTCACCTTAAAGGGACAGTGCCATGTTTTACAGGGTCTCTCTTTGTTTTCCCAGAGATGATTAGGGTCACATACTTTACAAGAATTATCATCAGACCACACGGCATGACTTCCAGGAATCAAACCTTATCACTGTTCTGGATAGACCATGTAAGGCCACAAATTGGTTTCACGGAGTTGTGAAATCAGTCTGCGATCATCCGCTCAACCCATGGATGGTAGGACGTGTTTCCCACCATCAGATGTCGGGGACCTTATTGTAATACATCATCATATCATTATAAGGCTAGCATGCTGGACTCATCCACCGCACCCCCCACCACCCCGCTAGAGTGTCCGTCCATCATGCCGACGTGTTTCAGCATATAAAAGGCGTGCATGGCAGGCTGCACTTTGATCGAAACTCGGATGTGACTGCGGAGCGCTCGCGAGGGACGTCTGTCAGCCTTCAAGGTTGAGGTGCGTTGGGGGTGGGTACAAAGGTTGCCCTGCGGTTGAAGGCAGCACACAAGCATGTGCGGGGTGAGTGAGGGAAGCAGCCACACATTCGGGACACCTTGTATAAAGTGATTATTCCTCTGCAGCTGAGACAGTTCAGGTGCAGCCACACTGATATGATTGGAGTTGGGCCTCGAGCTTATCTGCCCACTCAAACAATGCAGAGGCATGAAAGTGCCACCAAGTGCTCCAGAGCTTTTCAGCCCTAGGGCACAGACTGCAAACTAATGAGCATCGTAGTGGACTGCAGATCAGTTGGACGACTGGGCACGTTGTACAATCTCCTTGCTACAGCTGGCCATGGAGCAGTCACTGGTGGAGGTGCTCACAGCCCCTTGCAATGTTATCGCCCCAGTTTGGACCAGTTTCCCCATGGTTCAAGCTAACAGTGCAGCTTTGCAGCATGAGTTAGGTGAATGCCTGAGCCCGAGCTGAGAGCACAGTATGCTGTCCAATGGGCAAAGCTGCCACTTATCAGTCAGATGGAGTGGGGCAGAGGTGGTTGGGGCTTTGGGCAGCCATGCAGTGCACTAATCTTTGGCCATCCAAGTGGTTGCCAGCACTCTTCAGGATGCGTTAAGGGGCCTTCAGACTTAGCCAAGAGAGGTTCTTAGTACACCCATGTTAACCCATGTGTATCTCTTTCATCTGGCAGGAGTAGTACATCAGGGTCATGGAGTCTGGTGAGCTAGCTGTATGCTTCGTGACATGCAGAGAGCAAATATAATGGAGAAGAGAGTTACTGAGGTGCCTGGCTGTGCAGAGGAAGGAGCAGCACCCTCTGGAAGAAGGGGCGGCTGGGGCTCCTGCATACGCCGCCAAAGAGCCACAGCGAGCCATCACTGCCCAGTGCCTAGCTAGACCCAGGGTCTATAGACACTGCCTTTCATTCCTGCAGATGACCGATACCTTTTTGGGGTGGGTGTGGCTCTGATAGTCCATGGCTACACCATCTCCTGTGGGGTCATTGAAAACCATCTATGCGGGGGCAGTGGCTTCTCCATCTCCTGCCGCTCCCTTAGCCCCGTCACCTTTTTGTTTGGTGACGAGAGAGCATGGTGTTAAGGGCTACATCCATCCTGATATGTCTATTGAGACCTGCATAAAGGCAATGGCCATGGTAGCTGACCCCTCAGCCGTTGTCACAGATTCTAAGATGTACAACAAAGCCGTATTTTTCCTGACAACCAAGCAGGCGGTGGAAAAGGGGCTCACAGTGAGCGGGAACCTTCTGGCGCTCGACCCCCTTGAAGCCACCATCCAGAGATTCGTATTGTCCACCAACTTGCCCTTTGTCCCCAGTGAGCTCTTCCTCCCCCACCTCCATGTACTAGGGGAGGTCAGGTCCGGGATCCTGCCGATCCCACTCAGCCTCAGGGAGGAAAGCCTTTGCCTGGTGTACGCTTTCCGGTGCCAGGTATTTGTACGCCTGGCCCAGGAGCAGTGCCTGGAGGAGGGATTACAGGGTCCTCTGGATTGCGGGTGGCATGCGGTGCCATGCCTGCAAGGGGGTGGGGCATGTGAGGAAGAACTGCCTGCCTGCAAGGTCACCAGCACCATCCAGGCAGCTGTGGCTGGCACGACCCCACCTCCCCCACCATTGCTCCATCTTCTTCCCCGGTATCCACCGCCTCCTCGGCTGCAGGCGAGGTAGGGGGAGAGACTGCGTGCTGTAAAAAGGCATGGCGGAAGATCTGCAATGCTGAGTTGTCCCCCCAGGCCTCCCAAACCCCTCAAACCCTGATCCCCAGACCCCCGGTAACACTGGCTCAGTGGAAAAACATCTTCCGACCCCGGCAACGTGTTAGCGCGTGCTCCAGGGCCCGTGTCTCTCAGCTGGGACTGTGTGCGCCTCAGCTGGGCCCGGTGTTGTCCCTGCATGGGTTCCCGAGACAGGCGGCAATGGGGTGCGCAACCCCAAGCCGCTGGTAGTACTTAAAAGGATTGACCTGCCAAAACACCAGAGGACGGAGCATCTGGGGGGCTGGAGGAGGTGGTGGAGGCCTTGCAGATGAAGGTGTCCCCAGCACCTAGCCTACCCCAGAAGAGGCGCCACCCCTCGGAGAGGGAGGACCTTTCGGCTCGTGAGGTCCACTGTGTCCCCTCCCCCGATGAAAGGGTCGTAGGCGTCTCCGCCCCGTAAGTCCTCGCTCTGCCTTCTGGGGGGAACCCAAATCTCCAACCCCTTGCTGCAGTCCCCTGAGCAGGGTCCCTTGGGAGTTGGTGTGGGTATCACCCTTCCTGCGGTGCCCCACCCCGACCCACCTTGTACCCCCAAAGCGCCATCTGGCCCGCCAGGGGACTGTGGCAGTCCCTTTATGGCCCCATCTGCAGGATCATCAGGCGATGGTGGCGAGCAAGACCTCCCCGCTCCCTCCCAACCTTTAGCGCCTGGCACCTCTGTCCTGGGAATGGAGATTTTTCCGGACTCGCTGGGCGACCCGGTGCCTGGGGCGGAGCGGGGTTCTGAGCTACCATCGCCCTGTGACCCAGAACCAGAAAAGGAGACCAGAGGGGACCCCTCTGGCCTTGATCCTGGGGGTGGGATTGAGGCAGAGGTACAGCCAGCTGATGGCTCTGGATCAGCCGCTGCACTCAATGCGGGGGAAGGTTCCGGCAGCCGGAGGCGATGATCCGGAGGGGGACAGGGTTTTGATAGCGAGCACTGCCAAAAACCTTGATTGGTTGGAGCCAGGTGAGGTGATGGGAGCTTTGGTGCCAGCTGCCGACTCCCACCTCATCCCCACTGGGGAGCTCCAGGACTTTCTTGTGCGCAATCGCAGTCACCAAGACAGGTCCAGTTGGCCTTGAGCCAATGACATTTGTATCCACTGGTGTTCCGGTCCACCTGCAAAGCCCTAAAAGCCCCTGAGCTGGACCAGAATACCCAGAGGGTCCAAGTTTCTCGCTGGGCTCCTGAAGGAGAGGAAGACTTTAAGAAGTCCTCTCCTTATACTTACACTGGGTGATGGTAGCATATACTTCCGAAAATGAAGACTACCATAGCTAGGCTCAACATCAACGGTAGCAGGGACGCACAGCACAGGTTCCAGAGCTTCTCGGTCCTCAGGGACGGGAAGTATGCGGTGTGCTTCCTGCAGGAAACCCAGACCGTTCCGGGAGACAAAGCTACGTGGCTCCTGGAGTGGCGATGGGGGGTCTACATGAGTCACCTAGCCTCCAATTCTGGCGGGGTGGCTATCTTGTTGGCCCCGCATTTTCAGCCAGAGAACTTTGGGGTCAAGGAGCCGGTGCCAGGCCGGTTGCTGCACCTGACTGTGCGCCTGGGGGGCGCGGCACTTCACTTTGTGAATGTGTACGCTCCCCTGGGCGCGCAGCAGCAAGCGAGCTTCTTTCAGGAAGTGTCCACTCATCCCGGCTCCATCGACGCCAGCGAGTGCATCGTCCTCGGGGGCGTGGTTTCAACTGTACCCTCTGACCGTCTCGCATGCTAGGTGTGAGTAAATTGCAGGACCTGGTTGGGTCCTTTGACTTGGTGGACATCTGGCGACATCTTCATCCTGACTCCAACGTTTTCACTTTTGTGTTATCTGGAGTCGGAGCGTCCAGACTCGACCACCTTTACATTTCGAAGGCGTTCATGTCCTGCGTTCCGTCAGCTTCTGTGCGGCAGGTGCCGTGCTCGGATCACCATCTGGTGTGGGTGGAGCTCGCTCCGTTCTGCGCTCGGACGGGGTCCGCGTACTGGCACTTTAACAACCTGCTGCTGGAGGGCGAGCGGTTCCTGGACTCGTTCCATCATTTCTGGGCCGGCTGGAGAAGGAAGCGGGGAGGCTTCCCCTCCTTGAGGCTATGGTGGGACGTGGGCAAGACTCACGTCCGCGTCTCCTGTCAGGAGTACACGAGGGGGTCGACAAACAGGCGGAAATCCAGGGTCGAGGAGTTGGAGAAGGAGGTGCTTGACCTGGAGACACGTCTCCGTCAGCCCGATGCGGACCCGGCCCTGCGGTCGGTGTACGATGAGAAGAAGGGCGCGCTGCGGGACCTGCAACTCGTTGGGTCCCGTGGTGAGTACATGAGGTCATGGATCCGGTTTGTCACGGACCTGGACCATGGCTCCCCCTTCTGCTCACTGTAAAAAAGGCACGGGGTCCGTCAGCAGCTCCTTACGCTGTTGGCCGTCAATGGAGTCCTTGTCTCGGATCTGGAGGGCATCAGGGCCATCGCCCGAGACTATTACACTGCCCTGTTCTCTCCGGATCCGTCCAGCGAGGATGCTCAGAGTTTTGTGGGAGGACCTGTCGCAGGTCGGCCTGGAGGGCGCCGGAATGCTTGACTCCCCAAAAGTCTGGGGGAGCTGACCGGTGCCCTCGACAACCTCTCCAGGGGCAAATCCCCGGGGCTGGATGGGCTGACCATGAAGTTCTTCAGGGCGTTCTGGGACGTCCTAAGGAATGACTACATGGGGGTCCTGGGGGAGAGTATCGCAACCGGAGAGATGCCCCTTTTGTGGCGCAGGGCCGTGATTGTCCTGCTGCCAAAGAAGGGGGATCTTCGCCACTTTAAAAACTGGCGCCCGATCTCCCTCCTCAGCACAGATTACAAGATCTTTGCCAGGGCAATGTCTTCTCGCCTTGGGACCGTGCTGAACAAACATGATCCACCCTGACCATCCTACATGGTCCCCGGCCGTACTATCATCGATAACATCCATCTGGTCCGGCACATTATCCACTTTTCCCAGAGGACTGGTCTGTCGAGCGCCTTCCTGTCTCTTGACCAGGAGAAAGCATTTGACGGGGGGGGGATCATGAATACTTACTCGGAACTCTGCGAGCATTCGGGTTCGGGACGCATTTCATCGCCTGGATCTGACTTCTGTACACTGTCGCAGAGTGTCTAGTTAAGGTTAATGGGTCCCTGACGGCGCCCCTTCGCTTTGGGAGAGGAATGCACCAGGGCTGCCCCCTGTCTGGCCAATTGTATTCTATCTGTGTGGAACCTTTCCTGCGGCTCTTGCAGTGGAGGTTGTCGAGGTTGGCTCTTTATGGGCCGGGTATCGGGGTGGTCCTCTTGGCTAACGCTGATGACGTGCTCATGTTCACTGATCCAGCTGTCCTGTGGACAATGCACAAGTGCCAGAAGGTCTACTCTGCCTAATCTTCTGCCAAGATCAACTGGGACAAGTGTTCTGGACTCCTGATTGGTCAGTGGTAGATGGATCCCCTACCCAAAGAGCTCAGGCCTTTCAGCTGGAGAGGACCAGCCTCCTCTACCTGGGGGTCCACCTCTGCCCTGCTGAGGAATCCTGGCCGGTGAACTGGCAGGAACTGGAGGCCAAAGTCATCGCTCACCTGCGGCGCTGGACAGGACTGCTCCGAGTGCTGTCTTACCGGGTCGGTTTCTGGTCATAAACCAGCTGATTGCCGCCACGTTGTGGTAGTGGCTGGTCACTTTGACACCTCCCACCCCCCTCCCATCGGATTTTGTCACAAAAGTATAGAGAATGCTCATCGATTTCTTCTGGGACAAAAGGCTGCACTGGGTCGCTGCTGAGGTTCTGAATCTCCTGCTTAGGGAGGGCAGTCAGGTGCTGGTGTGCCTACGCCCCCAGGTGGCAACTTTCCACCTTCAGACCCTGCAGCGATACCTTTACGTAGAGCCTACTCCGAGATGGTGTGCCCTGGTGATGTATTTCTCCCGCCAGGTGCACGGCCTGAATTATGACGTGCAGCTCCTGTTTATAGACCTGAGGGGACTTTATGGCTCCTTGCAGGCGTTGCCTGTCTTTTACCAGGAGCTGATCAAAGTGTGGAACATGGTCGCCTCGCAAGGCAGCTCTCCGCCATCAGGAGGAGGGGCTATCATCAGAAAGCTGCTGCTCAGGAATCCGCACCTCCGCCACTTTTGGTGGCTGGCTGAGAGGAGGGCTGTGGCTGCTGGGGTGACCAGGACCAGGGACATGTTGGGTGGTGGAGGAGTGGGCTGGATGATTCCACAGGAGTTGGCGCATCGCACGTCGGTGGACATCTGGCTCACGGCCAATGCAATTCAAGACCTTAGGAAGGTTGTGTTGAGCCGAGGTGGCGCAGGTGCTCGATGGTCTTCCATCCGAGCGTACTCCTGTTCAGATGGAATTCCACTTTGGCCCCAAGACGCGGACTCTCCCTCGGGAGCTGGTGCCCCGCAACCTGAGTCACCTCGTGGAAATGCCCTCCATGCCCTTTAGCACGCTGTGGAGGCGTTTCCTGTATGGGCTGCTGCTGCACACCCTTCACTTCCTTGCCCTGGCCCACTGCCCAGACACGCCTTGTTGGTGTCCGGTGGTGGAGGTCCCCAGTGGGGGACTCTCTGCACAGGAGTCCTCCCCCTTTCTAACGGGGGCCTGGGGTGGAGGCTGTTGCATACAGTAGTCCCATACAACTGTAGGATGTGTTGGCTCACAGACTCCCAAGATGCCTGTGTTTTTTGCGGCCTTGTGGAGTCCGTGAACTGCACTTATATAGGTTGCTGTAGGCTGCACCCCCTTTTTAGTTACTTGAAGAACCTTTTGCTTCTGTTTTGTTTACACTTCAGGCCCACACTCCTGGTCTATGGGCAGCCGGTGTAGAGAAGGGCCGGGAGGGAAGAGGACCTCCTTGTGAACTGGGCTTGGCCAAGTTGGCCATTAACAGGTCCAGGCAGAGGGCAATCGAGGAGCTTTGTCCGGCCTGAATACGTCTCTTCCATGGCTATGTCTGCAGCCGGGTGTCCCTGGAGAGGGAGCACAAGATGTCTGCTGGCACCGTCGAGGCCTTCCATGCTCAGTGGGCACCGCAGGGACTGGGGTGTTTTATTGATCCCATTGATCACATTTTGGTTTAATATTTATAAGTTTCCTTTAAGTTTTGTCTTTTGTTTTTGCAGTTTCCCTTTTAGGGACTGCCTTTTAATTTGTCCCTTGATTTGTTAATTTAATTTATTTGGTTGAACTCAAAAGAATTACATCTTCTTAACCTTCCTAACCCTGCCTCTGCATGTTGATGCCCCCGGACATCCACAGCAGAGGTGGAGGCAGCCTGCTGACTGCTACGCCCTGTTTCTAATGACCTTGGCGGGCATCCTCTGGATGGCTGTGACCTGGAGGGCCCCTGTCTTCTTTTGGGATCTTGCTGTGTGGCATTTGCATCCTCCTCGAGCTGTGAAGCTGGAACAATTGGGGTCACAGGAAGAGAGGATTCAGATGTGCTGGACACTCCTGGAATCACCCGGGTGGATGGCCCCAGGGTGTGCACCACTGATCCTCCTCTATGGGTGCCCAAGGGCCCCTAACTGAATCCTTTAGCAGAAGGGGGAAGGGGTAGCTGGAGTGAGATCAAGCTGCCCCGCACCCCTCTCACATACACACCGGTGAAGGCCAACAATGGCATTAGTGATGGAGTTCAGCCCGTGCAGCAATGCAGGACTGATGTCCTGGACCTAGGTCTCCATGGCTCCCGCCATCCTACCTATGTTGACCTTGATGCATTGGCATGCTGGCGCTATCAGCTCAGTCTGAAGGTGGATGGACTCCTCCATTGTGCTTTGCAATCTGAGGAGTGCAGCAGCCATCCCTTCCTGTTGTTCCCTAGCTTGTCTTTGCAGCTCAAGCAACTGTGACATGACCAAGTCCAGAGGCACGTCATCCGACTCGGACTCAGCAAATTTCTGGCCTGCAACTGTCCTTCGAGTGGACACCTGGGTAGTCCCTACAACCGCTTGCTATGGATCAGACAGTGCGATGTGCTCACCATATTGTGATCCCAAGGCTACTTCAAAGCTGGGTCCCACTGAGGCGTTTGTCTCTGCACTGGTGGAGGGTGTGGGTGAGCGCTGTGATGGGACTTCAAGGAGGGTGTCTTAAGATTCCTCTTTAGAGGTTTCTTCTGGGCTTTATTGGAGGCGCTGGGTCATGGGCTCCATCCGCTGTTTGGCAGATGTGCCTGCGAAAGCAAGGGGAGATAATTAGTGCATTGCAGGTGACTGTGGAACAGGACACATCACTCACAGCATGGTTGTCTGATTGATGTTGCACTGCTGGACCCTTACTTGGTAGAGCACCACCAACCTCACCGTCAGCACAGGACCGGTCCAGATCCTCGTTGGCCAGCTGGATGGCTCTGTTTTCAATGTCCATGAGGACCTTGATTTCAGGCATTCCTCCACCAGTAAGTGACCTCTCCCTCTTGTTGTGTGCCAGCTTCTCCTGCATGAATAGACATGGTGCGAGTATAAGCAGGACGCTTGCCAGGCCAGATGATAAGTATACCTGGCATGTGTGGGTGGTGAGTGGTCCCATGGACAGGATGGGGACAATGAGAGAGAGTGTGTAAGAGAGTGAATGGTGATGTCTCTTGATCTGGCAGTGAGCAAGGGCCCTGTGAATGTGTGATGAGTTTATGAGTGCATTAGTTGAGAATGATGAGAAGAGTGACTCACCCTGGTGGAACAGAGGAGATCATTCATCCTCTTGCGTCGCTGGGTGTCTGTCCTATTTTGTTGGGGGTTGGCACTGACTACTGCTGCCATCACCTCCCAAGCTGGATTATTGAAGTTGCTGCCCATCCTGAGGCCAGAGCAGGGGTGAAGGACATCACGGGGAGCCTCCACTGTGTCCAAAAGGTGCTTGAGAAACGCATCATTGAACCTGGGGGTTGCAGTCTTTTTGCCTTTAAGGGCCATATTTTCTTTGCAGCAGTCATGGGCTAGAAACACAGAGGTGTCCACGCGGCTGTATTTTAAATGCTGCGGCCGGCGTGATGATGTGGCAAGGTGATGGCATGGCAGACGAATGAGAGCCCACTCATCATGGAAACGCCGTGTTTCCCAGGAATGCATAATTAATGTGGCAGGTTTGGGGCGATGCGGCGTGAAAAGCCGCCATTGCGGTGGATGGGTAAAACGTCGTTTTACCTGCCCGCTACCGCGCTTAAGGCAAATCTGGGTTGTTTCTGCCCTTTAACTCATTCAAAATCCACCCACCCGAGTTAAAATAGTGTTCAGTCATGAGGCAATTTCACTCAAGAAGCTAGCAATTATAGGTTAGTAGGGGTTATTCTCTATCATTAAAAAAGCAGACGGCCAAGCTGCTTAATGAGGCAACTGACACCACTGAACCTATATAGTTACCTGTGGCAGACAAGGAACAATGGTCATATGGAGGAGTAACAGAGCCTGTGCAATATTTTATGTCACCTATTGATTGAATAATACTCCATGTTTCAGAAGGGCATTAGTCACTATTGGGGCCAACTGTTGAATCCAAATGTGTGTCAACCACAACAATTTATTTCCTTAAAAATATAATTCACATAGCAAATCAAGTGCTGGAAAACTATGAGAGAGAAAAAAAAAATCAGAGTAGTCAAAAGTTTCCACTACCAACTGAATGGATTTCTGGCATAATGATTCCTTTTTAGTGTGGAGTGATCACTATGTGTGATATTGCACATACAAAATTAGCCAAACTATTATCACAATGTCAGTCAGGTACATGACCCATTTGCTAGCTGGTTCACATATTTGGGTTCCAAACGTGAGGTGAGAGTGACTGCCATTAACATCAAAGCAGCATTTGACTGAGTGCGACATCAAGGAGCCCCAGCAAGGGTGAAGTTAATGGGAATCAAGTGGAAACTCTCTTCTGGTTATAATAATACTGAATGCAAAAGAAATGATCGTTCTGGTTGGATGTCAACCATCTCAGCCCCAGGACATGACTTTGCAGGAGCTCTTCAAGCTAGTGTCCTATGGCCAACTATCATTATTCTGTACGTTTATCCAACTTAGAATAAAGTGGATTGAAATCCAAACCAAGCAACACCTCACCCATCATTAGATTTGCCTGCCTTTGGAGAAACTAAAGGAGAACACATGCCCCAAACATGGAGTTCTGCAGCAAGATTTTAACTCATTCAAAACCCACCCACCAGAGTTAAATTCAGGCCTTGGTTCAGGTCACGAGGGAGCTTCCCTCCAGATGCTAGCAATTATAAGGTAGTAGAGGTCATTTTCTATCATTAATAAAGAAGCAGACAGCCAAACTGCTTAATGAAGCAACTGACACCACTGAACCTGTGTAGTTACCTGTTCATAAATGCCCTTCCCTCCATTATAAGGTCAGAAGTGGGGATGTTTATTAATGATTGCACCGTTTTCAGTACCATTTGGAACTCCTCAGGTACTGACATAGTTTGTGCCCACATGCTGCAAGACCTGGACAACATTCAGGCGTGGGTTGATAAGTGGAAAGTAACATCTGAACCACACAAGTGCCAGGCAATGACCATCTTCAAAAAGAGAGAATCTAATCATCTCCACCTGATGTTTAAGCGGCATTAACATCACTGAATTCCCCCACCATCAACATCTGGGGGGTTACTTTTGGCCAGAAAGTTAACTGGGTCAGCCATGTAAATACTTTGGCTACAAGAGCAGGTCAGGTACTGGGAGTTGTGCTGTGAGTAATTCGCCTCCTGACTCCCCAAAACCTGTCTGTCACCTTTAAGGCACAAATCAGGAACGTGACGGAATACTCTCCACTTGCCTGGATGAGTGAAGCTCCAACAACAATCAAGAAGCTTTACACCATCCAAGGAAATGTATCCCGCTTGAGCAGCATCCCATCCACCACCTTAAACATTTGGTCCCTCCACCACCAGCGTTCAGTGGCAGCAGTGTGTGCTATCTACAAGATCCACTGGTGCAACTCGCCACTCCCCAAGGTCTTTTATCAGCATCTTTCAAAACATGGACCCCTACTACCTAGAGAAGCAAGGGAAACAGATATATGAAAACACAAACATGTGCAATTTTCCATCTAAGTCACACAACATCCTGATTGGAACTATATTGCCGTATGTTCATTATCGCTAAGTCTAAATCTTGGAACTTCATTTCTATACACGGTGTTATGACCGATGCAGTTGGTAAAGCAGAATTATTTAAAAATCCCAGAGGGAAACTTTAAACAACTGTCATAACCTATAATTTTAAGTGTTATGTTTGAGATGCAACCCCTAAATTCAGGAGTGAGACCACCAGTTCGAGGTTTTACATTAAACTAAATGAAACATTTTATTAATTTACACAGGTTAAAATATAAGCACATGGCTACAAATTACTACTATCATAACTTTTAACAAATTCCCAAACTAATCTCTATAAGGCAACCGTAACCCATAGACTTAACCAAGCACCAGGCAAAGCATTTTCATCGTACAAATTCAAAATGAGGTTCTTTTCACTTTGGTTCCTGTGGAGCCAGTGGGAGGTTTACTGCTGCCTTTTGATCTCTCATTGCCTCTGCTCTGCACACCCCAAATGGTTGTCTTGTTATACTTACTACTGTCCATTGAATATTAATTCTCATTATATCAACCACCTCTGAACTAAACCTCTAACATTAAAATGCCTTTCATAGTACTAATTTCATTAGTAATATAAACATATTGCTTAGTAGCTGCTAGATAGGTGTCTGTTTTCACCCTACTTCTTGAATGCTGTATTCAAAAAAATGCAATTGCATGCTATCTCTCTTACATATCAAAACTAGTACACATCAAAGCACCAAGACAAGCTGGCTTTAATCCAATTAAGACACAACCACAGACTAAATCTTTATGTTAAAAGAAAAGTATTTTCCAAAATATTATACACATTAATAGCTTCATGACAACAGCACCTTGGATGTACCTTAACCAAAAGGACTGCATGGGCTCATCACCACCTTCTCAAAAGGTACTTAGTGATGAGTAATAAATGTTGGCTTTACCAGCACCCATGAATGAATAAAAAAGACGAAAGCTGATTCTTCTTCACAATATGGGAAGTGCTAATCACAAGAGGGATTGACATTGGTTATTCTAAGATCAATAGAATCACACTTCTGCTCAGCATTGCAGTGTTCCATCCTCTTGTAATTCATGGGGATTAAAACATTTGCATACATAACGGATACAAAATTAACAAATAGAAACATATGTCAATTAATCAAAGGTTATAGTATTGCAAAATTACATGGCAGGGAATTTAACTGTAAATGGAATTTCAATCAATACCCAGTGATAGTATTCTCCCCCATATGATAGTTTTCTAAAGTTGAGCTATTATTGCAATCTCTGTGTTGTGGATAAATTCATCTTTTACCATTCTACTTGAAAGATTTCATTGCCTCTAGTACATTCTGTTCTCGCTGTACCAATCATTCTGCAAACACTACACTTAAGGGACAATTCTATGAGTTGGTTCTCACAGCTTTGGACATTGGCTCGCATTAGGAATTTGGGTGAGGGTTCTCCCATCCATTCATTTTAAATGGACAGAAAGTTATTGAAAAATGTGGTGCACCAATGCACATCATGGAGTTCTATTAGAGAACTTTCACAGTACCTCTGCTCATTAATGAGATCTATAATATGATCAATTACCTCAAACAAGGCACACAGATGCCCAGGATTTCTGCAGGAGTTCTCCTGATTTCCCATTGTAACTTTAAGAGAAGGCAAATAGAAAACCAGGGGAAATGGGCCACTATCAGTACTTATCTAGGGGAGAAATCAGGGAAGGAGCCAGATTTTGCTCTCAAAATAATAGATGTTAATGGTGCTCACTGTTATTTATATGCAAATTGTAAAGCCATTTCAGGAAAGGAGCAGAAGTTTTTTTTTAAATGCCAATATCCAAAAGTTGTTGTCTGAGTTGCACTGCTCCACTGTTAGTTCTGTGATGTTTGCTTCACCATTGAAATACATTGAGTGTTATAAGTTGCTGTATTTGCATGGTAGATACAAACTAAACTTGCCACAAAAAGCTTATGTCTTGACATTTCAAGTCTAAGTACCCCTAAATTACTGCCAACTGACCACTTTGGCATAGAAAAATAACTCTTAGCATCTCATTTCTTCAGGTATTAATTATTGTTGGAGATTTCAATAAGCACATTTGACTTGTAGATAAGAATATTGTCTTGCAGATAATGGGTGAACTTCAATATTTAAAATGGTCACTTCAAGGAAAAACAAAATGCTGTAAATATCAGAAATTGAGACTTACACCAAACACCTGGAGTAACTAAGGTTCAGTCTCTTTCATGTTCCAATTTTAGAAATAAGTTATTAATCACATATTACAGGCCTATTAAATAAGCTGAATAGGGATCCATCTATGAACCATTTACTCTTGTAGCTTCATTCTTTATTTCCAGTATTACAGCATCACCAAGCAACAGTTTGTTCTCCTCCTCTACCTTGTTAACTCCCCTCAGTGGCCTCTCCACAGGTGCAAGCTCAAACCATGAGTTTCAAAGAGGAATTTGACCATGATAGCAAGGCTACCTAAGGTGGGATAGGACTTGGGTAGCATTGAAAGTATACTTGTCAACAGAGCTAATGGAACACTGAGATGTGTTTTAGTGTGCAAGTTAATAACTAGGTATTTATCGGACTTTGTTGTGCATAAATTGTTTGCTGCAATGTCCTACGTTATAACAGGGAGTGCACTCCCAAAGTACTTCATTGGCTGTAAAATTGTTGGGACGACCTGAGGCTGTGAAAGGTGCTATACAAATGCAAGCTTGTTTTTTCTCTAGCATCCTGTTTCCTGCCTTAGCTGAGTGGATTATACAGATCATGAACACCTATTAAGTTTTTGGACTCTGCCTTAGGCGTTACTCAACATGTTTCCCGCTATAAATATATAATTATATTATGTTTGTTATTCATCTTTTATTAAATACAGTTACTTGAATAATTTAAGCTGAAAATAAGGTCTGAATGTTTGGTGCTGTACTCGTAGAATTACATTGAATCTACAACACAGATGCAGGCCATTCCATCTAACAGGTCTATGCTGGCATTTTATGGTCCACATAAGTTTCCTTTTACCCCACTTCATCTAACCCAATCAGCACACACTTCTTTTCTTCCTCACTTGCTTATCTACATTTTCCTTAAATGCATTTGTGCAACTTGCTTCAACTATCCTTGTATAAGCACATTCCACATTTTAAACATTCTCTGGATAAAGACATTTCTCCTGAATTCCCTGATGGATTCATTAGTGGTTATCTTATTTTTATGGCCTTTAGTTTGATTTTTCTATGTCCACCCTATCAAACCCTTTTGTAATTTTAAAGAGTTTTATCTGGTCACTTTGCAGCCTTCTCTTTTATAGAGAAGATAGCCCCAGCCTGTTCAGTCTTTCCTGATCTCAGTGCAATGGATGATATGGGAACTATCTCCGAGGTCAATGATGAGAATGATCCTATGAACCTTTAAGGTCCACTAGCTAAAACACCTAACTGGAAGGTGTTCCATATTATTATCTAGAACCTCTTGTCAAAATCTTTCTTGGAACTTCAGGTTTAAATGAGCATTCTCAAGGTTATGTGGAGTTGAGACTTGTCCATGAGAGTGATCTTGGATAAGAGAGTTAAAATAACCTAGGATAAAAAGGATAGGTGTGCACTAGATAAGTTGCATTTCATTATTGAGATGTCAATGTTTCAGGCACACTGCAAGGAGGCAAACAGCAGAAATAGAACAAGTCACTTGTCACAAAGACAGCCTCTACAATATTCCTATGTTGGGGTGTTGGCAATGTCACTGGACTAGTAATCCAGAAGCCTAGGATAATGCTCTGGGGACACAGGTTCAAATCCCACCACGGCAGCCGATAGAATTTAAGTTCAATTCATAGGAGAGAGTATTCCCCCCGTCGAGGGTTTGTGCAGGGGCGGACACGCCCCCGATTGGGTCTGCGCTGCCATTTTATATGGGTGAGCCAATTAAGGCCTGCCCAGCATGACGCACACCTGGAAGCGCTCCTTGTGCAGGCTGGGGGTGGTGTTCCCTGAGTCGGGAGCATATGCGCGAAAGAGCACAGAAATCTCCCTGACAGGGAGATAATTTTTAAGTTTTAAAAATTTTTTTAAAAAGAAAAAAAAAATTAAGACATGTCCCCTTATGTGACAATGTCACATGAGCTGGGACATGTCAATGAACTTTAAATGGAAACATTTATTTAATTTATAAACCCTTCATGAAACCTCACCCTGCCTGTGGATGAGGCTGCATGAAAAATGTGAAGGCCGCCTGGGCCCTTTGCCTGCCCACCAACCTTAAGGTTCTCAATAGGGTTAATAGTTAATTAATGCCCTTAACAGGCCTTTGACAGTTTGGCGGGTGCGCAGCTGACTCAGCTGCACACCCACCGAACTGAAAATCTAAATGATGCGCGGTGACGTCAGGAGGCAAGCCCGACATCACCCCATGTCATTTTACACCTCAGTGTGCGGGGGCGGGCCTGCTCACCGAGCCGAAAATTCTCCCCATAAATCTGGAATATAAAGCTAGCCTCAGTATTGGTGATGACGAAACCATTGCCAATTGTTATAAAAACCCATCTGGTTCACTAATGTCCTTCAGGGAGGGAAATCTGCAATCCTTACCCAGACAACAGTAGTGTGGTTGACTCTTAATTGCTCTCTGAAATGGCCTAGCAAGCCGCTCATTTCAAGCCCAATTAGGAATGGGCAACAAGTGCAGGCCTCACCAGTGACACCCACATCCCATGAAAGAATAAAAAAGACAGGGGAGTTTTCTAAAACATGCTCCTTTTGGCTTTTCCTCAGCTTTAGTTAACAGGAAACAACTTCTCAAAGAATGGGTCATGACCAGCAGAGGCATATCATATTCATAACTTTCAAAATGTGAAATGGAATCTTTTGAATTGACCTTTTCTTTTAAAATGGACAATGTGTTGTGACAAAGATGGCCACCAGAGATCAGCTGACCTGGTCTGTGTATTCAAGAAACTGACCCAGTTTGGCTGCGCCCTAAAGACAGACAAACAGGCACTGTCCCTTCTGCGAGTGTGTTTGCATGTGTGATTGTGTGAGTGGGTGCCATAGCTATCAATTTCGGGGCAAGTGCTTAAAGAAACAACCATCTTTCTTTGAAAAGCTGGTTATTCAGATCAGCCACATACTCAGGGGTTAAAACACACAGACTCACACAGACACATCTTCGTCTCAAACAAATTCACTGATTATGGCCAATTGGGAAGGGGACAGGGATTTCAGTAGTTCTCTCTCACCCCTGTCCATAACAAATGTTTTTACCTTGTCTAAAGAATTCTGATCACATGATAATTACAAGTAAAGGAAGACTATTTGATCCTTCATGCTTCATTTTTTTCAGAGGGATGCTAAATTCCTCACATTTCAGCATCCAATCATATTCATAAAAATAATTCAAGGATTTTGCCACCACTGCTCTTCCTGGAAGTCCATTTGACTTTTTTTATTCGATCATGAGATGTGGGCACCGCTGGCTAAGCCAACAATTATTGCCCTTCCCTAATTGCCTCCATTCAGAGGGCATTTAAGAGTCAACGACTTTGCTTTGGGTCAGGAGTCACATGTAGGCCAGACCAGGTAAGGACTGCAGATTTCCTTCCCTAAAGGACATTAGTGAACCAGATAGATTTTTACAACAATCAGCAGTGGTTTCATGGTCATTATTAGGCTTTTAATTCCAGATTTTTTACTGAATTCAAATTTCACCATCTGCCATGGAAGGATTCGTACCTGGGTCCCCAGAGTATTACACTAAAATCCCAAATACCAGTCCAGTGACAATACCACTATGCCACTGCCTCCCTATGACCTATTGATCATGGACTGAAGAAGAATTTTGTGGCAGTCTACAACAGCCTTTGATTGGCTTAAACCTTTGTCTCTTTGTCATGCTCACCCAATTTAATCTCTGACCTTTGTATCATTACTTCACAATGTTCTGTATTGTACAGGATTCAAGATGTTAAATAAAACTTCTGATGCCGAACTCTTTAATAAAGTTTCTTTAATTGCACACGCAGGCCCCGCACATCAGTGAGTAAATGACGCGCAGTGATGTCGGGCGAGCGATATTTTGCGATGAAGTTCGATGTGCACCCGCCATTAATTAACAGGCTAGTTAAGGCCCTTAAATCATAAATTGAAGATGATTTTAAGGCGCCCGTGCGATATTCGGGTTGGCGCATGGGCGCAATGGGCAGGTGGGCAAGAGACTTTTTAATGAAACTCATCCATGGGCAGGATAAGAGGGCTCAGTGGGGTTGTCAATTCCAGCAGCATTCTGTGTATTTTGAACCTTCAGGTCAGCACTCGGCCATCAGTAATCTGCAGCTGTCCGGAGGGCTCCCTTTACCCTGGGTATGGGTTCGGACATGTCCACTGAAGGTAGCTCCTCTGAGGAGGAAGGGAGGGCTAGAATAAGGAGGCAACCAGGAGTGCACAATCAGCCTCCAGGGGAGCCACCTTTGGGAGTACAGGTGCATGCACAAGTGCCGCAGGGCCAAGAGGTGGTCCAAGGTGGAAAGGGCCGCAGAAGATGCCACTATCCTGCTGCCAGGGTATACAGGCGGCGAAGCAGCTACCTCAATATGCCTGAGGTGCAGTGCCGAAGGAGGCTCCGACTCTCAAGGGAAACAGTCAACTATATCTGTCAGATGATTGGCCCGGAGATCCCTAACTGTGTGGGTGGACACCATGCCAGTGGCTCTGAAAGTCACAGCTGCCCTCAACTTCTATGCCTCTGGCTCCTTCCAGGGCTCGGTGGGTGATCTTTGCTGTGTCTCCCAATCAGCTGTCCACACTTGTGTCAAGCAGGTTACAGATGCTCTGTTCAGAAGGGCATTGACCTTCATCCACTTCCGCTGGGGCCAGGCAAGCCAGACACAGCAAGCCAGAGGCTTCGCGGCCATTGCTGGCTTTCCCCGTGTCCAGGGTGCAATAGACTGCACACATGTGGCCAAGGTGCCAGCAGGTGAGCCCAGTGCCTTTGTCAACAGGAAGGGCTTCCAATCCATGAACGTGCAGATAGTGTGTGATCACAGGATGCTGATTCTACAAGTCTTCGCAAGGTATCCAGGCAGCTCCCACAACGCCTACATCCTCAGACACTCCCAGGTGCCAGGGCTCTTCAGTGCTCCAGCCCGGCTGGATGGATCCCCTCAGAAGGTGGCTCATGACGCCTCTCTGCCATCCAATATCAGAAGCTGAGCAGCGGTAAAATAGGAGCCACGCCTCCACATGGGCTGTGGTGGAGAGAACCATTGGTCTTCTCATAATGCACTTCTGATGCCTGGACCGCTCAGGGGGCACACTCCAGTACCCTCCAGATCATGTGTCGGTGATAGTGGTTGAATGTTGCGCTCTCCACAATCTTGCGCTGGAAAGGGGGGTTGCAGTGGATGATGAAGGCGTCGACGCAGTGGCTGCGGCTGCACATGATGAGCACAGCACCGATTCTGAGGATGAAGAAGCTCAGGGGAATGATGAGGGGCTAAACGCTGACCCAGGACTCTATCAAGGAGGCAGGAATACCCAGGAGACTTCAATCCAATGAACCTTCAGCTAGCACAGCACAAATGGATCAGCAGGTCCAGCATTGCCTGGCGCTTCCATAGTCGGCACTTAAGTGCTAAATCTGCCAGGTCATCAGCTGCAACTAAGGGTTTTGGACATAAACTTGAATTTCAACTCAAACACTCATAACATGTATGTAAAACATACAAATGCAGAACATGGTAACACATCTGGTTTTAATTTTCACCATCAGAAGTTCTCACAAATTCAAAATAAAATGTTAATCAAGCAGAAACAAATAATAATCCCCTAATCGTGGGCCAACACAAAAGCACCAGTGAGAAACCCGTGGTGTGCCTAAGGTGCCTTATGCTTACATTTGCAGGTGCTACGTCTTGGTGCCGCCCCATTGCTCGGAGTGGCATCTGAGACAGCCTGCTGACTCTGCTGTCCTGTTGGCCTCGATGACCTTAGTGGTCGTCCTCTGGCCCGTGGAGCCTGTGCTGGGCCCGCCTGTGAGGGAGCTGCCAGGTCCACAGCTGGCATCTCCCCAGGCGTCGCAGCCTCATCCGATGAAACGGTCAGTGGGAGAGGGACGGAGGAGCTGGTGCCCTCATCCGGAGCGCCCTGAGAGGAGCCCACAGAGACAACAAGCAGCTGCTGCGCCGACATGAGGCCGCCCCGGACCTCCTTGCTCACCGTCAATGGATGGGCAATGAGCTGGGAAGCTTGAAGCCCACACCATCTCCCACATTGGCACTGATCAGTTGTGGCCACTGGCGCTGTGAGGTCTTGCAAGTTCGAGCGTAACCCCGGGAGAACCTGATTGTTCCCCTGGAGGCCCCTCTGCATGACAGCTGCCATTCCCTCCATGGAGGAAGCGTGACGCTCTGCCATGAGGCTTATTGCATCAGTGATGCTCCATGTGGACTCCTCCATCACAGACACCAAACGAAGCAGAGTCTCATGTATCTTCCCCAGATGCTCCCGCACATCCGGCTGCATCTCCTGCAGCTGCTGCGTCACAGACGACTCCAGAGGCACATCAGGCGCCGACTGAGCACAGGCCTGGTCCCCTGCAATCCTCTGACTGCTGGTGCCATCGGCACTCTGTCTCCGCCAGCTCCTCCAGCGATTGTGAAGTGCCTTCTTCACTGTGCCCTAGGACACTAGCCAATGTTGCTATGCCCACTGAGGTACTAGTATCTGCGCTGGTGCCTGCCTCACAGAAATGGTGTGACACAGGTGACACTTGAGGGCCTTCAGGTGTGAGAGGGGGCATCTGGAATCCCTCCTGGCGGCCAGGCTCTGATGATGCTGAAATGAACAACAAGGACAGTGGAGCAGTTAGTGTCCACACAGTGACACACTTCATCCCTTTCCCCCAGGCTCATTATGCGCTCAACCTTCCAGAACCTATGAAGACAAATATTGGTGGGGTGGCAAATAGTGAGGATGATACCCTTACATTACAGGTGGATACAGATGGGCTGGTCAGATGGCCTAAGGTATGCCAAATGGAATGTTATGTGGATAAGTGTGAGGTGATGCACTTGGGCAGGACAAACAAGGCACAGGAATATATGATGAATGGTAGGACCATGGAAAGTAAGGAGGGTTAGAGGGACCCTGCAGTGCATGTTGACAGGCCCGTTAAGGTAGCAGGACAGGTAAATAATGTGTTTAAGAAGGTAAATGCCATACTTGCCTTTATTAGACGAGGAATAGAATATAGGAGCAGGGAGGTAATGTTCCAAGTGCAGAAAACGCTGCCTAGGCCACAGCTATAGTTCTGCGTGAAGCTGTGAAATGCACTTCAAGGGAGGGATGTGATTGGAGTGGAGAGAGTGCAGAGGTCGTTGACCAGGATGCTGACTGGGCTGGAGAGTTTGACTTATGAGGAGACATAGCATAGACTGGGGTTATTTCCCTTGGAGCAGAGGAGATTGAGGGGTGACATTAAGGCTTACAACATTATGAGGGGCATGGATAGAGTCGACAGAAAGGAACTTTTCCCCTTGGCGGAGGGATGAGTAACCAGGTGGCATAGATTTAAGGTAAGGGGGCTGAGGTTGACAAGTGATGTGATGAACAACTTTTGCACATGGTGTGTTGGGAATGTGGAATGTACTGCCTGAAAGGGTGGTGGACACAGAAACCCTCCTAACATGTAATAAATATTTGGATGTGTAGTTATAATGCCATGGCATACAAGGTCATGGGGATAGTGCTGGGAAATGGGATTAGTAGACTTAGGAAGGTGTTTGATGCATGCATCCTCGAAGGGCCGAAGGACCTTTTTCTATGAACTACACCTCTGACTCTATCACTCTGTGACCGAGCAATGTTGCAACAATAACAAATCAAACGATCATCAGTGCTATGGATGTTGTGAAGACATAGCTCATCTCACTGTTTGCCTCAAATACCTGGCCAGGCCGCCTCAGCCTCACCGACATCAGTTGACCTGGGCACATGGTGCCTCTCAACTCCAGGGCCTCCTGTTTGAAGTGGCTTAACATCAGCAGCTGGGCCTGGCCACCTCCAGTCCTCGAACGCTCAGACGCATTGTGAGCATTCTTCTCTTGACAAACAGATAAGACCATTCATTGCGGCAATTCGCACATGGACTCTGCACACGCACGCCGCACCCCAACCACAGTGGCCCATATCAGGCCTCCAGTGCCTCCTCTCCCATTACAGCTGATCAGTCACACAAAGATAGTACACCTGCTCCCAACCCCCTCCCGCCCCCCCTACCAACGGCCACTTTGGACACATTCTGCGTCCATCACTTTAGGAAGCACACGGTGTTTACTCCCATAGTAAGGAGGCGCAACTACGTGCAGTATCGAGGGCAGCAGGTGGCTCTTGGACATGAGAGCTTGAGGCTCCCCTTCCACAGTCTCATCACCGTGAATGGGACATGTGTTGGTGTTCTGAGTATGCGCCGAGCTGCATCTCCTGCAGGTTGCCCCCAGACTAGTCATGTGCGACTAAGAGCAACACATGGTGCGGGAGAGAATTCATCTCCTCATGAACCACTCAGACTGATGTAAGCATGGGCACTATCTGCTTGCCCACCCAGCGAAGGAAAAATGTCTGACCTGAATCAATGCAGTCACGACAGTAAGACTTGGTGGGGGGAGCCCTCAAAGGCTAAGGCTACCTGCTGGGTTAAATGCCCAATGCCAACATGGTACTCACCCTTCCAGAGTGCAACCAATCATTGAAGCACTTACGGCACTGGATCCAGGTGTGCTGCACCACGTCGCGGGAGCTCACCACCTCCGCCAGCCTCCTCCCAGGCACGTTTGGTCATGCAGGGGGTCCTCCTCCTCCCATCCTGGGGGACCAAAACCTCCCGTCGTGCTGCCACCTCCTCGAGGAGGGCTTCAAGGCATTCATTTGAAAAGCGAGGGGCGCATTGGCCCCCCGTTGGCCTACCCTGCAGCCTGCCCTCCTCCTGTGGCAGACCTTGCAGCCTGCCCTGCTCCTCTGCCCTTCCCTCCAGCCTGGCCTGCACACCCGACCCCCTGTGGTGTGACCTGGAAGTGACCATTGTGAGCAGCCTACAGGAGGCTGCCAGGCCTTCCTTTAAACAGACTGCCGGGTCACTATTGGACCCGGCGGTCTGTGCACGCCCCCTGCAGCCCTCACACTCCTGCTATTCACGGGAGTCGGAAATGTGCTGGGTGGGCCTTAATTGGCCTGCCTGCGCAAAATGGTGGCACGGACCCAATCACAGGCGCCGATCAGGTTCGTGCCCACCCATGGCCGCTCTTGCTCTGTCTGCCCGACAGGTAGTAAATTCTGCCCCATATGTTTTAAATTTGATTAAATGGTAAAAAGATTAGGCAAGTCCCCATCAGATATTGTGCTTTCAAGATCCTTTATGTTCTGTTTATTTTTTTTGTAGCTTGTCTGGAATTGATTACCAAATTTTTGATTGTTTGCCTCTTGGGACACAAGTTATCAACATCACAGCGAATGTCGTCCATGTTGTGGGGCTGGATTTTCAATTGCCACTGAAAGTGGGAACGGGTGCGAGCACGATTTGAAAATTGTGTTCGCGGAGGGTCGCCCTGGATCCCAGTGCCTTCGGAACAGTCGGAAAATTTCAACAGCCGTGCAGAAGAGAGGAAACAGAAAACCTGCTCACTGCCAAATAACCGTCCCTTAAATTCATTAAGAAGCTTGCTAAAATCCCTATCTGGAGAGAATGGCATTTTCAATCTTTTTCCCAGATGAAGCCGAATGGTCTGGTGCACGTTAACGCACAGCTGTTGGGGTCACCACAGGGCAAAAGGGAGCTTATTTCCATTTGTGTTTTTTTAATGAAATTTAATGGGTCAGCTAGTGCTGGGCTGAGCTATGTACCTGGACTTAGTGCCCATGGTCATTCTGCACCATTTTTATCCTTCTGAACCTTTCATGAGCTGCCTGCTTTTCTCAGCAAGCAGCAGCAACTCCCAACATGGCTGCCATCTGCCTTTTCTGCTAGCACCAAACAGGCAGCTCCCACCTCCTAGATGAACTTGGCACTAACAACTGATCACCAAGCCTGCCTGATGCCCAATCTGCTCATTTACATTTAAACATAACATCTCAAGAGCAATGTAGTTCGAGCACAGGGTTGGGGCCCAGAATTCACCTGGGTATCAGGCTCTTGACCCTATTTTGAATATCCAGCCCATGGTTTCTGTTGCTCCATCGATGTTGTCCACAGTGTGGTTGCAGTTATAATATGATGACCTCAATGCTGTACAAATTAGTAAGCGAAACCACATTCAATGGAAAATTGAACAGCAGATTAAATTTCCCATTTATTTCTTATATTACGATTTTTATGTCTTGTTACTTTTGGAATCATTGCTCATGGTGTTTAATTAATCTAGGAACAACTTTACTTTGTAATTCGGAAAAGTTTTGATAGGCCAACTGGAAGCCACTTCCTATAAAAACAATCACTATACCTTTTCCCGTATCTTCTACTTCTGAGAGATGAGAATTTTCTTTGCATTTGCACCCAGGAACACCAATAATCAAGTCACAAACAAATCACATGGCTTTGAGGAATTTTGGGCATATAAGAGTTAATTGTGCATGTATTAATTATGGTTTTATTTAGTGTGTAGTGTACCTTAAGAATAATACTTGTTAGGCAAGATCAGATGACCTGTAGTAACCAATAGGAGGAGTAGTGTGGGCTACCTCAGCAGTCAGTGTAGAGGTAGAGTTGGAGTTGAGAGCACACATGTTGTTGCTGCTGAGTATATTGTAAATAAACCTAATGTTTCCACCCAAGAAGTGCTTACAGATCAACTCTATCATTAATAGCACAACTCAGCCACCCTACAACAAACTGGTGACAAGGATAAAACAAGATTGAACAGAAGAAATCAAGTTAAAGAAATTGGCATTGTACCTTGCCCAGTGATTGTAAGTAGCAAGCTCCTGTTTTGAAAAAGGAATGAGTAAGGACTCAACAACCTGAAGAAATGTAGGCTGTCCTAAGCCAAAACCTGGAAGAACAGCAGAAGGAAATTGAAGAGACCCTGCTTGATGACAGAGTTTGAGACGAGGTGAGCAAAAAGACCTTCACACACAACAAGATTCCCTCCGGTCAAAGTTTCTACCTCTGGAAAAGTATGAAGAGAAACAGAAAGAATTCAGCACTTCTCTGAACAAACGGAAGAATGACTTGGCAGAGAAGACACAACAATGCTCAATTTTCCAGGAAGCAGCAAACAAATACAAAGACAGAGATGGAAGAGCTAAAGAATCAGCTAAATTAAGCCAAGAAGGTTTTGGAAGCAAAAGTCACAGAATTTTCCAAGAAGCATACAGATAATGAAATTTTGGGATACACAGCCACTGAGCTCAGCCAAGTTAAGCTTGCATCTGAGAGAAGTCTAGTCAACAGTGAAGGGAAAAAGGCGGCCGGGGTTAAAGCCTGCACTAGAAAGAAGAAGGGACATAGAAAGAATATACAGAAATACTAATAGGACTTTAATTCTGGCAGCAAATGAATACACTTTGTACATAGGACTGGCAATCAAATTGCAAACACTGATGCCCTTAAATCGCTTGCCTTTACAAGAAAATAATGATCACATCCAGTTCCACAAGATCTTGTTTTACTGTTAAATTTCTTAGATTCCTTGCTGGTATGTGCTTGACAGATCAGACACTGGCTAAGTTGGGACTCAGTCTTATCTCAGGTATGAGAACAAGTGCTGCATGATTGATCACAGGAAATTAAACCGTACTTCAACAGAAGACATGAAATAACCAGCCAGAATGCATCCTATTTGGGGAGCACAAGTGATAGTTCCTCAAAGGGAAGGGGACCACTCTTAATTGAACTACACGGTACCCATCCAGGAATTTCCCGAAAGAAGGCCATATCACGCAGCTATCTATGGTGGCCTGGGATGGATGGTGAAATATAGAGTTTAGTAAAGCATTGTGTGCAATGTCTGCAACTGCAAAAGTTGCCAGTGTCAGCTCCGTTATACCCGTGGGAGTGGCCAGGTAGACCCTGGGTGTGGTTACACATTGACTATGTTGGACCTTTCCTGGGAACGATGCCCATTCGAGATGGTTAGACGTATATGAGGTGAAGTTGCCAACGTCAGCCGCTGCAATTGAGAAACTACGTCAGAGTTTTGTTATTCACAGACTACCAGAAGCAGTCATTTCCAATAATGGCACGGTATTTACGAACACTGAGTTTCATCAGTTTATCAGCCTGAACAGCATCACTCATGTGAAAACTGCACCATATCACCCTTCCTCAAATGGGCTGGCTGAAAGGGCGGTTCAAGCATTGAAGACAGGCATGAAATTCATGCGATTCCTTGGCAACCAAGCTAGCACGCTTTCTTTTTCATTACAGGACTACCCCTCACACACAACAGGTGTCACGCCTGCAGGGTTATTGTTGAAATGCCATCTCAGGATGAGATTGAGCTTAATAATACCAAATTTAGAGGGGGAGGTGGAAACCAGTCAGGGAAGCAAGAAAACTAGACATGATTGGCATAGTCATGAGAGGAAATTTACCGTGGGAGAGCCGGTGTATGTGAAAAAATTTGGAGTAGAGCCAAAGTGGTTACCGGTGAAATAAGTTCAGTGACTGGCCCTCTATCTTACCACATGGGAGTGGAAGGCCGGATCATCTGTAAACATGTGGACCATTTAAGGGAGAGAGAGAGACAAATCACCAAGATTTGGTTCCATCTGTGATCATGACTGGGTCTGCATTTCTTTTTGAGATACTAAACCAAGGACTGATATGTTTGATGTTCCTGTAAGAGCTGAGGATACAGAACTGCAAGCACCCCTGGAGCACCTGATGGTCAGGCAACTCCGGATAAGGAGGTTCCTGACAAAGAATCAGAAGTTGTAGAGCTGTGACGTTCCACACGTACCAGGAAACCACCTGAAAGGCTGGACTTGTAAATTCCTTTCCTAGTGTAAATATTATGCTGCCTTGAAAAATATGTACTTGTAAATATAATATGTATAACCAAGTTAAAGGGGGAGGAGTGTAGTAATTATGGTTTTATTCAGTGTGTAATGTACCTTTAAGAATAATACTTGTTAGGCAAGATCACATGACCTGATCACATGACCTGTAGTAACTAATAGAAGAGTACCGTGGGCTACCTCAGCAGGCAGTGTGGAGATAGATTTGGAGTTGAAAGCACTCGTGTAGTTGCTGCTGAGTATATTGTAAATAAACTTAAAGTTTCCACACAAGAAGTGTCTGCAGATCAACTCTATCATTAGTAGCACAACTTGGCCAGCCCACAACATTGTAGCTACAAAATGCCCAAGTCTCCTTGAGCTTTTAGATCTGTCCATGAAACTCTCTGCTTGAAAGCAACTCTGTCCATAAAGGTGGCTGTGCCCCAGGCTCTCAAATGCATTTATTCTCCAATTGGGGCTCTCCATGTTGCAACCAGACATACCAGCATCAGGACACAAACATTTTTTTAAAAATTAAATGTTATTCCTACTGAAACTTGCACTGCATTGTCTGTTGTTTTGAATACATTCTCATAGCTTAAATCACATTAAGGATCAAAAAACTTCTAAAAAGGTTCCTAAAAAATTGTTGTGCCTGATGTACGTGAATGATGGTTAAATGAGTTGAAACTTAAGACTCAAGAAAAGACATATTGCTGTGCATTCAGTATTGCCTGATTGTTTACATTGATTTATGCTTATTTTAAGTTTGGCCTACAGGTTCACAAAGAATATTCAGGCATTTTTAAACATCAGTTAAAGAGAAGTAACATTGGTGCCATTTCAGTTCTAACTTTGAAGTTGTGTGCAAAGGAGAAGCTCCAGATTCTGGTGTTACCTTTGTCAGCAGTGTGCCCTCACAGGACTAACAAGTAATTGCTATGCTATGGTCCTCTATATGAAGGTTGAAGCAATACAGCAACATTATCATCCAGATCCTCTGGTCTCTGGATCTTCAGAGACCAGGCTTAAAACCCAAGATGCACATTGGGACGCTGCAGAAGTCCTGATGCTTGGGAAGTTTGAACTTCTGACAGATAATTCCCCTGCTCCCCAGAACCCTCCGCAAAAGTCTTTGACTCTGAACAGGAGACTGTGGACAGTTCCGACATATTTTGTGGATAGTTACCCAGGAAATGTTAGGCAGACAAATCCTAGTCTATAACTCCTGGGTAGCTACAGAATTGATCTTTCACACTGACCCCCTCCCGACACATTCCTCTAACCTCCTCCCGACACCTTCCTCTAACCTCAACTTCCCTTCTGACCCCCGACTACACCGAGCCCCCAACTACACCCCCCCCACCCAACTTGACTACCCCTCCTGATCATATGACTGCCCCTCCCTGACCAAACCTGACTATCCCCTACCACCCAGCTGCTTCCTTGACTAGACTTGACCACCCCCCCGATTATACTCTACTACCCGACAGCCCTCCCCACCGGACCCAACTAGCCCCGAACCTGACTACCTGGCCCGACTACCCCGACCCACCTGCCACCTCACCCACCTATCATCCTATCCTGCTACCACCTCTCCCACCTACCACCCAACCCACCTATCATCTCACCCAACTGCCACCCTACTCATCTATCTGCCTTATCACCCTACCCATTCACTAACATACACACAAAATTTACCTTCCGGTAGCTAGTGCCGTAAAAAAGGGCATGTTCTGTTCTCCAATGATGATTGCCACTTCGTGAAAGATCCAGGCCTATCTCTCAATTTATATTCCACACCTATCAAAATGGAACCAAGTATTTTAACTTTTGCTGCTGTCACAAACTCAGCCAATTATTGAGATTTTTTTCTACAGTAGCTCCACAAATCCTTACTTGTTCAAGTATTCACCATACCTCTTCCAGTCAGCATTTTGATATTTTGCTACCAAATTAATTATTTCATATTTATACATATTGAGCTGCACTTGTCATCTGCTGGCCCACTGCATTAAATATCCAAATCTTCCTGAATTTAGATCCATTAGTCCTTATTATTCACCTTGATGTTAACATCTTTTTCTTCTGCCACACACAATCATTAGGATGATCTAATTTTAGAAAATTTTGGTGGGGCCCTAATCTGAAACTCCTGCTTCATGCTCGTTTTTTCTTTTGGTAGTGTTTCTTTTAATAAACATGACTTTTACCCAAACAAACCATCTGATTAATTATTTTTCCTCCTCCTCCATCCTTGCTTTTTCCATTTCCTCTCTTTTCTATTTCCATTTTCACTGAATTCATTCATTTTTCCCCTTTCTGACTTTCCACCAGTTAGTGAGATATACCAGACTTTCCAGTTTTAATAGGATGTATGAAAGGATCCAGAAGTTAACATAAAGTAACTAAAATTAAGTCTTTCCCCATCTTCAACATGGCTGTGACAACAGAGCTTTCGAAGGGCAGGTGAGTCCTTTGGGTGACCTGATCAACATCTATCCCTCAGCCAACATCTCAAAAAACAGGTGATCAGCTCATTATGTCATTATGACACCCAGAACCAGGGGTCACAGTCCGATGATACGGGGTGGACCATTTAGGACTGAGATGAGGAGAAATTTCTTCACCCAGAGAGTGGTGAGCCTGTGGAATTCGCTACCACAGAAAGTAGTTGAGATCAAAACATTGTATGTTTTCAAGGAAGAGTTAGATATAGCTCTTTGGGGCTAAAGGGATCAAAGGATATGGGGAGAAAGCGGGAGCAGGTATTGACTTGGATGATCAGCCATGATCATAATGAATGGCGGTGCAGGCACGAAGGCCCAAATGGCCTACTCCTGCTCCTATTTTCTATGTTTTTATGTACATGGAATCCAGCAGAAATCATCAGCATTTGCCCAGAACCAAGATCATTTCAAGTACAAATACCAAATGGCATGATAGTGCGGTAAAACAGATGCCAAATCAGAACAAAACCACAATCAGAAACACCGAGCAACTCTAATGTGAATAGATCACAGCCTAAGACACAACACAAAGCGCCCAGAACCAGCATTCTGAAAATATACAGCACCTTCCAGCCAAGACCACCATAACTAAGCCTGGATGTATAAACAAATCGGAGATACATCCCAGAGACTTGTACATTTATCGTTCTGTATTAAAATACAATCAAACTCAATGTTATTTTATTTTGCTGTCATGTAAATATTTTGGTTCTGTAAAGGTAACTCTCTAGTTTAGGAAAAAGCGGGGGTGTGGGGTGGGATATGATGCACATGTACCTTAAAGGAATAATCCTAAACTGCTTTCAACCATTACCACCTCAGCAGAACGTGGTGTAGTGGTCCCATGACTTATATTCAGTCTACAATAGATGGCAAGAGTCAGACATGTGTACTTAGCCTCTGAATTAACATCATTTGTTTATAATCTTATCTTCAAATAATGAACCCATTATATTGTTTCACCAATCCTTGATGTCTGATTGGTACATTTACATCAAATAGGATGTAACAAATGCAAGTTCTTTGTCTCTCTTTAACTTGGTTCTAATTTCCTAAACTTTCTCAAAAATATAACTTGCAAACATTCCAGGTACCTGTCATTTTACAGGTTCTATATTAATGCAGGCATGTTTTTGCATGCTAAGAAAGGCATTTAATTATTTTGCAGTCAGGACAATTCCACCTTTGGAAAAGGGTTATCTCTATGAGGAGGCAAATTTTCATTGACAACATTTGCATAAAGCTTCAGATCATTAGATTCATCCTAGTTAAAAGGCCCTCAGTTCCCAAGGTATGCATAGAGAATTGACTTTTTACTCCAGAAAATCATAGAGACATTGAGGAGATTTGGTTGAGGTCTTTAAAATAATGAAAGGATCAGATTAGGTCCTATGTACAGGATATTTGAGTTAACAGATGAGAGACAAACAGAGGACGATTGTAAGTTACACAAGCTGAGAAATAGTTTGTGTGTCTGGGAAACTTCTAGACACAGAGCGGTCATCCTCTGGAACAAGCTGCTACATGATTTGAGTAGGTTGAAGTTGACTGGAGTGCTTGAGGTAGTGGCTGTGGCTAAGGACAGTGCATCAAAGCAGTCACTGACTAAAGTCACCAAGAAGCTGCCCAAGAAGCAGAGGAAATCTCACAAGCAGAGCTATTCCCACTTGTGTGTACAGGGTGCTGACCCAGGTCCACCCTTCCACCAGGATCTCGTCTAAGGCCATGAGTGTTATGAATTCCTTTGTTGTTGATATCTTCGAGTGCATCACCTCCAAGTCCTCACACCTCATTCACTACAACAAGCACCACACCATCTCGACCAGGGAGATCCAGAGCACCGTCCGCCTCATGCTGTCAGGGGAACTGGCCAAACACGCCGTTTTTGAAGGCATGAAAGTGGTCACCAAATACAACTCCGCTTAGGTCAATCATTCTAAAGATTATAAATTAATCACTTGTTGCAAGTATACAAAAAGAAGCAGGATGAGATTCTGAGTATGCCCAAAATAACTATACAGAAAGGAACTGGAATTTTGTGAGGATGCATCCCTTAATCATTATAGTCTTCTGGAACTTGTTTCATTGTTGAGAATTGGAGAGGAATGTTGTAGAGATTTTTAATCCAAGGGTTTTTCTTGTTTTGATTTGCCTTTACTAGGAAAGTGTGTGGCTGATTGTTAGGGAGGGGGCGTGAGGAGAAATAAGTTTCAGTGCCATTCATACATAGTGCAAATTTCACCCAACTACAAAGCACAAATTGGAAAGCAATAGCGTTCAGGCCTCTCTCAGGCAGGTAGGTATCAAGTGAGACTGGAATTTCAGTATAAAGGCACCATTACACAGAACAGCAAAGTTAAGCTCTTCTGATCAGGCAAGGGTAGCTTAATAGTTACAAGCATCTCATGCAAACAATTAATTTATTCAGACAGATCATAACTCCATAAGGAATATTGAGCCTCAAATTAGTACCTTTCAGCCTTATAAATTTAAGTGGGGTTGAGCAGATCTTGAAACTCAGTTTAATAATGCTCATTTTAAAAACCTTATGTTGATCGGCTACTTAGGACTATGATCTGATTTTAATGGGATTTCAAACACATTGGGCATAGGCCCCAAAGCAGGTGGGATACCTGGAGGTGAGAGCAGTGAGACAGTGCTGAGTTCAACAGGTGGATCTCATTTGTATTTCCCTTGCTGACCACACAGCCAAAATCAAGCCACAAACAGATTTTTAGGCCTTGAATAACATTGTTAACCCTTATAAATTGCTGTTGCCAATAGCTTACATAGAGCCATTAATTCACTTATTGAGAGTAATACCTCCTTTAAAATAAAGGGTAAAATTTTGTATGCTACTATCACACAGTTTGAAAATAAATGAAAAAGCACTTTTTCTCAAATTGCAAAAGATTTTAAAAAACTCACCGTCCTGTCTCACCATTTAAAAACAACCAGAATAATTTAGGTATCGAATTCTGTTTCTCTCATGGATCAGTGTCAGCAGACAGTATAACCACAGCTGCCTGTTTATGCAGTTCTTAAATGCTCTCTGTTGCTTGCTGCAATGTAACTGGTGTATTCAGGATATTGCTTTTGTTTATTATCAGTTGATTAAATTCACAATGATTGTGATTATAAACAGGAGCCAAATTACTGACTTTTTTGTCAATTTGGCAACAGTTGCCATTATCAATGAGATACAGATGACTGGATTTATTGTTCAATGATTTAATTAACCCCAAAGTAGCAATTGGTGCTGGGAAACCCTTGACTTATTGAGCTGACTGGTTCTATAAATTTACAGCTCACATATTCAGGCTGAAACCAGTGACATGCTAATGAAGGCACAACTAAAACTTCAGTGACTTCATTACTGCATTATCTTTAAGCAAAGCACAGCAATACTTGGTTTCCATATTTATCCTAATTAATCAACTCTCCTTTCTCACCATCAATGATCCTATTTTTAAAATTTGAATTTCCTCTTTTCTCCTTTCCAATCCGATTATTTCCTCACTTGGTTCAAAAATACTAACATTTTAAACTCATTATCTTCCACCGTTCACTCTGGAGACACGGGCACTGCAGTTTTTTTTTCTTATATCTAATTGGGGGAAACCCAGATCCAATCAAAACCCAAAACAGTATTGATTAGCATTATTGCATCATAGGTGTAGCTGGGTAAATTAATGCTGAATTTTTACATACTAAAATAGGAAATAACTACTGATAAACAATAAGATTAACCAGTAGTCTACTGAATAATTAAACACTGAATAAGAAACTGATGCAAAGTGTGTTAAGGATCAATAATTATAGTATTATTAATGCAGTAATCTGAGGAGAAGTAACGATGGACTAAAATGCTGATTAGAATTAGAATTAGTTTTGAAGAGATTTGGAGAGATTGTTTCAGCTGCTGTTGTGAACAAGATTTAATCTCAAGAGTGTATTTTATACTCAATTTAACTAAAGAACGTGCATATATATAATGGTTTTCACAACTTCAGGACATTCCAAATTGTGCTGTAGTCAATAAAGTACTTTTAATGTTTTGTTGCAATTGTAATGTGGTACATATAGTGGCCAATTTATGCACAGCTAGGTCCCAAACACAGCAATGAAATAATGATCAGATAAACTATATTTGGTTGAGAAATAAATATTGGCAAGAACCCTGAGGAGAACTCCTCAGCTCTTCTTCAAATTTGTGCCATGGAATCTTTTGCATCATCCTGAGAGGGCAGAAAGTGCCTTGCTTTAATATCGCATCTGAATTTGGCACCCCAGACTTTACAACACATCTCAGTATTACTCCAAATTGAAAGTTATTACTCGATGTTCAAAGTCTGTGGAATGGGACTTAAATGAATGACCTCTGACACAGAAAAAAAGTGCTGCCGGTGAGCCAGGTTTCCAATGACAGCAGTTTCAGAGGAAACATTGCAATGTTAATTATTCATGTACTGAAATGTTCAGGTGACAAAATACCATTGGCATAAGAGCCAGATTTTTCCATCCCAATGTGGAGCTGACCCACATTGGGAAGCCTTTAAAAATGGTGGGTGAAACCCAATTTTGAGATTCCTGCCCTCATTCCCATTGCTGGCAATTTTGAACAGCGTGGGATAAGGACTGGATCCCAAGCCCACATCCAGCTGTCCCAATGTTGCAACATGATCACTGAAGTGGGTAGTTCAGACTTCCCACAATTTTTATGGAGTCACGGCAGCTTTTGAAGGTGACACAGTTCACACCAGCTCAGAGGTACAGTGAACCACAGGGGAATCATCATTTGGAGTCAGGAACTTTATGGCAGGTAAGTTGAAAAAGTGTTACTGGTTTCATATATCATAATGAAATGTAGTATGATAAGTTAAATCTGTTTTTAATAAAGTAGTTGTCAATAGGACTTTGTTTTGAAAAGGTAAGTGACCTTAAAATTCTTGTGAAAATGGAAAAGTTTTCATGTGCATTAAAGTACATTATCCACTGGATAATATGCTCTTCTGCATTGCACAATATTGAAATTCAGATTTGTCTGTGTCAATTTCCCTCTTTGCTTTCATGTTTGCCTTGAATTTCAGTTCAAACATCTGGCTATTTCAAGCTTAGACAGATAATTGAGCTCTTTGAAGTTCAGTTCAGCAATCTGTTTCACTATTTCAATGCTTTGACAAATGGCTGAGATTCTGGATGACTCAAAATACTTTAATGTATTCAGTTCTGGGAGTTTTGTTGATAGAGTTGGGCAATGGGAACTCATTATGAATTCTTGGTTGAGTTCCAAATTCACTAATGGATTCAATCTGCAGGGATTACTTATACAGTTGTGCAATGGAATATCATTATGAATCTTTACCTGAGTTCCAAACCCATTGATAGATTCAGCTCAGCAGGGATTTTTGACATGCGACTGTGAGCTTTGTTATTTTGGCAGATTTATGAGCAATTAATAGGGTTATTTTATGCAGATTTTTAATAATTGTTTATCTTGACAGTTTTATGAACATCTCAAAGACTTTCCAATGCTATTATAGGGCTTGTGAGTTATGTACATAGTGGACAAATGCTGAGGCAAGTAATTAATCTTTTGACTCTCTAAAGCCTATCCACCATATACACAGCACAAGTCAGGAGTGTGATGGAATGCTCTCCACTTGCCTTGATTAATGTAGCTTCAACAACACTGAATAAACTTGACACCTTCTAGGACAAAGCAGCTCTTTTGATTGGCACCACATCTACCACTTTAAGCATTCACTCCCTCCATCACTGCCTCACTGTGCCTACAGTATGTGTCACTTACAAAATGCACTGAAGAATCTCACCAAGGCTCCTTTGACAGCTCCTTCCAAACCCACAACTTCTACCACTCAGAAGAACAAGGGGAGCTGTTCAAGGAAACATCACTTGCAAGTTTGCCTTCAAGGCACACACCATCTTGACTTGGAACTATATTGCTATTCCTTAATTGCCATTGGACCAAAATCCTGGAACTCCTTCCCAAGCAGCACAGTGGGTGTACCCTATACTACAAGGACTGCAGTGGTTCAAGAATGTGACTCACCTCCACCTTCTTAAGTGTAATTCATGATGGGTAACAAATGCTGACCTTTCCAGTGATGCCCACATCCCATGAAGAAATCATAATGAATTTCTGTACCTTATATTACCAACCCCCTCTACCCAACATAGCCTCCAACTCATGTCATCCAGCTTCTGGGAATTATTCCTTATAAATTCCAACCACACAAAACCTTTGATAAGCACTGGTTCCGTCCAAATAAGTCACACTCAGGCTTCCACAACAGATATTCACCTCTCTCCACACTGGATTTGGCATCTGTCTTGTTTTGGACCAGCTCATGCAAAGATATCTGTAGTGCAGTTCTGGCATCCAGGCATCTCGGAAAAAAAACTTTTTTCACTCTTACCTTATGTCTCATCATGTGATGGTATTAATTAGTCACCTACCAAGCCAGCACCAGAACCTCACCTTTTGCCTTGCTGCTATCCTGCCATATTTGATTTTAAATTTGGCAAAAGAAGCCAACTCTCCCTCACGTACATTTCTAGGCATACAGGATTCAAACTTCAGCTCTCAACAATGCAACCCTTCCTTCCAACATCAACTATGTAGATTCTTTAACATAGTAAAATTCCCAAGGATCTTTACAAGAACAATGATGTTGAATGTCCTGGACAGCTGTGCATTGGACAGCTTGGAGAGGTAAGAGCTGACAGTCGAACATCTTTGTATTGTGGAGCAACAGACAGTCCAAGATAAGCAGGGTGATATTGATGCCTCACTGGTCCTGGACATTTAATTTTATGCTGTGGAATGTCAAATCTCTGCATGATGCTGAAAAAAAATCCACATTTTTAAAAGTATAACTTGTCTATAAATCTGTTTATCTATTTTAAACCAATCATAGTTACTAATTTTGCTATCCAAACATTTATATTAAAAGTAAAGTGCTTCAGTGGTGTTAACTTCCTGGGTTGCTGTGTGTGAATATTTCAATTTGATTGGTTCCTAACCTACTAACATCACCACTGCTGCACGCCAATACACCTGCTTGACTTGGCACCAGAGTTAAACTACCCATGGGAAAGGGGAAACCAGGCCACAGCGACCCCTATACCTGTGTGGGCAGTTTTCTTCATGGTCAGTGTGAGCACACTTGCTACACTGTTGACCACAAAATCTGAGGCAATGGGCGGAAATTGTGGTGCCTCCTGGTGCCGGGCATGATTGGTGGCGTGAGCGAACAATATGGCGCGATCAGTTTTACAATGGCGAGAAACCAGTTCACTATCGTCCGCTCAGCCTGCCGACAGCAGCCACGTTTCCCGCCATTGGACATCGGGAACTTCATTGTCATACATCAGTATATCATTATCAGGCCAGCCAACTGGATTGTTTGTCCACATCAGTGGGAAAGCACGTTGACGTGTTTCACAACAGCACATAAAAGGTATGCACTTGGCCGTCCACACTTTGAGGGGAACTCGGAAATGAGTACAGAGTAACGCTGTGCAGTGCTCACCAAGGTCACCTGTTGGACCTCAAGCTTCAGTGGCATCAAAGATCGGGGTTAAGGGCAGCCCTGCTGTTGAAGGGACTGATGTTGGGGTGTGCAGAGGAGGTGGTGGGGGGGAGGTGCAAGGGCAACCCTGCCATTAAGGCAACTGGTGGCAGGGCGGGTACAAGGACAGTACTGCCATTGAGGTGACTAGTGTCGGTGGGGGAGGTGCAAGGGCAGCCCTGCCATTGAGGCGATTGGTGGCCAGGGTTGGGGCGGGGCTAGCGCAGCCCTGCCATTGAGGTGACTGCTGGTGGGTGGAGTGGAGGGGGCAAGGGCAACCCTGCTGTTAAATATAGCGCACAAGCATTCGTGGTGGGCGGTATGGTGGGCGAGGGAAGTGACCACACATTCGGGAAACCTGTATAAAGTGACCATTCCTCTGCAACTGAGACAGTTCAGATGCAGCCACATTGATATGATTGGGGTTGGGCTCCTAGCTTATCTGCCCACTCAAGCAATGCAGAGGCATCAAAATACCACCAAGTGCTCCAGAGCTTTTCACCCCCCAACCCCCCCCACCATCCACCTACAGGCATAGACTACAAATTCATGAGCATTTTAGTGGACTACAGAACAGTTGGACGATTGCACACATTATACAATCTCCTCACTAAAGCTGGCCATGGAGCAGTCACTGCTGGAGATGCTCACAGCCTTTTGCAATGTCCGCATCCCAGTTTGGACCAGTCTCCCCCATGGTTCAAGCTAACAGGGCAGCCATACAGCGCACTAATCTCTGGTCATCCAAGTGGTGGCCAGCACTCTCCAGGAAGCATTAAGGGGCCGTCACACTTAACAAGGACAGGTTCTTAGTGCGCCCATGCTAACTACGTGTCTCTCTCGTTCATCCTTCAGGGGGAGTACATCAGGATTATGGAGCCTGGTGAACTAGCTGTATGCCTGATGGCCGACAGAGTGCAAAGACAATGGAGGAGAGGGTGATTGAGACTCCTGGCTGCGTAAAGGCAGGAGCAGCAATGTCAGGAAGAAGGGGCGGCTCGGGCTCTCACAAATGCTGCCCAAGAGCCGGCACCTAGCAACACCTAGGGTCTATCTACGCAGCCTTTCACTCCTGCAGAAGACTGAGGGTGACCAGTGTCGCCAAAGACTGCGCATGTCTAGGGAACTGGTCGTCACATCTGCTATTTACTGCAGGGTTTGGCGCCACGGGGACATGGAGGGCATCCACTGCCAGTGGCCAGGACACTCATTTTCTATGCCAGTGGCTCCTTTCAGGGTTCCGCAGGTGACTTCTATGGGATTTCACAAGCCTCGACCCTCAAATGCATCCATGAGGTCACAGATGACATCTTTGCAGGGGCACACAACTTTGTGCACCACCTGGGACCAGGACAGTCAGGATGCAAGAACAATTGGATTTGCTCAGATCTCAGGTTTCGCACTAGTGCAGGGTGTGATTGACTGCACTCGTGTGGTGCTCAGATCTCTGTCACTACACTCGGTGGACTACATCAACTACAAGGGCTTCCATTCAGTGAATGTGCAGCTGGTATACGACCACCAGAATTGCATCCTGCAGGTATACGCAAAGCTTCCAGGGAGTGTGTACAACGCTGACTTCCTCAGTCGGTCACAGATCCTTGGAGTCTCCCAGGGTCGGCTCCTCAGCGACAAGGGTAGACCGTGGCTGATGTCACCCGTGTGGCGGCCTCAGACTGCAGCAGAGTGATGCTATAATGAGGCTCATACAGCAGCTCACAACTTGATGAAACAGACCATTGCAATGCTGAAGATGCGGTTCTGGTGCCTGGGCCAGTCTGGTGGACCCCTGCAATACAGTCCGCAGAGGGTGTCACACACCATCGTCCTCTGCTGTGCCTTTTACAACCTGGCACTGCAACTGGGAGAAGAGCTGGCTGAGGAGGAGATGGAGGAGATTGCTATGTCCTCCAATGAGGAGGAAGCCGACAGGGATGAGGGTGAAGAGGTCCTCGGAGGCGATGATGACGAGGATGAGGCCCTCGCACTAGCTAAATGAGGCATGTGCGCTCAGGAGGCCCACATAGCTGCTACGTTTGTGGAGGATGACACGCAGTGAGGTGACTCTATAGATCCTCACATCATGCCTGTGCACGTTTGACTCTAGTCTGACTAATGACAGCGCGAATATCCTCTGTGAGAATGCTCCTGTCACAGAGATACAGTGGAGGCCCTAATATCGTTTGATTGCAGGAGGATGATGATGACATGCAGTGAGGGCACTCCATGGATCTTCACATAGCTTCTGAGAATGTCTGACCCCTGTCTAGCCGAGGGCAGATTGCTTACGCTCTTTGATCAGGGTCATATCATAGAGATGCAGCCATGAAACTTTATGAGCACCTGATTCTTTGTCCGCCTTCAATACCTGAGTCCTTCAGGAGCTGGAGCACAGCTGAGAGCACATCGAGAGAATGAGAGAACTCTATGGTGCCTGCCCACTACATTCTGTAGCAACGACAAGCACCGCCGAGGTGCAGGCATCAGTAATGTCTCCAGGGAGTGTGAGGTCGGACCCTCACTTTAGTCTTAAGGCTGCACACAGCACAGGGAAGAGGCACTGGACTGAGACACCTGCCTCTAACTTGTGCAGCAAGGTTTCACATCTGACAAAAACACAGCTCATCAGAACAAGGAGCCATGGGCAGGGAGACATTCTTGGGAGTTTATCGACAATAGTGAACAGTATGTATAAGTGATTAACACCCGTGCCCAGGCTGTGCAACTAATTCTCCTTAACTTTCCTGACCCAGCCACTACATCTTGGTGCTCCCTGGACATCCACAGCGGAGGTGGAGGGAGCCTGCCGACTGCCTGTGATGACCTTGGCGGGCGTCCTCTGGAGGGCCGAGACTTGTAAGGCCCAAGCCTGCTTTCGGGGTCCTGCTGTGTGGCATGGGCACTCTCTTCAACCTGTGGAGCTGAAGCTGCTGAGGTCACAGGAAGAGGGAAGTCAGATGGGCCGGACATTCTTGGAGTCACCTGGATGGATGGGCTTGGACTGTGCTGATTCTCTTCCCTATGGTGCCCAATGGCCCCCTGGCTGACTCTTTGAGGAGCAGGGATGGCTGGAATGAAATCGGGCTGCCCGACACCCCTCTTGCGTACACACTATTAGAGGCCAAATATGGCATCAGCGATGGATCTGAGCCTGCACAGCAGTGCAGGAGCAAAGAACTGGACAAAGGTCTCCATGGTGGCTGCCATCCTACCAGTGTTGATGCTGGTGCGTTGGCATGCCAACACTATCACCTCAGAGTGAAGGTGGATGGACTCCTCCATCGTACCTTGCAATCTGAGGAGTGCAATGGACATCCCTTCCTTATGTCCCCTGTTCCCGAGCTTGCCTTTGCAGCTCCAACAACTGTGACATTATTGAGCCCAGAGGCTTGTCATCTGACTAGGGTTCAGCAAAGTTCTGGCCTTCAGCAGTCCTTTGAGTGCTAGAAACCTGGGAAGTCCCTGCCTCCACCAGCTGTGGATCGGGCGGTGCGATGTGCTCACCAGTTTGTGATCCTGGGGCTATTCTAAAGCTAGGTCCCACCAAGGTGTGTGCCTCTGCACTGGTGGAGGGTGTGGGAGAGTGCTGTGATGGGACTTCAGGGAGGGTGCCTCCAGGTCCCTCTTCAGAGGTTTCTTCGGGGCTTGATATGAGGCCCTAGGTCATGGGCTCCATCGGCTATTTGGCAGATGTGCCTGTGGAAGCAATGGGAGATAATTAGTGCATGGCAGTGGCCTGGAAACAGGACACATCACTCATAGCAGGGTTGCCTGATGGATGTTGCGCTGCTGGACCCTCACTTGGTAGAGCACCGCCGACCTCCCCATCAGCACAGGACCGGTCCAGATCATCAGCACAGATCATTGCTGGCCAGCTGGATGGGTCTGTTTTCAAAATCCATGAGGACCTTGATTTTAGGCATTCCTCCACCGATCTGCAACCTCTCCCTCTTGTTGTGTGCCAGCTTGTCCTGCATGAATAGAGATGGAGAAAGTGTAAGCAGAACGCCTGCCAGGCCAGATGATAAGTAAAACAAAAACAGAATTACCTGGAAAAACTCAGAAGGTCTGGCAGCATCGGCGGAGAAGAAATCAGTTAATGTTTCGAGCCTTCATGGCCCTTCGGCAGAACTGAAGCATAGTTAGGAGAAGGGAGAAGTATAAACTGGTTTAAGGTGTGGGGGGTGGGGGGGGGGGGTGAGAGAGAGAAGTTGAGGGTGTGGTGATTGTGGAGATAAGCAGTGATAGGAGCAGATAATCAAAATATGTCACAGACAAAAGGATCAAAGAGGTGTTGAAGGTGGCGATATTTGTCTAAGAAAAGTGCTAATTAAGAATGGAAGACAGGATACTCTCAGTACAGCTCTGGTGGGGGTGGGGTGGACAGACTAACAAGGTTTTAGTTTTAGATTTAAAAATAATGGAAATAGGTGGGGAAAGAAGAATCTATATAAATTATTGAAAAAAAAAGGGGGGGGGAGAAACGGGGTGGGGATGGGGGGAGGGGGAGTTTAAGATCTAAAGTTGTTGAATTCAATATTCAGCCCGGAAGGCTGTAAAGTGCCTAGTCGGAAGATGAGGTGCTGTTCCTCCAGTTTGCGTTGGGCTTCACTGGAACAATGCAGCAAGCCAAGGACAGACATGTGGGCAAGAGAACAGGGTGGAATGTTAAAATGGCAAGCGACAGGGAGGTTTGGGTCTTTCTTGCGGACAGACCGCAGGTGTTCCGCAAAACGGTCACCCAGTTTGCGTTTTGTCTCTCCAATGTAGAGGAGACCGCATTGGGAGCAACGAATGCAGTAGACTAAGTTAGGAGAAATGCAAGTGAAATGCTGCTTCACTTGAAAGGAGTGTTTGGGCCCTTGGACGGTGAGGAGAGAGGAAGTGAAGGGGCAGGTGTTGCATCTTCTGCGTGGGCATGGGGAGGTGCCATAAGTGGGGGTTGAGGAGTAGGGGGTGATGGAGGAGTGGACCAGGGTGTCCTGGAGGGAACGATCCCTACAGAATGCTGTCGGGGGGGTGAAGGGAAGATGTGTTTGGTGGTGGCATCATGCTGGAGTTGGCGGAAATGGCGGAGGATGATCCTTTGAATGCGGAGGCTGGTGGGGTGATAAGTGAGGACAAGGGGGACCCTATCATGTTTCTGGGAAGGAGGAGAAGGCGTGAGGGAGGATGCGCGGGAGATGGGCCGGACATGGTTGAGGGCCCTGTCAACGACCGTGGATGGAAAACCTCGGTTAAGGAAGAAGGAGGACATGTCGATAAGTATGCTTGGCATGTATGGGTGCTAAGTGGTCCCATGGACGAGGTGAGGACAATGACTTTTCATGTGAGAGAGTGAATGGTGATGGCAGTGAGTGAGATCACTGTGGATGTGTGATGGGCATGTGAGTGTGTGAGTTGATAGTGATGAGAAGAGTGACTCACCCTGGCGGAGCGGAAGAGATCATTCATCCCCTGGCGGCACTGGGTAGCTGTCCTCTTTTGAAGGGCGTTGGTGCTGACCACCTCCCAAGCCCAGTTAGTGCTGTTGCTGCCCACCCTGCGGCCAGAGTGGGGGTAGATGACATCCCGGCGAGTCTCCACGGCTTTCAAGGGACGTGTCGCTGAACCTGGTGGCTGCAGTTTTCTTCAGTTTCAGGGCCTTATCTTCAGTGCAGCAGCCGTGGTCTGGAAGCACTGAGATGTGTGCTTGTGGCTGGACTTTAAACACGGTGCCTGGCATGATGCAGTGGCGGGGTGATGGTGGGCGGGAGAATGAGAGCCCACCCACCATGGAAGCGGCATTTTTCCTGGGAGTGCATAAATAATGTGCCGGTTTGGGATGATATGGTGTGAAAACTTACCATCACGGTGGCTCGAAAGATAGATCTAGAAACCAAAGGCAGCTCTCTGTGTGCAATTAGATCAATCACCCATGGTGGGTAACAATCAAACCTGTTTTGTATAGTCCACTATCAAGAATTTCATGCATACTCAAACCATGAGCAGGATTTTATGGTACGGGGGTGGGTGAATGACCCTCCAACGTGATGCAAAATCGATCATTATGATATCAAAAGAGGTTCCTGGCATCATCACACTGGATCCCCGTATTACAGGCCCAAAAGTTCGGAGTCTGCTTGACCTCAAAGTTCAATTAGTATTGTCAAACAATATTGCCTGTGTGGATTTACGGTCCGCACACAGTCATCAATCTCAACCGGCACCTCTACTTCTAGATCCATGGTGGGATAAATGCCACCAACTTGGAAAAGTGTTGTAGAAGACTGCATTTGAGATTGGAGGTTATTTTGTCTTATTACTTTCACCACTAAAGGTGGGAAGGGGTAATGTTTTTTGCCTGTTAGTCTGTTTGCGTGTAAGCAATATATCTTAAAAACTAATGGAAGGGTTTCAGTGAAACCAGTACGCAGATAACGTCTAAGCAAGGAAGAACTGATTATTTTTTTTGGTGAATATACAGATCCGGATAAAGAAATTTTAACAGAGCCATTAACATTAGGAGATAGGGCAAATTGACTTTTTTTTTTAGAATGTTGTTGATTATTTTAGAATGTTGTAGATTTTCTCAGCTGTTTAGGTGACATTTCTCCCAGCCATCAAAATGTGAGCAGAGTTTTCATAGCAGGTTGTTGGATATTTTAGAGACCTGAAGCCTCCTCAGTGAGATGGAAGATCTGAAGAAAAAAATTTTTTTTTTCAGGATTGTAGTTACATAGCATCAATCGGACAGGGAAAATCCTCAAGGAAGAGCTACATAATGGTTATTACAGTTGAGTTAATACAGCCTGGCAGAGGTATGCGCTCTACTGAGTGCCTGCTTCACTTGTTGCCTTATTATTTTCAAGAACAGTGTGCTGCATTGCCACATCATTTGCATATTTTCAGAAGCTTATAGCTTCAGGGAGCCTCTGACAGAATGTGCATAAAAACAGTCTGGTTGCAGCGCTGAGATCCTCGTTAAGGCAAATGGGGATTGTGCTCTCTGTTGGAGGCTTATCATCTGCAGAGGAGGAGATGAGAAAGAGAGAGAGGAGGCCAGCTGGTGGTGGGAGAACGGGGGTGGGTGGCAGCAGCAACACGTCTGCCATCAAGAAAGAACAATAAATGCTGAAGGGGCTAAGGCTGGCAAGGGATGGATGAGAGAAGAAGCCAGCAGAGGCACCAATACCATGCTAGCAGAATTTACAGACAGTGCTCCAGTTGCCTGGAAATATGTGAGGCATAATGTAGAAGCATGTTTCACCTTTCCAGGGTGGCAGTCACCCCCGTTTGTGAAATGTTTGGTGCGGAAATAGCATCAAAGTACGATGGGGGGTACCCAATGCCAATCACTTTGAAAGTGACTGTTGCCCAATACTCATTCACTTTTGGGTCATTCCAGGGGGCTACAGGGGGTCACTGTGGAGTGTCAAAATCCATTGCCCACCACTGTATAAAAATCATGACTGATGCATTGTTCAGGAGGGTGGATACCTTTGTCAAGTTTACCACCAATCAGGAGAGCCAATTAGAGTGATTGAAAGGTTTTGAGGCAATCACTGGCTTCCCATAGATAGAGGGAACCATTGATTGCACCCATGTGGCAATTGAGGCAACTGTGGCCAGCCAGCAATCACAGTATGTGATTGAATGTGCAGCTTTTGTGTGATCACCCGCAGTGGATTCTCCAGGTTTGAGCCTGGTATCCTGGGAGTTGACATGATGCCTACATCCTCCAGCACTCTCAGATGCCAAGGCTTTTTACCCTGCACCACCTCGCCGCACCCCCGCATGACTTGAGGGCTGGCTAATGGGGGATGAAAGGTGCCCACTAAATAGGTAGCTGATGATGACAATTAGACATCCTTGAACCCCTGCTGAGGAGAGGTATAACGCCAGCCTTGGCTTTACAAGAGCCACCATCAAAAGGACGATTGGTCCTCTAAAGATGAGGTTCCGGTGCCAGGACCAATCTGTGGGCTCTGTAGCTTGAGTGTCCCTGATCATTGTCATCCACTCTTTCCAGGGGTGAGAAGTTGGAGAAGGATGATTTGGAAGGTTGCCATGAAACATCGAAGAAGTCCACCAATGAGTCCAATGATGAACCTAAGGAGTGACAGAGCCACTTAGAGGAGCTGGTAGGGCAGGAGCTTCTTGGAGCCAGGGAGACGAGGGAAGCACTGATCCAGTGGCGCTTCCAGTAGGCTGCCACAGGCCTCATGAGAGATCCTAAGGAGCCAGAGAGAAAGCATCGATAAGCATTTCAAAGCCACTCATTGCACCCTCTAGGGCCTCTACCAATTCCCTATTTTAATTTTCAAAAGGCATTTGATAAGGTGCCCCATAAAACGCTACCACACAAGATAAGAGCTTATGATGTTGGGGGTGATATACTGACATGGATAGAGGACTGGCTAAATATATGGAAATAGACAGTCTGGAAATAAAGGTCATTTTCAGTATGGCAAACTGTAACTGGTGGAGTGCCACAGGAATCAGTGCTGGAGCCTCAACTATTTATGATCTATATTAATGACTTGAATGAAGGGACTGACTATTGTAGCCAAATTTGCTGACAATACAAAGATAGGTAGGAAAACAAGTCGTGGGGAGGATACAAGGAGTCTGTAAAGGGATATGGATAGGTTAAGTGAGTGGGCAAAAATCTGGGAGATGGAGTGTAATGTGGGAAAATGTAAGCTTGTCCATTTTGGCAGGAAGGATAATAAAGCAGAATATTTAAAGGAGGGAGACTGCAGAATGCTGTGGTACAGAGGGACTTGGCTGTCCTTGTAAATTAATCACAGCAATTCAGCATGCATGCACAGCAAGTAATTAAGAAAGCAAATGCAAAGTTAGCCTTTATTGCAAGGGGGATGGAGTATGAAAATAGGGAAGTCTTGTTATAACTGTATACGGCATTGGTGAGACCGTACCTAGAGTGCAGTTTTGGTCACCTTACTTAAGGAGGGACATGCTTGCATTGGAAGTAGTTCAAATAAAGTTCACTAGGCTGATTACTGAGATGAAGAGATGGTCTTATGAGGAACAGTTAAGCAGGTTGGGCCTATACCCATTGGAATTTAGAAGAAAGAGAGATGACCTTATAGAAACATACAAGATTCTGAAGGGACTTGACAGGGATAGATGTTGTAAAGAAGTTTCCCTCATAGGGAAATCTAGAACTAGTTTCAAAATAAGGGGTCACCTATTTAAGATGGAGATGAAGATCAATTTATTCTCTCAAAGGGTCATTTGTGTTTGGAACTCTCTTCCTCAGAAAGTAATGGGGGTTGGATCGCTAAATATATTCAAGACTGAATTTTAGACAGCTTTATGATTGAAAAGGTGGTCAAGGGTGCGGGGGGTGGGGGGTGGGGGGGTGGCGGGAGGCGCAGACAAGAAAGTGAAGCCGAGGCCAGAATCAGATCAGCCACAATCTTATTGAAGATCAAAGGGCCGAATGGCTATTTCTGCTCCTATTTTTTATGATCTTATGTTCTTAACTGTTCAGGGGCTCAGGAAGAAAATGTCATTGAGTTGCAGGCTTACACCCTTTGATCCACTCTTAAGAGTGATAACAGCATCTCTAACAGGAAACATCAATTTAATAAAGTGCATTTGAACAACATGATACTAAGGTTGTAACTAAGAACTAACAACTATATATCACCTGTGATGGCCCTTCTCTGTTTAAAGTAATTTTCTCTTTTTTTTTCCCTGAGTGTTTGGGCCATGGTGCTCACCTATCGCTATCAGTGTACTGGAGGCAGACTGCTGACTCTAACGCCCCCCCTGGCCTTGATAACTGTAGCAGGAATCATCTGCTTACCTGAGGTCGTGAAGACCCAGCCAGTGAGAGGGACAGTGATAACTACTTCCTCTGTCTCTGTGGCCTCTTGAAGCACTAGTGTCACTGCCAAAGGGGCTTTTGAGCTGCAGTTACCATCAGGCACTGGATATTGCAAAGGCTATGGGCCCCGACAATATTCCGGCAATAGTACTTGTGCTCCAGAACTTGCTGTGCCTCTAACCAAGCTGTTCCAGTACAACTACAACACTGGCATCTATCCGGCTATGTGGAAAATTGCCCAGGTATGCCCTGTACACAAAAAGCAGGACAAATCCAACCATGCCAATTACCACCCCATCAGTCTATTCTGCATCATCAGTATAGTAATGGAAGGGGTCATCAACAGTGCTATCAAACAGCACTTGCCTAGCAATAACCTGCTCACTAATGCCCAGTTTGGGTTCCGCCAGGGCCACTCTGCTCCTAACCTCATTACAGCCTTGGTTCAAACATGGACAAAAGAGTTGCACTCCCGAGGTAAGGTGAGAGTGACTGCCCTTGACATCAAGGCAGCATTTGACAGAGTGTGGCATCAAGGAGCCCTAGCAAAAGCAGAGTCAATGGGAATCAGGGGAAAAACTCTCTGCTGGTTGGAGACATACCTAGAACAAAGGAAGATGGCTGTGGTTGTTGGAGGTCAGTCACCTCAGTTCCATGACATCACTGTAGGAGTTCCTCAGGGTAGTGTCTTCAGCCCAACCATCTTCAGCTACTTCATCAATGACCTTCCTTCCATCATAAGGTCAGAAATGGGGATATTCGCTGATGATTGCACAATGTTCAGTGCCATTCGCAACTCCTCAGATACTGAAACAGTCTATGTCCAAATGCAGCAAGACCTGGACAACATCCAGGCTGGGGCTGACAAGTGGCAAATAACATTCGTGCCACACAAGTGTCAGGCAATGACCATCTCCAACAAGAGAGAATCAAACCTTCACCCCTTGACATTCAATGGCATAACCATCACTGAATCCCACACTATCAACATCCTGGGGGTTATCATTGACCAGAAACTGAACTGGACTAGCCAAATAAATACTGTGGCTACAAGAGCAGGTCAGAGGCTAGGAATAGTGTGACGGGTAACCCACCTCCTGACTCCTCAAAGCCTGTCCGCCATCTACAAGGCACAAGTCAGGAGTGTGATGGAGTACTCCCCTCTTGCCTGGATGAGTGCAGATCCCACAACACTCAAGAAGCTTGACACAATCCAGCACAAAGCAGCCCACTTGATTGGCACCACATCCACAAATATTCATTCCCTCCACCACCAACGCACAGTAGCAGCAGCGTGTATCATCTACAAGATGCACTGCAGGAATTCACCAAGGCTCCTTTGACAGCACCTTCCAAACCCACAACGACTACCATCTAGAAGGACAAGGGCAGCAGCTAGATGGGAAAAACCACCTAGAAATTCCCCTCCAAGTCACACACCATCCTGACTTGGAAATATACTGCCATTCCTTCACTGTCGCTGGGTCAAAATCCTGCAACTCCCTCCCTAACATCACTGTGGGCTGCAGTGGTTCAAGAAGGCAGCTCACCACCACCTTCTCAAGGGCAACTAGGGATGGGCAATCTATGCTGGCCCAGCCAGCAAAGCCCACATACCATGAATGAATTAAAAAGGAGCATCTGGAGAGGATCCCCCAGATGCAGACAGTTTCTGTTCATTCGTCAATGTGGTACACTTGGATCTCCCTGTCTCCCTGCTCTCTGTCGTGGAACGGGGACTAGGCTGGGACTCCAAGTGCTTTGTCCCTCTCTTGCATTGTCAATGCCTGCTTGAGATGAGTGACAGTGTGTGGCCTTGCAGGTCTGAACATATACCCAAATTCTCTTGATTGACTTGCTGGGTCTTCCTCTCCATGAGAGTTGCCAATCTCTTGTTGGAAGAAGCCATGTGTTCAGAAGGGATGATGATCACAGCCTGTCCTGGATGGACTCCTTCACCATGCATGCCAGGATGCATGTAGGGTTTAATGCTTTAATTGTTCTATGTTTCATGGATTAGTCTGATTCGCTGATCCTTGTACACTTGATTGCTTAAGCCTAAGAGTGGAGCAAGAGAGTTAAGTAATGATACTACACTGGGATTGTTCCAGAAAGGATCTAGGATCGAGCAAAGACGATGGGCAGAATTGTCCGTGCCCACTAGCATCAAGTGTGCTTGGCAGCATGAGCAGGCAATATGATGAGAAGGCCAAAAATTGGTTTCACGACGTCGTGAAACCATTTTGTAATCGTCCACTCAGCCCGTCAATGACGGGCTGCATTTCCCACCATCAGACGTCAGGAACCTCATTGTAATACATCTGCATATCATTATAAGGCTAGCCTGTGGACTCACCTCCCCACGCTGGATCGTCCGCCCATCCCACCGATGTGTTTCACAATGGCGCATAAATGACATGTACCTGGTGAGCTGCACTTTGCTTGGGGCTTCAAGGTTTGTTTGCCTGTCTTGCTTCGGTCAGCAGTCGCGGTCATCAGCACAAGGCTTCGCAAACAGCACCACATCACTTTTATTGGGGGGCTGATGGGCAGGTCCCTCCTACCAGACCAGCCATAAGGCGGGGGTGGCTTTGTACAGCTGCAGGGCTAGAGCTTGCTGGGGGAAGGGGGAGAAGTGGCCTCAGGCAAGGGAAGATGCTGAGGGCTGTACTGAGGAAGGGGGGTATCCCACAGTTTGTGTAGGGGCAGAAGTTGATCCATGCAAATGGACTCAAGATGGTGAAGGCTGAGGAGGCAGTCTCCAGCATAGATGAGGCCAGATGGAGATGTGAGGGTGTGTGTGAGTGAGTGGTGATGTCCCTTGAGCTTGCAGTGAGTGAATTGCCAGTGAATATGTGATGGGCATGAGTGTGTGAGCTTTGAATGATGAGATGTTTGCCTTACCCTGGCTGCACGGATGAGATCATTCAACCTCTTTCTGAATTGGATGGCCAAACTCTTCTGTGCAGTATTGGCACTGATCACCACTGCCATTGCCTACCAAGCTGGAGTGGTAATGTTGCTGCCCACCCCCACCCCACCCCACATGGCCAGAGTAGGGGTAGAAGACATCACGGTGGGCCTCCACAACATACAAAAGGCACTCAAGGGATGCGTCACTAAACCTGGGGGTGCAGTCTTCTTGCCTTTTGGGGCCATGTATTATTTGCAGCAGCCCTGGGCTGGAAGCACTGAAAGGCGTGCGTGCGACTGTACTTTAAATGTGATGCCTGGCCTGATGAAACGGGGAGGTGATGGAGTGGCGGATGAATCAGAGCCCGCCTGCCATGGAAATGGTGTATTTCCAGGGAATGCATAATTGATGCAGCAGGTTTGGGACAATACGGTGTGAGAAGCCGCCATTGTGGCCGCTGAGTGAAACAATGTTTTACCCGCCCGCTACCGCACTTAGGGCGTAATCGTCCCAGATTTGCACTATGTGTATTGAAATCCTGTGTGTTCTGAGATGTTTTAAAGTTGTGTAAATGAGTTGTTTGCATTTAGAGCTAGATTCCTCTCTGCATTGCTCTGAGATAAATAAGATATAGAGCAACCCAGCACAGACATAACAAAAATTGGCCATGTGGGTGGTTGAGAAAGGTTTAACTTTACCAGCTCCCGAGCCATTTCTTTCGTCGCTGGGAGACCCTCCCCTGTCATGGGAGCGATGGATTTTGTGGTTCAAGACCTACTTGCTCACTAAAGGGATGGACAGCCTGGATGTAGCAGTAAGAAGATGATACTTGTGCATTGTTTCAGAGCAGATGGACAATGAATATTCAGGCAGCTCACAGAAGATATGTCTACATTTGATATGGTAGTAAGTGCTCTTGAAAAATACTTTGAGTCAAAGAAAAGTCTGATGATCAAATGATATACATTCCATCAGAGAGCCCAGGGAAATGGTGGGTCCATTAAATAATACATGGCAGCATTGCAGCAACTGGCTTCTACATATAAATTTGATATATTAAGCAATGAACTAAAATGTGACCAATTAGTTGAAAAGACTTCAATTCCATGAATCAGGGAATGTCTCCTCATGTAGGATGATGATGGGAAAAAGCCATGACCGTGGCAGCCCAAATCAAATCTGCCATGTTAGATCCGAAGAGGCTACACAGGAATGAACCTTTAGACTCAGGGTTGCAGACAAAGCATGCCGAACCAGCTCAAGTGCAAGGGTTACTGACAAGGAGACTACAGTAATCTCATCAATATGTTCCCAACACGGTCAGATATCTTCAAAACAGTGCCCACATTGTGGAATTGCTCACTGAGTCACAATGCCATGTCCAGCTAGAGGGAGAAAAACGCAACTATTACACTGATTGGAACCATTTTGCAAAGATGTGTAGGTTATTGAAGAAGAAAACGTCATTGGTTCGACACAAGAAGGGTCTCTCCCTGAGAGTGAGTACAACATGTATATACCATCACAAAAGGCAAAGCACCAGGTTGTTCTAAGGAATACAAACCTTGTGGAAAAGGATTTGATCACAAAAATGTGTTTAAGAACCACAAAAAGGTACATTTGGAAAAGAGACCATTCCAGCGTGAGGAGTGTAAGGCTTTATTTCAGACTTCCTTCTCACCACAGAGACGCCTGCTGATACACCACAGCGAACAAATTTTCAAATAGGAGGCCTTTGTGGCTCCCTCTGTGCTTAAGAATCATAAGACGACATATACTGGAGAGAAGGAAAAGATTTGTTCATACTGAGGCCAGAAATTTGCCAGCAATAGAACATTACATGTGCAGATTTGATGAAGGCCCTACCAATGACCCTATTGTGATAAAGCTTCCAGTAAGAATGATAGATTAGAGATGAATATTAGAAAACACACACACAGGTAAAACCTTACCAGTGCTCAGAATGTAACAAGACTTTAGTCAGAAGAGGGACCGAGACGGACATATGAAGACACTAGCTAAACCTATAAATGGTTGTAACTTACACATACCGCTGACTATTCTAAGTTACCAGATAAAGCAGACCCTCAGAACTACTGTTTTGAAGTTATATTTTATATAATCCCAGTCATTACCAAAGGTTCACAATCATACCCACTTACTGTCCCATCTATTATTTGAATTGGAGGGGTGGTGCTGCTGGTGGAGCTATAAATGATGTCATCAGAAGCAGTCTCATCAATGCCTTCTTTAGCTAGGTTCCTGCTGCACCACATTACTTCAGCATATCAAAAGATCTGTATAAAAGCAGATTTAAGAACAGAAATAAATTATGTAAATCCCAGTCACAAGGTGTTCACCAGCTAATCCCCCAGCATATGGAAACTGGACAAAGCATCTTCTTGCAGATTAGAGTCAACAAGTAACAATTTGAACATACACAAGATATAGTTTGATGGGCTATGGGCCTCTTGTGATGAGGGATATTCTATGGAAGTCCATGGAGTTCTCCATACACTTCCTGACATACTGTAGTGACAATACATCTTCATGGCCAAGTGAAACGATGCACCTTGTGGATTCCTCTACATTTTCCCTCAGACCAAACTGATAGCTTGTCAAACCTTCTACTGGCTGCAGAAAAATGTAGTGTCATAATAATATCCTTTTAAATTCAAACTCTTTGAGGTCTTTAAAGGACTGTGTAGCTGAGGAAGGTTATGAGCTAACCCATCAGCCAAAGTATTGCTGCTCCTCCATTAGTGCCATTATTCGAAACACCATCATCTTCTCCCATCATGTTCACTGAATCATGCAGTCCATCCTCTTGCAATCCAACATCTAATACCCCCAAGGACCGATGTATCTGTGTCAGTGCTTGAAGTGGTATGGCTATATGACGTAATATCGGACTTCAATGCTTTATGAGTTATTCAGAATGTATGGCACATCTTCAGAAAGAGCATTTGTACCATCAGCTAATGGTAACTGTTTATCTTTGTCTACCTTATCTAAGCCTGTCATAACCTTATACATCTCTATCAAACCTCCCATTGCTCCAAGAAGAACAAGACCAGCTTCTCCAAACTAATCTTATAGTTAAAATTGTTCATCCCTGAAGCCATTCTGGTAAATCTCCGATACGCCATCTCAGTGACCGTTCCTAAATTGTAGTGACCAGAATTGGATGCAAGAATCTAGATGTGGCCTAACCAAAGTTTTACATAGGTTCTGCATAATTCCCCTACCTTTGGAGTCAATTTATGAAGCACATTCTTAAAAACTGTGCCTTTTAGTCTATATTACTTCTCCCTATCCTTTCTGAAAAAATGCATCACCTTACACTTCTCTGTATTAATTTTCATTTACCACTTGTCTGCCCATTCTGCTAGCCCATCTATGTCCTATTGTAGTTGATTAGAATCATCCTCACTGTCAGACGCACCTCCAAGTTTGATATAATCAGCATATTTGAAAATTTTATTCAATATTCCAATATCAAAATCATTTATATGTATATCAAAAAAAAAGTGGTTCTAGCACTGAACCTTAGGGAAATATCACTGTCTATATTCCTCCAAAAAAACTACTTACCATAACTCACTGTTTTCTGTCCTTAAGCCAATTTTTTTTATCCAAGCTGTCACTGACCCTTCAACTGCACAAGCCTCAATTTTGTTAACCAGCCTTTTTTTGTGATACTTTGTTAAAGGCTTTCTTGAAATCCATATAAATAACATCCATTGTTTTCCCTTCGTTAATCTTTTCTGTTACTTCATCCAAAAATTCAATTAGATTATTCGAGCATGATCTCTCTTTCACAAATCCATGCTGGCTTTCCTTCTCCACGTGCCTGTTGATTTGCTTCACTTTCTGTGGGCAGTGGCAACATTGCCACACATTCCTCAGTGCAAGGCTGTTCAACAGTGGGCAATAGGAAGACTTTGTGAGGGTAAGAAGATAAGACAACACCATTTTCAACAATAGAATGAATCTCTCAGGTGACATCAAGACAAAATTCTTGTATGGGATTCTGAAACTGTAGAAGCTCTGAAGATTTGGCCTTGGCTTCTGTGCTGAAGGACAGCCTTAGTTGGAAGATGATTTTCAGATGAGACTGAAGTGTCGGTGTCAATTTACTTTCACCCAAGCTAATAGGCTCTACACCAACACTCTGGCAATGTGTCCCTCTATGGGCTCAAGCATTTTGTTCTCCCTGGACAACTCTTCAGGGTCAGCCAGTGATATACAAGGCATTGCATTGGTGGGTTCAATGGGGCAAAAAACTGAATGCTGCTGTTCCACAGCAAATACAGCTGACTCTTAAAAGAAGAAACCAGAGATTTCACATGGTTCAACAGTAGATTCAAATGGCATTCCAACTCTAGGACCTCATCTTCCGATGGATCACTCGGTGCTACAATGACTTCTTTCTCATTACTTTCTTTAGCAAAGAGCCAACCCAGGTCCAAAAGGTCTTCTTGTGGATGGCCACTGTCTGCTGCGGTGCCTTCTGTATCTGCATCCTCTGGCCTAGCTTCCAAAAGATCTGAGAGATCTACAGTCTTAATATCTGCCTGGGGTCTAGTGGAGGGGTTCTCCGTGATGGAGAGTGAATCACTGCTCAATGAATAAACCTCAACAGCTGCTGTTGGATGAAAATCCACTGGTTCTACATATGACTTTGGAAATTCCTCCTGAAAGGCATTGTCAAAGGCTTTTTCTAGAATTCCCAGTTGTATATAGACATCTCCACTCATTAAGGATATGCACTGATGGTGAACAACATAGAGGGACTCAAAAATCTGTTGCCCCATGTAGCGAAGAATGTTAATTAACCAACCTTTTATTGGAAGGTTTTGTGCCCACCGGACCTAGCAATTTAATATTTGATGGATGGAGGGGTATTGACTGGAGCCAGTCCAGATGGTCAGCTAATATTATAGCACCAGCTCTAGTGTCAATATTAAAGTCAGTGTCAAAGCCTTTAACTGTCGTGTTATTATCATGATATAATAACTTGGGCTTATTTATTGTACAAAACACAAGGCACCAATCTCTCATAAGGGATTGGGTAAACCCGTTGAAAGTTCATTTATTAAGACTAGGCACGTGAGAACAGTTATACATAGGTAACTGACCAATAGTCCTGATCAAGACCATTTGCTTTCCCGAGGAACTCTGTAATTTTGTCTCTGTCACTATTTCCAATTTCTTGGATAGTTTCCATTTCATAAATATTCTCTTGCCTTCTTCTTCATCTATAACAGTTGGTAGATTTACAGCAGCGCTTGAAGTGTCCAGCCTTCCCACACTGGAAACACTGTGTGCCCCCTGCTGGGCATTCTCGCCATCTGTGCTGCTTCTTTGCACCGCAACGTAAGCACCTCAAGATGGTTGCTGTAGGGATTGCTGCCCTTCTGCCCATTTTGGAGAGCTTTTGAGTGGGTAGGGCTATTATACTTGGGCTTACCCAGCTAACAGAGTCATCTAGAGCTTCGGTGCCATGACGAATTTTAACCCGATTTATCTCTCTGAGTTCAGCCTGTGTCACATACTGAACCACTGGATCAAGGGTGAGGTCTCATCTTTCATCTGTAAAAATTTCCAGAGCTTTTCATCATGGACTCCAGCAACAATGCGTCATGAATAAGTTCATCTTTCAATGTGCCGTTTCTGCAAGATCTAGCTAGGCAACATGGGTCAGTAAGAAATAACTTGATGATTCCCTGGGTTCTTGGGATCTCTAATTAAAGTGCGTTCACTCAATCATGGGGTTTCATTTTGAGCTAAAATACATGCCAAAGACTTTTTGGACAATCTCAAAGTCCACAGAGGTCTCTACCATCTGCTGTCTCAAGAGGACATTGTCAGCGATTGGTCCTACAGCATAAAGAAAGAACTAACCTGTTGCTTCTGCTCTTTAGCATGTAGGCCCAATGCTGCTCAATACTGGAAGAAGTGTTTCTTCCATAACTCCCACTTTTGGCCTCTGCCAGTCCTCAAGACTTTCGAAAGGTGGGGTTGGGGGCAGTGACTGCTTGCCTGGTACTGACATTGTTACCATTTTCCATTTTGCCTCCTTCTTAGGTACATTTGCAAATTCTTGCTTCAATTGGGTTTTCTTCCAGTTTCGTGCTGTGAGTGTTCTGTCACTGGCGCCAACACTTCATTAGATTGGTGTCACCACCACTGCTACCATGTTTTGTATGCTGGTTGTGTGGCCTATCTTGTTATGGTCTGGATCAGGTAGTTGTTTCAAATTTCTTTATTAACATTATAAACAAGATAGGTTACAGAGTAGGCATCTCTCTCTTGCATACAGGCTTTTCCATCCTCTGTACAGAGTCCCTAGCACATGACTGTTGATGTCACTATTACATCATGATATACATCACTTATTACCATTACTATTCGATTAACCCATTATACTGCAGAGGATTTCTATTTAAAGGACCCACATCATATGTTACAAGGGCTCACCAGTACTTGAATTTTTCAGGCCTCCAAACGAATGCAGATGAGATCTGGGATGAGTGCATCCCAGGTCTCTCACTCTTACCTAAAAATTCTAGAATCTGAGGGGCTGCTGTGAGGTGAGCTCTACCAAAGATGGGAGAAAGTGGCCAACCTCTCCAACCAAGCAGATTTAGATGGAACTGACTGAGGAACTCGGCAGCAAAAGTGTGGTCCCTCCGACCTGGAAATAGTGAACTAAGAGGACCCAGGACCTCGCGAAGGCATGATAGGTGAATGGCATAACACTTTCAGGTGCCAACTCCCACAGTCTGACTTACCTATCATTCTCCTGAGTACTTCTCAGGTCAACACTCCTTGTACCTTTACATATTTCTCTCTCTGCAGGTACCTCACATCTCCATCTGAACAGCCAACACTCACACTCGCATTCACCTATTTTCCTCTTGTCCCCATGACTCACAGTCTCTTTCCATAAATGATGTCCTTCCCCTGTCTCCTCAGAAGCTGTTACAAACACTCACACCTCTCTGATTTTCCTCCTTGCAAGAGAAGAGACCATGCTACTTGATGGGGGGCAGAGACCCAGGGTTGAGGGGTGGGGGGTTGGGTGGGTGTGGTGGTGATGGGGGGTAGCCCTCCAGTCAAATCTTAATCTTGCAAATTAGTGAAGTGTTACAAGTGTGAGGTTTATCGAATTATTGTATTTTGGGAGGGACTGCAGCTTTAAATTTAGGGTAAGTAAAGGGGGTCATGAGACCTATTCTGAATTCTGTCTAATGGTAAGCCTGGGTGGTTTGATTGTAAGAGATCAAAGGATGGTTTAGATTGTTTTGCTGGGAAGAAGGTGCAAGATGTTTGGAGATAATGGTAGCAGACTCTGAGTTTTCCATGAGTAGACCCTGAGTCTCCCAAAGCCCAAAAAGGTGTTATAGATATCAGTTTGTAAACAATTGTGCTGTAGGCTGTCCATTTATCCCCACGGTGAAAGGGAGTTGAGGTCAAGAATAGCTATGATGAAGTTCTGATGAAGAGTCATATGGACTCGAAACATTAACTCTATCTTCCTCTCCATAGATGCTGTCAGACCTGCTGAGATTTTCTGGCAATTTTTGTTTTTGTTTCAAGAATAGCAAATTAACATTTCTACCTAGATGCAAGATTAATGTGTTTTACATTACCATAGAGAAGAGGACAGAGGAAGCCATTTTTGAGATCAGGTTACAGGTTTCCTTATACATTAATGAATATCACAGATAGACAGCAGAGGTTCTGTATGGTCAGCAAAGAGAAAAGGCTGCTTGACTTTACAAGGTATCACAGCCAGATGTGGGGTGGAAAAAGCCTCTAGTCAAAGAAACGCATCCTGAAGCCTTCTATTCTGGGAGATTTGTTCTGGTAAGGTGAAGAGGAAGCAGAATCATCAGTATAGGCTTACGACTGATGGTGAATTTAAGGGCAGAATCATCCCAGAAGTTTGACCTGCCGATGGCAATGGCAGCTTGTCCTGCCGTATCGTGTGGCACTTTGTTGAAAAAATGCAGAGGCATGGTCTTCATGTTGGATCGCTGACAGGGTGATCTCTGATTCGCCCACCCTGCAATCACCCCAGGCCTTCAGTAATCCTGGTGCCATATTTAAAAGTTGTCCCCACATAGAACTTGCACTCTCTAAGTGGTTAGAAGCAGCTGGAAAGTTATGGCTGCCAAAGGGAGGAAACATGCTCCCCCCAAATTTAGTGATGCCTCCCTCAAGCGCCTACCAGATGCAGTGGCAGCCTGTTTCAATGTCCTCTACCCCCGTTCTGGGCAAAGACCAACAAGCAAAGTTACCAATCCAGCATGGCAGGTGGTGGCAGCGGTGGTCAGCGCCAATGCCATGCAAAAAAGGATAGCCACCCAGTGCCGAAGGAGGATGAATGATCTCCGTTCCGTGAGGGTAATTCACTCTTCTCATCATTCACAAACCCATCACACATCCACAGGGATCTCACTCACTGCCAGTTAAAGGGACATCAGTATCCACTCTCTCACACACACCTTCATCTGCCCTGCAGATCGTGTCCTCATCCCATCCATGGCACCACTCAGCACCCACACATGCCAGGCATCCTTCTCATCTGGCCTAGCCAGCGTCCTGCTTACACTCACTCCATCTGTATTCATGCAGGACTAGCTGGCATGCAACAGAAGGGAGAGGCCACAAATTGGTGAAGGAATAACTGACATCAAAGTCCTCACAGACTTTGAAATTAGAGCATCTAGCTGGCCAACAACAATCTGGAAGGTTCCTGTGCTGACAGTGAGGTCAGCGGCGCTCAACCAAGTGAGGATCCAGGAGTGCAAAATCCATCAGACAACCATGCTGTGAGCGAGTTCCTCTGTTCCACAGACCCCTGTCATGCATTAATTATCTTTCCTTGCTTTCACAGGCACATCTGGGAAGTAGACAATGGGGCCCACAAGCCAGATCCTTGTCTCCAGCCTCGAGGACACCATGGAAGTGGAATCTGCAGAACTGACATTAAAGTCCCATCACAGTGCTCACCCACACCCTGTACCAGTGCAGACACACAAACCTCAGTGGCACCTCATTCTAGAGTAGCCTCTCGGGGTCACAATCTGGTGACCGCATCGCACTATCTGATCCACAGCACATGGAGGCATGGGATCTCAGGTTTCTGGCACTTGAAGGACTGCTGGAGGTCAGAAATCTGCAGAGTCTGAGTCAGATGAGGAGACCCTGGACTCAGTTGCTGGATCTGCAAAGGCAAGCTCGGGAACATCAGGAATGGATATCTGTTGCACTCCTCAGATTGTAAGGCATGATAGAGGAGTCCGTCCACCTTCAGTCTACAGTGATAGCTCCAGGATGCCAATGCACCAAGGTCAACACTGGTAGGATGGCGGCCACCATGGAGACCTTGGTCCAGGACATTATTCCTGCACTGCTACAAGAGTTGCACTCCATCACTGAGGCACTTGCAGGCATCCATCAGTGTCAACATGAAATGGGGGCAGGGCATCACAAGCTCACTCTAACTGCCCCTTCCTCTCATGGAGTCAGCCAGGGGCCCTTGGGCACCCATAGGAAGAAGAATCAGAAGGTACACACCCCAGTGCCAACCACGCAGGTTACTTTGGGAGTGCCCGGCCATCCGAATCCCTCTTCCTGTAACCCCAGCAACTCCAGGTCCACAGGCTGATGAGAGTGCCACTGCCACACAGCATGACCCCGAACGCATGCCAAGGCCCTCCAGGTCTCGGCCCTGCAGAGGATGCTTGCCAAAGTAGTCACAGACAATAGACATGTCCTTCCCTAAAGTGAACCAGATGGGTTTCTGCAACAATCAACAATGGTTATCATTAGACTTAATTCCAGATATTGAATTCAAATTCCACCATTTGCCATAGTGGGATTCGAACCCGGGAGTATTATCCCAGGGTCTCTGGATTACCAGTCCAGAGACTATGGACTGGTAATCACTGTGCCCCTATGCCACCACCTCCCCAAGGCCTCAACACCATTCCTGACAGGTGAAGGTGTGATGCTGAAGGAAACAGATGGTGACACCTGCCAAAGGCTCAAGTTGTCTTAAAGTCCATGTGGCCGCAGTTTCTCAGCAGCTTCTCGATGATATGAGCCTCCCCACAGAGCGTGTGTCGCTGGCCTCAGCCAGACAGGTGTCAGATGTTCCCAGATGCAATGCGAAGATCTCAGAAGTGTCCTCACTGCACCTCGTCATCATCCTCCTGGAATCATGTGGCAATGAGGACCTCATCACTACATCCGCCTCGTCTGGCCAGTGCAATGGCCTCACTGTCTGTACCCTCGCCTTCTTCACCCTCATCCCCTTCGACTTCCTCCTCATCAGACGAGACGTGCAGCTGTTGTATCTCCTCATCATCCAGGTCCTCCCCGCTTTGCATCGCCAGGTTGTCTATCACAACAAGCCACTATGATGTACAACGCCCTCTGGGGAGTGTACTGCAGTGCTCCACAAGATCTGTCTCAGGCAGCGGAACCTCATTTTCAGGATGCCAATTGTGTGCTCAACCAAACTCTGAGTTGCAGCATGAACCCTGTTGTACCTTCTCTCACCAGGAGTCTGAGGCTGCTGCATGCGTGTCATCAGCCACGTCCTTTATGGGTAACCCTTGTCCCTGAGGAGCCAACCCTGCATCCTGGAAGATGTCAGGGATCTGAGAACTCCAGAGGGTGTATGAGTCGTGGATGCTTCCAGGGTATCTTGCACACACCTGCATGATCCATTTGTTATGGCAGAAAGGGCATCTGTGACTTTCTGGATACATTTGTGGATGGAGGCTTGCGAGATCCCACAAAGGCGCCCAGTGGAGCCCTGAAAGGAGCCAATGCTGTAGAAATAGAGCATGGCAGTAACTTTTACTGCTGATAGCAGTGGATGCCCTCTGAGTACTTGTAGTGCCAAATCCTGCAGAAGGTGGCATATGTACATGACCAGTTCCCTTGACATGTGCAGACATCAGCGACACTGGTTCTCCTTCATCTGCAGGTAGTACATGCTCCGTCTGTAGACCCTGGGTCTAGCGATGCGCCTATGAATGATGGCTCTGGGGGTTCATCCTCTCGATGCGGCGGATGTTGTGCCGCCCCTTGATCTTCAGGGTTCTCCTCCTCCCTTTGGCTAGCCAGGCGCCCCCGTCACTTTCTTTTCCTTCTTTCCTGCTCATAAGCAATCAGGCAGACAGCGAGATCATTAGACTCCATGTTCCTGATAGTGTCCTCACTGCAGTATCAAAGAAAGAGATCTGGAATATTACCTGAGCCAAGTGCACATTGGCATAGGGCAAATAAGATTCAAGAGATGAATGCGTAACTCAAAGACTGAAGTGGGAGAAGTGAGTTCCAGTTTGTGGGGCACAGGCCCCGCAATAATAGGAAATAGTAATAGGAAATAATACAGTAATAGGAAAGTGGGGCTGTACTGTTGGGACAGTCTACACTTGAACTGTGCTGGGACCAGTGTTCTAGTGAGCCACATAACTAGGGAAGTAGAGAGGGCTTTAAATGAAACAAGGGGGAAATAAGTGATCAAGCTTGGGTAGATGTAGCAAATCAGGGGGTAGAGTCAAGGCAGGAGAGCAAAATAGTAATTTGAGAAATGAGGGTCAGAGAATGGCAGGAAGGGACAGAGAGAAAAGAACCTAAGAATACACCAAAAATCAAGACTAGATATTACAAAGATAACAAAAAGACAAAGCTAAAAACTGTATTTGAAATGATAGCGCACATTGAAGTAAATAAATATGATCTACCAGCCATTATGGAGACTTGGCTGCAGGATGACAAGGATTGGGTCCTGAATATTGAAGGGTATATGACATTCAAGAAGAATAGGAAGCTAGTTAAAAATGGAGGGGTAGCACTGTTGATCAAGGATGGCATTGGTGCAATAGCTAGAGATGACCTTGGTTCTGGAGATTAATTGAAGACCTCAGAGTGAAGTCAACCCTAAGTAGCAGTGACAACAATATGATCAAATTTTACATCCAGTTTTAAAGGGAGAAGAGTGGGCCTAAGGCTAATATTTTAAATTTAAATAAGGGCAACTATGTGGGCGTGAAAAGTGAGCTAACTGAAGTGAACTGGGAATCTAAGCTAGAGGATAGATCAATACAGAAACAGTGGTGGACATTTAAGGGGATATTTCAAAATACTCAGAATAAGTATATTCCTACTATAAAGAAAAAGTCTAAGGGGAGGACCCACCGTCTGTGGTTAAATAAATAAGTTAAAGAAAGCATCAAACTTAAGGAAAAAGCATATGGCTCCATAAAGATGTGGCAGGTCAGATGATTGCTCAGAATATAAAGAACTGCAGAGAATGACTAAAAGGTTAATCAGGAGAAAGAAATTAGAGTATGAAAGGAAGCTAGCTAGAAATGTAAAAATGGATAACAAGAGTTTCTACAGGTATTAAAAAAGGAAAAGAGTAAGTAACGTGAGTGCTGGTCTTCTAGGGAGTGAGAATGGAGAGTTAATAGCAGGTAATAAGGAAATAGTGGATGAAATGAACAAATATTTTGCTTCTGTCCTCACTATAGAGTATACAGAAAGAATTCAAGTAATAGATGTAAATCAGGAGGTGGAAGGGAGAGAGGAACTTGGTGAAATTATAATCACTAGGGAAATGGTACTGAACAAACTTATGGAGCTGAGGGCTGACAAATCCCTGGGTCCTGATGGATTTAATCGTAGGGTCTTAAAATAAGTGGCAAATGACATTATAGATATAGATTGGTGTTAACTTTCCAAAATTCACTAGATTCTGGAAAGGTTCCAATAGACTGGAAAGTAGCAAATATAACCTCTCTATTCAAGATGGGATGGAGGAAATAGGAAACTATGGGCCAGTTAGTTTGGTGTCTGTCGTGGGGAAGGTGTTAGAATCGATCATTAAGGAGGTTATAGCTGGGCACTTAAAGATCTCAAGGTAATCGAATTCTGTGAAAGGGAAACCATGTTTAACCAATTTATTGGAGTTCTTTGAAGTAACATGAGATGTGGATAATGGGGAGACTGTAGATGTACTGTACTTGGATTTCTAGAAGGCATTTGATAAGATGCCACATCAAAGGTTATTGTGGAAAGTAAAAACTCATGGTCTAGGGGGTAACTTATTAGCATGGATAGAAGATTGGCTGGCTGGCACAAAGCAGAGAGTATGCTTAATGGGTCTTTTTTCTGATTGGCAGGATGTGACGAGTGGAGTCCTGCAGGGGTCTGCACTGGGCCTCAACTTTTTACAAATTTATATAAATGACTTAGATGAGGGGACCAAAGGCATTTTAGCTAAATTTGCAGATGATACAAAGATAGGTAGGAAAGTATGTTGTCCAGAGGATATAAGGAGGTTGCAGATAGTGCAGTTTTGGTCTCCTTATTTAAGAAAGGATGGAAATATGTTTGAGGCAGTCCAGGGGAGGTTTACTAGATTGATACCTGGAATGAGCAGGTTGTCTTATGAGGAAAGGTTGGATAGACTGGTCTTGTTTCCACTGGAGATTAGAAGAGTGAGGGGTGACTTGATTGAAGTATACAAGATTCTGAATGGCCTTGACAAAGTGGACATGGAAAGAATGTTTCATTTTGTGGGTCAGTCCAGAACTAGGGAGCACTGTTTTAAAAGTAGTAGTCACTCTTTTAGGACAGAGATGAGGATAATTTATTTCTCTCAGGGGGTTGTATGACTTTGGAATTCTCTGCCTCAGAAGTTGGTGGAGGCGGGGGTCATTGAATATTTTTAAGGCAGAGGTAAATAGATTCTTGTAAGGCAAGGGAATCAAAGGTAGATGGGAATGTGGAATTCAAAACACAAACAGATCAGCCATGATCTTTTGAATGGCGGAGCAGGCTCAAGGGGCAGAATGACCTACTTTTTTTAGATTCTTTGTTGGGAAGTGGATATTGCTGGCTGGGCCAGTATTTGTTGCCCATCCCTACTTGCCCATGAACTTAGTGACTTGTAGCTATTTCAGATGGCAGTGAAGAGTCAACTGCGTTGCTGTCAGGATGGCAGATTTCCTTCCTGAAGGACATTAATGAACCAGATGGGTTTCTAACAACAAATGACAATGGTTTTGTGCTTATTGTTAGACTTTTAATTCCAGATTTGTTATTAAATTCAAACTCCACCATTTGTTGTGGTGGGATTCAAACTCAGGTCCACAAAGCATTACCCTGGGGCTCTGGATTATTAGTCCAGTGGCAATACCAGTGCACCACCACCTCTCCCCCTCTACTACTATTTTGTATGTTTGTTAAGTATCTGGTCATGTTAAGTCTACATTGGGAGCGCTGATTTATCACCTTTCCCCTCAAGATCTTCTGTTCCAGCACCATCTTGGAGCGAGATGTGCTTTCATGAGTAGAAACATTCCGGGGATTAAACTTAATTTTAAAAATGGTAACATTAACACAGCCTTCTATTCCTCTACTCATGTTTCTGATTTCACTTCCCATTCCACAGCTTTGATTCTTCTCACGTGTTATGAGAGGGATTAACCATGTGAAAAGAATCAAAGGTGTGGAGTGGGAAGTCAAATCAGAATGTGCACAACTGATACCAGCTTCCCTCTCATTTGTCAATGATAATTAAATAAACATTTTAACATTTTGAGGTTAATGGGAAAATGTTGCTTAAGTGCACTTCAAAAGTAATTTATTTACTGTGAAGTATTTTGGTATTGTGAAAGGTGTGATATGAATGAAAATTCTTTCGTGAACATACTTCTTATTTTCTAACCAAGCTCAAATATGTTTTGCAACCATTTTAAGTGTGTATTATACCCCAGGTTCTGCACAGATACAAGCATGTTTCTATGTTGTATTTTCACACAGGGCAAGGCATTTAAGTGGTTTGAAGTTCCTTACTAGGTTAATGGAAAAACACTGCTTAAACTTCAAGCTAAAACTGTTATTTTGTTTTCCATGAATATCCTGGCTTCTGAACTTATTTCCAGCCATCTCCCATCAGCACCCTGCAGGGCAGCCTATGTGTCTTGAGAGACAGGAGTACCTCAAAGGAGCCCGATTGGTTCAGCCTTGACCTCGAGTGAAAAGAAACAGATGCACTCTCCTCCCTGGCTGGCATCAGATGCCATGTCCTGCTGGGTGAAAGCAGACAGACACTGTTAGTGACTGTCACTGCTACCTGTCATCAACTGCTTCAGGCTCCAAATACATGTTTTTCTTCAGATGTTCAATTGCACACCAAACATTGTGAGTGACTGTGTCTTGACAGCACATAGATCAATGCATATTAACTAGGTCTATGATCCTGACAGTCGGTGTTGTAAATTGGACCTTGTAGCTAAGTGAGAGCAGCCTGCCACAAGGTGCAAATAAGTCCCTAGGTAGGTAGGGAAAAAAACCCTGAAAATATAGGAATTTGCTGTTAAAAGAAACACAATAGCCCAGGTCTTCTGGTCTCATGTCCAATCTCCGATGATCTGAAGACCCAAAATGTGCATTGGGACACTGCCGAAATCCAGGTGTGTTGACCTCCTTGGGAATCAAATAAGAAATTTGAATTCTGATGGGCAATTCCCCAACTCCCCGGGACCCTTCCTCTAAACAAGAGTCGGAGACTTTGGACAGAATAGTTACCCAGGAAATAGTTACCCACTGGTGTGGGAGAAATGGGTTCCGATTCATTGGGCACTGGCACTAGTAGTGGGGAAAGTGGGAGCTGCACCATTGGGTCAGTTTTCACCTGAACTATGCTGGGACCAGTGTTTTGGTGAGTCGGATAACTAGGCTGTTAGAGAAGGCTTTAAACGAAATAGTGGGGGAATGGGATCATGTGAGAGGAAAATCAAAGGGAAACAACAAGGCAATAGAGCAGGATAGCAATTTGGGTAATGATAACTACAATGTCACAAGGAGGGACAGAGCATACAAACTTAAAATTGCATCAGCAGATAAAGCCAGAGATTTCAAAAATGGCAAAACGCAGAGTTAAAGACTCTGTATCTGAAGGTGTGCAGCGTTTGTAACAAAATAGATGAATCTTTGGCACAGCTAGAAATAAGTATGTATGACTGGATAGCCATCACAGAGGCATGGTTGCAAGGTGACAAGGCTGGGATCTGAATATTGAAGCTTATTTAATATTTTGAAAAGATGAGAAGCTAGGAGAAGATGGTGGAATAGCTCTGTTAATTAAGGATGCCATTTGTACAGTAGTGAGGGATGACCTTAGCTCAAAAGAGCAAGATTTCAGTCAGTTTGGGCAGAGATAAGAAATAGGAAAGCTAAGAGGTCACTTATTGTGGGAGTAGTTTATAGCCCCCCTGACAGTTGTTACACTGTAGGGCAGAGTATCCAAGAAGAAATAAATGGGGTATGGAAGAATGGAAACACAATAATCATGGATGACTTTAACCTACATGTAGATTGGACAAATCAAACTGGCAAAGGTAGCCTGGAAAATGAGTTCATACAGTGTATTTTTTTAGAGCAACATGTTCCAGAGCCAACCAGAAAGCAGGCTATTCTAGACCTGGTGATGTGCAATGAGACAGGATTAATTAATGACCTCATGGTAAAGGAGTGTCTAGGTGACGGCAATCATGTGATAGAATTTCACATTCTGCCTGAAGGGAAGAAGTGTGGGTGTAAGACTAGTGTTTTAAAACTAAATAAAGGGTATGAAGGCAGAGCTGGCCAAAGTGAACTAGGAAACTAGGTTAAGTGGTAGGACAGAGGAGATGCAGTGACAGACTTTAAAGGAGATAATCAATAAAATTCAGGAAAGATTTATTCCAGTGAGAAAGAAGAGAAGCATACCTCATTGGTGGTTAAATAAGAAAGTTAGGGATTGTACCAAATTGAAAGAAATACTGTACAAATCCTCAAAGATTAGTGGTAGGCCAGAAGATTGGTCAGATTTTAAGGACCAGCAAAGAATGACTTAAAAAGTAATAATGAGGGAGAAAGTAGAGTCCGAGGGAAAGCTAACTAGTAATATAAAAACAGATAGTAAGAGTTTCTAAAAGTATTTAAACAAGAGAAGAATAACTAAAGCTAGTGTTGGTCCTTTACAGAGTGAGTTTGGGGAATTGATAATGGAAAACAAAGAAATGGCAGAGGCTATGAACAGGTATCTTGTGTCTGTCTTCATTATAGAAGGCTTAGAAAACTTCCCTAATATACTTGAAAATCAAGAGGTAAGAGAAGGGATGAACTTGAAACAATTGCCATCACCAAGTAAAATGTGCTGGGAAAACTATTAGACCTAAAGTCTGACATGCTCGCAGAACCAGGTGGCCTGCATCCTAGGGTCTTTAAAGAAGTGGCTGCAGAAACAGTAGATGCGTTGGTTTTAATCTTCCAAAATTCCTTTGATTCTGGAAGGCTGCTAATGGAAAATGGCAAATGTGCCATTTTTATTCAAGAAAGGAGGGAGACAAAAAGCAGGAAACTTTAGGCCAGTTAGCCTAACATATGTTAGGGAAATTTATAGAATCCATTATGAAGGTGGTTATAGCAGGACATTTGAAAAATAATACCACCAGGCAGAGTCATGGTTTGTTAAAGGGGAAACAAAGACAAAAATACCTGGAAAAACTCAGCAGGTCTGGCAGCATCTGCGGAAAGGAATACAGTTGACGTTTTGAGTCCGATATGGACTGTTGTTCCAGGTATTTTTGTTTTTGATTCAGATTTCCAGCATCCGCAGTGTTTTGCTTTTATCTTTATGTTAAAGGGGAGCTGCGTTTCACTAATTTATCAGAGTTTTTGAGTAACAAGAAAGGTGGATGACAGGGAACTTGTAGATGTGTGTACTTGGATTTCCTAAAGACATTTGGTAAGATGCCACATCAAGATAAGAGCACATGGTGTAGGGGGTAACATGTTAGCATAGTTAAAGGATTGGCTAGCTAACAAGAAGCAGAGAGTAGGAATAACCGAGTCTTGTTTGGGTTGGCAAGTTGTAACTAGTGAAGTGCCATAAGAATCAATGCTGGGGTCTCAAGTATTTGTAACTGATATCAGTGACTTGGATGAAGGGACTGAATTTATGATTGATACATTTTCTGATGACACCAAGATAGGTTGGAAAGTAAGTTGTCAAGAAGAGGTAGATAGACTGCAAAGGGATATAGATAAGTTAAGTAGGTAGGCAAAAAATTGGCAGATAGGGTAGAAGGTGGGAAAATGGAAACTAGTCCATTTTGGCAGGACAATTAGAAAAGCAGTAAGCTACTTAAATGGAGCGAGATTTCAGAACTTTGTTGTACAGAGGGACCTGAGTATCCTGGTACATGAATCACAAAAAAGTTAGTATGCAGGTACAGCAAGTGATTAGGAAGATAAATGGAATTATGGTGTTTATTGCAAGGAGAATGGAATATAAAGGTACAGAAGTTTTACTGTAGTTGTACAGGGCCTTGGTGAGACCACATCTGGAGTACTGTGTATTGCTTTGGTCTCCTTTGTTGAAAAATATATATAATTGTGTTAGAAGTAGTTCAGACAAGGTTCATTGACTCCTTCCTGGGATGAAGGCTTATCTTATGAAGAAAGGTTGAACAGGTTGGGCCTATACCTATTGCAGTTTAGATGAATGAGAGATGATCTTATTGAAACATATATGACCCTGAGGGGATTTGATAGGGCAGGTACCAGGAGGATGTTTCCTCTTGATTGGGAGACTAGAATGAGTTTAATAGAAACTAAAAATAACTAGAAACAGTTTAATAATAAGAGGTCTCTCATTTCTCCTCATCTCTGTCTTAAACGTTTTCTCTTAGCGGGTCATTAGGATGTTGGATTCTCTTCCCAGAAAGCAGTGGAGGCTGGATCATTGAATTAATTCAAGGCTGGGTCAGATAGATTGTTGATAGACAAGGGAGTCAAGAAATATTAGGGGTAGAGTGGATAGTGGAGTTGAGACCAGAACCACTTCATCCATAATCTAATTGAATGGTGGAGAAGGTTCGAAGGGCCGAATGGCCTATTCCTGCTCCTAAGTTCTATGTCCCTAAGGGCAGAATTTTCTGCCTGTCAGGCGGGTGGAGCAGGTGCCCGCGATCGGGTCCGCACTGCCATTTTGCATGGGCAGGCCAATTAAGGCCCGCCCAGTGCATTTCCTGACTCCCGTGAATAGAGGGAGTGTGCGGGCTGCAACAGGCGTGCACAGACCGCCGGGTCTAATGGCGACCCGGCAGTCTATTTAAAGGACGGCCTGGCAGCCTCCTGTAGGCTGCTCACGATGGCCACGTCCAGGTCACACTTCAGGGAGTTGGCCGAGCAGGGCACACTGGAGGGAAGGACAGAGGAGCAGGGCAGGCTGCAGGGTCTACCACAGGAGCAGGGCAGGCTGCAGGGTAGGCCAACGGGAGGCCAATGTGCCCCTCGCTTTCCTGATGACTGCCTTGCTGCCCTCCTTGAGGAAGTGGCAGCACGACGGGAGGTGCTGGTCCCCCAGGATGGGAGGAGGAGCCCCCCCCCCCCCCCCCCCACATGGCCAAATGTGCCTGGGAGGAGGCTGGAGGAGATGGTGAGCTCCTGTGATGTGATGCAGCGCACCTGGATCCAATGCTGTAAGCGCTTCAACGATTTGTTGTGCTCTGGAAGGGTGAGTACCATGTTGGCATTGGGCATTTAACCCAGCAGATAGCCTTAGCCTTTGAGCACCCCCTCCACCCCCCACCCCCAAGTCTTACTGTCGTGACTGCATTGAATCATGTTGGACATTTCTCGTACACTGGGTGGGCAAACAGATAGTGCCCATGCTTAGATCAGCCTGAGTGGATCATGAGGAGATAAGTTCTCCCCCGCACCATGTGTTGCTCTTAGTCGTACATGACTAGCCTGGGAGCTACCTGCTGGAGATGTAGTTAGGTACATACTCAGACCTCCAACACATGTCCTATTCACAGTGATGAGATTGTGGAAGAGGAGCCTCAAGGTGTCGTGGCCAAGAGCCATCTTCTGCCCTCGACACTGCACGTAGTTGCACCTCCTTGCTGTGGGAGCAAAGACCGTGTTTTTCCTAAAATGATGTACGCAGAATGCGTCCAAGGTGGCCATTGGGAGGGGCGTTGGGAGCAGGGGTACAATCTTTGTGTGACTGATCAGCAGTAGCGGGGAGAGGAGGCACTCGAGGCCTGATATGGGCCACTGTGGTTGGGGTGCGGCGTGCGTGTGCAGAGTCCATGTGCAAATTGCCGCAATGAATGGTCTTCTCTGTTTGTCAGGAGAAGAATGCTCACAATGCGTCTGAGCATTTGAGGACTGGAGGCGGCCAGGCCCAGCTCATGATGTTAAGCTGCTTAGAACAGGAGGCCCGCCCGTGGATGAGTTTCATTAAAAAGTCTCTTACCCGCCTGCCTGTTGAACCCCTGCGCCGATCCAAAGATTGCGCGGGCGCCTGAAAATCGCCATTGATTGACGATTTAAGGGCCTTAACTAGCCCGTTAATTAATGGAGGGTGGGCGTCGAATTTCATCTCGCGCCCGCCCAGCGAAATATCGTGATGGCGTGTGGAGACGTTGGGCCGCCCACCCAACTTCACTGTGCGTCATTTTACGCGCTGATATGCAGGGCCCGCCTCCCATCAAACAGAAAATTCTGCCCTGTGAAATGTTAGATTGAAAAATCCTAATTTGGATAACTACAGAACTGAACCCCCAATCACTCACACTGATCCACCCCCGACTCCCCACCTGACACCCTGACTACCCCCTTAACCTCTGACTACCTGACTATCCGTCTGACCTGACACAAGCTGACAACCCACCCTGACCACACCTCCTGGGCATGCTAACTCCCAACCACCTGACTACCCCCCCCACCCATGTAGCCACCTCACCCACCTGCCACCCTATCCACCTACCACCTCACATAACTTCCACCCCACCCAGCTTCCAACCTACTCACCTGCAAGCCTACCCATGTGCCATTCTACCCACTTACCTACTTGCCCACTACCCGCCCTACCTGTCCATTCAGCCATTCATCCACCCACCCACCCATTCACTAATATTCGTCCATCTCCCATTTGCTAACATTCAATCATTCACCCATTCACTAACATTCAAACTGGACATTTAATCTTCTCTTGTGGCAGCTAGTGCTGAAAAGAGGGGTGTGGTTTGTCTTCCCCTTGATGCCACAGCGCTGCAATGCAGTTCTTCATGGGACTGCACTTCTGGCTAGGTCTTCTGAGACTGGCTTCTTCAGAAATGCAGAGCACCATCAGGGCATTGAAAAGTTCGAGCAGAGTGGCAATCCGATGATGATTGCTGCTTCACAGAAGATGCAGGCCAATGTTCAATGTCTTCAGTGTGCATCTGTACTCCCAGCATCCATCGTTAAATAGATGCTTTTAGGCATATCTATTTACATCACATAATCCAGTAAAATTAAAGGCCACAAAGTAACATTTCATTGGTCCAGAACTTCCTGAAATGCCTAACTATCACATTATCCCAACATTTATGTCTTTTTTGTCTTATTTTGTCTTAGTTCTGATGAAGGGTCATACGGACTCGAAACTGTATCCCTCTCCACAGATGCTGTCAGACCTGCTGAGTTTTTCCAGGTATTTTTGTTTTTGTTCTAGATTTCCAGCATCCGCAGTATTTTGCTTTTATATTTATGATAATTTTCCTGTCAGTGAGTTCCTTCGCAATTTCCTGAGAATCGTAGCATATGATCGAGCTTTAAAAAACTGGTGTAAAACAATTGGAGAGCAGCATAAACATTCTTGGCTCCCAGGAAATGCAAAATGTATGCCAAAATCCTTCTTCACATCCCTCTTTAGTTATGAAAATTAAAGTTTGAAATGATCACCTCATCATTTAAGCATTGTAAGATGCTTAACAAAATGCAATCACGGATGTTTTACAATTTTTAAATGTAAATCATTCAGACGCCATATTAATCATTTCAAAGACACATTTTAGGTCTTAGTGAGCAGCGGAAAAGCATAACTTGGCATAAAGCACCTGATAAGACATTGGGTTGTGATGTGCTTAACATGTTAGGCTTAAATTTACAGACCATTCAGATGGAAGTGTTGTAAGTTCAGGAAACTCCAGTCATGTGCAACTTTGCATGGGGATAAAGCAATGCTAGAGGATTTTGTCTAAGGTTTTATATGATCAATGGAAAAGAGGGATTGAGGATGTGGCTGAGTGGATGAGGGAGACTGAATGATTGTGAGTGAGTGAGTGGGTGAGTGAGTGGGTGAGTGAGTGGTAGTCAGATGGGGGCTAGCCAGATTGAGTCAGGGGGGGTAATAATGGTGGGTCAGGTCGGGGAGTATTCATGTTGAGAAGGTAGTTGGGTTGGGGGTTAGTCAAGATGTGAGGATAGTCAGCTCGAGTAGGAGGGGTAATTGGTTTGGGTGGGTGGGAGAGTGAGTGAGTGAGTGGGTGTGAGTGAGTGGGTGGGTGAGGGAGTGAATGGGTGGGTGAGGGAGTGAATGGGTGGGTCAGTGAATGGTTGAGTGAGTGGTAGTCAGATAGAGGGCTAGCCAGATTGAGTCAGGGGGGGTAATAATGGTGGGTCAGGTTGGGGAGTATTCATGTTGAGAAGGTAGTTGGGTTTGGGGTTAGTCAAGATGTGAGGATAGTCAGCTCGAGTAGGAGGGGTAGTTGGTTTGGGTTGGTAGGGTAGTCAGGTCGGATCAGGGAGATGGTTGGGTTAGGTTGGGGGGTAGTTGGGTTGGGTTAGGTTGGGGGGTAGTTGGGTTGGGAATTTGGTGGGAGAAAGAGTTGGTTTGGGGAGGTGATGAGGGGTTTTCGGTTATGATGCGTAGTTCAGTTACACTGGATAATCACTAAGTTACACCAGAGATTAAACTGTAATATTTCCAGGGTAAGTGTTCAGTTAAGTCCGATTCATCTAGCCCATGTCTCTGGCACTGAGATCAGTGTGAGAGACTCTCGAATAATTTCTTAGACGGTGCAAATCATCCCATCAGAAGTTTAAATTTCTTGGACAATTATAGCGCATGTGTGTGCACAAGAAGTGCAGTTGTAACTTAATGAAATTCAGAAGGAAATAGCTGTCAATAGTGATAATGTGTGAATCAAGTTAGGTTATTTTGAAAATTGACTTGATGGCGTCTCTATGAGTTAGTGCTACTTATTTCTGCTGTCTTGCAGCCACAGGCCAAGAACTCACTGTGAATAATTAGAGCCAACCCCAGACAATCCTGACAGTTCTGGAGGACAGAAGGTTCATAAACATCATGTTGTGTGCACGCAGGCCCTGTCACTTCAGCATCAGTAAGAGACGCTGTGCTCTCATGTGACGAGAAATCAATAATGCAATTAAATATCACATAGCAGTGCAGAAGACTCTTAAAATATTATTTGTAGGGCCAGGAGTACTTCAAGTGGAATGTCTCCTTGCATTACATTAGTTCACATTGGGCCTAGGAAAAGGAGTAGTCCATTCGGCTCCTTGAACCCATTCATGCCATTCAGTAAGGTCATGGCTGAACTGTACCTGAACCTCATTTTCCTGCCTTTGACACATATTCTATGATACCCTTACCTAAAACAAAATCTATCAATCTCAAGTTACAAAGTCTTCAGTTGGTGCAACATCCATTGGCTTCTGCAGCAGAGAATTCTAGATTTCTAGCACCTTTTTTGTGAAGAAGTGCTTCCTGATTCACTCTGAATAGCCTGGTCCTAATTTTATTGTGACTTCTCATTCTGGATTCCCCTATCAGAGGATATATATTCCCTTTATCTACCCAATGAATCAGTGTCATTTTAAACATCTTGATTTGATCATCCCTTAATCTTCTATATTCAAAGGAATATCAGCCAAGTTTATACCAACTTATCTTCATAATTTAAGCCCCAGGATCATTCGGATGAATCTCTGCTGCACCCCCTCCAAGAGCAATAAGTCATTGAGGTACCGTGTCCAAAACTGAGTGCAGAACTCTGATTGGAATCTGATCAAAGCTTTATACAACTAAAGCATAGCTTCCTCCCTTTTGTACTCCAGATCCCTGGAATAAAGTTGTGTTAAAGATGAAACGCTTCCTAATTCCACGTGTTGATAAGGTGCTTTCAGGTAGTTTCTGCTATAATTTCTGAATAAGTGTCCATTCTGCCCAATATCTCCTCTCAGGATGGCTCTCAGCCCTCAGGAATCAATCTAGTGAACCACCATTGCACCTGCTCTAAAACAAGCATATCATTTGCATAAAAAAGGAGATCAAAACTGCACAAAGTACTCAAGGTGTGGTCTTACTAAAACTTTTTATAATTTCAGAAATAAATGCTAACGTATCATTTGTCTTCCTATTGCTGTGCCTACATTTTAACTTCCTGCAATTAACATACAAGGATCACAAATCCCTCTGAATTCCAACATTAACTAGCCTCTCATTATTTAAAAAATATTCTGCATTTCTATTCTTCCTGCCAATATGGAAAATTTCACATATCTAACATTATACTCCATCTGCCAGTTTCTTGCCAACTCACATAGTCTGTCTATATCCCTTTTCAGGCTTTTACTGTCCTCGTCATAGCTTCCTTTCTTACCTATCTTTATGTTGTCAGCAAAATTAGATATATTGCACTCTGTCCCCTCATCGAGGTCATTGATATAGATTGTAAATAGTTGAAGGACAAATATTTATCTTTCCAGCATTCCATCAGTCACAAACTGCAGCTCAAAAATCTTTTATTCCTACCCTCTGTATTTTGTCTGTTAGACAATCCTCAATCCATGCTAATATATTACCCTGGTCCTATGAGCCCTGACCTTGTGTAACAAACTTTTTGTATGACCCCTTATTGAATGCCTTCTGAAAATCCAAATATACTACATCCACAGGTTCCCCCTTTTCTATCCTATCAGTTACATCTTCAAAAATAAAAATTGTCAAAACCATCTCCTTTATATTAAACTATGTAGACTCCGCCTAATCAAAACAATTTTCCAGTGACCTTTAGCAATTACTATTACTGTCAGGCTAACTGGCCTTAGTTTGCTGTTTTCTCTTTCCCTCCTTTTTGAATAACAGGTTATATTTGCTACCTTCCAGTCTGCACTGACCATGATAGAATCGAGGGAATTCTGGAAGGTCATAACCAACGATCCATTATCTCTGCAGCTATCTCATTTAAAACATTAGGATTTAGGACATCAGGTCCTATGGATTTTTCAGCTTTTAGTCACGTTATCTATCCAATACTTTTGTTTGCTCATTTCACTTAAACATACTCCCTATCATTAGACTAATGCAGCAGCCTGTGGAGGTGCCTGCAGCATGTACACGATGACACTGACCACTACGTGCATCTCAACCACAAGCAGGCTGCCTCCACCTCCTTCGAGGCCATAAGGGAAGCATTGTGTAGAAGTGGCTGAGAGTCACTATCACTGCATTGGGATGGACACTAAATATTTATTTGGTTTATTTCACTTGAAAATGTGAACTTTGTGATGTTTTGCTAACACTGTAAATATTGAAACAAGACCCTAGGTGTGTGAGCTTCCACTCTTTAATGGCAAAATTGGAAAAGAGGGATGAATTGGTGAAGGAAAGCAATAGTCTTTGACTGGGGACTCAGACAACTGAACAGGTGAGCACTGGCAGTAAGAGTGGAATTATACAAGGCTGCATCCTCAATGGAAGTGTTCTCAAAGGCAGCACAAAGTGAGGTTTAGAGCATCTGCTAGTTGAGAAGCACTCAGCTGAAATGTGCCTGGATCAGATGTTCCCTGGCAGAACACAATCCTGGTGCCAAACACACTTATACTACACACATATTGGGCCAGGGCACAGGAGTGTGTAGCATAAGCGTGTTTGGAACAGAAATGGTTAATGTGGGATTGTAGAACATTACCACCCACAGTGGTATGATATACAGAGACACAAGGGCTCTTTAGAAGTGAAATAGCATTTAAAGCTAAAAGGGAACCCTACCAGATCAATTTAGGCTGATGCAAGGGCCAGACCAGGGGCTGAACTGGGGGCTTTGGCAAAAAAGATTTTCAACAAACATGATAGCTTCAGGATTAGTTAAGAAGACAGAGGCTGAATAAGTGAACACATTACTATACTCAATAGGTCCGATAGTCGATGACATCATTGTGAGACAAGGAATAAATGAATCTTCAGATATGTTTGAAGAGGCTCTGAAATTCTTTGATACCTACTTTAATTTAGAAGTACTAAAAGTTTAGAGCATGTGAAGTTCAACAAACAAGTCCAACAGCCTAGAGAATCTCTTGACTCTTTCATAAACAAATTATACAGATTAGCTGAAGGCTGTGACTATAGCGGCATTAAGTCAGAGCTCATATGAAAACAAATAGTAGTCAGAGTGGTTGATGATGCCCTTTCAGACACATTATAGGTGAAAGAAAAGGCAATACAAATGCCCAACTCACATAAATAGGACATCAGTAACCTGAGAGATGCAATGGTGTGCTGCCGCTTGAGAGATGTGACCAAGATCTGCTGCTGTTTCTTGGAACGATCCAGAGGTGAAGAAGTTTAATGTCACAGTGACTTTAACAACTACTGGCAGGAAATGATACGCAATAATGTGAGGTCTATGTTCATCCTCAACAAGGACACAAATCTCAGATACCATCTTAGTTAGGTGTAGTCTCATGCAGCCTATTTCCCCAACATTTCCAAGTAACTTCTTTTTCAACTGCATACTCGATGCTGAGAGTATTGCCTAAGTAGCCTTTCTGCTGCTCATTCCTCTCTTCTACCCTCCTCATGCCCCAGGGTTCCTCAGCCACTGCTGAGGTTTTTGATCCTCAGCAGTATGTCCAAGTACCATCATCCCATGTCCAGCCTTTGCCTTGCTTATGCTCAGCTGCACTCACAACGATTACTGGACCCCACCTCTTCTTTTTAACCCATGATCCCTGGAGGTTAACGACCTCCTCAATTGCCTGAATCTGCACCAACCACTTGCTCTGCAGACCTGATTATACTTGTGTGCTAATAGTTGAATGCCCCTCTCATCCATGCTGCCTTTTATGCATCCAACTAATTGAATGGTGTGACCATTACTAGTTCCCTGCTGTGCTGCCACCTCCTTGCACCTAGGTTGTTTCTGATCCATTTTGTAACACATGCACCCCACCGCGATAACAAACTGGTCTGTGATGAGCTGTCAAAAAGCTGGTTAACAAGATCAATTGGCCAATAATCTGAATTGGGTTTGGGTCCTGTCTTCCCAGCACATTGGACAGCTGAGTGAACTTTTGCGCTTGCCTGCTTCCACACTTCCCCCACAACGGGGCCTAAAATTCCTGCCTAGGATGATTGCTAAAATAATTAGAAGCAGCCTTTGAAAAAAAAACCCTTGTGTAATGAGTGGTTATGATTTGGGATGCATTGGTTGACAAGGTGGTGGATACAGATTCAACTATTAACCTCAAATGCGAATTGTATGAATATTGGAAGAAGAAAAAAATTCTACAATAATCACAGAATCACAGAATTTTAACAGTGCAGAAGGAGGCCATTCAGCCCATCATGTCTGCACCACCTCTCCAGATGAGCGTTATGACCTAGTGCTATTGCCCTGCCTTTTCCCAGTATCCTGCACATTGTTTCCATTCAAATAATCATCTAATGCCCTTTTGAATACCTTGATTGAACCTGCCTCCACCACACTCTCTCCAATGTGTTCACACCCTTCCTATAATGTAGCACCCAGAACTGTACTCAATGCTCCAGCTGAGATCTAATGAGTGTCTTGTATAAATTCAACATAACCTCCTTGCCCTTGTACTCTATTCCGCTATTAATAAAGCCCCGGATACTATATGCTTTATTAACTGTTCTTTCCACCTGTCCTGCCTTCATCAATGATCTATGCACATATGCGCCCAGGTCTTTCTGCTCCCATGCCCCCTTCAAAATTTCACCCTTTATTATCTATTGCCTGTCCATGATCTTCCTACCAGAATGCATCACCTCACAAAAGCAGGGAACTGGGATGAACTAGGTTGCTCTTTGAAAGAGTTGGTACAGACTGGATAGGCTAAATGGTCTGCATTTGTATTGGTCTTTGATTAGAAGGGTTAACCAAAAGGCATAACCAAGGGCTAAAAAGATGTATTTTGAGAAGGCTTGTAAAACATGGGAAAAGAAGTGGAACAATTTAGAGTGGAGCAGGAAGACAGCTGGACACTTTGCCATTAATTATGGGATGAAGAAAAGGGGATGCACAAAAGCCCTGACCCAGAGGAACAAAAGATATATGGGTGCATAAAGCTGGAGGAAATTGCGGAGATTGGATAGAGGGATGGGTCAAGGCCAAGGAGGAATTTGAAGAAGATAATTTTCATATTTGGGAGATCTGTTTTCAACTCAGTGCTGACAGGCAAGTGGGACAGCATTTGGATAACTACATGTTAGGAGCATAGTATCAGGAGTAGGCAATTCAGCACCTTAAGCCTGTTCCACCCTTCAATGAGCTCATGGCTGAGCTGTATCCAAACTCCATCCACACACTTTGGCTCACAAAAGTCTATGAAGCTCAAATTTGAAATTATTAATTGATCAAGTTTCTACTGTTTTTTTTGTGAGAGCATGTCCCACATTTCTACTACCCTTTTCATGAAGGAGTTTTTTTGAACTTGGGTCCTCAATGGCCCGGTTCAGCTTTCAAGGCTAAGTCCCTTTGTCCTAGATTCCCCCACCAGAAAAAAAACTCGCCATCTGTCTTATCAATTCCTTTCAAAATCCTAAAACCTCAATCACATCACCCCTTACACTTCTGTATTCCAAGTGCATAAGTTTAGTTTTTTATAATTTCTCCTCGTAATTAAATCCTTGGAGGCATAGTGACAGTCCGGTGAATCTACACTACACTCCTTCCAAGGTCAACATATCCTTTTTACGGTGCAGTGCCCAGAGCTGTGCGCAGTACTGTAAATATGGTCAGGGCATTTGTACGGCTGTAACAAATCTTCCTCCCTTTTATATTTTAGCTCTCATTATGAAATCTCGCTTTTCATTAGCCTTTTTGATTTTTTTTTGTACCTAATGTCTACAGCCGCACAAAAGACTAATACACAAGATAAGATCACATGGAGTTAGGGGTAATATATTAGCTTCGATAGAGGATTGGCTAATCAACAGAAAGCAGCGAGTTGGGATAAATGGGTCTTTTTCCGGATGGCAAGCTGTAACTAGTGGGGTTCAGTCCTCGGGCCCCAACTATTTACAATCTATATTAATGACTTGGATTCAGGGATAGAAGGTACTATTGCTAAATTTGCAAATGACACCAAAATAGGTGGGAAAGTAAATTGCAATGAAGAAATAAGAAACTTACGAATGAATATGGACAGGTTAGGTGAATGGGCCAAAATTCGGCAGATGGAGTTTAACATGGATAAGTGTGAAGTTATCCATTTTGGTCGGAAGAATAAAAATGGGACTTATTATTTAAATGGAGAGAAACTTCAGAATGCTTCAGTGCAGAGGGATCTGGGTGTCCTCGTGCATGAATCGCTGAAAGCGATGCAGGTACAGCAGGTAATAAGGAAGGCAAATGGAATTTTGGCATTTATTGCTAAAGGAATAGAGTATAAAAATAGGGAAGTGTTGTTGCAACTGTACAAGGCATTGGTGAGACCGCACCTGGAGTACTGTGCACAATTTTGGTCCCCTTACTTGAGGAAGGATGTAGTTGCATTGGAGGCGGTACAGAGGAGAGGACTAGATTGATTCCAGTGATGTGGGGCTTCTCTTATGAGGGGATATTGAGCAGTTTAGGTCTATACTCGCTAGAGTTTAGAAGGATGAGAGGAGGTCTAATTGAAGTATATAAGATGCTAAAGGGGATAAACAAAGTAGACGTGGAGTGGATGTTTCCCCTTGTGGAGTATTCTAGAATGAGAGGCCATAGTTTTAGGCTAAGAGGCGGTAGATTTAAATCAGAGATGAGGAGGAACTACTTTTCTCAAAGGGTCGTGAATCTGTGGAATTCACTACCTCAGAGTGCAGTGGATGCCGGGACGCTGAATAAATTTAAGAAGGAGATAGACAGATTTTTAATTAGTAATGGGTTGAAAGGTTTTGGGAAGAGGGTGGGAAATTGGAATTGAGGCTGAAATGAGATCAGCCATGATCATATTGAATGGTGGGGCAGGCTTGAGGGGCTGAATTGCCTACTCCTGCTCCTAGTTCTTATGTTCTTATGTTCTTATTTCCCTGATTGGCATACATGGATCACTAAATCTCTTTGAAACCCTACCATTCCTAACTTTACAGCAGTTAAAAAAATTTGGATCTATTATTTTTGGTCCAAAATGGATGCCTCACATTTACCTATATGACAATCCACCTGCCATAGTTTATCTCACTCGCTTAATCTTGCAATATCTTAGTTTGCAATTTTAAGCACTCATTTATTCACTATGACATCAATATTTTACCTCATTGTCGGCAAATTTGGATGTATGGCTTTCTATTTTGTTAAATAAGTCATGAATAGACACAGTGAATAGTTGAGGTGTAGCACAGGTTCTTGTCATTTCTTCCACTTCAAGCACTTACCCATTATGCCTACTCTCCATCTTCCAAGCCCGAAAACCAGAGGGGAAATGGGAATTAAAGTCCAAATTAATCAGGGCCACTGCTTCCTTGGGACATGCACGCTCCATGATTTCCCATTTGGCATCCTGCAGCTTGCCTACCAAATTTAAATGAAACTTGCAGCGTGAAAATTACAGTGGCTCATCCGCTCCAAATGGTGGTCGGGCAGCATGCTCCATTAGTCCCGAAGGGCATCATTTTACCCTTAGTGTGCGGGCACACGCCCGATATGCCTATGCATGAAATAAAACATATTGACATCAGACGAGCATCCCGATGTCAACACGCACTCTTGCGATAATTCGTGAGGCAGGCGCGCGATGAAAATGGAGGCACGACCGCCATTAATTAGCTGGTCAGTTAAGACCTTTGAGAGACCAATTGACTCCGAGTTTACATAGCCCATGCGATTTTCAGGCCTTTGCACAGGCCAAACGGGCAAGCACAATTTGCAAATCCTCATCTACTGTGGGATAAGAGGGGTCAGAGTGCTTCACAAAGCAAATAGTGAATAGTTTTGGATATCACTTGCAGCTGCTTGCTTCTGTGAACAAGACAGCTTCATTTCGCTTCAGCGCTGATTCAGAACATTTAGAGGCTTCAGTTCAGGGCTCAGTGTTGTTTTCCAGGCCACTGGAGGATTCACACCACGTGGGGCCTTCCAGGTATCAGACAGCCTTCCCTTACTCTGGTAATGGCGATTGTTGTCTCTGCTGGAGGCACCTCCTTTGAGGAGGAAGAGAAGGCCAGAAGAGGGAGGAGGCCAGGTTTCCCTTTTCACCTTCCAGGGGAGCGACCTGTGGGAAGAGAGGCACGGGCGTAAGGGGCGCAGAGCCAACAGGAAGGCCAAGGCGGTAGGGGTCGCAGAAGACGCCACTATCTTGCTGCCAGTGTATACAGACGGTGAAGCAGCTACCTCAATATGTCTGAGGTGCAATGCCAAAGGAGGCACCGTCTCTCAAGGGAGACAGTGACCTCCATCTGTCAGATGATCGGCCTGAGATCAGCTCTGACTGTGTGGGTGGACACTCCATGCCAGTGGCTCTAAAGGTCACAGTGGCCCTCAACTTCTATGCCTCCAGCTCTTTCCTGGGCTCAGTAGGGGAACTGTGTGGAGTCTCCCAATCAGCTGTCCACCGCTGCGTCAAGCTGGTGACAGACGCTTTGTTCGGGCGTGCATTGACTTTCACTCATTACCGTATGGATGATGCCAGCCAGACACAGCGAGCCAGAGGCTTCGCAGCGATTGCTGGCTTCCCCCGTGTCCAGGGTGCTATAGATTGTACACATGTGGCCATCAAGGCGCCAGCAGGTGAGCCCGGTGCCTTCGTCAACAGGAAGGGCTTCCACTCCATGAACGTGCAGATAGTGTGTGATCACAGGATGCTGAATCTGCAAGTCTGTGCAAGGTACCCAGGCAGCTGCCATGATGCATACATCCTCAGACACTCCCAGGTCCTGAGGCTCTTCAGTGCTCCAGCCCGGCTTGATGGATGGCTGCTGGGTGAAAAGGGCTATCTCCTCAAAAGGTGGCTCATGACACCTCTCTGCCATCCAAGAACAGAAGCTGAGCAGCGGTACAATAGGAGCCACGGCACCACAAGGGCTGTGGTAGAGAGAACCATCGGTCTTCTCAAGATGCGCTTCCAATGCCTGGACAATTCAGTGGGTGCACTGCAAAACTTCCCAGGTCGTGTGTCACTGATAGTGGTTGCATGCTGCGCTCTCCACAATCTGGCACTGGAAAGGGGGGAAGCAATGGATGAAAGGAATCTTGACGCAGTTGCACAGGCAACAGACGATGAGTCCAGTAGTGTGTCCGAGGGCAAGCACGCTCAGGAGCGCATTGAGAGCATGGACACAGACTTGGGAAACCTCCTGGGAAGCAGGAAGACCTGGGAAGCTTTGATCCAACGTTCCTTCAGCTAGCCTACCAAATAAGAACCATCACCACATGTCAGGGCTGCAGGCTCCACATTCGATTCCTGACAGGACCAGCTCCTTGGTCAACAACATACACTATGTGCCTGTGCAATTAAGTTTAAGGAGTCACACGTCCATCATAACACCATGGCCTACCCTGCACCTACAGAGCAAATGAAGCATCCAGAGGCCAATTGCAAAAAATCTCATTTACTTCTGAGCGACAAACATAGCTGAAAATAACATTCACTGGTGTTTCACATCACACCATTAAAAAAAAGAAAAATGAGGGAAACAAATATCACCCGTGATCAGGCCATGTTGTGCTTAAGGTGCTTTAAGTTTTCGCTTGTGAGTACTTCATCTAGGTACTCCCCCTTCGCTGGCACTGGCATTTGAGACAGCCTGCTCACTTTGCTGTTTTGTTGGCCTTGATGATCTTGGCAGACGTCCTCTGGACCTTGAAGACTGTGCTGGCCAGTGCCTTGGCTGGCATCTCCCCAGTTGCTGCAGCCTCATCAGGTGCCACAGTCACCGGCAGAGGGGTGGAGGAGCTGCTGCCATCACCCAGAGCACCCTGAAAGGAGCCCACAGGGACAACAGGCAGCTTGTACCCCAATGTCAGGTCGCTCTGGACCTCCTTGCTCACCATTGATGGACGGGCACCTAGCTGGGATACTGGATGCCCAATCCATCTCCTACACTGACACTGACCAGCTGAGGTCATTGATGATGTGAGGTCTTGCAGGTCTGAGTGCATCCCCAGGAACCCCTGATTGAGTCCCTGGAGGAGCCTGACCATGAGAGTCGCCACTCACTCCATGGAGGAGGCATTGTGCCTGGCCATGAGAGTCAATGCAGTGCTTATGCTCCGCAAGGACTCCTCCACAATGGACACCATGGTACGCATACCCTCATGTATCTCTGCCAGATCCTCCCACACACCCTGCTGGACTTCCAGCAGCTGCTGCCTCAGGTACAACTCCAGAGGCACATCATCAGCCATTGACTGAGCATTGTCCTGGTTCCCAGTAGTCCTCCGACTGCTGTGGTCCTGGGCATTCTCTGTCTCCGCCTGCACCTCAAGCGAGTGTGAAGTGCCTTCACCAATGTGCACCGAGGTACTAGATGCCCGTTTTATGTCCACCAAGGTGCTGGTATCTGCGATGGTGCCTACCTCACAGAGAGGGTGTATCGCAGATGCATGCTCAGCATGCTGGTCCTCAGGGGTTGGAGGTGGGCCTTCAGCCTCTTCACAATGAGGGTCTGCTGGTGAGCCTAAAAGGGAGAAGAAAGACATGTCATTAGTTTAATTCATTACACTATTACTGTGCATGCCTGGCGCCCTGATGAGGCAGAGATCTGCATCATGGTGTCCTCGGCTTTCCATTACCAATGGGCTTTCTGGGTTCGAGGCTCACATCAATATACAGACTACAATGGTTGCAAGAATCCACATTCTCACCTCAGTGCACTGCACTCTTAACTCCCTCTGGCTCCCCAACCTCACCGCAGCCGCTTGAACAAGGTGCATGGCACCTCTCCAGGTCCAGGGCCTCCTGCTCGCATCTACTGAGGATAAGGAGGTGTAGGGGCCCCCGCCAATCCGCGACCTCCTGCATTCTTATGGGATGTTTTCTCCTGAAAGGATAGAGGAGCATTAATTAGCCCATCATCTACCTGCAGCGCTATTGCAGTCTGGCCAATCCCACCTGAGGAACACCTCACAGGGCTCAGCAAATTTGTGAGCTGGAGCCGCAAGGCACTCAGTCCAAGCAGCCACGGCTCATCCCCTTGGCCAGATCCTGCCTCACTGAGATTTGCCACTCACACTCCAACACCTCTGAGGTGGGGGATTGGCAGCTCTTAACTAACAAGGCAAAGTGACACATGCCAACACGGTACTCACCCTTCCCAATCACAGCAGATCGTTAAAGCACTTCTGGCGCTGCACCCATGTGCGCCTCGCCACGTCGTGGCTACTGACCCTGGATACCATCTCCTCCCAGGCCTTTTTGGTGAGATGGGGGGGGCCTCCACCTCCCGTCTCTGGGGACAAATGTTTCTCCCTTGGCTGCCACCTCCTCCAGGAGGGCACCGAGGCACTTGTCCGAAAAACACGGGGCCAACTGCCCTGCTGACCTGCCTGCCATGCCTACCCACTGCAGCATCCATGAAGTGTCCACCTGCTGCACCATCCATGCCGTGTCCACCCGCTGTGGCATCCATGCCATGTCCACCCGCTGCACTATCCATGCCGTGTCCACCCGCTGTGGTATCCATGCCATGTCCACCTGCTGCACCATCCATGCCGTGTCCACCCGCTGCACCATCCTTGCCGTGTCCACCCGCTGCACCATCCATGCCGTGTCCACCCGCTGCACCATCCATGCCGTGTCCACCCGCTGCACCATCCATGCCGTGTCCACCCGCTGCACCATCCATGCCGTGTCCACCCGCTGTGGCATCCATGCACACGGCTTCTGTGTCCTTCAGTGGCAGCCTTCCAGGGGCTGCCGAGGTTGCATTTGAATCGGGCCCTCAGTCACCATTGGACCCGGCAGACATTAAGCCCCCGCCCGCCCCTTTGCGCTCCTTGATAGGCCGCGTCTCACATTGGGCGGGCCTTAATAATTGGCCCGCCTGCATAAAATCACGGTGCGCTGCCGATCGCAGGTGGTGGTCAGCTTCCCGAAAGCCCCTGCCTGCCCCCACCAAGCCCACACGCCAAGGGTAAAATTCTGCCCTAATTCATGTTTGTCGATGAGCTGGAGGATGTGGCAGCCAGGAGAGAAACACTTGTACCCAGGGACGGGAGGAGGAGGCCCCCCCCACAATCTCACCAAAAAGGCTGGGAGGAGATGGTATCCAGGGTCAGCAGCCACGACGTGGTGAGACGCACATGGGTCCAGTGCAGGAAGTGCTTCAATGATCTGCTATAATCAGGAAGGGTGAGTACCGTATTGGCATGGGTCACTTTGCAAAACAGTTAAGAGCTGCCATCCCCCACCTCCCGTGAACTTCAGAGGTGTTAAAGTGTGAGTGGCAAATGTCAATGAGGCAGGATCTGGCCAAGGGGGTGAGCCCCGGCTGCTTGGGCTGAGTGCCTTGCGGCTCTAGGGTCACAAATGTGCTGAGCCCTGTGAGATATTGGCCAATGCAATTGCAGCTGTTACAGATCATATAAATAATTTGAAAAGAAAAATCAATAAAGGCATGAAAACAACAACCAGCCATACCATTGGAAGTAAAGCAGTATTCCACTTAGACTTCTTGCAGTTAGCAACCTGGTAGCATTTGAATGGAAATTTCAGAAGGAAAGGCTCTCAAAGAAATCTCAATATAACTGCAAATCCTTTCTTAATTACTGCATCAACTGAATACCTACCTGATTCAGCAAGGTAGTTTGTAATTCTATACACACTTCTCCTTGGAATGTTCGCACAAAGCCCGTACAGGATAGTGACATTAAAATTACCTTTGTAGAACAGAATCCACAAGCCACAAGCCAACAGTGCGCAAAGAAATTGTCAGTACCTGAAACCACCTTTAACTAATTAGTCCCTCAAGTGCAATTTTCAGCTCTGTAACATTTCACGAATTGCGTATGCCTGCTAATCTGTAAGTTGACATTAATGCTTGGAGAGCTTGTTATCGGTTTTGCAATACACGTTGCACATTTGTGCATTTGCTGAAATGGGTAACACCAAGACCAAATTTTGTGGGTCTGAAGTTCATTAAGCATTACAATCTTTTGCCTCACTCGATGTCTCCAAAATGTCAGTATCGTAATCCATGAGCACTGCAAAATTGCAAAGACTCAGCAATGATTTTGTGAAGATTTGTTGGCATTTTGCTGTAAAATATTCCTTTTTTACAGATAAGTAATATCGGAAGGTATGAAACAAAAGATGGCTCTTTGACTCAGGGAGCTGACTCCTGCAGACAAAGCTCAATTTGCACTGTAATTTTATACACTGCAAGGAGCCTAGTGAATAAGACAGATAAGTTGAGGCACAAGTAAACACTTGGAATACTTTTAATAAAAAGATTTATGAGATTTCTAACTGAACCCTAAAGACTTCCCTTTGTGTTCTTCAATATATATGTTCATGATCTCTGTTTTGCCTGAAGCACAGTTTGTTTGGTGAAATTAAATTTGAATCAATTTCCACAGAACAGGAATTGATTCAGCTTGGAGCTCACTTGCACAGGGCTAAACTGGAAACTTGGATATATAGCTCGCTACTACTTCATTTGTGTCATGAATCCTCCTCCTCCTTCAGGGAGGGCATTTGCAACCATGGACTTCCTTTGGATTGGTCCATGATTATGCTTGGCAAAGTATTGCAGATGTTTTCCTTTGCCTTCTGCAGTATGGCTGACCAGGAAACTCTCCCACTCTACACTGCCTGCCATCAGGTGTACTGGAAGGATTTACAGGCTGATAATCAACTTATATATGGCCATGTTATGCATGCACCTTCCATTGCAATCAAGTCCTGAAGTGGGACTTAAACCCAGAACTTCTGGCCCAGAGGTAGGGATGCTACCACTGTTGTCATGAGCATGCATTATGAAATGTTATGGCCCCTGTACAAATACCCAGAGGACAGGTTTGCCAATCAGACTACATTGTCTTTATTGCTAATCTCTGTCTCGTACCTACCAGTCAATTCCCAACCCACAATTTTACCCTCAATTCCATGTGCTCTTTTTGTGCCAATAACCTTATATTAATAATGCTCTTGGCTCTTGGTGCACATCCTTTAGGAGATGACAGACAATAATAATCTTTAGAATATTTATTGGGTCTTAACTTCCCAGCTCCCCAGTGTTGGATTACAGGGGGTCAGGGCACAGGGGTGTAACTGCAAAAATGCATTGGGAATCCACTTCGGAAGTTCACAGGTAAGGTTTGCATGGAAGTTGCCCAGAAGTGCAAACTTCCCATGGGCAATTGCTCTGCACTGGGAACCATCTGAAAATGAAATTTAAATCGCAAACTTCAGATGGTTCTGATTGGGTTACACCAATAGTTATCCAGAAATAGTTAGAATAATTAAAACCAATTCTAACTTCAGGCTAACTATTGTACAAACCTGACAGAACTCCCACTACCTCCCCCCAACCCTCCAGGGGTCTCTCACCACCCCCTCCCCCCCACCCCCACAGGAGTCCCCATACCTGCACAGGACTCCTCTTACCCAACACCACCAGCTGGCCTGACTCTCACCCCCCGCCCCTCCAGGCCCGACCCCCACCACGCAGGCCTAACACCCTGTCCCCGAGGCCCGATCCTCCCCACCCCCCAAATTCTATCCACTTACCTTAGATACTTACCTTATCCCTGGCCTGTCAAGGACCTTTAAGTTTCACTGGATGTTTAAACTTACCTCGTTTACAGGAGCTAGTGCTGTAAAAAGGGGGCGTGGCCTCTTTCCCTTCGACTCTCCTGGACTTCGTGCCGAGCCCCAGGAATGCGTTGCACGGCCTGAAACTTGCTGGCCTGAGTTGGAAGGTTGGGTTAAACGGGCTAGGAAAAGTAATTAACATCATTAATTGGGCATGGAGTGGCAATCTGCCGCTGATTGCCACTCCAAGAAAGTTCAGGCCCATGATGTCTGTTGTGTCGCCAATTCTATCATATACATCATGACCACCTAACAATAGCCCAGTTTACTTCTTCCCATGCACATATGTATTCTCCGCCTTTTGGACTAACTATTTTTACTTCCACCAGTACCTTTCTCTACAGTTTTAGTTTTCTCACCAAAGGCATTCTATAAAAAAAATATCAATTCATTCGCATTACAACAAGAATGATTCTGAGATATAACTGCAAGACTGTTCCTTACTTATCCCTCAAAGGAAATAGAATCAAGTAACGCAAAGTAATTGCAAAACAGAAAAAAATGTATCCATCAACCTGGGTCCAAAATCCTTGGTCCTCGATTCTACAATTAAAACAGTACACCCTCCTGTTTCTATGAACAAGCTAGACATAGATACACCTTTCCACCAATTTCATAGGCTTTACTCAGCCAGCTAACTCTGAAGGTCTGATTGGAAATAAACAAAATGCATATGTACAAGAGTTTGCCTCTGATATTAGGATTACTAGGAGCCACTAGGCATTTGCATTGGAAAGTGCTCTGTGTGTCTCACAAAGTAAGTGCACTTCTTGCTCCCTCAGCCATCACCAGGCATTAATCATACAATTCAGTTCACTCCATCCCATCGAATGTACATCCTGTGCCATGTGGGAACTCCAAGATGTTTCTCATGTCCTAAACAACCACATGTGCAGGAAGTATCGTCAGATAAAGGAGCTAAAACTCCAGGTTTTGTAGCTTGAGTAGCAGCTGGCTTCGCTGCAGTGCATCCGTGAGACTGAGAACTACATGGTTTGCACATTCCAGGAGGTGGTCAACCCACAGCTTAAGAGTGTGCAGGCAGAGATGGAATAGACTACTGCCAGACAGTAAAGGTGGACTAGGCAGGTACTGTAAGAGTGTCCTGAGTACATCTCCATCTTTAACCAATGTTTAGTTTTGAATACCGGTAGGTGATGGTTCCTCTGGGGAGTATAGCCAGAGCCAAGGCGATGGCATCATGGATGGCTCAGCTGAATAAGAGTGAGGGAAGAAGGTTAGAAAAGCAATAATGATGGGGAATGCATTAGTTAGGGAAACAGACAGGCATTTCTGCAGGGGCAGACGTGACTCCAAAGTACATTGTTTACCTGGTGCCAGAGTCAAGGGTATTTCACTGAGCAGCTGCAGAACACTCTGATGGAGGAGCGTGAATAGCCAGAGGTCATGGTCTATATCGGTGCCAAGGACATAGGTAGAAGGAGGGATGATATCCTGTGGGCAGATTTTAGGGAGCTACAAAGAAATTAAAATGTGAGACCTCAAAGGTAATAATCTCAAGATTACTTCCAGTGCACTAGTGAGTAAAGAAAAAGGAGGATAGTGCAGTTGAATGTGAGGCTGAAGAGATGGTGCAAAAGGCAGGCTTTAGACCCTGTGGCATTAGGACGGGTTCTGAAGTAGTTGGGATTGGAAAACAATGAATGAATTGCCTCAACAGGGCTGAAATCAGTATTCTGATGTGGAGATTTGCTAGGGCTGGTGGGGAGGGTTTAAATATCTTGGCCAGCAACTGGGAGCCTCAATGTAGATTCAGAAGGAAAAGAAACAAAACTGGAAATATAAGGTGAAATATTAGTGAGTATGGAAATAAGAGGAAACTAAGGCTAGAAAATTGACTATAAAGGAGGTGTTCAGTGCTTAATGGTATATTAATTAATGAAAGAATTCTAGTGAATAAGACAGATGGTCTGAGGGCACAAGTAGAAATATGGGAATATGACATCATAATTATTACATTACAACTCAAATTTCCTGGTTACAGGGTTTTCAGATTGGATAGGGACAGCGATTCCAAAGAGGGGTTTTACAGTATTGGTTAAAGAAATAATGACAGCTGCCTTCCAAGATGGTTTTGCCAAGTTCTTACTTTTCTTAAGCGAGTGATTCTCACTTATCACGTTTACACTGTTGCTGAGTTGCTTTCAGAGTCTTTATATTATTTTTGCTGATCACCGCAGAATTACTTTTCATTGTCAATGGCTATGTTTATTGCAATGAAATAGAAGTGAGGTACCTATTTATCACTCATACTAGGCCTGGCATATTGCAATTTCAACACACATACTAAACTATGATTCCCTAAAACTCCTCTATCATATAGCTCAGTGGTAGAGAATTTTAGCAGATCTGGTGCTGGGTGAGAACCTGTGAATTGTAGTTACCATGTTTCGATTATCATCAAATGAAAAGGGAAAACAAGCTGGAATTGCTTTAAAAAGACAGCTATTTTGAGAGTGTATCCTTTGTCAGTTGAGGACGAAGAAAGAAAAGCAGAATGTTTAGTAATGTTGGGAAAAATAAGAATTAAACATTGTGGTAACTATGGTTTTACCTAATGTGTAGTATACATTTAAGAAGAATGTTATAAAGGAAGATCACATGATCTTGTGTAACCAATAGTGGAGTAGCATGGGCTAACTCTGTAGTTAGTTAGTGGTTAGTTGGCAGTTCATAGTCTGCAAGTGAGCAGCAGAAGTATGTAGATGGAGTTTGGTGTAGGAGCATCCATGTGTGGCTGCTGAGTACCTTGTAAATAAACAGAATGTGTTCCACCTAAGAAGTGTCTGCTGAACTGCTTCATCTAAAGTACCAACTCGGTCACCCGGCAACAAGCGTGCAATTGGGACTCACAAGCCTCAAAAAACAAGGAGAAATGAGAGGGGAAAATAATCAAAAGATATCCCGATAATAGAGAGGCACTCTGTTAAACAATTTGCAGATTGTTGAATTAAAACTACTGACTTTGTGGTCCATATTTGTACCAATGGCATAGGTGAAAAGAGGGCTGAGGTCCTGAAAGCAGAATATAGGGAGCTAAGAAATAAATTAAAAAGCAGGACCACAAAGATCTCAGGATTACTCCCAGTGTCACATGCTAGCGAGATCAGGAATAGGAAAATAGACCAGATGAATGCCTGGCTGGAGAGATGATGTAGGAGGGAGGGATTTAGATTTCTGAGGCATTGGGACCGATTCTGGGGAAGGTGGGACCTGAACAAGCTGAACAGGTTGCACCCCAGCAGGACCAGGACCAATATCCTGGCAGGTGTATTTGCTAGTACGGTGGGGGAGGGTCTAAACTAGACTGGCAGGGTGATGGGAACCTAAGCGAGGAGACACAAGAGAGAGAAGTAAAGATAGGGATGAAAGACAGAAAAATAGAAAGCAAAAGTGGAAGGAAAAGGAAACAAGGACTAGCAGGAAATTGAGCCACTTTTAGCCCTCCTCCCCTGGCTTTTGAAGCCCGATCCTTCACACCCCTCACACAACTCGCCACGATCCCAGACCCCAGACTTACCTTGGCTCTTCGGCATGGTGGGATGTCTGTAGTCTCACCAGTGGCCACCACTCCCAGCTTGTGCAGATGGCCATCAGCTGTTCAAGACAGGACTTTCTTCTGAGAAAGGGGCGCAAGTCTTGCCTTAAAGTAACTAAGGCTTCTTCTTGCGTTCAATTGCTGTAGAGCAGCTGTCAGGATTGTGGGCAGGCTCTTCCCTGACTTTTCAGCTGGGGTATAGAGACCCCACTGCCCCATTAAATCTAGCCCATTGTGTCTCTGGTGAAAAAGAGCAAATTAACTTAATCTCACTTTCTTGCTCTTTGTCTGTCACCCCATAGGTTGCAGCACTTCAATTGCATACCCAAGCATTTTTATAAACACAAAGAGGATTTCTTTGTCTACAATCCTTTCATGCAGTGATTTCCAGACACTCACCAATTTCTAGATGAAAATAAAATTCTCCTCAACATCCCTCTAATCCTTCTGCCAATTACTTTAAATCTATGCCCCTGGCTATTGATCTTTCAGCTAAGGGAAATGGGTTCTTCCTTTCCGCAGTATTTAGGCCCCTCGTAATTTTATAGAACTCAATTAAATCATATCTTAGTCTCCTCTGTTCCAAAGAAAACAACAATAGCCTACCCAATCTTCCCTCATAACTTAAATTCTCCATTCCTGGCAACATTCTTGTAAATCTCCTCTGTATCCTTTCTAGCACGAATGCATCCTTCCCGTAATGCAGTGACCAGAACTGTACTCAGTACACTAGCTGTGGACTAAGAAGTGTTTTATATAGTTCTAGCATCACCTCCCTGCTATGCTTCAGGAAACAAAGTAAAGTATCCCATGTGCCTTCTTAACCGCCTTACCTACCTGTTCGGCTACCATCAGCAATCTGTGGACATGCTCCTCTACACTTCTCAGTATCATATCCTTTATTATGTATTCCTTTGCTGTGTTTCCTGTGTACAAATACATAATTTCTCATTTCTTTAGACTGAATTTCATAGAAAAACAGAATCACAGAACGGTTACCGTACAAAATGATGTCATTTAATCCGGTGTGTCCGTACTAGCTTTCTGCAGGAGCAACTCACCTAATGTGACGGCCTCACTTTATCCTGCTAACCCTGATTTATTTTTTCTCTTCAAGTAATTATCCCCTTTGAAAATTCCTGATTGCATCTATATTTACCACACTCTCAGTTAGTGCATTCCAGATCCTTCCATCAGCAGGAACAATTTCTTCTATCTACACTGCCGAGATTCCTCATAATTTTGAACACTTCTATCAAATCTCCTCTCAACCATCTCTTCCCTAAGGAGAACAACCCCAACTTCTCCAATTTGCCAACATAACTGAAGTCTCTCACCACTGAAATGTATCTTGTAAATCTTTTCTGCACCCTCTCTAAACCTTCAGGCTCTTCTTAAAGTGCAGTGGGTGTTCTTTGTGACTGAAAAACCTACCAAAGTGTGCTGCCAACTTCAAAAATGTATGCACATATACCCTCAGGTCTCCCTGTACTGGCACCCCTTTTTGAATTCTACCTGTTAGTTTATATTGCTTCTCCTCATTCTTCCTACCAAAATGTATCACTTAACATTTCTCTGCACTAAATTTCAAGTACCACATGTCCACTCATTCCACCAGCCTATCTATGTCCTCTTGAAGTCTATCCTCACAATTCATAGCTTTGTGTCATCTGCAAATTTTGAAGTAGCGCCCTGTATAACCAGTCAAAGTTGTAAATATATATCAAGAAAGTGATCCTAGTACAGTCCCCGGGGGGGAGGGGGTGAGGGGTGGGTGGAGAGTGGGGTGGGGGCGGGGTTGGAACTCCACTCTATATATTCTTCCAGTCCAAAAAATAACCATTTAGCTTAACTCTGTTTCCTGTTAGTCAGCCAACTGCATGACCATGCCGCTATTGTCCCTTTTATTCCATGGTCCTCAACATTGCTGACAAGCCTATTAACTGGCACTTTATACAAATGCCTTTTGAAAGTCTTCACATTAACTGCATTACTCTCATCAACCCTCTCTGTTACCTCATAGGAACATACAAATATAGGACTTAGGAGCAAGGGCAGGCCATTTGGCCCTTTGAGCCTCCTCTGCCATTCAACAATATCAAGTCTGATTTGGTTGTGGTCTCAGCTCCACTTTCCTGTCTGCCCCCCATAACCCTTAACTCCCTTCCCAGAAGTGAAAACAGTAAAACCTGGAAAATAAGAATACTGGTCTGAACTGATCTTGCACATGTTAAAATAGAACACCAATAAAAACTGGGAAATAAGGGTGCGGGTCCGAACTGTTTTTCCTTCTGGGTTGTCTATCAAAAATCTTTCAAACTTAGCCTTGAATAAATTTAAAGACCCAGCCTCCAAGTACCTTCTGGGGAAGAGAATTCCACAGACCAATGACCCTCTGAGAGAAAAAAAAAATCCTCATCTCTGTCTTAAAAGGTAAACTGTTATTCTTAAATATTGTCCTCTAGTTTTAGTCTCCCCCACATCTTCCAGGTTTCCACATTATCAAGTCTCCTCAAGATCTGATATGTTTCAATAAGATCACCTCTCATTCTTCTAAACTCCAATGGGTTTAGGCCCAACCTGCTCAACTTTTCTTTATAGGATGAGCCCTTCATCCCAAGAATGAGTTAAGTAAACCATTTCTGAACTGCTTCTAAAGCAGTTATATCTTTTACAAATAAGGAAACCAAAACTGTACACAATACTCCAGATTTAGTCTCACCAAGGCCATATACAGCTGCAGTAAAACTTCCTCACTTTTACATTCCATTCCTCTTGCCGTAAATGTCAACATTCCATTTGCCTTCCTAATCATAAAAAAATTCAATCAAGTGTTATGGCACAGCCAATGGTAATTGCTGAGTTTTTCAAATCCCAGTGGGAAACTTGAGACAACTGCCACAACTATTGTTTTTGCAAATTATATGTTTCGAGATGTGGGCTTTGAATTCAGCATTAATAAGACCACCGAGCTTATAGGTTTTTACAAAACTAGATTAAACATTCATTAATAAGAGAAGTGATTTTAAGCACATACATACGTCTATAAATTACTACTATAATAACTTCTAAGCCCCCTAATTAATCTGACCCCTAGTTGCACTTCCATTAAGGCAACAATAAAATGTTTTACCTCACGGCGGGCCCGGGAGCATCCACGTGGCAATCCGATGCCCACAATCGAGCCCCGACCGCAATTTCATGCTGGGTGGCCATTAATGGGCAACCAGCGTGAATCGTACATTGAAACACTCAGTGCTGCCTGGGTGGGGAGGGGGGGATGGGGAGAGTGGAGGAGGGTGATTGTGGAAGTCAGCGCAGGCACAATGGGTTGAAAGCTCCCTGAAGGCAGAGAGCTGCCTCAAGGAGTTGAAGATTTCTAACATTCAAAATAAAGTTTTTAAAAGTAAGGTAAACATGTCCCCTCATGTGACTCTGTCACATGAGCAGGGACATGTTAAAGATGAGATTTAAACATTTTTATTTTGTTTTTAATTAACATCAGAAGCCTCATCCCACTTGTGGATGAGGTCACCTCAAAAATCCAAAGGCCGCTTGGCTTTTTCGACTGCCCGTCAACCATAAGGTTAGATGTGCAGTGAAAAATCCAGTTTAATTAATTTATTAATGGGCATAACAGCCCTCTTAATTGTTGGCGGGCATGCTGCTGACTCCCATGCGTGCCCGCCAACCAAAATATTGCGCGAGTACATGATGACGTCGGGACGATTGCCCAACGACATCACGCGTTAGTTCACGTCCATGCGTGTTCAGTGCGCATCCGCATGCCAAGCTGAAAATCCTTCCCATTGACTTTAAAAGACCCAGGCAAAGAATGATGATACCCTGAACAATCCAATTCAAAGTGAGTTTACTTAACTTCGGTTCTTTGTAGACAGCAGCTTGAGGCTGAGAGGCTGAAGGCGTTTCACACTTGTTAGATCTCAGATTGTCTGCCTTTACGCACAGCCTTCTCTCTTTTATACATATTTTCCCCTTTAAATGCAAATTCCCATTGTTTCACTCTGTCTTTTGACTTTACCTCCCTGATCATAAAAACTTATCATAGTCCCAATTTTACCAGTAATCTTTGGGAAGAATAAACACACTGGGCAGGATTTGGAGGTTGTTGGGTGGGCTTGGTGGGCCGGCCCCGGAGCAGATGGAAAATGGTCCACCATCCGAGATCGGGCCCCGATCACGATTTCATGCTGGTGGGCCAATTAAGGCCTGCCCAGTGTGAAATGCAACTCCACACTGGCCAGGAAGGGTTGACTTTGGGTGGGGGCCTGCTGGCCGACAGGTCCGATGGCGACACGGCGGCCAGTTTAAAAGTAGCCCAGGCAGCCCTTGGAACGCTGCCACGGAAGGACGTGCGTAGAGCAATCCCAATGTTGTCGAGTGCGGATGGACACGGTAGGCTGGAGGTCAGGTCGGGTGGGCACTCAGCCCCCCGATATTCCGACAAGTGCCTCGCCATCCTCCTGGAAGACGTGGCTGCCAGGAGGGACACACTTGTCCCCAGGGACGGGAGGGGGAGGCCACCAAACTCACCAAGAGGGCATGGGAGGAGATGGCAGCAATGGTGAGCAGCCATGACGTGGTGCGGTGCACTTGGGTGCAGTGCTGGAAGCACTTCAATGAACTGCAGTGCTCAGGAAGAGTGAGTATCATGTTGGCTTGAGTCAGTGTGTAGAAGTGTAAAGATCTGGCCTTTACCTGGACCTCAAGGGTGTTAGAGTCTGAGTGCCAACTGTCAATCATGCTGGTGCTGGCCAACGGGATGGGCCCTGGCTGCTTGGACTGAGTGCCTTGTGGTTCGAGGGCCATGACTCGAATGAGCCCCGCAAGATGTTCCTCAGGTGGGGTTGGCCAGGCTGCAGTGGCGCTGCAGGTTGTATCAGGAGAAAACAAGCCATAACCAGATAACAGGCGGAAGCCTGATCAACCTCCTGCTGCTCAGCAGATTCGAGCAAGACGCCCCGGAGCTTGAGAGCCGGGGCGCTCCCCGTGCAACTGGGCGTGGAGAGGCGGGGGTGCCAGATGAAGGTAAGAGTACAGCGCACAGAGATGAGACTTTCGGCTTTTGCAACCATTCTAATGTTGTCTCTTCATTGATGGGAGCCTCAAACCTGGAGTCCCCATTGATCATTGAAAGACGATAGCACCATGATGCAGATCTCCATTTCTCACCAGGGTGTCTGGCATGCACAGTGACAGTGTGATGACTTTAACTAATGACATGTCTTTCTTCTCCTTTTGCAATTCGCCAGCAGCTGTTCGCTTGGTGGGTCCTGAAGGGCCATCCCTCACACTGGAGGACCACCAAGCTTCTGTTGCACCTGCGTCACACCCACTCTCTGACGCAGTCACCAGTGCAGATACCAGCACCTTGGTGGGCATTAGATCGGCGACTAGTATCTCGGTGCACATTGGTGAGGGCACTTGACAATCGCTTGAGGTACAGGCAGAGGCAGAGAGTGCCCAGGGCACCGGCAGTCGGAGGACTGCTGGGGACCAGGGCGATGCTCAGTTGAAGGCTGCTGGAGTTGTCCATTAGATGGCAAATGCCAGATCTCCAATGAGATGTGCAGGGGGATCTGGCAGAGATCCATGAGGGTATGCATGCCATGGTCTCCGTTATGGAGGAGTCCATGCAGAGCATCAGCAATGCGTTGACCCTCATGGCCAAGCACACTGCCTCCTCCATTGAGAGAGTGGCGACTCTCATGGAGAGGCACCTCCAGGAACAGAATCAGGGTTTCCTTGTGTTGTGCTCGGGCCTGCAAGCCCTCACTTAGGCAGTAACGTCAGGTGGTCAGTGTCAGTGTGGAAGATGGATGAGGCACCCAGTATCCCAGCTAGGTGCCCATCCATCACTGGTGAGCAGGGATGTTCAGAGCTACTTAGTGTGGGCGCATGAGCTGCTTTTCGTCTCTGCAGACTCCTCTCACGGCGCTCTGGATGATGGCAGTAGTTCCTTGCCCCCCACCATCTGATGAAGCTGCGATGACTGGGGAGATGCCAGCCGGGGCACCGGCCACGCACCCCCAGGTGGGGCCAGCACAGGCTCCACTGGCCAGAGGACAACCGCCAAGGTCGTCAAGGCCAATAAGACATCAGAGTCAGCAGGCTGTCTCCAATGCCGGTGTCAGTGAGGCAGGAGTACCTAGACATCACACATGCTAGTATAGGTTAAAGGCACAATGAGCGAAAGAGGGACAGGTTAAGGGTGATTTTATGTTAATTTATATTTATTTTATCCATACTGGTCTGGGAATGAAGACCAGAGAAGTTTGTGTAAATGGTTTGGAATTGTCAAAAGGCGATAAATTATGCTTTTGTTGTCATGGCCTAAATATGTTTCACCTTTTTATTTTATTGTTGCGGGTAATACCAGTGTGTAATGCTGGCTGTAAGTGGCTCTGAACTTTATTGCACAGGCGCTGAGTGTTCTTTGTGTGCAAATGAAAGGATCCTTTCAGACATCTGGGATGGAGGAGGCAGCCCTGGCATGCATTTGAAGCTGATCTTTGGTAGCCTAACTGAAGGAGTTTTGAATCAAGGTGTCCCTAGTGTCCTTGCCTCCCTGGAGGTTACTAAGGTCTGCCTCCAAGCCCTCAGCATTCTCCTTACCATGCTCCTCCTCTGACACACTACTGGACTCATCACCTGTGGCCTGTGAAGCTGTTTCAAGATCCTCTTCCTCCAGTGGGTCCCCCCTTGCCAGTGCCAGATTGTGGAAAGCGCAGCATGCAACCACTATCAGTGACACCTGCTCTGGGGGCTATTATAGTGCTCCCCCTGAATGATCCAGGCATCAGAAGCACATCTTGAGAAGTCCTATGGTCCTCTCTACTACTGCCCTTGTGGAGGCATGACTCGTATTGTAACACTGCTCTGTCTCTGTTCTTGGGTGGTGGAGAGATGTCATGGCTTCTTTAACGAATAGCCCTTGTCACCCAGCAGCCATCCATCCAGTTGGGCTGGAGCACTGAAGAGCCTCGGCACCTGGGAGTGTCTCAGGCTGTACGTATCACGGGAGCTGCCAGGGTACCTTGCACAGACTTGCAGAATCTGCATCCTGTGGTCACACACTATCTGGATGTTCGTGCAGTGGAAGCCCTTCCTGTTGACAAAGCCGCCCAGCTGATCTGCAGGCATCTTGATGGCCACATGTGTGCAGTTGATGGCACTCTGGATGCGGGGGAACCCAGCAATCGCTGCATAGCCTCTAGCTCGCTCAGCCTGGCTGGCCTCGTCCATACGGTAAAGAATAAAAGTCAGTACCCGCCTGGACAGGGTTACTGTCACCAGCTTAACACAATTATGGACATCTGTTTGGGAGGCTCCACACAGACCCCCACTACTAACCCCTAGAAGGAGTCGGAGACATAGAAATCGTGGGCCACTGCGACTTTCAGAGCCACTGGCACGGGGTGTCCACCCATACAGTCGGAGCTGATCTCAGGCCCAATCACCTGACAAATGGAGGTCACTGTCTCCCTGGAGAGGCGGAACCTTCTTTGGCATTGCACCTCGGACATATTGAGGTCACTGCATCACCGCTTGTAAACCTTGGCAACAGGATAGTGGCGTCTTCTGTGGCCCCTTCCGCCTTGGACTTCCTGCTGGCACTGCGCCCCTTGTGTCTGCGTCTCTCCTCCCATAGGTCCCTCACATGGAAGCTACATTGGGACATGTGGCCTCCTCTCCCTTCTGCTCCCCTCTTCCTCTTCAGAGGAGGTGCCACCAGTGGAGACCACAATCCCCATTACCAGCGTAAGGGAAGGCTGTCTGATATCTGGAAGGGTCCACATGGTTTGAATCCTCCGAGGGCCTTGCAGACAGCAATGAGTCCTGAAATGAAGCTTGGAAATGCTAAGAATGAAGCCCCGAACAGAAATGAGGCCAACAAGTACCAATAAACAACCAGCAGCAAACGATCTCCAAAACTCCTCACTACTCACACTGGCAATGCTGCTGACGCTTTTTTATCCCACCCTTTGATGAGGTTTGTGAAAATGTCGGCTGGCCGCCTGCCTATTTTGCCCATGCGACAAGCTGGAAGTCGCATTCAATAGGACTATTAAGGACTTTAAGTGGCTGCTTAATTAATGGCGGGCACCGCTCTGGCACCCGCATGCACCCATGCAGCAAAATATCGCATGAGTGCGCGATGTTGTCGGGGCACTCGCCCTCCGCCATCGCGCACTGTTTTACTCCCGATCGGGTTGGGCACGTGCCCACCTGCAGCACGAAAAATTCTGCGCACTGTTTCTGAACTTCACCTGGCTCGGTGACACATTTTGCCCCTCCTTTGAAAACAATCTAGTCTGGTTCATTTAAAAATGTAAATGCCCTTTTATACCTCACATTCTAAACATCCCCCAAGTTCAGCTACTTAACATTTCAAACCTAGCTCATCTTCTAATACATCAAAGCATTCAGACTATATGCCTTTAATCCAATTAAGTCTCTCACACACACAGACACAACTAGACACAGATAGCACTATTTCACAATAAATTCCAATAACATTATTATATCTTCCTAATAAAAGTTAGTTAAGTACTATCTTCCTTTAGCATATCGCTGCTGGCTTTCCTCAATAAATCCATCCTTGTCCAAGTGACTGACTTAATTTTATTCCCAGTTATCATTTCTTAAAGCTTTCCCAGGAACAAGGTTAAAATGATTGGCTTCTAGTTGCCGGGTTAATCCTTGCATCCTTTTTTGAACAATAAGTGGCAGCCAGTTAAATTAATCAGCTGGATTTTATGCTTCGAAACCTTTGGGTTTGAAGACATAGGACACGAAAAATCCAATGGGAGGCCTGCCTGCTGTCTGCTCCCGACATGTTTGAAATTTTTTGAGGGATGGGGAAGATGTCAGGCATCTCAGCTACCCTTAAGCCTATTGAGGCCCTTAAATGGCCAATTGCTGGCCACTTAAGGGGCTCATCCTGCTGTCATGCTGACATTTTACCCTCAGCAGAACAAGGCTCATGCCACGCTGGAAGCCTGGCAGCTTTAGCTGCACTGGCTGCTGTCAGGCATGGTGTGGGGGTGGGGTGGGGGCGTGCTAGTTGGGGAATCATCCATTTCAGACCCCTGGTCTCATCCAAATACCCCCAGTGGTCAATCCTCCATCTTTAAACTTTCAGCCTGCCCTCTTGAACTATGCCCCCCTTCTGCTTCACCCACCTCACCGAGACACCAGGCCCTGAACTTAGGTGGGCTCATCAGCATTTGGGACTGCCTGTAGCCCCAGCAGTGGCCAGTGCTCCTGTTATCACAACTGGGAATTCAGAGCTGCTGGCCATCTGATTTTCCAACAATTCTCTAAGGCAGAACTTCCCCCTGAGAAAGGGTCAGAAGTCTTGCCTTAACGCAATTAATGCTGCACCCAGCATTAAATTGCTGTGGGGCCAGCCATCAAGATCATGAGCAGGTTCCTCTCCCAACTTTTTAATTTGGCGGAGGGGGAGCAAAGACCACTGCACTTTGTAAAATCCAACATAATGACTTTTTGAAGGCATCAGATGAAGATACAGGGATCTATAAATTTGTAAATGATATGGAAAAGACAAGATGAAAATTTAGGATTATAGGCAGGAAGGTTTTCCTAAATAAGGAGTGATCAACTTATGGAGCTGAAGTTTTGCTACGAAGATGAGAAACAAGATCCTGGTTTGTTTTTGGGTCAGAAACCCACCTCTGGTAGGAAACTGATTAAAGTTTAAAGTTTTACGTGGGCAAGGACTTAATTGGTATGGAGTCCAGTTTCCTATCCAATTCAAACCAGTGGGAGGTGGGAACGGAGATGGGTCAGATCATGTGTGGGACTCATTTAGACTCCCTTAGGCAGCCATTACTGAGGCTGCTGTTTTAAGGGAGAAATCTACTGATTTTGCCAAAGCCTTCCACAACACCAGAGAGAAGCAAGATATCAGAGGAGAATTGGGGACCTTGCATCTAGGGCGCGGCTGCCCTTTCCTTCATGGATGCCAAACTGGACCTAATGCTGGCTTCCATGAAGAAGAGTGGGGAAGGTTCTCTTATTGAGGGTGTCAGGAGGATGCTACCTTGTCATGCAGCAGGGGCATCTCTCTGTTCAGTGTCGTTTCCCTCCTCTTCCAGTTCTACCTCTTTCCTTGCCTCCTGCTCCTCCCCTGGTGAGCTGTCTTCTTCCAGGGCCTCACTGTCCTCAAGGTCCATACCTCTCTGGAGGGTGATGTTAATGAGAACACATCTTGTGATTTTCAGTAAACTGGCATGATACATTTCATGATTTGCACATTTGATAAGTCTGGAAGGTATTTAATCTCTCCTGCACCATCTTTGATATCAATGCCTGGTGTTAAGAATGCAAGTGATAAAACATGACAAGCTCTGCACTCAAGCAGGCAAACACCTCTCTACTGTGTTTACAACCAGGCTGGAACCAAGCATTGTAAATATGGTTCTGCCTGGCAAGGACCTGAAATGCAACTACTGCTCTCCAATCAGTTGCTACAGTGCAATTCATCTTAAGGATCTGAGACCAATAAAGTTAGATGCTGCCCATTGCATTCTTCACCTGCAGGTTCCAATGGGAGAACTGATTAGGGAAAAAGGAATGGGATAAATATCAGAGTGATTCTGCAGTCATGAGGTTTATGGCCCTAGGTATGTTTGATAGCAATTTGAAAAGGTTCTATTCAACATTTCTGAACATCTGTAACAGTACCAAAGATGTAAGTCTCAACAGAACCTGTACAAATTAATTCTTCTTACTGGTTGTGGAAACAATAGCCTGCAACATACTTAAATAAATCAGATGTTTCACCAATTAGTATCTCAGCAAATGCTACCATTAATCAAGTTTTAAACTGTTAAAAGGATTCAATAGGGTATATACAGAGAAATTATTTTCTCTAATTGAGAAATCTACAATGTGGGGATATAGTCTTATAATTAGAGCTGGGTTATTTAGAAAGAAAATCAAGAATCATTTTTTTACACAAAGGGTATGGGAAATCTGGAATATTCTCCCCCAAGTGACTGTCTATGTTGGGTCAAGTGAAGCTTTCAATGGATCTTTATTTGGAATGGACATTAAGGCATATGGAGCTAAGATGGATAAATGGATTTAAGTTACAGATCAGCTATGACCTAATTGAATGGTGAAGCAGACTTGAGGGAAAGAATGGTCTACTCCTGTTCTTATGTTCTTAATTGTATCTTACAAATGTAACAGTGTAAAACTGTTTTCAAACATTTACTACTTTGAAGATATCCTTTGTTATTATTGATCAGTTTTACAGGTAGTTTTACATGTGAGCTCTGAATTATAATTTTCAACCAAGAAATAATGAGAAAATAAAATGAAGTAAGCTTGTATTTATTAATGCTGCTTTATTTTATAATAAATCCTAGACTAAAAGAATACAACTGAGGGTCTGTCTGTGCACAGGAAAAGTAAGTATTCAGCCAAAATATGTTAATCATCATCATTTCCCCATAATGATTTCAAGGGCAAATATCTACGTTAAGCACGATACATTTTACACAGTAGAACCCTGTAGTAGACATAATTTAGGAAACTATCAGTGACAGCAAATGACCTAATTGATAAGAAAACACATAAAAATGTTTAAGCGATAAGATAAATGCCTTTTAGTTAACTTATTAGGATCGGTAACTAAATAATTCCACTGTTTTAGTTATGGTGTAGGACAGCACATTAATATGAGATTAGCTTTTCAGTAAATTCAGCTGCAGGAAATTTCTGATACTCTATCTGCAGCAGTCAAGTGCTCTATCATTAGCATTCGCTTCATGCATTATTTTTTTCTCTGCCTCTAAGTGCCACCTCAATTTTCCTCAGCTCACCATGGCAACAAGAGGAGCTGCAGCAGAATAAGGAAGGAGATCTCAGGCTGAAGGAGAGAGCATCTGAATAATCACTTCAGTACTAAACACTGGTTCAATTTCTGTATAATTTGAACAATTTAGGGAAAACCCACTGCATTTCAGCTAAATTTGCCGGGAGAATACCAAGTGAATCCCATTAGAAAGACAAACGAGGCAATACATTTTTCTGAAAGAACAGCAGCAATTCAGTATGGAACACATCTGTGTGACTATCAGTCAGGAGAAATATTAGGCACTAGTTGATGCAAGCAGGGACTTGTGGTATAAAGGAAAATCTAACACATTCTTGTGTTGCAAAGTGGCACGTTGTTTCAAGTCATTCTGAGGGTTGATTGAATTCACTTTTTTTATGAGCTCTGTCAGGAATAATGCAGGTTCAGGAATGGTCAAAAAGCAGTCACTGGATTCACTGATGGTAATTTCAATTCACCACAACTTACTTAGAAACACTGACAAACTAGTATTGATGAGGGAATTGGCTAAGTTATATCAGTTTACATAGGATTACAGGGGTTACATAGGATATATGGCACAGAAACAGACCAACCGGCCTAACCAGTCCATTCCGGCATTTATGCTTGACTCCAACTCATCCCATCTTTTGTCAATCTATCATCGTAACCCTCTATTCTTTTCTCCCTCATGTGCTCTTCTAGCTCATTTTTAAACGTATCCATACCATACAACTCCTGGTTATAGCGAGTTGCTTATTCTCACAGCTCTTTCAGTAAAAACATTTCTTCTGAATTCACTTTAGATTGTTTGATGACTAGTTTATTTTGATAGCTTTTAGTTGTGCTCTTCCCCGCAAGTGGAAACATGATGGCCCCAAAGATGCGCTGGGGAACGCCTCTCAGAACTTCAAAGGTCAGGGTTTGCACGGCAATTGCCCAGAAATGCCCACCTCCTCCGGGCATTTGCCCTTTTCTGGGAACCATCTGAAAATGTGATTTAAATTACAAACTTTGGATGGTTTGGGCTATGTTAGACAAATAGTTACTCAGAGAATGTTAGAAGAATCAAAACCTCTTCTAAATTCTGGGTAGCTATTGTAAAGAAAAAGACCGACCTCCCCCCCACCACCGCGCCCCCCCCCCCCCCCCAACCCCGCCAACCGCTGGACTCCCCCACACCCCTGAGCCCCAGGGGACTGCCTCCACACCACTATCACCACCCCTGCAGTGGTCTCCCCCCAACCCCCAACACCACTCCTCCCAACATGGTATTCCCCAACCCCCCGACTCCCCATGGAATTTCCCCCGACCCGGCCAGACTGACCCCCCCCCACTCCCCCACAGACCCAACACCCCTCCGATCTAAGCTAACACCATCCCGCCACCCACCCCCCTCCGCAGTATTGGACCACACCCTGCAGTACCAACCACCGCTCCCCTACCCCCCCACCACCTGCAGGCCAGACACCACCCCACCACCACCCCCGCCATCCTGGCCCCTCCACACCCAACCCAACCAGACAGCCACCTCCCTGCCCCTGGCAGGCCCTACCCCCCCTTCTTCCAAACTGACCAAACCTCTTTCCTGACCTCCGACACCCTCCCACCTGATGTCCAACACCCCCTCCCCACCCCCACCCCGATGTCCAAGCCCCCCACCACGCCACCCACCCCCAATGTCTAGCCATTAAAAAATGGGCATGTCCTCCTTCAATCCGACTCTGCTGGACTACGACTCTGGGCTTCGGAGACAGCTGCACTATCTGGACCTGCCCACTCTAAGTTTGAAGGTCGGGCAAGACAGGCACAGAAGAAATTTTGTGTAAGTAATTGGGCATGGAGTGGCAATCCGATGCTGATTCCCACTCCACAGAAGTTATAGTGCATGCTCTCTCAAGACTCAATCAAAGCTGTTCATAATTTTAAGGACATCCATTAGTTCACCCCCAGCCTTCTTTTTTCAAGAGAAAAGATAACAAGACTCTTCATCCTTTCCTGATATGTATATCCATGCATTACCTGTATCATCCTTGTAAATCTTCTCTGCACCCTCTACAGTGCCTCCATATCCTTTTTATAATATGGGAATCAGAACTGTATGCAATTCTCTAAGTGTGGTCTAACCAAAGTTCAATACAGTCTTAGCATATCAATATTTATTTCTGTCTCAGGTATACATTGTGGCTGATCTGTGACCTAACTCCATACTTTTCACTTTAACCCTTATACCATTACCCAGGTCCCTTGTTATCTGGTTAACAAAAATTTGTCAATATCTGTTTTAAAAACAACAATTGAGCCAGCATCAACTGCCATTTGCAGAACAGAGTTGTGAACTTCTGCCACCCTTTAATTTGAAAGTGTTTCCTGGTTTAACTTCTAAGGATCTTGCTCTGATTTTTTTTACTGTACCCCATAACTCCCTGCAGGCATACAAATAGACACTTCAAACCAGCTGAGTAAACAGTCAAGTACCTCTAAAATGATTAGTCAGTTGGGTTGCAACAAAGAACCCATAAAACACCCCAAGCAAACAAACTGACCCCAGAACTGCTATCTTAAAGATGTTTGAAGTGAAAACAAAAAAGTAATGGGATTGAACATTTACACATTGTTATCATAATAGGCTAGTTTTTCACTAGTATGAAATGTACTCTAGCTTTTTATCTATTAAATCAATCTTTTAACTTAACGGAATACTTATCCACATTTACATTGATGATCTTTTACTTGACAGCTTGTCAGCTGCAGGAGTAACAATTTGGCAGGCACATTGTTTAATGAGTGATTACACCTTCCAATCATTGCAATGTCACGGCTTACCTTACTGAACATAGATACAATTCATGCTATAGCAAGATGGTATTCATGGTGTTGGGGTTAATAAATTGGCATGGATAGAAGCTTGGCTAGTTAACGGGAACAGAGGTTAGGCATAAATGGGTCATTTTCTGGTTGGCAAGATTCAATGAGTGGTGTGCCATAGGGATCAGTGCTGGGGCCTCAACTTTTAAAAAATTATATAAATGACTTGAATGAAGGGACCGAAGGTTTTGATGCTAAATTTGCTGATAACACAAATATAGATAGGAAAGTAAGTTGTGAAGAGGACATAAGGAGACTACAAAGGGATATAGGTAGGTTAAGTGAGTAGGCAAAGGTCTGGAAAATGGAGTATAATGAAGGAAAATGTGAAATTGTCCATTTTGGCAGGAAGAGTAAAAAAACAGCATATTATCTAAATGGTGAGAGATTGCAAAGCTCTGAGATGCAGAGAGGTCTGGCTGTCTTAGTGCATGGATCACAGAAATTTAGCATGCAGGTACAACAAGTAATTAGGAAAGCAAATAGAATGTTATTGTTTATTGCAAGGGGAATTGAATGCAAAAATAGGGAGTTTATGCTTCAGTTATACAGGGCATTGGTGAGACCACATCTGGAGTACTGTGTACAGTATTAATCTCTATATTTAGGGGAGAATGTAAATGCATTGAAAGTAGTTCAGAGAAAGTTTACCAAACTAATACCTGGAATGGGTGAGTTGTCTTATGAGGATAGGTTGGACAGGCTTGCCTTGTATCCACTGGAGTTTAGAAGAATCACAGAATCACAGGATCACAGAATCACACAGTGCAGAAGAGGCTTTTTGGCCCATTGAGTCTGCACTGACACGTGAGAAACACCTGACCTACTTACCTAATCCCATAGCCTTGAATGCGATGACATGCCAAGTGCTCATCCAGGTACTTTTTAAATGATGTGAGGCAACCAGCCTCCACCATCCTCCCAGGCAGTGCATTCCAGACCGTCACCACCCTCTGGGTAAAAAGGTTTTTCCTCACATCCCCCCTAAACCTCCTGCCCCTCACCTTGAACTTATGCCCCCTTGTGACTGACCCTTCAATTAAGGGGAACAGCTGCTCCCTATCCACCCTGTCCATGACCCTCATAATCTTGTACACCTCGATCAGGTCGCCCCTCAGTCTTCTCTGCTCCAACGAAAACAACCCAAGTCTATCCAACCTCTCTTCATAACTTAAATGTTTAACCCCAGGCAACATCCTGGTGAATCTCCTCTGCACCCCCTCCAGTGCAATCACATCCTTCCTATAATGTGGCGATCAGAACTGCACACAGTACTCCAGCTGTGGCCTCACCAAGGTTCTATACAACTCCAACATGACCTCCCTACTTTTGTAATCTATGCCTCGGTTGATAAAGGCAAGGGTCCCATATGCCTTTTTCACCACCCCACTAACATGCCCCTCTGCCTTCAGAGATCTATGGACACACATGCCAAGAACCCTTTGTTCCTCAGAACTTCCTAGTGCCATGCTGTTCATTGAATACTTCCTTGTCAAATAACTCCTTCCAAAGTGTATCACCTCACACTTTTCAGGGTTAAATTCCATCTGCCACTTAACTGCCTATTTCACCAACCCGTCTATATCTTCCTGTAGCCCAAGACACTCAACCTCACTGTTAACCACCCGGCCAATCTTTGTGTCATCCACAAATGCACTAATCCTAACCCCCACATAGTCATCTATGTTGTTTATATAAATGACAAATAATAGGGGACCCAGCACAGATCCCTGTGGTACGCCACTGGACACTGGCTTCCAGTCACTAAAGCATCCTTCTGTCATCACCCTCTGCCCCCTATAACTAAGCCAATTTTGAATCCACCTTATCAAATTACCCTGTATCCCATGTACCTTTGCCTTCTTTATAAGTCTCCCATGTGGGACCTTGTCAAAGAGTAAGAGTTAATTAAAGCATATAAGATCCTGAGGGGTCTTGACAGGGTGATTGCAGAAAGGATATTTCCTCTTGTGTGAGGATCTAGAACTAGGGGTCACGGTTTAAAAATAAGGGGTTGCTCATATAAGACAGAGATGAGGAGAAGCTTTTTCTCTCAGAGGGTTGTGAGTCTTTAGAACTGTCTTCCCCAAAAGGTGGTGGAAGCAGGGTCTTTGAATATTTTTAAGGCAGAGGTAGGTAGATTCTTGATAAACAAGGGGGCAAAATGTTATCAGGGGTGGGCCTGAATGTGGAGTTGAGGTTACAATCAGATCAGCCATGATCTTAATGAATGGTAAAGCAGGTATGAGGGGCCAAGTGGCCTACTCCTGCTCCTAATTCATATCTTTGCATGCTTGTATGCTGCCAAAGAATGCTTGGCGCATTGCTGCAATGCATCTTGTAGACAGTATACACTGGAGCCACAAGGAGTGAACATTTATGGGAGTGGATGAGGTGCCACTCAAGTGGGCTGCTTTATCCTGGATACAGTTGACTTCTTGATTTTCGTTGAAGCTGCATTCATCAAGGCAACTGGAGAGGTTTCTTCTTGTTCATGGGATGTGGGCATCACTGGCTAGGCCAGCATTTATTGCCAATCCCCGGATTGCCCTTTTTCAGAGGGCATTTAAGAGTGAACCACATTGCTGTGGGTCTGGAGTCACATGTAGGCTAGGCAAATAAGGGTGTCAGGTTTCCTTCCCTAAAGAACATTAGCATTCCATCATATTCCTAACTTGTGCCTTTGTAGGTTTTGGAAAGGCTTTGGGAGTCAGGAATTGAGCCATTCTGTTCTGATGTAGCAGATAATGTGTGCCAGGTGGATCAAATGCATGAGAGAAACTTGATGAGGCAGTCACAACTGCTTTGCAACTTGTATTTTATTTCGAGGTATGTGCCCTGAATTCAGAAGTAATAAGACTACCACAATTTTGGAGGTTTTTATAAAACTAAATTAAACATTGATTAACAAAAAAAAAAGATTTCAAGCACATACATAGGTCTACAAATTACTGGTGTATTAATCCCTAAAACCCCTAATTAACCTGACTCCCAGTTACACCTCCATTATGGCAACAGTAAAAACAAATAGATTTAAACAGACCCAGGCAAAGCACACAATACTCTGGATAGTGATATTTAAAGTGAGTTTTGTCAGCTTTGGTTCCTGTGGACAGCAGCTTGATGCACAGAGGCTGGAGGCTTTTCATACTGGTGTTTGATTGTAGAATGCCTTCTCCTTTTACGATTAGCCTGGTCTCCTTTATACATGTTTTTCCTTTTTAATGCAATTCCATTCTTCTGGTATGTCTTTGAAATTTTACCTTTCTCATAACATAAATCGTTTCATAGTACTAATTTTATCAGTAACCTTTAGGAAAAATAAACACACTGTTTGGCTTAGTTTTTTCTGGCTAGGTGTAACATCCAACCATCTCTTTGAAATTCAAACTACCCTAATTTACCTAAAAATGCAAATTTTCCTTATATCTAACATTCTAAAGCTTCAGCCATGTTTATGTATTTAGCATTTCAAACATAGCTTCTGTTTGATGACTCAAAACTTCCAGACCAGCCGTCTCCAATTCAATTAAATCTCCCCCACACTCACATATACACACAGAGAAACTATCCAAATCCTACTATACTATTATCCACTTTTAAAATAAACCACAGTAATATTATGAGAATTATTGGGCAGAATTCGTACCTCGATGAGCGGGCGGGCAGCCGAACCCCGCTGCCGAAACTGGGCTCGCCGCCATTTTGAGTGGGTGGGCCAATTAAGGCCTACCTAGCGGCCTGCCCAACAGGAAATGCTATGCACTTCCTGTGCGGGGGGTGGAGGGAATCCCCATCTGTCAAAGTGTGCTCTTTTGCATATGCGCGCAAAAGAGTGCATTGCTCCCTGAGGCAAAGTCCTGTCTCAGGGAGTTTAGTGAGAGGTAAGTAAACTCTAAAAATAGATAAATATTAAAATTATTAACATGTCCCCCTCATGTTACAATGTCACACGAGATGGGACATGTTAATAATAAACACACAAAATTTATTAAATTTTTAAAAAATGGACACGAAACTTCATCCTGCCAGTGGATGAAGTTTCATGAATAATCTGCAGCCCGCTGGGGCTCCTGGCCTGCCCGCCAGCCTTAAGTTTGGCTGGGCAGGGTGTTTAATAATGTTAATTAGCCTGTCAATAGCCTTAATTGGCCATTGACAGGTCGGCGGGCAGACAGCTGATTTCGCTGTCCGCCTGCCTTCATGAATATTTAAAGGGACCAGGATGACATCAGGGGTTCCTCCCGATGTCATCCCATGTCATTTTCCCCTCGGCAAGCGGGTCCCACCCCCAAATTGCTGAGGGGAAAATCCTGGCCATTATATTTTCATGACACACTCAACACAGAAAACTCATCCCCTGACCTGCTCTTGTAGCCTCAATATTTATGTGGCTGGTCTAGTTAAATCTCTGTTGAATGGTGACCCCAGGATGTCGATGCTGGAGGATTTGATGATGGTAACGCATTGAACGTCAAGGGTAGGTTGTTAGACTCTGTAGTTGGAGATGATAGTTGCCTGGCACTTTTGTGATGTGAATGTTACTTGCCACTTGTCAGCCTAAATCTGAATGTTCTACAAGTCTTGCTATATGTGAACATGGACTGCTTCAGTACCTGAAGAATCACAAATGGCACTGAGCACTGTGCAATATTCAAAAAAAGATCTTCACTACTGTCAATTTGTTGATAGGAATGTCATCGATGAAGCAGCTGAAAATGATTGGACCAAGGCCACTGCCCTGAGGAACTCCTGCGGTGTTATCTGGGGCTGAGATGATGGGTCTTCAGCAACCACAGCCATCTTCTTTTCTGCTAGGTATGGAAATGCTTGCTCACGCTATCTGAATGTACCTCATTGTTTGTGGGGTCAGCACAAGGTAAGTTAAAATAGCTTTCAGCTTTGCTAAAAAGGGATGCTTTGTATATGATGAGAAGCATAAGGATGTGAAGTTCACTCATCCATGTCTTCAGGACCTGAGACTTGGTTTGGTCACTGTTTATAGGAATGAAGTAATTGAAGGGCATAAATAAATCATGTAACCATGGTAACAGAGAACAATTGGAAGAGATTGAGACGAACATGAATATATGTTCTTGGCTCCATTTTACTGGAAGTCTGCACTGGTCTTTTGCTGTATTGTGCGTTCGTATGCATGGAAGGTAGAGATCAAGAAGTGGAATTAGTTTAAGTATTTTATGCAAACCACTGTTTGCTGTATTCAGACTAGAATTGTAAACCTGGTCTCTACCTGAATTCTTATAGTGAATCACAAACTCAATAATAAAGAATCACATAATTATATGGAATCATATTTTATGATTTGACGGAGTACTTATGTTAAATTGTATAACATGAGCTCATTGAAGACAAAGGTTTGATTCTGCAATTGTTGCAATTGATGTTTGTGTTTAATGTAACAAAACAAAAGAGAACAAGAAAGCAGTCCAACACCGGGTATGATGCCAAACAGTGGAGGGTTTTCCCCTTTATCTCCATTGACTCCAATTTTACTCAGACACCTTGGTACCGCTATCGATCAAATGCTGCCTTGATATCAAGGGCAGTCACCCTCATATCAATTCTGGAATTCAGCTATTGTGTCGATATTTGAACCAAGGCTATAAAGAGATTTGGAGTCCAGTGATCCTGGCAGAACCCAAAATGAGTATCGGTGAGCAGGTTGTTTTGAATTAACTGCTGCTTGATACACTGTCGATAACACCTCCTATCATTTTGCTTGTGATTGAAATAGACTCATGGGATGGTAATTGGCTGGATTGGATTTTCCCTCCTTTATATGGATGGAATATACCTGAGCAATTTGCTCTTTCTTTGGTAGATGCCAGAGTTGTAGCAGTACTGGAACAGCTTGGCTACGGGCGCATCTAGTTCTGGAGCACAAGTCTTCAGCATTACAGCTGGGATGTTGCCAGGGCCCATCAGTTTATCATATTCAATGCGCTCATTTTTTTCTTAATAGCACCTGGAATGAATCAAATTGACTGAACAATGACAACTGCAATGATGGAGGAGGAAGCTGAGATGGATCATTCACTTGACACTTCTGCTGAAGATGGGTGCAAATGGCTCAGCCTTATCTTTTGCACTTATATGTCGGGCTCTGTCATTATTTAGGATGGGGATGTTCATTGAACCTCCTTTTCCAGTTAGTTGTTTAATAGTCCAATGCCATTCATAACTGGATGTGGGAGGGCCACAGGGCTTTGATCTAATGAGTTGGTTGTGGATGGTTTAGCTTAGCCAATAGCATGGTGCTTCTGCAGTTCAGCATGCATGTAGTCCTGTGTTCTGCTTCACCAGGTTGGTGCTTCATTTTTAGAGTATTTTTAGGCCTGGTGCTGCTCCTGGCATCCTCTTCCACAATGTTCATTAAACCAGGTTTGGTGGCCTGATTTGATGGAAATGATAGAGTGAGCAATATGCCGAACCATGAGTTACCACCAGCATGTCGTGGATTGCAATTCTTCTGCTGTTGACGATGTATATCTGACAGGATTTTCCGAGCCCATTGGTGGTGGGTGTGATAAGCAGTGTGCGTGGAAAATATGGCGTGACCTGCTTCACGACAGTGTCCGCGATCGTCCGCTCAGACCGCCAATGGCGTGCTGCGTTTCGCTTCATCGGTCGGTGGGGAGCGAATTGTAATACATCAGCATATAATTAAAAGGCCACCCTGCCAGGCTCTTGGAGCCCCTCTGTATCGTCCTTCCACATCGGCAGGAAAGCATGCCAACGTGTTTTACAACAGCATGCAGGCCACGTGCGCTTGGCGGCCTGCACTTTGGGGGAAATGAGGTGAGTGAACAGCAGCTTTCTCCACAGCTCACCCGTTGCATACAGGCCTCAGGGGCGCCGGGTGGCAGGGTAACTGGTGCCTGGCCCCAGAGGTGACTGCTGGGCGGGGTGGGGGAGGGTGTCTGGGGGTAAAAGCTGGTCAGCCTCGGAGGCGCCTGTTGTCGGTGGCGGGAAGGGTGGTCAAGTGCTGCCCTGGCACTGCATCCCAGGCACAGTCAATCGAGGTGGGGGTCAGGGTAAGCGAGGGAATTGGCCACGCATTAGGGACACCTGTATAAACTGGCCATGCCTCTGCAACTGAGACAGATCAGGTACAGCCACAGTGATAAGATTGGGGTCAGGCTCCTAGCCCGCCCACCCATACAAGCAATGTGGAGGCACCAAAGGGCCACCAAGCACTTCATACCTTACACCCTCGCGCCCCAACTCCCCCAGCACAGACTTCAAGTCCGCCAGCACTTCATTGGACCGTGGAGCAGTTGGACTGCACACGTTGTACAATCTCCTCACCAGCGCTGGCAATGTAGCAATCACTGCTGGTGGCACTCACAGCCCCCTTGCAATCTCAGCATCCTGGTTTGGACCAGTGTCCCCCATGTCGCAGGTTGGCAGGGCAGCCATGCAGCGCACTCGTCACTGGTTATCCGATGAGTGACCAGCACTCTTTGCGAAGCGTTAAGGGACGGTCACACAGGGGCAGGAAAGGTGCTAAGTACAGCCATGATAACTACGTCTCTCTCTCTTTCATGCTGCAGGAGGACCACATCAGGATCATGGACCCTGGTGACCTAGCTGTCTGCCTGGGGGCCTACAGAGACCGTAGAAGATGGAGGAGAGAGCGACTTAGGCGCCAGGCTGCGCAATTGCAGGAGCAGCAACTTCATGAAGAAGGAGCAGCAGGGGCTCCCGCACATGCTGCCCAGGAGCGACAGTGATCCGTGGTTGGTCGGTGGCTAGCGGCACCTAGGGCAGGGGGTGCTCGGCGGGGGCGGGAAGCTGATCACCATCTGTGATCGGCTCCGCACCACAAATTCACGCGGGCTGACCAATTAAGGGCCACCCAGTGTGGATTGCGAGCTGCAACGCTGAGTGCTGCCTGTGCGAGCCGGGCCTGGTGCACAGTTCGCGCATGCGCGAGAAAGAGCGCTTCAAACTCTCTGCTTCAGGGAGATTGAAGTGCTGTTTAAAAAAAAAATAACGAAGAGAATAAAAATTTCATAAAACATGCTGGGCCTGTTTTTAAATCAAAAATACACTCTTTATTTCATGTTTATTTGCTTTAGGAAACCTCATCCCGCCCATGGATGAGGTTGCCTAAAAAATGTAAAGGCTGCTTGAGCCTTTTCGCCTGCCCGCCAACTATAAGGTTGGACGGGCAGCGTAAATTTGAATTTAGTTAGATTATTAATGGCTTTAATAGGCTTCTTAATTATCGGCTGCACGCCCGTCGAACAAAAGATCGCGAGGCTGCATGATGACGACGGGATGCACGCTCAATATCATCCCTCGTCATTTTACGCTCAGGCGTGTCGGGCACTTGCCCACACTCTAGCATAATATCCTGCTCCTATGGTTGACAGACGCTACCTGTCATTCCTGCAGATGACTGAGAACCATTGTTGCCAATGACTGTGCATGTCTAGGGACCTGCTGGCTCACATCTGCCACTTACTGCAGGACTTGGCACCAAGGGGGCATGGAGGGCATCCACTGCCAGTGGCTGTGAAAGTGACCATGGTGCTCAATTTCTATGCCAGTGGCTCCTTTCATGGCTCCACATTTGACCTCTGTGGGATATCACAATCCGTCACCCACAAATGCATCCACGAGGTCACAGATGCCATCTTCTCCATGGCACACAACTTTGTGCATTTCACCCGAGACCGGTACAGCCAGGATGCAAAGGCCTTTGGATTTACCCTGATCTCGGGATTCCCACAGGTGCAGGGTGCGATTGACTGCACTCATGTAGTGCTCAGATCTCTGTCGCTACACACGATGGACTTCATCAACTGCAAGGGCTTCCACTCACTGAATGTGCAGCTGGTATGCAACCACCAGAAACACATACTGCAGGTATGCACATGGTTTCCAGGGAGTGTGAACGACCCCTACATCCTGAGTCTTCGCAGATCCCTGCAGTCTTCCAGTGTCCACAGAGGCTGCAGGGTTGGATCCCTGGGACAAGGGCTACCTGCAGAGACCGTGGCTGATGACACACATGCGGCAGCCTCACACTGTGGCAGAGCGATGCTATAATGAGGCTCAGGCAGCAGCTTGCAACTTGGTAAAGCAGACCATCGGGATGCTGAAGGTGTGGCTTCGGCACCTGGACCGGTCTGGTGGAGCCCTGCAATACAGTCTACAGAGGATGGCACGCATCATCATTGTCTGCTGCGTCCTTTACAACCTGGCGCTGCAACGGGGTGAGAAGCTGGCTGAGGAGGAGATGGAGGAGCTGCATGTCTCCTCCGATGAGGAAGATGCTGACGGAGATGAGGGTGAGAGGGTCCTCGGTGGTGATGACAATGGAGATGAGGCTCTCGCACTGGCTAGATGAGGCAGGCACGCTCAGGAGGCCCTCATAGCTGCCAGATTTGTGGAGGAAGATGACAAAATGCAGTGAGGTGTCCCGGCAGATCACAGTTGTGAATGTTTGACTCCAGTCTGGTTTATTGCACCACCAATACCCTCTGTGATAATGCTCCTGTCATGGAGATGCAGTGGAGGCCCTAATAGTCACTCAATCGCAGGAGGATGATGACAACATGCAGTGAGGACACTCCATAGATCTTCATATAGCCTCTGAGAATGTCTGACTCCTGGCTGGCCGAGGGCAGCTTGTTTGCGTTCCATGATCAGAGCCATCTCAGAGACTCAGTCATTAAACTTTGGACGCATCTGATGCTGTGTCCACCTTCAGCACCTCACCCCTTCAGGACCTGGTGCACAGAATCACTGGTCGCAGGTGCTGGTTTGATTGGGGCCAGCCCTACCTAAAAGGTGCTGAAAGCACACAGAGAGTGTGAGAGAATTCTTTGGCGCCTGCTCACTACATTCTGGCAGCAATGACCAGCACTGCTGAAGTGCAGGCATCAGCCATGTTTCTAGAGAGTGTGAGGCTGGACCATCACTTTTGTCTGAAGGCTGTACACAGCACAGGGCAGAGGCCCTGGACTGAGACACCTGCCTTTTATCTTGTGCAGAAAGGTTTTGCATCTGAGTGACAAGAACACTGCTCATCTAAACAAGGAGCCATAGGCAGGGTGACATTCTTACAAGTTCATTAATAATAGTGAACAGTATGTACAAATGATCAACACCCATGCCCAGGCTGTGCAACTACTTTACCTAACTTTCCTAACCCTGCCTCTACGTCTTGGTGCTCCCTGCACATCCACAGTGGAGGTGGAGGCAGCCTGCTGACTGTGATGCCCTGTCTGTGCTGACTTTGGCGGGCGTCCTCTGGAGGGCTGCGGCCTGCTTTCGGGGTCCTGCTGTGTGGCAGTGGCACCCTCCTCAGCCTGTGAAGGTGGAACTGCGGAGGTCACAGGAAGATGGGTTTCGGACGGGCCGGTCACTCCCAGAGTCACCTGGGTGGATGGTCCCAGAGTGTGCATCTGCTGATCCTCCCTATGGGTGCCTGAGGGCCCCTGGCTGACTCCGTGAGCGGAAGGTGTAGCTGGATTTAGATCGAGCTGCCCAGTGCCACCCTTGGAGGCCAACTATGGCACTAGCAAAGGAGTTAAGCCCGCGTAGCAGTGCAGGAGTGATGCCCTGGAGCAAGATCTCCATGGCGGCCGTCATCCTGCCAGTGTTAACCTTGGTGCATTGCAATGTCGGTGCTATTACCTCAGTCTGAAGATACACAGATCCTCCATCGTGCCTTGCAATCTGAGGACTGCAGCGGACATCCCTTCCTGATGTTCCCTAGCTTGTCCTTGTAACTCCACCAACTGTGACATGACCAAGTCCAGAGGCTCGTCATCTGAATTGGACTCAGCAACGTTCTAGCCTCCAGCAGTCGTCCGAGTGCCAGAGACCTGGGAAGTCCCTGCCTCCACCTGCTGTGGATCAGAAAGTGCGATGTGCTCACTAGATTGTGATCCCGAGGATACTCTAAATCTAGGTCCCACTGAGGTGTGTGTCTCTGCGCTGGTGGAGGGTATAGGTGAGCGCTGTGACGGGACGTCAAAGAGAGTGCCTCCAGATTCCTCTTCAGTGGTTTCTTCAGGGCTTGATTGGAGGCACTGGGACATGGACCCTGCCGGCTGTTTGGCAGATGTGCCTGCGAAAGCAAGCGGAGATTATTCGTGCATGGCAGTGGCCTCTGAAAGGGGACACATCACTCAAAGCACAGTTGTCTGATGTTGCACTGCTGGATCCTCACTTGGTAGTGCAGCGCCGACTTCACTGTCAACACAGGACCGGTCCTGGTCATCGCCAGCCAGCTGGATGGCTCTCTTTTCAAATTCTGTCAGTACTTTGATCTCTGGCATCCCTCCACCTGTCTGTGACCTTTCGCTCCTGTTGTGAGCCAGATTGTCCTGCATGGATAAAGATGGGGAGAGTGTATCAGGATGCCTGCCAGACCAGATGATAAGTATACCTGGCTTGTGTGGGTGGTGAGTGGTCTCATGGACAGGATGAGGACACTGACGGTGTGTGTGAAAGAGTGAATGGTAATATCCCTTACACTGGCAGTGAGTGAGGGCCCTGTGGGTGTGTGATGGGTTTGTGAGTCTGTGAGTTGAGAGTGATGAAAAGAGTGACATCCTGGCGGAACAGAGGAGATCACTCATCCTTTTGCAGCGCTGGGGTGGCTGTCCTCCTTTGCAGGGCATTTGCGCTGACCACCACTGCCACCACCTCCCAAGCCAGGTTGGTGACCTTGCTGCCCATCTTGCGGCCAGAGTGGGGGTAAATCACATCCCTGCGGGCCTCCATGATATCCAGCGATATCGAGGGACCTGTCATTGAAGTGGGGGGGGGTTTTGGTCTTTTTTCTTTGTTGGCCATGTCTCCTGGGCAGCAGTGGTGAGCTGGTGGCGATGAGCACTTTGCTGGTGGCTGCCTTTTAAAGATGGCGGTTGGCGTGATGCACAAGTAGGGAGATGGCGGGCAAATGAGAGCCTGCCCACCATGGAAATGGCGCACTTTGTGGGAATGAATAAATAGTGAGGCAGGCTCAGGACAATACGGTGCGAAACCTGCCCTTTTCATCAGTGGGTAGGACTCCATTTTACCTGTCTGCTACCCCACCTATTGCACTTCTGGGAAAATTCTGCCCATCATCTTGTAGATGACCAGTTTTGAGTGGCTAGAACTGTTTGAATTTATCTCATTTAGCATCAAGGTAGTGCCATACGATGGAGTGTGTGTCCTTGTTGTAAAGATGGGACTTTGTCTCTGTAAGAACTGTGCAATGGTCACTCCTACCAATACTATCATGGGTAGATGTATCTGTGACTGGAAAATCAATGAAGATGAGATGAGTAGGTTTTTTCTCCTTGTTGGTTCTCTCACCAGCTGCTGCAGACCCAGCTTGGCAGCTAAGTCCTTCAGGACTCAACTAATTGTGCTGTTACCAAGCCACTCTTGGTGACAGACATTGAAGTTCCCCACCTCAAGTGCCCACAGTGCTTCTCCCAAGTCATGTCCTACATGTAAATGTACTAATCCATTTGCTGAGGTAGGACAGTAGGTGGTAATCAGCAGGAGGTTTCTTTGTTCACGTTTGACCTGATGCCATGAAACTTCACAGAGTCTGGAATCAATGTCAAGGATTCACAGGATTACTCCCTCCAGGCTGTTTCCTACAATGTGGCCCGCTCTGGATGCCCTGTCCTTCCAATGGGACAAGACATGCCCAGGGAATGGTGATGGAGGAGGTTAGGACCAGTTGAAAGGTATGCTTCTCTGAGTATGACTATGTCAGTGAGATAGCTCTCCAAATATTAGTGAGGAGGATTTTGCAGGGTTGACTATTGAGCTTTTTTATATTAGTGTCTGATGCCTAGGTTACTTGCTAAGCCATTTCAGTGGACAGTTTAGAATGACGCACATTGCAGTGGGTCAGACAAGATAAAGACAGCAAATTTCTTTAACTGGAGAACATTATTGAAGCAGCTGGTCTTTTTTATGGCAATCTGATAGTTTCACCTTCAGCATTACTGTTCCTGCTGCCAGCTTTTTTTCCAGATTTACTTAAGTAGCTGAACTTAAAACTCCCAATTTTTCCAGTGGGATTTGAGCTTTTCTCACTGTACAATTACTCCAGGCTTCTAAATTATTATGTTCCCATTCCTGGGTGCCTTTTAACCCAGCAAAATCTCTCCACAATGTTTCAGAAGGGGAAGAATGGGGTGGGATTAGATACTTAGCAGGACTTGAAAGCTGAAGTAGGAGATTGACTAAAAGTGCAACCAAAAAGCTTGTTTTTTTCAAATAGGGAAGGATAAAGTAAACTGGGGAAATTTGGAAAGAGAGGTCAGTTCTGCCACCGATAAAGGGTATGGGTGGGATTCTCCCATGCCCCCCCCGCAGGAGGTTTAATGACGGACCGGGGTGGGGGGGAGGGAGAGATAGCAGTGGGAGGTCCAAACACTAGGTGGAATTTTCCCTTCATGAAACTAAGTGCGGTGGCGGGAAGTTTCAGCAGCCCCCACCCTGCTGTCCAGAATGGCGGGAACTCATACCCCATTCTGTGTTTGAGGGTCATTAATTATGCAAAATCACACATCAGTCCAAATGACCTGGCAGGTTGGGAGCTGATTCATCCACACGCCGTTAGCTGGTTGGTCGGAAGGTCTGGGCACCATTTTTAAAGGTCAGTCCAACACACAATCTCGCTCTCTCCAACCCACCAGAGATGTCTGGCAGCCAGAAGAGGAAGGCCGAGAGGCTGAAGAAGAAGGCAGCACCCTACTTCAAATGCCAGGGCCTCCAGGCCTTGATCCGTCCCAGGGCTGGCTGCAGGAAGCACAGCAGCCTCACCTCTCTGCCTGGGAGGCCATCACAGAGCATGTGAAAGCAACTGTGCCCGAAATGCCACCCAGTGCAGGAATAGGATAACTGATCTTATCCGCTCTGCCAGGGCAAGTTATTCTGACGCAGCCGATGGTAAAGGTCGAGTTGTTCAAATCCCAGAGGGAAATTTCAAACAACTGTCATAATCCATTTTTTTCAATTTATATATTTTGAGATGCAGGCTTTGAATTCAGTAGTAATAGCACCACCAAGTCTCAAGAGGTTTCTATAAAACTTAATACAAGAAAGATTGTGAACATATGCATATGTCCACAAAATTACTGCTATAACAACTACAAAAATATCCTAATTAACCTGACTCTCAGCTACACCCCTGTTAAGGCAACTGTAAATCTCATAGATTTAAACAGACACCTGGCAAAGCACACCCTGGACAATTGGATTCAAAGTGAGTTTCTTTCAGCTCTGGGTCCTTGCAGACAGCAGCTTGAGGTTTACAAGCTGGAGGCTTCTCACGCTTGTTGGATCTTAGAATGTCTCTACCTTATACACTACCTTACACACAACTCCTTTCTCCTTTATACATATCTTTCCCTTTGAATGTAATTTCTCCATTGTGCCACTAAGTTTTTAACTTCACCTCTTCTAACAATAACATGCTTTCATCCCACCAATTTTATTAGTAAGCTGACAAAAAATAAACACATTGCTCGGCGTCTTCTAGCTAGGTGAAAGATTTTACCCGCAGTCTTGAATGAGTTATCTTAACAAATGCAAATTTACACTTTAAGTTCTACCCTCCTTACATTTACCTATTAACATCTCAAAACTACTATACATTAAAGCATCCAGACTAGCTGACTTTAATCCAATGAGTATAAACACAGACACAAACATAGGCTAGGATTTTTCCCCGTTGGGTGGGCATGGCAGGGGCGGGCAGGGGCGGGCAGGGGAGGTCGGGAAGCTGACCATCACTGCGATCGGGGCCGGACCGCAATTTCATGCTGGTGGGCCAATTAAGGCCTGCCCAGTGTGAAACGTGTGTGGCAGCGCTCAGCGCTGCCTGTGTGTGGGGTGGGGAGGAGGGCGAGAGTACAAGTTCGCATGGGTGTGCATTGGAAAAGCTCCTGAGGCACAGAGCTGCCTCAAGGAGATGAAGAGTTTTGAACATCCAAAATAAAATTTGCAAAATGTTATAAAACATATACCCTCATGTGACTCTGTCACATGAGCAGGGACATGTTATTAATGAAATGTTAAGATTTTAATGTTATTTTTATTTTCTGTTGGAACCCTCATCCTGCCCGTGGATGAGGTTGACTAACAAATGCAAAGGCTGCTAGGTCTTGCCGCCTGCCCGCTAATTGTAAGGCTGGATGGGCAGCAAAAATTTCTTTTAATTATAACTTTAATGGCCTAAATAGGCCTTTTAATTGTCGGCAGGCGTGCTGCTGACTCCCGCTCACCTGAAGTCATTGCGCGCCGTTTTACGCTCATTCGCGTCGGGCGTCCGCCCAATGAGCATTATATTCTGGTCATAGACACAGACCCTACTAGAGCTCTATTTTAAAAAACAATTTCCATAAACATTATAGACATTAATATATCTTCATCACATCCTCCTCTTTATTGAAAAATGAACAGTCATAATTCTAAAAGACGGCTTCATTTTTAATAACACATCCTACACTATCTCCTATACTTATTACAATATTACATTACCAGATGCATGTATTAACATAACAATGTTTCTATACAAATCCTTGGTGTTAGCATAAATCATTCCTGTTCAGTGTCTAGGTTATAAATTTGCCAATTTTTCCTTTAAGCTTCAAACTCTTGATAATGCATCTGTAATCAGATTCTCTCGCCCAGCTACATGTATTATCTTTAGATTAAATAGTTACAATAATAAATCCACCTCAATAGCCTTGCACTTTTGTCTCAAAATTTGTCCAGAAACTTTAAAGCATTGTGGTCTGTAAAAAATTGTTCCTGACAACTTGTTTGCCACATAGATTTCAAAATGCTGCAATGCTAACACCAAACCCAACGTCTCCTTTTCAATCTTTGAATATCTTCCTTGTTGTGCATTCAACTTCCATGAAAAATATTCACTCAATTTTCAATTCCAGTGTCATCTTCTTGTAACAGTACGGTCCCAATGCCTATATCACTTGCACCAACGGCCAATTTAAATTGCTTGGTGTAATTGGGTACTACCATAACTGGTGTCAGAGTAATTACAGTTTTCAAACTATCAAGTGGCTTCTGACACACCAGTATCCATTGAAACTTCTTGTTCTTTTTTAATCGTTCAGTCAGTGGAGCATCCACTCTGCTAAAATTTGGCACAAATTTCTGATAAAATCCGTTCATGTCCAGAAATCTCAAAACTTCTCGTTTTGTTGTAGGCACTGGGAAACCCAAAATAGCTTTGACTTTAACATCTCCTGGAGCCACCTTACCATACCCAATGGTATGGCCTAGATATGTACCTTGCGCTTTTGCAAATTCACTTTTAGCCAAGCTAATCACCAAATTAACTTCTTGTAATTGAGTAAATAATTCTTCCAGATGCTGTAAATGCTCCTACTACGTCTGGCTGAAAACTATTAAGTCATCAATATAAACAGCACAATTGCTTAAACCTGCAATTACTTTGTTTGTCAATCTTTGAAATGTCGGATTTACATTCTTCATACCAAATGGCATGACTTTAAACTGATACAGTCCATTTGGCATCACAAAAGCCAATATCTCCTTTGCTTTCTCCGATAACGGTATTTGCCAATATCCTTTTCGCAAGTCAATCATTGTGATAAATTTTGAATGTCCCACTTCCTCAATACAAACCTCCACCCGTGGATATGAACCTGCTTTTGTCACTGCATTCACCTTTCGTAGTCCACACACAGTCTTTGTGTTCCATCCGGTTTTGGTACCAATAAAATAGACGAATCCCAGTTACTATAACTTGACTCAATGGTATCATTTTGAAGCATGAAATCAATTTCTTTCTGTACTTGTGATATCTTTGCTGGATTTAATCTATAAGAGTGTTACCTTATCGAAGATAAAGCTGCTATAGAGACATCCTGAATAGCTAAATCTGTCCTCCCCAACTTATTTCCACAAATAGCTTTGTGTGACTGCAATAGCTTTTCCAAAGCACTTTGACATTTGTCTGGAAGTTAACTCAATATTACATTTAAATTTTCAAGTACCCCCTCATTATCCAATTTGATTAGAGGAAAGTTACTTTCAGGAACTGCACTTCTACCTCTTTCTCATCATCTATCGCCACTAACATCTCCCTTTGGTCCTCTTCCATGACAAAGTTCTTTTTTAATTAAAGTTACATGACACACCCTCTGTTTCTTTCTTCTATTTGGAGTATTTACTAAATAATTTACTTCACTCAATTTCCTTTCGATCCTGTAAGGCCCACTAAACGTTGCCTTTAATGTGTCACTCAGTACTGGTGATAGAAATAGCACTTTCTTTCCAGCAATAAAATTCTGAGCTGTAGCTTTCTTATCTGCCTTCACTTTCATCACTTGCTGTGATATCTTTATATGTTTCCTAGCCAACTCATATGCTCTGTTTATTCTCTCTCTGAAGTTTGATACATAATCCAGGAGAGTAGTTTCTGGATTTTGACCCATCAATTTCTTATAAATCAATTTCAGTGGTCCCCTTACCTCATGACCATAAACTAGTTCAAAAGGACTAAAACCAGTGAATGCATTAGGGGTGTCCCTAATAGCAAATAACGAGAATGGAACTCCCCTATCCTAATCCTGTGGATAATCCTGATGGAACGCTCTCATCATAGCTTTTTAAGTTTGATGCCATCTTTCCAAAGCTCCTTGTGACTACGGATGATAAGCTGTTGACTTAAACGGTTTTATCCCCAAACTGTTCATTACTTCCTTAAACAGCTGTGACGTAAAATTTGAACCCTGGTCTGATTGTATTTCCTTAGTTAAACCATATTTTGTAAAAGCTTTAGTCAGCTCTTGCATAATCTTCTTGGCTGTAATATTTCTTAAAGGTATCACTTCAGAAAACCTGGTAGACACATCCATTACTGTCAGTAAGTACTGATTTCCACTTTTAACCTTAAACAGGGGCCCTACACAATCAATTCTAACCCAAGTGAAAGGTTCTTCAAATGCTGGTATTGGGATTAAAGGTTCTGGCTTAATCACTGCTTGTAGTTTCCCTATTACCTGACATGTGCAACATGTTCTACAGAATTTGTTTCTGTACTTTTGCCTGTGTCCTTCTAATTCCTAAATGTCCCCCCATTGGAATTTCATGAGCAATCCTCAGAATCTCATTTCTATACCCTAATGGGATAACGACCTGATGTACCTCTCTCCAGTTTTCATTTGCTGAAACAAGATCCAGCCTCTGTTTTCTCATTAAAATAGTACCTTTAAGGTAATAACATTTTGGAATACATTTTGAATCTGTTTCTGAGTACGCTGTCTGACTTAACTGTTTTACTTGTAAATCCTTTTGCTGCAACTCAATTAACTGCCTTGAGTTAAACAATTCAGCTGAATGGTCCTCTCCTGTCTTTATGAACAATGTTATCAAACACAGTGCCTGCTAATTGGATTTCAATACCTTCTTCCTGCCTTTGAACTGCCTGTCCTTCTTGTTTTTCTTGCTTCAGCATGTGTGCTTGTGATCTCATTATCACACAATCTGGAAACAATCCAGGATGCTCCTCTTGTAATGCATCTGTTGAAAACACTTCTACAGGCTGCTTAACTACCATAGGCATCACCCACATTTGTGATCCAGCTGTATCATTACTCAGAATAAATTGAACCCTTGCAATGGGCAATTTTTCCACCACCCAGTAGTCACTTCACCAGTTTTCCACTTAGTTTTTAAATGTACCTTCCACAAGGGAATAGGTTTAGCATCTCCATGAACCCACTTATTACCAATGTTCCTGCAATGCTCCCTCTGATCAACAAATATCACTATCCCACTAACTAGTCAATCATTAATGATTGACTAGTTCCTGTGTCTCTTAAAATTTTAACATCTGTACCTACTCCACCCTGTACACATGGAAAGACTTTCCCTTCACACACAAAATCTTTAAGCGTTTTTGCAACCTGCTCCTCAGAATTCTCTTGGGTAAACTGTGAACACATTCCTACTTCTTTACCTATCACTGATTTTCCCTGTTTTACCTGTACACAAACCATTGGTTTTGCCTGTGCCTGAACCTCAGAACCCATTGTACACTTACTTCCAGAACTTTTATGCACACATATAATTCCAACAGATTTTCTGTGCAATTTCCAGCACATTGACTTTGAGTCCTATTTTATTACAATGAAAACATCTCAACATTCGAATGTCACTTCTACCCTCAGCACCTTCGTTTTTATTCTGAGAAAAAACTTCCTGAGATTTTCCAGCTACTCCTTCTCTTCCCTGACTACCCACCTTCCTTTCACCTTCCCACTTGCTATCCTTTTCTGATTTGAAGGGTGACAAAAAATGATTTAGCTCCATGAACTAACTCATAATCATCAGCTACCTCTACTGCTTGTCTTACAGTTTGAACCTTCTGGTCCTCCACATTAGTTCTCACTACCGAAGGAATTGGGTCTTTAAATTCTTCCAAAGGAATTACTTCTCTAAGAGCTGTATGTGTTGTCTCAATACTTAATGTCCATATCCACCAGTCAAAATGATTTTGTTTTACTCTTTCAAACTCAATATAAGTTTGCCCAGGCTATTTTCACATATTCCTAAATTTCTGCCTGAATGTTTCAGGAAACAACTCATATGCACTCAAAAAAGTTTTTTTCACCATATCATAATTCACCAATACTTCTTCAGACAGTGAAGCATATAACTCATGTGCTCTACCCACCAACCTGGATTGTAACAATAATGTCCAGTTCTCCTGTGGCCATTTAATCTGTTTAGCTATCTTCTCAAATGAAATAAAGAATGCTTCAATATCTTTTTCCTCAAACTTTGGAAGAACTTGTACAAATTTAAACAGCACCCCCCTCCTCCCCACTGGGCTTCAGGTTAGAAGATTTTTCCTCATCAGAACTACCCTCAGAATCTGGGTTTTTTTTTAACTTCCAGCCTTTTAAGCCAATATTATCTGTCTCTTTCCTTAGTTCTCTCTTCCATTTCTAACTTTTCCCTCTGGAGATCAACTTTTTGCATTTCCATTTCCTTTTGAAATAATCTTTCTTTTTCCCTTTCCTTCTCTGCTGCCTCAAGTTCCAGATTTTTCAGTTAGTTTGCTTGTTCAAGTTCAAGCCTTTTCATTTCTAACTGAAGTCTCACTACCTCTAGCTGTGACTCACTAGTGTCAGGTAACACTTCCAACATCAAATGCTGTGCTTCAATTATATCTGCTTTCTGACCGCCCCCCCACCCCCCCCCCCCCCCCACCCCAGCCACTGCTGGTAACCCCAATTGTACTTTATCTGCCAGCTCTGTTAACTTACTCTTGGATACTTTTTGTAACCCAATCAGAGTTATATCTTCTACTCCAAGCAATTACCAAAGCCAGCCTACAATCTCACCTCTACAAAAAAAAACCTCACCAACACCTGAATTCAAAATGCTTCTTGTACTCATAACTTTAAGATTCACCAATTCAATAAAAATCAAAGAATTACAAATATATCCTGGGTGAACCCCTAATTATGAAAAACAACCGGTGGTAAAGGCTGAGTTCAAACCCTAGAGGGAAACTTGAAACAACTGTCATGACCCATTTTTTAGAATTTTTATGTTTCGAGATGCAGGCTTTGAATTCAGTAGTAATAAGGCCATTGTGTCTCAAGAGGCTTTTAAAAAATAAATTTAACATTTATTAATACAAGAAAGATTGTAAACACATGCATATATCTACAAAATTACTGCTATAATAACTACAAAAATACCCTAATTAAGCTGACTCTCAGTTACACCCCCATTAAGGCAACAGTAAATCTCATGGTTTTAAACAGACATCTGGCAAAGCACACCCTAGACAGTTGCATTCAAAATTAGTTTCTTTCAGCTCTCGGTCCTTGCAGACAGCAGCTTGAGGCTTACAAGCTGGAGGCTTGTCACACTTTTTGGATGTTGAAATGCCTCTACCTTACATACAATCTCCTTTCTCCTTTATACATATCTTTCTCTTTGATGTAATTTTTCCATTGTATCACTAGGTTTTTAACTTTACCTCTTCTAACAATAACATGCTTTCATCCCATCAATTTTATTAGTAAGCTGAAATAAAAGCATATTCCTTGGCGTCTTCTAGCTAGGTGTATGATTTCACCCGCAATTTTGAATGGTTTCTTATAACAAGGTTATAATAGGGTGGGGCATCCGGGCACCCGCAGGAAGGATAAGCCTGACATCCTGAGCCTCCTCTCAGGACACTCCAAGGGTGGGCAGCTGCTCACCACATCCTGTGACCACATCCACTCCAGATTCTCAGGCCACCGAGGGCACTTTTGCCTCTGAGCAGGTGACCATTTTCAGGCCAGGGCCCTCCAGGGCCCTAGCAAAACTGGAGTCAATGGGAATCAGGGGTAAAACTCTCCACTGGTTGGAGTCATACCTAGCACAAAGGAAAATGGTTGTGGTTGTTGGAGGTCAGTCATCTCAACTCCAGGACATAACTGCAGGAGTTCCTCAGGGTAGTGTCCTCAACCCAACCATTTTCAGCTGCTCCATCAATGACTTTCCTTCCATCATAAGGTCAGAAGTGGGGATGTTTGCTGATGATTGCACAATGCGACTCCTCAGATGCTGTAGCAGTCTATGTCCAAATGCAGCAAGACCTGGACAATATCCAGGCTTGGGCTGACAAGTGGCAAGTAATATTCAAGTGTCAGGCAATGACCATCTCCTGCAAGAGGGAATCCAACTATCATCCCTTGATGTTCAATGACATCACCATCACTGAATCCCCCAACATCAATAACCTGGGGGTTACCATTGACCAGAAACTGAACTGGACTAGCCATATAAATACTGTGGCTACAAGAGCAGGTCAGAGGCTAGGATTAGTGCGACAAGTAACTCACTTCCTGACACCCCAAATCCTGTCCACCATCTACAAGGCACAAGTGATGTCCTGATGGAATACTCTCCACTTGCTTGGATGAATGCAGCTCCCGCAACACTCAAGAAGCTTGTCACCATCCAAGACAAAGTAGCCTGCTTGATTGGCATCACATCCACAAACATTCACTCCCTCCACCACTGACGCACAGTAGCAGTAGTGTGTACCATCTACAAGATGCACTGCAGGAATTCACTAATTCTCCTTTGACATCACTTTCCAAACTCACAAACACTACCATCTAGAAGAACAAGGGCAGCAGATATATGGGAACACCACCACCTGGCGGTTCCCCTCTAAGTCATTCACCATCCTGACTTGGAAATATATCACCGTTCCTTCACTGTCGTTGGGTCAAAATCCTGGAACTCCCTTCTTAGCAGCACTGTGGGTGTACCTACAACACATGGACTGCAGGGGTTGAAGAAGGCAGCTCACCACCACCTTCTCAAGGGCAACTAGGGATAGGCAATAAATGCTGGCCCAGCTAGCGAAGCCCACATCCCATGAATGAATAAAAAAATAGTCCTCAGGGCACCAGAGGACATCCACCAAGATCATCACAGACATCAGGACATAGCAGCCAGCAGGCTGCCTCCATCTCTGCTGCAGATATTGGGGCTGCACCCAGGCATAGCAGTAGAATTAGGAAAGTTCAGACAAATTGTTGTCACCTTTAGGTCACGGGTGTGCTATACATGTAAATACATTGTACTTCTGTTAACACATTTGATGGTTATGTAAATGTTCCTGTCAACTGAAGGCGCTGTGACTTTGTCATTTGATATCCTTTTATTTCAAGGTTTAGCCTTGCTCCCACTTAGCGATAATGTCCCACTGTCAGACTCACATTCCTGTGATGCCAGCCTCAGCCGAACTAGTCTCCAAACCCTTGTGTGATGTCAGGGAGGTGTGTTTAAATCTTTATTGGAAGTGTGTGATGTAAGTGTTTCTTCCTCAGGGATCACCATTGAGTGAGGACAGCTGATTAGCATTGATATTCTAGCAGCATTTGTGCCTCCTCAGTGGTAGGGAGGAGGAGATCCCAAGGCACATCCACATCTTAGTCGCAGCAGTGTTTGCATCATTAGATGACACTGCAGGCTTCAAGTCTTCTTTCGCCTTGCTCTTGTTCCTAAGTGGACTCTCAGTTCCCAGAGTGAGCTCACTCACAGGCCCCCATGGACCAAAGCAAAGATCATGGCCTGGTGATTCATGAAGCTAGAATGCGCAAGTGTGAATGCAGGACTCATTCATGCTGAAAGCGGGTGGACATCCCTGAGTTATGTCAAGGAGATATAACAATTCTTATAATGTTCTTGGAATTTATTGTAAAATAGTTGTATGTGTCTATGTATCTGTGTGTGTGCATAAGATTTAATTGAATTAGAGGCAGCTAGTCTGGGTGCTTTGATCTAAGAAGAGAGGTTAGGTTTGAAATGTTAATTAGATAAACATGGGGAAGTTTAGAAACACAGGTGACAAGGGAACATTTGCATTTTGAAATAGACCACATTAGATTGTTTTTGAAGGAGGGGTGAAATGTGTCACCTAGCCAGGTAGTTTAGAAACAGTGTGTTTATTTTTCCCAAAGGTTAGGTAAAACTTAGTGCTATGAGAGGGTTTTATCATCATGGAGATAAAGTCCAAAGACATAGTGAAACAATGGGTATTTGCATTCAGAGAGAAAGATATGTAAAAAGAAGGACCAAGGGCTGCGTTGGGTAAGGGAAGGCATTTTTAATATCTTAGAAGTATGTGACAAAGCCTTCAGTATCTATGCCTCAAACTTCTATCTTCAAAGGGCTGAAATTAATAAAACTCACTTGGAAGTTGATTTGTTCAGAGTATCATGTAGCTTTGCCTGGGTCTTTTAAAATCTATGTGTCTTACTGTTGCCTTAACGGAAGTCTAACTGGGAGTTAGATTGACTAGGGGATTTAGAAATTATCAAAGCAGTAATGTGTAGGTCTCTGTATGTATTTAAAGTCATTTCTTCTATTAATAAATATTTAATCTAGTTTTGTAAAAACCTATAAGCCTTAGTGGTCCTATTACTACTGAATTCAGGGCACGCACCTCAAAATTTACATAAATTACAAAACAAATCGTGGCAGTTATTTCAAGTTTCCCTTTGGGATTTGAACAACTTAGCATTTACCATCACCTGTGCCATAACAGTTGAAAGAAAATGTCATTGAGGGCTAAGAGAGATGTGGCCATATTCCCTCACTTAACATTACTCTTCCTGGAACCTGTCAGTAATTAACATATCACGAGCACGTCTCCCATGTCTTCCTTCCTCCATGGCATGATTGTGCTCATACTGATCCTCAGCAGCCTCCTGAGGTTCTTGGGCCTCTGGATCTTCATCCCTCGATGAGCTCTCATCCTCCTCCAGGTCATCCTCTGGCAAGGTTAACTTCTTTGCATTTCCAGATTGTGAAGGGCGCAACACACTGCGATGATGCAGGAAAGCCTGTCGGGAGTGTTTTATAGTGAGCCACCTGAGCAGTCCAAGCAGCTGAAATGCATCTGCAGAAGCCCTGTGGTCTGCTCTATAAGGAAGCATGTGGCGCTGTGGGCAGCGTTGTATCTCTCCTCAGCACGACTCTGAGGGCGATGTACCGGTGTCATCAGCCAGCATTTCAGTGAGTGCCCCTTATCTCCAAGCAGCCGTCCCTGCAGATCTAATCGCCTCTCTAAAATCTGAGGCACTTGGAAGTGACTCAGGATGTAGGAGTCAAAGCAACTCTCAAGGCACCATGCACAAACGTGGAGTTTGTGCTTCCGGTGATCACAGGCCAGTTATACATTGGTGGAATGATAGTCCTTTCAGTTTACAAACATTAGGGACTGCTGCCATGGAGCCTGTATAGCCATATGGGTGCACTTTATTACACTCTGCAATCTTGGGAAGCTTGAGATGGCGGCAAAGCTGGTGAATCTCACAGCCTGGCTATCTTCGTCCAGAGCAAACCTGACATATTGATGGGCCTTCCTGTAAAGGACATCTATGACCTCCTTTATGCACCAATGTGTTGTGGACTGAGAGATGACGCACAGGTTGTCTGTTGATCCTTGGAAAGAACCAGAGGCCAAGAAATTGAGTGCAGCGGCCACCTTCAAAGACACTTTAAAAGTTATCAGTCTCTACAGGTATGGTAACACATAGAGGGAGAAACCATTGGGAGGAGGTGTTAGCTCTGTTAAAATGGTTAGTAGTCAATTTACAATAGGACAATGGAGGTCACATGTAGAAAAGGTAATTTAGAGGTCAAGGACAAGACAGAGTTAAAAAATGCAAAGGGACTTGTTTGTCCCTGTATCAAATCTTCCTGAGTTTAAGGCTGTGATCAATAGTGAAAAAATGCAATTCATCATACTTCTGTTTCTCTTCATGAGTTAGAATAAAAGGCACAACAAAATAAACAGTTTTAAATAATTTTCAGATAACAGGGAATTGTCAAAATAATAAAATTACAAATCTCACAATTCTCTGCTGAAGGTCATGAAACATCTATAATATGACAAGACACTAGTTATTAGCAGCTTCTCTTCATGACGGTATAACCTTTTATGCTCCTTACACTTACAACTAATTGAAACACATTAAATGCCTCCTACAAAATTCAATGACCAGCAACAGTCCTGATTTTGTGAAAAGAAAATTGTCAGTGTGAACTAGTGAAAGGGCTTCAGGGTATATTGGGTTTCCAATGAAACAATTCGAAACAAAGAGTACAAGGGGTATAGCAGAATAAGCCAGGTTTTACATATTTCATTTGGTTAACCTACACAATCAACAGTAATGGTTCAAGTCTTCCGATCAAGGCTAGAACTGCTGAGACTGAAGCTGACCAGATAGAAAATTACTCACCTAACTGAATATGTTGTAAAAGACCGAACTTCAATCCATGATGCAGAAGGGCTCCCTCAGCCTCACCAATTGCCGTGAAGTAAGTTTAAATGTCCAGTGTGAATGTTAGTGAATGGGTGAATGGATGAATGGGTGAATGGGTTGGGTGGTAGGGTGGTTAGGTGAGTGGGGTAAGTGAGTAAGTGGGTAGGGTAGGTGAAGTAAGTGGGTAGGATGGGTGAGGTCAATGGATGGAGTGGCAGGTGGGTCAGGTGGTAGAGTGGCAGGTGGGTAGGTGGAAGCTGGGTGAGGTGGTGGGGTGGAAGGTGGGTAGGGTGACAGGTGGGTGAGGAGGGTACATGGATGGGTGAGTGGGTAGGTGAGTCTGGGGCATAGTCGAGTCGGGTTGGGAGGGGTTGTCAGCTCAGGGGCTAGTCAGGTCAGGTTGGTGGTGGTACTTGGGTGGTAGGGGCTAACTAGGTCAGGTCGGGAGGGAGTTGGGGTTCAGGGGGTGAAGTTGGGGGTTCAGGAGGATAGTCGAGGGGGTCGGAGGGGCAGTTGGGGAGGTTTAAGGTGGGAGTTGGGGAGTCAGTGTGAGTAATTGGGGAGATCAGTTCTATAGTTACCCAGGGGTTAGACTGGGATTTTTCTGTCTAACATTTACTGGATAACTATCCAGGCATTTTTGGAGGGTCCTGGGGAGCAGGGGAATTGTCCATTGTAGCTTCAAACCTCATGGGCAATTCTCACGGAGTCCACGTGTTGGGACTTCTGAGCAGTTCCAACACGTATCTTGGGTTGTATGTCCAGTCTCCGACGATTTGGAGATTGGAAGACCTGGACCAATATTGCAAATGTTCTGTTGTTGCTGTTCAGCTCAGTGATAGTTGTAATATACATAATCATACAGAAAGTGCATCACGTGTGTGCAATCATGGCCTGAATCTTCGGCTTGGCGAGCAGGGGTGGGGCCCACTCACTGAGGCGTAAAATGATGCAGGGTGACGCCGGGCGTGGGTCCCGACCTCACCGCGCATTGTTTAGATTTTCAGTTCAGTGGGCGTACAGCCGAGTCAACTGTGTGCCCGCCGAACTGTCAGAGGCCTGTTAAGGCCATTAATCAACTAATTAAGCCTATTCAGAAAGCTGCCTGTCCAATCTTAAGGTTGGCGGGCAGGCGAAGAGCCCAGGCGGCCTTCGCATTTATCATGGAACCTCATCCATGGGCAGGATGAGGTTTCATGAAGGGTTTATAAATTAAATAAATGTTTTCATTAAATTTCATTGACATGTCCCAGCTCATATGACACTGTCACATAAGGGGACATGTCTTTTTTTTTCTTTTCTTTATTCAAATTTTTGGAACTTAAACTAATCTCCCCGAGGTAGCTCTGTGGCTCAGGGATATTTCTGCCCTTTAGCGCAGGCCCCAACTCAGGGAACCCCCCGCCCCCCTGCCTGCACAGGGAGCGCTCAGTGTTTCCAGGTGCACATCACGCTGTGCGGGCCTTAATTAACCTGCCCATGTAAAATGGCGGCATGGACCTGATTGGGGGCGCTGATCAGGTCTGTGCCTGCCCATGCCCACCCCCGCACAAAACCCCCGACAGGGGGTAGATTCTCCCCCATGTGTTTAAAAAAAAACTGGATAAATCATTGTGATTGAACACACACTCTGTGTTCTGAAACAACAAGAACAGCTTTATATAGCACCTTTAACATAGTAACATATTTCAAGATAGTTCATAGAAGTATTAATAAACAAAATTTGACACTGAGATATTTAAGGGCTGCTGAGTCAATGAGGTAGATTTTAAGGAGTGTCTTAAAGAAAGAAGGAAAGTTTGAGAGGAGGAGGAGTTTTAGGAAGGAATTCCAGAGGGTAGAACCTTTGCAGCTCAAGGCACGCCTACCAGTGGTGGATCCATTAAAATTGGGGATGCACAAGAGGCCAGATTGGAGGAGCACAGATATCTCAGATGGTTATAGGGCTGGAGGAGGTTTCAGAGATAAGGAGAAGCGAGGCCATGGGGGCATTTAAAAACAAGCAAGAGAATTTTAAAACCAAGGGTCTGCTTAACCGATAATCAGTGTAGCTCGGTGAAAATAGTGGTAATGGGAGAAAAGGATTTGGTGCGAGTTAGGAAAGGAACAGCAGAGTTTTGCAGAACTTCAGTTTATGGAGGGTGGGAGATGGGATGCCGGCCAGAAGTGCATTGAAATAGTCAAATCTAGAGTTAACAAAGGCAAAAATGAGAGTTTCTGCAACTGATGAGTTAAGATGGGGGTGGAATCGAGCAATATCACAGAAGTGGAAATAGGTGTGCTTAGACATGGATATGTGGCCAGTAGCTCATCTTAGGGTAAAATATGACACCAAGGTTGCAACTGTTCTAATTCAGTCTCAGCTTCCAAGAAAAGGGATGGGGTCAATGGTTAGGGAATGGAATTTGCATTGAGGACCAAAGACAATGGCTTCAGTCTTCCCAATGTTTAGCTGGAGGATATTTCTGCTTATCAATATTGAATGGTGGGCAGGCAGTGTGACAATTTATAGACAGTGGGAGTGTTGAGAGGGGTAATGGTGAGGTTGAGCTGGGTGTCATCAGCTTACTTGTGCAATCTAAGGTTGTGTTTTCAGATGCCAAGGAGCAGCACGTTGATGAGAAATAAAAGGGGTCAGGGATACATTCCACACTTTTAACGTGTACAGAGTCATAGTGCATTACAAAACTAATACCATAGTATAATTAATATAAGGTAATATTAGTCGCCAAATGCTTCCTATGCTCATAGGACATAACTGTTCACCATTCTAACAAGATTAATAACCTGGTGATTTTAAAGCAGGCACAGAAATGTCATGTGAACACATTTACAGTGGCAGTCATTTATTGGCTATTTTTAATATGCAAGTAACATTGTTTCATTCTGCTTGTTAGATGATTAATTGTCTTTGTCTCTTTGCTAATTTCTATACTGTTTGGATTGTTCTGTGTTTTCTCATGCTTCGCAACAGGTAAACTGTCACTTTTGATGATAAAACTGTTGCCTCTGTAAGACAAATGAGAAATGCACAGAAAGACAGTTGCAGTAGGAGTAAAAAGAGAAAAGTATGTTCCAGTGGAGCACTCTCACCCTGGATTCTGGTTATGTGTTGCAGCATCACAACATGATCTAGCACATAATCTAGAGCAACATTGTCAGAACACAAGAATTAGGAGTGGGAGTAGGCCATTCGGTCCCTTGAGCCTGCTCTGCCATTCAATAAGATCATTGCTGATCTGATGTAGCCTTAACTTCACTTTCCTGCTTGTCCCCCAAACCCTTGACTCCCTTGTTGATCAACTCAACCTTGTATATATTCAATGTCCCAGCCTCCACTGCTCTCCGAGGAAAACAATTCCACAGACTAATGACCCTCTGAGATAAAAAAAACCCCACGTCATCTCAGTCTTAAAAGGGAGGAGTGTTAGCTTTTTGACAAGACCATTAACCAAAGCCTAAGGGTGGGATTTTTGCCATGGAGGCAGGAAGCACGAGTCGAGGAATCTCCAGACTCAGCAGACTTGTCTCCATGGAAACAAACTCCACATGCATTATTTTTGTTTTGGGTTGGGCGAGGGTACGATTGAGTCAGGTCTGCCACCTCTGGTGGAAGTTCGGAGGGGGCCGGGCAGGCAAATGAGTGCTGAGGTAGGCTGGTTAGAAGGTTTGCTGTGGTTCTTTGAGACTTTGGCCCAATTTTATAAAAGGCTGTTATGCTCTTGAGCTCTCACACCCCAACCAACCCTCATGCCCACTCACAGCCTCCAAGCCACTTCCATGTCACCTCATTCCCCCATGCCACCTCATAGCCCCATGCCACCTCAAACCCTATGCCATATCCATGTCACCTCATACCTCAGTATCCACTATGCGCAAACCACAGGAGCCATGTGGAGATGAAAATGTAAACTTCTAATGATTTAAGAGAGCTCTCACTCTTACACATCTGATAGAGGGGAAAAGCCATTAATGAAAGCCATTAAATGATTTTAAACCCCCTGAAGTGGTCATTCTATTATCATAACAAGCAAACTTCTAAATAGTGACCAGATCAAAGACAGCTATTTCTTTCACAGCCTCTTAAAACTGCCAATCAAAATGTGTACGCAATGCCCTACTGAGATAAGTGGTTTTTGAGCTTTTGAAACTCAGACGAGCATTCATAATATGCTTTGGGAAATGTCAACATTTTAAAATTTGATTTAGCAAATGTAAATCCTCAAAGCCAAGTGATAGGGTCCTCATTTGGTGAGTGTTGGGTAATTAGTCCGCTTATTAGTGTATAGAGGGGACACTCCTCAATAAAGTGCAGCATTGTTTGTGTCTACAAGTGCGTAAGGGATTTGTACTGAGGCCCCAAAAGTGAAGGTTGGCTACACAAGGGTTTTGGCCTGTCCTGAACCTGTTTAGCTAGGACCATTGCTCCACTGCAGTTCAAAGCCTGCCATTAAACAGATGGGTTTCATCACAAGGCATTTGTCAGTTGCTTCCCATGTTTCCCTCTTCCTTGATCCAAAGGATGTTTGCTGATAGTTCTTGCTCAGGAAGATTGCTTCATATGGGACACCTAGATGGAATGCAGGCAGGAGGCGGGTTGAACAGGTCATCATGGAGTGGTAAGTGAAGTGCAGCATGGATGGCTTCAACCAGCTTGTGGGTTTTCATTGGTCCATGGTGGACGTGTCAGGGAGTGATGTTTGCGTGGACAAGAAGCCAGGGGAGGGGTGTTGAGTGGAGGTTTCCAGTTATGATGAACATTGTTGAGCATCCACAAGATGCATGTGTGTGATGACCTTTGCCAGACAGGTACACAGCACTCTGCTGTGGAGTATGAGAGGACAAATGCTGATGTCTGCAGTATTGTGACACCAATGTCCCATGGGAAGCAAATAATCTCAGCAACAGACTGAATTCTAAGAGCAACATACGATACTCCGAAAGAGAACTCTTACAGAATTTGAGCCCCCCAGAACAAGCAGTCTCAGCATTGAGGAGCCCTCTGGCCTTATGGCCTGTCGGCTGCAAAGCAAAACCCCATTGGATGTCTTGTCACCCAGCACTCCATCGACATTATGCGCCTGCAAGACACCCATATTGGAACTGCAGAAGCAGCAAAGACCTACTGTGCTACTCCCCTCAAGCCAAACATAGCTGTGCCACCTATGTCCGGTCCAACATTGAACACAGCCACTCTGTCATCAAATATCTTTTTTGATGCTATTCATGTTGCTGGTTTGCAAATTGCCAGTGAGTACAAGTCTTCAAGTGCCAACTGGGAACAGCAAGTTCTGCCAATTCTGCCTCATCCAGCCAGCTACATGAGTGACTTCAATAAACACCACACTGACTGGGGTTACTCAGGACCAGACAGCAATGGTGAATAGACATTAGAGGGGGCCTCCAAAAATGACCTCACCCTGATATACAACCCAATTGGGGTGGGAGCGGTGGGGGGATGGAATCCTGTATGGAGTCTGGGGGTCAGTAGTATAGTTATCCAGGAGCTAGTGCTGGTTTTAATCCTTCAACTTTCCTTGGGTAACTATTCTGTTAAGTGAGTTGGAACCATTCAAAGTCTCCAGGGCTAACTTCGAAGGGTTCCAGACACAAGGGAATCGCTCAGCGGAAGCTGAAACTTCCCTGGCAATTCCCATATAGTAAGTGTATGGGGACTTCAGGAGGATCCCCAGCACACCTTCCGGGGCGCTTCTGGGGCATGACCACCCAGAGAAAGGAAGATTCGGTTTGTTATTTCTAAGCTATGCCGGATGGCCTGTCAATCAATGCACCCCAGCAGTGGGTCTTTAGTTTTTTTTACTCTAACAACTTTTTTTATTTGTTCATGTGATGCGGGCATCGCTGGCTAGGCCAGCAATAATTGCCCATCCCTAATTGCCTTGTTTAGAGGGCATTTTTTTAAGAGTCAACCACATTGCTGTGGGTCTGGAGTTACATGTAGGCCAGGCCAGATGAGGGCAGCAGATTTCCTTCCCTGCAGAAGGAAGAAGCACTGAGCAGCTGCAGCCTGATTTTTCATGTTTAAAGGGCTGGGGATTTTAAATAAGTTCAGATCTTGTCGCTTGACCTGTGTTTTTACAAGTGGCAGGGGTCAGTTTGGGTTGGCTGGCTGCCTGTGCATGTCTAATTGAGGCCCTTAAATGGGCAGTTAAGGGCCTCTTCTGTTGCCGCTCCGACTTACTGGGCTGTGGAAGAGTCCTGCGTCTAAAGTGTAGCTCAGCAGGTTTGACCCTGCAGGCTGATGGTCAATGAAAAGGGGGGTGGTGGGGGGTTTGCCTCCATCACAGACCCCCTGTGCCAATTGGAGGCCCCTCCGCCACAGTTTTGCCTCCCTGCATCTACCCTTCCCCCACCCTGTCCAACATGCCCCACTCCCAACCCGCAGCAACCTCACCAGGGTCTGCCAATTGGGCCCCGGCAAGATCCTGGGCGTAGCTGGGTTTGAGGCATTCTGGTTCATTTTCCTCCTGGACTTTCTGCAAGACTGACAGTGGCCAACTCTAATTGGCCAGCAGCTCTATGAGGTGGGATTTCATCAGAGGCTGATGAAAGTCCTGCCTCACGCTAATTAAAGGGCTGTCACCAAAAAAATTAAAGTGGGGTGAGCCAGCCAAGCAGAGGTGGGCACACCCCCGACATCTATACTTGGCTGCTGGGAACCCACCCTGAGCATATAAGCCTACATTTTCTCCAGGGATCTGGCAGCAGGCTGAGTAGACTAAGTAATTCTTTGACCTCACAAGGTTTCCCAAAATCCAGACTTTCATTAATAGTACTGCATTGAGTTTCACTTAATTGATGTACATGTGAACCCAGCAGCATGGGATCGGAAAGAAATTTGGGAACACGACAGAAAAAGGCAATTAAAATGACTGCTCATGTGGAAGATAAGCACAAACACAGGATGGTCAAAAGGCCTGTTTTCAAGTTGTAATTTCAACTTAATTATGGAATCAATGTCCATTTGCTAGGCAGTAAGCTTTGAAATATACATGTGGAAGGTTTTTTTTGAAGTTGGTGTTTTATCAAACTTAAAAAAAATTCGAAGACCACAATAGACTTGTTCAGCCTGACTTGCTGTCAGTGTACAAACATGGTTGAAGCAGCCCCCATTTTAGAACACCAGCCAATCTGATAGCTTTTGAAAGGACCCAGGATCTGCCTGCGGCATTTCCCATTGTCACTTCCAACCCAATTTCCACATTTGCACATGGTCGCCACTCTAAGCCATGGCTTCTGTATTCAAATGCCATCTGGCTTGATAGGACTGCAGCTCATTACAAAGTAAATGAGACACTGGTAAATTTTCTTTGCAGCACAGACCTATATTCAAAGCACATATGTGGCAAAGTTATCAACTGTATAAATCGTCACTACTTTCCTCCACAAGATATTCAAAGGAAGTGATTTGTAAAGTCATGCACTTCAACAAATAACATTGTGTAATGTAATTATTCATCATGCCATAATGCTGCAGTTCCCATACATTCATACATTTCTGCCAAGATTTTAATGAAATTGCATTCAACAGGACTATGCCAAGTTGCTCAATGCACATTTTGCTACTCAAATAAAGAGAGGAGCTGTTGAATAGAAAAGAACCAATTTTTTTGAATCAAGCATCCACGTACTCGAATGAAAGAAAGATGGGCATTTGCTTTATGCAATTAATACTTAAAGTTTACAATCACTTTCTTCATTTTGTTAGCATAGCCATTTTTGGCACATTACATTTCCCCCACATAAAGCGGTGGTGACGTGGTGGTCATGTCACTAGATTAGCAATCCAGAGGCCCAGACCAATGCTCTGGGGACACAGCTTCAAATCCTACCAAGGCAGCTGGTGGAATTTTTAAGACATCTGGAATTAAAAGCTAGACTCAGTAACAGTGACCATGAAACCATTTGGTTCATGAACACCCTTTATGGAAGGGAATCTGCTGTCTGGCCTACATATGACTTGAAACCCACAGCAATGTGGTTGACTCTTAATGGCCCCCTAGCAAGCCACTCAGTTGTATCAAACTGCTACAAGGTCAATAAAAATGAATGAAACCAGATGGGCCACCCAGCAATGACCACGGCACTGGAAATGAAAATGGCAAACTTAGCTCTGTCAATCCTGCAAAGTCCTCCTTGGAAGTATTTTTTGTATTTGTTCTTGGGATATGGGCATCACTAGCTGGGCCAGCATTTATTGCCCAACCCTAATTGCCATTGAGAACTGAGTGGCTTGCTAGGCCATTTCAGAGGGCATTTAAGAGTCCACCACATTGCTGTGAGTTTGGAGTCATGTGTAGGACTGACTGGCTAAGGATGGCAGATTTCCTTCCCTAAAGGACATTTGTAAACCAGATGGGTTTTTACGATAATCATTTCATGCTCATCATTAGACTTTTAGAACCATAGAACCATAGAACACTACAGCACAGAAAACAGGCCATTTGGCCCTTCTAGTCTGTGCTGAAATATTATTCCGCTAGTCCCATTGACCTGCACCTAGTCCATAACCCTCCAAACCTCTCCCATCCATGTATCTATCTAATTTATTCTTAAAACTTAAGAGTGAGCCCGCATTTACCACGTCAGATGGTAGCTCGTTCCACACTCTCACCACTCTCTGAGTGAAGAAGTTCCCCCTAATGTTCCCCCTAAACCTTTCCCCTTTCACCCTAAAGCCATGTTCTCTCGTGTTTATTTCTCCTAATCCAAGTGGAAAGAGCCTACTCGCATTTACTCTGTCTATACCCCTCACAATTTTGTAAACTTCTATCAAATCTCCCCTCATTCTTCTACCCTCCAAGGAATAAAGTCCTAACCTGTTTAATCTTTCCCTGTAACTCAACTCCTTAAGACCCAGCAACATCCTAATAAATCTTCTCTACACTCTCTCAATCTTACTGATATCCTTCCTGTAGTTAGGCGACCAGAACTGCACACAATACTCCAAAGTTGGCCTTACCAATGTCTTATACAACCTCACCATAACACCCCAACTCCTATCCTCAATACTTTGATTTATGAAGGCCAGTATGCCAAAAGCTTTCGTTACAACCTTGTCTACCTGTGACGCCACTTTCAGGGAATTATGTATCTGAACTCCCAGATCCCTTTGTTCCTCCGCACTCCTCAGTGCCCTACCATTTACCGTGTATGTTTACCTTGGTTTGACCTTCCAAAATGTAACACCTCACACTTTTCCGCATTAAATTCCATCTGCCATTTTCTGGCCCATTTTTTCCAGTTCGTCCAGATCTCTCTGCAACATTTAAAAGCCTTCCTCGCTGTCCACAACGCCTCCAATCTTAGTGTCATCAGCAAACTTGCTGATCCAATTCACCACATTATCATCCAAATCATTGATATAGACAACAAACAACAATGGTCCCAGTACAGATCCCTGAGGCACACCACTAGTCACAGTCCTCCAGTCTGAGAAGCAATCATCCACTACCACTCTATGTCTTCTCCCACACAGCCAATTTCGAATCCAGTTTACAACCACTCCATGGATACCAAGTGTCTGAACCTTCTGAACTAACCTCCCATGTGGGATATGGTCCCATGTAATTGCAGATTTTTTATTTAATTCAAATTTCACCATCTGCTGTGGAGGGATTCTAACCCAGGTCCCCAGAGCATTACCCTGGGTATCTAGAATACTAGTCCAGTGACAACACCACTACGCCACCGCCTCCCCTCATCTGGGGACTTGTGCCAGAATTGGGAATGCTGTCCCACAGACTAGTCGAGCAACAGCCTGACTTAGTCATACTCACAAAATCAGACCTTACAGATAATGTCCCAGACACCATCACCATCCCTGAGTATGCCCTGTCCCACTGGCAGGATAGACCCACCAGAGGTGGCAGCAGCGCAGTGCTATACAGTCGAGAGGGAGTTGCCTGGGGAGTCCTTAACAGTGACTCTGGACCCCATAAAATCTCATGGAATCAAGTCAAACATGGGCAAGAAAATCTCCTGCTGATTTCACCTACCGCACCCTCCTCAGCTGATGAATCAGCACTGCTTCATGTTGAATACCAATTGGAAGAAGCACTGAGGCAAGGGCACAGAATGTACTCTGGGTGTGGGACTTCAATGTCCATCACCAAGATTGGCTCTGTTGCACCTCTACTGACCAAGCTGGCCAAGTCCTTAAAACTTGGATGCTAGACCGGTAGCGAGGGAACCAACACGTTGGAAAATCCTACTTGATCTCATCCTCATCAATCTACCAACTGCAGATGCATCTGTTCATGACAGTGTTGGTAAGAGTGGCCGCCACGCAGTCCTTATGGAGATATAGTTCTGTCTTCACATCGTGTTGTGTGGCATGACCACCCTGCTAAACGGATTAGATTTTGACCAGATCTAGCAACTCAAAACTGGGCATCCATGCGGTGCTGTGGGCCATCAGCAGTGGCAGAATTGTACTAAACTACAATCTGTAATCGCATGGCCTGGCATATCCCTCACTGTATCATTACTATCAAGCTGAGGGATCAATCCTGGTTCAATGAAGAGTGCAGGAGGGCATGCCAGGAGCAGCACCAGATACACCTAAAAATGAAGTGTCAACCTGGTGAAGCTACAACACAGGATTACTTGTGTGCCTTTGCCGTCTTCAGTGCTTCTTCCAATTGGTGTTCAAAATGAATCGGTACTGATTCATCAGCTGACAGGGAGTGCTAGATGGTAGTCAGCAGGAGGAATCCTTGCCATTGTTTGACTGGGTATCATGAGACTTCATGGGGTCCAGAGTCACTGTTGAGGGCTCTGAGGGCAACTCCCTCCCAACTGTACTTCACTGTGCTGCCACCTCTGCTGGGTTTGTCCTGCCAGTGGGACAGGACATATCCAGGGATGATGGTGGTGTCTGGGACATTGCCTGTAAGATATGATTCCATGAGGATGACTATGTCAGGCTGTTGCTTGACTAGTTTGTGGGACAACTCTCCCAATTTTGTCACTAGCCTCATATGTTAGCAAGGAGGACTTTGCAGGGTCAACAGGGACCATTGTCATTTCCAGTGTTGAGCTAAGAGGTCCCCCAACCAATGAATCAGATCAAAGATTTGCAGTCCAGCCACAGTAGCGAATGCTAGCAGACAATTAAACAATGAACAGGAGGAGGAGGCTCCACAAATATCCCCATTCGCAATGATGGAGAGTGTAATATCTCAGTTCAAAAGACAAGGCTGAAGCATTTGCAACCATCTTCAACCAGAAGTGCCGAGTGGGTGATCCATTTGCCCAGAATCACAGATGCCAGTCTTCATTCAATTCAATTCACTCTCCATGATATCAAGAAATGGCTGAATGCACTGGATACTGAAAAGGCTATGGGCCCTTAAACCATTCAGGCAATAATCCTATCTTCCAGAACTAGCTGCACCCCTAGCCAAGCTGTTCTGGCACGGCTACAACTCTGGCATCCATCCAGCAATTTCAAAACTTTCCCAGGTACGCCCTGACCTCAAAATGTGGGACAAATTCAACCTGGCCAATTACTGCCCCCATCGGTCTACTCTAGATAATATGCAGAGCAATGAAAGTGGTCAACACCAGTGCTATCTACTGGCACTTACTCAGCAATAACCAGGTCACTGATGCTCAGTTTTGGTTCCGCCAGAATCACTCAGCTCTTGACCGAATTAGAGCCTTGGTTCAAACATGGACAAAAGAACTGAACTCAAGAGGTGAGGTGAGAGTGACTGCTGCTGACATCAAGGTAGCATTTGACTGAGTGTGGCATCAAGGAGCCCTAGCAAAGCTAAAGTCAATGGAAATCAGAGAAAAAACTCTTCACTGGTTGGAATCATACCTAGCACAAAGGAAGATGGTTGTGGTTGTTGGAGGTCAATCATCTCAGCTCCAGGACCTCACTGCAGGAGTTCCTCAGGGTAGTGTTGTAGGCCCAACCACCTTCAGCTGCCTCATCGATGACCTTCCTTCCATCATAAGTTCAGAAGTGGGGATGTTCATTGACAATTGCGCAATGTTCAGCACCATTCACATCTTCTCAGATATTGAAGCAGTCTGTGTCCATATGCAGCATGACCTGGACAACATTCAGGCTTGGGCTGATAAGTTGCAAGTAACATTTAGGCCACACAAGTGCCAGGCAATGGCCATCTCCAACAAGAGAGAATCTAACCATCTCCCCTTAACATTCAATGTCATTGCTATCACCGAATCCCCCACTATCAGCATCCTGGGGGTTACCATTGACCAGAAACTGAATGGGCCATCCATATAAATGGGTGCATTGGCTGGTATCTGTGCAGAATCATGCCGATTGACCTGTTGTCACTATAGGCAAGATTATCAAATTCATGGATCCAAGAGGAAGAAATCCAGATGCAGGTTAGTTGATAAGTGCTAATCATGTAAAAAAAATACAGTAATTATTCTAAAGAAAAAATAGCATTAACTGTTGAGGCACTGTGAAGCAGAAACTGCAATACAACATAAGAACTGAAGTAGGCTATTCAGCCTTTTTCACCATCCAATTACATTATGGATGATCAGTGCCTCAACTCTATTTCTGTGCCTTTGCTCCAAAGCGCTTAAGACCTTTAACTCACCAAAATCTGTTGACCTCAGTATTCAAAATTTCACTGCCCTCAGAATTTACAGCCTTTTGGACAAGAGAGTTCCAGATTTCCACTACGCTTTGAGCAGAAATTTCCGCTCGTCGGCCAGGTGTGCACCCGGCCCAACCCGAATATGCATAAAATAACGCGCGATGACATCGGGCGAGCATCCCATCATCATCACGAACTCGCGCGATACTTCGGTTGGCAGGCAGGCAGGCATGGGAGTCAGAGCAGTGCCCGCCTTTATTTAAGAAGCCAGTTAAGGCCCTTAACAACCCAATTGATGTCGATTTAACGTTACCCGTGTGATTTTTTCGCTCATCGCACAGGCAAAACAGGCAGGTGAGCAGCCCACAATTCGCAAAACCTCATCCAAAGGCAGGGTATAAAGCATCAGCAGCATTGCCAGTGTGAGTAGTGAGGAGTTCTGGAGATAGTTTGCTGCTGGTGGCTTATTGGTACTTGGCAGCTTAATCTCTGTTCATAGCTTCATGCTTAGCATTTCCACGCTTCATTTCAGGGCTCATTGGTGTCTCCAAGGCCCCATGAGGATTCAGACCGTGTGGACCCTTCCAGGTATCAAACAGCCTTCTGTTCTCCTGGTAATGGGGATTGTGGTCTCTGCTGGAGGCACCTCCTTTGAGGAGGAAGAGAAGGGCAGAAGGGAGAGGAGGCCAGGTGTCCCAATGCAGCTTCCAGGGGAGGGACTTGTGGGAGGAGAGGCGCAGGCATAATGGGTGCAGGGCCAGCAGGTAGTCCAAGGCGGAAGGAACTGCAGAAGACGCCACTATCCTGCTGTTAGCATTACAGGCGGTGATGCAGCTACCTCAAATGTCCGAGGCGCAGTGCCGAAGGAGGTTCCACCTCTCCAGAGAGACAGTGACCTCCATTTGTCAGGTGATTGGACCTGAGGTCATCTCCAACTGCTCGGGTGGACACACCATGCCAGTGGCTCTGAAGGTCACACTGGGCCTCAACTTCTATGCCAGTGACTCTTTCCAGGGCTCAGCGGGGGATCTATGTGGAATCTCCTAATCAGCTGTCCATAGCTGTGTCAAGCTGGTGACAGAAGCTTTGTTCAGTCGCGTATTGACTTTCCTTCAATTCTGTCAGACCGAGGCCAGCCAGGTTGAGTGAGCCAGAAGCTTTGCAATGATTGCTGGCTTCCCCCACATCCAGGGTGCCATCGACTGCACACATGTGGCCATCAAGGCGCCAGCGGGTCATCTGGGTGCCTTTATTAACAGGAAGGGCTTCCACTCCATGAACGTGCAGATAGTGTGTGAACACAGGATGCAGATTCTACAAGTCTGTGCAAGGTACCCTGGCAACTCCCATGACCTGTACATCCTGAGACACTCCTAGGTGCTCCAGCCCGACTGTATGGATGGCTGCTGGATGACAAGGGCCATCTGTTGAAAAGGTGGCTCATCAGCCAAGAACTGAGGCAGAGCAGTGTTATAATAGGAGTCATGACTCCACAAGGGCGGTGGTAGAGAGAACCATAGGTCTTCTCAAATGTGCTTCCAATGCCTGAACCGTTCAGGGGGTGTACCACAATACCCCCAGAGCGGGTGTCACTGATCGTGGTTGCATGTTGTATTCTCCACAATCTGGCACTGTAGGGAGAGGATCTTGATGCAGCTCCACAGGTCACAGATGATGAATCCAGTAATGAGTCAGAAGAGGAGCACGGTGAGGAGAACTCTGAGGGCGTGGAGGCAGACCTCGGTAACCTGCAAGGAGGCAGGGACACCAGGGATGCCTTGATTCAACCCTCCTTCAGCAAGGCTGCCAAATAACCACTATCACCTCATGCCAGGGCTGCCGCCACCATCCTGGATCTCAGAAATGTCCCTTGCCTTTGCCCCCAAGATACACTCAGTGCCTGTGCAATAAGGTTTCGAGCCATCCACATCCAGCATTACATATTAGTGTATCCTGCACCTAAAAAACAAATGAAGTGTACTCAGGCCAATAACACAAAAGCAAATGTAATATAGTGTTGGCATGCACAGATTATGAACAGAACAATATCAGGTGTTGATGGTCACTCCAAAAAAAAGATTGAACAAATTGTGCTTAAGATGCTTTAAACTTATGTTTACTGGTGCTACATTTAGGTTCTCCCCCCTCACTGTCACCGGCATTGGAGATAGCCTGATCACTCTGCTGTCCTGCTGGTCTTGCTTACCTTGGCGGTCACCCTCTGGCCAGTGGAGCTTGTGCTGGCCCCGCCTGGGAGGGAGCAGCCGGTGCCATGGCTGGCATCTCCCCAGTCGCCACCGCCTCATTAGATGTCTTGGTCACTGGCAGAGGGGCGGAGGATCTGCTGCCATCATCCAGGGTGCCCTGAGAGGAGCCCGTAGAGATGACACCAATGTCGTGGTCACTGTGGACCTCCCTGCTTACCACTGATGGATGGGCACCTAGCTGGGATACTGGATGCCACATCCATCTCCCACACTGACACTGACCAGCTGAGGTCAGTGCCTGTGTGAGGGCTTGCAGGCCCAAGAGCAACCCCAGGAACCCCTGACTCCTGGAGCAGCCTCTCCCTGAGAGGCGCCACCGTCTCAATGGAGGAGGCTGTGCTCTCGGCCATGAGGGTCAATGCAATGCTCATGCTCCGCAGGGACTCCTGCATAACAGAGACCATGGCACGCATACCCTCATGGAACTCCGCCAGATCCTGCCACACATCCGACTGGACATCCAGCATCTGCCACCTAATGGACGACCCCAGAGGTTCAACATCAGCCTTTGACTGAGCATCGTCCTCTGACTGCTGGCACCATGGGCACTCTCTACCTCCTCCAGCAACCTCAAGAGAGTGTGAAGTGCCCTCACAAATGTGCAGCACACACTAGCCGCCAATCTAATGCCCACCGAGGTGCTGGTAATTGTGCTGATGCCTTGTTCAGACAGTGGGTGTGACACAGGTGCTTCTGGAGCCTGGTGGTCCTCTGGTGTCGGGATAGATCCTGGAAGTCCTGAGATTGGCTGCATGGTGGCAGATCTAATGGAGAACAAGGACATGTCATTGGTTAAAGTCATCACACTGTCACTGTGCCTGCCAGGCACCCTGATGAGACAATGGAGATCTGCATCATGGTGCCATCGTTTTTCAATGATCAATGTGGAATCCAATCTGGAGGCTCCCAACAATGATGAGACAACACAAGAATGTTTGCACCATCTGAAACTCCCAACTCACTGCACTGCACTCTAACCTTCATCTGACCTTCGTTCTCTCCGCGGCCGGTTAACTGAAGCGCATGGTGCCTCTTGAGCTCCAAGGAATCCTGCTCATATCTGGAGATGATGAGGAAGTGTGGGGTCCTCCACCAGTCCACAACCTCTCAATATTCTTATGGGATGTCTTCTCTAGTAAGGACAGAGGAGCATGGATTAGTCCACTCTCTACCTGCGGCACCATTGCAGCCCGGCCAACCCCACCTGAGGAGCACCTTTCAGGGCACTTCCGAGTGGTGACCCTTGAGTCGCAAGGTACTCAGTCAAAGCAGCCAGGGCTCGCCCCCTTGACCAGCTCTGGTGCAATTGACAATTGGCACTCGGACTCTAACACCCCTGAACTCCACGGGAGGACAGCCAACCTAAAACACTCAACACACTGACTCATGCTAACATGGTACTCACCCTTCCTGAGCACAGCAGATCAAACCTCTTCCAAAACTACACCAGGTGCACCGCACCACGTTGTGGCTGCTCACCCGTGCTGACACCTCTTTGTGAGTTGTGGTGGCTTCCTCCTCCCATCTCTGGGGACATGGATGTCCCTTCTGGCAGCCACCTCCTCCAGGAGGGCAGCGAGGCACTCATCCAAAAAACAGGGCGCCGAGTGCCCAGCCAACCTCACCTCCCACCTGGTGTCTACATCTGCGTTTACAGCCAAGATCTTGCGGCAACTCCGATGCGGGCAGCCTCCATGGGGCTGCCCGCGCCATTTTTGAACCGGCTGCCGGGTCTCCATTGGGCTCGGTGGCCAACGGGCCTCCGCCCACACCCGCACCCTCTCCAACATTCTGCGGCCGGCATTCACACTGGGCCGGCCTTAATTGGCCCACTAGCGTGAAATCGCGGTCAGGGCCTGATCACGGACGGTGATCCGTTTCACAGCTGCTCCCGCCCGACGAGTGCAAAATTCTGCCCCATGTGTTTAAAAGTGCTTCCTGATTTCACCGCTCACTGGTTTAGTTCCAATATTAAGATTATGTTTTCTTATTGTTGTTACCATTTAAACCTTTGACGCTGTAGTAACTTTGCTGTTGCAAAATCAAAACTGTAATTAGAGCTGAACCATTTTATTTTAGTTGTTTTGACAATACAGTACATTGAGTAATTTTCTCAGAGTGGGATTATATAGGTTAAGTCATTTAAGCACTGACCTTCCAGCTCGAGGAGCTGAGATTGAATCCAATACAAATTAATGGGATGACTCTCCTCTCTCTGACAGCTGTAAGGACACTTGATGAAATGAATTTGGATGACGTCAGCCTAATTCCTGCTGGTCATGGCCAAACTGCTCAAAGCTGCTCCCAATTCAGCACAGATTGGCAACAAATTGCCTGTTGTATTCAGGCAACTCAAGTGCATTGACATCTCTTATTTAGCTTTTTTTAAAACCTCTAGCCACTTTATTCCTACTTTCCAACAAAACTATCAGGGAATGGTTTTCTCCGGATATTTTAGATGCAGAAGAGCCTTTGAGGTGGCCAAAGTGGGGTCTTATACAGAAAAAGCATTCTTAAAACACCATCTTTGTACAAGAGTTGAAGCTTGCGTGAGGATTGGCTGTCCGGAGGATTGGTAAGGAACCAATTACCACTTAAAATGGCTGTTGGCACTCATTAAGAAGGCTGCATCACATTTTGTGGCTAGTGCTTGAACTAACTAACATAGCTATCCTAACATTAGCCAGCTAATTGGAAGTAAACAAGTCATTTCAAGAGCTACTTAAATGTATATCGTATTTTACTGTGCTGAGCTATGTGCAAATTGACAGAGGACAAATCAGATTATGGAGATGAATGTGTGGCTCAAAGACTGGTGTGGGAGAAGTCAGCTCTGGTTTGTGGGGCACAGGCACCAGTACTGGGGAAAGTGGGATCTGTACCATTGGGCCGGTCTACATCCGAACTGAGCTGGGATCGGTGTTCTTGTGAACAAGGGAAGTAGGGAGAGTTTAAACAAAGTAGTGGCAGCAAGGGGTCAAATTTGGGAAGATTTGGTAAATCAAAGAGAAGAGACATGATGAACGAGAAAGGTATTACTACAGGAAATGAAAAACAGGCCATGACAGGAAATGATAGAAAGTACAAATCTAACAGAAAATCAACAGATGATACAAGAGGTTATAAAAAGAATTCAAGGATAAAACTAAAGGCTCTGTATCTGAATGCATGAAGCATTCAAAACAAAACAGGTGAAATGAGAGCGCAGATAAAAATAAATAAGTACAATTTGATAGTCATTACAGAGACATGGCTGCAGGAGGACATGGATTGAGACCTGAATATTAAGGGTAAAGGACATTTACGAAGGACAGGAAGCAAGGAAAAGGTGGATGGGTGGCTCTGTAAGTTAATGATGGTATTAGCACAATAGGGAGGGATGACCTAAGTTCAGAGAACCAGGATGTGGAAACAGTTTGGGTAGAGATGAGAAATGGTAAAGACAAGAAGTCACTCGTGGGGGTCCTGTTAGGTCCCCTAATAGTAACCACATGGTAGGGTGGAGCATAAAGGAAGAAATAATGGGAGCTTGTCAGAAAGGTGCAGCGATATTCATGGGAGATTTTAATCTACATATAGACTGGAAAAGTCAGATGGGCAAAAGTAGCCTAGATGAGGAGTTCATAGAGTGTTTTCAGGATAGTTTCTTAGAGCAGCATGTTCTGGAGCCAACCAGAGGGCAGGCCATACTAGACCTGGTATTGTGCAACGAGATGGGATTAATTAATGATCTTATAGTGAAGGTATCCCTAGGTAGCAATGACCATAATATGATTGAATTTTACAATCAATTTGAGCGAGCGAGGAGTGGGTCCAAGACTATGTTTTTAAACTTAAATTAGGGCAATTAAGCGTGCATGAAAGCAGAGCTGGCTAAAGTGAATTGGCAAATTATATTAAGGGATAGGTTAACAGATGCAATGGAAAACATTTAAGGGGATATTTCAGAATACACAGAATAGATACATTCTTACTCGTAAGAAAAAGTCCAAGGGGCAGGCACACACCATCCGTGGTTAACTAGAAAGCTTAAAGATAGTATCAAACATAAAGATAAAGCATATAACTGTGCAAAGAAAGGTGGAAGGTCAGAAGACTGGACAGAATATAAGGAACAGCAAAGGATGACTAAAAGATTAATAAGGAGGGAAAAATTAGAGTGCGAGAGAAAGCTAGCCAGAAATATCAAAACAGATAGTAAGAGCTTCTATAAATATTTTAAAAAGAAACAAGCTAACAAAGTGAGCATTGGTCCTATAGAAAGTGAGGCTAGAGATTTGAATATGGAAAACAAGGAAATGGCAGATCAATGGACAAGTATTTTGCATCAGACTTCACTATAGAGGATACAAGTAACATCCCAGAAGCAGCTATAAATCAGGAAATGGAAGGGAGGGAGGAACTCAGGTAAAATACAATCCCCAGAGAAGTGGTACAGAGTAAATTGTTGGAAATGCAGGCTGACAAGTCCCTGAGTCCTGATGGACTTCATCTTAGAGTCTTAAAAACAATGGCTAGTGAGATAGTTGATACATTGGGTTTAATTTCCTGAAACTCCCTAGATTCGAGGAAGGCACCATTAGATTGGAAGATAGCAAATATAACTCCGTAATTCAAAAAGGGAGGGAGACAGAAAGCAGGAAACCATAGACCAGTTAGATTAACATCTGTCATTGGGAAAATGTTAGAAGCTATTATTAAAGAAGCTACAGCAGGGCACTTGGATAAGTTCAAGGTAATCAGGCAGAGTCAACATGGTTTTCTGAAAGGGAAATCATGTTTAACCAACTTAATGGAGTTTTTTGAGGAAGTAACATGTGCTGTGGATAAAGGGGAAGCAATGGATGTTCTGTACTTAGATTTCCAGAAAGCATTTGATAAAGTGCCACATTAAAGGTTATTGCCAAAAATAAAAGCTCATGGTATATGGGGTAACATATTAGCATGGATAGAAGATTGGCTGGCTAAGAGGAAACAGAGAGTAGGCATAAATGGGTCTTTTTCAGGTTGTCAAGATGTAACAAGTGGTGTGCCACAGGGATCAGTGCTGGGACCTCAACTGTTTCCAATTTATATCGATGACTCGGATGAAAGGGTGGATGGGATGTGTTGTAGGGTGGCCTAGTTGTATTGTTAATGATAGAGTTGATCTGCAGACACTTCTTGGATGGAAAATTAAAGTTTATTTACAATATGCTCAGCAACAACTACTCATGTGCTTTTAACTCTAACTCCATCTCTACACTGACTACTGAGATAGCCCACGCTACTCTCCGATTTGTTACTACAGATCATGTGATCTTGCCTAGCAGGTATTATTTTTAAAGGTACATTACACACTAAATAAGACCATAATTACTACATTCCTCCCCCTTTAACTCAGCTATACATATTATATTTAAAAGTACATATTTTTCAAAACAACATAATATTTAAACTGGGTAAGGAATTTATAAGTTCTGCCTTTCAGATGGTTTCCTGGTACGTGTGCAATGTTGCAGCTCCACAACTTTAGATTCTTTGTCAGGAATATCCTTTTCTGGAGCTGATTGAACATCAGTTGTTTCGGTGGGCACTTGCGGTTCTGTATCCTCAACTCTTACAGGAACATCGGACATGTCAGTCCTGGGTTTAGTATCTCAACAGGAAATGCAGATCTGGTCATAATCACTGGTGGAACCAAATTTTGGTGATTTGTCTCTCTCTTCCTTAAATGGTCCACATGTTTATGGATGATCCAGCCTTCCATATCCACATGGTAAGATAGAGGTCCAGTCACCGCACTTATTTTACCTGGTAACCACTTTGGTCCTTCCCTGAAGTTCTTCACGTATACTGGCTCTGCCACGGTAAATTTCCTCTTGCGACTATGCCAGTCGTGTCTAGTTTTCTGGCTACCCTGACTCCTGTCCACCTTCCCCTCTAAATTTGGTATTATTAAGCTCTATCATGTTCTGAGATGGTATTTCAACAATAACTCCACAGGTGTGACACAAATTGTTATATGAGGGGTAGCCCTGTAATGAAAAAGAAAGTGCGCTAACTTGGTTGCCAAGGAATCGCCAGTTAGCTTTTCCATGCCTGCCTTAAGCGTTTGAACCGCCCCTTCGGCCAGTCTGTTTAAGAAAGGGTGCAGTTTTCACATGAGTGGTACCGTTGAGGCTGATAAACTGTTGAAACTCAGCACTCGTAAATGCCGTGCCATTACCGGAAAAGATTACTACTGGTAGTCAATGAATGGCAAAACTCTGACGTAGTTTTTCAATTGTAGCGCCTGACGTTGGTGATTTCACCTCGTGTACATCCAACCATTTTGAATGGGCATCGACAATGAGCAGAAACATTGTTCCCAGGAAAGGCCCAATGTAGTCAATGTGTAACCGCACCCAGGGTCTGCCTAGCCACCTCCATGAATGTAATGGAGCTGTCACTGGCAGCTCCATTACAGTTGCTGACATTGCACACAGTGCTTTACTAAACTCTCTATTTTGCCATCCATCCCAGGCCACCATTGATGACTACGTGTTATGGTCTTCATTCGGGAAATTCCTGGATGGGCACCGCATAGTTCAATTAAAAGGAGTTCCTTCCCTTCGGAGGAACAATCACCCGTGCCCCCCAACAATAAGATGCCATCCTGGCTGGTTATTTCATGTCTTCTGTTGAAGTATGGTTTCATTTCATTAGTTGCTGCTCCTGTGACCAACCATGTAACACTTGTTCTCGTACTTGAAATAGGACTGGGTCCCAACTTGTCCAGACTCTGATCTTTTGAGCACATACCAGTGAGGAATCTCAAAAATTTATCAGTAAAACAAGTTCCTGTCTAACTGGGACATGCTTATTATTTTCTTGGAAAGGCAAACGACTAAGGACATTGGCATTTGCAATTTGATTGCTAGGCCTATGTACAAAAGTGTCTTTGTATGCTGCCAGAATTAAAAGCCATCATTGTATCCTTGCTGAGGCTATGGGTGGTATAGCCTTGTCCTCACTAAACAATCTTAGCAATAGTCTGTGGTCTGAAACAATTGTAAAATGGTGGCTGTGTACGTACTAGTGAAATTTCTTGACACCAAAGATGATGAACATACCTTCTTTCTCTATCTGTGAATATCCCTTTTCCGCTGTGGTGAACGTTCTTGATACGTAACCTATTGGCCGTTCTGTGCCGTTGTCCAACTGATGAGAGAGCACTGCTTCCATTCCGTAGCGAGGTGTGTCACATGTCAGCACCAATTCTTTCATCAGGTCATAATGCAATAATAGATTGGACGAGTGCAACAATTGTTTCACCTTTATGAAAGCTTCTTTCTCAGGAGCCTCTCCAGACCAATGTTGGTCCTTTTTGAGTAGAGAATTCAGCGGGTCAGCACGGTAGACAAATTGGGTAAGAACCGCCCATAATAGTTGATCAATCCTAGGAATGATTTGAGCTCTGAGGCGTTCTCTGGCAGAGGGGCCTCTCTTATGGCTCTCACTTTCTCCTCAACCGGATGGAGGCCCTATGAATCTACACAGTGACCCAAATAGATTACTTCCCTCGCTTAGAACGTGCACTCTTCTTTTTTTAAACACACTCCAGCTTGTAAGAAATATTTTAAGACTTCTTCTAAGTTTGCCAAATGCTCTTGTTCAGTGAATCCTGTTACCAATACATCATCTAAATAGATTACAACCTGGGGCAATCCCTGCAGTAAGCTTTCCATTGTTCTCTGAAAGATGGCACAAGTGAATGGGACACCGAAAGGCATTCGTGTATATTAGTACAACTCTTTGTGGATATTAATTGTGACCAGTTCCCAAGAGGCATTATCCAACTCTAGTTGTTGATAAGCATGACTCATATCAAACTTTGTGTACATTGTCCACACTGCCAGCTTGGCATACAGGTCTTCGATTTTTGGAATGGGATGTCTGCCTAGCTTAGTTACTTTATTAACCATCAGTTTGTAATCTCCACAAATTTGAACGCTTTGGCTGGGTTTAAGCACAGGGACTATGGATGATGCCTTTCTGAGAACTGAACAGGTTGTATAACGAAGAGTTTTTCTAGTTTGTTCAGCTCAATGTCGACTTGTTCTTGAAGGGCATATGGCACTGGTCTCACCTTCATGAAGAGAGGAGCTGCTTCCAGATCCACATGAATCTTGGCCTGCAGGCCTTGCATTTTTCCCAGTTCGTCCTTGAAGATGGTGTCATACTTTCTAAGTAGCTCTAGTAGCCCACTTGCTCTCAACTGGAAAATTTCAGACCATTTTCTTACCCTCTTTTAACCAATTTTTTCCTGGGAGGCTTGGCCCTTCACCTGCTACCACCACCAAGGGTCGCTTTGCCAAATGGCTCCTATAATGGAGAGTTACTCTGCTTATGCTTTTTACGTAAATGTCTTCACCTTGCATGTTTTTAGCTTGGCGGCTGTTTCTTCTAAACTTAATTGATGTTCACCATTATTCAAATATCTGAAGGAATGTTCCCCAATTACTGGATGGAAGCTCCCGTGTCCATTTCTATTCTAACAGGTTTACCATTTACTTTCACTGTGACAAATATTGGTTCTGTCTTCCAACATTCAGATTAAACAATGAGCAAAAGTCTGAATTTGTTTTTTCAGGTTCTTCTACATTGTAGATTTCATTGGGCTCCTTTTGTTTACAAGCCTGCTTGAATCTTTTCTTCCATTGCCTTATCATATGTCCATTTCTGTGACAATAGTAGCAATTGATTTTTTAAAACTGCCAATTGCTAAAAGACTGATTGCTTCCACCTCTATTAAAATTATTGTTCAATTTCACTGCCAGGTCATTTTTCTTTATTCTTTGGCTAGTGGGGACTGTTTCCTGATTCTCGGAGGACTCTCACTTTTTCACGCCGCTTTCGGCTGAGGATCCCGCTGGACAAGGAGGGCGGCACAATTTTTCGCACCCTGTATTGCTTTTGAATTTCTTACTGCACTTTCCATGGCCAGCACTGTCTCTAGTGCCTTCTTGAAATCCAGATTCACTTCGGACAATAATCCTTTCTGAATAGAGTCCTCTTTCATACCACACACAAAACAACCACTGAGCATGTCGTTCAGTCATACCGAACTCACAATGTTCCGTTTGCTGCTTCAAATTTTCCACGTAGCATGCAATTGTCTCACCATGGGCTCTATTTCAAGAATTAAACCTGAACCTCTGCATTGCGACTGAGGGCTTTGGTGGAAAGTGACCCTTCACTAGGCCCACCAATTCATCAAAATTCTTCAAATCTGGGGCACTGGGTGCCGTCAAACTTTGAATCAAGCTGTAGGTTTTGCTCCCACAAGTACTCAAGAGGATCACTCGCCTCTTCTCTTCCCCTGTAACCTCGCTCGCTTGAAAAAAGAACGTGAGTTATTCTATGTATTGAGACCAATTGTCTGTGGCAGGTTCAAAAGGATTAATTCTCCCAAATTGTGGCATTTTGAGAGTGGATGACTTCTTCAATTCTAACGGAGCTTGCTACTTACAATCACTTGACGAGGTAAGGTGCCGATTTCTTTTTAACTTGATTTCTTCTGGTCAATCATGTTTTATCCTCATCCCCAGTTTACGGTAGGGTGGCTGAGTTGTATTATTAATGATAGAGTTGATCTGCAGACACTTCTTGGGTGGAAACTTTAAGTTTATTTACAATATACTCAACAGCAACTACACGTGTGCTTTCAAATGTAACTGCATCTTTACACTGACCACTGAGGTCACCCGCGCTACTCTCATATTGGTTACTATAGATCATGCGATTTTGACTGACAAATATTATTCTTATAGGTACATTACACACTAAATACAACCATAATGACTGAAGGGTGGTTTCCAAATTTGCTGATGACAAAAAGATAGGTAGGAAAGTAAGTTGTGAAGAGGGCATAAGGAGGCTACAAAAAGGTATAGATGGGTTAAGTGAGTTTGCAAAAATCTGGCAAATGGAATATAATGTGGGAAAATGTGAAATTGTCCATTTTAACAGGTAGAATAAAAGAGAAGCTTATTATCTAAATGGTGAGAAATTGTAGAGCTCTGAGATGCAGAGGGAACTGGGTGTCTTAGTGCATGAATCACGAAAGGTAGTAAGCAGGTACAGCAAGTAATTAGAAAAGCTAGTAGAATGTTAACATTTCTTGCAAGGGGAATTGAATACAAAAGTAGGGAAGTTATGCTTCAGTTATACAAAGCACTGGTGAGACCACACCTGGAGTACTGTGTACAGTATTGGTCACCTTATTTAAGGGAGGATGTAACTGCGTTGGAAGCTGTTCAAAAAAGGTTTACCAGATTAATACCTGGAATGGGTGGATTGCTTTATGAGGAAAGGTTGGACAAGCTAGGCTTGTATCCGCTGGGGCTTAGAAGGGTAAGAGGCAACTTGATTGAAACACATAACATCCTGAGGGGTCTTGACAGGCTGGATGTGGATTGGATGTCTCCTCTTGAGAGAGAATCTGGAGCTAGGTATCACTGTTTAAAAATAAGGGCTCGCCCATTTAAAACAGAAGTAAGGTGAATTTTTTTTTCTCTGAGAGGGTCGTCAGTCTTTGGAATTATCTTCCTGAAAAGGTGGTGGAAGAAGAATCTTTGATCATTTTTAAGGCAGAGGCGGATAGATTCTTGGTAAGCAAATGGATGTTAGGGTATCAAGGGTAGGAGGAATGCAGATTTGAGGCTATTATCAGATCAGCCATGATCTTATTAAATGGCGGAGCAAGCTTGGGGGCCCGAATGACCTACTCCTGCTCCTTGTTTCTATGTTTGTATTTGCTGCTGGAGGTTTGAAGAGGACTGTTGAAGTACATCGAGAAAATTTCTGGAATAATGTGTCAAGATTTCACCAACATGATATCAATATTTGTCCTGGAAATTTCTCTGAGAACTTCACCTAAAAGGAGTAAGCTACTCTACCTTTTAGGAGTCGCCAGGAGAAAGGGAGTGCTTTTGAGCACCAGCACATTGGGGTTGGAGTGAAGAGATAGTGTTGGGCAGTGAAGGGAGAACTTTATTTTGCTATATGTCTGCAGTACCCGATCTGGAAATGTTCGATGTTGAAATAAGATGCAAAAAGTAGTAAAAAATGAAAGACTTAAATTAATATAATGTGATGCAGGATTCCCAAAGTACTTCCCTGCAATAAATTATTTCAAAAGTGTAACCATGTGGCAATGTAATAGAAACTAACAGCCAATTTGCACACTGCAAGATCCCACAGCAATGAAATAAATGACCAGATCATCTGTTTTAGATGTTGGTTCAGGGTCAAAGATTGGCCAGGACACTGGGAGAATACTCCTATACTCCTGACCTTCTTTGAATCGTGATGTTGGATCTTTCACAACCACCTGAGAGGACAGATGGGACCTTAGTTTAACAGCTCATTCGAGAGAGAGCACCTTCGTTAGTTCAACACTTTCTCATTGAAGTCTCAGCCTAAATTACAAATGCTAAACTGTTCAGCACTGATGGCATCTTTAATGAAGACAAAAATCCATCAAGTTGAAGTTACTTATGGATTAAGACATGTTATTCCTCTGTCTACTATTTTAGCAGGTGTTGAGAATTGAAGGAGGTAGAAAGGTATTGTGAAAACTTGCAATGAGAGAGGCAGAGCTAGGAAAGTGAGGAACTGGAAAGTGTTGACTTTATTGTAAAATGCATCCACGAGATGTTGCACAGATAGGGAAGGAATGCTTGGATAGTAAGGAGCAAGCACTTTTTCCAAAAACAAGATACTTCAGATGCTGGATTTATGTCTAATTAGATTAGCATGCGAACTGCACTGCACTTGCAACTTCGAGGATTGCATGTGCAGCACTTGCTTACCTTTCACTGTGCTGCGTTCGCGGCTGCTCTGACTCCTGCCAAGGCTGCTCAGGTAAGACCAGTGGGAATGAAAGTGGGGCGGCAGGGAATTGTAAAGGACACACTTCTCTGTGGTGGGTGGGGTCAGTGGCGTGACTAGACAGAGGCAAGGGGTGGGGCTGGAAGGCACAAGATTGACTGGGGGGGGAGGATGTTGTTGAGACATGACAGAGGGAAGGGAAGGGGCTGAAAGGCACACGCTTGACTTGGGGTGGGGGGGTGGGGGGGGGGTGGTTGTGATGAGACAAGGCAGAAGCAAGCTAAGGGGTTGGAATGCACACGCTTAACTTGTGGGTGGGGTGAGTCAAGATAGAGGCAACAGAAGGGGCTGACAGAGACATATGGTTGGTGGGGGCGGGAGAGGGTGGGACGTTGCTGGAGCCCGAGAGGGAAGGGGTGGACAGAGAAGCCTGGTTGTGGGATGGTGTTTGACTGCAGCACAGTAGGGAAGGGGTGGGCAGAAACAAATGATTGGCTGGGGGTTTCGGGGGGTGGTGAAGGAAGAGCGGGCATTCGTCTGAGGCAGTCCTGGGGCTCTGCATACCATATGGTTGGGGCCAGAAAGCAAAGGCAGTCCTCGGGCTGTGCACACCATGCTACCAGGCACGCATGTGCTGGTCCCAGCCCAGGGAGCTTGTTCATCCTGTGTCAGTCGGTCATGCATAGCATGATGTGCAGGGAATGCTTCAGAGTGAACTACCTCACTTTCAAACATAATGTAAAATTCTATCATATTATGCTCACTCATCCCTAAATGCTCTTTTACAACAAGATTATTAATTAGCTCTTTTTAATTCCGTGATACTAGACTAAAATGGCCTGTCTTTTAGTTGGTCCCTCAACATACAGCTCTAGGAAACCACCCCTATCACACTCCAGAAATTTGTCTTCCACAGCATTCGTGGTCAGTTGGTTTATCCAGTCTATATGCAAATTGAAGTCACACATGATCACTGTATTGCCCATGCTACATGCTTCTCTCATCTCCTGATTAATACCATGCCACACATTATCACTATAGTTTGGTGGCCTATAAACAACTCCAACCAATGTCTGCTGCCCTTTGCTGTTTCTTAGCTCCAGCCAAACAGATCCCATACATTGTTCTTCTGATCTAGGATCTTCCCATACTAATGCACTAATCCTATCCCTTATTATCAGCGCAACTCCACCTCCATTCCTTTCTTGTCTATCCTTCCTAAATGTCGAATATCCTTGAATATTCATTTCCCAGTCTTGGTCACCTTGCAGCCATGTTTCCGTAATGGTAATTATATCATATCCATTTACCTCTATTTGTGCCTTTGGATCATCTACCTTATTGCGAATGCTGCGCGCGTTCAGGTAACGTGCCTTTAACTTTGCCTTGTTGACATCATTCCACATTTGAAGCATACTCAATGCTCTGCTTTGTTTCTCCTGCCTTCTAGTCTCGCTACTACTGCCTGTTACCAACTTTACTTTCTTCCAATCTGGGCCATCCCTCAGGTTCCCACCTCCCTGTCAAGCTAGTTTAAACCCACCCCAACAGCACTAACAAATACCCATGCGAATATATCAGTTCCAGTCCTGGTAAGATGTAACCCGTCCATCTTGTGAAGGTCCCACCTGCCCCAGAACCGGTTCCAATGCCTCAGAAATCTGATGCTTTCCCTCCTGCACCAGTTTCTCCAGCCACATATTTATTCAATCAATCCTCCTATTCCTTTGCTCAGTAGAACATGGCACTGGGAATAATTCTGAGATTACTGCTCTTGAGGTCCTGCTTTTTAATTTCCATCCTAACTCTCTGAAATCTGCTTTCAGGACCTCATCCCTCTTCCTACCTACGTCATTGGTACCAATGTGGACCATGACTTCTTGCTGATCCCCCTCCCCCCGAAGGATGTCCTACAGCTGCTCTGTGACATCCTTGACTCTGGCATAAGGGAGGCAACACACCATCCTGGTGTCACGTTTACTGCCATAGAAATGCCTGTCTGATCCCCTGACTATGTAATCCCCTATCACTATTGCCCTTCCATTCTTCTTCCTCTCCCACTGTACAGCTGAGTCGCTCATGGTGCCAAAGGCTTGGCTCTTGCTGCGCTCCCCTGAGGAACCATCACCCTCATCAGCATCCAAAATGGAAAACTGATCATCAAGCAGTATAGACTCATGGGACCCTGCACTACCTGCCTGGTTCTCTTAAACTGCCTGATGGTCACCCATTCCCTCCCTGGCTGTACACTTCTGACCTGCAGTATGACCGCCTCCCTTAACGTGCTAACCACATAGTCCTCTGCCTCACGGATGCGCAACAGTGACTCCAGCCACCGCTCATGTTCTGAAACCCAGAACCCAAGCTTGTGCCGCCGGTGACACTTCCTACAGATGTGTTTGTCAGGGACACATGGATCATCCACGACTTCACACATGCCGCAGGATGTACATTCCACTTGGCCAAGCTGAGCTGCCACTCCACAACTCTAAAAACTATTCATTACACTTAGGGTAAGTAGAATGAGTAGAATAAACTACTAGTAATTTAACTTTACTACACTTACGCTAACTTTATCTTGCTTTGCTTTACTTTATTACTTTATTTCACTTTGATTTGATTTACCTTTACTTCCCTATTGCTAGTGTTCCTCATTGAAATCCAAGTAGCTATTTCTTTATAAATGATATGTTTTTCTAGTTTTAAGCTATTTAAACACATTCCCTAATAGCAGCTTCTCATCAACCAATGAACTTACAGTTTTCTTGTGATGTCACTCCTGGATTCTTTTTTTCAAACTTAACCCACTGCCTGAGTAGAGGTGTCCCTCACAGGCCTGGCTGCCTCCGCTCCCGAAAGGTGAGTGAAGGCCCCAAGCTTCGCCCTCTATTTATCCACTGCCTGAGTGGAGATGTCCCTCTTAGGTCTGGCTGTCTCTGCTCCTGGGAGTAGAGTTGAAGTTGTATTGACGGTGTATCGAAGACCTATCTCATACTTGCAGGTAAGTGAGAGATAGTGGTGTTGACAACTTTGCTTGTCAAGGGATATAGTGGCTCATCTGGCAAATTCTTCAGGAGGCCATCCTTTGTCAGTGTCTCTAAAGGTGACCGCCACACTCAACATTTTTGCAAGTGCCTTGCTCCATTGGGGACCTCTGCAGAATATCACAATCGTCCACTCATAAATGCACCCGAGAGGTCACTGACGCCATATTCAGATAGCATACAATTACATCCAGGTCTCCCGGGATGAAACCAGCCATGCTGCTACAGCAGTCAGATTTGCAGTGATCTCCAGCTTCCCACAGGTGCAGGATGCCATCGACTGTACACAAGTGGCTTTAAGGGCTCCCTGGCAGCAGTCTCAATGATTCATCAATAGTAAAGGCTTCCACTCTCTCAATGTGCAGCTGATCTGTGACTACCAAAAGCAGATTATGCAGTACTGGGAGCTCGCATGACTCATACATCTTGAATCACTCACAGGTGCCACAGATCTTTAAAGGCCCTGAGCACATCCAGGGTTGGCTCATCAGTGACAAAAGCTACCCCAAAAGACATGGCTAATGATACCCATTTGACGACCACAAAGTGTTTCCGACGAGGGGTATAATGCGACTCGTTCCGCCACATACTCCTTGATTGAGCAGACCATTGGCATGTTGAAGATGCATTTCAGGTGTCTGGACCAGTCAGGCGGTATACTCTCCAGTACTCACCCCAGAGGATGTCCCGCAACATTGTGGTTTGCTGCGCTCCACACAACCTGTCACTCCAAAGCGGGGATGAGTTGTCAGATGGAGAGATGGAGGAGCTGCATGTCTCATCCAATGAGGGGGACATGAAGAGTGATGAATGTTGAGGCCCCAGAGGAAGAGGTCATAGTACAGGCCAGACGCGGCATGCCCGTGATATCCTTATAGCCACAAGGTTCCAGGGGGATGAAAATGAAAGCTCACCTGAGCCTCATTCACCTGTACTCTCCATGCTGGCTCGACATTAACACCTTCTTTGCTATTCTCAGCATCTTAATGAAGGATACCAACTTCAGAATGAGTAGCCACAACCTTGCTTGAAAATGGCCTCATCCTTGGAAGGCTAGGCAGCCTCTGGAGCATGTGACCATCCTGTTATGGGATAAAAACTTCATTAGCATGCACTGTGAAGAAATTAGACATGGTGCAGTCTTTTCAAGCATTGCACTAACATTTCATTGTGTATGGCAGCCTTCAAGAGGCAGGAGCAGCACTGCAAACCTTAGTGCACTCATGCCAGTATGCCTGGAGTGTTGCAAGGTGCTTCAAGGAGACAATCATCTATCACTAGTTCTCGCGTGAATGCCTGAGGCCTGATCTGAATCCGGACTGTGGCAACTCTCTACAGGTCATCCCTCATGCAAGAAAATAGTCTGGCCTCATCTTCATACTGAGCCCTTAGCATGACATCGTTCTTTAGGACATGGTGATCTGTCACTCTTAGTCCATGGATGTGAGCCTACGAATCATGTTAGCTTTGTGTGCACAAAGAGAGCTTTAGCAGCACCATGGTCTGGTCATTGACGAGCACTAATCACCCAGCCTTCAAGTGGAGCTTCCCAAGTTCACATCCATTGTCTTGACATCTGTGGCCCAGAAAATGGTGACACTACATTTAAACTTTACTTAGTAACTTGTTGACAATAAAGAGATGTAGTGGAGCTTCGTTCATCCCATTTGAGACCTCCACATTTTCATTCCAGCAGTTGCAGATAGTCACAAGGAAACCTGGCACATTGATGGCATTGTGACGATTGGAGATCTGGCTCAGGGATTATGTCAAACCATGCTAGCCAGACGTTCAGGCCCAGAGTGGCTTCCTCCCAGTTAATAGTTTGGCATCATGAGCCTCGACATACACCTCTGATCTCGCACAGTCCTTGTTGTCTAACTGACATTTCAGGAGTCACAAAGTGCTAGTTAGGTCCATAGCTCTGCATCATGCAGGAGGAGAATGGGAACTACTATAGAGGTGATGTCTAGCTGTACACGCAGTTGCAATGTCACATTACAGGTTGCCATGAGCACCTAAGATCCCCAATTATTGCTTGAACTGTAACCCACACAGAAGGCTAACAGACATTACATGGAGGCCATTGAAAGGTGTTCCAAGTAAGATTGACTCCAATGCAGGTTGCCATTAAAACCTACCATATCCACATTGACCAGGCTTCAGTGCAGCAGCATCAGAAGAAACAAAACTGTGAAATCTATACTCATGAGGCCACATGATATGATCCTCTGACGCAAGCCTAAGATATGCATTGCTCAACCACCATGTCGATAGAGCAAGAGGCTTTGTTCATGTTGCTGCTGTGGACAGAAAGGCAACTCACTGTACCGAGATTGTGGAAGACACCATCGACCTGAGGGACACGATGGGAGATAAGTGAGGAGGGGAGGAAGGGCATATATTACACTTGTATTAACTTGGAGCATTTCCCTGTTGTCTGAGATGACCTTGGTGGGTCTCTCCTGGAGGGCTGAGGCCTGGAGGACTCTGGTTTGCTTTGGGTCTCCTGTTGTAGGGCAGGTGTACCCTCCTCAGCCTGGGCAGCCAGGGTTGCTGGGGTTACAGGCAGAGGGGACTTGGAGCAACTGGACAGCCCAGGAGAATCCTGCATGGATTGCCCTGGGGTGTTTGGCTGACATTTCTCCTCCCTGTGGATGCCCGATGGGCCCCTCCCTCACTCCTTGAGGAGAAAGGGGCTCCTGGAAGGAGATTGAGGTGCCCCATCCCCCCTCACATAACTACTGATGCATCCCACTCATGGCAATAGTGATGGTGTGCAGTTTGTACACAAATCAGGCATAAGCTGCTGGCCCAAGGTTTCTATGGCAGTCACCACACTTCCGATGGTGACCTCGATGAGCTGGAATGCCAGCACCATGACATCAAACAGAACATGGATGCACTCCTCCAACCTCCAATCTAGTCTGGTGACAGCCTCTGACGACCCTGTCTGCTGTGCCCCTGCCTGTCCGACATTTCTCTGAGGGCCGATTCTAGAGGCTCCTCATTGAACTCGGACTCAGCAGGATCCTGGTCTCCAGTAGCCCTCAGCGTGTTGGTGACCTTGGCTTTCCCTGCCTCTGCCTCCTCTGGACCTGAATCTGTGCTGTGCTCACCAGATTGTGACCCCGAGCCTGCTCTAAAACTAGGTTCCACCGAGGTGTGCATCTCTGCACTGGTGGAGAATCCAGCGGTGGCTCTGCATCTAGTGCGAGTTCAGGATCCTCATCCAAGGTGGTCTGGGGGGCTGGCGCTGATGGGATGGCTAATGGTATGTCTCCTCTTTTTCTTGAGGGTGGCTGTAGTAGAGAGAAGAGATAATCAGTGATTGGCTGGATAGTCACCTACATTGAAGAGCACTCACAGTTTCAGCAGGTAGGCCAAGACTAGTGGGTGGGGCCTCATTGGCTTGTTGGGAGACCCCAATCTTGCCTTTGGCACAGAAACAACCCCGGTCCTTGCCAGCCAGCTCTGCCACCTGCTCCTCTTAGGGGGTTAGTGGCCTGAGCTCCGGCATCCCCCCTCCTGCCTGGGATCTCTCCCTGTTGTTGTGGGTGATCCTTTCCTGCATGAAGACAGATGGGCAGACTGTGAGCAGGATGGATGCTAAAGCAGATGATAAGCTTGCCTGCCTTGTGTGTGTGCTGAGTAGACCTATGTCAGGGCTGAAGATGCGACTTGTGCAGGATGGGACAAGACATGAAAATGTAAACATTTGTGTGAGTGAATCAGTGGTGATGACACTTGTGCTGGTCGTGTGTGTGAGATCCCTGTGGACCCTGCAAGTGCCTGTTGGCCTTATGAGAGTGTGAGTTGAGAGTGAGGAGAAGGTTGACTTATCCTGGTGGAGTGGATGAGATCATTCATCCCTTTTCTGCACTGGATTGAGGTCCTCTTCTGAGGAACGTTGGCACTGACCACCCTGGCAGCCTCTCCCAAACCTTGGTTGTGAGGTTGTTGGACATCCTGTTCCATCACAGGGGTACAGTATCTCCCGCAAGTCCTCAACTGCCTGGAGGAGTGTCTCCAATGCCTTTTCACTGAACTTGGGTGCACAGCATTTGTCTCTTCTCGGGGCCATTCTGGTGCTTGCCACGACAAGACCTGAGCTGCAGAGAGTGAATGTGTGCATGGGTGCCGTTTAAATATGGCGCCCAGAAATATGAGCCAATGAGGTAACGGTGGGGCAGATGAATCCCAGCCCATCCCACCACAAGATACGACATGCTCCTCGTTCATGCATACAAAATGAGGTGAAAAGCGCATGATCTGGCGGGGAAACCCAACACGCTGGCCAACGGGATCCACTCCGCCTTTCCTGCCCACCACCGCACCTAGTCTCTGGAGTGGTAAATTGTGCCATATCTGTGGATAGAAAAACAAAGGCAATGTTTCAGGTCAATAAAATATGTTCACTTTTATAATATAGGCAGGTGGCAGTTAATTTGCACACAGCAAGGTTTCTTAAATGATGAAAGGTCATCGACTTGAAACATTAACTGAAGTACTTTCTTGTTAGCAGTATCTATTTTCAAATGATTAATTCTCAGGATGTGAACGTCACTGTCAAGGCTGGTATTTATTTCTCATATGCTGTTGCCCTGATACAGTAGTGGAGGGCCATTTTCTTGAACTACAGTGGTTTGATACAACTTTGTGATTTGCTAGGTGTAATGACTTGATGTACTGAACAGGTTTCAACAAGAAAAAGATAAACTTTATTGCAGAGAGCTTTTCAAATGCTAGACGTTCGATCAAGTCCCTCGAAAGGAAGTCCCACCACCCTCCACCACCACCCCCCCCCCCCCCACCCCCCCCAGACCCCCAGATTACCCGCCCTTAGGGGTCATTGGTCGGAGCCTCCAAGAGCATCACGTGACCCTTATTAGTCAGTAGGAGAGACTATATCTTCAGTTACTACATTTCCTCACCCTTTAGTTTTTTACAGTTTCTATTTAAAGAGAACATTTGAATATCCAACAAAATATATATATCTGCAACATATATATATAAGTCTCAGAGGTGCTTTCCTTATTCGGTTAAAGTGGTGTAGCTTTACTACTTGAGGGAATTCCACAAGATTGACATGATCAGGAACTTCAGCACAAGACACATCATTAGGAAGTGGCAGTTCAGGGTTTGGCAACTCTACAAAGACATTGGGCATGTCCGTTCTAGGTCAATCTGTCACCTCAGGGATTAACGGTCCGCTAATAGTTGGCTGTTGGAATGTTCGCTATCTCAAAGATGGTCCATGTGTTTTCGAACAATTCTGTCTTCCACTTCCACCTGGAAGGATAAGGGACCAGTGCCTGAGACAATGCTATGAGTATCGTGATTCAATTTTTGATTACTCTGATTCCTTTCTACCTTCCCCTCTAAGTTTGGAAGCACCAGACTTAACCTTGTACATAAGTGGTCATCAATAATTCAGACAGTGTTGAACCTGTAGCCGAATGAAGCACTGTACGATAACTGAGAAGAAAACAGGAAAGTCGAGTTTCTGGAGCATCTTCTGATAACCTCTTCATTCAAGATTTGAAAGTTTGCACAGCTCTCTCAGCTAAACCATTTAACGAAGGATGGTATGGGGCTGTTTTAATATGTCTGATTCCATTTAAATTCATGAATCTCTGAAACTCTGTACTGGTAAAGACTGCACTTCTATCAGAAATGATGATTCCCGGTAGGCCATGTATGCTAAAACTATGACACAGCTTTTCGATAGTTGCGCTCGATGTTGGTGATCTGACTTCATACACATCTATCCTTTTAGAATGTGCATCTACAATCAACAAAATCATGGTACCCAAGAATGGTCCCACATAATAAATATGTAGTCTAACCCAGGGTCGACCAGGCCATTCCCACGGATGCAGTGAAGCTGAAACAGGCAACTTCTGTTGTTGCTGACTATGGAGACAGGGCTTGACCATGTTTTCAACGTCACTGTCATTGCTTGGCCACCAGACATAGCTTCGGGCAAGTATTTTTCTCTTTGATATGCCTGGGTACGCACTGTGAAGCTCTGTCAAGAGTGGTTCTCTTCCTTGTGAAGGGATGACAACTCTTGCACCCCACAACAAAATTCCATCTTGACAACTTAACTCTATGTTTCTGGCATAGAATGGTCTCATCTCTTCAGATACAGGTGACTTTGACCATCCTTGCAAAACAAGGTCTCTGACTTTCGACAAAATTTGATCTCTGTTCATCCAATTTCTAATTTGCTTCATGCACAGAGGTGAAGAATTTAAGAAATTCAGTAACAGCACAACTTGTGGCACTGGAGCATGTACAATGCTATCTGGTAACATCCGCATGTGCAATATGCAAGCCAGGATGGTGCATAAAAGTATACTCATACGCAGATAATATCAAAGCCCAATATTGTATTCTTGTTGATGCTATTGGCGGAATGGCCTTATCCTCACTGAACAAACCCATTGATGATTTATGATCTGACACAATGGTGTAATGTTATTCATGCAGGTACTAGTGGAGTTTCTTCACTCTGTAAACCAATGATAAACTTTCCTTTTCTAGCTGGGAACAACCCTTCTTGGCTATGGAGAAGGTTCTCGAGATGTAGCCAATGGGCCTTTCTGATCCATTTTCCATTCTATGTGATGACACAGCTCCTACACCATAAGGAGAGGCATCACATGTTAATACCAATTCTTCAATGGGTTGTAGTGTACAATAAACACGACAAATGCAACAGCTTCTTTACTTTCACAAATGCTTCTTCCTGTTGTGAATTCCACAACCAATGGTGATTCTTTTTTAACAACAAGTATAATGGTGTTGATAAGTTTGGCAAGAAGTGGCTATAGTAGTTAATCATACCCAGGAATGACTTAAGTTTGGTTACACTGAATGGAGAAGGCACATCTTTGATTGCCCTAACTTTCTTTTCTACCGGATACAAACCCATTTGCATCCACCCTGTGATCCAGGTAAGTAACGTCTGGCCCTTGGAATGTAGCTTTTTCTTACATTAGTTGCATGCCGGCTTCCAAGAATCTTCTTAGCACATCTTCTGGGTTGGCCAAGTGTTCGGTCTCAGGTGACACTGCGATCAGAACATCATCTAGGTATAATAGCACTCAGGGAAGTCCTTGAAAAAGATTGTCCTTTGTTCTTTGGAAGATTGCACAGGCAGATGATACCCCAAAGGGTAGGCGAGTGTACTGATAAAGACCCTTGTGCGTGTTGATAGTCACGCGTCCTCTAGACATGCTATCCAGCTCTAGTTGTTGGTAAGCTTGGCCCAATTCCAATTTTGTATAGGATTTGTCTCCAGCTAGCTTTGCATATAAGTCGTCTATTCTTGGAATAGGGTTCTTATCTAGTTTTGCTGCCTTATTTACGGTCAGTTTATACTCCCCATAAATGCATATAGTTTGGTCAGGCTTAACCAGTGGAACTATGGGTGCTGTCCATTTAGAGAATTGGACAGGTTGGATGATGCCCAGCTTTTCTTACTGGGACAGTTCTGCATCCGCCTTCTCCTTCAACATGCAAGGCACAAGTCTGGCCTTAAAGAAACATGGTGTCACCTGAGGATCCACATGTATTTTTGCTTGCAAGCATTTTAACTTCCCAAATTCATCCCGAAACACAATGCCGTCTTTCCTAAGCAGTTCAGGAACTCCTCCTGTTCTCAAGTGAAATATTTCAGACCAGTCAAGTTTTCTGTAACCAGTCTCTTGTCATTATTATCACTGGAAGCTGAGATGCCTGTTGCCTAAAAGACACTGCGGTGATGCCCTTTACCTCTATATATTCTCCAGTGTATGTCTTTAATTTAGCGGTTATCAGCTCCAGATTCAGTGGCTGGGTACATTCATTTAGGTGTTTAAATGTATGCTCTCCCACCAGTGTGGTTGAGGCTCCTGTATCCACCTCCATTATTAGCGGCTTCCCATTAACTTGAATTGTGACAGTGATAGGTTCGGCTTTTACGGCCGTGACTTTGTACAGGGAATAAATATCGGTATCGGCAGCTTCACGTTTGCCTGTGTTTTTCAATTCAATCATGTTGGTTTGCTGTCTTATGGGCTGTTTTGACTTCGTTCTGCATTGCCTTACTAAGTGACTTTTCTTATGGCAGTACTGGCTTTCTGCCTCCTTGAATTTGCAGATACGTAGTTAGCCCCACATCTGTAACAAATTAACCTTGGAGTCATTGCTGAAGTGAAGCTAGGCCTTTTCGTGTTTCTAACAGTGGACATTGCCTCTCGCTTTGATGTGTCTCTGGTTTTTGTGCCACGTCCAGCAGTAGGTTCCTGCCTCATATGAAGAATAGCTCCTTTTGTACATGTTGTAAAGCCTGTGAGTCTCTCACAGCATTTTCCACAGCGAATGCTATTTCCAGGGCCCAATTCAAATCGATGTTGACTTCTGCGAGTAAACGGTGCTGAATGGCGTCGTCATGAGCTCCTCAAACTGGGGAGGCGATGATGGAGTAGTATTGTCGCTGGGCTAGTAATCCAGAGTCCCAGGGTAATGCTCTAGCGACCCGGGTTCGAATCCTGCCATGGCAGATGGTGGAATTTAAATAAAAAGCCTAATAATGATCATGAAACCATTGTCGATTGTTGTTAGGGCCCATCTGTTTCACTAATGTCCTTTAGGGAAGGAAATCTGCCGTCCTTACCTGGTCTGGCCTACATGTGACTCCAGACCTGCAACAATGTGGTTGACTCTTAAATGCCCTCTGAACAAGGGCAATTAGGGATGGGCAATAAATTCTGGTCTAGCCAGTGATGCCCACATCCCATGAATGAATTTTTAAAAATAAAAAATTAATCGGTCCCACAGCATATCATTTGGTGTGTCCCTGAAGTCGCAATGTTCTGCCAACTGATTCAGCTTCGCTACATAGATTGTGATGGACTCTCCCAGGGCTCTAACTCTGGAATTAAACTTAAACCGCTGCATTATTACGGATGGCTTCGGCTGCAAATGCCTATCTGCGACTCGCACTAATTCATTAAAGGACCTAGAATTGGGTGCATTCGGGGCTGTCAGGCTGCAGATGAGACTGTATGTCTTGCTACCACATACACTCAAAAGGATTACTTTCTGCTTTTCCTCAGCAGAAATTGTGTTCGCTATGAAATAAAAACCATGGCGCTCTACATACTGGCTCCAGTCTTCCATAGTCAAGTAAGGGTTGATTCTGCTGAAGAGTGGTGAGTAGTCCTTTCTTCTTTCTTAAGATTCGATGTCCTCACGTTAACAAGGTGAGGTGCAGTGTCGGAGCTATTTTACTCTCGTCACAATGACTTGATGTACCAGACAGGTTTCACCAAGAAACAGATAAACTTTATCAGAGAGCTTTTCAAAAGCTACATGTTTGATCAGGTCCCCCGTCAGGAAGCCCCGCCGCCCCCCCGATTACCCGCACTTAGGGCTCATTGGAGAGAGCTCCAAAGAACATCACATGACCCCTGATACACAGTAGGAGAGGCTATACCTTCAGTTACTATGCCAGGCCACTTCAGAAGGCAGTTAAATGTCAACCACATTGATCTGAAACTAGAGTCATGTAAAAACTAGACCAGCAAAGCACAGGAGGTTTCCTTTCATAAAGCAACCCCACAGCATCATTTGTAGTAATACCAGTTTTTAATTTTTTTTAAATGAAGTAACATTTTCAAGCTGCAAAAATAATATTTGAACTCATAGGGAGGAGTTTTTTGGATGTGACCGGGGCCTCGGATGTCGGCTGACCTGGCAAGAGCCCTGCATTACCTCCTCCTGGAAAGGCCCGTGGTACTCTGTGCCAATCAGGCAGGTTGGGAGGCCACCAGCAGGCCTTACAGGGGAAGACCCCAGGCTGGGAACTCCTGCCCACCAAGAGCTGCCATCCAATCAGAGGCTGCAGCTCTTTTGCTCAGCAGAGCCACCAGAAGGTGGTGTTTGCTGCGGGAAAGACCCCCATCAGAGGCCTGGATCTTTGGTGGATATCTGGATTCAGGTGAGTGATGGCAGGTAGAATTTCGTGGGGTGGGAGTCATGGGGGAGGGGGTTATAGTGGGTCAGCAGCAAGGGCAGATGGTGGCTCTCAACCCTTCTCGATGTTTGGTCCCTCGATCAGGCACTGAGTGATTTTAAACGAGGGAGTGTCTGGGAAATGACAAGCAACTCACACAGGTTCCCTGTGTGGCAACAAGCTCACCTGCCATTGGTTTAATCCCAGTGGTGGTGGGATCTGGCCATGAATTAGGCATTAATTGCACAGACTTAATCGGGATGGTAGTGGGCTCCCCACCCATCACCATCCCCCCTCCCACTGATAAAATGCCCTCCCTCGCCTCTAACCTGTGATAGGAGAGAGCATAAAATACCTTCTATAGCCTTTAAGTCATTTGTCCAGGCCTACTGGATCGCTAGTCAAGTAGAATAACAACTACACTCCCATACCATGATTTTATGAAACAGGCCCTTACACTTGCACTCCTTGAAAGGTCAGTATATATTTTTTTGTAGCACCATGGGTGACGTTGCTGTCATTGATGGCCACCTCCTACAAAGTGCTCTGGTCCACAACTTTCTGAGATCCACAAGAAAGGACTTTTCCCTTCACTGTGCCTCCTGTAGCACCATCTTTGTGTAAAATTGAACTCATCCTAACTTGCATCACATCCTGTTCACCCATCAGCCTAGTGCTCACTGACCTACATGAGCTTCCAACCCAGCAAAACCTCAATTTAAAATTTGTTATCCTTATTTTCAAATCCCTCTATGGCCTCGCCCTCCCTGTCGCCATAAACACCTCCAGCTCTACGCCTTTACAGCTCTATTAGATTTGATAATGAGTAATGCACCAGATTTAATTAACAGCTGAACGGTGTGTGGAAATTTATCTAATAGCAATCATAAAATGATCAAGGACAACATTTCCCCCCCGTTGGGGGGAAGTGCGGGAGCAGGAGCAGGCGGGTGGGCGGGCCTCCGATCAGTGCCATTTTAAGTGGGCGAGCCAATTAAGGCCCACCCAGCTTGATGTCCACCATGAAGCACTATGCACTCCCTGTGTGGGCCGGGGGGGGATTCCTTCAGCCGGGAGTGCGCTGTTTTGCGCATGTGCGTGAAAGAGCGCATAGATCTCCCTGAGGCAAAGTGCTGCCTCAGGGAGATCGGCTCCGATTCAGAAGCTGACATAAAGGTAATAAAAAAATTTCCCTGCCATTTCCCCTCATGTGACACTGTCACATGAGTTGGGACATGTCCATAACTTTTATTTAAACATTTCATAAAAACCCTCATGAAACCTCACCCCGCCCGTGGATGAGGCTTCATGCTTTTTCCGAGGCCCGCCTCGGAAGGTCCATCAATCAGGTTAATTAATTTTTTAATGGCCTTAATAGGCCGCTGACAGTTCGGCAGGCACGCAGCCGATTCGGCTGCACACCCGCCAATCTGAAAATATAAATGACGCTGGGTGACATCGGGACACACGCCCGACATTTCCCCCCATCACTTAATGTGTTGGCGAGTGGGCCCAGCCCACACTCGCCAACCGGAAAAATCTGCTCCAAGATCAATGTGACTTTTGAAAGAGAGAAATGTGAAACAGCAACTAAGATTCTAGATTTAGATAAGGCAGAGACTATCTCAAGTAAACTGGGCAAATATGTTTATGGGCAAAACAAAGGAAGATCAGTGGGAGGTATTCAAAAAGAATTTAATTGCCCAGATGTTCTGGTCAGCATCAATGCTGCATGCATATTCCCGCCGCCTGTGAAGATTCCTGTAGCCCGATCTTTTTGTGCTTTTTCAGCTGGGACTGCTGAGTTTTAAAGGAAGTAGCGAGAACATTGCAAGTGCCCTAACTATAACCTCCCATTAAATGTCCACTACTGCATCTCTGTTGACCTATCCCTTAACCTAATTTGCCTGTTTACTTTAGCTAGCTGTGCTTTCATGCCCTCATAATCTCTCTTATTTAAGTTTAAAATACTAGTCCTGGACTCACTCTTCTCGCCCACAAACTGAAGGTAAAATTCCACCATATTATGATCACACAACCTAGGGGCATCTTCACTATGAGGTAATTAATTAATCCTATCTCGTTGCATAGTACCAGGTCTAGAATAGCCTGCTCTGTGATTGGCCCCAGAACATGGAGCAGAATTTTTCCCTTAGCAGGTGGGCTTGGCCATGGGCGGTGGGGAAGCCAACCACAGACCCGCGAGCGGAATCGGGTCACGATTTCACACTGGCAGGCCAATTAAGGCCCGCCCAGCGTGAAGCTCGGGCGGCAGCGCTGAGTGCTGCCTGTGCGGGGAGGTGCGGGGGTAGGAGGCCAAGCAGGCCGAGCATGAACTTCACACATGTGCGCGAATGAGCGCTTCATAAACTCCCTGAGGCACAGAGCTGCCTCAGGGAGAAGAAGTGTTGTTAAAGAAAGAAAATGAAGAAAATAAAAATGTAATAAAATATGTCCCTTCAAGTTACTCTGTCACATGAGCAGGGCCATGTAATTAAATCAATTTTAAAACTATTATCTTTATTTGATTTTGGAAACATCATCCCGCCTGTGAATGAGGTTACCAATAAAATGCAAAGGCCGCTTGGCCTTTTCGCCTGTCTGCCAATTGTTAAGTTCGACGGGCAGTGAAAACTTTAAGTTATTTGATTACTTAGTGGCCTTAGCAGGCCTTTTATTTGTCAGCAGGCACACTGCCGGCTCCAGTACGCGCCCACCAACTGAACGATCGCGTGATTGTGCGTTGACGTCGGCATGCTCGGCCAACCTCGGCCATTTCACACTCGAGCGGGTCGGGCATGCGCCTGCCCACTGAGTGAATATTTATGCCCATGCTGTTCTGAGAAACTATCCAAAAAACATTCTATGAATTTCTCATAAGGGATAGTTCGTTAAAATTTAAGTTCATGGAATTGAAGGCAAATTACTGAGCTAGTTAGGAAATTAGCTGAGCAACAGGAGACAGAGAGTAGGGATAATTGACAGATACTCTAATTGGCAGGATGCGATGAGTGGTCTATCAGTAAGGGTCTGTGTTAGGGCCTGAACAATTCACTGCATTTATTAATGACTTAGATGATGGGATAGAAAGCAATATATCCAAATTTACTGATGACACAGTGATAGGCAGAATTGTAAGCAGTGTAAATGTAGGCATGAAAGTACAAAGGGATGTTGATAGATTAAGTGAATGAGGAAAGCTGTGGCAAATGGATTTCAATGTAGGCAAATGTAAGGTCATTTAAATTGGACCTAAAAAGGATAGGACAGGGTACCTTTTAAATGGTTAACAGTTAGAAACAGTGAAGGTCCAAAGGGGCTTTGGGACCTAGGTTAACAGATCAGTAAAATGTACACAAAATAATCAAAGACGGTAATGGAATTCTGATGTGTATATCCACAGGACCAGAGCACAAGGAGCCAAAAGTCATGCATCAGCTACATAAAGCCCTGATTGGAGCATACCTGGAGTACTGTGGGCAATTTTGGGCACCATAGCTTCGGAAGGATATGTTAACCTTGAAGGGAGTACATGGGTAGGTTTACTAGAATCTTACCTGGGCTACAAGGGTTAGGCTATGAGCAGAGATTAAGGCTGGGATTTTCCGGCCCCATTGTGGGCGGGACCCGCCGAGGGCGAGGCGGTGCCCCAGCCAGAAGCCCTTTGACTTGTGGCGGGGCGGGAAGATCATGGCGGCGGGCAGGTGTGGAAAATCCCGCCCAAAACAAATTTTGAAGTTAGAAGGTTAGGGGGTGATTTGGTTGAAGTTTTCAAGATGTTATGGGGAACAGATCGCATAGATAAGGAGGAACTATTTCTGCTAGGATTAGGGGGAATCATCTAAAAATTAGACCCTGCCTTTCAGGACTGAAATTAGGAAACATTTCTTCATGGAGAGGGTGGTAGAAGTTTGGAACTCTCTGATGTTAGATAAATTGTTAAATTTAAAACTCAGGTTGGTAGATTTTGTTAACCAAGGTTATTAGGGGAAATGGGGCATAGGTGGATATGTGCAGTTTAGGCTGCAGATCAGCCATGGTCAAGCAGCTAAGTAAGAACATAAGAAATAGGAGTTGGAGTATGCCATTTGGTCCCTCAAGTCTGCTCTGCCATTCAATAATAGTAGTGTGATCATAATATTATTGCATTTTACATTCAGTTTGAGGGAGAAAAGATCATGACTAATCTGATTGTTTCCTTTACTCCACTTCCTTGCCTTTCTCTCATAATCCTTGACTTCATTGAAGATCAAAAATTGGTCTAACTCAGCATTGATTAGTGACCCTCTGAGAGAAGAAATTCCTCCTCATCTCTGTCTTTAATGGCAGTCCCTTTAGCCGGGATTTTCCGGCCCTGGCGTTGCGGGACCCAATGCAGGAGATTTGTGGCCCAGCTAAAAGTCAATTGACTTTCGGCAGGACCGGACGACCCTGGTGGCGGGGAGGGGGGCTGAAAAATCCCGCCCATCATCTCAGCACCTACCCTGTCAAGCCCCATCAGAATCTTAAATGCTTCAATAAGATCACCTCTCATTCTTCTAAACTCCAGTGACTATAGGCCTAACCTGTTCAACCTGTTCTCATAAGACAGCTCCTTCAGCCCAAGAATCAGCCTAGTGAACCTTCTCTGAACTGGCTCCAATGCAAGGATATCCCTGCTTAAGTAAGGAGGCCCAACTGTGCACAGTACTGTAGGTGTGGTCTCACCAAAGCACTGTACAGCTGAAGCAAGGCTTCCATACTTTTATACTCCATCCTTGCAATAAAGGCCAACATTCCATTTGCCTTATAGTTAATTGCTGTACCTGCATGCAAACTTTTTGTCATTGATGTACAGAACTCACAAATCCCTTTGTACTGTGCAATTCTTCAATTTCTCTCCATTGAAATAATATTCTGCTTGTCTATTATTTCCACCAAAATGGATGATCTAACAATTTCCCACAGTATACTCTATCTGCCAACTATTTTCCCATTCACTTAACCAATGTATATCCCTTTGCAAACTATTTGTGTTCTCCTTACTAATTGCTTTCCTGTCTATCTTTGTAGTGTCAGTAAATTTGGCTAGAATGCAGGAGGTAGGGAGAGCTCATTCAAAGAATGCAGTAACTTCCCTCGGTTCCAACTCTCGATTTATGATGCTGTCATTTTCACTGCAGTTCATGGTGGACATTCAACAGGATGCAATAAATGAGGATTTTTAAAAAGCCAGCAGATAAAAGGATAACATTTTTAAAATGTCAATAGGACATGTAGAACAGACTTTTAGAGAAAGAAATTGTGTCATCCTCAAATGGAATCACTGAGAGAGATACTGAAGTTCATAGAAAAAGTAATGGTGTTGTTTGATCTTTATTTCAAGGGAGATTATGCTTAAGGCACAGTTTGGAAGGACAAATGAAACTTCATTCAAGTGTAGCGATATAATGAAGTCAAGTTGCAGATCCACCATGATCTCACTGAATGGCAGAAGAGACTTAAGGGGCTAAATGGCCTATTCTTGCTCCTATGTTCCAATACAAACCAGGCCATACTTGGACCTGTGAGCATCTGATTCTGACATTGGAGAAACAAAGTGGAAAATATCTAAATTCTTCAGCCTAACATACTTTACTATGAAGAGCGCAGCAATTTATTACAAAAGAAAACAATAATTTTAGTGGTAAGCGTAACAAAGCTAAGCAGAGATTTCTTCACTGTAAGCTGTTAAATTTACCTTAGGAGCCTCCAGCATAGATTGCATTGTATTGATTATATTTTTTTTCAATAAACCCAAGGTTCAGTAAATAATTGAAATACCAGTGAAAGCTGGCTGAGACTCTAGCTTTTCATGAGTATAATACAAAACTGAAATGTATTTAAGACTGCACAACCCAACTTGTACATGAACACTGACAGGGTAGGTTGCAGTGGCACTATTCAGTTGTGACCTTGGCTTTTTTCCATCGCAATAAACGGTATTAATGATTTCAAATGAGGATGCTTCTGAACATTCTTCTGACAAGTTGAAATAAGCTGAAGATTGCAAAGACAGACACAAAAAGAACAATAGAGGAAATAGTTTTGTAACAGTAGATCAGTCAACCTTGACATGGCCTTTCCATACACCTGGTATGCGTTATGATTTATGTTTGCTTTCTACTGTGGCATGCTCATTGACTTCAAATGGATATCATCGAGAACAATACAGATATTTTGTAAATTCTCAAAATTGTATTCTTTAGGTTACACAGTTCATCTACTTAAGGCTATTTACTTCACTTTCTGTTATTTTTGTTTTATTGAAAACAATTTGAAAAGTCTATGAAAACAGAGGAGTACTGCATGTGGTGTTAAAGCCCCACTCCAGAGATTTGAACATATAATCCAGGCAGACATTTCAGTGCAATGCTGAGGGAGTGTTGCACTGTTGATGGTGACACTTTCAGATGAGTTGGTAAATCAAGGCACCACCTGCCCCCTCAGTTGGATATAAGGGATTCTGCGGCACTATTTGAAAAAGAAAAGGGGAGTTCCCTCAGTTTCCTGTCTAACATTTATCCTTAAACCAATGTTACTAAAGAAGATTATGTGGATATTATCGCACTGCTGTTTGTGGGACCTTGCTGTGCGAAAAATGGTTGCCATGTTTCCTGACATTATAGCAATGACTACAGTTCAAAAGTACCTAAACTTGGAAATGTTGCAATTCCTTTATTGCCATTGGGTCAAAATCCTGGAATTTCCTATCGAAAGGCATTGTGGAAATACCTCCACCAAACAGACTGCAACGGTTTAAGAAGATGTTCTCAATACCAAAATAGATTTGAACAACGAAAAGCTATGAAAAATGACATATAAATTGAAATACATTATTTGTTCCCTTTTCCTTTATAAACACACTAAGCATTTGTACCTGAACTCCACCAATTTGATGCAATACCTTCATTTCTTTTAAGTGCTGAACCCATTTTTTTATTCATTCAGGGTGTGCACACTGCTGGCAAGACCAATATTTATTGCCCACAGCTACTTGTCCTTGCGAAGGTGGTGGTGAGCCATCTTCTTGAATTGTAATCCATGTGGTTTGCAACACTGTTAGGTAGATGGTTGAGGATTTTGACCCAGTGATGATGAAGGAATGGCAATATATTTCCAAGTCAGGATTAAATTTGGCTTGAGGGGACCTTTGAGGTGGCAGTGTTCCCATGCTGAACTTTTAGCTAGTAGAGGTCATGAATTTGGAAGGTGCTGTCAAAGAAGCTTTGGTGAGTTGCAGCAGTGCACCTTGTAGATCGTACACTTTGCAGGCACGGTGTGCCAGTGGAGTAGGAAGTTAATGTTAAATGATTGAATGGAGAATCAATCATTGTCCTGAATGGTCTCAAGCTTCTTGAGTGTTTTTGGAGCTGTACTCATCCAGGCCAGTGAAGGGTATTCCATCATTTTCCTGACTTGCACCTTGTAGATGCTGCAAAGAGTTTGGGGAATCAGGAGACGAGTCATTCACTACAGAATACCCAGTCTCTGACTTGCTCTTGTATATGAATTAAGCAGCTCACCACCACCTTCCCAATGGCAATTAGGGATGGGCAATAAATACTGGCCCAGCCAGCAACACCTACAAGCCATCAATGAATTTAAAAAAAGAGTGAGCCAAGTTAAGAGAACGATATAAGAGGAGGCACCAGACCCAACTTTTTAAAAAATTCATTCATGGGATGTGGGCTTCACTGGCTGGACAAGCATTTATTTCCCATCCCTAGCTGCCCCTGAGAAGGTGGTGATGAGCTGCCTTCTTCAACCGTTGCAGTCCATGTAGTGTAGGTACACCCACAGTGCTGCTAAGAAGGGAGTTCCAGGATTTTGACCCAGCGACAGTGAAGGAACGGTGATATATTTCCAAGTCAGGATGGTGACTGACTTGGAGGGGACCTTCCAGGTGGCGGTGTTCCCATCCATCTGCTGCCCTTGTCCTTCTAGATGGTAGTGGTCGTGGGTTTGGAAGGTGCTGTCTAAGGAGCCTTGGTGAATTCCTGCAGTGCATCTTTTAGATGCTACACACTGCTGCTACTGTGCATTGGTGGTGGAGGAATGTTTGTGGATGTGGTGCCAATCAAGCGGACTGCTTTGTCCTGGTCGGTGTCCAGCTTCTTCAGTATTGTGGGAGCTGCACTCATCCAGGCAAACGGGGAATATTCCATCCCATTCCTGACTCGTGCCTTGTAGATGATGGACAGGCTTTGGCGAGACAGTAGGCGAGTTACTCGTCACAGATTCCTAGCCTCTGGCCTGCTCTTGTAGCCACAGTGTTTAAATGGCTAGTCCAGTTCAGTTTCTGGTCAATGGTAACCCCTAGGATGTTGATAGTGGGAGATTCAGTGATGAAAACTGCAGAGTTTTCATCTGACCTGCCACAGCTACATGAGCAATCAGGCTCAGTAAAGAGGCAGTGTTGAACCATTTCTTGTGGTTGGGCACCAGGAGCAGGATTTTGCCCTTGGCGTGGGTGCTCGTTGGGGGCGTTCAAGAAGCCAACCGCCGCCCGCAAATGGCTCTGCACCACGATTTCACGTGGACGGGCCAATTAAGGGCCGCTCAGCGTGGATCCTGAGTGGCAGCGCTGAGCACTGCCTGTGCAGGGTGCGGGGGTGGGCGGGAGCAGGGGTGGGGAGAAGGGAGAGCTGGGCCTAGCACACAGTTCGCGCATGCACGAGAAAGAACGTGCCAGTCTCCCTAAGGCACAGAGCTGCCTCAGGGAGGTGAAGAGCTGTTTCAAAAAAATAATGAAGCGAATAAAAACTTAATAAAACATATCCCATCATGTGACTCTGTCACATGAGCTGGGACATGTTTTTAATTCAAAAATAAAGTTTTTATTTAATGTTTACTTGCTTTAGGAAATCTCATTCCGCTCGTGGATGAGGTTTCCTAAAAAATGTAAAGGCCACCTGGCCTTTTCACCTGCCCGCCAACCGTAAGGTTGGACGGGCAGCCTAAATTTTAATTTAATTAGATTGTTAATGGCCTTAATAGGCCTTTTAATTATCGGCGGGCGCGCAACCGATTCTGGTGCGCGCCCACCAAACGAAATATTGCGAGACTGTGTGATGACGTTGGGACGCACACCCGACGTCATTCCACGACATTTTACACAGGGGCATGTCGGGCGTGCACCCGCATGACGAGCATAATATTCTGCTCCAGGGGCTAGACACTCACTTCCCCCATGATAACAAGGTTGTGTGCAGGTATGCAATGAAAGTCATGATCTCACATGCTGACTCTTCCAGAAAGTGCTATAATTTTCAAAGGGACGGTGGGGGAGTTGGGAACCCACAGGTTCCAACTGACAGATTATTGAGCTCATTATGGGGCTCATTAACAGTCTTTGGAACATCAGTTTGAGATCTTCAGCTGATAACCAAGGGGAGGACAAAGGGTCTGAGACATGTTAGGGTCTACCTGTCAGAAGCACAGTAGTGAGTCTTGAGTGTTAATCAATGCATTGTTCAACATTTATGAGAAACAGGAGATTTAAACTCCGGCTGCTCAACCAGTGGCACAAAGTTGCCATGGTTGGTGTTGAGAGTGTTGCATTTGTGAACAGTGAGTGTTTGGACCCTTGAGAAGGATGTAAGGCTTTGGTATCATTTGGGCATCAAAGCTGGCTAGACGAAGCCCTGGTGAACCAACGAGCAACAAGCGAGGTACGAGATGGGAGCAAGTACTCTGACACTGGGCAAAGAAGCGACAAAGAGCTTCAGCCGATATATCTTCCTGGTAAGGAGGAGGCCAGAGGAGTGCAGCAGGGGACTGTAAGAGGAAGAAAGTGTGACCCACAGTGCTCTAGTCCACAATGATCTGAGGTTTTGGGGCCCCCATGACAGTCCCTTACCTCTAGCTGTCAAGGTCATTGCGCTGCTGAATGTTTATGCATTCCAGGTCATTTCAGCTGTATACCTGGGTGGCATCTCACAGACAGCAGCTCATCATGGCATCAGGCAGGTCACAAATGCCCTACTCCAGAGGATGAGGGACAACATCCTTTTTGGCGCTGATGGGCCAGCGCAGGCATAGAGGCTGATGGGGATTGCCGCCATTGATGGATTCTCTCAGATAAAGGGGGTTATTGATTGTACGGAACAGAAAGGGCTTCCACACAATGAATGTCCACCTGATCTGTGACTACAGGGAGTGCATCTTGTGGGTCTGCACTCACTTCCCAGGCAGCTGTCATGATGCTTTTATCCTTCGAGAGTTCCTGATGTCGGACCCCTTCAAGCCAATATCCAGATTCTGGGCGGCTGCTGAAGGAAAGGGTTTTCCCTGAAGAGGTAGCTCCCGGCACCCATCTGGTACCCAGCCATGGAGACAGAGAGGCAATAAAACCAAAGCCATTGACTAACATGTACCCATGTTAAACTGGCCATTAGCATCTTGAAGATAAGATTCCCCATTGGCTTGAACAGTTGAGTGGTGACCTCCAACCAGGCATTGGGGTCATTTGCTTAAAGTTGTACTTTATGATAATGCAAGGAGGTCTGGAGCTGAATGAAGAGGAGGATGTTGCAATGCCACTCTTACTCAGAGGAGAATGAGGAGGAGGAGGAGGAAGAGGGGGCAAAGCGGCATCTTCAGAAGAGCCCAATGCCCAGGCATTGAACAAAGACCACTGAGGCCATCCCAGGGCTCATGGTGATTGGCATGGTAGCATGGCTGCAAGGGCCATGCTAATTCAGCAAAGTTTCTTTTGAGTGATTCATGGCCCATACGACAGATGATTCTGTAGCTCACTTTCAATCAGAGAGAGAAATTTTCGAGTAAGCACAAACATCTGAATAATCCCATTGCCACCCATGTTGAATGAAAATGGGGTCTCCATCACCAACAATCTCCCCCAACACAGAGCACACCATCATATGTAACCCCACCCCTCCCACCCCATCCCGACCAGTTCTTCACTCTATGGCACATTGTCCTTTAAGCAATGATAACACACAAACCTGCTCATTGGCATAATCAATAATATAATAAAGGCTAAGTCAATGAACATACAAACTCAAAAAACATCAGCCAAGTGACCCATGAAGTGCATTAAATGATGTGGCACATTTTGTTCACATCTGCTCATAAAGGGTGCTCCCCCTAAGTCTGAGGATGAGTAAGAGGCAACCTGTGCCCTCATCTTTACAGAGGGCTGAGAAGCCTGTGGCCTCTGTCCTCATCATGGAGGTGCCCTAGATTCTACAAGCTGTTGAGCCTGCATCATTGTGGGAGCTTTACTGCATGGATGGCCAGTCAGAGGGGCCAAGGAGACAAAATGACATAGGCGCCCCCTGAGCGGCAGTGTCTTCATCAGCCTTTCAACTACCTCAAACCTTTCATGGCGCCACTGCATGCTTGGTGAGGCCACCAGCTGGGGTGCAGCTGGCATCCACTCCATGCATCTCTGCACCATCAGCGACACTGAGCGTTCAATACTACAGAGAGTCTCAGTTTTTTCTCTGCATTTCAGTGTGCTGCTCCTGCATCTATTCAGAGTGGTGCTGCATTTGGTGCTCCAAGCAGTTAGGCTCTCAAAGGAGGCACTCACACTCAAAACTCTGAGACATTACATAGTACATGGACTCCTCCATTGTCTGCCTATGGCTCTGCAATTCCTCAGGGATCACCAACATGTGAGAACGCACCTGTCTCTGATGCTCCAAAAATACCGTCCTTGTGTGTGATACCTGAAACCCAGGGCCCTTGCCCTGTGATGTATGGTTGTGTCTGTCCTTTGTCCTCCAGCAGGGATTTCCTACACTGAATTTGCTTTACCTTCCTCCTCCTGCTCACCTTTTCACCCAGTGCTCCATACTCTAAGCTGGACTGAGGTGTGTGTGCCTGGACTGGTGGAAGGTGAGGAGGATGATGTGATGGTGCTGAATCAGGGACATCTCTCCCACCCAGGAGGCCGGTGACAATTGAGCATGCAACACCTTGCTCCCCGTCTACTGTGGGAGACAGAAGAAGATGGTGATGAGAACCTGGGTACTCAGTAAGTACCTCAGCACAACCAACCTCAAGATGGCAGTAGTTCTATCGCCACAATTGGGCAGGAGTGACCTGCATGCCCTTCACCTGTAAATTGAACTATTAAATGAAAAATGACAATGAATAATACATATAAAACTAAACGATTCATCCATGTGTATCCCCTGAGTAACTGCATTGTGGTGCGTTTGCCTGATTTAGTGCTGTTAGGCAGTGCTAGCCCAGTGGCCATGACTAATGGAAGGCTAAAACAAAAACAGAATTACCTGGAAAAACTCAGCAGGTCTGGCAGCATCGGCGGAGAAGAAAAGAGTTGACGTTTCGAGTCCTCATGACCTTTCAGCAGAACAAATGGAAGGCTGTTGACTTTCAGTTGGGGAGACAGCAGATGGCCTTAGATGATAACTTTTGGACTGTGATGTGGCACGGATGGCATCAGTCTGGCCTCGCACATTGAGAGGCAATAAAGGTCACTGACAGGGTGGCAATGGTGGGAGCATAAATCCTATCATTCTGAAAGAGGAAAGCAGGCTCCTGCCCCACGGAATCACTGGCATTCCCCCAGGCACCTCAACAATCCTAGTAATCTGCTGGAGGACAGATTACTGGACTACTGTGAGAGCCTGCACGCCACTTTGAGAACTAGCATCTACAGCCAAGAAGGCACCAAGCGAGGCTTGCATGGCAGCATGCATAGATCTCATGTTCTCCATCTGAGATTCTACTGCAGCACTGAGACATGTGAAGGAAAGGATTTGCTCCAGGCTCTGCGAAATTCCTGGCGTTAAGTTGAATCTGGACTCCTCCGTGCTCCTTGATGGTGGTGTCAGACTGCCTAGAAGGTCTGCCAATGCACCAAACATCTCCACATGCATGCTTATCAGCTTTCTCCGATATGCTGCCCCATCAAAGTTGTCATCTAAGTCCTCGGCAAATTCTCTCCTAGGAGAGCTGGTGCATTTGCTATTCTTTTCTCCTGGCCTGGTTGAGGCCCACTCATGCCTATTGACTTACCACGTGGAAAGCCTAACTCTATTCTCGCATTAAAAGTACCCACTGTGTCAGTATCTGAGCTGGTGTCTGTAAGTTACAGATCAAGTGATGGTATTTCTTAATCAGAGATCTGTAGTTGTTCTGGCCCTTCCCTATGAGGCTGCAGTGGCTGACTAGGTAACAATTCCTGGGTATCTGAAAGCATAAATGCAGGAGGGTAGGGTTTAGTGAGGGCATGGAAAGAGGGTGGAAAGCAAGAGTAGAATGGTTACACTATCTGCAGGTTTCGCTTCATGCCAGATAGCAAGGTGAGGGTGAGGTGGAATTTGGGAAGGGGTATAATGAGCATAAAACATGCTGTCATCCTGAATGTTCTCGGCAATGCCGGGTACAATGAGCTCTGTCACATTCATCCCCATGATATGGAGAACTGTCTCCTCCAGAGGGTGTGCCTGTCGCCCTCCCATTTTGGCTTTTCTCTCTTATTATGGGTCACTTAATCCTGCAAGAGAGAAAATGTAGGCAATTGTGTTTGGTGATGTGCCTGTCATGACTGAATAGCTTAGGGCATATGGAAACAGTGGCTGACAACTTGGAAATGAGTGAGGGTGAGGTGGAGTGTTAGGCCTGAGTTCTTATAGATAAAGGTTGATGGTGGGTAAATAATGGGATTGTGGTGCATTGCGCAGAATGAAAAGTTGTGTGGTGGGTAGGAGATATTATCTGAAGGTACAATCCCTGTCTGAGATGAGGTATGAGTGACTGCCTTTGACATCAAGGCAGCATTTGACTGAATATAGTATCAAGCAAAAGTGAAGCCAATGGGAATCAGGGGAAAAACTCTCCACAGGTTGGAGTCATACCTAGCACAAAGGAAGATGGTTGTGGTTGTTGGAGGCCAATCACCTCTGTCCCAGGACATCACTGCAGGAGTTCCTCAGGGTAGTGTCCTAGGCCCAATCATCATCAGCTGCTTCATCAATTACCTTCCCTCCATCATAAGGTCAGAAGTGGGGATGTTCACTTCATTGCATTGACCAGAAACTGAACTGGACTAGTGTCAGTTAATACAGACAGTTTAATTCAATTATATTTGTATTTGTGGGTGCTAGGAATGAGTTTTTGCTTTAAATTTTAAGTTTGTTTTGTATTTCTGTATTTGTATATTAAGAAAAGGTCAAGTTGAGCTTTAGTTTCACTTTAAAATGTGCCTGCATTTCTAATGAGTTTTACAACACCTAAAGAGAAGTTAAGCAAACAAGGAGGAGAAAAACTGCATTGTTGCCTAGCAACAGAGGTCTAGAGACATACACAGACACAGAAAAACTGAAGAAACAGCAGTTTTGAGTTCAGTTCTGAAGACAGCTGCCAGGCAGAAGCAGCCTAGAAGGGGCAGGTAGCACATTCCAAGCTGAAGTTGGTTGAAAGTAGCTGCCAGAGAGAGAGGCTGGAGCAAAAGGGACAGATAGAAAGTCCCAAGCTAAAGAAGAATGCTCCCAAATCCAGAGGAGTGGAACAGGAGAAAGTCCCAAGAGGGACTTTCAAAGGAAGGACAGGAACCTGGAAAAGGTCCTGTTAAGTGAAGTTAAGAGTGAGGAGCAGAGAAAGGCTTCAAGCTTCAAGTTTAGAGCGATTAAGGCTTGGGAAAAGTCAGAAGGTCTAAAGAGACAACTGAAGGTCTGGCACTTTTTGTTATGGGCATGTGAAGCAGTGGTGTACTGTTGACAGCTGAGTCAGTGAAAGAGAGTGCATGGAGGAAAGCTGGAGCACATGTGGTGACCCAGCGGAGTGGAACACCGGAAGAAAGTTTCAAAACCCTTGAGATGAATCCTTGCAGGAGGCGTCTGAGAGAAAGTGTCGGTTTGAGAGAAGATTCCAAGGCAAGTTCTTGGAGAGTGTAGATTAGAAACCTTTGTGTGAAAGACAGAGTGCAGTGAGACCGGTTGGCTCACACTGTGACAAGCGTCTGGGGGGTGTTGATGAAAGATCCATAGCATTTGGTTGAGGTGCATCTCTCGCTTGATTTCAGGTTGTGGTGTGTCTGACCACAGGTTGCCTATTGGTTTACATGGACTTTGTACTTACTGTGGACATTAGAGTATAAGATAGCTTTTATAACTTGTGTTATCCTTACAAATCTGTATATATCTGTAAAGGTATAGCTTGGGGTAAAGGAGTATTGTTATTTAGTTTGTCTTTTCTTGTTTAATAAATGTTTAATTATTTTGTTAAAAATTCATCAGCTGACTCCTGTGTCTCTGTTCAGTTGCTCCACTCCATGTATCTAAACAAACAAATGAAAGTTAGGATCTATCAAGCCGGGTTCCACCCTGGGATCAGGCTTGTCCAGTTGTAACATCAGCTGTGATCGTAACAACCAGCTACATAAATACTGTGGCTACAAGAGCAAGTCAGAGGCTAGGATTCTGCCGTGAATAACTCACCTCCTTTATTCCCAAAGCCTGTCCATCATCTACAAGGTAGAAGTCAGAGGTGTGATGGAACACTGTCCACTTGCCTGGATGAGTGCAGTTCCAACAACACTCAAAAAACCTGACACCATACAGGACAAAGCAGCCTGCTTGATCAGCACCACATCCACCATCTTAAACATTTACTCCCTCCACCACCGACGTTCAGTGGCAGCAGTGTGTGCCATGTACAAGATGCACTGCCGCAACTCACCAAGCCTTCTTCGACAGTACCTTCCAAACCAACAACATTTATTATTTGAAACATCAAGGGCAGTAGACACATGAAAATACCACCACCTACAAGTTCCCCTCCATGTCACACACCATCCTGACTTGGAAATATATCACCCTTCCTTCAATGTCACTGGGTCATAAGCTTGGAACTATCTTTTAAACAGCACTGTGGGTATACCTACACCAGATGGACTGCAGCAGTTCAAGAAAGATGCTCACCACCACCTTCTCAAGGGTAATTTGGGATGGGCAACAAATGCTGGCCTGTCCAAGCAATTCAACATCTCTTGAAAGAATAAGTTTAAAAAGAACCTTGACCAGCTGCCACTTCTTGCAGCACTGCTTCCAGGTCCTCAGGATCAGGCTTCGGGACTTGACCTCTCTGGCCGCCTGCTCCTTTTCCTGACTGAGGGCTTGCCTTGAGGGCCTCCTGAAGAGACATTGCTCCTCCCCTCCTTTCAGCTGCATACATGAATAACCCTAGCACTTCATAGGGAAAGTTGGGAGCCCTCCCTTAGCTGCTGCTTCATTTGGGGTGTTTCTCCAAGCAACCAATCCCTACACAGTCAGGAGCAACTTCCTTATAATGAGTGTAGTTCCCCTATAGGAGAGGCAGGCTGCTTTTAACAGGTGTAGGCTAGCTGTAATACATTCTTGCTACACATTGTGCTGGGCTGCCTGTTGAGAGTTCAGCCAGCCAGAAATGCTTGTCATCCTCAGCTGAATGCTATAAGTATTCAAATAAGGAGGGAGGACAAATTTTGAATGTCTGCCTCAAAGGGATGTGGTGCTGGGTAACCCTGCACCCGAAAATGGGAGCAATTCATTTCTTTTCCCTGCATAGCTTATCAAAAACTCCTGGCAAATTAGAAACATTTGCTTTGTTCTTGATAAGAAGTAAGATTAGATCACAACCTATTCAGAAATGTGAAAAAAATCTGCCTGTAAGTCAATGTAGAACATCACAGTTACTAATAATAAATATTCCTAGGTCATTGTACCTTAGTAACATTAAGAACAGGTAGGCCTGTTCTGCCATTCAATTAGGTTAGCACCTTGAATTTCAGCTGTGACTCTGTTGGTTGATCTTTCCCCTTAAAGTCAGAAAGTTTGTGGGTTAAAACCCCATTCTGTACTTGAATGCATAATTTAGATGGACAGTCCAATTATGTTTTGTATTGTAATGAAGATGAGTTTTAATACAGTGATTTATCATCGGGATCTGTCCTTTGAAGGTAAGTGACCCTAATATTGATCAGTCTTATTAATTTGTTCACATGCATTACAATGTTTTTCCAAAGGAGAAACCACCATGGTGCAGTAAAAAAAAATGTTACAGAATGACCTGTCAGCCTATGCTATCATATTTTCTACTTTGATTTAAATGTCTTGGGCTGATAAAAAATTCTGGATTTGACACTTGAAAAAAATCTAATCATCTGCTCCCTTACATTCTTGTTTTGACACTTGAAAAACATCTACCCTTGAAATAAGTCTAACCACCTGCTCTCTTACATTGATTGACAGGCACTCTGCTTTGAAATTGAAATGACCACCTTCCGTTCTTTCCTTGCCAGAAGGTAGTCTATTGTTTTGACAGCTGTGACCATTATCAATGCCTGGCTGAGTTTCAATTGATAATGTGTTTCAGTACAATAGGTATTCCATTCATCTGAAATTGAATGACAGTTTCAAAGTTTTAATAGCATTTTGTCCCTTTGATGTGGTTTTAGGTTTGTTGACCCAAGTATTACAAAGTTTTTTTTCATATCGCAGAATGCATCTTTTCTCAGTATCAATGAAATCAAGGCTTTTTATTAGATGTGAGAGGTTTACTTTTTCCCAAGGAATGTAAAATATCTTCCATTATTATTGCATGGAACCTGAGGACTGTACATAGTGCATACTGGGTCAGTGGAGTAAGTATGAGGGACATAGAGGTGGCATGGGTAATCTAAGACGGCATGGAGAATACAAGGGAACATAGACATAGTATGGGGATACATGGGGGCATAGAGGTGGCATGGTGTGGCGTGGGGGTTGAGGGAGGCGAGGGGTGAGGTCTCCTCCTCCTTCAAGTATTTTTACTTCTGACTTCATGTGCATCACCAACTTTTTTTTTTCACCAATGGTGGTCATGCCTTCAGCTGTCTAGGTTATAAGCTCTGGATTTCCCTCCCTAAGGCTGGAATCTTCACAGATTTGCACTAAGTGCTCTAGTGGGCGGGAAAAAGAAAATTTTGCGCGCTGGCCACAAAGGCAGCTTTTCACATCGTTTTGTTCCAATCCTGCCTCATTAATCATGCATTCCTAGGAAACACACCATTTATCTGGCAGGCAGCCATCGATTCGCCCACCATGCCGTCACCTCACCGCTTCCTAATGTCGGACGTCACATTTAAATGCAGCTGCGCGCACACCTCTCAGTGCTTCCAGCCCAGGACTGCTGCACAGAAGACATGGCCCTGAAAAGCAAGGAGCCTGCAGACCCACAGTTCACTGACAGGTCCCTGGAATGCCTTTTGGCCGCCAGGGAGGGCCACCATGATGCCCTCTATCCCCGCTCTGGCCGCAGGAGGGGCAGCAACATCACCAATCTGTTTGGGAGGTGGTGGCAGCGGTGGTCAGTGCCAATACACTGCAAAAGAGAACAGCTACTCAGTGCCGAAAGAGGATGAATGATCTCCTCCCTTCCACCAGAGTAAGTCATTCTTCTCATCACGCTCAACTCACACACTCACAAGCCCTTCACACATCCACAGGGATTTCACTCACTGCCAGTTCAAGGGACATCACCATTCACTCTCTCACACTCACCTCCATTGCTCTCATCCCATCCATGGCACCACTCATCACCCACACATGTCAGGCAAACTTATCATCTGACCTGACAGGCGTCAGTTTACACTCTCTCCAGCTGTATTCATGCAGAACAAGCTGGCACACAACAAAAGAGAGAGGTTGCAGACTGGTGGAGGAGTACTTGAAATCTAGGTCCTAATGGATTTTGAAAATAGAGTCATCCAACTGGCCGGTGAAGATCAGGAACAATGCTGTGCTGACGGTAGGGTCGTTGGTGCTCAACGAAGTGAGGATCCAGCAGTGCAACATCCATCAGGCAACCATACTGTGAGTGATGTGTCCTGTTTCACAGGCCACTGCCATGCACTAATTACCTCTCCTTTCTTTCGCAGGCACATCTGGGAAACAGCCGAGGGAGTCCATGAACCAGGTCCAAGACCCAAGCCCTGAAGATACCCCAATGAGGAATCTGCTGAAATCCCGATTGAAGACCCATCACAGCGCTCACCCACACCCTCCACCAGCTCAGAGACACACAACTCGGTGGGACTAAGCTTTAGAGTAGCCTTGGGGTCACAATCTGATGAGCACATCGCGCTGTCTGATCCACAGCAGGCAGAGGCAGGGACTTCCCAGGTTTATGCCACTCAGAGGACTGCTGGAGACCAGAAATCTGCTGAGTCCAAGTCAGATGACGAGCCTCTGGACTTGGTCATACCTCAGTCGCTGGAGCTGCAAAGGCAAGCTCAGGAACATCAGGAAGGGATGTCCGCTGCACTCCACAGGTTGCAAAGCATGATGGAGGAGTCTGTTTGTCTTCAGTCTAAGGTGATAGCGCTGGCATGCCAATGCACTGAAGTCAATACTGGTAGGATGGCAACTGCCATGGAGATCGGTCCTGCACTGCTGAGCAGGCTGAACTCCATGGCTGACGCCATAGTTGGCCTGCAAAAGTGTCAATGTGAGAGGGGTGCAGGGCAGCTGAAGCTTACTCCAGCTTCCCCTTCCCCTCAAGGAATCAGCCTGGGGCACCCATAAGGAGGAGGATCAGCAGGTGCACACACCGGGGCCATCCACCCAGGCGACTCCAGCCCATCCGAATCCTCTCTTCCTGTGAACCCAGCAATTCCATCTCCACAGGCCGAGAAGGGTGTCACTGCCACACAGCAGGACACTGAAAGCGGGCAGGGGGCCTCCAGGCCTCGGCCCTCCAGAGGACACCCATCAAGGTCATCACAGACAGGGCGTAGCAGTCAGCAGGCTGCCTCCACCTCCACTGTGGATGTCCGGGGAGCACCAAGAGCTCGAGGCAGGATTAAAAGATTAAGAAGATGTAATTGCACAGCCTGGGCATGGATGTTAATCACTTGTACATAATGTTCACTTTGTTGATAAACTCCCAAGAATGTCTCCTTACCTATGGGTCCTTGTTCTGATCAGCAGTGTTTGTATCACTCAGATGTAAACTTTAGCCCTGCACAAGATAGAGGCAGGTGGCTCAGTCCAGGGCCTCTTCCCTATGTTTTCTGCAACCTTCCCATCACACTGATGATGCGCCTTCACAGTCACTAGACACATCAGTCATGCCTGCACCTCGTTGGGGCCTATCATTGCTGCCAGAATGTCCTGGGCTGGTGACACAGAGTTCTGTCATTCTTTCTGTGTGGAGCAGCACCTTTGAGGTGCAGCTGGCCCCCTATCTCATCAACATCTATGTCCGGTGACAGTGTTGTTCTGAAGGGTTCAGCTCACAAAGGATGCCATAGGATCAGGAGAAGTTAAAGTTCCCCCACTACATCTCCATGAAATGACCCTGTTCACAGAGCGCAAGAAAGGTGCCAACAGCCAGACAGAAGTCAGGCAATCACATAAGCAATGTGAGGATCTATGGAGTGCCCCACTGCATGTCATCATCATCCTCCAAAACGTAGGGACTATGGGCATCTGCTCTGTCTCCATGACAGGAGCCTTAACACAAAGTGTATGTGGGCTGCCATCAGCCAGACAGGAGTCAAACGTTCACAGATGCAATGTGAGGATCTATGGTGTCCCCTCACTGCATGTCGTCATCATCATTCATGAATCTAGCAGCTATGAGGTCCTCCTGAGCATGCCTGCCTCGTCTGGCCAATGCGATGGCCTCATCACCATCAACCTCACGTTCAAGGACCTCTTCAGCTTCACCTCCATCAACGCCCTCCTCATTAGAGACGTGCAGCTCCTTCATCTCCTCCTCAGCCAGCCCCTCTCCCCTTTGCAGCACCAGTTTGTGAAGGGCACAGCAGGCAACAACGATGCGTGACACCCTCTGTGGACCCTATTGCAGGGCTCCACCAGACCAGTCCAGGCAATGAAATCTCATTTTTAACATTCTGGTGGTTTGCATTGCTAAGGTGTGAGTTGCAGCCTGAGCTTTGTTGTACTTTCTCTCTGCTACACTCTGTGGCCACTGCACGAGTGTCATCAACCAAGTCCTTGTCTCCTTCAGAGAATTAAGCAGAAATTACAACATGGTAAAGGTCAGTTGGACCAACACACTCATATGAAGAGTCACTATTGTCGTGTTATTAAAATTATATAATACTTATTTACTGTTCAAGACACAAGACAAATCGCTCATAAGGGATTAGCTAAACGCATTGTGGGTTCATTTAATTAAGAGTAGTCACATAAGAACAGTTGTACATCAGTATAAAACTTGAAGGCATAGACCTGTGTGTGTGTTCTGCTCAAAGCAAAAGTGAAACTAAGACTGGATCACATGACACATTCCCCTTTTGTTGTGTCATGCTGATACCCCATAAAGGAGTAGTACAACTATTTCCTGATTTACCTTATCTTCTCTGCTCCTCTTTCTAAGGTAGGTAGTGTTATGGTAGGCTTTTCAATTTAAAAGCAAAGTTAGTTTCTTTACAAGTCAGAATCATAGACTCATAGGATGGTTATAACACAAGAGGAAGCCATTTGGCCCATCATGCCCATGATACAGCTCATCAAGAACAGCTCAGCTGGTCCCACTTCCCCAGCCTTTTCCTGTAGTTCTGTAATTCTTTTCTCCTCAAGTGCTTATCCAATTCCCTTTTGAAAGCCATGATTGAATCTGCCTCCACTGACTCTCAGGTAGTGCACTCCAGGATTAACCACACGCTGCATAAAAAGCTTTGCATCAGATCACCATTGTTTTTTTTCGCAAACCACCTTAAATCAGTGTCCTCGTATTCTCAAGGCTTCTTCCAATGGAAACAATTTTGCTTTATCTATTGCGTGAAATAGCGCGCGATGGCATTGGGCAAGCGTCCTGACGTCATCGCACACTCACGCAATATTTTGGTCGGCAGGGCGCCCGCCAACAATTAAGAGGGCTAGTAAGCCCCTTAATCAATTAATCAAATTGAATTTTTCGCTGCCCGTCCAAACTTACGTTTAGTGGGTAGGCAAATAAGCATTTTTTTGCATTTTTTGCGAAACCTCATCCAAAGGCAGGATGAAGTTTCGAAAAGTGACTAAAAAACAATAAACATTTTTAAAAATCATATTTCACATTTCCCTGTTCATGTGACAGAGTCACGTGTGGGGACATGTTTTCCTTATTTAAAAAATCTTTATTTCTCATGTTCAAAATCTTCAGCTCCCTGAGCAGCTCTGTGCCTTCAAGGAGCTTTCGCTAGCACACCCCCGCACATGTGCACACTTCAGTGCTCATGGCCCCCCTCACTCACCCAGGCAGTGCTGAGGTTATCAGCGTGCGCTTCTCCCTGGCTGGCTGTTAATTGGCCAGCCAGCGTGAAATCACGGTTGGGACCCGAAAGCGGGCGGCAGACCGTTTTGTGGCCGCACCCAGGCCCATCCGCCATGTCCGCCCGACGAGGGGAAAATCCTACCTAATATTTCCAAATTTGCTGCCATTTACAAATTTTGAAATTATGCCCCGTACACCCAAGTCCAAATCATTAATATGGATCAAGAAAAACAGTGATCCCAGTACTGACCCTCAGAGAACCCCACTGTAGGCCTTCCAGCAGTCCAAAAAACAATGGTTCACCAAGGCACTCTGTTTCCTGTTACTCATCCAACTTTATACCCATGCTGCCACCTTCCCTTTTAATTCTATGGGCTACTGCTTTGCTGGCAAGTCTATTAAATCATACTTTATCAAACACCCGTTGGAAATCCATATACACCAACTGCATTACCCATAGCAACCCTTTCTGTTACCTCACCAGAAAATAAAATTGGTTCAACACAATTTGCCTTTAACAAATCCATGCTGACTTTTCTTAATAAATCAGTACTTGTCCAAGGACTGTTAATTTGTCCAGGATTATTGTTTCTAAAACCCTTCCCACTGCTGAGATAAAACTAGCTCGTCCATAGTTACTGGGCTTATCATTTTTCCTTTTTAGTTCAAGGGTGTAACATTTGCAATTTTCCTGTCCTTTGGCACCATCCACTAAGAAAGATTGGAAGATTGTGGCCAATACCTCTGCAGTTTCAACCTATACATCCCTCCACTTCTTTGGATGCATCCCATCTGGGACTGGCGACTTATTGACTTTAAGTACAGTCAGCCTTTCTAATAACTCCTCTTCATCTAATTTTAGGACGTCCACTATCTCAAGAATGTCATCTTTCAATATAACTTTGGCAGTATCTTCTTCCTCAGTAAAGATAAATGAAAAGTATCCATTTAGTATCTCAGTCATGCCCTCTGCATCCATGTGTAGATCCCCTTTTTGGCCCCTAATCATCCCTAACCCTCCTCTTACTATCCTTTTACAAATTTGTATGCCTCCAGAAAACTTTTAGATTCCCTTTTATGTTAGCTGACAGTCCCTTCCCATACATTATTTTTGCCTCTTTTATTTCCTTTTTTATTTCCTGGCTGAACTTCCTATATTCAGCCTGATTCTCACTTGTATTAATTGGTATGACATCTGTCATACACCCATTTTTCTCTTCCAGTTGATGGGTACCATTTTCAAAAACAACATGCAAGAAAGAAATTGCATTTATATAATGCCTTGCAGCAATTTTCTGAGGCTCATGTGTGATTAGTGTTATTTTGAGGGTATGCACAATTGCCATGTTACAATCAACAATGTCCCACAAGCAACAATGGCAGGAGCAGTCTGTTAATTTATTCCTGGTAGTATTGAATGAGCATGCAATGTTAGTCAGGTTAACTCCATGATCATCTTCAAAATAAACCATGACATCTTTAACATCCTCTGGAGGATGAGGGCTTTGGTTTTAATTGTTCAGAAGGCCAGGTCCTCCTTAAGCACTAGTGTTAGTGCCACACCGCAGTGTTAGCTGAGATTCAAAAAACAAGGTAAGGCTTGGATCTACAAGCCAAAAATATATAATGAGGCTTGGCTGAGGGTCCAGACATCCATTAGAGCACTGAAACACCTGAGATCCAGGAAAAATATTGGCTGATTGACAGCCTTGTCTCTCTGCTTTATGCTATCAATTGCACCTTTTTTCACACATGATAAAGAGATTTCAAGTGTGTACAGTTTCAGCTTTGATACTTTAAAGGGTCTTAATGATTGACACTTTTATTGACCTGCAGTAAAAAGGAGTCTTTTTTTAATAAAGTTGAAATATATCAATGACTGTTTTTTTAATAAGTCTCTTTTACACATACTATTGTCACTATAGGGGTCATTGGTTCTTAACAGCGTATAGTGAGTTAATGGCCATGTAAATGCCATAGTTTGGCATGGGGGGCATTAGGCGCCATTAGGGGAGGTGGATGGAGGCCATAGCCTCGCATGGGGGACATGAGAAGAATCTTTTGAACTTACCATTCAAAAGGCTCCCTCATGCAGGCCATGGTTCACAACACCTCAGAGTTGCCATGAATCACGACTCTTTGGGTAGCTGGCCGAACTCCATGAAAATTGCAGCGGACTAGGATGTGCCTATCCCCACAATGGAGCCGGCAATGTTGGGATTGCAGGGTGTGGGCCTGCTACTTGAACCAGCCTGCACCCTTGAAAGGTAATCCTGAAAATCAGAAACCCCAGGAATTGGGTCAGGGATCTCAAAATTGGGTTCCGGCACCATTCTTAAAGGTCCACAAAGTCTCCCTGACCCTCTGAAAATCCAGCACCCAATAGTATAAAAATGAACCTGTGAACAACATTTTCGTTTTACTAAGCTACGATAAATATATCTGAAGTTAGTAGTCAAGATATTAATATTGCCTTTAATCTGCTGATAAGATGAAGCTATGTTTTTTAAGTGCATAGTTGTAGTTTCCATTAAGTAAATATGCAGTGATGTCAGTTTGTGTTTAATTGAAAGTTGGATTTTAATAATGAATTTCAGGTAGGAAAATGACTAGCTTGTCCTTTAGCAGGTTTTTTAGGTTTTTGAAATTGAATAGCCACCTCCAAGTATGGAAATGTTAAAATGGGTCAAATTTCGGATTTGTGCCTTGACAGTAAAATTGCATTTGTCATTTTTTATAATTTGAATTGAAATCTTGGTTAAAGATTTGAAGTCTGGCCCTGAACTAACTTTATTTCATCTGTTGGGTTTGTCCTTCGGTCAACATTAAAACAGATCAGCTGACCATAATTTCATTGATGTTGGTGCAATCTTGCTAAGCTAGAAGTGGCTGCCATGTTTTCTGCATTACAACAGTGATTATACTTCAAAAATACTGCACCGGTTGTAAACTGCTTTGGGATATTATGAGACTTTGGGAAATGCAATATAAATGCAAGTCTTCCTTTTTTTCTGCATTTCAGGATAAATAGTTTGGTAGATCCTTGGCACTTACACTATGTTCTGTTACCATGGGCTGAACGTTCCCCCCATCGGGGAGGGGGTTGTGCAGGGGTGGGCAGGAGCGAGCCTGGCACCTGGATCAAGGTGCCCTCGTCTTTCCATTATCAATGGGGATTCCATGTTGGAGGCTGAAATCAATATACAGTCAACAGGGGAATGGTTGCAATGACAGATATTCTGACTTCAGTGCATGGCACTCTTACCTGCCTGTGACACCCCAACCTCACCATGGCCAATTGATCTAGGTGCATGGCACCTCTCCAGCTCCAGTGCCTCCTGCTTGTATCTGTTGAGGATTAGAAGATGGGCTGGCCCTCTGCCAGTCCGCAGCCTTTCTGCATTATTGTGTGCTGTCCTCTCCTGAAAAGAGAGAGAACATTAATTAGTCCACCCTGCACCTGCATTGCCATTGCAGCCTTGCTACCCCGACCTGAGTGAAACATTGCAGGGCTCATCCGATTCATGACCCAGGAGCCGCAATACACTCATTCCAAGCAGCTAGGGCTCACCCCCTTACCCAGATGCTGCCTCATTGACATTAGTCACTCACACTCTAAGAACTCTGAGGTCTGTGGGTGGTGGGGGTTGGGGGGCTCACCTAACTGCTGTGCTAAGTGACCCATGCCAACACGGTACTCACCCTTCCCGATCGCAGGAGGTAATTAAACTGCTTGCGGCACTGCACCCATATGCGCCTTACCACATCATGGGAGCTGACCCGTGATGCCACTTCCCCCCAGGCATGGTGGTTAGGTAGGGGGGCCTCCTTTTCCCATCCCTTGGGATATGGATATCCCGGCGTGCTGTCACCTCCTCCAGGAGGCTAGCGAGGCACTTGTCAGAAAACCTCGGGGCTGACCGCCCCGCCAACCTGCCCTCCCGCCTGCTCTGGTCACCGACGATGTTCTGCATTGCTGATTTGCAAAGGCAATGGCAGCCTTGGGACGGCTGCCTGTGCCGTTTTTGAATAGTCCACCAGGTCGCCATTGGACCCGGCAGATATTGGCCTCCCGCCCCCCCCCCCCCCACCACCTCCCCACCCCGCCCCTTCCCGCTGACCTCGGGAGACGTGCATTACATTGGGCGTAATTGGCCCGCTCGCCCGCGTAAAATAATGGTGCACACCCAATCGTGGGCTCCCGCCGAGCCCGCCCGCTCACTGAAAAATTCAGGCCTATATTCCATACTCTACTTGACCTGGAAGTGTTTGAGATCCTGACACTGGCAGGAGCAAGATTACTAATGTTCCAATCTTCAGATAGAATGTCCTTCAAGTTGGCGATCAAAATAACACGGCTATTGAAAATCAAAATGCAATTAGCATTACAGTTTTCCAGGGTCTTAGTGGGTGACTACATTCTACGCTGCTTATTCATCCAAATAGAAAATGTTTGCTCCCTGCTCTATCGTGAGTGACCGTGACCTGAGTAGATTCTCAGTTTCCCTATCCTCCGTACTATCGCTCTGGGGAGGTGACAGTGGGATGGAGTCAGGCCCGCTGCCTCCAGAGGCAGGCCCGAGGTGACAGGCTAAAATGCCTATCTCCATCTACTGAGAAATTGGGTGGAATCTTCTACTCCCACCAGCTGCGGGAATCGTGTCAGGCACTTAATTTGGTGTGAATGAAAATATCAGTTTCCTGCCAGCAGAAAAATAATTTGGAACTTTGTTCCCCCGACTTTCAAAGCAGGTAAAGGCAGGTAAGTTTCCTGCTGAGCAATGTCGGGAACCCTATTTACATTTATTAGCATGTCATGAATGCTCATTAAAAGACCCATTCACCGGAATTACATTCCTCTTCCAAATTAAGTGCCTCACCAAATTAGAATGGTCTGTTTTACGACTATATAAGTGGTGCCCGCCTGGCGAGCTTCAGTTCATCAATGACTTGGAGGTCAGTAGATGCTGCTTTCATCTTCCTTTTATACTGTCAGTGCCTATAGCACAAGCTGTGCGAAGGCTGAGCATGGGAGACATGACCAGAGGAGAGGGGTGAGATAGAGGCAGGATTGGAGGAGAGATAACGGGTGGGGGAGGGTTTTTGTTTTTATTCATTCATGGGATGTGGGCCAGCATTTATTGCCCATCCCTAGTTGCCCTAGAGAAGGTTACACAGAAGGCAGGACTGGGAGGGAATGATGAGAAGGGAGGGGTGAGACAGATGCACGACTGTAGTGGGGTGATGATGAGAGGGAGAGGGTGGGATGATAAGCAGGACTAGGAGACAGAATGACGAGAGGGGAAAGGTGAAATGGAGGTCGGACAAATGGGGGGGGCGAGGAATGGGGGGAAGAGTGAAAGACTGTCCAGGGGTAGATGTTAAAAGACTGTCCAGGGAAGGTTCAGGGACAGTCCTGGGGCTGAGCCACACTGTTGGGGGTATACGTAAAAGGCTGCCCAATTTCCCCTCCCAGACCTCTTGAGGAGAAGGGGCACCTGGAGGGAGGTTGAAGCGCCCTGTCCACCTCTTGCCTAGCCACTGAAATGCACCCATGGCTAGAGTGATGGTGTGCAGGTCCGAGTGCAAACCCGGCAGAAGCTGCTGGACCTGGGTCTCCGAGGCGGCCGCCATGCTTCCGATGGACACCATGATGCACTCGCATGCTGGAGTCACAACATCAGACAGAACATGAAAGGACTCCTCCATCCTTCATCCCAGTTTGCGGATGGCCTCTGACAACTCTGCCTGATGTTCCCCTGTCTACCTTTGCATCTCCAACGTTTCTCTTTTGGGCTAATTCCAGAGGCTCATCAGTCTCAGCAGGGGCCTGGTCTCCAGCAGTCCTCTGAGTGTCAGAGATCTCGGCTGTCACTGCCTCCCCCACCTGCGGACACCTGATTGTGACCACAAACCTACTCTAGAACTAGGTCCCACCGAATTGTGTATATCTATGCTGGTGGAGGGTATAGGTGAACGCAGCGATGGTTCTTACTTTGAGGATACATCTGCTTCTTTCTCAAGGCTTAGTCTTCTTTTTGAGGAAGTCCTCCCCCTTTTTGTACTGGTACCTGGAATAGAAAGAAGATAGAATTAGTGATTGACTAAGCAAGCTCATAAATTAAAGATCTCTTTCAGTCATGTCCACATGTTGTCAATATATACTGGATGCACCCTCCCTGGCTTGTAGGGGGAGGCCGATCTCACTTTCTGTGCAAGAACAATCCCTCTCCTCACCAGCAAGCTCTTCTGCCTGCTCTATTAACCTTGACAATGTCCGTCAATCATGGTTCTCTCCCTTTTGTTATGTGAGGTCCTGTCTTGCATAAAGACAGATGGATTGTCTGTGAGCACTATGGATGAAAGAACAGTTCAGAAGCATGCATGCCTATTTTGTCTCTGCTGAGCCCTCCCCAGCAAGGGATTAAGGCTTTGTTTATGCAGGAACCTACGTAAGATGGTGATCTTAAAGTGGCTGGCAAACATTCAATGCTAATGTCCCATCTGCTGCCCGTGTGTGACATCCCTGTGGGATCTAACCCTTAGACTGCCTAATGCCCTATGAGATTGTGAGTTTGCAGTGCGTAGAAGTTTCACTTACCCTTACGGAGTAGAGAAGATCATTCATCTGTTTGCAGCAGTGTAGGGCAAACCTTCTCTGTGTGCCATGGCATAGACCTCCCTGGTGACCTCCTCTCAGGCTGGCTGGGTCAGGTGAGAGGACCTCCTGCTCCAATCCCATGGAAAGAGGACCTCCCGCCTTTCCTGGATGGCCTGGAGGAGAATACCCGGGGAGGCTACGCTGGACCATGGTGCAGAGGATTTGCTTCCCTTTGGTGCCATAGTTAGCCTCTTTGCTACAACACCAGGCCTGCAATGAGTGAATGTCTGTCGGGCAGCCATTTAAATATGGTGCCAGGACCTTCAACCCCATGAGGTAATGGCAGGGCAGGTGGCTTCCTGCCTGCCCTGCCCCACCTTGAGATTCACCAAGCTGGTGCATAATTAATGAGCTGAAAAGTGGAAAATGATGCATGTTCAGCTGTCCTACTGCCCAGGGGAAATCAAACCTACTTTCCCGACTGCCACCGGGCTTAGTCTCCAGAATGGAAAATTCTGCCCATTTGTCCAGTTTTAATGATGAATGTCAGACCCCTCAAATCTTCACCATTAACCCCACTCACTCCCACCCCCTTTCATTTCCACTCCATGCCCCTCATTTTTTTTCCTGCCTCCTCCACGCCAACCATACACCCATACCCTCTCATTTCTCCTTTATATTCCTCATGCCAGTTCCATGACCCCATATCCCCATGCCCATTCCATGACCCCTCATATTCCCCATGCCCCCTTCATGCTCCAATATCCCTATGTCACTTCCATGCACCCTCATTTTTCCCATGACCCCTTCATGACCTCCATAGCCCCATCCCCCAAGAATCCTCTATAGCCAACTCATCCAGTACACACTATAAACAGATCTCAGGAGCCATACGGAGATGGGAAAATGAACTTCCAACAATCTAATAAAGCTCTCATTCAAACATGTTTGATACTGAAAAATATTCATTCATAAAAGCCATTCAAAAATGATAAATCCCTCAGGCAGTCAATCTGTTGTAAAAACAAACAAACAAATATCAATTTTCACTAGTCACATCAAAAACAAATAAGACTTTATAAACCTCTTAAAACTGTCAATCAAAATGTGAACATAGCCCCCAGCTGACATATGTGGTTTTGAATCTTTTGCAATTTAGGCAAGCATTTATAATGGGCTCAGCTATTATAATAACAAACTTTTTGGGAAATGTAAACAATGGACTCTATTGAAACTGAAAAAAAAGGTAACATTTTTCTTCTAAGTTGCAGGAGATGTCTTGTCAATCAAAGCAATCCAGGAGTAGGTAGAGGCATTTTTTTGTCTAAGTGAAAGCTGCTGAAAGTTTCTTTTTTTTTCAATTTAGAAAGACCTTGGGCATTTAAATCACTTATAAGTTCGGAGGAGGGGCGCTGGAGATAAATGGAGCTTTAGTGTCCCTGGTTGTCAGAGATGCAGAGACAGGGAGCACACAACTATCTGGTGACCTAACTAAGTATGAGCCACCCACTCAGTCATGTAATTTGTTTTCAATAACAAGTGAAATATGATCAGAACACAGAGGGCAGAATGTTGCCCTTGTTGGGGGGCTTGGCAGGGGCGGGCGGGGGCAGTCAGGAAGCCGCCCGCTGCCTGCAATCGGGGCCGAACCGCAATTTCACTCGGGCAGGCCAATTAAGGGCTGCCCGGCATAAAACGTAAGCTGCTCAGCACTGCCTGTGCAGGCGGGGGAGGAGGGCGAGAGCGAACTTTGCGCATGCACATGGGTGCATGCTTGAAAATCTCCCTGAGGCACTGAGCTGTGACATGGAGATGAACAGTTTTCAAAAAAAAAATAAAGATTTAAAAAATGTTATAAAACATGTCCCTTCTGACACATGAGCAGGGATATGTTATAAATGAAATATAAAATGTTTTTCTTTATTTTTATTTGCTGTAGGAAGCCTCATCCCGCCTGTGGGTGAGGTTTCCTAAAAAGTGCAAAGGCTGTTTGGTCTTCTCGTCTGCCCACCAACCGTAAGGTTGGATGGGCAGTGAAAAATTTAAGTCAATTATCTTCTTAATGGCCTTAACAGGGCTTTTAATTGTCGGTGGGCACGTTGCCGATTCCCACGCACGCCCGCCAACTGAAATATCGCGCGACTGCATGTTGACGTCGGGACGCTTGGCCGACTTCAACACGTTTCATTTTATGCTCGAGAGGGTTGGGCGCGTGTCCACCCACTGAGGTAAAAATTCTGCCCAGAATTACATTAAACATAGAGCACAGAAACAGGCCATTTGGCCCAACCAGTCCATGCCTTCATTTATGCTCCACTCGAACCTACTCCCATCACATCTCATCTAACTCTATCAGCATAACTCTCCATTCCCTTCTCTCTCATTTGTTTATCCAGCTTCCCCTTACAGGATGAACATTTCTGGATTATATCTTTACAAATCTTTTTTGCACATCATTTCAAAAGGAAATTGGATTGGCACTTGAAGGAAATAAGCTTGCAGGGCTACAGAAATGGCTTTGGGGGAGTGGGACTGACTGGATTGCTCTGCGGGAACTTGGAGGGCCGAATAGCCTCTTTATGTGCTTTAAATGACTTCATGACTATCTCCAGTGATTCTTTGTCCTTTTTATAATATTAAAACCAGAACTATACACACTACTCCAAGTGTGGTCTAACAAGGTTCAATAGAAACTGAGCACAGTTTCTACTTTTCAATTCTATCCCTGTAGAAATAAGCTCCAGTTCTTGGTTTGATTTATTTTAAATTTGTTCTTGGGATGTGAGCATAAGTATTTATTACCAATCCCTAAGAGATGAGAAGGAGGTCCTCTAACGCAATGGTAGCGCCCTTGCCCCTAAGCAGGAGCTGCAGATTCAAGCCCTACTCTAGGACTTGATGGCGAAGGAATATCTGTTCATGATGAGGTCAAACAGGTTGAGTTTCCAACTTACACCAGTGTCAAGCGGTTAAGAGTGGGAGAGATTCCTGGTCAACCATGTGATGCAAAGCAATTGGAGCTTCTGCCATCACCGTCTATAGTGCCAGGCTATGTAAACGTTTATGTTGCCACAACAATTTGGACTCCTGTGGGGCCGGTTGGCTCAGTTGACTGGACAGCTGGTGTGGATCAGACTGATGTCTAAAGCACAAAGCTTGATCCCAGTTTCAGCTGGGTTGGGTTTGGGACCTGTCTCCTTGCCCTACCCATGGTGGAGATCACAGTGCTTTTGGTCAGACCTGCCTTCAGACCGAGAACTCAAGAATGAGAGGAGATGAGAAGGTGGTGATGAGCAGCCTTCATGAACTTCTGCAATCCACGTGCTATTAGGGATGGAGGGGGTTCCAGGATTTTGACCCAGCAGCAGTGAAGGAATGATGATATAGTTCCAAGCTAGAATTGTGTGTGACCTGGAGGGGAACTTGCACATGGTGGAGTTTCCATTCCTCTGCTGCCCTTGTTTTTCTTGGTGGTAGAGGTTGTTGGCCTTATAAGCCTGTGTCAGTACTTTTACCCATTTGTGTATTTGTACTCCTAGATCCCTTTGCTCCTCCACCCCATTTAGATTCATATTTTCCAAATAATATGTGACCAATTGTTTACACAAATGTAACATTCACACTGATTGTTTTTTGCAATTAATTTGCCAAGTATTTACTCATTCTTCAAGTTTAATTTGTTTTAGTCTTCCTCAGCATTGGCTATTCCGACCACCCCCATCCCCATCCAACCCCCTCCAATTCAGTGCCATCCGCTCCTTTAAAAATTGGATTTTTGATAACAAATTCTAAATTATTAATATCGATTGCGAACAACAGTGGGCCCAGCACCAATCCTTGTAAGACATTGCACCCCAGGGTGTCAATGAAAAGAAGAATCATTGAGGGGCAGGAGACAATGTGTGGTGCTTTGACAGGCCCTCCAGGTACATTCACCATGATGACAGAGAGAGTCTGCCTCAAGAATGAAATCAATGATGTTGCGGGGCATTGCGAGATGGGTCCTTCTATGGTTAGGCCGGCCAGCTCCATGGAACATCCAATGCTCCAATCAGATGAGTCCATGTGTGCGTTAACCATGGTCATGCAGACTCTGGATGCCACCTTAAATAGGATGACAAATGCCTTTGTTTTGGCCTTACGCATCACTGATCTGAAGCAGCAGAGCGGTAGCAGTGCGTTGCAGCTGGCACGTGAAAGGGTGATGGTAAAAGGAGACACCCATTGGCACTGTCTCAGTTAATCCCTGGCATCCTGCCTCATTTCCAGATGGCCAATTTTGTTGCTGCACAGCAGTCTTTGGCGAGGCCCTCACAGAATCCAAATCCTAAAGGTCCTCGGCCAAAACCATCTCAGCAGTCAGAGCAGGGATGTGTGCAGCCTCCCTCTACTTCGGCTCAAGCCACAGGGTTGCACCAGTTAGATTGCAAAAATGTCTAACTTCATGATTCATATGTTTTAGGAGTATAACTTTTAATTTGGGGATTGAATTGTTAACTGTAAGATAAATAAAAGCCCCTGGCGAGCAGCTGGTAAACAGACCAAAAGTAATTGCCATTCAAAGGGTGGCCTTGTGTTTAATTCATAAGGTCAGAGTTGGAAGTGGGAAAACATTAAACAATGGATGGCCCCTTTCTGAGTTTCTTGATGGAGGTGAGATGTGTATGGTTGTTGTAATTACTTGATGGCGCAGACAATGATAGTATTACAGCAGCTCTCCCAAAATCTTGCTCTCACCTGCACAAATATCTTTTTGTGGTTGCACACCAGCTGTAGACTGATCAGTGGAAGCCCTTGCAGTTGTCAGACACTCTTGGTTATTCTGGGGCTGTCTGGATTTCCACATGGTTGCAGTCAATTATGTACCTTTGGGAAGCCAGCTATAACCACAGGCCGGAGCACTCACTCTGTCTCAGGTGAAACTCACATAATTGTCAGTCCTGGCAGGTGACCCATCAGTCACCTATCTTATGCATTTATTGGCTACTGACTGGCAGATCCTGGATTTGTCTCCAGTAAAGTCGTGGAAGGATCATGAGGTTAAAAATTTGAGGGCAGTAGTGACTTTAACAGCTAATGGTAATACATGCACATCTGCTCCAGCAGGCAGCACATCTTTTACTAGGAGACTGCAGCTATTTGCCACCACCTAATGTGACACTCTGAATCTCCTGAAACACTGCTGTTCACTCATGTCAAGGCAACTCAGCCTCTGCCTGTACATCCTATCTTGCCTATAGCAACTTCCTTGGAGCTGCAACCCTTTACTGTTCACTGTCTGTGTCTCCCCTCTCTGCTGCTGTTCTATCTGCTGCTGCCATCTCTGCTGTCTACCTACAGGTCTCTCAAGAGCAGGCTGTTGCTGTTGGTGATGGTGATATAGGTCCCTGTCCGAGGTCCAATCCAAGGCAGCAATAGTGCCTCCCAACCTGATGTAAAAATACATCCAAACTCTCAGCACAAATACTGTGACAAACCCTTTGCCCAGGTAAGAAAGCATTTGTGGATAGTGAGCATCTATTGCAGTATTTCCACAAGTTTGATTCAGCTCTCTCAACTGTCGTGTTCTTTCACTGACGAGTTTCAGAAAAACCTAAGATACCTGTGAATGTGTCACTAAGTTTAAAACTGAGTTGAAGTATTGCTCCAATTGAGCATTGATGTATGGTAATAGGCACCCCGTCTCTTTTTAGTGAATTGAGCCCAATGCGCTTGTGTTAAATGTGGAAGTCAGCGGGTTGGAGCCAGCTTCCTGACAAGCTTACATTTTTGCCAGTTTAACCTCCCACATGCACCCACACCCATGCATTCCTCCATTTTAACATCCCCCACTCCATTGTTTCTGCAGCTAGGTTATGGACCTCCTTCCCCCCGCTGAAGTGCAGGCCATTTGCTCGGGTTCCACTATTCCGGACAAGGTAACACCTTGTTATGTTATCCAGTTCCTTTAGAATCTGAGTCTTCTCTTTTCCATTGAGAACATGTTCAATTTCCTCCTCAAAAATTAGATTACTCCATTTCCTCGATTGCCCCAGTTCTATATCCTTTCAATAGCTGCAATATCCTTTATTTGATTGCGGTGACTAGATCTGTAGACAGTACTTGAACTACGTAACATCCATGATTTACAGTCAAGCTTATTATTTTGGTTCAATGTTGAACTTTTAATCTATCTTCTATGACCATTTGGACATTAGGCAAGAATCTACAACATTCATCGTTCATGTCCTCTCTTAGCCATTTGATCGATTACTTCCCGTGGAACCACAACTGAACCATGGTCTTCAGCAGAAGAGAGAAAACTCAAACGAGAAAAACCCCATTTATTTGTAACCACAATGAAAATACAAATTTTGAACAGTCTCTCGTTAGCCAAAGAATTGTGGAACAGGTGGTATCTCAGGCAGACTTGTCAAGAAACAGCTTGCAAAAGTAGTTTAATTTTTAGCTTCTCACCAGAGTCCTCATTTTTGTGCTGTTTTTAATTTTTGGGCACTGTCGTTGAACAAACCATATGGCTGAATCCAGGAGGGCTGCTTGGAAATGTGGTCACTAATGTTGTAGTGTGATAAATAGAAGCAACAGAGGCCACCTCAACTGATGACCTCTGAAAGATGGTTAATTAACAGCATATGTGTTACTTACATGCACATGTTCTTTTAATTGCAGGATGCTGTCTACTTCACTTAAATATGCACTCAACTAACTGGACCTTGTGTGGAATTTTAGCTCAATCTATAAGAAAAAGATATTGTATTTTTACAAATGTAAATACAGCTCTGTAGGGTAGTGCAAGTGTGTAGAGGGGACTTCAGAACAGGAAGACATAACCTTAAAATTAGAACCAGTTCATTCAGGAGCAAAATTTGGACACATTTTTTCACACACACGGCAGTGGAAATCTGGAACTCTCTCCCCTAACTGACTATGGGTGCTGGGAGAATTGAAATTTTCAGGACAGAGATTTTTATTAGTAAGGACGTCAAAGGAAATGGTACTGAGGATTTGCACACATTACCAGACCCACCAGTGAAACCTGTGGCAGGCAGGATTGTGCTCATCATAAGCTCAGTTATATTCTAAATGTTTTATATTTTATATTTTGCCTGTGGGCCAGAACAAACAGAAGAGTAAAAGCAAAATACTGCAGATGCTGGAAATCTGCAACAAAAACATAAAATGCAGCAAAAACTCAGCAGGTCTGGCAGCATCTGTGGAGAGAGAAACAGAGTTAAAGTTTCAAGCCTGTATGACCCTTCTTCAGAGCCGGGCTTCAGAGCTGGGCTCCACCAGGCCCCACAATGAAACCATGGGCCTCATCTGCCCTGAACTCCCCTTTGTCTCCCCAATTCTTGATCCCCTCTGGAAACCCCTTACCACTTACCTTTTGCCTCGGACACCCCGTGGTTTCTTCCTCCCAACTGAAATGCCATTCCTACTCATCGATGAATTTCTCCTTCTCGCTGTGTGAAGTGGGGTGCTCTTTCACCTAAATTGTAGTGAGGCCCGCGAGTTATAATGGCCTGGCCTTCACACCAGTGTCATCATGGATGATTGCCTCCAGCCTGCCGTGACCTCCATGTGATACAATTTAAAATTGGGACTCCAATTAAAAGAAGTTAGCTCTCCCCATTAGATGAGTTATACAAGAGAGCTTACAAGTACTTCACTCTGAGTTCTGACAGAACAGACATTGCTTGGAAGATGTGCTTTTTAATTGCTCTATAAAAAGAGCAAATTTCTTTAAAAAGAGAAAGAACTTACATTTATAAAACATGCTTCATGGCTACAGGACCTCCCAAAGAGTTTGACAACCAATTTTTAAATAAATCACCTCCTGAAGAACAGTCGCTGTCACGTTGTAGCAGATACAACAATAGTTTGTGCATAACAAGTCCCACAGACAGCAATGAGACACTGGCTAAACCCCATTTGTCTTTGAATACAGACAAACAGTTTTGTATGTTCACCCATGAGGGCAGACTAGGCCTTAGCTTAAAGTCTCATCCAAAATCTGGCACAACCAACAGTCTCTCAGCACTGTATTGAAGTATCAGTCCATGTTATATTCTCAAGTCTATTCTTTATTAAATTTTTGGTTTCTACATATTTTTCCATTACATCTTTGAATAAAGATTCCAATACTTTTCCCGTTACCAATGTTAAGCTCACTTGTCTACGGGTCCCTGAATATTTTCCAACACTGTTTTTGAATTTAGGTTGTACTTTTTTTATACTTTTCTTCAGCACAATTGTTTAATTGCCAAGTGTGCTGGGAGTCACATAGGCTGTAGCTTCAGGATTGAAGTAGGAGAGACAGTTAGCTTAATTGTTCTGCACCCCAAGGATAAGAAAGCTGACAGTCACAATTAAAGTGGAGCATCTTCTGGTGCCTCACAGATTTGGTAATTTTCAATCTGTTTATTTTACATACAGCTTGTTAGGTATGGAATTTTACAATGCAATTGTAATATTACATGAATATTATATGCATTACTTTGTAGAATCCCCTCCATTACAGATATTTTGTATGTATTTAGTGTATGAATTGTATTGCTGTAGAATCTACATTTAAAAATAGTAAACCCTCTGGAGAACTAAAGTATATGGAACATTTCATTGAAGGTCTTGAATCAAAAGTCAAAAATCAGGAGGTACTGCAACAATTTGCCCCACATCAGTATACCTTTAAGAATGAATGCCACACAACTGTCTAACCGTCCATCCATTATGTTCTTCTCTGGGGCAGATTTCTAACTCATCCCACACATGATTTTCTTCCATTTACTCTTAGGGAAGTGTAGCTGAGGTAGCTTTCCTTTATTCATAGTTTATATTTTCAGAGTATGCTATTCAAGCTGGGCTGCAGCCGAAGTTGAAGAGTCATTTTTATGATGTGGGAGCACATGCAACCTTTGCTAGTACCAGTGCTAGACGTCAGTCTGACATTCAGAGCTGGCACTCGGCCTTTGCTCACCAGGAAAGGCTGGAATAGAAACTGATCTCATCCTCTCTACCTCAGAGGCAGGAATACTACCATCGAGCTAGTGGTCACTCCATTAGAATATGAGTACCTTGCTGGATGTCAGTCCAGCAATTAGAGACCATAGTCTTCACTTGCCAAGGCTGTCCAGAGTAAGTTTTAAACACTTTAGCTTATTACAAATACAAAGTTTATGAAATTGCAATGTTTTGGGACTGCCTTTTTAATTTATGGTAAAATGGAGGAATGGGGGTCATGTGACCTATTCTGAATTCCACCAGGCTACAAGCTTGTGTGGCTTGTTTGATAAAAGTTAAAGGGAGGGCCCACATTGTTTTACTGGAAAGAAGATGCAAGATGTTCGTGCATATAGACAACGGCAGGAGGATCTGTGCTGACTATGGATGGACTGTTCGCCTCCAAAGGCAGAATCGTCCCAGATTTGCAATAAGTGCAGTAGCAGGTGGGAAAAAAACATTTTACCCACCAGCTGTAATTGTAGCTTTTCACACCGTATCGTCCTAATCCAGCCTTATTAATCATGCATTCCCAGGAAACATGCTGCTTCAATGGCAGGCAGGCTCTCATTCGCCCACCACGCTGTCACCTCGCCACTTTCTCACACCAGCCACCATATTTAAAGTGTAGCCGCCCGCACACCTCTCAGTGCTTCCAGCCCAGGACTGCTGTACAGAAGATATGGTCCCAAAAGGGAAGAAGACTGCAGCTTCCTGGTTCAGTGACAGTCCCTTGATTGCCTTTTGGACTCCGTGGAGGCCTGCCTTGATGCCCTCTACCACCACTCTGGGCAAAGGCCAGCAGGCAAGACCACCAATCCAGCATGGGGTATGGTGCTAGCAGTGGTCAGCGCCAACACCATGCAAAAGAGGACAGTCACCCAGCGCCGAAAGAGGATGACTGAGGCCTCATCAGTTCTGCCAGGCTAAGTCACTCTTTTCATCACTCTGAACTCACACACTCACAAACCCATCACACATCCACAAGGATCTCACATCTCAAGGGACCACATAACGAACTCTCACACACACCCTCATATCTCCATCAGGCTCATATTCTCTAGAGTTCGCATCCTCATCCCGTCCATAGCTCAGCTCACCACACAAACATTCCACGCAGTGCCATGTGTCCTGCTCACACTCCCTCCATCTGTTTTCATGCAGGAGAAGCTGGTTCGACGCAGCAGGGTGAGGTCCCAGACCCGGGGTGGAGTGGGCCACATTAGGCTCCTCACTCATTTTGAGGAGCATGCCATCTCACTGACTGGTGAGGACATGGACCCTGCCTGCAGCGATGGTGAGGTCAGCAGCGAATACCCATGTGAGGATCCTACACCACATCATCCCTCTCTCAACACAACTGTGAGTGCTCTCTCTCCTGCTTTTGACTCTGTTGCCATGAACTAATTATCTCTACTTTGGTTCACAGGGAGCTCTTCCAAGTGACCGACACCCCCAACCAGCCAGTCCCTCAGCCCCTTGCAGATCATCACCTCCAGGCAAGAGGACATCTCCTCCAATGAAGAGCTGGAAATAAGCAGCCTGGAAGACTCGTCACAGCGCTTACGCACACCCCCCAACAGCGCAGAGACACACACCTCGGTGGAACCTAGATATAGAGCAGGCTTGGGTTCACAATCTGGTGGTCACCACATGGACACATGTCCGCAGCAGCAGGAGGCAGGTTCAGCTGAACTCCTGGGCACTTGGAGGACTCCTGGGGAAGAGGCATCTGTGAGGCCCGAGCTAGGTGATGAGCTTCTGGATTCAGCCTTCTAACTCATCGTGGAGAGTCAGCAGAAGGTGGGGGAGCATCACACAGAGCTTTTTGGAAGACCTCGACAGAGAGGCACGCGAGTTGGAGGACTGTGTCCTGTAGTCAGCTGCTGAATTTCAAATATAATAAAAGGGTCATTATATTGTGGAAGCTTCTTATGGATACAGGGAAAAGCGCAGCTTACGATTACTATTTAACATTATTTATAGGGCTAATATAGGCTAACTTCTGCAAATGAGTTAACAGAGCATCTTTATGTTGTGTTCTTGGTTTTGTGTTAATATTAAGATGGTGACTTGTTAAAGGACAGCCAACAAATGGCTAAAAGCCAGACAACAATTGTTTTTTTTCCCCCAGTTTGTGACCTTTTGATTACAAAAAGTCATTTACTTAAAACTCAAAGTAAAGTCATAAGGTAATGCCTTAATGTAGTGCAACTGATGATTGCTGTTTGTTTAAAATATCATTGAATAAGTTGAAATTCAGCTATTTGTAATCACCCTTAAGCAATGGCTGCTTGGTGGAATCAGGGACAGATGGGGAGGTGCTGAAGCAAGCAGATCTAGGATATTAGCCAAACTTGCTGTTGGGAACTTCCTGCTCCAGGGACGGTTGCCAGGAAATGAGCCAATCATGGACCGTCACTGTCAGAGAAAGGAGCCAATCATGGACCATAGCTAACAGAGAAAGGAGCCAATCATGGACGGTTGCTATAAGAAAGGAACCAATCAGAAAGTGTGTATATGGCAGGGTAGGAAGCAGAGGCCTATTTAAACACAGTGTTTGTTGAGCTTGAGGCCATCGCTGCAGCCGGACAAGGAAGGGGGATAACCAGGTCTTTTATCTGAACAGAGAACGGACAAGGATCTAAGTTTGCCTGTTCGCTAATCAATTGGTGTCCACATGTGCGCATAAGGACGTCACCATGGGAAGGATGGCAGACGCCATTGAGGCCCTGGTCCAGCAGAACATGGAAATGCACGCAGACCTGCACTCCAACACGGTGGCCATGGGTGAGTTCCTGCAGTGGCAACATGAGAGGGAAACAGGGCACCTCGACGTCCCTCCAGGTGCTCCTTCCCAATAAGGAGTCAGGCGGGGCCCTCGGGCACCTAAGGGAGGTGGAGCGGCAGCAAAACACCCCTGGGTCTTCCACTCAGGAATTTCAGAGGCTGTAATAAGGGTAAATACAAAGGAATGAGGGCAGAGTTGGCTGGAGGGGACTGGGAAAGGAGTTTAGCAGAAAAGATGGTTCGGGACAGTTTCCTAGAACAAATGATATGGATCCAACCAGGGATCAGGCTATTTTGGATCTGGTAATGTGTAATTAGGCAGGTTTAATAAATTATCTCAGAGTAAAAGATTCACTAGGAAACAGTGGCCATGACATGGTAGAATTTAGCATTCAGTTTGAAAGTGAGAAAGTTGGGTTGGAAACAACTGTGCTAAACTTAAATAAGGGTAATTACAAAGGAATGAGGGCAGAGTTGGCTGGAGTGGACTGGGAAAGGAGTTTAGCAGAAAAGACGATTGATGAACAATGGCAGCTGTTTAAGAAAATAGTTCATGACTCACAACAAAGATATATCCCAGTGAGGGAGAAGGATTCCAGGAAGGGGATAAACCAACCATGGATAACCAAGGGAGTTAAAAGGTAGTATCAAATTGAAAGAGAAAAGCATACAATGTGGCAAAGATTAGTGGTAAGCCAGAGGATTGGGAAAGTTTCAAAAACCAACAAAAGATGACCAAAAAATAATAAAGAGGGAGAAAATAAACTTTGAATGTAAACTAGCAAGCAATATAAAAATAGACAGTAAGAGCTTCTTTAAATATATAAAAAAGTAAGAGAGAGGCCAAAGTGAACATGGGCCCCTTAGAGAATGAGGCTGAGGAAATAATAATGGGGAACCAGGAAATGGCAGTGGAGTTGAATCCTTTGCATCAGTCTTTAATAGCTCTAATAGCATTCCAAAAAATTTAATAATCAAGAGGCAAGAGGGGGGTGGGGGAGGAAATAAATACAATAACTATCACTAGAGAAAAAGCACTAGGGAAACTAATGGGGCTAAAGGCTGATAAGCCCCCTGGACCTGATGGGTGGCACCCCAGGATATTAAAGGAAGTAGCTACAGAGATAATGGATGCACTGGTAATAATCTTCCAAGAATCCTTAGATTCTGGAAAAGTCCCAGAGGATTGGAAAACTGCCAATGTAACACCCTTATTCAAAAAGGGAGGGACACAAAAAAACAGGCAACTAACTATAGGCCAGTTAGCTTAACATCTGTCATTGGGAAAATGTTAGAGTCTATTATAAAGGATGTAATAACAGAGCATTTAGAAATGCATAATATATTCAAGCAGAGTCAGCATGGCTTCATGAAGGGGAAATGATGCCTGACAAATTTATTAGAATTCTTTGAGGAGGTAGCAAACAGGATAGGTAAAGGGAACCAGTAGATGCAATATATTTGGATTTCCAAAAGGCTTTGATAAGGTACTGCATATAAGGCTACTTAATAAGATAAGAGCCCATGGTGTTGGGCCAGCGTATTAGCATGGATAGAGGAATGGCTAACTAATAGAAGACATGGGGCAGAATTTTTCCAACTGTGAGCTGGGGGGTGGGGCTTGCTCGCCAATGCGAAAATGACACGGGATGATGTCGGGGGGAACCCCTGATGTCATCCCGCCCCATTTAAATATTCAGGAAGGTGGTTGACAGCGCGATCAGCTGTCCGCCCGCCGACCTGTTAATGGCCAATTGAGGCCATTGACAGGGTAGTTAAATCAATTAAAAGCCCTGCCCATCCAACCTTAAGGTAGGTGGGCAGGCCAGGAGCCCCGGCGGGCAATAGCAAAAACATGAAACCTCATCCACCGGCGGGATGAGGTTTCATGCAGGGTTTTAAAAAGTTTAATAAAGTTTCTGTGCTTTTTATTAACATGTCCCATCTTGTGTGACATTGTCACGTGAGGGGGACATGTTAATAATTTTTTTATTTTTCTATTTTTTAAGTTTATAAACCTTTCACCGATCTCCCTGAGACAACACTTAGTCTCAGGGAAATGTGCGCTCTTTCGTGCGCATGTGCGAAAGAGCGCACTCTGACAGTTGGGGAATCCCTCCCCCCCCCGCACAGGAAGCGCATAGCACTTCCCGTCGGGCAGCCTGTTGGGCGGGCCTTAATTGGCCCACTCACTTAAAAGGGCGGCGGGGCCCATTTTGATGGCGGCGATTGGCTGCCCGCCCGCCGCCGAACCATTGGGGCCCACATGCCCATCAAGGGCAAAATTCTGCCCATGGAGTTGGGATAAGGGGGGCATTTTCAGGATGGCAACCTGTAAACTAGTGGAGTGCCACAGGGATCAGTGCTGGAACCACAATTATTTACAATATATATTAACGACTTAGATGAGGAAAGTAAATGTACTATCGCCAAGTTTATGGATGACGCAAAAATAGGTGGGAAGGCAAGTGGTGAGGATGACACAAGGAGTCTACAGAGGGATGAAGACAGATTAAGTGAGTGATCAAAAACTTGGCAGATGGAATATAATGTGGGAAAATGTGAGGTTATGCACTTTGCCAGGAAGAATAGAGGAACTGAATATTATTTAAATAGAGAAAGACTGCAGAAAGCTGCAGCACAGAGGGATTTGGGGTCCTCTTGCATGAATCACAAAAAACTAGCATACAAGTTTAGCAGGTAATAGGGAAGGCAAATGGAATGTTGGCCTTTATTTCAAAGGGAATGGAGCATAAAAATAGGGAAGTCTTGCTAAAATTATACAAGGCACTAGTTAGACCACACCTAGAATACTGTAAACAGTTTTGGACCCCTTAGCTCAGCAAAGATACATTAGCTTTGGAGACAGTCCAGAGAATGTGCACTAGGTTGATCCCGGGTATGGAGGGATTTTCTTATGAGGAGAGGTTGAGTAGGTTCGGCCTGTACTCATTGGAGTTTAGAAGAATGAGAGGTGACCTTATTGAAACATATAAGATTCTTAGCGAGCTTGACAGGGTAGATGCTGAGAGGCTGTTTCCTCCTGTAAGAGAGTCTAGGACCAGAGGGCATAAACTCAGAGTAAGGGGTCACCCATTTAAGACAGAGATGAGGAGGAATTTCTTCTCTCAGAGGGTAGTGAATCTGTGGAATTCTTTACCACAGAGGGCCGTACGGGTTATGTCGTTAAGCTTATTCAAGGCTAAGATAGACAAGTTTTTAATCAGTAAGGGAATCAAGGGTTATGGGGAAAAGGCAGGAAAGTGGAGTTGAGGTTAATCAGATCAGCCATGATCTCATTGAATGGCGGAGCAGACTCGATGGTCCAAATGATCTGCTTCTGCTCCTACGTCTTATGGTCTTATATGCTCTTCCTCTGAGTCCAATTTACCTGTGACCCCCCCTCAACCTTGTCCTCTGTCACCACAGAGGGAGCAGCTGGTCCACAGGAGGACAGGCAAAGCAAGCCAGGGCCCCCAAGGCCTCAGCTCTCCAGAGGACCCGCGCTGAAGTCATCAGAGGCAACAGAGCTAACCATTGCACAGGCTGTCTCTATCCCTGCTGCGGATGTCAGAGCAGCACCTAGAAGTGTTAGGCCTAGAAAAGTTAAGAAATTCTGATCACAGTTTCTTGCAAGAGTGAACACATTTTGTCACTTCATAATCTGAAAATCCATTTACTTTCTTAATATTGTATAATGGTGTCCTTCAACTTCATTTACAAGCTTCACAAGTCCTCCCCCTGTGTTCCACCCCCCACATCACTAGCAGTTCAGCTGCATACAGCCAGCCCACGAGTGATTCTGGAAGGAGAGTGTGTGTGTGTGTGTGTGCGTGGCAGGGCCTTTCGGAGCCCCGTGCAAGCTCTGTCCCCCGCACACAGATCCTTCCTTCATCACACTCATCTCAATGCCCTGAGTGTTTTCCATGCTGCTGCTGGGGTTCTCTGAACTGGCCTGCATCTCCACTCACCCGCTGACCACACTCCTATGCAGCACCTGTTCCCGCCCAACATGAGTCTCCTTTCACTTTTGGATTTGCAAGCATGGTGCATGTAACATTCTTCTTTAGCTCCTCTGTCCTTTCCTTTCCCCAAGTCATCTATGTCCTTTCCCTCAACACTGTCAACCTCCCGACATCACCTACCAGCCACTGTCAACCCTACCGTCACCTACCAGCCATAACCCTTTTCTCCAGGTGAACGTGTACATTCCCTACTTTCCAGAAAATCCCACCCCCATTCACATTAACCTCCCCGACCACTTCCTTCCCATTCCCAGGATCTGTGTCTGCCTCAGAGACCCCACCAACCATCCTAGTCGTCCCTTCTACCAATAACACCACATCCTCACCCTCCTACCCTACTGCCTCACCCTGCCCGCTCTCATTTTCACCATTTCCTCCTACCATGCCCACCCACATTTCACTCGCCAGGAGACAGTCATCAACTCCACAATCCCCTCCCTTACACATTACACTGGACAACCCCCAACTTGCTCCTTCCCTCTTCCTGACTCCTTCCCCCCTTGGAACTTCATACCTCCTCTCCAGAATCCTCCCCCTTTCCTTACCCCTTCCCCCTTCCTCACTCCTTCCTCCACCCTTACTCCTTCCTCCACCCTTACTCCTCCCCCCTTCCTCACTCCTTCCTCCACCCTTACTTCTTCCTCCACTCTTACTCCATCCCCCTTCTGGACTCCTTCCTCCCCAGGATGGCTTCCCCCTCCATACTCCTTCCTCCCCTGGACTCTTTCCTCCCCCGGACTCCTTTCTCCACCTTCCGGATTCCCTTCCCCTTCCAAATTCCTTCCCTTACACCCCACTTTATACCTACCTCCCCAGTTGCCATATTCTCCCCCATTACCCTTTCCTCCCCTGTACTCCCTCCCCTCCCAACATCACCCCCGACACCTTTGTTTCCCACTCCCAACTTCACCCACCCAACACCTTTGTTCCCCCATTCCTAACTTCAGTCCCTGACACCTGACACCCTCATTCCCCCAATCCCAAACTACCCCCCACCCTTCAACACATTTGTTTCCCCCTCTCCCAACCTCAGCTCCCAACATTTTCCTCTCCCAGTCAAACCTAGACTTTCCTCTCCCACCACCACACCCCCCGGTACACCTTCCTCTCCCACTCACAGCTGGACCTTCCTCTCCACCCCCTTGATGATCATCCGTAGCAGACCACAGCCGAGACACTGAAGTCCCAAAACAGGCCCTCAATGGTGATTTCCGTCCTCCTGTGAGCTGCTTCGCGGCAGAGCCATGTCCATGAGAATCTACCCAGCATGCGATGGACTTTCCTCCAGAGTCCCATTGCTGTCAGGCTCCAGCATCTTCTGCTGTACAGATGTCCATGAGGTAAGCAAGGCACTGTCAGTAAGTCCCAACTTCAGCACATCACACTTCTCAAGACGTGTTGTGCATTGGTGTGTTTTCCCGCTGAAGTGGGCGTTAAATTTGATTTGGGGGATAATTATAGTGATATGCAGATGTATCACAATGAACCGTCCAATGTAGGACGGCAGGAAACGCAGCCCAACATTGACTGGTGGTGCATCCGATTGTAAACGTGTTTCACAATGGCATGAAACTGATTTTTGGCCTTCCTGTTATATTGTCCACTCATGCCCGCCACGACACCAGCCACCAGCGGACACAGACAATTCCGCCTCAAATTTCTTAGGGAAGTGTTAGGGATATCAGGTGTCGTGAACGCTTATACTTTAATAGACATATTTCATTCGAAGATGGAATGGAGTTGGAGGTCTAGAGTATAGCTAATTAGCATTTCTACCTAGATACAAGGCCTATGTGATTTACTTTGCCCATGAAGATGGGCTTTGAGGGGGTAATAGTCCATGGAAATCCATTGTAGTATCTGCTCACAGGGTTTTCTAAGCTATCACTGAACCTGACAGAAACTGGTCAGTCTGCAAGAATCTGAGGGAGAGCAAGAGACGGAGTCAGGGGTGGGGTGGGGGGTGGGGGAGGAGGGGTGCAGTCTCTATTCTTCACCACAGAATGAGGGTAGGAGCTCATGCTTGGATTGAAGAGACCAAGTTCATGAGGATTTAACTGAGGCTGGAAGGTTTGCCTAGCTTTGGCTAGAGGACAAAATCTCCAGGGTAACCCTCACTGAGTAGAAACTATCCAGCTGGAAAAGGAAGCAAGCAATTGAGAGCTGAAAATAGCTTTGGATTGGTTCCTGGAGTATGAAGTACCCACTTAAGGGACAGAGTTAAGTATAATTGTGGAGTGGGATTTTTGGTCATTTTAAAAGCTAAGGGGGGATCTTTTCTATAGTTTTCAGTACTGTATAAATTGCTGATTGAATAGTGTTTATACAATGTTACTTTTAGTTTGGTTATTGCAATAAAAGTCTTAAAACTTGAAGTCTTGCATGATCCTTCCAGTCAATCACTGGAAATTCACAGATGGGTTTTTACAGATACTTTAGAAAGGCACAAAAACGTTGGGCACCTGATGCTTTACAGTCTGGTGGGTAGCAGTATGCTTTTATTTTTTCATTAGTCGGTAGACAAGAAGTTGGGACTACAACATTGGAAAGAGAATAAACAGAACATGCAGCTGAACTGTGACAGAATTGTGGCATCTGAAAATAAGTAGTGCCCAGTAGGGGCCATCAACAGAAATAGGAATATTGTCAACAAGTTAGCATGTGAAGCAAATTTGACAGTTAAATGGATGGATAATTAACATTAACCCAGCCACATAACCAATATTATCTAAAAAAAGGAAAAGCATAATTCATTAGCTTAACATCAAATATTAAAGGGAGATAAAGCAAGAAGCTCTCATATACTGAATTTTAGCACTGTCCTATTATAAATAATGCATATTAATTACAATTCTTGCCTAGGAGAAGTATTTTTTTTAAATAAGTAATTTTGTTAAAAGTAAATATGAAACTAAATGTTTTCATCTCCATGGGAATGATGTCAGCCAAAATAACCAATTTTACTGAATGATCCTAAATGAAGAAATTACCTGCAAGATTCCAGTTTTTGTTGCTTTTACTTCAACACAAATCAGAACCAACAAAAGTACATACTTATTAACAGGCAACCGATACTTCAAATAAAAAGGTAAATTTCACTTTAAATAGTCGATACAACAAAGGTATGTCTTACCCATCTACAACACCCGTGTAACCCGCACAACTGTGATGTTACATAAAAAACAGTTTCACAATATGTTGTTCTTTATTCATGTGGGGTTGGTCAGGAGTCTTATCTGACAACAGCTTTCACCTCTGAGTTTCACCGGTATGAATTTCATCAGCAAGGTACACTTGTATGAATGCTGTCTTTCTTGGGTCATGCTGGTGTACCTTTCCAATGTTCCTTTTTAACCAAATAACCAATAAAATGTGGTTCACAGTTTGATCCTCTGATACAAACTCTCAACTCTTTCACATCTCTGAGCAATTTTCACCACTTTTTAAGATTCAGTTCCTTTTGGGCTTCCCCAAGAGCTTCTAGAATTCTATTTTTCTTCTTGCTGCCAAGCAGGAAACCAGCCTTTGCATAAAGCTTTGCTGGCCTCTCCTCACACAAATTCTGTGTTCTTCTTTCTGTCTCTGTTGTCTTTCTCTTTGCATCTTTATCTGCGTGCTGATTGTCTTCACCCTCCTGTGCTCCTGCATATAGCTCTCATTTGTGTCTGGCCACTCAGCTTCTATCTTAACTTCCTTCCTGTTGGTACTGCTTCCAGGTTAAGTGTTACCAGGTCATATTGATCAGATTTTTTTTATTAACCAAGAAAATTACAATTGATTCCTTTATAAGTGATGCAGATTCTTAAAAGTCCTCTTCAAATACTCCTTAAAAATGACAGATTTCCTAGACATTTTAAAGAAATTACAAATTTTCCTTATTATATTGTTGGATTCCATATGATATGAAAAGAAATCCAGAACTTTATTATTTTGCCATTTTTAAAACTTAACTTTCTGCTGAACCAAAAAAAGGTGGCTACTACAAGCCACATGACCACAGGTTGGCTCTTTGTCTGGAAGCTACCCCCAGAAGTGTCAGGAACAAAGGAATTATTTTTGCAGCTTCAGGAATCTCACACCTCATTGTGCAGACCCCTTGTAATCACAAAAGAGAGGAGACTTGCATATCAGAACTTGTCATGCCTACAGAGCTGGTGAGGGACTCATAATACATCTGGGACTGTCCAGGCCCATTTCAAAGGGAAAAGAAATGGATATCATTTGCATCTGATAAGGTCACCTTGCTAGTATAATCAGTGGGTCTGCCTAGACAATGGCTTCCCAACACCACACCCTCAATATGGTTGGTAACTCTTTCGACAACTAACGACTGGGACGTTATCAGTCCCAAAATCGAAGCCAGCTCCAGAAACTGGATAAACATCCCTTTTGAAGTCATTGCAGAGAAAGAAGGTCACATGACTCAAGTGACCATTTTGAAATTTCTGTATGCCTTTGAGAACTGAGAAATCCACAGATTGATGTTTTAATATCAACTGGACAGATCTCCAGCAGCCTGAATGAGTAAGCAGTTTGTAACCTCTCCTCAACTCCACGAAGCCTGCCTGATTTTAAAAAGTCTCAGATTAATGCCTGCCAGGTGGTCGAAGCACAGAAAACTCACTGTGCTGCAGCATCATTTGTTTCAAGGGTTTATGTATCATTATCTCTAACCAGAAACTAATTGGAACTGAACCCTGCTACAAAGGAAACACCCTCTGGACTTTGACTTCTTGGACTCGGGAAATCACGTGAATTATTATTCAATTCTGTGGTTCTTGTACTGTAGAACTCCTCTTTTCTATCTTCCCTTTGTGTTTATGTGTGTGTGTGTGTGTGTGTGTGTGTGGAGTGGAAGGTTGCAGACACGCCTCCCCTATGTTTTTGAATGTGAAATAAATTAATCTTTTGAGTTAATTACAACACGATTTTGCTGCAGATTATTAGGAAATTGAATCATACAAACCAAGGTATTAGGAAGCCACGCCACTGCATACTTGAAAAGTAATTCAAAACACCTTCTGCTTATGGATGAGTGGTAAGAGGAGATAAGAACAGTTTACCTGTCCTTCCCCATCCATAACAGTACTGCTGCTCCAGGCAGTCACCTGTCGAAAAGGAAGTCTGCAGCCAGTAATGGGGGCAAGCCTGTCAGATTTTTGGCCCAGTGGTGATGAAGGGGTAACAACTTCCATAGGAAGGGTGTAACAATGAGCTGCAGGAGGTCACAGGAGAGGAAAGGGGGGCAGGAAGGACATGGAGGCCATACCTTCACCACAGGATCTACTGCCAAAGATGGAGATATCTGAAGATGATGGAGATGATGGAGACCCAATGCTGGAGGAAACTGCAGCTTCCCAGGTAGAGAGACACAGGGACCTATTACCTTGTCGCCAAACACCTCACACCTCACAGCACTGGTCACTCTGACCTACCAGTAACCATCAAAATCGCTGTGGCCTTGAACTCTTTCATTTCTGGCTCCTTCCAAGGATCAGCTGAGGACCTTAGTGGCATCTCACAAATGATAGCATGCCACTGCACCTCATAGGTCACTGATGGTCTCTTTGCCAGACCTGGACAACACATTCATTTAATGACAGATACAGAGGGACAGAGGGCATTAGGCTTCATCTCCATTGCTGAATTATCATTGATTGCACCCATGCATCTCTCAAAGCACTTAGCAACTTCTGAATCAGATTCATCAACAGGAAGGGCTTCCATTTTCTCAATGTTTAGTTGTTCTGTGACCACAAGAAAAGTTACTTTCCTGTGTGTGGTCACTTTCCGGGCAACTGCTATGACTCCTTCATCCTCCACCAGTCCAGGCTGCCTCAGATCTTCACTCCATATCCGCCCAGAGGCTTTGGCCTCACCGTGGAGAATCCTATCATCTCTTTCACCATTTCATGCCACTTTTCCTGTTGCAGCAGCATTATAATGAATCCCAGATGTGGGGCTTAAAGTGTCATCATTCATACAGTATAAAAAGAGGAAACAGTTGACAGAGACAGCAAGGACACATCCCAGTGACCCACTTAGTACTCCTCTACTTTGCTATCCTTGTGTCCTTGAATAAGATGAAGGCAGCTTGCTTATTCATGTTGGCTTGTGGCTGAGATTCATGTGGTGGTCATTTTCATCATGGAGGTGCCTATGGGGCATCTCCAGTGGCTGTTGCACCTGCATCATTGCAAGGACAGTCTTCATCACTGGGTCCTGCTGCACAGATGGTACCTCAGCCAAAGGGGCCAAGGAGTCCGAGGATGATGAGGGCATCCTGTGAGGTGTGGCACCTGTTTCCTTCTCTGTGACATCCTCAGCTCTTATTGGCCCCTCCAGATGCCTGGTGGAGGCCACCATCTAGGGGGCAACAAGCATCCCCCCCAAAGATCTCTGTACTACCAGTCCATGCTACGCAACATCTCATGTATCTTCTGGGTGTCAATGTGCAGTTCCTGGATGCGCTCCGAGTAATGTTGCATGTGGTTCTCCAAGAGCTTGGTCACTCTTGTCTATGGAGGAGCTCATAGCCATGAGCCATTATGCTGAATGGCTCATAAGCTGGATGGACATTTCCATCTTCTGCCTAAGGCCCTGTAATGCCTCAGGAAACTCTGAACTGTGAGAGCACATCTCCTGCTGATGTTCAAGGTACAGCTTCCTTTCCAGTGACTCCTGAAGTGATGCACCATTACCCACCTTAGCAGGGCTGTGATTTTCCTCTCTTTTCCAAAGGGAACTGCCCACAACTGGCTCTGCCTCTGGCACCTCTTCATACACTCTAGTGATCATCCCCATGTGTCACATCATCTACACGTGCTTGAGGACTCATGTAGGCAAGAGTATCTGCACTGTGAATGGTGCACTCAGAAGGTATGATGGTACTTCTTATTTGGGCTACTCTGGACTGGTGGAGCAAAAGAGTGGTATATTGGTAATGTCACTGGACTAGTAATCCAGAGGGCCAAGCTGATACGCTGGGAACATGGGTTCAAATCACATCATGGCAGCCGGTGGAATTTAAATTCAATTAATAAATCAATAATGAATTGAAAACTAGTCTCAGTAATGGTGACCGTGAAACTATCATCAATTGTCATAAAAACCCATCTGGTTTCTGAAGGATATCTGCCATGTGACTCCAGACCGTAATTGACTCTTAACTGCCCCCTGAAATGGCCTAGCAAGTCACTCAGTTCATGGGAAATTAGGGATGGGCACAAATACTGGCCTTGCCAGCGATGCCCGCATCCCATGAAAGAATAAAAAATGTGGCAAACTGTCCCAAGGTACATCATAAGAATGTTCCCAAATAAAATTTATCACTGAGCCACATAAAAAGATATTAAGACCTGAGAATTAAAGCTTGGTCAATTAAGCCCAATTGTGAAAAGTAACAGTGTGGAAGATCATAACAGATATCAGGAGGTCATAGAAAGACTGGTGAAATGGGTGGACATAAGGCAGACGAAATTTAATGCAGAAAAATATGAAGTGATGCATTTGAGTGGGAAGTCTGAGGAGAGGCAATAATTCAATGGTATAATTTTGAAGGGGGTGTATGAATGGAATAGTACATGCACAGATCTTTGAAAGTGGCAGGAGAAGTTCTGAAGGCATATGGGAATCTTGGCTAAACAGAGGTAGAGAGAGTAAAAGCAAAGAAGTTATGCTAAAAGGAGAGTCCTCAGTTGAGGAAAAAGAAAAGCATATCAGCAGCACTGTTATGGAAAGTTGCATCATCAGAACATATGTGAAGGAGACAAAGCAACTGGAATGGAGTCCTTTTAGGAAGAAGCCATGAGGAACAGGAGGGGCGAGAGCTGGAAGTATGCAGAGTAGGCAGATTGTGACATTAGTCAGCATGTAATGCTAATTTGATTATTGTCATTTTGGATCTTGGAGCTCTAGCTGACAACCTGCCTTAACAACGCACAACTGCACATAGCAGCAGGAAAGAACTCCACCAGCACTATTTATTTACCCACACTGAAGAAAGGTCATATTGACTCGAAACGTTAACTTTGTTCCTCTCTCCACAGATGCTGCTAGACCTGCTGAGATTTTCCAGAATTTCCTGGTTTTGTTGTAGCACTATTTAGTTTCTGATTAATCTCTACAGCTGTTTGAGTTTTTGGAAGTCCTGGGTGTTTTGTGGAATTGGTTAGAGTTGGTCAAGTCAGCAGGGAGTGGCACTGTGTGTGAAGACTATGTTGATTTGTGACTGGAAGGATTCTGAGCACATCACTTGCTCTCAGTCATGGGTGCTACAGTTGTAATTTTGCTTGGGCTGCAGCATGTGGGGGAGATGGAGTAGTGGCAGCAAAGAAAAGGATAAGCTGCTCACTGAGGGACTGGGAGGAGTGGAAGAAGCACTCTCAGTAATGTTCTCTTCAAACTTCAGTTGCTGCATATAGCCCTTTTTTAAAAATGGCCGGTCCATTTAAATATTTGGCATGGACACAATTATTACTCGGGATTACATAGGATACATGACACAGAATTTGACCCAACCAATCCATGCCGGTGTTTATGCTCCACTTGATTCTCCTTCCATCATTTCTCATGTAAACCTAGCATTGTAACCATCTATTCCCTTCTTCCTTGTAGGCTTTCCTAGTTTCTCCTTAAATGCATCTATACGGTTCACTTTAACCACACCATGTGGTAGCAGTTCCACAGACCCATCGCTCTTTGGGTGAATAAGTTTCTTCTAAATTCCTTATTGGATTTTGTAGATTTCCCACAAGGGGAAATATGCTCTCTGTATCCTCTCCATCAAAACCTTTCCTAATTTTAATGACCTCTATTAGGTCACCCCTCTGTCTTCTTTTTCACAATTAAAGAGAACCAGCCTGTCAATCCTTTCCTGATATATGTACATATACACTTCTGGTGTCGTCCTTGTAAATCTTCTCTGCACCCTTTCCAGACCCTCTATTTCCTTTCTACAATATAGCGACCAGAACTGCACGCAGCGCACTAAGTGTGGTCACCAAGGTTTAATATAGGTTTATCAGAACTTTTCTTTAAATTCTCTCCCTCTAGAAATAAAACCTTATACTTGGTTTGCTTTTTTAATGGCATTTCTAATTTATGGTGTATCGTTTAGTGTTCAATGTATTTATACTCTAAGATCCCTTTGTTCCTGTACCCCGTTTAGACTTGCACCTTCCAGGTAATAAGTTACCACCCTATTCTTCCAATCAAAATGTACTACCTCACATTTATCTATGTTGACCTTCATTTGCCAATTATATTCCCATTTTGCAATTTATTAATGTCCTTCTGTGATTTGTTACAGTCCCTAGTAGTAACTATCCCTCCCCATCCCCCAATATTTGGTGTTATCTGCCAATTTAGAAATTGCATTTTTGATCCAAAGTTCAAATTATTAATATAAATTATGAACAGCAGTGGTCCCAGCAGCAATCCTTGTTGAGCGTCATTTGCCACCTTCTGTCACTCTGAATAACCATTCTTCACTCCCACTCTCTGCTTTCTGTTTTAAAAACAGCTAGTAATCCATTCTGCCACTTGTCCCCTGACTCCATGTTCTCTGACCTTATTCATTAGTCTATTATGGGGCATCTTATTAAAGGCCTTTTGAAAATCCATATAAATTACTGAATTATCATTGTCTACTCTCTCTATTACATTCTCAGAAATTTTAGTAAGGCTGGTTAAGCATGATTTTCCCTTTTAGGAAGAATTCCATTAAATTTTCCTACCACTGATGTTAAGCTGACTGGTCTATAAATCTCTGGACATGTTCTGTCACCCTACTTAAATAGAGGAACTACATTAGCCAACAACCAGTCCTTTGGCACTGCACTGTTTTCGAATGAATTTTAAATATGAATCACAATGTATGGGTGGAATCTATATTGCTGCATTTTTTTCTGTGTGTTTTCATGTCGGAGGCCAGGCTTTGGTTAAAGGATGTCAGGGGAAGGATTGGCAGTGTGCCTGCACAGTGTGTGGAGCAAAAAATTGCTCATGTGACTGGGATTTTGGCAAAAAAGGCCAACTGTGGGACGGGAGCGCTGGGGGTTGGGGGGGGGGCGCGGTGCGGGGCGGCTGGTGCACAAGGAAAACTAACCCACAAAACTAAATTCGAGCGAGCACCAGGAGAGCTGGGGCTCGGAGAAAGTCCATGAGCAGTGGTTGTCTGCTAAACGCAGCGAGAAAGCTGGATGGAGACGGTGATTAAAAATTGGGTGCAGCCTTCTAAAATCCTAAGATGCAGCCTTGGTGGAAGAGATTGAGCAACTGGGAGGTGAGCAGCTGTTGTGGAAATCTAGGTTTAGGCCCTGTTGCCTGATGACTCATCACAGGCAGAAAAAGCAAGGGAGACTCCAGGCTGAGATGGAGCTGCAATTGCAGGGAGTTAAGAGGCTAAATCCTTGAAGCAGAGGAGCTGAAATTCCTCGTGAGGAAGACTGAGTTGGAAGAACTTTGTGACTCAAGGTGATTTCTTTAGACTGGCTGAGAAAATGCATGGGATCTATCTTGGTTGTGGCTGCCATTTGGTATGCAGTTGTGGTTTATGTTTGACCACAGTTTGCCTGTTGATTCATGATTGACTCATGTTAATTCTGGATGTTAGAGTATAGGATAGATAGTTTGCTTTGTTGAGAGGGCGCTGGTGAGAAGTGACTGAAGCATTCTGGGAGAAGTCACCTCAGCCACCGCGACTCAGGAGGGAATCGAGGAGAAGGACTCTTGCACTCAACAGGAGGAAGAGCATCCAACAGAGGGCGCTGGTGAGAAGTGACTGAAGCATTCTGGGAGAAGTCACCGCAGCCACCTTGACTCAGGAGGAAATCGAGGAGGACCCACTGTCAAAGAACGGAATAGCCCCAAACATTACATTGCTGTAGTGTTTCCATCCCTCCCTCCTCCTCAAACCTAAAACAAAAGAGAGAGGAAGAGGCAGTGCCTTCAGGAGTGCACCAGACCTGCGAGGGACACCCTTCTGAAAGTGGATTTTAAAGAAAAAGTGGTTGATTGGTGAGTAAATCCTGGGAGCAGACTCGGAGGGAGGAGCATGGAGTGGTTAGTATAAATCTAGCTTACCTCGGGATTCGCGGCCTTGTCTCCAGGGAACAGACTTGGAGGGAGGAGCACCGGAGCAGTAACCTCGGAGCACAGAGTAACTGAAGCCAAAACTGAAAAAGTGACATCATAGGAAAGCTGTGACCAGATTGGTTGGTAGGAAATCTGCACCAAATTTGAAAAAAAAACACTGCAAAGCTAATTAATAAATTAATTATCTAAGTTGAGATGACTGGGCAGGTGATGTGCTGTAGCTGTATGATGTGGGAGCTGGCAGATCCCATTGCGAGCCGCAGTGACCACATCTGCAGCAAGTGTTGGTTGCTGGAGGAACTCCGGCTCAGAATTGATGAGCTGGAGTCCGAGCTCCGGACGCTGCGGCACATCCGGGAGCGGGAGAGTTACCTGGACACTTTGTTTCAGGAGGCGGTCACACCCGGTAGATTAAGTACCTCAAGTTCGGTCAGTGGTCAGGGTCAGCAGGGTGTGACTGCAAGTGAAGCAGGTAGAGGGATCCTGTGTTCAGGAACAGAGAAGCCTCAGCTCTTGACCTTGTCCAACAGGTATGAGGTACTTGCTCCCTGTGTGGACGAGGAACAGGGCTGTAGGGAAGATGAGCCAGCTGACCACGGCACCATGGCACAGGAGGCCATTCAAGAGGGGGGAGCAAAAGGACAAGTGGTAGTTGTAGGGGATTCTATAATTAGAGGAATTGATAGCATCCTTTGTAAGCAGGATCGAGAGTCCCGCATGGTATGTTGCCAGCCCGGTGCCAGGGTGAGGGACATCTCTGACCGGCTTGAAAGGATATTGAAGAGGGAGGGGGAGGATCCAGTTGTTGTGGTCCATGTCGGGACAAATAACATAGGTAAGACTAGGAAAGAGGACCTGTTTGGGGATTATCAGGAACTAGGATTAAACTAAAGAACAGGTCCTCAAGGGTTATAATCTCCAGATTACTACCTGAGCCATGTGCAAATTGGCATAGGGACGTGAGAATAAGGGAAGTAAACACGTGGCTAAAGGAGTGGTGCGGGATAGAGGGGTTCCATTTCATGGGGCACTGGCATCAGTATTGGAACAGGAGGGATCTGTACCGTTGGGACGGTCTCCACCTGAACCGATCTGGGACCAATGTTTTAGCGAAAAGGGTAAATAGGGTGGTCAACAGGACTTTAAACTAGAAAGTGGGGGGGTGGAGGGAAGGGTAAAACTCCAAGAAGTATGACTAATGGGAAACAAAGCAGCAGGTTAGCGTGTGGGGGGGTGGATTCAACTTCATGGAAAATTATGAAAAAACTGAAAAGAAAGGAGAGCCCAGGAAAGGCTATTAAAGTCTCCAGAACACAAAATAGGACAGAGTGTTTGGAAAAGGCTAGGAATCTAACTTCAAGCACATCAGATAAAGGGACGACAATGAGAAAGGGGACGGGAAATACAGGACTGAAGGTGTTGTATCTGAATGCACGCAGTATACGAAATAAGGTAAATGATCTTGTGGCGCAGATTGAAATTGGCAGGTATGATGTGGTGGGCATCACGGAGACATGGCTGCAAGGGGATCAGGACAGGCATCTAAATATCCAAGGATATACATCCTATCGAAAAGATAGGCAGGTTGGCAGAGGGGGCGGGGTTGCTTTGTTAGTAAGAAATGAAATTAAATTGATAGCAAGAAATGACGTAGGGTCAGATGATGTAGAATCTGTGTGGGTAGAGTTGAGGAACCGCAAAGGTAAAAAAAAACGTAATGGGAGTTATGTACAGGCCTCCGAACAATAGTCAGGATGTAGGGCACAAGATACACCAGGAGATAGAAAAGGCGTGTAAGAAAGGCAAGGTTACAGTGATCATGGGGGGATTTCAATATGCAGGTAGACTGGGAAAATCAGGTTGGTAGTGGATCCCAAGAAAAGAAATTTGTGGAATGTCTACGAGATGGCTTTTTGGAGCAGCTTGTGGTGGAGCCCACTAGGGAACAGGCAATTCTAGATTTAGTGATGTGTAATGAGGCAGATTTGATAAGGGAGCTTAAGGTGAAGGAACCCTTAGGAGTAAGTGACCATAATATGATAGAATTTACCCTGCAATTTGAGAGGAAAAAGCTGGAATCAGATGTAACAGTATTACAGTTGAATAAAGGCAACTACAGAGGCATGAGGGAGGAGCTGGCCAGAATTGACTGGGAGATGAGACTAGCAGGAAAGACGGTGGAACAGCAATGGCAGGAGTTTCTGGGAGTAATTTGGGAGACACAGCAAAAATTCATCCCTAGGAAGAAGAAGCACACTAAAGGGAGGACGAGGCAACCATGGCTGACAAGGGAAGTCAGGGACAGCATAAAAGCTAAAGAGAAAGCATACAATGCGGCAAAGAGCAGTGGGAAACCTGGGGGTTTGGAAAGCCTACAAAGACCAACAGAGGACAACTAAAAAGGAAATAAGGAGGGAGAAGATTAAATATGAGGGTAAACTAGCCAGTAATATAAAAGAAGATTGCAAGAGTTTTTTTTAGATATATAAAGGGTAAGAGAGAGGCAAAAGTGGACATTGGGCCGCTGGAAAATGACGCTGGAGAAGTCATAGTGGGGAACAAAGAAATGGCGAAGGAACTGAATAGGTACTTTGCGTCAGTCTTCATGGTGGGAGACACGAGTAACATCCCCAATGTTCAATTGAGTCGGGGGGGCAGAGGTGAGTATGGTGGCCATTACCAAGGAGAAGTTGCTAGGAAAACTGGAAGGTCTGAAGGTGGATAAATCACCTGGACCAGATGGATTACACCCCAGAGTTCTGAAGGAGATAGCTGAAGAGATAGTGGAGACGTTAGTGGTGATCTTTCAGGAATCACTGGAGTCAGGGAGGAAAATCGCTAATGTAACCCCCCTCTTTAAGAAGGGAGTGAGGCAAAAGACGGGAAATTATAGGCCGATTAGCCTGACCTCGGTCGTTGGTAAGATTTTAGAGTCCATTATTAAGGATGAGATTTCAGAATACTTGGAAGTGCGTGGTAAAATAGGGCAAAGTCAGCATGGTTTCATCAAGGGAAGGTCATGCCTGACAAATCTGTTAGAATTCTTTGAGGAGGTAACGAGTAGGTTAGACAAAGGAGAGCCAATGGATGTTATCTACTTGGACTTCCAGAAGGCCTTTGACAAGGTGCCGCACAGGAGGCTGCTCAGTAAGATAAGAGCCCATGGTGTTAGAAGCAAGGTACAAGCATGGATAGAAGATTGGCTGTCTGGCAGGAGGCAGAGAATGGGGATAAGGGGGTCCTTCTCAGGATGGTGGCCGGTAACTAGTGGAGTTCCGCAGGGGTCAGTGTTGGGACCATAACTTTTCACTTTATACATTAATGATCTAGATGAAGGAACTGAGGGCATCCTGGCTAAGTTTGCAGATGATACAAAGATAGGTGGAGGGACAGGTAGTATTGAGGAGGCGGGGAGGCTGCAGAAGGATTTGGACAGGTTAGGCGAATGGGCAAAGAAGTGGCAGATGGAATACAACGTGGGCAAGTGTGAGGTCATGCACTTTGGTAGGAAGAATAAAGGCATAGACTATTTTCTAAATGGGGAGAGAATTCAGAAATCTGGAGTGCAAAGGGACTTGGGAGTCCTAGTCCAGGATTCTCTTAAGGTTAACTTGCAGTTTGAGTTGGTAGTTAGGAAGGCAAATGCAATGTTGGCATTTATTTCGAGAGGACTAGAATATAAAAGCAGGGAAGTGCTGCTGAGGCTTTATAAGGCTCTAGTCAGACCACATTTAGAATATTGTGAGCAATTTTGGGCCCCGTATCTCAGGAAGGATGTGCTGGCCCTGGAGAGTGTCCAGAGGAGGTTCACGAGAACGATCCCAGGAATGAAAGGCTTAACATATGAGGAACATTTGAGGACTCTGGGTCTATACTCGATGGAGTTTAGAAGGATGAGGGGGGGGATCTGATTGAAACTTACAGAATACTGAAAGGCCTGGATAGAGTGGACGTGGGGAAGATGTTTCCATTAGTAGGAGAGACTAGGACCCAAGGGCACAGTCTCAGAGTAAAGGGAAGACCTTTTAGAACAGAAATGAGGAGAAACTTCTTTAGCCAGAGAGTGGTGAATCTGTGGAATTCATTGCCACAGAAGGCTGTAGAGGCCAGGTCATTGAGTGTATATAAAACCGAGATAGATAGGTTCTTGATTGGTAAGGGGATCAAAGGTTACGGGGAGAAGTCGGGAGAATGGGGTTGAGAAACTTATCAGCCATGATTGAATGGCGGAGCAGACTCGATGGGCCGAAATGCCTAATTTCTGCTCCTATGTCTTATGGTCTTATGGTCACTTGTATAGTAAACATTCTTCTGCGTTTTTAAAACCTTGAAACATTGAGGATTTATTCTCTTAATAAAAACCTGGGATTTCAAGCTTTGTCTACTTTAAAAAGAAATAAGCTACTGGTCCCTAGCCAAATCATAACAAATACCTCTGCTATCTGTTCTTTGGATTATTTAAAAAAAACATGAATGCAATCCATCCAGGCCTTTGAGTTTGTTTAGTTTATTCAATACATTTGCCTATTTATTTGAAATGCACTCATCTCATTGTTCATCTCATCATTCAATGCTGTGTCTACCTGTTCTATCACCCTGGTAAATACGGAAGAGACATAATTACTTAATATTTCTGTCATCTCTCTATCGTTACCCTCTGGTATTATCATGTTTATCTCTTAATGGGCTTATTCCCATTGCAGCATTCCTCTTATAATTGAGACGCCTGTAAAATATCTTACTACTTTGTTTTTGTTCCTTGATAATTTAGTTTCACAATTCCTCTTTGACTTCTTAATTGTTTTTTGACTTCTCTCCTTAATTTCTTCATATTCTCTCTTATCATAAACTCATCTGCCGTCTATGTACTTAAAGAATGTCCCTTTCCCAACCCTGAATCGATCCATTATGTATTTATTCATCCATGGAGTCCTGTTAGTGTTTAGTTTGTTCTTTCCTTTCAGATGAATATATTTTCCCTGCATTCTGTTGAATTGTTTGAAATCTTTCCCATTGGTGTCCTAAATCACTGTTTGCCAATTTAGCTGTCCATTTTATTTTCCCAAGTTCTATTCTCATCCCCTCAAAATCATATTTTCTCCAATTTATTAACTTGGTTTTCATAATACCTATGTCCTTCTCTATCATCATCTAAGCATACGTTTACATTTCATGTCAAACATTCTCTGGTACATTCAGCTTTTCATGGTTTCCAGCCCTTTGGTATACTATGGCAGGATGGCCTTAGATAGTGGTCTTTACCCAGTGAGCCTTTGCAGCAATGGCTGCAAGCTTCAGTGTGTCCATCAATACATCCTGTACTTTGAAATGTACCAGTCTGTAATACTCCGTCATTGACAGCTCTTTCACTGGAAGACCAGTAGGTTTCATGCAGACCAGAGTGCCTTTCACTGAACTGATGGTCCTCTAGCAGCAGTTGCTGTTTATCTTGGTGTGTATTCCTGAAATAGCCCATAGAATGCAGAAGTCCTGATCCCAGGCCATGGCTCTGGTGCTACAAGGAATTTCATGACTTGACATGAGTGGTCCAATCTAACAAGCATACTTCTCAATAACTGTGCCAGCACTAGCAGTGGCACCACCTCAACACATTGCATCCATCAGCTAACTATATACTATTATTCACATAACTCTCATTATTGTATCCTTCACAGGCACTAGTCGCATTTTAACTACTTCTCACAGGTCTTCAGCCATGTGAGGAATCACACACATAAACACATTAAATACACTCATTCATAATCACCACTCTTTCTCTTTCAGGAAAAATGACACATTACAGCAGCATCTAATCAAGGGAGATAAACTATGTCTGCCTGAGATCACTCCCCTTTTGGAGGTAGTGTTCACAGTGATCAGGAGGGGAGGGAGACACAGTGTGGCCAGAGGCAAAGCAGGGAACATATCATCCACTCTAACTCTTCCAACATTATCATACAGCTCCCAAGATCAAGATCCATATCAGCCCATGGAGAGGGTTGAGGTAGAGCAGCATGCACTTTGCCCCTGCAGGGAAAGAGAGAGGAAAATGTATTGTGTAAATGGCTTCCACTGTTGAAAGCACCAGCTCAGGAATCGGCACCACGCGTAACTTACAGACTAACTTAATAGAGGGATCCTCACAGTGAGACATGTAGAGGGAATTCACAAGGAACAGCCATGCAGGATGGGAAGGAAACCACAGGTGCCACCTTACCAGGAGCAAAGTTGCATACAGTTCTGCTGTAGAGGACTCAGGCGAGGGCCATACAGGGCCAAGCTTCAGAAGAAAGCTAGTGGGTGTGACAAACCTAATGGTTGGTACAATGGAGAGTCTGCCTGAAACCTTACAGGTTGCAGTTAAGAGTATGGAGCACCCCACCTCCACCTTGGCCCATGGCTTGGTACAGAGGCTGGAACCCGCCGTTTCCAGTGAGGAGAGGCTGCTCAATTCCAACCAGCAACATGTGGAGCCTGACATCTTGCAGCATCTAATGACTGAAGCAGCTTCCACTGCAGCCATAACAGTTTGCTTGGGAAGTAAAACTGCTGAAATGGAAGGTTAGGCAAAAGCCATGGTGGTCCTGACTCTTCAGTTCAAAGGGGCTTATAGAGTGTCTCTGATAACAGAAGATCTATCCTCCATGGGTCACTGGGCTGGTTGATCAGAGGTTTAGAGGTAGTGGCATGGGGAACATGAAGCAGGAATATACTTGTACCTTTCCCAGTACCAGTGTGTTGCTCCCTCCTTACTACGACACCATTGCTACTCCAGTTGTCTATCAGCCAGGTTGCCCAGAGTGCTGAAACGTTTGCTGGAATGTTGCAGTTTCAGGTGGGACCATTACAGCCACGGCCTCTGGAGAGTGCCCCAGGAGAACATTTAGGAATGTAACACAAAGATAGGACATTTAACCCCTTGACCCTGTTCTGCCATTCAATGAGATCATGGCTGATCAGTGAATTAAATCTATTCAACCACCTTTGCCCCATATCCCTTGATACCTTTAGCTAACAGAAATCTATCAATTTCAATTATAAAATTCTGATTAACACTGTGAAAACTGTCATTTGAGGAAAAGAATTCCAAACTTCTACCAACCTTTGCATTTAGGAATGTTTGCTAACTTCATTCCTGAAAGATCTGTTCCTAAATTTTAGGCTATGTCCACTGGTCCTAGTCTCCCCAGTTAGTGAAAATAGTTTCCGTCTCTATATCCTCTCAGTTTCCATCAAAACACCCCTTAATCTTCTGAATTCTGGCAAAAACAACTAAATATTATAGAGGCCAAAGTCATTGGAAGAAATCTTTGCAGGTTTGCACTAAGTGCAGTAGCGGGCAGGTAAAATAATGTTTTACCTGCTGGCCGTGAAGGTGGGTTTTCATGCCGTATCATCCCAAACCCGCCACATTATTTATGCATTCCCAGAGGATGCACGCCGTTTCGATAGCGGGTGGGCTCCCATTCGCCCGCCCGCCATCACCTTGCCGATGTATCACATTGGGCGCCATCTCAGTGCTTCCAGCCCACAACTGGAAGGTGTCCACGAATGGCAAGAAGACCGCAGCTCCCAGGTTTAGTGACATGTCACTAGAATTCCTTTTGGATGCCATGGAGGCCCGCCGTGATGTTCTCTACCCCCGCTCTGGCTGCAGGAAAACAGCGGCATCAGCAAGCAGTCTTGGGAGGCGGTGGCAGCGGTGGTCAACTCCAACGCCCTTCAAAAGAGGACAGCCGCCCGGCGCCGCAAGAGGATGAATGATCTCCCCCATTCCGGCTGGATAAGTCACACTTCTCATCACTCTCAACTCACATTCTCACAAACCCAGCACACATTCACAGGGCCCTCACTCACTGACAGTTCAAGGGACATCAGCATTCACTCTCTCACACACACCGTGACTGTCATTACCCTCACCCTGTCCATGGGACCACTCACCACCCACACAGGCCAGGCATACCTATCATCTGGCCCAGCAGTCATCCTGCTTACACTTTCTCCATCTTTATCCATGCAGGACAAGCTGCAACACAACAACAGGGAGGTCGCAGACCAGTGGAGGAATATCTGAAATCAAGGTGCTCACAGACTTTGAAAACAGAGCCATCCAGCTGGCCAGAGACGACCTGGACCAGTCCTCTGCTGACGGTGAGGTCAGTGGTGCTCTACTAAGTGAGGGTCCACAGTGCAGCATCCATCAGACAACCATGCTAAGAGTGATGTGTCCTCTTTCACAGGCCACTGCCATGCACTAATTATCTCCCCTTGCTTCCGCAGGCATATCTGGGAAACAACCAGTGGAGCCCATGACCCAGGGCCTCCAATCAAGCCCCGAAGAAACCTTTAAAGATGAATCTGGAGGCACATTCCTTGAAGTCCCATCACGACACTCACCCACATCCTCCACCAGCAACGAGACACACACCTCGGTGGGACCTAGCTTTACAGCAGCCTCAGGATCACAATTGGGTGAGCACATCGCACTGTCTGATCCACAGCAGGCAGTGGCAGGGGCTTCCCAGGTGTCTGGCACTTGGAGGATTGCTGACAGCCAAAAAGTTGCTGATTCTGAGTCAGATGACAAGCCTCTGGACTCAGTTATGGCACAGTTGCAGGAGCTGCAAAGGCAAGTTCGGGAACATCAGGAAGGGATGTCCGCTGCACTTCTCAGGTTGCTAGGCATGATGGAGGAGTTCATTCACCTTCAGGCTAAGGTGATAGCACTGGCATTGCAATGCACTGAGGTCAACACTAGTAGGATGGCGGCTACCAAGGAGACCTTGGCGCTCCTGCACTGCTGTGCCGGCTCAACTCCATCGGTGATGCAATTGTTGGCCTCCAACACTGTTTACAAGAGAGGGGTGCCAGGCAGCTCAATCTCACTCCAGCTACTCCTTCTCCTCAAGGAATCGGCCTGGGGCCCTCAGGCACCCATAGGGAGGAGGATCAAGGTGCACATCCCGGGGTCATCCATCCAGGTGACACCTGGAGTGTCCGGCCCATCCAAATCCCCTCTTCCTGTGACCTCAGCAGCTCCAGCTCCACAGGCCAAGGAGAGTACCACCACCTCACAGCAGGACCTTGAAAGCAGGCCTGGGCCCTCCTGAGGACACCCGCCAAAGTCATCACAGACAGGGTGTAGCAGTCAGCAGGCTGCTTTTACCTCCACTGTGGATGTCTGGGGAGCACCAAGACGTAACGGCAGGGTTAGGAAAGTTAAGAAGAATTAGTTGCACAGCGTGGGCACAGGTGGTAATCACTTATACATATTGTTCACTATTGTCAAGAGACTCCCAAGAATGTCCCCCTGCCTATGGCTCCTTGTTCTAATGAGCAGTGTTCTTGTCACTCAGATGTGATACCTTTCTGCACAAGATAAAGGCAGGTGTCTCAATCCAGGGCCTCTTCCCTGTGCTTTGTGCAGCCTTCCGACCAGAGTGATGGTCCGGCCTCACACTCCCTGGATACATTACTGATGCCTGCACATTGATGGTGCTTGTCATTGCTGCCAGAATGTAGTGGGCAGGTGCCACAGAGTTCCATCATTCTCTCTGTGTGCTCTCAGCACCTTTAAGGTGGGGCTGGCCCCCATCTCTTCAGCATCTGTGACTAGTGACGCTGTGCTCCTAAAGGGCTTAGGTGCTGAAGGTGGACAAAATATCAGATGCTTCGAAAGTTTTGTGGCTACGTCTCTATGATATGACCCCGAGCACAAGTGAGCTGCCCTCAGCCAGATGGGAGTCAGACATTATCAGATGCAATCTGAAGATCTATGGAGAATCCTCACTGCATGTCGTCATCATCCTCCTGCAATCGAGTGACTATTAGGGCCTCCACTGCGTCTCCTTGACAGGAGAATTCTCACAGAGGGTATTCGCACTGCCATAAGCCAGAATGAAGCCAAATGTTCATAGATGCAATGTGAGGATCTATGGTGTCTCCTCACTGCATGTCATCATCATCCTCTACATATCTAGCAGCTATGAGAGCCTCCCAAATGTGCAAGCTGCGTCTGACTAATGCGAGGGCATCATCCCCGACATTGTCACCTTCGAAGACCTCCTCACACTCATCGGAGGAGACGCCCAGCTCCTCCATCTCCTCCTCAGCCAGCTCCTCTCCCCATTGCAGCGCCAGGTTGTAAAGGGCGCAGCAGCCGATGACAATGCATGACACCGTCTGCAGACTGTATTGCAGGCTCCACCAGACCAGTCCAATCATCGGAACCTCATCGTCAGCATCCTGATGGTCTGCTCCACCAAGTTGTGTGAGCCTCATTATCCCATCACTCTGCTGCAGCCTGAGACCGCTGCATGGGTGTCATCAGCCACGGCCTCTGTGAGTAGCCCTTGTCCACAAGGAGCCATCCCTTTAGCCTCTGTGGACCCTGGAAGACTTCAAGGATCTGTGACTGTCTTGAGGATCTAAGAGTCGTACGCATTCCCTGGAAACCGTGCGCAAACCTGCAGCATGCATTTCTGGTGGTCGCATACCAGCTGCACTTTGACGGAGTGCACCGCTTGTTGCAGCGGAGATCTGAGCGCCACATGAGAGCACTCGATTGCACCCTGCACCTGTGGGAAACCCGAGATCTGGGCGAATCCAATCGTTCCTGCATCCTGGCTGTCCTGGTCCCGAGTGAAATGCACAAAGTTGTTGCCCTCGCAAAGTTGGCACCTGTGACCTCATGGTTACATTTGTGGGTGGAGGCTTGTGAAATCCCACAGAGGTCACCGGTGGAGCCCTGAAAGGAGCCACTGGTGTAGAAATTGAGTGCCATGGTCACTTTCATGGCCACTGGCAGTGGATGCCCTCCATGTCCCCGTGGCACCAAATCCTGCAGCAGGTGGCAGATGTGACCAACCAGTTCCCTAGATATGCACTGTCTTCAATGACACTGGTTCTCAGTCAACTGTAGGAATGAAAGGTGGTGTCTATAGACCCTGGGTGTCATTAGGCACCAACCAGTGACGACTCACTCTGGCTCTTTGGCAGCATGTGCAGCAGCCCCATCCACCCCTTCTTCCTGAGGGTGCTGCTCCTCTCTCTGTGCAGCCAGGAGCCTCAGTCACTCTCTCCTTCATCGTCTTCACTCTTTGTAGGTCGTCAGGCGTACAGCTAGTCCATCAGGCTCCATGATCATGATGCACTCCTTCTGCAGCATGAAAGAGAGAGACACATGGGTTAGCACGGGTGTACTAAGAACCTGGTTAAGTGTGAATGCCCCTTACCGCATTCTGGAGAGTGCTGACCACCATTTGGATGGCCAGAGTTTAGTGCGCTGCACGGCTGCCCAAAACCCCTCCCACCTCCGCCCCGCTCTCCCCGACTGATTAGCAGCAGCTTTGCCCATTGGACTGCATACTGTGTTCTCAGCTCAGGTGCAGGCATTCTCCTAACCCGCAATGCGAGGCTGCGCTGTTAGCTGAACCATTGGGGAACTGGTCCAAACTGGGATGCTGACGTTGCAAGGGGCTGTGAGAACCTCCACCAGTGACTGCTCCATGGCCAGCTTTAGCAAGGAGATTATACAATGTGCCCAGTCGTCCAACTGTTCTGCAGCCCACTAAAATGCTCATTATTTTGCAGTCTGTGCCCGAGGGGTGAAAATCCCTGGAGCACTTGGTGGCACTTTGATGCCTCTGTGTTGCCTGAGCAGGCAGATAAGCTAGAAGCCCGACTCCAATCATATCAACGTGGGTGCACCTGAACAGTCTCAGCTGCAGAGGAATGATCACTTTATGTAAGGTGTCCCTAATGCATGGCTGCTTCCCTCGCTCACCCTACTCCTCACCCCGAGTGCGCTACATTCAAAGGCAGGGCTGCCCTTGCCCCAACAAGTTGCCTCAATGGCAGGGCTGCCCTTGACCCCCCGCAACTTTCCTCAAGCTTGATGTACAACAGATGACCCTCGCAAGCACTGCACATCATTGCCGTGTACTCACCTCCGAGTTCCCCTCAAAGTGCAGCCCACCAAGTGCTCATCTTTTATATGCAGTTGTGAAACATGTCAGTGTGCATTCCCGCTGACATGGACGGATGATCCAGCTGCACAGGGGCAGTGGAGGGAAGATTCCAGTGGTCTGGCCTAATAATAATATCCAGATGTATTACAATGAGGTTCCCGATGCCCGATGGTGGGAAACGTGGCCCGCCATTGGCGGGCTGAGCAGACAATCATGAACTGGTTTTACACCGTCATGAAACTGATTGCACCATATTCTCCGCTCACGCCACCGAACACACCAGATGCCAGTGCACATGGAAAATCCCGGCCATTGTTTTCAGTCCCCACCACAAGCTCCAAATCCTAGCCATGGACTCCATCCCTCTCCTTGGTACCTGTCTGAGGTTGAACCAGACTGTTCACAACGTTGGTCTCATATTGACCCTGATATGAGCCTTTGACCACATACCTGCAACATCTCCAAGATTGCTTATTTCACCTCCGTATCATCACCTGACTCAGTCCCTGCCTGAACTTATCTGCCAATGAACCATCAACCATGCCTTTGCTACCTCCAGGTATGATTATTTCAATGCATTCCTGGCCAGCCTTCCACTTTCTACCGTCCGTAAATATGTAAATACCACACCAAGTCCTGTTCACTCAGCATCCCTGTGGCAGATAACCAGAGGGTTGATCAAAGAGTTAAGTTAGAAGGAGCATGTTATAGAAAGGCAGAGAGGTTGAAGGAAGAAATTCCAGTGCTTAGGTCGCAGGTAACTGAAAGCACGTCTGCCAATGGTGCAGCAATTGCACCATTAGTGACCTGAGATGCCTGGGCCCAATGCACTGGAATTTCCTCCTTCAATCTCTCCGCCTCTCTACCTTCTTTTCTAGAAAAGATAGACGTACTTGAAAGTCTCTCAAAGTGTTGCAAAAGTCCTCTTCAAAAACAATGTAGTCAGTTGATCTCAATCAGCACGTGAACATTGAAGGCCGAGCATGGCTTTCAAAGGCACTGGAAATCCTCAGCATTGACTTGGTTTCTCTTGTTCAGCTGGTCACTGTTAATAGAGGTTGTTAAATGAAGCATTGCACACCAAAATGCTGTCCTGCCTCTTGAATGAGTCCTAAAAGGAAATTTAACTGTTTATTGGATTGGGAGAGGTGATGGTGTAGTGGTATTGTCACTAGACTAGTAATCCAGAGACCCAAAGTAATGCTCAGGTAACCTGGGTTTGAATCCTGCCATGTATGGTGGAATTTGAACTCAATAAAAATCTGGAATTAAAAGTCTAACGATGCCCATGAAACCATTGTTGATTGTTGTAAAAACCCATCTGGTTCACTAATGTCCCTTAGGGAAGGAAATCTGTTGTCCTTACATGGTCTGGCCTACATGTGACTCCAGAACCACAGCAAACCACTCTTAAAATGCCCTCTGAAGTCACTCAGTTGTAACAAACTGCTACAAAGACACAAAAAAGGAATGAAACCAGATGGACCACCCAGCATTGACCTAGGCACCGGAAATGACAACAGCAAACACCCTGTCGACCCTGCAAAGTCCTCCTTACTAACACCTGGGGGCTAGTCTCAACAGCCCTCAGTCATCCTCACGGAATCATACCTGACAGATAATGTCCCAGACTCCACCATCACCATCCCTGGGTATCTCCTGTCCCAATGGCAGGTCAGACCTGGCACAGTGGTATACAGTCGGGAGGAAGCTGCCCTGGGAGTTCAGACCCTATGAAGTCACATGGCATCAGGTCAAACAGGGGCAAGGAAACCTCCTGCTGATTACCACCTACAGCCCTCCCTCTGATGTTGAACATCAGCTGGAGGAAGCACTGAGGGTGGCTAGGGTGCAGATTGTTCTCTGGGTGGAACTTCAACGACCATCAACAAGAGTGACTCGGTAGCACCACTATTAACCGAGCTGGCCAAGTCCTCAATGACATAGCTGCTGGACTGGGTCTGCGGCAGGTGGTGAAGGAACCAACAAGAGGGGAAAACATCTGTCCATGACAGGATCGGTAGGAGAGAACAATGCCCAGTCATTGTGGAGACGAAGTCCAGCCTTCACATTGAGGATACCCTCCACTGTGTTGTATGGCACTACCACCGTGCCAAATGGGATAGATTTCGAACAGATCTAACAACTCAAGACTGGGCCTCTATGAGGTGCTGTGGGGCAGCAGCAGAATTGTACTCGAACACAATCTGTCACCTCATGGCCTGGCATATCCCCCACTCTCCCATTACCATCAAACCAGGGGATCAACCCTGGTTCAATAAAGAGGGCATTCCAGGAGCAGCATCAGGCATAGCTAAAACTGAGGTGTCAACCTGGTGAAGCTATAAAACAGGACTACTTGCGTGCCAAACAGCATAAGCAGCAAGTGATAGACAAAGCTAAGCGATCCCACAACCAACGGATCAGATCTAAGCTCTGTAGTCCTGCCACATTGAGTCGTGAATGATGGTGGACAATTAAACAACTCACCGGAGGAGGAGGCTCCACAAATATCCCCCTCCTCAATGATGGAGAAGCCCAGCACAGCAGTGCAAAAGGTAAGGCTGAAGCATTCGCAACAATCTTCAGCCAGAAATGCCGAGTGGATGATCCATCTTGGCCTCCTCCGGAGGTTCCCAGCATCACAGATGCCAGTCTTCAGCCAATAACGTTCACTCCACATGATACCAAGAAATGGCTGAAGGCACTGGATGCTGCAAAGGCTATGGGCCCTGACAACATTCCGGCAATAGTACTGCTACACTGGACTTGCGCTCCAGAACTTGCCACGCCTCTAGCCAACCGGTTCCAAGCTACAACACTGGCATCTATCTGGTAATGTGGAAAATTGCCCAGGTATACCTTGTACACAAAAAGCAGGACAAATCCAATCCGGCCAATTACCGACCCATCAGTCTACTCTCCATCATCAGTAAAGTAATGGAAGGAGTCATCAACAGTGCTATAAAGTGCACTTGCTTAGCAATAACCTACTCACTGGTGCCCAGTTTGGGTTCTGCCAGGGCCACGCAGCTCCTGACCTCGTTACAGCCTTCGTTCAAACATGGACAAAAGAGCTGAACTCCCGAGGTGAGGTGAGAGTGACTGCCCTTGACATCAAGGCAGCATTTGACTGAGTGCGGCATCAAGGAGCCCCAGCGAAACTGGAGTCAATGGGAAACAGGGGGAAAACTCTCCGCTGGTTGGAGTCATACCTAGCACAAAGAAAGATGGTTGTGGTTGTTGGAGATCAGTCATCTCAGCTCAGGACATCACTGAGGAGTTCCTCAGGCCTAGGCCCAGCCATCTTCAGCTGCTTCATCAATGACCTTCCTTCCATCATAAGGTCAGAAGTGGGGATGTTCGCTGATGATTGCACAATGTTCAGCATCATTCGTGACTCCACAGATACTGAAGCAGTCCATGTCCAAATGCAGCAATACCTGGACAATATCCAGGCTGGGGCTGACAAGTGGCAAGTAACATTCGTGCCACACAAGTTTCGGGCAATGACCATCTCCAACAAAAGAGAATCTAACCATCACCCCTTGATGTTCAATGTCATTACCATCATTGACTCCCCCACTATCAACATCCTGGGGGGTTACCATTGACCAGAAACTGAACTGGACTGGCCATATAAATACTGTGGCTACAAGAGCAGGTTGGGGGCTAGGAATTGTGTGATGAGTAAGTCGCCTCCTGACTCCCCAAAGCCTGTCCACCATCTACAAGACACAAGTCAGGAGTGTGATGGAATACTCCCCACTAGCCTGGATGAGTGCAGCTCCTACAGCACTGAAGAAGCTGGGCACCATCCAGGATAAAGCAGTCCACTTGATTGGTACCACATCCACAAACATTCACTCCCCCCACCACCGATGCACAGTACCAGCAGTGTGTACCATCTACAAGGTGCACTGCAGGAATTCACCAAGGTTCTTTAGACAGCACCTTTCAAACTCACGACCACTACCACCCAGAAGGACAAGGGCAGCAGATGAATGGAAACACCACCACCTGTAAGCTCCCCTCCAAGTCACTCACCATACTGACTTGGGAAATCTATCGCCGTTCCTTCACTGTTGGTGGGTCAAAACCCTGGAACTCCTTTCATAACAGCACTGTGGGTGTACCTACACCACATGGACTGCAGCTGTTCAAGAAGGCAGCTCACCACCACCTTCTCAAGGGCAACTAGGGATGGGCAATAAATGCTGGCCCAGCTAGCGAAGCCCACATCCCATGAATGAATAAAAAAAATGATCTTAATAATCCTCCTGGCAGCCGTTCCTAGTGAGCACTTCAAATCTTTCACCAGGATGGTCTCTTGCACTAAACAAGAGCTAAACCAGCATAGCAACCTAAGCCCCCATGTTGGATACTTCAGAAGCTCTTCACTGCCTAAAGTACTCAGTAAAAATTACTGCATCTTATTTTGAGTTCTGACAATACACTTTACTGTAACTTTTTCGTACTTTCCTTTTAAACTGCAATTCATAACCAAATAAATTTGGTACCAATTAGGTACATTAAAAGCAAGTTGAGCTATTAATCTCAATAAGTTTGTTCCTTTTTTGCTAGACAACCCATTCAAATATCCCATCACGTTTTGTTTTTTCTTTAGATAGCGTTCAACCTCCTGGTGGTGAAATGTGCATCCTATTTGTTTTCCATTGTGATTGATTGGAGTGTCAGCAGTGTAACTGAGGTTCCAAGGTGAATGTCATCATTTTGGCATACTGCAAAATGGGTTTAAAGCATGGTTAAACTACACAACAAAGATTAAAAAGCTTGTAATCTATCAGAATTTTTGGCCTGCATTTTAACAATCAGGTGGAAAAACTGGCACAGGGGATATTTGGGTCGGCGACACATATAGGCAGGTGACAGGACTTCCTTGTCAAGTTTACAAGGAAGAACCAATTAAGGGCTGGCAGGCAGGGGAGTGGCAGGCTGGTCATAGTGCTAGCTGGTCATTCTGAGGCACCATTTTAAAGGTGCAGCATTCAGGCACAGACAAAAAGGAGAAGATCCATAGCAATGGAGGCAGCGAAGGAATGGCTTCAACAGGAGGAAGAGTCACTCCACGATTCATTAACACCTCAGTAGCAGAGGTCCACATCAAGCATCAGCATGGCAGCTTTCCATGCACGGGCTACTGGCAGGCTGGGGTGCCTACATATTGAGACCCTGGTTCTTTGGAGAGCATTGGTGGTTTTACCTGCCCCCCTCACCCCAAGGTTGCCCTCCTCCCATGGCCATTCAAGCCCCTGCTCCCCACTCCCTCAACCCCTTTACCAGTGACTGCCAGCATGGCACCTGGTGTTACCCCAACCATGTCTAAATGATCCAGTGCTGCTGCGTGCCCCATGTGTTGGGAGCTGCTGGACTCTGCTTGGCTCTTTGGGTGGATGCGGCCTCCTACAAAGAGCCCTCTTTGCACCCTGATCCTCTCTCATGTAGCAACTGGTGTTGCTATGCCTGGTCTCATCTTCTCCTCCAATTCTTCATGTGGAAGAATGGGCACCCTTAGAAAATTCCCAAGACTAAGTACCCTCTTTCCCTGGTGACTCCTAAGCTCAAATTTTGCTGAAAAATTAGCGACATCTGAACAGGAGCAATAGAGGATGGACAGAGAAGGTGTCCAAAAAGGTAGAGTAGGACAGCACCAAATCTTTGTATGTTAAGTCCTGAGAGAATATCTTGGAAAAACTTTGACAGAGTACAGGTGATGTATTATGATAGAAAGTCTCCCAACAAATCTCAAAAGCCCTCTTCAACCACAATGTCAATCAGCAAATGAAAGCTGTGCATAGCTTTTAGCAGCAGTCAAAATTCTCAGGAACAACTGTTTACTCCTGTTCAGTTGATGCAATTACGAAAGTAAGTAGATGAAGCATTACATACCAAAATGGTGTGCAGTCTCGATAATAGTGTTAGCAGGTAGTTTACTTGTCAATCAGTCCCTTAATGATCCTCTGGGCGGCCATCCTGGTGTGCACTTCAAGTCCATTACTCTGGTACTACATCTGGGTTAAAAACAACATTGCAGTTTGAAAACCTCAGAGGCTCTTTAAGACCAGGTATTTGGCCAAAATTGCTACCAATATCTTCTTATTTTCCCTTTGGTTCTTTTGTCAATTGATTTCAATCTGTGCCTTCTACTTACTCACCGTTTTGCCACTGGAAAGAGTTTCTCTTTCTTTACTGAATCAAAACCCCTTATAATATTAATTACGCCTATTAATCCCCTCTTACCCTTCTCCATTATAAGGAGAACAAGCCCAGCTTCTCTAGTCGCTTCACAAAATTGAAATCTGCCATCCCTTGTATGACTCTCTGCACCCTCTCCAAGGTCCTTACATCTTTCCTAAAGCCTAGTGCCCAGAATTGTATGCAAAACTCTAGCTGAGACCTAAGCTGTGGTTTATAAAGATTTATCATAAATTCCTTTCTGTGGTTCTTATTTGAATGGAAAAGTGCCAACGATTTGAAGCAGTGCGAAGTCTTCAAGGAGGAACATATTTATCAGATGCAAAGGCATATCTTACAGCAAGTATGATCTTGCTGTGCGATTTTGCAGAAAGAAATAGCAGTGAGAGAGCAATGTATTCTGTTATTAATACAGATCAGCAGCTGTGGTGAAGAACAGAATCATCACAAGTTGCTAGCCTCTCCTCCATTAAGGGCATTTTCAACCTCCCTGTGATTTTCATGAAGTTGCTGCAGTTGCAGATTAATTTCCCATTAAACTTACCATAGGAATTTATGTTGAGTAGTTAACACCATGATTATTGTTGTTGGCTGCCAATCAACTCACTTGCTTAGAAAGTGAACAGTTGCAAGTGCGGAGTACTATTTCTTCAGGTAGAGAATTGTTTTACTTTGTTTTTTACAAATATCACATATCTAGTTATAAATTGATTTTCATAATTCCTTTTCTGCGACTTTTACTCTTTCTTAATCCATGGCCAGGATTTTACGGCCCCCTCTCGCCTGATGGGATATTACAGTCCCGCCGAACTGAATGGGGGTTTAAATGGCTTGCCGCTTCCGGCAGGAGGAGACATGCCACAGTGGGGTCGTCAATTCTTGGCCCATGTTTTATTTCTCTATCTATAAATGTTTAATATCGTTAAGAACCTATTTTTCTTTTTCTTTGATAGTCGCTTTAAAAATTGGACTGTGGCATTAAACACTGGCTGCACTTAAAAGACATGTTCATTTGAATAGGATGAGGGATATCTACAGCATTGCTACCCTTGAACAGAGTGTGCCATAAAAGAACAGGATGATGCTGGAAAGGAGTCCTGGACTAAGGGGAACTGTCTGACGACAGCATTTTAATTGGCTCCTGACCAGGTGACCAGGCTTTTGTGTATAACAGTGCAGGCAGTACAGCTTCTAGCCTGCAAAGAGGGAAAACCTAAAACCTCTCTCTCCCCTGTGTTTGTAAAATTCCAGTAATTCTGCCATAATAGCTAGCTTGCTATTCCTCACATCTCTGTAACCTGCTTTCTCTGAAAACCCCTGTCAAGAGGAAAAGGGGAAAAGACATTGAAAAGCAAGTTTTTCAACCAGTGAACCAGACTGAAAATGCAGGGAGACCACCTCATGTCATCAACAACAAGCTGCAAGGAATTTGGAAGTCATCAATCAAAATCAACCCATCTAATCATGTGTTCCAGATTGGTGTTATTGAACTGTTTAATCTCACCCTTAAAATCCATGTTTTGTGTGTCTTATGTGTGTGTGTGTGTGTGTGTGTGTTTATGTATAGGGGTTTAAGAATGGGTAGCGTTTAAGTTATAGAGTTAGAAGTTAGCAGTTCATATTTCTTTCTTTTGCCACTAGTTAAAGACAATTTGTTCAATAAACAGTTATTTACTTATTAAGTTTACAAACATGGTGCTTGTATTCTGTTAACCTAAATTAAACAATTAGGTAGAATTGGGCAAACTGGTGGTTTGGTCAAATTTTTCACATTTGTCACAGCTCGGGGAACAGTGGGGCTTGACATTACAGTGCACTATCCCCAGTGAGTCGTGACAATATTGACTTCAATCACTCTATTTTGCCCTCTTTCTCCATCCTTTCTCTGTTTCCTTCTCAACCGTAAGTTCCATGCTCCAGAAACATTTTGGGAAAAAAATGTTGGAACCTAAACATGCACAGACTCGTTTATTGGGCCATGCTATGAGATGCTCCATGATAGTATAACCTGCCCTTATATTTTTTTAAGAATACAGCTTTCCCTATGAGAGCCCATATCAAAAGATAAAGTGGATAACCAGTACAGTCAAGATCAAAAATTACTGCAGAAACAAGAGTGGAGGTGCAGTTTAATGATGAGAATAAAATGGTGATAACTTGGAAAATTATTCTTGGGATGTTATTGGTTTTAGATGTTAACCAGTTCAGATTCATTGTGTATATTCCAATTGTAAGTTTTAAGGTTGGGGAATCAAAGATTACTCAAAATAGTGGGTTGAGAAATCATAGGTGATTTAAAATAGTTTATTAAGAAACAACAGTTTAGATATGATGCATAAGCTAAATAGATTTACTGTCTGTAACTCAACATTTTGTTCCAGTTTGATCTAGTTTTCCGTTGTATAACATGCTCTATCATGTGTTTCCTGTTCCCAGCATAACTGATTGTGCAGAACTGTAATGCTCTCCTGCTAACCATCATGCTCCTTTTGCAAATTATTGACCCATTCCCTTAATCCCCTGCACTCCTTGATGAAGCTGCTGAACATGGTTGTGGCCTAGGCCCAACCATCTTCGGCAGCTTCATCCATCAATAGGTCAGAAATGGTTTGTTCACTGATAACTGCACAGTGTTCAACACCATTCACAACTCTTCAAATACTGAAACAGTTCATGCCAGCATGCAGCAAGACCTGGAAAACATTCAGGTTTGGGCTGGTAAGTGGCAGGTAATATTTGTGCCACAGAAGTGCCAGACAATGAGCATCTCCAACAAGAGAGAACCTAACCACGACCATTGAAATTCAATGGCATTAACATTGCTGAATCCCCTACTATCAAAATCCTGGGGGTGATGGAGGGGGGGAGGGTGGGGGTCACCATTAACCAGAAACCAAACTAGACCAGCCATATTAATACCATGGCTACAAGAACAGGTCAGAGGTTGGGAATTTTGAAGTGAGTAATTCATCTCCTGACTACTGAAAGCCTGTTCACCATCTAGATGGCGCAAGTCAGGAGTGTGATGGAACACTCTCCACTTGCCTAAATGAGTGAAGCTTCAATAACACTCGAGGAGTTCAACACCATCCAGGACAAAGGAGCCCATCCACCACTTTAAAAATTCATTCCCTCCACCATGGGTGCATAGAAGTAGCAGTGTGTACCATTTACAAGATATGCTGCAGCAACTCGCCAACCCTCCTTTGACAGCATCTTCTAACCCAGTGACCTCTATCACCTAGAAAGCAAAGGGTAGCAGATGCGTAGGAACATCACCACCTGCAAGTTCCCCTCCAAGCTACACACCATCCTGACTTGGAACTATATCACTATTTCTTCATTGTCATGGTATTAAAATCATGGAAATCCCTTCCTAACAGCACTGTGGGTGTACCTACACCAGATGAACTGCAACAGTTCAAGAAGGTGGTGCACCACTACCTTCTCAAGGGCAATTAAGGATGGGTAACAAATGCTGACCTTGTCAGCAATGCTCAAATCCATGAAGGAATTAATAAAAGCAAGGAGAATTGAGCATGCCGAGGAAGCTTCTTAGAGACTGTTGAAGATACCGAAATCATAGTTGGAGATAAGAGTGACAATAGAAAATTTGAATACACATTCATTAATCCAAATGGATATTATTGCTTAAGGATAGATTTAATACCCATGTCTGTGTAGAGTGGTGTAAAGCAGTGACTCAGAAATGGAGTCCTGTCCTGTTTCAGTGGTAATGTAATTTTTTCTCCATTCGAAAATCGGCTCAGCTTAGTCACTGGGATGTTTAAACTGAAAATCACAACTGCAATTGTTCGGTAAGACTTTCTCTGTCCCTTGCCTTTTTGTGTAGTCTTGGGGACGCACAAATCTGCAGGTCTGGGTCTTGCAGTTGAAGTATTCATTGCCATTTGCAAATTTGCTTGGTCTGGTTCCTCATCAGATTCAGAGTGGTCAAGCTGATACATCAGCCTTGTAGTCCCAGTGAGAACAAACACATAACAATCACATAGGACAAGCTATTCATAATGCCTATCAGCTGTTAAAGATTCAAAACTCATTCCTATTCTAACTGCCTGAAAGATATGATGACTTTTTGAAAAATAAATTGGTGCTTCTTCAAAGAAATTTGCATTTTATTTTTCTTTGATGGTCTGTGGGTGTTGCTGGCAAGGACAGCATTGGCAGCACATCCCTAATTTCCCTTGAACTGAGTGGCTTGCTAAGCCATTTAAGAGGTCAGCTAAGAACCAACCACATTGCTATGGGTCTGGGATCACATGTAGGCCAGACCAGGTAAGGAGAGCAGATTTATTTCCCTGGGGGACATTAGCTGAACGAGCTAAATTTTTACAACAATCAATGATAGTTTTGTGGTTACCATTACTGAGACTAGCTTTCAATTCTGGATTTTTGTTAAGGAATCTAAACTCCACCAGCTGCCATGGGGGGATTTGAACGCATGTACCCAGAGCATTAAGCTAGGGCCACTGGAATATTAACCCAGTGATATACCATTATGTCACCATCTCCCCCTCCATAAAGGGCAAGATTCTGTTGATTTGAGATGCAAGAAGATTTTTTGAAAATGTTGAAAAGAGATACATTCTTTTGAAACTTTTTGTCATGCACTCATCAGGACAGATGCAAGAATGCCAAATTTCAAAGGAAGCAACAATTTATACTGCATAAGGAAAGGGTGCTGATTAGTTAAGATATTAGCATGGAGAATGGGCCAGGGCACTATTGTCCCTCATGTTTTTGCTCAATTCAAAAAGGCACAATGCCTGGACATGTTCCTTTTGCTTGAAGTAGACAGGTCCCTGCATATGAATGTATACAGCTTCTAGCCAGCACAAGTGAGCCACATTGCGAGCCCAACTAATAATCTTAAATTGCTTGTTATTTGTAATTCGTAGCACACTTGTGATTGTTCAGCAGGTGCTGTCCATTCACAGAATCACATCTAATATTAGACATTATGTGCTGAATATTGCAAGTATAGTCAGTACCCTGCCTATTGTGAACAGCCGAAAGGGGTGTGCTGTTTGATATGATCAAGTCATTGGGACGTATGGCTTACATACCTGACATCCGGCAATGAAATTCATTTACCAAATTACCCATTTGTATGGTAAAACTGTTCCAGTAAATCTGTTTGGCACCCTTTCTAAAACACCCTTCCTGTCATGCAGTGACTAGAATTGAATACAATAATGTAGCTGAGCTCTAGCCAGGTTTTATTTTTAGAAATATTTAGCTTATCTTCCTTACTTATATACTCTATTCCTCTTAAGAATCCTAGAAATTCATATGGTGGGTTTTCTTGGTAATTAATGGGACCTAACTAAATACAATGAGTGGCTCCATACTTCTTTAACTTCATTGTTACACTGAGCTTTTCTTTGGACTATTTGTAACACACTGGGTAAAAGCAGTTGAGAGGTGATTTGGTGGGGAATTGTGTTTTTCACCTTTGTTAACCAAATGTTTTATTGATCTGATAGGTGTAAAAAGGAGCAAATAGTTACAAGGCAAACTTCAGCAGAAATCTAGCAAAGGTGAGAACAACTTACTATGGGGGAACAGAGAGATAAACAGCTCCCAGATGACAGAGAGAAACAATAATGCCTTGAATCCCAGATAAGACACTTGGGTGTCAAGGTCATCAAGTTTTCACTGCTTGGCATTGGCAGACAAGGTCTTGAAAATTTGACATGTCTTGGGCAGGCACAGATGGTTCAATAGCAGGCAATGTAATTGTTATGTTCAAATGAAAGCTAGGCAATGATTGGGTTAAAACAATCTCCATAGATTTTGCTGTGTAAAGGAAGTAAAAGAAGGGATTCCGTGAGCACAGATATTTGTAGAGGTTTTACATATTGCATTGACTGATGCCACGGTACCTGGGGCAGGCCAAGGGGTGTTTATGTGGACATCACGCTTCTACCAAGCGGGAAATGGTAATGCTGTTGCACTCTGATACTGCTGTCTCAGGTATTAGCATGTGTCAGTTCTTAACTACACTGAACAAATTGAATCACTACCATCAATAAAGATGATCACTTTGAATCATCTCAGAGTTTGGGAAAAGGGGGTAGATGGTTTATTAACTCCCTGTGCTCCAAATTCTAACACTTCAATTAATAAAGGACCACACATGTGTTTTTAAATTATTCTGCCACCATCAAAGATTTGTCTACATATGCCTTCAGGCTTCTTTGTTCATACACCCTGTTTAAAATTATACCATTTTGTTCATACTGCTTTTCTGTTACTTCATCAAAGAATTTAGATAAAATAGTTCATCACACAATTTGTCTTTAATAAATCTATGTTTTTAAAAATATATTTTAGCTCATACTTTTCCAAGATATGTTTAACTTGGGGCAGTGTGAAACTTGGAGAGATACTTGGAGATAACAATGTTCCTATGTTCCTGCTGCCCTTGTTTTGCTAGATGGTGGAAGTTGCCAGTTTGGGAGGTTTGTTGAAGAAGCTTTGTGCTGGAGTTTAATCTGTGGTCAGTACACATTGCAAACACAATGCGCCAGTGCTAGAGGGAGTACATGTTTAAGGAGATGGATGGTCTGGTGATCAAGCAATTTCCTGTCTTGGATGTTGTAAAACCTCTCAACGGTTGCTGCAGTTGCATCCATCATGGCATACTGTTTGAATCAGACATGATTACTGACCAGGGGATCAAACAGGAGGATACATCTTTGATTGCAAAGGAAAGGCTGACATTGACCCTTGTGTCCATGGAATTGGTTTGTTATCCAGAATAGGTTCTTGGATGCACTGCCAGAACTCCTCAATTGTATAAACAAAAGATTCATGACACTTCAGCTACAGCTCAGCTGGAAGCAATACGACACCGTCATCAGAGCTTATGCACTGACCCTTGACTACACTGAAGATGTGAAGGAAAAGCTCTATTCTGACCTTGATGAAGTCCTCACTGCCATCCCAAAAGAAGGAAAGAACATACTTCTGGGGGACTAGAATGCCATGGTTGGCTGTGACTCTGATATCTGGAGAGGAACCATTGGAAAAATCTGGGTGGAAAAAGCCAATGCAAAGGAGCTCTTCTGCTGACAAAGTGTGCTTAGCATTGTCTCATTATAACAAACACCCTCTTTTGCCAGAGCAACAATACAAAACCACATAGAGGCATCCTAGATCAAAGCACTGTTACCTCTTGGATTATGCCATTGTTCAAGTCGTAAGTTTAAGTGTTGTCTGCATCACTCGATCCATGCAGGGGGACTGATGCCCACTGGACAGATCATTGACATATTCAATTGGTAATAAACATTCACCTAGCACAAAGGCATTGCAAGACCCAAAAGCCCAAGAGGAAGAAGATTAGTATTTCAGGCTAAAATCAGCCATACTGAAGAGAGGAATCCCAAGTGCAGCTCATGACCAATCTGAAAAATCGTCACACATCCAACTCAATTCCAGAACAGTGGGATCAAATAAAGTCAGCTGTACTAGACTCCAATGTCCAGACCATCGGGTTCGAGCATCGTCATCACCAGGACAGGTTTGACGAAAATGCTGCTGAAATATGTGACCTCCTAGAACAAAAACAAGCAGCCTTCATTGCCTGGCAGAATAACCCAAGATCACAAGTCAAGAAGGCAGCATTCCAACAGCTCAAGGCTGATGCCCAAACACAAATCCAGAAGACAAAGGAAATGTGGTAGGAAAAAAAAGCCCAAGAGATCCAACAATATGCTGATCATCATAACAAGTGAAGGTTTTTGAAGGCACCCCAGGGCCATCCATAGACCAAGGTCAAATCGACAAAATTCCCTTCGCTCACAGAATGGCGTTTCTCTTCTTAAAGATGATAATGCTGTTCATCAATGCTGGAAAGAACATTTTCAACAAATCCTCAACTGTGAATCCATAGTGGCAGCTGATACTATCCAGTCTATCTCCCAGTTCCCCTTGGCAGAATCCATGGGTGAACCCCATTGATGGGAGAGCTGCAACAAGCAATCAAATGCATGAAATAAAACAAAGCCTGCAGCCCAGAGGACAGCTGAGGTCTTCAATGTTGGTGGGATTTTAATCATATCAAAACTCCATGCACTCATTCTATGGGTTTGGGAAGAAAAGGAACTCCCCTGACTTCAGGAGTGTGCCAATTGTAACTATTCTCAAGAAGGGAGATAAATCACGCTGTGGAATCGATTGAGGTATTTCCCTCTTGTCTATAACAGGGAAAAGCTGATCACACATTCTCCTGAATTGCCTCCTTTCTGTGGCTGAGGAAATCTTCCCGGAGAGTGGGCTTTAGACATCCCAAAGGAACCTCCAACTTTGTTTTCACTGCCAGACAAATTGAAGAAAAATGTTGTGAACACCACCAGGAAATCTTCATTGAATTCACTGACCTCACCAAAGCATTTGACTCGGTAAGTCACGAGCCTCTGTGGATTGTGCTCCAAAGATTTGGAGGCCCAAGAAACTTCAAATCAGAATCCTGCAACTGATTCATGATGCTTTGGCTGCAACTGTCTTCAATGGGGATTCTGAAACAGACATCTTCAAATCTGGGCCCTTGTCAAGCTCGGCTGTCTGATGGCCCCCATACTATTTACAATCTATTTGACAATGGCTGTTCACCTCATCGATGATCAGCTGTCATCTGGTGTGAATATTAAATATCACCTAGTTGAGAAACCTTTTAACCTCAGTCGCCTCCATGCCAAAACTAAGCTGTCCATCATAGACATACATGATCTACAGTTTGCAGATGACTACAGAGTCATTGGCCAACTCTACACCATATTTACAAGCCATTGTCCAGTGCTTCAATTCTGCATACAAGAAACTCGGCCTATCCTTGCATAATGAATATATATTTGTAAATATATATATATTTGTTTTTACATCGCAGTGTTCATATCCTCATTTCAAAACATTTCACAACCAATTAATTAATTTTGAAGTTGTTATGACACAGCCGATGGTAAATGCTGAGCTGCTCAAATCCGAAAGGGATGTTGAAACAACTGCCACAACTGCTTTGCAGTTTGTATAATTTTCAAGATGCGTGCCTTGATTTCAGTAATAATAAGACCATTGAGTCTTATTGGTTTGTAACAAAACTAAATTAAACTTATATTAATATAAGAAATGGTTTAATTACTACTGTGATAACTTCTAAATCCCCTAGTTCATCTAACTCCCAGTTACACTTTCGTTAAGGCAACAGTAAGGCAAAAAGATTTTAAAAGACCCAGGCAAAGTAACACGATACCTTGAGCAGTTTAATTCAAAGTGAGTTTTCTTAACTTGATTTCTTTGTAGACAGCAGTTTGGGCACATAGGTTGGAGGCTTTTTCATACTTGTTAGATCATAGAATGCCTGCCCTTGCACACAGCCTTCTCTCCTTTGAACATATTTTGCCCTTTGAATGCAAATTCCAATTGTTTCAGCATGTCTTTGGACTTTACCTCTCTAATAATAAAAAAATCTATCAATTTTACCAGTAAACTTTTGGAAAAATAAACACGCTGTTTCTTAACTTCTCCTGGCTAGGTGAAACATTTCACCCCTCCTTAGAATTCAAGCTAGTCTAGTTTATTTAAAAATGCAAATGTTCCCTTTACACCTATGTTTACCTACTTAACATTTCAAACCTACTTTTCTTCTGTTACATCAAAGCCTTCAGACCAGCTGCCTTTAATTCAATTAAGTCCCACACACACATATACAGACACACCTAGACAAGGACACCACTTTCACTCTACTTTACAATAAATTCCGATAGCATTATGAAAATTATCATATATTCCTTACATCCCCCTCCTTTTTCCAAAATGAACCATCATAATTTTAAAAGGACGATTCATTTTCTGAACCCACCTTACATTACCTCCTACACTTATTACATGATTAAATTACCAGATGCACCCATTAACATAACAATATGTATACAAATCCTTGGTATTAACAGAAATTATTCCAGTCCAGTGTCCAGTTTTTAAATATCCAATTTTTCCTTTATGCTTCAAAGTCTTGACAACGCATCTGCAATCAGATTTTCTTGTCTCGCTACATGTATAATCTGTAGATTGAATGGTTGCAGTAATAAAGTCCATCTGAAAAGCTTTGCACTCATGTCTTGAAATATGTCCAGAAACTTTAAATGATTGTGGTCTGTATAAACAATTGTTTCTCATGAATTGTTTGCGACATAAATCTCAAAATGTTGCAATGCTAACACTAAACCCAATGTCTCCTTTTAAATTGTTGGATATCTTCTCTGTTGTACATTCAACTTCCATGAAAAATACCCTATCGGTTTTTCAATTCCAGCGTCATCTTGTTGTAACAGCATAGCCCCAATGCTTATATCACTTGTGTCAATTGCCAACTTAAATTGCTTGGCATAATTGGGTACTGTCAAAACTGGTGTTGAGCTAATACAGTTTTCACACTGTCAAATGCCTTCTGACATTCCAGTGTCTATTGAAACTTCTAGGTTTTTTTAATAGCTCAGTCAATGGAGCAAACACACTGCTAAAATTTGGTATAAATTCCCGATAAAACCCACTCATGCCCAGAAATCTGAAAGCTTCTTGCTTTGTTGTGGGCATGGGGAAATCCATGATAGCCTTGACTTTCACATCTCTCGGAGCCACCTTACCATATCCAATGGTATGACCTAGATACGTAACTTGTGCTTTTGAAAATTCACTTTTAGCCACGTTAATCACCAAATTAACTTCTTAGAATTGAGTACATAATTCTTCCAAATGTTGTAAATGCTTCTCCTATGTCTGACCGAAAACAATCAAGTCGTCACTATACATGGCACATTTGCCCAGTCCTGCAATTACTTTGTTTGTCTGCCTCTGATAGGTTGCAGGTGCATTTTTCATACCAAATGGTATGACTTTAAACTGATGTAGTCCATCTTGCATCACAAAAGCCAATGCCTCCTTTGCTCTCTCTGATAACGGTCCTTGCCAAGATCCTTTTAGCAAGTCAATCTTTGTGATAAATTTTGATTGTCCCACTTTCTCAATACAATCTTCCAACTGTGGTATAGGATTTGAATCAGCTTTTGTCACTGTGTTCACCTTTTGATAAGTCTACACACAGTCTTTGTTTTCCATCTGGTTTCAGTTCCAGCACAATAGGTGAACTCCAGTTACTGCAGCTAGACTCAATGATATCATTTTGAAGCATGAATTCAATTTATTTTTGTAATTGTGATAACTTTGGTGGATTTAATCTATGAGAATGTTGCCTTATTGAAGATGAAACTTCTACACATACATCATGTATAGCTATTTTTTCCTTCCCAGCGTATTCCCACAAATATCTTTTTGTGACTGCAATAGCTTCTCCAAATCACTTTGACACTTGTCTGGAAGGTAACTCAATATTACATTTAAATTTTCAAGTACCTACTCGTTATCCAATTCGATTAAAGAAAAATCAATTTCAGAATCCTGCATTTCTACTCCTTTCTCATTATCTATCACCACTAACACCTCTTTTTGGTCCTCTTCACTGTCAAAGTACTTAATAGGCATATTTACATGACACACCCTCTGCCTCTTTCTTCTATCTGGAGCATTTATTAAATAATTTACTTCACTCAATTTCTTTTTAATCTTGTAAGGCCCACTAAACCTTGCATTTAAAGAGTGACCCAGTACTGGTAACAGAACTAGCACTTTCTCCCCAGCAGCAAAATTACAAGCTTAGCTTTCCTGTCTGCCTTCACTGTCATCACTTGCTGCAATATTCTTTAAATGTTCCCTAGCCAACTTATATGCTCTGTCCAATATCTTTCTGAAGTTCGATACATAATCCAGGAGAGTAGTTTCTGAATTTTGACCCACCAATTTCTCATGAACCAATTGTAGTGGCCCTCTCACATCATGACCGTAAACTAGTTCGAAAGGACTAAAACCAATCAATGCATTAGGAGCGCCCCTAATAGCAAATAACAAGAATGGAATTCCCCTAACCCAATCCTGTGGATAATCCTGACCATATGCTCTCATCATAGTCTTTAAAGTTTGATGTCATCTTTCCAAATCCCATTGTGATTCAGGATGGTAAGATGTTGACTTAAATTGTTTTATTCCAAAACTGTTCATTACCTCCTTAAACAGCTGTGACATGAAATTTGAACCCTGATCTGATTGTATTTCTTTAGGTAAACCATATCTTGTAAAAAAAATAGTTAAGTCTTCCACAATTTTCTTTGTTGAAATATTCTCAAAGGTATTGCTTCAGGAAACCTGGTAAATACATCTATTATTATCAGTAAGTACTGATTTCCACTTTTAGTCTTAGGGAGGGGTCCTACGCAATCAATGATGACCCTAGTGAAAATTTCTTTACTAGAATAGGAATTAAATGTGCTGGCTTAGTTACTGCTTGTTGTTTCCCTATCACCTGACATGTGTGACAGGTTCTACAGAATTTGACTACATCCCAATGCAATCCAGGCCAAAAAAAAAGTTTTTGCATTTTCACCTGTGCCTTTCTAATTCCTAAATTCCCCACATTAGAATTTCATGAACAACCTTCAGATCCTCATTTCTATATCCAAATGGTATTACAATCTAATGCACCTCCCTACAGTTTTCATTTGCTGAAACATGACACAACCGCCATTTTCTCGTCAAAACATTACCCTTAAGGTAATAACATTCTGGAATACATTTTGTATCTGTCTCTGAGTAAGCTGTCTGATATAACTGTTTTATTTGTGAATGCTTTTTCTGTAACTCCACTAACTGCCTTGAGTTAAACATTTCAGCTGAATTGTCTTCCAGCCTTTCTCCCTGAACATTGTTATCAAACACAGTGTCAGCTAATTGGACTTCTACACCTTCTCTCTGCCTTTGAACTTCCTGTTTTTCTTGTTTCAACCTATGAGCCTGTGATCTAATTATCACACAAACTGGAAACAATCCAGGGTGCTCTGTCTACAATACTTCTGTTGAAACCAATTCTACAGGCTATTAAACTACCATAGGCATCACCTACATCTGTGATCCAGCTATATCATTACCCAGAATAAATTGAAGCCCTGAAAAGGGCAATTTTTCCACTTCGCAATAATTTATATCCACATATCAAAGACTCATTCTGCAATAGGTGTAAAAGTACAAGTTTAGATCCAGAGTAAATGAAATTTATATCATTAACTACCCATGACAAGTGATAAGAAATGTAATAACTACATAGAGAATCAGTATTGGATATGGAGGGGAAAATGAATTGGGTTGTGTTATGGATGTACTGGGAAGAGGTAAAACATTGAAAACTATGAGCTATCATATGTGGAAATGTTTGAAGTGTGATATAAAACCTAAGACACTAAGAAGCATGCAGAACAAATGATAATAGATAACCTTATCACCAAAACAAGCTTACATATCAACGGCATATACACAGAACATAATCACATATTGTACTCACATTTGTCCTATGTAAATTAATCTATTAATACAACACTCTGGATCTCCTTTTGGGACTTCAATCTAGTCTTGCTGAGGCTACCATGAGTGGTTAGGGTAAAAAGTGTATGGTTTTGCTGAGGAGTCTGCTACACGTAAGTTACAATTGGTACCAGTCTCATGGGTGATACATGTAAGGGGTTGTATTATATTTTTACTTGACTAAATTAAGAGTATTAAGCGGGTGTTTTAGTATTTCCTTGTCCTTGCACTTGTATTAGAGGTTAAGCATGTATGACAATATCCTTTATAATCCCAACACTCTAGTCTCCTGATGCTGTCCACTCCTATATCATGCGTAGTTGATGACATTGTGTTATTGTCACTGAACTAATATTCCAGAGACCCAGGGTAATGCTCTGGGGACCTAGGTTTGAATCCCACCACAGCAGATGGTAAAATTTGAATTCAACAAAAATCTGGAATTAAAAGTCTGATGATAACCATGAAACCATTGCTGATTGTCATAAAAACCCATCTGGTTCACCTTTTGGGAAAGGAATCTGCTGTCCTTACCTGGCCTGGCCTACATGTGACTCCAGACCCACTGCAATGTGGTTGACTCTGAAATGCCCTCTGAACAAGGGCAATTAGGGATGGGCAATAAATGCTGGCCTAGCCAGTGATATCTACATCCCATGAATGATTTTTTTTTTTTAAATGCATTGTCCAATAATAGAAGGACAGCCTATTACATGACATTCTACAGTGTCAGCTTCATTGGACTTCAAAAATTATTAAAGTGCTAATGGCTACTTTTAAAGTGGCTCCCTTTTTTAACAATGACAATACTTTGAGCTCAATTTCCCCTTCAGATTGCCTTTTTCAGGCCATGCATACAGCGGTATGATAACACAGAGTGTCCCTAAATATTACAAGACCAAAATGGTTCCTTTATTTGGCCTCTATGAAGGATCCTTTGCAACTAAACACAGAGGATGGGATTTTCCGGTCCCGACAACAGTGGGCATAATGGCTTCGTACTGGGCCGCAGATGGCAGTGTCCCAGTCAGGGGAGGCATCTGCAGCCTATAGATGGGTAGAAGGTAATGTAGGGGCAGGCACTCAATGGTCTCATTTGGAGGTGGGGGGTCTCTGTATGTGACAGTGCAGTAGGCCTCAAAATGGGGAGAGGTCAGGTCAACATGGGGCATAGAGACATCAACATCAAAGGTTTCAGGGGGCAGAACAGGAATATCCACGACCATGTCTATGGGATCAAGGATTAGAGTGAGGAAGGAGAGTAATTGGAAGGAGGGAAATCTGAGAATTATGTTCCTCCAGGATGATGGAGGGAATTCCACAGTCACAGAGGGAGGGTCGAAGCTGGACTGGAAGTAGAACCCCAGTGTCATCATTTTCCAACCTGAATCTATGGTGCAGTTGAAACACACCTCCAAAATGAATCTACACGGGGTGGTTCCCAGCGCTTGTGGGAAGAGTTGACCACTGCACCTGTGGGCCGGTTGAAGGGGCTAAATTTCAAATTTCCAAATGAAGAGGAAGGCACAGCTGAGACATGTCAGGAGCATTCCAAACCCAATTGAGGTAATCTGGAGTCCTAACTGTTCTTGTGTTCTCATACGAGAGTAATTTATAGTTGGGCCATTAATGATCTCCTTGCCAAAACCCTTTGTCCGACTCTTGGCAAATCCCAATTTTAAGAAGGCACCAATGGAAAAGAGGGCAATGAGGAAAAATGCAGATGCCTATTGGTCATAACACCACTAAACCTTGCCGCTAGCAGGTTTGGAGATGGGAACCCCCCACCATCCCCCCACCACACCCCCCACCCAACCAAAATACTCTCATTCCCTCATTGCTTTACACAGCAGCCCAAATGACCAAAGGATGCAGTTTCAGAGTGCCCTGTCTGAAGATCCCAGTGCCTGGCAGAACTCTTGCAGATCCAAACAACTGTCCAAAGTACTGTCATTGCAGTAGCATCTGTTGCGGCTGGGGCAGGGGGAGGGTTGGGTGGGGTCGGGGGGGTGGGGGGGTTGTGTGGTGGGGTGGCAGTGGTGGTAGCGCTTCAGGTGATCCTGAAGATTGTAATAGCGCTGCCAAGGGACTAACTGGGGATATAGTGGCTGGAATTGAAGTAACCCAATGGCACCACAGTCACTCCCTAGTCAGCGACAAGAAGATGGCCTTTGGAGTCTAATGCTCACTCATGTCCCTGACCGATGTTCCTGCAGAGGCATTTATGAGGGAAAGATGGGTAGACCAGCAAATGTGGCATTCATCCGGGCATAGACGCGACAGCAAAGGTGGAGAAGAGGTTGGTGCCATGCTGGGCAAAGGGAAGAGGCTCACCCTGATGAGCAAGCGGCAGTGGGGCCCCTTCAGATCCCAGAAGTTGAGGTTCACAGAGTGATTGAGCATAGGCATCTGGCCAGACCAAGGGTGTACAAAAGATATTTCTCATACTTCAAGATGAGCGAGAGACAGTGTCATCAATGCCTCAGCATGTCTAGGGATCTGGTGGCTCATGTCTGCCACATTCCCAGGAGTCGCTGAAGCCACAGGGACTGGGAAGCCACCGCTTCCAAGGTCACCACCAAGGTCATTGCCGCTCTGAACTTCTTCACGAGAGGCACAATCCAGGTCTCCACTGAGGACTTCTGCGGGATCTTGCAAGCTTCAAGACACGTGTGGGTACAGGAGGTGATGGATGCCCTATTTAGCAAGGCACACAATAATGTGAAGTTCTCTCGAGATGAAGCCAGCCATGCTGCTCCAGCACTGGGCTTTCCTGCTATTTCCAGATTCCCACAGATGCAGGGTGCCATTGACTGCACCCATATGGCTTTAAGATCCCTTTGGCAGCAGCCACGCCAATTCATCAACAGGAAAAGGTTCCCCTCTCTCAATGTGCAGCTAGTCTGCAACCACCAGAAACAATTTATGCAGGTATGTGCCATATACCCAGGAAGTTGCCACGACTCATACATCTTGAGTCAATCACAGGCCCCACAGATCTTCAAGGGACCTCAGCACATCCAGGGTTGGCTCCTTGGGACAAAGGCTACCCTACTGCTCACACCTCAATACACTCATTGATAGAACACTCCATTGGCATCTTGAGGATTCGATTCTAATGTCTGGATAGGTCATGCGGCATTCTCCAGTGCACTCTCCAGAGGGTCAAATGAATTATTGTGGCTTGCTGTGCCCTACACAACCCGGTACTGCAAAGGGGGGATGTCTTGCCAGATGCCGAGATGGAAGAACTGCACGTGTCCTCTGATGATGAGGGAGTCGAAAGGGCTGAGGGCAATGAGGGTGTGGAAGCTGAGGGAGCAGGGGAAGAGGTCATTGTACTGGCCAGATGAAGCAGGCATGCATGTGCAATGCTAATTGCCAACAACATTAAGACAAGGTATCTCAAGGAGGTCTATCTCCACCTAGTGCACATCGCCTTCAAATGTGAGTTCGATTGTGATAGTGCAATGCAATTTTTGGGCTCAGCCAGCCGATCAGGCAAGACAAGTGTGGGTGCCTCCTCTCCATATTCAGTCCTCACTGTCACACAAACCCTCAGGTCACAGTCATCCGTTGCACTCAGTGAAGGATGTGGGCCTGCAGTTCACCTCACCTTTCAATTGACCTCGAGCACTTCATGAGCACCATATCCTGATACCTATGTGTTACCCTGGAACATGCTTTCATCTCGACTCTCCAATTTTCCCCTATTGCGCAGCCCTGCCCTTTGTGCTCCCAGACACAACATGTAGCCTTCAATGTCCCAAATCATACATAATAAAGAGCACACATCAGCTGCTATCCAACCTCACTCTTAGCCCATTTCACTGGTACATACTTTCATCCCTGCAGCCTGACATATGCACATGGAAACCAGCCACAATGATGCCATTGTTAATTCCACATAATCATTCGGATTGAGCATCTGGGAGCTCACAGAGGGTTTGTGTCAGGAGACGCTAGCCAGAACTTATGGCCCTGTGCTGCATCCTCCCATGACCACTGTAGCCATGTGGAGAAAATGCTAGGTCACAAACTTCTAAACATGTAGCAGGAAACGCCAGGGCAGAAATGTGTCAGCGACGCTATCAGCTCAAAAACATGGAGTTGGAAAGGTGGGCACAAACATTGGTGTGCTGTTGACATTTCTACACAGACATTAGAGAACACTGCAGACAGACGTGAGTGCATATGAGCACAGAGTTTGGGCTCATAGATAGACCACACTCAAGGCTGATGGACAGTATGTGGTGGTCAATGAAAGATGGCCTGTATCCATGCGTCTCTACATTTTATCATTCACCAAACACACTGACCATCCTAAAATGCAAAAGCATCGGGGGGCTACATGAGCCCCCGTATTTCACCGTCATGACTGAAGATCACATTAATCTCTAAAGCAGGTCTTGGAGATGCCTTGGGCAACGACTGATTTCTTTCACGCTTATGTTCACTGATGTCAGCATTGAGCAGAGAGCGGACAGGTACTGTCTTGAGAAGGTTCTACACAACATTAAGCTGATGAACATGGTGGGACATCTGCCAGAAGGGGTGGGGGGTGGGTAATGCGTAAAACTTGATTGACCGTGAAACACTTCATCAGACAGAAGAGGCATAAACACCAGGAGAAGCAGAATGGGTGGTAATCTTATTTACATTTGTGGACATGATACAGAGATTGTGAACACCCGTGCAACATTTGTGCTCCTAGTATTTATTAATCTTCCTGACCCTACTGCTAAGTCTTGGTGCATCCCTGACATCCACAGCTGAGGTGGAGGCAGCCTTCCTACTGCAATGCCCTGTTGTCTGACATGACTTTGGTGGGCATCCTCTGGAGGTCCGAGACCTGGAGGGTCCTGGCTTGCTTTGGGTCTCCTGCTTTGGGGCATGTGCACCCTCCTCGGCCTGCAGAACTGCAGCTGATGGGGTCACTGGCAAAGGGAATGTGGATCAGCTGAACACTCTTGGTGTCACCTGGATGGATGTCCTGGGGTGTCCAACTGCTGGTCCTCATTCCTTTGGGTGCCCAAGGGCCCCTGACTGACTCCTTGAGGAGAACGGGCACCCTGTTCCCCTCACGCTTAGCCAGTGATGGATGCCACCTATGCCTACAGCAATGGAGTGCAACTCCTGGAGCACTTCAGGTACTATGTCCTGGACCGAGGTCTCCATGGTGGTTGCATCCTACTAGTTTGGACATTACTGCACTGACATGTCGCGCAATGACATCAGACTGAATGCAGATGGACTCCTCCATCGTATGTTGCCAACTGTTGACTGCATCTGACAACCCTGCCCAATATTGCCGTGCCTGTTGTTGCAGTTCCAAACATCTGTGTTAAGGCAGAGTCCGGAGGCTCGTCATCTGATTGGGGCTCAGCAGAATCCTGGCCTCCAGCAGTGCTCTGAATGTCAGAGATCTTGAGTGTGCTGCCTTCTCCTGCTGTGGACCAGAATCTGTGCTGTGCTCACTAGATTGTGGCCCGAACCTGCTCTAGAATTTGGTCCCACTGAGGTGTGTGTCTCCGCACTGATGGAGGATGCGGGTGAACAGTTTTGGTGTGGGGACTGGGGCTGATGGGTTGGCTGCCACTGTCCCTCTTGCACTTCTCACTATTGCCTGTCAAAGATAGAGATTATTAGTGATTGGCTGCACAGTCAACAAGATTACAAGGCACTCACAGTATTGTTGGGTGAATGTTGAGTTGGTGCTGGGTCCTCAGTTGGTTGGGAGATGTCACTCTCACTCTTGCTTCTTGCATGGTCCCAGTCCTCTCCAGCCAGCTCTGCCGCATGCTCTTCAAACTTTGTGAGGGTCCTGAACTCAGGGAACCCTCTGCCAGTCAGGGATCTCATCCTTTTGTTGTGGGCGAGCTTGTTCTCCATAAAGACGGTTAGACAGACAGTGAGCAAGACAGATGCTGAGGCAGATGATATGGAATCCTGCCTTGTATGGGTGCTGAGTGGGCCTGTGTAAAGGCTGAGGATGCAAACTGCACAGGATATGAGAGGAGTTGAAGAGGTCAGGGTGTATGTGAGAGAGTCAGTGGTGATGCCCTTTGTGATGGTAGCGTGTGAGATCCCCGTGGAGCATCCTGTGAATGCCTGATGGGCTGTGAGAGTGTGAGCTGAAAGTGAGGATAAAGTTGACTTACTCTGGTGGAACAGGTGACATCATTAATCCTTTTTAGCACTGGATGGCGGATTTCCTGTGTGCAGAGTTGGCGCTGACTGCGCTGGCCACCTCCTCCCAAGTTGGAGTGGTGCAGTTGGCGGACCTCCTTCACCATCACAGAGGTAGAGGACAGCCCGGCATTTCTCCACAGTGTCCAGAAGAACCCCCAAGCGCTTTGTTTCTGAATTTGGGGGCACTCGACTTCTTGCCTTTGGGGACCATCACTCTCATACATCTAACCTGTGCTGCAGACAGTGAATGATGTGCACGGGTTAGTTATGTTTAGTTATGATGCCCGGGAAGATGATCTGGTGAGGTCACAGTAGGGTGGGTGAATCACAACACACTCCGCCATGGGATCCGATGTGTTCCTGCTCAGGCATATACAATGAGCTGATGACCTGGCGTGGAAACCCGTTATTGTGCCATGTGGGAAATGCTCCACTTTTGCCACCTGCCACTGCACTTCCAGAGGGGAAAATTCCGCCCAGAGTATCTGTAAGGTGTTGCAGCTGCAATTAAGGTGGACAGCTAATTTTGACAGAAGTCTGAGGCCATAATGAGTTCACCACGTACGCTGACTCTTAAGTTCACAGATACTTTATAGGTGTATTATATTGTGCTAAATGAATGTGGTGTTGAGAATACTTCAGCATGCTATGGTATGGAGGAAAGAAGGCAGTTCCAATGGCAATTTGAGCCCTATTATGTCGACTCATTATTATTAGTTACAGATAAAAAAAAACACAAGGAAATCAGAGTGTCTTTCAAATGAAATAGAGATGGATTTCAAAAGTTATAAAGGAACATAATTTGAGAGAGATGGTCCAAATTATGCAGTCATTGAGCAACATTGATAAGCTTCATGGGAAAATTGATTCTGCCAGTGTTATTGGGATTGATAAACGTTGAATATCCTAAAGTTGTTCTGTGTAAAATTGGGAAAGGGGTAACCAGCTCCATCATTAAGAGAGAAGAGAGGAAATAATGACTTTGATCTACAAATAAAGAGAAGTGGGGAAGAAGTTACAGAATTGGCAGGCTTGTCACATTGTCCAGAATTGAGTTTTAGAATTGTTGTTAATTTTCAAGCCTTGTGATTTGTTACAACCAGTCTCCGGGCGAGGTTCCCCTAATTTGTCATGATCCCGGATGAGGCTATCCAAATTGTTATGCTCCCGGGTGAGGAGGGATTAATTGGCTCCCTTTCTTTGTTTAACCTCTTGGTTGACACACTGCAATACAACTCTTGTACAGATGTTTTCAAGATAGTCAAACGTTAGGTTGCTTTAGCTAGCTTTCCAAGCACAAGGATTTCCATCCAGTTAAAAAAAAAGCAATTTCAGGGGAAAAAAAGTTATCCAATACTAAAAATAAAATCATATAAACATAGAACAGATTGAACACTTTTATATCTCTGCATCTTCCGCTTGGGACCGATTTTCCAGATAATTGTGGAAGAGTTGTTCATTATAAATTTCTCATTAGATTTAACTGATAAAACTAGTTTTTCTGGAAATATATGACACAAATGAAAAGGTGTGTATTTTTCTGCTCAACAATGTGAAGTTCGAGGACATTAGAACATTCAGCAACAGATGTTATACTGACACTCATGAACAGTTGACTTTAAATGGTCTACACCAGCTGATAAACAGTAGCAAAAACAACATTACAGTAACATTAATGGCACAATAACAGGATAGTTTCGGCAAAATGGCTATAAGATTTTGCAAAACAGTCCAGAAGCACGCTAAAATAGCATTGGAATACGGAGCTTGGCACTGAGATGCAACATACTGATGACGTGCATGAGTCGACAGTGAAAGGGACATACATGTATGTACACTTAATAAATATTAGGAGAGTGATATATCAGAAAAGAACAGCTCTATGCAGAAACATAGAAGCAGAGAAAATAGGAGCTGGAGTAGGTCATTGCACCCTTTGAGCCTGTCCCACCATTCAATATGATCCTCCATCTGAACACCGTGGGCAGGATTTTCTGGGGGGGGTGCAGGCCCCATCGTTGCCCGTGATCAGGTCTGCGCTGCCATTTTACATGGGCGGGCCAATAGAGGCCCGCGCAGAATGATTCGTGGCTCCCGAGGACAGCGGGAGTGGATGGACGGCGGCGAAACTGCAATGACCACCGGGTCCAATGGTGATCCGGGCGGCCTGTTTTTAAAAGTTGCTGTAGCCTTTCAAAGGCTGCGAATGATGGCCAGTGGAAGGGCTTCCCAGAGCGGTGCTGGTGAGCAGTCCAGGCCGGAGGGTAGGGTAGGGCAGGGGGGCAGTGTGCCCCTCCTTTTTCCAATGATTGCCTTGCTGCCCTCCTCGAGAAAGTGGCAGCACGGCGGGAGGTGCTGGTCCCCCAGGACAGGAAGAGGAGGCCCCCCCACATGACCAAACGTGCCTGGGAGGAGGTGACGGAGGTGGTGAGCTCCCGCGACATGGTGCCACACATCTGGATCCAGTGTCACAAGTGCTTCAATGATCTGTTGCACTCAGGAAGGGTGAGTACCATGTTGGCATTGGTCACTTAACTCAGCAGGTAGGCTTCCCTCCCCTGGTGCCCCCCTGCCCAATCAAGTCTGAGTGCAGTGACAGCATTGAATCATTGACAGCGTGTGTCCTTCACTGGGTGGGCCAGCAGATATTACCCATGCCGAGGTCAGCCTGAGAAGGTGGTGAAGCGATGGGTTCTGCACCTGCAGCATGTGGTACACTGAGATCCACATGACTGTTTTGGGGGCAACCTGGAGGAGCTGCACCTAGGTGCGGTGCTGGAACTCCAGGACATGTCAAAGTCAGGGTGATGACATGCTGGGAGGGGGGCTTCAAGGTGGCATGGCACTGACCAATCTGCTGCCCTCTGCACTCCATGTGCTTGTGCCTCCTTGCTATGGAAGGTTAGACGGTGTGGTGCCAAATGTGATGTAGGCAGCGTTTGGCCAGGGGAGTTGTGGGGGGGTACAGGCCCAGCATCTTTGTGTGAGTGTTCGGCAGCAACGGGGTGAGGAGACATTGGAGCCCTGCAATGTCCCACTCTGGTTGGGGTGGGCCATCCATGAAGAGAATCCAGGTACAAGTAGCACTAATCAATGCTCCTCTCTCCTTTTCGGGAGAAGAATGTACATAATACAGCCGAGTGGGTGAGGACTGGTGGCGGCTCAGAACAGTTGGCGATTCTCAACTGCTTCTAGCAGGAGGCCCTAGGTTTGGAGAGGCGCCATGCGCCCTGGTCCACCGGTGTCGGTGAGGCTGGGGTGCCACGGCCAGGTATGTTTGCCCAGCAGTGAGGTCACCATTGTTCTCCCAACAGCCATGGCAGTGCTGAATGTTCAGTGATTGAAGTTTGCAACATGGCTTGACCATTGCTTAATGAAGGATGAGCGCATAATGATCCGGGGGACAGGGATGCACATTGTAATTGTCTTCACGTTAACTGATCCTTGTTCTTCCTTTCAGCATCAGTGCAGCAGGGCTGGGAGGAGGAGCAGCAGAGGCCCACTCTCACACCTGAGGGCCCTGAAGTCTCACCAGTGTCACACCATCTCTGCCAGGCAGGCACCAGCACAAGTACTAGTACCTCGGTGGGAGTTGGAACATTAGCCAATGTCCCAGGGCACAGCGGTGCGGGCACTTCACAGGAGTTGTCCGCGATGCAGCAAAAGCAGAAAATGCGGCCAGGTGTGTGGGAGCATCTGGGAGAGACACAAGAGGCTACGCTTGGCTTGGTCTCCATGGTGGAGGAGTCTATGCGGACTATCGCCGAAGCAATGAGCCACATGTCCGAGCGCCATGCGTCCTCCATGGAGAGAGTCGCGATTCTCGAGGAGAGCCTCCTGCAGAGGACCTATCAGGGCTTCCTGGGGATGCGCTTGGACCAGCAAGCCCTCACATCAGCATTGACTTCAACTGGTCAGTGCCAGTGTGGGAGATCATCTCGACCATTCTCCAGCTCGGTGCCCATCCATCGAAGATGAGCAGGGAGGTCCTAAGCGACCTCACATTGGCGCAGCAACTGCCTGTCGTCTCTGTGGGCTCCTCTCAGGGGACTCCAGATGAGGGCGGCAGCTCCTCCGCCCCTCTCCCAGTGACTGTAGCATCCGGTGAGGCTGTGATGACTGGGGAGATGCCAGCTGTGGAACTGGCAGCTCCCTCCCAGGTGGAGCCAGCACAGGTTCTACTGGCCAGAGGGCGGCCGCCAAGGTCATCGAGGCCAACAGGACAGCAGAGTCAGCAGGCTGTCTCAGATGTTACTCTGAGCGATGGGGCAGCACCTAGACGTAGCATCCGGAAACGAAAACATAAGGCACCTTGGGCACATCACGGGTTTATCACTGTTGCTTTTGTGTTGGCCCGCAATGAGGTCTTTATGAGTTGGTGTGATTTTTAACACCTTTTTCATTTTGTTTCCTAAAGTTTCTTTGGTTGCAATATTAAATTCAGACATGTCACCATGGCTGAGGGTGCCTCTTTTGTTCTATAGATGGATGGTTTCCAATAATGTAATGAGTGTTTTGTGGGACATTCAGCTTTATTAACAAGGACCTGAGTTAATGTTCCTAACCAGGTAGATTTTGTACTTAGGTATCGAGTATGGAGCCTACAGCCCAGGCTTGTCCTGGCGATCCATTTGTGGTGTGCTAGCTGAAGCATCGTTGGATTAAAGCCTCCCGGGTGTCCCTGTCTCCCTGGAGCATGCCTGGGTCAGTGTCTAGCCCCTCAGCATTTCCCTGTGCGTGCTCATCCTCGGACTCACTGCTGGACTCATCATGTGCAACCGCAGCCACTGTGTCTACGTCTTCATTGTCCACTGCGTCCTTCCTTTCCAGCGTAAGATTGTGGAGAGTGCAACATGCAACCAGTATCACCGACACATGATCTGAAGGGTACTGGAATGTGCCCCCTGAGTGGTCCAGGCATCGGAAGCGCATCTTGAAAAGGTTCTCTCCACCACAGCCCTTGTGGAGGCGTGGCTCCTATTGTACCGCTGCTCAGCTTCTGTTCTTAGATGGTGGAGAAGCGTCATGAGCCACCTTCTGAGGGGATAGCCCTTGTCACCCAGCAGCCATCCATCCAGCCGGGCTGGAGCACGGAAGAGTCCCGGCACCTGGGAGTGTCTGAGGATGTAGGCGTTGTGGGAGCTGCCTGGGTATCTTGCACAGACTTGTAGAATCAGCAACAAAAACAGAATTACCTGGAAAAACTCAGCAGGTCTGGCAGCATCGGCGGAGAAGAAATCAGTTAACGTTTCGAGCCTTCATGGCCCTTCGGCAGAACTGAAGCATAGTTAGGAGAAGGGAGAACTATAACCTGGTTTAAGGTGGGGGGGGGCGCGGGGAAGAGAGAAATTGAGGGTGTGGTGATTGTGGAGATAAGCAGTGATAGGAGCAGATAATCAAAAGATGTCACAGACAAAAGGATTAAAGAGGTGTCGAAGGTGGTGATATTTGTCTAAGAAAAGTGCTAATTAAGAATGGAAGACAGGATACTCAAAGTACAGCTCTAGTGGGGGTGGGGTGGACAGACTAACAAGGTTTTAGTTTTAGATTTAAAAATAATGGAAATAGGTGGGGAAAGAAGAATCTATATAAATTATTGAAAAAAAAGCGGGGGGGTGGGGGGAGAAACGGGGTGGGGATGGGGGGAGGGGGAGTTTAAGATCTAAAGTTGTTGAATTCAATATTCAGCCCGGAAGGCTGTAAAGTGCCTAGTCGGAAGATGAGGTGCTGTTCCTCCAGTTTGCGTTGGGCTTCACTGGAACAATGCAGCAAGCCAAGGACAGACATGTGGGCAAGAGAACAGGGTGGAGTGTTAAAATGGCAAGCGACAGGGAGGTTTGGGTCTTTCTTGCAGACAGACCGCAGGTGTTCCGCAAAACGGTCGCCCAGTTTGCGTTTGGTCTCTCCAATGTAGAGGAGACCGCATTGGGAGCAACGAATGCAGTAGACTAAGTTAGGGGAAATGCAAGTGAAATGCTGCTTCACTTGAAAGGAGTGTTTGGGCCCTTGGACGGTGAGGAGAGAGGAAGTGAAGGGGCAGGTGTTGCATCTTCTGCGTGGGCATGGGGAGGTGCCATAAGTGGGGGTTGAGGAGTAGGGGGTGATGGAGGAGTGGACCAGGGTGTCCCGGAGGGAACGATCCCTACGGAATGCCGTCAGGGGGGGTGAAGGGAAGATGTGTTTGGTGGTGGCATCATGCTGGAGTTGGCGGAAATGGCGGAGGATGATCCTCTGAATGCGGAGGCTGGTGGGGTGATAAGTGAGGACAAGGGGGACCCTATCATGTTTCTGGGAAGGAGGAGAAGGCGTGAGGGAGGATGCGCGGGATATGGGCCGGACACGGTTGAGGGCCCTGTCAACGACCGTGGATGGAAAACCTCGGTTAAGGAAGAAGGAGGACATGTCAGAGGAGCTGTTTTTGAAGGTAGCGTCATCAGAACAGATGCGACGGAGGCGAAGGAACTGAGAGAATGGGATGGAGTCTTTACAAGAAGCGGGGTGTGAGGAGCTGTAGTCGAGGTAGCTGTGGGAGTCGGTAGGCTTGTAATGGATATTGGTGGACAGTCTATCATCAGAAATTGAGACAGAGAGGTCAAGGAAGGGAAGAGAAGTGTCAGAGATGGACCATGTGAAAATGATGGAGGGGTGGAGATTGGAAGCAAAATTAATAAATTTTTCCAGGTCCCAACGAATCAGCATCCTGTGATCACACACTATCTGCATGTTCATGGAGTGCAAGCCCTTCCTGTTGATGAAGGCACCGGGCTCACCTGCTGGCGCCTTGATGACCACATGTGTACAGTCTATAGCACCCTGGACGTGGGGGAAGCCAGCAATCGCCGCGAAGCCTTTGGTTCGCTGTGTCTGGCTTGCCTGGTCCCAACAGTAGTGGATGAAGGACAGTGCACGCCTGAACAGAGCATCTGTAACCTGCTTGACACAAGTGTGGACAGCTGATTGGGAGACACCACAAAGGTCACCCACCGAGCCCTGGAAGCAGCCAGAGGCATAGAAGTTGAGGGAAGCTGTGACCTTTAGAGCCACTGGCATGGGGTGTTCACCCACACAGTTCACGGAGATCTCAGGCCCAATCATCTGACAGATATAGTTAACTGTCTCCCTTGAGAGACTGAGCCTCCTTCAGCACTGCACCTCAGACATATTGAGATAACTGCTTCGCTGTCTGTATACCCTGGCAGCAAGACAGTGGCGTCTTCTGTGGCCCCTTCCGCCTTGGACTACCTCTTGGCCCTGCACCCCTTGTGCCTGCGCCTGACCTCCCAAAGGTGGCTCCCCTGGAGGCTGAATGTGCACTCCTGGCCTCCTCCCCTTTCCAGCCCTCCCTTCCTCCTCAGAGGAGCTGCCTCCAGTGGAGAGTTCAGCTCTTATTCCCAGGCTAAGGGAAGGCTTGCTGAAACATGCAGGCCCAAAAAAGATTCCTCACTGCAGAGTGCTGACCTGAAGGTTGTGAGTCCAGACCAAGCAGCTGGTATGCGTTTTGAAGTATTGCAGATCACACAGGCAAGCATCAGTAACTTTGAAAAATCAATATTTGACAGAGCACACTCGCGACCCCACTGAGCCCTCTTATCCTGCCCATAGATGAGGTTTATACAAATGTGTCCTACCTGCCTGCCCGTTGTGCCCATGCGCCGACCCGAAGATTGCATGGGCGCCGAAAGATCACGGTTGATTGGCGCCTCAAGGGCCTTAAGTGGCCCATTAATTAATGGCGGATGCACATCAGAGGTCATCGCGCGCCCGCCCAACGAAATATCACGGTAATGCGCTGTGACATCGGGACGCTTGCCCAACATCACCATGCATCATTTTACGCGTGTGCGTGCGGGTCCCGCCCCCACACGCCAATGGGAAAATTCTGTCCCATATTCCCGTTCTCTCCCTATATCACTTGACACCTTTAGAGTCTAGAAATCTACCTAGTTCCTTCTTAAATTAATTCAGTGATTTGGCCTCCACAGCCCTCTGTGGTAGGGAATTCCACAGGTGAACCACCCTCTGAGTGAAGAGATTTCGCCTCTCCACAGTCCCAAAAATCCTACCCAGAGAGGAATAAATGGTTTTTTTTTGGAGTGGCAGGCGGTGACTAGTGGGGTACCGCCGGGGTCAGTGTTTGGGCCCCGGCTATTCACAATATATATCAATGATTTGGATGAGGGAACCAAATGTAATATTTCCAAGTTTGTTGACGACAGAGAACTAGGTGGGAATGTGAATGGCCAGGAGAATGTTAAGAGGCTTCAGGCAATTTAGACAAGTTGAGTGAGTGGGCAAATACATAGCAGATGCAATCTAATGTGGACAAGTGTGCTATTATTCATGTTGGCTAGAAAACAGAATGGCAGAGTATTATTTAAATGTTGATTGATTGGGAAGTGTTGATGTACACAGAGATCTGGATGTCCTTGTAGACCAATCACTGAAAGCAAGCATGCAGGTGCAGCAAGCAGTTCGGAAGGCAAATGGTATGTTAGCCTTTATTGCAAGAGGATTTGAGTACAGGAGCAAGGATGTCTTACTGCAGCTGTACAGGACCTTGGAGTCTCACACCTGGAGTCTCCTTACCTAAGAAAGGATATACTTGCGATAGAGGGAGTGCAGCAAAGGTTCACCAGACTGATTCCTGGGATGGCAGTATTGTTCTATGAGGAGAGAATGGGTCGACTAGGTTTGTATTCGCTAGAGTTTAGAAGAATGAGATGGGATCTCACTGAAATGTACAAAATTCTGACATCTGTTTCTTGTCTGTTAACCAATTTCAATCCATGCCAATATACTACCCCCACTCCCATGTGCTTTAATTTTGCACACTAACCTCTTATGTGCGACTTTATCAAAAGCTTTCTGAAAATCCAAACACACCACATCCACTGGTTCTCCCTTGTCTAGTCTGTTAGTTACATCCTCAAAAAACTCCAGTAGGTTTGTCAAACCTGATTTCCCTTTTATAAATCCATGCTGACTATGTCTAATCTTGTTGATATTTTCTAAGTGTCCTATTATTACATCCTTTTTTAATATGCTCTAGTATTTTCACTACTACTGATATTAGGCTAATTGGCCTTTAATTCCCTGTTTTCTCCCTCCCTCTTTTTTAAATAATGGGGTTACATTTGTCACCCTCCAATCTGCTGGGGCTGTTCCAAAATCTATAGAATTTTGGAAGGTGACAACCAACACATCCACTATTTCCATGGCCACCTCCTTTAGTACCCTGGGATGTAGATTATCAGGTCCTAGGGATTTATCAGCTTTCAATCCCATCAATTTCTACCAGCACTATTTTTTTTAGTAATACTAATTTCCTTCAACTCCTCCGTCTCACTAGACCTTTGGTTCCCTAGTATTTCTGGGAAGTTATTTGTGCCTTCCTCCGTGAAGACAGAACTAAAGTAGTTGTTTAATTGCTCTGCCACTTCCTTGTACTCTAGTATAAATTTTCCTGTTTCAGACTGTAAGGGATCTACATTTTTCTTCACTAATCTTTTTCTTTTTACATACTTATAGAAGCTTTTACAGTACGCTTTTATGTTCCTTACAAGTTTACTCTCATACCCTATTTTTCCCCTCTTAATCTCTTGATCCTCCTTTGCTGAATTCTAAACTGTTCCCAATCCTGAGGCTTGCTACTTTTTCTAGCAACTTTATATGACTCATCTTTGGATCTAATAATATTCTTAATTTGTTTGTTACCCATGGTTGGGCCAATTTTCCTGTTGTGTTTTTGTGCCAGAAAGGAATATATAACTGTCAAAATGCATGCATTTGTTCCTTAAACATTAACTATTGCCTATCCACCGTCTTGCTTTTTAATGAAGTTCCTCAATCTACCTTAGCTAGCTCACACCTCATACCTTCTTAGTTTCCTTTGTTTAGATTTAGGCCTGTTCCCTCGAGGTTCCTCGAGGTATTGTTCTAAAAATAAATCTCATGCACTGTCCAGGAATTCATCCGCCGCAGTATTATTGCTAATTTGGTTTGCCCAGTCTAAATGTAGATTAAAGTCACCCATAATTACTGTAGCACCCTAGTTACATGCATCTCTAATTTCCTGTTTAATGAAATCCCCTATCTTACCAGTACTGTTTGGAGGCCTATAGGTGACTCCCACTAATGTTTTCCTCCCCTTGTTGCCTCTTAGCTCTACCCAGGCTGATTCTATATCTAGATTTTCTGAGCCAATATCCTTTCTCACAATGGCACTGATTTCATCCTTAACTAACAACACCACCCCACCTCCTTTTCCTTTTTGTCTGTATTTCCAAAATATTGAATACCCTTGGATATTCAGATTCCCAGCCTTGGTCACCCTGCAGCCATGTCTTCATAATCGCAATCATGTCCTACCCTTTTACATCTGTTTGTGATGTTAATTTGTCAACCTTTTTGCAAGTGTTCCATGAATTCAGATACAGTCCCTTCAGACTTGTCTTTTTAACATTTGTAGACAATTTTTTGTACTATGGCCATATTTGATGCCAGCCTTTGTTTCCTCTGCCTACTATTTTTGCTTTCTACTTTTCTGTCTTTCATTTCTATCTTTATTTCACTCTCTTGTGTCTTTATGCTCAGATTTCTATTCCCCTGCCAGTCAATTCCACCCCCCTCCCCCCCTCACCCCCCCACAGTACTAGCAAGGATATCAAGCCTGGTCCTGCTGGGGTGCAAACCATCCAGCTGCACAGGTCCCATCTTCCCCAGAATTGGTCCCAATGCCTCAGGAATCTAAATCCCTCCCTCCTACACCATCTTTCCAGTCATGTATTCATCTGGTCTATTCTCCTATTCCTGATCTCACTAGCAAGTGGCACTGGGAGTAATCCTGAGATTACTATCTTTGAGGTCCTGCTTTTTAATTTACCTCCTAGCTCCCTATTTCTGCTTTCAGGACCTCATCCCTCTTCTTACCTATGTCATTGGTACCAATTTGGACCACAACCTCTAGCTGTTCACCCTCTCTATTCAGGGTAGCCTGCAACTACTCAGTGACATACTTGACCCTGGCAGCAGGGAGGCAACATACCATCCTGATGTCACATCTGTGGTCGCAGAATTGTCTATCTGTTCCCCTTATGATAGAATCCCCTATCACTATTGCTCTCCCACTCTTTTTTCTTTTTTCTTTTTTCTCCACCTCCAGTGCAGCTGTGCCACTTGTGGTGCCATGGATTTGGCTCTTGCTGCATTCCTTGAGAAACCATCTGCCTCAGCAGTATCCAAAATGTAAAATCTGTTTGAGAGGGACATGGATTTGCATTACCTGCCTAGTGCTCTTACACTGTCTGACGGTCACCCATTCCGTTTTTGCCTGTGCACTGTTTACCTGCATTGTGACCACCTCTAGCTGCGAAGATCTCAGCCTTACATTTAATTAGTGCCTTTCACAACCTCAAGTCACCCCAAAGTGCTTTAAAGCCAATCAGGTACTTTCCATGTGTCATAATACATCAAAACACAGCTACAACACTGGCATCTAGCTGGCAATGTAGAAAATTGCCCAGGTATGTCCTGTACACAAAATACAGGATAAATCTAACCCGGTCAATTACAGCCCCATCAGTCTACTCTCCGTTATCAGTAAAGCGATGGAAGGTGTCATCAAGAGTGCGATTAAGCGGAACTTACTTAGAAATAACCTGCTCACTGACACTCAATTTGGGTTCCGCCAGGATCACTAGGCTCCTGGCATCATTACAGTCTTGGTTCAAAAATGGACAGAAGAGCTGAACTCCAGAGGTGAGGTGAGGGTGACTGCCATTGAAATCAAGGCAGCATTTCACCGAGTGTGGCATCAAGGAGCCCTAGCAAAACTGGAGTCAACAGGAATCAGGGGGGAAACTCTCCACTGGTTGGATTCAGACCTAGCACAGTTCCAGGACATCACTGCAGGAGTTCCTCAGGGTGGTGTCCTTGGCCCAAACACCTTCAGCTGCTTCAACAATGACCTTCCTTCCATCATAAGGTCAGAAGTGGGGATGTTCGCTGGTGATTGCACAATGTTCAGCACCATTTGTGACTCCTCAGATACTGAAGCATTCCATGTCCAAATGCAGCATGACCTGGACAATATCCAGGTTCGGGCTAACAAGTGGGAAGTAACATTTGTACCACGCAAGTTTCAGGCAATGACCATCTCCAACAAGAGAGAATCTAACCATCACCCCTTGACATTCAATGGCATTACCATTGCTGAATTGCCCACTGTCAACATCCTGGGGGTTACTATATATCAGAAACTGAATTGGGCTAGCCATATCAATACTATGGCTACAAAAGAAGGTCAGAGGCTGGGAATTCTGTGCTGGGTAACTTATCTCCTGACTCCCCAAAGCCTGTCCACCATCTACAAGGCACAAGTCATGAGTGTCATGGAATTCTCTCCACTTGCCTGGATGAATGCAGCTCCAACAACACTCAAGAAGTTCAACACATCCAGGACAAAACAGCCCACTTGATTGGCAACCCATCCATAAACATTCACACCCTACACCGCCAATGCACAGTGGCAGCAGTGTGTACCATCTACAAGATGCACTGCAGGAACTCACCAAGCCTAGTTAGACAGCACCTTCCATACCCACAACCGTTACGATCTAGAAGGACAAGAGCAGCAGATGCATGGGAACACCACCACCTGCAAGTTCCCCTCCAAGCCACTCACATTCATGACTTGGAAATATATCACTGTTCCTTCACTGTCGCTGGGTAAAAATCCTAGCACTCCTTCCCTAATAGCACTGTGGGTGTACTTACACTACATAGGCTGTAGTGGTTCAAGAAGGCGGCTCACCACCACCTTCTCAAGAGCAATTAGGGATGGGCAATAAATGCTGGCCAAGCTAGTGACGCCCACATCCCATGAATTAATAAAAAAATTCACTGTTATAATATTGGAAAAATTAGTTTAAGAACAATACTAAGGATTATAAAGGCTGTATAAAGATAAATAAATATATATATATTCAAATATTCTGTAGAATGCAAATCCTGCTAGGACCATGAGAACATGAAGAGTAGAATGCTATAATTCAAGGTTCAGTAACACAAACTTTAACTAAATTGCTGTTCTTGAGCTTTCATTTGATTATCTTTGGCGGCCTTTGTGAAATTTCAGAGCTTCATCTTGCAAGTTTTAGCTGATTATTCACGTGCCCATGACAATGCAAACTGTACCTGGCCTCTCTCCTCACTCCCTGCAGCCTCTACCCAATGGACATTGATTTAAACACACAGGATTGTTGCTTTTCCCACTTCTTGTTGTCCTCCATCCCTTCTCCTGAGGTTCAGACAAAGCTAGCTGGGTTCTAATGAGCTATGGTCATGACAGGAGTAGGTTTCATGGTCTTTTTGAATTGTCCTCGTTCCCATTAGTGAGAGTGCTTTAACTCAAAGGAACACTGATGGGTTGGACAGACCTTCCTTTCTCTGACACACCACCCAATAGTCTACTTTTTGGAGCAGCATAAAACCACAGAAGAATCAATTTCCCTATTTATCTGCCTTCCTGGCAACAGGCTGGTTTGTGAGGTTGCTACAGTGACTAACATTTTTTTCAGGGGTCATGGGCGAGGGGGCATGGTGGTGAAGCTACCTAAATAAGTTGCACAACAGATTGGTACAGGCACTGGTTGTCTTCTTTTATTGCTCAGCCACTGTTCAAACATCTAAATAACCCTTCTCAACCTTTTATGTTGTTCCCACTGCTTGCTAATGCAAAGAGTGCACCTAATTTATCTCTGATCATTTCCGAGATGTGTCTTCTACCCACCCACTCCCACAAAATAGATGTTAAATTACAGCCTATATGACAGACATTGACCATTCTTCTTGTCTCTGAGACAACAAGCTGTGGGCGGCAGCATCCTGCTGCAAGAACCTGTCGGAAAGCTTTGATGAGAGGGCATCGAATATCCTCATTTTTCCGCCTGATCAATCTGTACTCTGTTATTTCAGACTGATATCAAGACTGATATTCCAAGCACCATTTATTTGGACACTTTGCAAGGTGAAACATCACGTTTTCATTGCAGTTAATATTTACTTGCTGTCCGTAGGTGGGAAAGATTCTTAGTTTGTTACAAAAGGCAATATGACTTCATGAACTACATAAATATTACTCCAATAAAATAAACATGATATTGTTGTTTTTCAAGTACTTGTCCTACCACATTTAATGGTATTATGACATGAGGATAATTCCATTTTAAAGCTGCTAACTAATGCCGACCTTTCTACTGTATTGGGGAAACTGCAATGGCTACTCCAGCACTCTATATGCAAATAGTGCTTCTCTGCAGTCACTCAAAGCTGCAGGAGATGGAGTATTCATCCTTTATTCTGGTAATTAGTGATAACATCCACTAGAACAAACATAATTAGTGACACTTACCCAAAATTTTAGGTCTGTGCTTGGAGCTAAGCAGGTCCAGGTTAGAATTCCCGGCAGTTGTTTTTGCCACTACATAAATGGGGCTGTTTTAATCAGAAGAGAAGAGATTTTGGGGTGATTTGATAATGGTGTTTAAAAGCATGAAGGGATGGGAGAGAGTAGACAAAAACAACTTGTTTTATTTCTGGACCCTCTAGGATATATATAAAATTGAAGAGCACAGAAGGAGGCCATTTGGCCCAATGTGCCTATACCAGCTCTTTGAAAGAACTATCTAGCTAGTCCCTTTTCTCTGCTCTTCCCCACAGCCCTGAAAAGATTTCCATTTCAGATATATTTCCAATTTGTTTTTGAAAATTACGAATGAATCTGCTTCCACCACCATTTCAGGAGAAGTGCATCCCAGATCATATCATTTCATAGTTTTGAACACCTGTATTAAGTCTTCCCTTAACATTCTCTTTTGTAAGGGGAATAAACCTGGCTGTTTTAGACTCGCGAGTGTAATCACTCTTGCCCTGTGCCTTTCCAGCAAGTCACTTCTGCACGTTCCCCAAGAATTCAAGGTCATAAAGTGTAGTGCCCAGAATAGAAAACAAACAGCTAGATTTTCATCATAGGGGTGGGTAGCAGGAGTTGGGAAATTTCCCGGCTCGTTGTGCCCGCCACAGGAGAAAGTGTCTGCAAAGGCAGGATTTTGTTACGGGGTGGGGGGTGTTGGTGGGTGATAGCACAGGTCCGCTGCACCTAGAAAGAGCTTGGATGCAGCTACAGGAGCTGGTGGGTATCGAGGTGTGCTGCTCAAAAGTCTTGGTCCCCTGAGACTTCATTCCAGTTACAATAAGAATATTAAAGGAAAAAAAGCCCTCTACCCTCACCCCTCACACTCTCCACATGATCCCCATGCACCATCCATGCCAACTCATGTCACCTCATGCCCCCACTCACCACCCCTCCCATTCTCCCCACCCCCACCATGGCCCCTCATAGCTTCCAAGCCAATGGATGCCTGGGTTCTCAACTAAGCCTCATTATGCATTCTTGGCTAAGAGCCCAGACATCCATTTGTCCATTTTAACAGCTATGCCTAAGGGTAAACATTGCTTGATTGACAGCTCTTTCTCTGCAATTTATTCTGTCAATTACATAATTGTATTTTTACTCTTTATGTACACAAGATAAAGAGATTTCAAGTGCTTGTAGTTTCTACTATTGAGACTCTAAAGGTCTGGATGATTGACATGTTAGGACAGCAATAAAAGCATTTTTTAAAAAAGAAGTACAACGTCATGAATCAATGACTGGTATTTCAAAGCTTTTCCAGACATGCTATTGTTATTGTAGGATTCATTAGCTCTGTATACTGGGTGAATGGGCATGGAAGTGCCATAGCTTGGCATGGAGGGTATGAGCATCCATGGGGGTGGGTGGAGGGGCATGGCTTGACTTGGAGGGCATGAAGGGCCATGGTGTGAGTAGAGGGCATAGTTTGGCATGGAGGCAATGAGGGGCATAGTTTAACATGGAGGGTATTAGAGGCCATGGGGGCAGGTGGAGGGGCATATCTTGACATGGGGGGTATTGGGGTCATGGGGGTGGATAGAGCAACATACCTTGGCAGGGTGGATAGAGCAACATACCTTGGCAGGGTGGGTTTGAAGGGCTGTGATGGGTGGGTGGAGGGGCTTATCTTTGCATGGAGGGTATGAGGGGCCATGGAGGAGTGGGTAGAGGGGCATAGTTTGGCACAGGGGTTATTGGGGCCATGGGGGCTAGGTGGAGGGACATAGCTTGGCATGGAGGGTATGAGGGGCAATGGAGGTGGGTAGAGGTATACCTTGGCAGCGAGGGTATGAAGGGCCATGATGGGTGGGTGGAGGGCAATCACTTGGCATGGGGGAGCATGAGCAAGACCTTTTGAACTTACCTTTCAAAAGGTTCCCTCATCCAGGCAATGGCTCACAACACCTCTGAGGGGCTGTGAACTCTTTGAAAAGCTGGCACAACTCCACAAAAATTGTAGGAGGCTAGGAGATAACTCTCTCCACAATGGAGTGGGCCAGCTCAGGAGTCCTGGGCGCAGGCTTGTGAACCGCATCAGGCCACAGTTATCCCACACTGGTGAAAACTTGGGGAGGGGTGTGGAGGTGCAGGAATCCCAGAATCAGATCACAGCTGCCATTTTAACAGTCACAGAGTCTCCCCGACTCCACGAAAAACTTCCCTGTGTTACAGCTGTGGTGTCATCAGTGATTTATATAGGTTTGACATACCTTCCTTGCTTTCTACCCAATAACTCTATTTATTAAGCAATGGATCCCGTATGCTCATTCACATGCTTATCAACTTGCCTGGTCACCCTCAAAAAATTTGTGTATGTGAACACCCAGGTCTTTCTCTTATTACACCTTCTTGAAAATTCTACCTAGAATAGAATCCTAGAATCATAGAATAGTGACTGTGCAGGAGGACATCGTTCAGCCTGACATGTCCATGCCAGCTCTCCACAACACCAACTCTTAAACACCCCCCTTAAACAGTATAAATTTCATCACATTTCCACTTCTCTTCAGCTCTGAAGAAAGGTCATACAGACTTAAACTCTATTTTTCTCTACACAGATGCTGCTAGATCTGCTGAGTTTTTCCATAATTTTCTGTTTTTGTTTCAGATTCCCAGCATCCGCAGTATTTTGCTTTTATCTTAGTGTTTAATTCACTGCCACGTCTCATCCAGGAATGCCTATCTTGAAGAAGTACTGCTCTTCTCTCCGACAAGATTTCCACTTGTCTCTTTTTCCTGTCCACCTTCATTGCTTTCCATTTCCCTCAATCTCTCCTTAGTCCCCACCTATCGCTGGCCTTCTATTCAGCTTCATCTGCTTCCTCCCCCCCACTCTTAAACAGTATAAATTTTATCACATTTCCATTTTCTTCACTTGCAACGTTAACTCTGTATCTGTCTCTACAGATGCTGCTAGATCTGCTGAGTTTTTCCAGCATTTCTGTTTTTGTACCAACTCTCCTTAACTCACTTTCCCAGCCTTTCCCCATAGCTCAGTATTTTTTTCTCTTCAGAAGCTTACCCAATTCCCTTTTGAAAGGCATAATTGAATCAGCATTAACCACACTGCCAGCCAGTGCATTCCAGATCCTAACCACTGGTTGCGTTAAAAAAATTCTCTTCGTATCCCCATTGCCTCTTTTGCCAATCACCTTAAATCAGTATCCTCTGATTTTCAACCCTTCTGCCAATGGAAACAGTTTCTGATTAACTCTGTCTAGATCCCTCATGGTAGCTGCAGTGCAACAACCTCCCCACATTAAAAGACTCCATGTGCAAGCTTTTGCCATGGGCTGTATTCCGTGACAATGTCAACCTCACTTCGAGGGGCTGCTACAGAGAAATTAATACCTCATGATTTTCAACCCCTCTACCAAATCTCCTCTCAACTAGTTCTCCTGAGGAGAACAACCCCAGCTTTTGCGATCTATTCAGGTATGGCCCCTAACAACCCCCATGCCAAGCTATGCCCCTCCACCCACCCATATGGCCCTTCATAACTTCCCTGCCAAAATATGCCACTCTACCCACCCCATGCCCCTTAATACCCTCCATGTCAAGCGATGACCCTCATACCCTCCTGTGAAGTTTCTCATCCCTGGAACTTTTCTGGTAAATCTTTTCTGCACCCGCACTAAAGCCTTCACATGCTGAAGCACGGCGCACAGAATTAGACAAATATTCCAGCTGAGGCTGCAACAATGTTTTATGAAGGTTTAACTTCCTTGATTTTGTACTTTATGTTTCTATTTATAGATCACAGGATCCCATATTCTGAAAGCACAGATGCTGAAAGGATGATTCCTCATGCGGGGCTATCTAGAACTAGGGGGGACAGTTTCAAAATAAGAAAAGGAATCTCTCATTTAAGACAGAGATGAGGAGGAATTTCTTCTTTCAGAGAGTTGTTAGTCTTTGGAATTCTCTTCTCCAGCAAGCAGTGGAGGTTGAACATATTCAGGGCTGAGTTAGACAAATTTTTGATTGACAAGGGAGGCAGGCAGGAAAACAGAGTTAAGGCCACAATCAGATCAGCCATGATCTTATTGCAAGGCGGAGAAAGCTCAAGGGGCCGAATGGCCTATTCTTGCTCCTATTTCTTTAGTTCTTAGGTTCTTATGCCTTTTAAAACAATTTTTCAACCTGCCCTGCCACCTTCAATGATTTGTGCACATATACACCCAGGTCTCTCTGTTCCTGCACCCCCTTTAGAACTGAACTCTTTCGATTATATTGTCACTCCTCAGCCTTCCTAGCAAAATATATCAGTTCACACTTCTCTGCATTAAATTTCACCTGCAACATGTCTTCCCATTTCACCAGGCTGTCTGAGCTCTCTTGATGTCTATCACCATTCTCCTCACAGTTCACAACACTTCAAAGTTTTATGTCATGTGCACATTTTGAAATTATGCCCTGTACACCCAAGTCTTGTCAGTCATCTATATATATCAAGAAAAGGAATGCTCCTAGTACTGACCACTGTGAAACCTTGTTCTAGTCTGAAAAACAACCATTCACCACTACTCTGTTTCCTGTCACTCAGCCAACTTAGTCTCCCATTCTACCATTGTCTCTTTTATTCCATGGGCTTCAACTTTGCTGGCAAGCTTATTATGTGGTACATTATCAATTGACTTTTGGAAGTCCATGTGCACTACATCAACCACATTTCCCTCAGTAATCTTCTCTGTTACCTCATTAAAAACTCAGTCAGGTTAGGTAAATACAATTTGCCTGTTACAAATCCATGCTGGCTTTTCTTTATTAATTCACGCTTGTCCAAGTGACTGTTAATTTTGTCCCAGATTCTAATTTCTAAATGTTTCCCACCACTGAGGTTAAATGGACTGGTCTGAAGTTACTGTGTTTATCTTTACAACCATTTTTTGAACAGTTGTGATTCTCCAGTTCTCTGGCACCACCATTGGTCTCTGAGGATTGGAAGATTACAGTCAGCACCTCTGCGATTTCACCCAATTACTTCCCTCAGCATCCTCGGGTGCATCCCATCAACTCCTGGTGATTTATTACCATTAAGCCTTTAAACAGTCGCATGGTGGTACAGAACTTGAGTATTGTTGAAAAATGGGAGCTTCAATGTGTCTCTTCTTTCAGCCTCTATAAAATGCCCTTTTTATCAGCCCATTCAAAAGGCAGAACGGTCCCAGGTTTGCACTAAGTGCAGTGGATGAGTAAAACGTTGTTTTACCCACCAGCCGCGATGGCGGGTTTTCACCTTATATTGTCCCAAACCCACCGTATTACTTATGCATTTCTGGGGAGCATGCTGTTTCCATGGCAGCGGGCTCTCATTCGGCTGCCACGCCATCACCTTGTCACTTCATCATGCCAGGCGCCATATTTAAAATCCAGCACACATCTCTGTGCTCCCAGTCTACAACTACTGTAAGGAAGATGTCCACGAAAGGCAAAAAGACTGCAGCCCCCAGGTTTGATAACGTGTCACTGGAATGCCATTTGGATGCCATGGAGGCCTGCCATGATACCCTCTACCCCCGCTCTGGCCGCAGGACGGGCAATGGCATCACCAATCCAGCATGGCAGGCCAGGTGGTCAGTGCCAATGCTGCACAGAAGAGGTTGGTAATCCAATGTAGATAGAGGATGAATGATCTCATCCATGCAGCCAGGGTATGGCAACCATCTCATCACTCTAAACTCACACACTCACACATTCTCACACACATACCCTCACATGTCTCTCTGGCTCATCTCCTCTGGAGACTGCCTCCTCAGCCCTCACCATCTTGAAGCCACTTTGACAGATCAACATGTGCCCCCACACACACCCTGGGATACCCTCCTTCCCAAGTACAGCTCTCGTCCTGCAGCCTCTTCCTTTGCCTGAGGCCATTTCTCCCCCTTCCCCAAGCAAGACCTTGCCCTGCAGCTGTTGAAAAGCCTCCCACATGTGGCTGATCTGGTCGGTAGAGACCTACCCATGAGCCCCACTAAAAGTAATGATGTCTGTGAAGCCTGGTGCTGATGACTGTGAATGCTGACTAAAGCAATGTAGGCAAACAAACCTCGAAGTGCCGAGTGAAGTGCAGCCTGCCAAGTGCACGTTGTGAAAACACGTTGGCATGTTTTCCTGCTGATGTGGGTGGACGATCCAATGGGGTGGATGGCGGGGGGGAGGGGGTGACTCCGGCAGGCTGGCCTTGTAATAATATGCTGATGCACTACAATGAAGTTCCTGATGTCCAGTGACAGGGAATGCGGCCCACCACCGGTGTGCAGAGTGGACAATCGCAAACTGGTGTCACGGTGTCGTGAAACTGATTTTTGGCCTTCTCGCCATATTGTCCGCTCACGCCAATGAACACGCCCTTTGCCGGCAGGCACTGAAAGGGACTTTCAATGGGATGGCCAATGTTTCAGATCAATAACCTTTCATCAGAACTGGGCAAAGTTAGAAATGTAATAGGTATTGAGCAAATGGTGGCTGGATCAAGGACAAAAGGAAGGTCTGCGATGGGATAGAAGACAGGAGAGATTGAATGACAGAAGAGTTAGTCTAGCAGGGCCAAAGGGAATGGTGAAGGGCCAAGAAAACAAACAAAGAAACAAAAGATGCCTAGAAGAGGTGTATTATTTTTTTGTCTTTGATTTTCTGTCCATAGTGTCAGTGCCCCTTTAATCCCAGGGTTTCAATACCCATTTAAATTTGGTCAAAGCATGGCATGCAATAGCAGAAAATCTTTGAGCATAATTGCTACAATGTGTTTACTCTCCTCAGGGGAGCATCTAGTGTTCAGTTTACAGAATGCAAGTAGACATACTTATCGTACTATAAATTCTTTAGCATCTAAAACTAAAATTGCCATAGATCGTGGCATATAAGTTAACCCTAGTTCCAGCACCAAGAATAATGTTTTTGCACACACTTGGTTTATAAATTGCACCCCCCCACCCCCTTTTCAACCACAAAATGTTACACTTGCATTAGTAGTCAACCTCAATTTTTCACCACACAAATGTAAGTTCCACTTACCTTATAACTGGGCATAAGGGATCAAGCAGGCAATATTGTCTACAACAAAAACAGAAAATGCGGGAAAAACTCAGCAGGTCTAACAGCATCTGTGGAGAGAAAAACAGAGTCAATGTTTCGAGTTCATATGATTCCCTTTTTCTCTCCACAGATGCTGTTAGGCCTGCTGAGTTCTTCCAGCGTTTTCTATTTTTGTTTCAGGTTTCTAGCTTCTGTAGTATTTTGCTTTTATCTAGGCGATATAGGCTACTCCTCCTATTTTCTATGTTTCACCCGGGGTCTGTTCTCTTTGAGTTTGTCTTAAATTCACTGTTACCTGTTTCCAGCAATTTATCATCAGATAGCAGAAAAAATGCGAGTACCCATTAAGCCACGCCTGCAACATGGATGAAACACCCATGAATTTCAATATGCCCAGCAACTGAACTGGTTGAAAAACAGTTCAAAAACGGTCCTAGTGGAAACCATATAGGACATGAGAAGACAAGATTCATGGTGGTACTAGCCTGAATGGCCGACAGAATGAAATTAAAACCTATGGTAAATTTCAGATGTAAAACCATGCTGAAAATCGAGCTCACTGAGGAGGTTTTGTGCATGTCCATGGCAATGTTTGGCTCGATGAGGATGGAGTGAAATTATGGTTTGATAATCTGTGGAATAGGCATCCTGGTGGCCTATGCAAATACTGCAGCTTATTGTGTGGGACGTGTGCAGATCCCATATATCTGATGAGATCAAGAAGGTGCCTGTGAAGATAAAACATCCACATTACATTTATACCAGGGGGTTTAACAACCATAGTTCAACCTTAGGACACGACTCTCAACAAACCATTCATCGATCATGTTCACGCCGAATGGAATAGTGGATGGTTGACGGAGATAAAAAATCTTCACAAAGACTGGAAATATGCACACTGCCCTGCTTTGTGTTTCGTGTGGTTTTGTCATCAAATCATCGGATGCTATTAGTGCACAAAGTGTCATCAGATCATTCAAAAAATGCAGAATATCCAATTCAATTGATGGAAAGGAAGATAACTTGTTGTGGAGAGGTGTTTCTGAAACCAAAAATGTCACATCTGATCCTGATGTGCATCCTTACGATGATACCATAGCCAAAGTGACTTAGAATGAATTTGATGAACTCTGCATCGGATGCGAAAGACAATGAATTTGATGGGTTTCAAAACATTTTCATTATGGTTAAAGGTATCTTTGTTCAACTAATTTATTCAATAAACTGTGCTGCATTAATTTAATATGAATTACTGTATTATGTTTCATTTTCACATTTCAAAATAGTGAATACCCGCGCTCACATTGGCAGCTCACACTTTATATTCGGTGTATAAGTCAATCCCGAAATCCACAGTATAATGGTAGAGACTGGACAATTCAATAATTCGGTTCTAGACTCTCAGCATTAAGCAACAATTGGCAACATCACTGGAAATTGAGGCAATAAAAGCGGAAGCATGGTTAATTGCAACAAAATAGCTGCTTTTAACAGACAGGGTTGCCAAAGTGATAATGGAATATATTCACAGAAAGTACTGCAATAGGATTAAGCACCTGACTTTAGATACTAGAATTTCTCTTAATTTTTGTCATGTTCTTTTGAAGTTTCTAACATTTATAAAAGGAGTGTTGGGGCGGGGTGGAGCTGTGGAATTTAATGCTGGTCGAGGGAGCGGAGAAAGAGATGGGTGGAGCCATTGAATAGCATGGAAAGTGCAGTGTCAAATTCCCAACGTCAGGACAGAAGTGTTGAATTATCTTGGCAGTGGGGAGAAAAGTGGGACAGCGATGTTAGTGGCACATGGTGGGAAGTTAGTTTAATGTTTTTGTGTGCAATGAATGCTCATTAAACTATGTAGCAATTTAAATTCTACCTCAGCAATTACGTTGGCTGCGCAAGGGAGTCAAGGGCCTTCGTTTTCACAACCAGATAAAGCTAGCTGTGAACAAGTGAGTCAATCCTTGAGGTTGAAGGCAAGTGAGCTGGAGTTACGCATCACCACATGGGGATTTCTTTGAAAGGCGAGAGAGGAGGCTGAGAAGCATCTCAGGGAAGGTTAAATGCGACTGATGGAAGGCCGAACATGACTGAGGGCAATCCAGGTGTTAGGGGGCGGGTTGAATGCAACTCTGAGAGCAAGATCAGCTCAGCCAAGACCATGGGGGTAAATTCCGCCTGTGATCTGTGGTTCACACACATTACAGAAATCTGCAAAGAAGGAAGACTTTTAAGACAAAACACTTGCATTTAAAAATGCCCAAGGTGACTGGCTAGATAAGGCATTCACCATCCAAGTGACTGAAGGACTCACTCTGCTTTCTGGGCTCAAAGATGATCCACGGAGTTGGATGTGGTAAGAGGGCAGCCAAATCAAAATGCAGTTTTACTACCTGCCAGCCTCATTCCTGGGAAATTCTAAGGGCAGGATTTCATAAATGGACTTTTGGCTGCTTTCCAAAATTTCCGGCCCTCCCATCCATGCCAATTCCCGCTACAGGTGGGACTAGAAAATTCTGCCCTAAGTTTCTCTGCCTTTTAGACAAGTGGTAACATGGATAAAGTTGGCTGAGTGACAGGAAACAGAGAGTAATGGTGAACAGTTGTTTTTTTGGATCAGAGAACGTGATATAGTGAGGTTCCCAAAGGATAGTATTAGGATCATTGGCTGGAATTTTCCAATCCCTCATGCCAGTGGGATCTTCTGATCCTGCCAATGTGAATGGAGGTTTGAATGGCTCGCCAGCCCTGCTGTGGGGAAACCCTCCCCGGGAGTGGGGTTGGAAAATTCTGGCCATTGTTTTTCTTGACCTATATTAACAAATTAGACTTGCGGGTGCAGGACACAATTTAAACTTTTTCAGATGACACAAATTTGGAAATATTGTGAACATTGAGGAAGATAGTGGTAGACTTCAAGGGGGCATAGACAAGCTGGTGGAAGGGGCAGATATATGGCAGATGAAATTTAATACAGAGAAGTGTGAAGTGATACATTTTGGTAGGAAGATGAGGAAAGGCAATATAAAATAAAGGGTGCAATCCTAAAGGGGGTTGCAGGAGCAGAGGGACCCGGTAAATTTGTGCACGAATCTTTGGAGGTGGCAGATCAGGTTGAGAAACTGATTAATGGCATTTGGAATCCTGGCCTTTATAGAGGCACAGAGTATAAAAGTAGGGAAGTTATCAGGAACTTTTATAAAAAAAACAGGTTCATTAGTTCAGCGTCAACTGGAGTATTGTGCCCAATTCTGTGCACCACACTTTGGGGAGGGTGTGAAGACATTGGAGAAAGGATTTAGGAAAATGGTTCCAGAGATGACAAACTTCAATTATGTGGATAGATTGGAGAAGCTGGGATTGTTCTTCTTAGAAAAGAGAAGGTTAAAAGAAGATTTGATAAAGGTGTTCAAAATCATAAGGGGTCTAAACAGAGTAGATAGGGAGAAAATGTTCCCATTGGTGGAAGTGTTGAGAACCAGAAACACTAATTTAATGTGATTGGCAAAAGAACGAGAGGCAACATGAGGAAAAACCTTCTAAGCAGCAAGTGGTTAGGATCTGGAATGCATTGCCTAAAATGTGATTTTCAAAGGAATTGGGTAATTACCTGGAGAGTGGGACTAGCTGAGTTGTTCTCATAGAGAGTCAGCATGGACACGATGGGCTGAATGGCCTCCTGTTTCGTAACAATTCTATGATTCTGTGTTGTTTTTCCATCTCACAGAAAGCACCATGCTCCTTTAATCTAAGGCCTGACTCTCCCACATCTTCCTATTTTTCCTTCTGTTTTGGCACACCCATGTGGCTTCAAGCACTTCTCACAAACATTTTAATAGAATCAATTGATTTTCTCTGAAATGATAGGAGCAGATTCAGTTCGTATTGCTGCAGCTGGGATATTTGTTTCTTGTTATTCCCCTACAGCACAAATTTACTTCAGCTTCAAAATCTTCTGGGTAATTTTTTAAGATTGGGTCCTGAATAAAACTATTTTAACTGCGGCAACCTGCAAGAGGTTTCAACTAAAAATAATTTTGCTTAAAACAGAAGTAAACTTCCATTTAGACCAAGATTTGCCCAGGATCAGCTAACAGCTTTTGAACTTCAAGTGTACATTCAAATTACTGAGATAAATTAAATCTGGTTACTTGGTGATTTAGTCAGGTACAGATGGAACATTTATTATAATATGGGATTCATTTTAATGAAGTTCATTCTATGATACGTATACGTAGAAGTTGTCCATTAGACACAGCTAAGCTAAATTGTAAAGTTATCCGTCAGGCAGCACTTTCCAAACCCGTGACCTCTAGCATTTGAAAAAACAAAGGAGGCAGATACAAGAGAACACCATCACCTGAAAGTTCCTGTTCAAGTCACACAGCATCCTGACTTGGAAATATATCACTGTTCTCCCAATGTTACTGGGTCAAAACCCTGGAACCTCCTCCCAGTACTGTTGATGTACTGCAGTGGTTCAAGGAGATAGTTCACTACTATTTTCTCAAGAGCAATTAGGGATGGGCAATAAAAGCTGGCCTTGCCAGCAATGCCCACATCCCACAGACAAATATATTTTAAAAATCACCATGTTATTAGCCAGGCATACAAATTGGCAATGGTAAATTCCTTCAATCCATTTGCATTACAGAATTTCTTCAGTAGCAACAGTTCCAAAACATGCAGGAGTTCCTGGAGCTGTGGTAGTCACCTTATTCACAGTACAGAGCATATTCCAGCTCAACAGTATGGCAGCTATTTGAAAGTTGTAATGGGTGTTTTCATCTTTTCACCAAAGTGTTAGGAACTAGAGATAGTTTAAGTAAGTTATATTTGTATTTGTGGGTGTTAGGAATGAATTTTAGCTTTAAGTTCAAATTGTATATTTGCATTTGTGTGTTCAGAATGGAGGGAACTTGAGTTTTGGTTTCAATTTAAAATATGCCTGCATTCTAAAGAGGTTTTATGACTCTTGAAAGGGAGTTTAAACAAACACGAGATAGAAAAACTGGGCTGTTGCCTAGCAACAGGAGGCCGACACACAGAGAAAGGGAGAAACAGAAAAACAGTTGGCCGTTATGCTCTAGGATGAAGGAAGCATTTTAAGTCTCTCTCTAGCTGGACATATTAGCAGATTGCTAAGGAAAATAAGTCTAATAATCTTAGATGAGTTGCTCTAAAATTAAAGTAACAGTGAATATCAAGGGAGATGCCAAGGGCAGGATTTTACACGTCAGCAAGCGGGTGTGGGGCCCGCTCGCCGACACGTAAAATGACGCGCGGTGACATCAGGGGGAACTCCCGACGACACTGCGCCCCATTTAAATTTTCAGGAAGGCGGGGCGTAGCAAAATCAGCTGGCGGGCAGGCCAGGAGCCCCAGCGAGAACTAGAGAAAACATGAAACCTCTTCCATGGTTTCGTGTAGGCTTTTAAAATTTTTAATAAAGGTTTTGTAAAAATTATGGACATGTCCCAACTCATGTGACAGTGTCACATAAGGGGACATGTTAGGGAAATTTTATTTTTCTATTTTTATCTTTTTTACATTTATAGCCGATCTCCCTGAGGCTGCACTTAGCCTCAGGGAGATGAATGCGCTCTTTCATGCACATGTGCAAAAGAGTGCACTCTCAATTTTGGGATTTCCCCCCACCCTGCCCGCACAGGGAGTGCACAGCACTTCTGTGTGGACATCACGCTGAGCGGGCCTTAATTGGCCCACCCACGTAAATTGGCAGCGCGTCTCCGATCGGGGGCACCGATCGGAAGCGCAGCTGTACGCGCCCGCCCTTCAACTTCCCCCCCAACGGGGAGAAAATTCAGCCCCAAGTTGTCAATAGTCTACTGGGGTAGGGAACTTCAGGGAACAGGTCCTAATGGAGAAAGAGAAAGGTCCCAAGAAGCCCTTTAAGCTAAGTCAAAGGACAAGGAAGTGAAAGTAAGGAACAGAGAGGAAGGCTCCAAGCTTAAAAGGAGAAAGCTGCAGGATGCTGACTTAAAGCAAAATAGGCTTGCAAAAAGCATGAAGATCCAAGGAGACAACTGAAGGTCTGTAACTCTTTACTATGGGTATGTGAAGCAGTGGCGTTCTGTTGGCAAGGCTGGGTATCTGAGAGGGTATGCATGGGAGGAAGCTTGAATGCACATAGCAATCCAGAGGAGAGGAACCCTGGAAGGAGAGTTAAAAACCCGGGAGGTGAACCCTTGTGGAAGGCATCCGAGGGAGAGCGAGACCATTCCAAAGCGGATTCTTTGAGAGTGGAGATTGGAAACCCTCATGTGAAAGGTGGAGTTCAGTGAGACTGGTTGGCTCACCGTGTGAAAAGCAATTGGGGGGGATTTGATGAGAGATCCATAGCATCTGTTTGGGGTGGCATCTGTCACTTGGTTTCAGAGTGTGGATTGCCTGACCAGAGGTTGCCTATTGGTTTACATGGACTGTGTACTTACTGGGAACATGAGAGTATAAGATACCCTTTGTCACTTGTGTTATCCTTACAAATCTGTATATATCTGTAAAGGTATAGTTGTGGGTAAAGGAGTAATCTAATATAATTAATCTTTTCTTGTTTAATAAATGATTTATTCTTTTGAATCAGTTGACTCCTGTGACTCTGTTCAGCTACCGCCCTCCATGTTTCTAAGCAAAAAATGAAAGTTAGGTTCTATCAAGTTGGGTTCCACCCTGGGATCTGGCTTGTCCAGTTGTAACATCAGCTGGGATCATAACAAAATATCTTCCTCAGTTTTTGGAGATGATCCATTGAAACTTGCAATCAATAAAATAACATTGCTGCTCAGTGTGAAATATATAAGATTCTGAGGGGGCTTGGCAGGGTAGCTGCTGGCAAAACTTTTTTCTCTCATGGGGGAAATCTAAGACTAGGGGGCACAGTTTAAAAATAAGGGGTCTCCCAATTAAGATGGGAGAAATTTCTTCTCTCAGAGAGTCATTAGTCTTTGGAATTCTCTTCCACAGAGAGTAGTGAAGGCCGGATCATTGAATATATTCAAGGCTGTGTTAGACAGATTTTGGATCTGCAAGGGAGTTAATGAATATGGAGGATAGGCAGGAAAGTGGAGTTAAGGTCACAATCAGATCAGCCAGGATCGTATTAAATGGAGGAGCAGGCTCGATGGATGGAACTGCCTACTCCTGCTCCTATTCCTTTTGAAGGTGTGGTATGAGTGTTTAATTCACCCATGAACAATTAAAATGGTGGCTATAGAGTGTAAAAGTTTTTCCATCAACGATACAGTTTTCTTCAGAAGCTCAGAGGTGCAAGAGTAAACCATCTCTTGATATAACCCTAAGGCTGCAAAATATGGTTATGCAAAATACATATTTTTGAAATTACTGGTTCCATTTTGGTATACAATGCATCTATTGCATGTGCACAGGCTTCTAGTGGTGAGGACGTTAGCGTAGGTGCAGGGAGATTGTACCAGAAATATGCAGGATAGGTACATAATGACATTACTCAGTATGCAACATTGGTTTGATGCCAATGGTTGTGGTATAAGTTTGTTTGGCATAACAAGAGTTCATATGAGACTGGGGAACATCTTAATGAGACACCAAACAACATTACAACATGGTGGCAGCTAACGAATGAACCCAGAACCCCAGAGGTACTGGCGAAGGTCCCTGGAATCTGAATAGTAAAAGAACAGCATCCCAGCCTGACTGAGATGCACCTGAACCTAAGGCACAGCTAGAGATTGCCTTAAACGAGGCTTCATTACAGGCATGGAGGCTGGAAGGGCAGAAGGAAAAATACACAGTGCAGTTAAATGACTCCATCAAAGCACATTTAGATCCGTTGTGAATCCCCATCGGCTGCAGAGGCAATGGACTTAGTGAGATCACAAAGGTGAGCAAAAAAACCCAAAATTTAGTGCAAAGGCTGAACATGCCTTTAACAGTATTCAGGACATTGATCTGGCAGAGTAATCCATTTCTTTAATCACCTTGGCAAACCCAGGTTCCGATTCGGCACCATACCACGTGGTGGCCGAGCTCCATGGAAAAAAGCATAAATAAGTTTTGAAACCTCAGCTAGAGCCAGGAATCACCTTTCAAGCAGTCTAAAGTACTCTGAAAACATTCTAAATGGTCCAAACTTTTGATTTAAATATTTTCTGCAAAGAAATCCCTTAAAATTGTGCCTGCAATCAGAGCAGGAGCCCACCAAAACATGGTAAAGTGCAGGAAGAAGAGAAAAAAAGAAATGGCTACTGCAGTGCCATTTTTAAAACAGACATAACATTTAAAGCTGTACTCCCCTGTGCTGAACAATAATCATGGATGATAAATCAACCCTACCAGATCAATTTAGGTTGATACAAGGGTCAGATCAGGTGCAGAATTGAGGGTTTTGGTGATGAAGATTTTTATGTTATATACATAAATATATAATAACATATAATATATGTTAGATTCAGGATTTGATAAGAAGACAGAGGCTGAACAAATGAAAACACTACTGCACTTAGTAGCCCCAATAGCCGATGACATAATTACAGGCAAGGAATAAATTAATCTTCAGATAAGTTTGAAGATGTTCTGAAGCCCTTCGATACCTATTTTAATTTAAGAAGTGATAACGTTTTAGAGCAAGTAAAATTCAACAAGCGAGTCCAACAGCTGGAGAACCCACTGACTCTTTCATAGATGAGTTATACAGAATGGCTGAAAGTTGTGACTATAACAACATTAAGTGAGAACTCATGAGGGGCTGAATAGTAGTTGGAATGGCTGATGATGCCCTTTCGGACGTACTCCAGTCTAAAGAAGATCAGACCCTAGAAAAAGCCAGCCAATAGGCAGGCAGTCTGAAATCCGCTAACAATACCGGTCCTTTTAATGTGGTGAGGTTAAGCCATGGTATAGAGCAAATGCAACTGTCCAACTTATAAAGCAACAAACAGGCACGGAGACTCCAGGCCAAGGAAGGCAATGCACAAACAGAAGACAGGCGCACAATGGGGGGAGACCATGTCAGCATTGTGGAGCCCAAAGACCTAAGAGCAAAAGCAATGTCTAGCAATCTCTGCGCAGTGCTTCAACTACAACTGGCTGGGACAATTTGGAAAGCTGTGTAAATCTAAGACCTCAAGACATGCGGGAGGATCCCAGAACAGTCCACGAGATTGAGGTACCACAACAGAAAGAAGTCCAACCATGCTTCTTGGGTGAGATCAAGGATCCTGGATTCATCCTTCGGAATGCTGACATCTTTATAAACGGTCACCACACCAATTTGAAATTAGACATAGGAGGCAGTGTGACAGTCCTCTTGGATAAGGAACTATGGCTGAAAGACCTCTGTCTACAGACAAAGACATGCCACCCTGTGGTCCTGGTGGAATCCGTCTTCCAATCATAGGTATGATCCTAGAACAACTTCAGTATGGCAACAAGCAAATATTCGAGATTTTGTACGTCATCCAAAACCAAACATTTTCTCTCTTGAGCAAGGATGCTTGTGCTGACCTTAATCTCCTCAAAATGACAGAAGATGTCAAAACAGCATTTGTTGTCAATTGCATGCAACGGCAGGTTCTCGTGAGGTCTACCAGTACAGATACTCTCGACTGGGACTTCAGCTCTGAACTGCCTTCCCTCTTTGGTGGTTAGTCCAACTCCTTTGCAGGTGGCAGCAGGAGCTCCTCTTTGGTTGGACCAGCCAAACCTTCAGATGAGCAGCAACAGGCTGCAAACGGAAGATGCATAGGGGAACGATAAGCCCAAACCTCAGAGTCCAACAGCTGCTGTCACACAACCAGTGAAAATCACAGCAATGAAACTGCATTTTCCACCTGAAGCACAGAGCAGCAAGTAGATGCTGAAGCAGGAGAGCAGTGATCACCAACTCATCAAAGCACACCTCTCCCGGCCACAAGGGCGCAGAAATGAACATTGTGTGGCAACGGAAGCAAAACTGCAGGTTGAGCTCATGGATGAGGAACATCCAAATATGAGGGGGATGCACCTTCAACTCCCAAGAAGATCATGGCGGACACCACAGAAAAAGAAAGCCCAAGTCCGTTTCATGAATGAACAGAGTGAAAATTTCCTTCAGAAGGAACTGGACAAACCCAGGTTGGACGAACAACAGGTTGCCGATAAAGAAAAAAATCAACTCGAAGGAGCACAAAAAGTGAATCAGATGGAGAAAACCAAGTGCCAGAAATATGGATTACTACAGTTTCAATGCCAAACAAACAAAGTCTGCCCAAAGCAACTGAATCCACCACTCCTCCAAATGTGACAAAAACGAGATCTGGAGGAATAGTCAAACCTCCAGGCCGTCTTGAATTTATAAAGTCAGAGACTTGGGAGTGGGGAGGGGGTGGGGGGGCTGGTGGTGGTGGAGAAGGGGTAGCATGTAAAGAAAGATTGTGTTGTAAAGATGTTGGATAAATACTTGGGGGAGGTGTAGTATAAGGGTGTTCTGCATCACAAGGTTAATTTGGGACTGGAGAACAGTAAAGCCCACATCGGGATGAAGAGAATAACATGATAGTAGACTGTGTGTATAGAAAGTCTGAGAAAAGTTGGCAAGAAGATAGTACTTAGATAGGCTATACCATGGATATATGTATATAATTGTGTGTTAAAAATAAACAGCTTATGTTCAACCACACAAGCCTCCAGAATTCTAAGTGAGACACCAAAAACCTACAACAGTGTTCACCATTTTTGACCTGAACAATCCAGCTAATGCCCTCCTTCAACTTCCCACACCTGAACATGCATTCAGCAACAAGAAGGACCCCACACCAATGCTGTTTAAAGGAATCATCAACTATTTTCAGGTTGGTTGCTAATTGATTTCTGCTGACTGTTGCTGAATTCATCGAAATGTTTCATAGATTATACTTCTATTTAAAATTTTAGAAGTCAGCAGGAAGTGGTGTGACTTAAAGTGTTCTGTTCAGGCCACTTGCTCCCACACATGGGTGCAATAGTTTGTATCCCTCTTAGCCTGTGAAAATGAGCAGAGGTGATACAAAGAAGGAAAAGATGGTTGGAGAGGAAGGAGGAGGAAGGGCTCAAGCAGGAGGTCATATCCACCAGGATCTTCAGGGAGCAATTCTCCTACCTTAGTTTCAGAGAGGAACAATGTGTTAGATGTCTCTGCTTCACTAAGGGCAGCTCACTGAAATCTACCACCAAAGCTGCAGCCTCAGAGGAGGGTGAGAACATCACTGTCAATTGCTTTGAGGGTGACTTTTATGTGTTCTGCTCCTTCCTGTCGCTGTCCGTCCAACCTTACGGTTGTTAGGCAGGCAAAAAGACCAAGTGGCCTTTGGCTTTTTTGCGAAATCTCAACCACAGGTGGGATTGATGTTTTGTTCAGTGATTTTTTTTTAAAAATAAAAAATTTTCAAACTAATTTGTAATACGTCCCTGCTCATGTGGCAGGGTCACATGAAGGGTGATGTTATTAACATTTTAAAATCCTCTCTTTTTTATGTTCAGAAAGCTTCAGCTCCCTGAGGCACAGAGCTGCCTCTGGGAGTTTTTAATGCATACACCCGCACGCATGCAAAAGCTTCCGCGCTCACCCTTCTCCCCCCACTCACCCACCCACTCACCCCCCAAACACAGGCAGCGCTGAGCACTGCAGCACGTGATTCCCGCTGACTGGCCGTTAATTGGCCAACCAGCGTGAAATGGCGGTCGCGGACCGATTGCGGGCGGCGGTCCAGTTTGAGACCGTTCCCGCTTGCCCCAGCCGAGCCCATCCGACGACTGGAAAATCCTGGCCATAGAGTCATTTTGGCACAGAAGGATTCAAGCAGACTCCGTGCCAGGCTCTTGCTGAAGATGCTATTGGCTGCCATAAAAGGCAATCTCTGCAGATATTTTCCAGTGGGTTTTTACTGCTTGGAATGGGAGCTTGGTGACAGAGGTTCAGTCGCCTTCTTGGCAGCATTAGTTTGCAGGTTTTCAAATCAGGAAACCTGCCTTAACAGGGAGACCACATGAAGGTTTCTGTCTCCTTCCTTCTGGAATGTTGAGACCAACACAGTGTAACACAGGAAAAAGCACACTGAATGCACAATGATTCCAGTTGAGTCATCCTTTAGTCCACTGGTACTAAGCATATAAGAACACTCGCAAAAAAAAGCTTATCTAAAAGAAACAAGCTCCTCACAGGGGGCGACCATTGCTCTCCACTCCAAAACACAACGAAAACCATTGAGATTGCAAATGGCTCCTTGTCTTGAATTAGCAGTGTTGCAGATTTGTTTGTTAAACAACAGAAAGCTGGAGTGCCTTGCGTCTCAAAGGACTGAAGGCTGGTGATTCAGAACCTTTCTCTTTCTACTTCTTTTACCCAATCTTCACAAAATGGGTTTTAGGCTTAAAACTGTATTTGAAGTGTAGTGAAAACAAAGTTGTGAGCTGGTGCGCTCGTGGCACTCCTGTTGCTCGTTCCACTTGAACATGTTACCTTGCCATCCAGACCACGAACTGTATACTGAACATCTCTCATTCCTCAGGCTCAGTGGAATTCCATGCTGTCTAGACTGCTCTCCTTAAGATCTCTAAGCTGAATGCCACCTGTAGTTTCCCTCACTGGTTTCCCGGGCACCGAACTGGACCTTGGCTGCTCTCTCAGGCTCGCTCTTCTGATCGCTCTTCAACCTGCCGCCTGTGGCCTCTGGCTCTGCCCCTTGAGCCCACCAAAAAAACAGCTCCCTCCCCCAAAGGGGTCTCGGGGGCTGAAAAGAACCCCCAAACCGGCTCTCCACCACCATAACCACCTGCTGGCAGGGACCCAGCTGGCAGCCACCACGGCCACCTTGTGACCCAGGCAAGGCAGGGAGACAGTGTGACCTCCCCGCTACGACAAGCTGAGTGGCTTCCTCTGCTAGCAGACATTGAACCTCCTGATATCCGCAGGAAAAACATCCTCTTCAAAGTACACCACTGGCTGATAGCTAACGAAGCACTCCCACTGACACTGGACATCAAAAGAAATCCTGCAGCCCCTACTGGAACACTCCACACCCTACAAACCGATAGCAACCCCACCTCTTGAGAGCAAACTTCGTCACTGATTGCAAATAAAACCAATTGCAACTGACCCAAGTGGTGAATTCCCAGATTTCAGCTTTCCCTGGAAAATATGGGCAACCCTCAAACATTGAGGAAAGACTAGGGAAGATGGTGGCCATCTGATCCAGAAGTGGAGCTTGAGGAACAGTTCAAGTTGTGACTGTGGTTATCCAAGTCAGACCATCATCCATATACTGAGCCTCTGCCCTGAGAGATCCATTCCTGGTGGCATCACACCCATTTGCACTGCATCAGCTGAAGCTATTGAATGGATTGTTAACCTCAACAATCGAACGATAACTGCTTTCCTAGCCATATACACGCGTCCTGTCAATATATTCAGAAAAAAGGATTTGGCAATGCTCAGGTCTCATTTGAAATTCCTGCTAAATGTCGGGTGGAATGTTAATCATCCAGTTGGGTGAGGGCTGGTGTGTGCGAGAGGTTAAAAGGGCAAAAGTGCTGGCATACCAGGAATTCAGCAGCAACCTGTCGGCTTCTATATTTAAATTGAGTGCATTTTGTAGCATGTGGAAAATCCTATGGGACAGGTAAATCTGTTTTTAATATATGCCGAGTGGATGATCCATCTTGACCTCCTCTGGGGATCCCCAGCATCACAGATGCCAGCCTTCAGCCAATTCAATTCACTCCACATGATGTCAAGGAACGGCTGAAGCTACTGGATACTGCAAAGGCTATGGGCCCTGACAATATTCCAGCAATTGTACTGAAGACATGCTCCAGATCTTGCCACACCCCTAACCAATCTGAAGCAGTCCATGTCCATATATGGCAAGACCTGGGCAATATTCAGGCTTACCTTGATAAGTGGCAAGTAACATTTACACCACGCAAGTGCCAGGCAATGACCATCTCCAAAAAGAGAGAATCTAACCATCTCCCCTTGACATTCAAAGGCATTACTATTACTGAAACCCCCACTATCAACCATTTGGAAGTTACCATTGACCAGAAACTGAACTGGACTAGCCATATAAAGACTGTGGCTACAAGAGCAAGTTAGAGGCTAGGAATGCTGTGCATAGTAACTCATCTCTGGACTCCCCAAAGCCTTTCCACCATCTACAAGGCTCAACTTTGGAGTGTGATGACATACTCTCCACTTGCCTGGATGAATGCAGCTCCAATAACATTCAAGAAGCTTGACATCAGCAAGGACAAGGCAGCCTGCCTGAGTGGCATCCTATCCACTGCCTTAAACATTTATTTCCTCCACAACTGATGCATAGTGGCAGCAGTGCACACCATCCCCATGATGCACTTCTGCAACTCACCAAGCCTCCTTCGACAAAGGCGTGACCTCTACCGCCTAGAAGGAGAAGGGCAGCAGATGCATGGGAACACCACCACCTGCACGTTCCCCTCCAAGTCACACACTATCCTGACTTGGAAATATATCACCATTCCTTCACTGTTGCTGGGTCAAAATCCCATGTGGTGTAGGTACTCCTATGTTACTGTTAGGGAGGGAGCTCTAGGATATTGGCCCAGTGCATAGAGGGAATGACAATGCATTTCCAAGTTAGGATGGTGACTTGGAGGGGATCTTGCAGGTGGCAGTTTTTCCATGTGCTTGGAGCCCTAGTCCTTTTAGGTGGTAGAGGTTGCAGGCTTGTGGATGTTGTGGAAAAATCCTTGGCAGGTTGCTACATTGAATCTTGTAGATGGTATGCATTACAGCAATGATGCACCAGTGGTGAAAGTCTTGAATGTCTAACCTGGTGAGCGGGGTTCCAATCAAGCCATCTGCTTTGTCCTGGATGGTGTTGAGCTTCTTGAATGTTGTTAAGAGTGGGGCTCATCCAGGAAAGTAGAAATTATTCCATTACACTTGTGCCTTGTTGATGGTGGAAAGCATTTGGGGAGACAGGAGGAAAGTCACTTTCATCAAAATAATCAACCTCTAACTTGCTCTTGTAGCTACAGTATTTATATGGCTGTTCCTGGTAAGCTCCTCATCAATGGTGACTTCCTGGAAGCTGATGATGGAGATTTGTTGATGGTAATGCCACTAAATATCAAAGACTCTCTTGTTGGAGATTATCAGTGCCTGACATTTGTATGGCATGAATGCTATTTGTCACTTATCAGACCAGCCTGAATGTTGTCCTGATCTTGTTGCATGCTTTTTTGTCTGAGAAATTGTGAATATAACTGAACACTCTGCCACCATTAGCGAACAGCCCCACAACTGAACTTATGAGGGCGGGAAGGCCATTGATAAAGCAGCTAAAGATGGTTGGACCTGAGGAACTCCTGCAGCAATGTTTTTTTGGCCTCCAGCAACCACAATGATTGCCTTTAATACTAGGTATGACCCAGCAATTGAAGATTATTCTACTACATCCTAATTGACTTCAATTATACTCAGGCTCCTTTCAAATAGGATGAGCATTTAGCACTTGTACCAATCAGGCTTCACTAAATTCCCACAGGATATGAGAGATGTCTATCTTTTGAATGACGAAGAAGGTATAAAAGCGTATGAAACAGGAGCAGGAGGAGACCAAAGTGCCCCTGAGCCTGCTAGTGAACTTCATTGCACCATCTCCAATGCATTTACATCCTTCCTTAAATATGGAGATAAAAAACTACACATAGTACCTGTGTGCTCTCACCAAAACCCTGTACAATTGTAGCACGACTTCTTTATTCATATACTCCAATCCCCTTGCAATTAAGGCCAAAATTACATTTGCTTTCTTAATTGCTTGTTGAACCTATAGACTAGTTTTCTGTATTCCTTGTACAAGTATATGCAAGTCCCTCTGAACATTAACATTTACAAGTTTTACACCATTTAAAAACATTCTGCTTTGCTTTTCTAATGACCAAAGTGAATAACTTTGCACTTACCCACAATATACTCCATCTGTCACAATGTTGCTAACTCACTTAACCTATTTCTATCTCTTTGCAGCTCCTTTGTGCCCCCTCACAGCTTACATCCCAACCTAACTTGTAACATCAGCAACATTAGATATATTACTCTTGGCCTGTTCATCTATGTCATTAATATAGATTGTAAATAGCTGAAGCTCCAGAACTGATCCTTGCAACGCTCCACTAGCCACAGCCTGACAACCTGAATATGCCCCATTTATCCCTGCTCTCTGCTTCCTGTCTGTTAACCAATCCGCTATCCGTGCTAACATATTAAACCCAACTTCATGAGCCTTTATCGTATGAATCAATCTATTGTATGGCACTTTACTGAATGCCTTTTTGAAACCCATGAGCACTGCATCTACTGGTTTCCCTTCATCTACTCTACTAGTTACAGGCTCAAAAAACGCTAATAAATATGTCTAACATGATTTCACTTTCATAAAACCATGTTGACTTTGATCATCCTATGATTTTCTAATTGCATTGTTAAGACTTCCTTTATAGAGATTCAAGCATTTATCCGACTGATGTCAGGCTAACTACCCTGTTTTCTCTCCCCCACCTTTCTTGAATAGTGGAGTTACATTTGCTAACTTCCAATCTGCTGGACTACCCTAGAATCATGGGAATTTTGGAAAATCATAGCCAGTGCATCCACTATCTCTGCAGCTACCTCTTTTAGAACCCAGGGTGCTGTCAGATCCTGGGCATTTGCCAGATTTTAGACCCTTAAGTTTATCTAGTGCTTTTTTCTCTAGAGATACTATTTACCTTAGGTTCCTCACTCCTTTTAGTCCCTTTATTTCTGTTATTTAATTTGTGTCTTCTACTTAGTTTGATGTCTCTGCCATTTCTTCATTCCCCATGAAATTTCTTCTGCCTCTGCTCCTAAAGGACCAATACATAATTTTAATACTCTCCTTTTATATACTTGTAAAAGTTCTTACAATCTCTTTTTTATTCCCGGTAAATATACTCAATTATATTTTTTCCCTTTAAATCGACTTATTGGCCTTTGCTGGTTTCTAAAATACTCCAAATCCTTAGGCTTCCTTCTATTCTTTGTAACATTATAAGTATCTTCTTTTAATCTAAGACCACCTTCGACTCTCCTAGTAAGTAAAGGATGCGTCTTTCTTGCTGAGTGTTTGTTTTTCAATGGAATGTATTGTTGCTGAACAGTTTGAATTGTTTTTTAAATATTTCCCACTGTTTATTTATCACCATGCCTTTTAGTTTATTTACCCAATCAACCTTAGCCAGCTCTCCCCTCATACATATGAAATTGGCTATAAGTTTAAGATTCTTGCTTAGGACTGGAGTATGTCACTTTCAAACTTAATATGGAATTCAATGTTATTATGATCACTTGTCCCCAGAGTTCTTTTTACTATGAAATTACTAATTAACCCTGCCACATTGCACAATACTAGATCAATCTTCTCACATCATTCCTACTCTTCCCCCGCAAGCCTGGATAATGTCCAGGTCTTGCTGCATTTGGACATGGGCTGCTCCAGTATCTGAGAAGTTGCGAGTGGTGCTGAACATTGTGCAATCACTCCTGACCTTATGATGGAAGGAAGATCATTGATGAAGCAGCTGAAGGTGGTTGGGCCTAAGATACTACCCTGAGGAACTCTAGCAGTGATTCCCAGGATTGAGATGATTGACCTCTAACAACCACAGCCATTTTCCTTTTTGTTAGGTATGACTCCAACCAGTGGAGAGTTTTCCCCTTGGTTCCCATTGACTCCAGTTTTGCTAGGGCATCTTGATGCCATACTGGGCCAAATGCTGCCTTGATGTCAAGGGCAGACACTCTCACCTCACCTCGGGAGTTCAGCTCTTTTGTCCATGTTTGAACCAAGGCTGTAATGAGGTCAGGAGCTTAATGGCCATGGTGGAATCCAAACTGAGCATTAGTGAGCAGGTTATTGCTGAGTAAGTACCGCTTGATAGCACTGTCAACGATATCTTCCATCACTTTGCTGATGATTGAGAATAGACTGATGGGGCTGTAATTGGCTGGGTTGGATTTGTCCTACTATTTGTGGACAGGACATAAGTGGACAATTTTCCACATTTCTGGGTAGATGTCAGTGTTGTAGCTGTACTGGAACAGCTTGGCTAGAGGGTGCAGCAAGTTCTAGAGCACAAATCTTCAGTGCAATTACCAGAATGTTGTCAGGACCCATAGCCTTTGGAGTCTCCAGTGGCTTCAGCCATTTCTTGATATCATGTGGAGTGAATTGAATTGGCTGAAGACTGGCATCTGTGATACAGGGGACTTCAGGGAGAGGTTGAGCATTCACTTGTCACTTCTGGCTGAAGATGGTTGCAAATGCTTCTGCCTCATCTTCTGCAATGATGGGCTAATGATGATATTTATGGAGCCTCCTCCTCCAGTGAGTTGTTTTATTGTCCACCATCAGTCATGACTGGATATGGCAGGACTGCAGAGCTTAGATCTGATTGGTTGGTTGTGGGATTGGTTAGCTTTGTCTATCGCAAGCTACATTCACTGCTTGGCATGTAACTAGTCTGGTGTTGACACCTCACTTTTAGATATGTCTGCTGCTGCTTCTACAATCCTCATTGAACCAGGGATGATCCCCTGGCTTGATGGCAATGGTAGAGTGGGGGATATGCTGGGCCATGAGGTTACAAATTGATTTGAATACAATTCTGCTGCTGCTGATGGCCCACAGCACCTCATGGATGCCCAGTTTTGAGTTGCTAGGTCTGTTCAAAGTTTACTCTATTTAGCACAGTGGTAGTGCCACACAACACGATGGAGGGTATCCTCAATGTGAAGACTAGACTTCGTCTCCACAAGAACTGTGCGGTGGTCACTCCTGCTAATGCTGTCATGGACAGATGCCTCTGCGACAAGTAGGTTGGTGAGGGTAGGCTTTTCCCTCTTGTTTGTTTCCTCACCACTTGCCACAGGCCCAGTCTAGCAGCTATGCCCTTTAGAAATCTGCCAGCTCGGTGAGTAGTGATGCTACTGAGTCACTCTTGGTTACAAACATGAAAGTTCCCCACATAGAATATGTGTTCCCCTGTTCCCCTCCAGAATACATTTTGTGCCTTTGCCACCCTCCGCACTTCTTCCAATTGGTGTTCAACATGGAGGAGTACACATTTTTCAGCTGAAAGGTGTGGTGGATGGTAATTAGAAGGAGGTTTCTTTGCCCATTTCTGGCCTGATGCTGTGAGACTTCATGGGGTCCAGAGTCAATGTTAAAGACTCTCAGGGGAACTCCCTCCTGACTGTATGCCACTGACCCGCCACCTCTTGTGGGTCTTTCCTGCCAGTGGGGCAGGACCAGGGGTGGTGATGGTGGTGTCTGGGACATTATCTGTAAGGTATGATTCCGTAAGTATTACTATGTCAGGCTGATGCTTGACTAGTCTGTGAGACAGCTCTCCCAATTTTGGCATAAAACCCCAGATGTTAATAAGAAGGACTTTGCAGGGTTGAATTTGCCGTTGCCTAGGTCAATGCCAGGTGGTCAGCTGGTTTCATTCCTTTTAGATTTGGTAGCAGTTTGATGCAACTGAGTGGTTTGCTAGGCCATTTCAGAGGACATTAAAGAGTCAATCACATTGCTGTGGGTCTGGATTCACATGTAGGCCAGAACAACTAAGTATGGCAGATTTCCTTCTCTGAAGGGCATTAGTGAACCAGATGGGTTTTTATGACAATTAACACATTTAAACTACCTTTTAATTCCAGATTTTTATTCCAGAATTTAAATTCCACCATGGTGGGATTTGAACTTGTGTTCCCAGAGCATTAACCTAGGCATTACTAGTCCATTGATATTACCACTACACCACCACCACCTCCCCCTTCTCCAATCTATCTTCATAAATAAAGCTCCTTATCCCTGGGACCATTATTGTTACTCTTTTCTACACTCCTGAAGTACTGTGAGCAGCTGTAGGTGCTACACCTTAGGGAGAACATATTGGTTAGTGCAGATTTATCAGAATGATACCTGGACTGCAAGGGTTAAATGACAAAGAGAGATTACATAAACCACAGCAGTATTCCGTGGAATTTAGAAGATTAAGGGGTGATTTGGTTTATGTTTTTAAGATATTAAGAAGAACAGATAGGGTAAATAGACAGAAAGTAGTTCTGCTGGTTGGGGGTCCAGGACTAGGAGACATAGTCTAAAAATTAGAACCAAATCTTTCAGGAGTGAAAGTAAGAAACACATGAAGGGTGATAGATGTTTGGAACTCTTCCACAAGTGGCAAATGATGTAATATCAATTGTTAATTTTAAACTTGAGATGGATAGATTTTTGTTAGCCAAAGATATTAAGGGTATAAGGAAAAGGTGGGTATGTGGTGTTAGGTCACAGATCAGCCATGATTACATTGATGGCTGAGAGAGGCTAGTATTAGATTCATATTGGAGTTGAAACATTAACTCTGTTTGTCTCTCCACAGATGATGCCAGATCTGCTGAGTGTTTCCAACACTTTGTTTTTATTTCATTTTTGTCTCATCTCCATGTGGGTCCATCTCCAATTCTTTCCTTCCCTTTTGCAACTTCTTTGTCTCCATTTCTTGGAATAGGCTATCAACCAAAATTCATTATAAGCCGAGTGACTCTGACAGTCACCTTGACTGCTCTCATTATACCCTGCTTCTTATAATGATTCTATTTCACTCTCCTCGTTTCTCTGTTTTGATAACCTCTTCTTCCTTATGCTTATGACCAATCTTCCTTTTTCCTCATCTAAGCAATCCCCCATCCGTGATTGACAGCCTGCTTGACCGTGTCCATTCCACTTCCTGTGTTCCTCTTCTCAACATTTAACCTCCTCCAGAACCACATTGGGTTCCCCTCGTCCTCACCTTCCACCCCTCCAGCTTCTATATTCAATGGATCATCCTCAGCTCTTTCTGCCATCTCTGACACAATGCCACCACCAAACGTATCTTTCCCTCACCTCCCCTTTCAGACTTTTGAAGGGCCTATTCTTGCTGTGACACACTTGTGCACTCCTTTATCACACTCAACACCCACTCCTCATGCCATGGCAACTTCCCATGCAAACACAGTAGGTGCCCTTTTACCCAGCCCTGCCCTTTTACCTCTTCCCTTCTCATTGTTCAAGGCTCCAAGTACTCATTTAAGGTGAAATAGTGCTTTACTTGTATTTCTTTCAATTTAGCACACTGCATTTACTGCTCATGATGTGGTCTTCTCTACATTGGAAAGACAAAACGCAAATTGGGTGATCGCCTTGTGGAACACCTTTGTTCACTCTACAAACATGACTCCAAGCATTTGGTCGCCTGCCATTTTAATTTTCCGCTCCACGACCACTCTGACCTTTCTGTCCTTGGTCTCCTAGACTATTCCAATGAAGCTCAAGGAATAGCACCTCATCTTTCGACTAGACACTTTACAGTCCATAAGATTGAGTTCAATGTATTTAGGGCAGAACCTCTGCACCCATGTTTTTTGGATGGCAGCTGTTGGTGATAATTTTGCTTTTCACATTTACACCCAGGTTACACAGGGGGCCCCTATAGACTTTATATCTTTTGTTTCTTCATCTGTTCCATGAGCATATCTTTTTACTTTGCACTACCATCCCTTTTGTCATTTAATCTCTCTTGCCTTCCACCCTCTCACAGACTGCCTTCGAATGTTTTCCTCCCCATACCTTTTCACTGCCTTGCCATTATAAGTACTCTCATTATGACTATGGGTCATGGACTTGAGTGATTAACTCTATTTCTATTTCCACCTGTTCAGTATTTCCCACATTTTCTGTTTTTGTGCTTATTGCTAGCATCTGTATTTTTTAAAATAAAATTTAGATTGCACTCCCATGTTTCATTGGAGTTGATGGAATGAACTTTGACATTTTCAGTCCAACATTGCAGTTGTGATTAAACTTCAAAAATACTTCACTGGCTAAAAAGCACTTTGGAATACATTGCAGTCATTAAATGCACAGTATAAATGCAAGTTCTTTCCTTTTTTCCTTACATGACACCATGCACTAAAACTGAGTAGTGGAAATTGCTCATTCATAACAGTAAAGAAAAAAATTATGTGTGCATTAAGGAACTTTGTACAAGGTGTGGATGAATTTTACAGACATGTACTCTGCATGATGAATAAAAGTGCCTTTCTTAGGTCTAAAGATTAACTTTCCATTTTGGATTAGTGGGAGATATTGAAGTTGTCATTGTCTAAATGATTGCTAGTCAGAAAATAGTAAGCTTGCAATTCATTTCAATATAAATGTACACTAACAAAACTGGACAGACCACTCAGCATTGACTTAGGCATTGGATTTGGATGCAAAGTGGCACATCTAACCAGTTGACCCTGTAAGGTCCTCCTCATTTACAAATGGGGACTTATGCTAAAATTGGGAAAGTTGTCCCACAGACTAGTTAAGCAATAGCCTGACATAGTTATAATTATTACCATCTACTGTCCTCCCTCAACTGATTAATCAGTACTTCTCCATGTTAACACCACTTTGAAGAAGTACTGAGGGTAGCAAGGGCAGAGAATGTAATCTAAGTAGAGGGCTTCAATGTCTATCAACAAAAGTGGCTTTTCACCACTACTGCTCAAACTTGACAAGATCTGAAGGACATCTGTGCTATACTGGGCTTGAGGCAGGTGATGACAGAACCAAATTGAGGGACAAGTCTTTTTGAACTCCATCCCCACTAATCTATATATCACAAATGCATCTGTCCATGACAAAACTAGAAGATGAGACCTCTGTACAGTTTTTGTAGATTAAAGACCCATATTCACACAGAGGACATCCTCAATAGTGTAGGAGCAGATCTGGCAGCTCAAAACTGGACATTCACTGTGCACCATCAGCAACAATAGAATTCAGCCACAATCTGTAACATCATGGTCCAGCATTTCCCTCACTCTACCATTATCATCAAGCCAAGCAACCAACAGGAGGAATGCAGGAGAGTATGCCAGAAGCAACACCAGCTATACCTAAAAATACTAATTATTCAACCTGGCGAAGCTACAACACAGGGCTACAAGCATGCTAAATAGTAGAAGCAGCGTGCTATAGGTAGAGCTAAGCAATCCCACAAGCAATGGATCAGATCAAAGCTCTGTGATCCTGTTACCTCCTGTAGTGGTGGACAATTAAACAGCTAACAAATGGAGGATGGTCCATAAACAACTGTATGCTCAAAGAGGCGGAGCCCAGCAAGTGACTGCAATGGACAACGCTGTAACATTTACAACCATTTTCAGCCAGAAGTGCCAAGAAGATGATCCATTTCAGCCTCCTTGGGTCCACCACCACAGATGATGGGCTGCATTTAATTTGATTCACCCCATCTGATGGCAAGGAGTTGCTGAATGCACTGCATGCAGCAAAGGCAATGAACCTTGATAACATCCCAGTTGTAGTGCTGAAGACTTTTGCTCCAGAACTAGCCATTCTTCTAGCCAATTGCCATGTCCTGTCCACAAAAAGTGGTACAAATTCAATCGGTCCTATTGCCACTCCAGTCTGCTGTCAATCATCAGTAAAGTGATGGATATTGCTGTTGACAGTGCTATCAGGTGGTACGTACTCAGCAACAACCTGCTTACCGATGCTCAGATTGGGTTCCTCCAGGGTCTTGGCTCCAGATTTCATTACAACCTTGGTCAAAACATGAACTAAAGAGCTGAGTTCCAGAGGTGAGATGACAGTAAGTGCTTTTGACATCAAGACAGCACTTTTCCAGATGCAGCATCAAAAAACTGTTATAAAATTGATTTTAAAAAAGAATCACGGGAAAACTCCACTGGCTGGAGTCATGCCGAGCACAAAGAAGATGACTGTGATTGTTGGAGATCAATCATCTCAGGCCCAGGGCATGCTTCAGGATTTCCTCGGGACAGTGGCCTAGGGTCAACCATCTTCAGCTGCTTTATCAATGACCTTCCCTCCACCATAAGGTCAGAAGTGGGGATGTTTGCTGAAGATTGCACGGTGTTCAGTTCCATTCCAAATTCCTTAGATAATGAAACAGTCATGTCCACATGCAACAAGATAGGGACAACATCCAGGCTTGGTCTGAGAATTCACATGCAACTTCCGTGTCGCACACTGCCAGGCAATGAACATCACAAACCAGAGGTAAACTAAACATATTCCCTTGACATTCAACAGCATTACCATTACCGAATCACCCACTGTCAATTTCACAGGGATCACTGGCCAGAATCTCAGCTGGACCAGCCACCTGAATACTGTGGCTATGAGAGCAGGTCAGAAGTTGGGTGTTTTGCAGCAAGTGACTGACATCCTCCTGACTCCCCAAAGTCTTGTCACCATCTAGAAGACAAGTCAAGAGTGTGATTGAATACTCCTCACTTGCCTGGGTGGTATGGCTCCATTAACACTCAAGGAGCTCAACACCATCCAGGACAAAGCAGCTCGCTTAATTGGCACCCTAGCCACCATTGGTGCAACATGCTGCAGTCTATTTCATCCACAAGATGCATTGCAGTAACTCCTCCTGAGCCTATGACCTTTACCATCTAGAAGGAAAAGGCAGCAGACACATGGAGACATTGTCCTTTCCTAATCCCTTTCCAAATCAAATGCCATCCTGACTTGGAAAAATATTACCATTCCTTTAACGTGGCCGGGTCAAAATCCTGGAATTCTCTATCAAACTGCATTTTGGAAACTAATTTTAATGGCCGGGGGCAAACCCATGGCCATTTCTGGAAGCCCCATTGGAATTAAATGGCAATCAGGAGGTAACTGCCTGCCTTCGGGGTTGATGTGACTTTTCTCAAAGATCTCACCTCCAAGAGCTACCAACCAATCAGAGGGCCAGCAACTCTTGAGTTCCAGCAGCCCTCCTGGTTGTAGTGACCATTTCTGGGACTGCAGCAGACCCCGAACCAGAAGCTGCAGGCCCCAGGAGAGAGGTTACTGGGACGGGTTCATTGGTGCCAGTCAGGCAGGCCCTGGAGAGCAGGGCGAGTGGTCACTGCGGAGGTCATGAGGCAATTTTACATCGGGGCAGCCCTTGCCAAACTCATGAGCCCAGAGGGAGGCAATAGCTGCAGGAAGAAGTCCTTAAATAGCTCTAAATTGGTCACGCACGAGCCTCAATTGGCCAAGGGGCGAGAAGGCCGATCTCAAACTTCCCCGCCATGCCTTAATTGGGAGGAGTTTGGAAGGCGACGGGGTTCACCACCCTTCATATTCCCACCCAATTATATAACCACCCTGCCTCCCAGCCAGTTCCTTTGGGTGGTCATTAAATTCTACCCTGGAAATTTCCACATGGACTGCAGTGGTTCACCACCACTTTATCAAAGGAAAATAGAGTTGGCAATAAATATTGGATTTCCAAATTGCATCCACATTTCCTGATTAAGTAAATTTAAAAAAAAATAGTCTGACCTTCCAATTTATAATGAATCTTGTTCACTGTTTTGAAGACCAGGAATTAGAGATGTCCTTACGCTTTAGGATATGAGTCTATAGAATGACTGCTGGCATTTACTGGCCCAATGATTAATGCATCCGTATGACATTCTGCCATCTACAATTTTAGCAGAGGCATTAAGCCATTCAAAATAACTTTTAATACCTTTAAGTATCAGTTTTAATGCAACAGGCAAACTGCTTTTGGTTATTTGAATGTGAGTTAATTTTCTTAGAATAGAAGTGTAGAACGGTGGGATAGCACCGGGGAGGCCATTCGGCCTGTCATGTCCGATCCAGACTTTTGCAATCCACCTAGTCCCCCTCCTCTGCCTTTTCCCCCAGCCCTGTAAATAGTTTCTTTTCAAATAATGACCCAATTCTCTTTCAAAAGACACAATAATATTTGCATGAGCCATACTCTCAGGCAGTACATTCCAGATCCTACTCACTCGCTATGTAAAAAAAGATTTTCCTCGTGTTGCTGCTGTTTCTTTGCCAATCACCTTAGATTGGTGTCCTCTGGTTCTTGATCCATCCACCAATGGGAACAGTTTCTCCCTCGCTACTCTGTCCAGGCCCTACGTGCTTTTGAACATCTCTATCAAATCTCCTCTCAACATTCCAATCTCCAAGGAGAACAGCCCCAGCTTCCCCAATCTATCTACATAACTGCAGTTCCTCATCCCTGGAACCATTCTCGTGAATCTTTTCTGCACCATCTCTGATGCCTTCACATCCTCCCTCAAGTGCGGCGCCCAGAACTGGACGCAATACTCCAGTTCAGGCTGAACCAGCATTTTATACAAGTTTTTCATAACTTCCTTGTTTTTGTATTCAATGCCCCTATTCAGAAAGCCCAGGATTCCATGGTCTTTGTTAGCTGCTCCCTCAATCTTCAATGATTTGTGCACATATACCCCCAGCTCCCTCTGCTACTGCTCCTCCTTTAGAATTGGACTCTTTATTTTATATTGCCTCTCCCATCCTTCCTGTCAAAGTATACCACTTCACAATTCTCTGCATTAAATTTCATCGGCCACTTGTCTGCCCATTCCATCAACATGCCTATATTCTTTTAAAGTTTAACACTATCCTCCTCACAGATCACAATACATACAAGTTTTATGTCATCCACAAATTTTGAAATTGTGCCCTGTACATGCAAGCCTAGGTCATTAATAAATACCAAGAAGAGCAGAGATCCATAGAACCATAGAAAAGTTACGGTGCAGAAAGAGGCCAATCAGCCCATTGTGTTTGTGACAGCCAAAAGAGAAAAAAGGAACTAGTAGCTCATTTTAATCCCACTTTCCAGCACCTGGTTCGTAGCCTTGCAGGTTACAGCACTTCAGGTGCAGATCCAGGTACCTTTTAAATGAGTTGAGCATTTCAGCCTCAATCACCAACTTAGGCAGTGAATTCCAGATGCCCACCAGCCTCTGGGTGAAAAAGATTTGCCTCATGTCCCTTTTAATCCTTCTACCAATCACCTTAAATCTATGCTCCCTGGTAATTGACCCCTCAGAGTGGGGACAAGTCCTTCCTGTCTACCCTATCTAGGCCCCTCATAATTTTTTACACCTCAATTAGGTTACTCCTTAGCCTCCTCTATTCTAAGGAAAACAACCCTAGCCTATCCAATCTCTCCTCATAGCTGCAATTTTCAAGCCCTGACAACATTCTTGTAAATTTCCTCTGCAACTCTCTCCAGAGCAATTATGTCCTTCCTTCAATGTGGTGACCAGAATTGTGCACAAAATTCCAGCTATGGCCTAACCAGCGTTTGAGAGGGTTCCATCATTACATCCCTGCTTTTGTATTCAGTACCCTGTCCAATAAAGAAAAGCATTCCATATGTTTTCTTGACCACCTTGTCCATCTGTCCTGCCACCTTCAAGGATCTGTGGACATGCACTCCAAAGTCTCTCATTTCCTCAGCCTCTCTCAATAACTTCCCATTTATTGAGTATTCCCTTTCTTTGTTTACCCTTCCAAATACATTACCTCACACTTTTCTGTATTGAATTCCATTTGCCACTTCTCCGCCCACTCAACCAAGCTTTTGATATCATTCTGGAGTCGATAGCTATCCTCTTCGCTATCAACTACACAGTCAATTTTTGTGTCATCTGCAAATTTCCCAATCATGCCTCCCACATTTAAGTCTAAACCATTAATATATACAACAAACAGCAAGGGCCCCAACATTGAGCCCTGTGGAACTGTCTTCCATTTGCAAAAACATCCATTGGCCATTATCTTTTGTTTCCTGACACTGAGCCAATTTTGGATCCAACCTGCCACCTTCCTCTGTATCTCATGAGATCTCACTTTACTGACCAGTTTGCCATGTGGGACCTTGTCAAATGCCTTACTAAAATCCATGTCGACAACATCTACTACACTACCCTCATCAATCCTCCTTTTCACTTCCTTAAAAAAATTGTATCAAGTTAGTAAGACACAATCTTCCCCTAACGAAACCATGCTGATTATCCCTGATCAATCCATGACTTTCTAAGTGACAGTTTATCCTGTCTCTCAGGATTGTTTTCAATAATTTTCCATCACTGAAGTCAGGCTGACCAGCCTGTAATTTTCTGGCCTATCTCTCGCACCCTTTCTTTAATAATGGTACAATGTTCGCAGACCTCCAAACCTCTGGGACCTTGCCTGTACCTAGTGAGGATTGGAAAATGATCCTCAGAGCATCCATTAGTTCCTCCCTGGCTTCCTTCAACAGCCTGGGATACAATTCATCTAGCCCTGGTGGTTTATCCACCTTCAAGTATATCAGTCCCTCCAGTACTTCCTCTCTCACTATGCTTATTGTATCTAATGTTTCACACTCCTCCTCTTTAGCTAGAATTTCCACATCTTCCCTCTCCATAGTGAAGACAGAGACAAAGTACTTATTGAGAACCCTGCCCACATCTTCTGCAACAGCCCACAAGTTACCATGTACATACCTGATGGGCCCTACCTTTTCCTTAGTGGTTCTCTTGCTCTTAATGTACTGGTAAAACATCTTAGGATTTTCTTTGATTTTTTTCTGCCAATGTTTTTTTGCATCCTCTCTTTGCTTTCCTAATTCCTATTTTCACCCCTGTACATTCTATGCTCCTCTAGGCTTTCTGCAGTTCTAAGTCTTTTGTGACTGTCATTAGCTTTATTTTTCTACTTTAACTTGGCATGTATGCTTCTAGATAGCCAGGGGGCTCTAGATCTGGCAGTACCACTCCTTTTCTTTGTGGGGACATATCTACACTGTGCCCGTAGAATCCCACCTTTGAATGGCTCCCACTGATTTGACACAGTTTTCTCTTCTAATAGTTGTATACAGTCCACTTTCGCCAGCTCACCTCTCAGCTTTGTAAAATTTGTCTTCCCCCACTTTAGAACTGTTACTCCTGTTCTATCTTTGTCCTTTTCCATAATGATGCTAAATTTAACCATATTATGGTCACTATCTCCAAAATGATCCCCCACTGCTACTGCATCTACTTGCCCAGCTTCATTTACTAAGACTAAATCTAGAATTGCAACCCCTCTCTTTGGGCTTGTTACGTGTTGGCTAAAAAAGCTCCCTTGAAAGCAGTTCAAGAATTTTGTTTCAAACTGTCCACATCTCAATTGATGTTAGGGTAGATGAAGTCCCCAATAATTATTGCCCTATTGTTTTTGCTCTCAGAAATCTGTCTACATATTTGCTCTTTCAACTCCCTTCCACTATTTGGGGGTCTATAGTACGGTCCTAGCAGTGTGGCTGCCCCTTTTTTATTTCTGAGCTCAACCCATATGACCTCATTTGATCCTTCATTTAGTATATCATTCCTTCTCACAGCTGTAATTGATTAACCAATAAGGCTACACCCCCACCTATTTTTATCCCCCTCCCTATACTGCCTGAAAAGTCCATATCAAGGGATGTGGAGCTGCCATTTTTGCCAATCCCTAAGCCAAGTTTCCGTTATAGCGATGCTATCATGCTGCCGTGTGTCTTTCTGTGCCTCCAGCTCATCGGCTTTATTTACTATTCTCCTTGCATTTACATATATAACTTTTTACACTGCCAAATTCCTGTGCCTCACACTTTTTAATCTTTGCTGCTTCTGTCTTTCAGAGTCACTCACTAATTCTCCATCTCCCATTCCCTGCTCTAAATTTGCCCTCAGCTTCCCAACCCCCTGCCAATCTGTCTTAAACACCCCACTAACAGCATGACCAAATCTCCCTGCGAGGATATTCGTCCTGCTGCTGTTCAGGTGTAGACTGTCCGGCTTGTATGGGTCCCACCTTCCCCAGAACCAGTCCCAATGCTTCAGAAATCTGATGCTCTTCCTCCTACACCAGCTTTCCAGCCACGTGTTTATTCACTCAATTCTCCAATACTCAATTGCACGTGGGACTGGGAATAATCTTGAGATTACTGCTTTAGATATCCTGTTTTCAATCCCCTTCCTAGCTCCTTAAAGACTGCTTTTAGGACCTCATCCCCATTCCTACCTAAGTCACTGGTAGCAACATGGACCACGACCTCTGGCTGATCATCCTCCCCCAGCAGAATGTCCTGCAACCACTCTGTTACATCCTTGACCCTGGCACCAGGGAGGAAAGATACCATTCTGGAGTCACATCTATGGCCACATCTGTTCCCTAACTAACAAACCCTCCATTATTTCTGCTCTTCTCCTCTTCTTTCTCCCCTCCTGTACAGCAGAGCTGCCTGTGGTGACACAAACCTGTCTCTGACGGCACTCTTCCGAGGAAGCACCACCCTCCCTGGTACCCAAAATGGAAAATCGATTGGTGAGCAGGACTCCAGGAGTTTCCTGCACTATCTACCTACTTTTCTTGGGCTGTCTGGAGGTCACCCATTCTCTTTCTGCCTCCAGGCTTCTAAGCTGCGGTGTGACCACCTCTCTAAATGTGCTAGCCACGTAGCTCTCAGCCTCGCGGATGCGCCAGTGACTCCAGCTGCTCAAGCTCCAAAACCCAGAGCTCAAGGTTCTGCAGCTTGTGACACTCCCTGCATATGTGGTCATCTAGGACATTGGTAGCATCCACAACTTCTCACGTATTACAGGACATGCATTCCACACGACCAAACTGTCCTGCTATGGCTTCAATTTACTTCCCTTGCGTTAACTTTATTTTACTTTGGCTTACGTATGCAACTTTATTTTACCTGGCCTTGACTTAACTTTATTTCCCTTTTGCTTGTGTTTCTTATTTAAATGTAAGTAGCCCCTTCTTTTAAAAGGAATGTGTTTTTCTAATTCTCAGCTACTTGATGACACTCCCGAACAACAGTTTCTCACCAACCAATGAACTTATGTTTGTCCTGTGATGTTAGGTACTAGTTGCTGCTGACTGCCTGGCTTGGGGTCCTTCTCTCGCACTCTCCTCTAGGTGCTGCTGACTGCCTATCCCAGGGTCCTCCTCTCGCACTCTCCTCACTGACCCTGGGGAACTTCACAATAACTCTTCCTCTAGTCTGAAAAACAACTGTTCACCACTACTATTTCCTGTCACTCCGTCAATTTTGTATCCATGTTTGAATAGTAAGCATAGCTGAGAAGTAATTATTGAGAATGTTTTAATTTTTGATTAGTTCCAATGTTAAAAACAGTGGCGGTTATTTTAGCTGAAAGGGTGAAAACAGTTAACACACAGCTGCTGTGCTATTAAGACAGGTCTGTTTGAAAGTCTGGATTTAGCACACTACTTTGTCCCTAATTTTTGATCATTTGAATTTGCCTGGAGATGCTAAACCAGAAATCTGCAGGTTTAGCACTCAAGTGCTGATTAGATGCAATTTCATGGAGCAGCATAACGTAAGTTCCCTGCGGCCACTTCCATTTAAGGTGTGGAGTATTCTGACTGGCAAACACTGACATGTTTCAGGATGGCTTAGGGACTGAGCAGGACAGCACACAGGTTTTTGGGTGCTGCAGTGGAGTTTCTGGTGGAGGATGAAGTATGTCCTATTCGAACAGTGGAGAAGGACGTCACCTCAACCTCCTGATTTTCCTGTCCTCTCTTCTGCAGCAGAACTTCCCGTGCAGACCAAGAGGGGCTCCTAGCAATACACCAATGTCAAGGCATTCCCTTCTTATAGGTAACTCCTAAAAGGTGCCCAATAAGGTAGAGTAGCCCAGAGAATCTCTGGAATATATGTTGCTGAAGTATTGGTGGAGCCTTGACAAAGTGCCCCAGAAAGTGTACTGATATGTCCTCCTCACAGCTCCAGCTAAGCAAACATAAAGGGCCAGATCTTGCATTCTCAAAAGCAGTGATGCTGAGAAGCTTGAATCCAGAAGTTGTGGTTTGTCAGAAATGGCTCCAGGCAAGCCCCATGTTGATAATCCCGCTGGGACTGTCATCATATAAACTAGGGCTGATTGCTGAGCTGGGGACGTGTTTGGGGGGGGGGGGGGGGGGGGGGGGTGGCGAGGCTGACTGGTGGGGGGTTGCAGGGGAGCAATGGGGAGGAGCCAGGACCATGATGGGCCAGGGGATATTTGGCGGGGGGTGGTGGCAGGTTTGGGGAGGTGGGGACAGGTTTGGGAGGGGGTTGGGGGGAGACCCAAGGGTAATGGGGGAGGTGGGGGTTGGTGTGCTGAGCACAGCCAGGGGTGCCAGTATGTGGGGTGAACAGAGTCACGTTACTAGGCATTGGGGAGTGAGCAGAGCCAGGGGTGTTGGAGTCAGGCCTGAGAGTGCTGGTTATGTGGGCCAATGGGGTTGAGTTGAGGGGTAGCTGCAATTAAAAGTAGAATAAAGAAAACATTTTAAAAACTTTAAAGCATTTCCCTGTCATTGAGTTGAAGGCGGACGTCAAGGGTTGTGTTTTTGCAGCTTGTGATGTCAGAGGAGGCAAGATTTTGCTGGAACTGTGCCTCGTCTCTCGGCCTCCCAACTTAACCATCACTGGATCCAAGCTGCAGCTGGGAGAGCAGGAACCCCTGCAGTCTAAAGAAAAGGTAAAAAGGTAAGGCAGAATTGTCTGAGGTTTGCACAAAGTGCGGTAGAGGGCGGGGAAAAGGAAATTTTACCTGTTGGCCGCAATGGCGGGTTTTCGCACTGTGGCGTCCAATTCCTGGCACATCCCACTTCATTAATAATGCATTCCCGGGAAACACGCCAAGTCAATAGCAGGTCGGCCTCTGATTTGCCTGCCCGCTGCCACCTTAGGCCTTCAGTACTCTGGGCACCATATTTAAAGGGCGTCCCTGCAGAAAGCTAGCTCTCTCTAAGACATCGGAAGCTGTTGCAAAGTCATGGTTGCCAAAGGGAGGAAGCATGTTGCCCCCAAATTTAGTGATGGCTCCCTTGGGCATCTAGTGGACACTGTAGAGGCCCACCATGAAGTTCTCTAGCTTGGCTCTGGGCAAAGGCCAGCAAGAAATGTCACCAATCCAGCTTGTGGGGTGGCGGCAGCAGTAGTCAGCACCAATGCCCTGCAAAAGAGGGCAGCCACCCAATGCCAAAAGAGAATGAATGATCTCCTCCATTCTGCCAGAGTAAGTCACATTGCTCATCACTCTCAGCGCACACACTCACAAACTGATCACACACCCACAGGGATCTCACTCATTGCCAGTTCAAGGGATATCACCATTCACTCTCTCACACCCACAGCTTAATCTGCCCTGCGATCGTGTACTCATCCCCACCATGGCACCACTCATCACACACACATGCCAGGCATCCTTCTCATCTGGCTTGGCAGGCGCGCTGCTCACACTCTCTCCATCTGTATTCATGCAGGACAAGCTGGCATGCAACAAAAAGGAGAGGTTGCAGACTGGTGGAGGAATGCCTGACATTAAGGTCCTCACAGGCTTTGAAAGTAGAGCCATCCAGCTGGCCGGTGTTGATCTGGGCTGTTCCTGTGCTGACGACGAGGTCAGCGGTGCTCATCCAAGTGAGGATCCAGCAGTACAACATCCATCAGACAACCATGCTGAGAGTCAGATCTGCTGTTCCGCAGTTCCCTGCCATACACTAATACTCTCTCTTTGTTTTTGCAGGCACATCTGGGAAGGAGTTGAGGGGATCCATGAGCCAGATCCAAGAATCAAGCCCCAAAGGCATCTCAGAAGAAGAATCTGATGACACCCTAACTGAAGATCCATCATAGCGCTCACCCACACCCTCCACCAGCCCCAAAAACATACACTTTGATGAGACCTAATTCTGTGGTAGCCTCAAGGTCACAATCTGGTGAGCACATCGCACTGTCTGATCCACAGCAGGGACTTCCTAGGTTTCCAGCACTTGGAGGATTGTTGGAGGCCAGAAATTTGCTGAGTCCGAGTCAGATGACGAGCTTCTGGACTCGGTCATACCTCAGTTGCTGCAGCTGCAAAGGCAAGTCCGGCGACATCAGGAAGGGATGTCTGCTTCACTCCTCAGACTGCAAGGCATGATGGAAGAGCCTTCAGTCTGATGTGATAGAGCTGGCATACCAACGCACTGAGGTCAACACTGGTAGGGTGGTGGTTGCCGTGGAGACCTTGTTCCAGGATGCCATAGTTGGCCTCCAACTGTGTCAACGCGAGAGGGGTGTGGGGCATTTCGATCTCACTCCAGCTACTCCTTCTCCTCAAGGAGTCAACCAGGGACCCTCAGGCACCCATGGGGAGAAGGATCACAGTTGCACACCCTGGGGCCATCCATCCAAGTGACTCTGGGAGTGTCCGGCCCATCTGAATCCATTCTTTCTTTGACCCCAGCAGCTCCAACTCCACAGGCTGAGGAGGGTGCCGCTGCCACACAGAAGGATCCTGAAAGCAGACTGGGTCCCTCCAGGTCTTGGCCCTCTAGAGGATGCCCATCAAGATCATCACAGACAAGGCGTAGCAGTCAGCACACTGCCTCCACCTCCACCCTGGATGTCAGGGAAACACCAAGACACAGCGGCAGGTTTATGGAGATTAAGAAGATGTAACTCTTTCAGAGTCAAACAATTAAACTAGTTCAGAAAATGTAGTTGCAAAGCTTGAGCATGGGTGTTAATCACTTGTACTTAATGTTTACTGTTATAAATAAACTCAAAGGAATGTCTCCTTGCCTATGTCTCCTTGTTATGATGAACAGTGTTCGTGTCACTCAGATCTGAAACTTTGGTTCCTGCGCAAGATAAAGGCAGGTGTCTCAGTCCAGGGCCTCTTCCCTGCGCAGTGTGTAATATTGAGATCAAAGTGATGGTTCTGCTTAACACTCACTGGACACATTACTGATGCCTGCACCTCGATGCTGCTTGTTATTGCTGCCAGAATGTCGTGGGCAGGCATCACAGAGCTCTGTTATTCTCTCTGTGCTCTCAGCACCTTTTGAGGTGAGGCTGACCTCCCATCTCCTCAGTATCTGTGACCGGTGATGCTGTGCTCCTGAAGTGGTCAGGTGCTGAAGGCGAACAAAGGATCCGGTGCACTTAAAGTTTCACAGCTGCATCTCCATGATACAACCCTGCTCATAGAGCGCAAGCGAGCTGCCCTCAGCCAGACAGGACACAAACATTCACAGAGGCTATGTAAAAATCTATGGAGTGTCCTCACTGTATGTCGTCATCATCATTCTCCTGGAATCAAGCCACTATTGAGGCCTCCACTGCGTCTCCATGATATGAGACTGAGCACTGAGGGTATGTGCGCTGCCATCAGCCACACAGGAGTCAAACATTCACAGATGCAAGATAAGGATGTCAGGACTGTCCTCACTGCATCTTGTCATCATCCTCCATGAATCTTACAGCTATGAAGGCCTCCCAAGTGTACCTGCTTTCCCTGGTCAGTGTGATGGCCTCATTGCTGGCATCCTCGCCTTTGGGGACCTCATCACCATCATCACCTTTGACATCCTCCTCATCGGAGGATGCGTGTATCACCTCCTCAGCCAGATCCTCTCCCTTTGCAGCACTAGGTTGTGGAGCGTGCAGCAAGATACGATGATGCGCGAAACCCTCTTGGGACTGTATTGCAGTGCTACAACAGACCTGGTGAGGCACTGGAACCTCATTTTCAAAATACCTATCGTTTGCTGCACCAAAGTCCAGGTTGTGGTGTGAGCCTCATTATACCGTCGCTCTGCTGCAGTCTGAGGCCGCCGCAAGGGCGTCATCAGCTACGTGCTCTGTGGGTAGCCCTTGTCCCCAAGCAGCCAACCCTGCTAAGGATGCAGGAGTCATGGACGCTTCCTTGGGATTGTGCGCAAATGTGCAGGACATGTCTGTCATGGTCGCATGCCAGCTGAACATTCAGTGAGTGGAAGCCCTTGTGGTTGACGTGGTTGACTGCTTGTTGCCACAGAGATTTAAGAGCCACATGAGTGCAGTTGATGGCGCTGTGAACCTGTGGAAAACCAGAGATCTGCGGAAATATCAGCGCTCTTGCTTCTTGGCTTTCCTGATCCCAGGTGAAATGCACAAAGTTTTGTGGCTTCACGAAGATGGCGTCTGTGACCCCCTGGATACACTTGTGCATGGAGGCTTGCAAGATCCCACACAGGTTACTTGTGAAGCCCTGGAAGGAGCCATTGGCATACAAATTAAGCGCCACAGTCACTTTCACGGCCACTGGCAGAGGGTGCCCTCTGTGGTGCCAAGTCCTGCAGCAGGGGTGGCATATGTGACCGACCAGTTCCCTAGACATGTGGAGTCTTCAGTGACACTGGTTCTCAGTCATCTTCAGAAACAATAGGTGCCATGAATAGACCCTGAGCCTAGCGAGGCATTATTAGCGACAACTGGCTGCGCATCTTCAGCTGCGTGTGCAACAGGCCACCCCTTCACCTTGAGGGAGGTGCTCCTCTCTTTGCTGAGACAGACGCCTCCGCCATTCTCTTCTTCTTCTCTGGTCTCTGTGAGCCATGAGGCATACCGCTAAGTCACCCAGCTCCATCATCCCGATGTTCTCCTCCCATAGAATCAAAGAGAGAGACGCGTGGGTTAGAGTGGGTGGACTTGGTTAAGTCTGAAGGACTCTTCATACATGCAGGAGAGTGCTGGCCACCACTTGGATGGCCAGAGAAAAGTGCACTCATTGGCTGTCCGAAGCCTCACCCACCTCTGCCCCAATCCACTTGACTGATTGGTGGCAGCTTCAGCCATTGGGCTGCATCCTGTGCTCTCAGCTGAGGCTCAGGCATTCTCCCAACCCGCACGACGAGGCGGTTGGCTTGAACCATAATGGATCCTGGTCCACACCTAATTTGCAGTTTGCACCCGAGGGGTGAAAAGTGATGGAGCATTTGGTGGCAATTTCATGCTTTTGCATTGCTTGAGTAGGCTGAAAAGCTTCAGAGGCCCCACTCCAAACATGTCAATGGAGCTGCAGCTGAACAGTCTCAGCTGCGGAAGAATGCTCACTTTGGGAAGCTTTCCAAGTGCATGGCCACTTCCTTCACCCACCCTCCACCCATCCCCCGGCATGTGCTTGAGAATTTCCTTCAGTCTGTCTGTGCTGCCTTGCCCCCAGCCCCCACCTGCCCAGCCACCCCTCCTGGTCTGATCCCCCCGCACTGGAGCCCTTGCCCCAGCACAGCGCTGAAAGTCAGCCGTGAAAAAGTGACTTGCCTGGACCCCCTGGGAATGCGCAGCACCTCATCCTTAAAGTCCAAAAGGCGGTGCTCGTGAGCACTGTGCAAGGTTGTGTGCACTCACCTCCGTGTTCCTCTCAAAGTTCAGGTTGTCCTTTTAAAGGCAGTCATGAAGCACGCCTTTCCAAAGTAACATCGACGTGGACGGTAAATTTGACATGGGGGGGATGATTCCCGTAATCACAGCTTATAATTAGATGAAATGTATTAAAATCATATTCCAACATGAGGTAGTGGGAAATGCGGCCCGCCACTGATGGATGGAGCAGACGATTGCAAACTGCTATCACGATGACGTAAAACCGATTTTTGGCCTTCTTGCCATATTGTCCGCACTCCCTGCCCACCATGATGCATGACACCAACGGGGCTGGAAAATTCCAGCTGTAGTTTTAAATACAGTCAGCAATATAGCCATCCACTTTGTTGCTGACCTCAAGACCTGGGCCAAAATGTTGAAAATCTATTTAAATAGCGCTTGAAATCCACATCAATTCCATGTTTAGTCCCAAAGAACTGGTCATTGTTAGAAGGGGTGTTAAGACAAGCAGTCACCCCAAAAAATGCTCTGCAGCCTCTTTTATCAACAGCATTTTAGCTACCAGGCCCTTTAAGTGGCAATCAACCACTTAATGATAAAAGCAAAAAACTGCGGATGCTGGAAATCCAAAACATAAATAAAAAATACCTGGAAAAACTCAGCAGGTCTGGCAGCTTCTGCGGAGAGGAACACAGTTAACATTTCGAGTCCGTATGACTCTTCAACAGAACTAAGTAAAAATAGAAAAGAGGTGAAATATAAGCTGGTTTAAGGGGAACGGGGGGGGGGTTAGAGCTGGATAGAGGGCCAGTGATAGGTGGAGATAGCCAAAAGATGTCTTAATGATGTCTCAAAGATGTCTTAACCACTTAATGATCCTTGGAGTAGCCGTTTCTAATGCAAGCTGAACTCATTTACAAAGAAAGCATCTTGTGCTATACATAGCTAAAACAGTTTCAGCCATAAAAACAAAAAATGCTGGAAAAACTCAGCAGGTCTGGCAGCATCTGTGGAGAGAGAAACAGAGTTAACGTTTCACATCTGTATGGCTTCTTCCGAGCTCTGATGCTACCGATGAGTAGTTACTCACCAAAATCACAAGCACTGACTTCTAGGTTGTGGCTGCTTTGAGAAATTAATATCCATTCAAACGATCAAAAATATTTCCCTTATGTTCTAAGTTGGTACTTTTAATCATATTCTGTGCATAATCAAATGAAACTCTTATTGCTTAGCCTTCACTACCCTCATCAGGACCATGGTATAAATAACAATGAATGTCAAATTATGTTTCCTTTCCTCTCGCTGTAACTTTCTTCCTGTCCTTTTCTTTCTATTTGTCTTTCATAATTCATTTCAATTTATTCTGAGGTTTACATTCTTTCCTTTTCATCTTTTCTCTCTCCTAGTTAATTGCAGCTCAATTCTCTCTTCATGGTTTTGAGAAAACTTCAACCAGAACAGAGTTCAATTTGGAATTATTAAAATGAGCTGTGGAGTTTATTGGATTCTCACTCAAATTTTTACTGTTTTTGGCAAACGTTTTTAAAAACCTTAGGCCAGAATTTTGAGGTGGGCGGGCAGACACGGTCGGTGGGCAGACACGGCCAGTGGGCAGACATGGTCGGTGGGCAGACACGGCCAGTGGGCAGACACGGTTGGCGGGCAGACATGGTCGGTGGGCAGACATGGCCGGCAGGCAGACACGGTAGGCGGGCAGTCACGGCCAGTGGGCAGACACGGTCGGTGGGCAGACACGGCCGATGGGCAGACACGGTCGGCGGGCAGACACGGTCGGCGGGCAGACACGGCCAGTGGGCAGACACGGTTGGCGGGCAGACACGGCCGGTGGGCAGACACTGTCGGTGGGCAGACACGGCCAGCGGGCAGACACGGCCGGTGGGCAGACACGGCCGGCGGGCAAACACGGCCAATGGGCAGACACGGTTGGCGGGCAGACACGGTCAGCGGGCAGACACAGCCAGTTGGCAGACACGGTCGGCGGGCAGACACGGCCAGTTGGCAGACATGGTCGGCGGGCAGACACGGCCGATGGGCAGACACGGTTGGCGGGCAGACACGACCGCTGGGCAGACACGGTCGGCGGGACTGGGAGATGCCGGAAATGGCCCGCCGCCCACAATTGGTGAGGTGAGGGCGGGAGGAGGGCAAGCGCTGAAGTTAGTGCAGGTGCGGAGGTGCAGTCACAGAAAGCTCCCTATTAGAGAGGAATACCAGGGTGCACAAAAAACTGGGAGGGACAGATAGCACTAATACAGAGAATAGTAAGTTAATAGGTGAAGTCGGGGTCAAGGAGAAAGTAACAAAATCTAAATCAGAGTTACAATGCATGAATGCGAATGTTGGAATATAGTAAATAAGATTGGGGAGTCACAGGTGCAGGTTGCCATGTGGAAATACAATGTTGTGGAGATAACAGAGACCTGGCTCAAGGAAGGACAGAACTGTTTGTTAAACATTCCTGGGTACATGGAGTTCAGAAGAGACAGGTCACGAGTAATTTTATGTTCATTTATGTTTACTTTATTTATACTGGTTTGGGAATGAAGACCGGAAAAGTTTATGTGAATAGTTGGAATTGTCAAAAGGAGATGAATTTTGTTTTTGTCATCATAGCCTGAGTATGCTTCACCTTTTTATTTTATTGGTGCAGGGTACGCCTGTATGTAATGCTCGATTTAAGTGGCTCTGAAATTCATTGCACAGGCACTGAGTGTTCTTTGTGTTCAAATGAAAGGGTCTTTTCAGACATCCAGGATGGAGGATACAGCCCTGGCAGGCGTTTGAAGCTGATCTTTGGTAGCCTAGCTGAAGGAACATTGGACCCCTGGTGTCCGTAGCTCCCTGCAGGTTACTGAGGCCGGGCTCCACACCCTCAGTGTTCTCATTGTGCTCCTCTTCTGACTCACGACTGGACTCATCATCTGTGGCCTGTGCAGCTGTGTCAAGATCCTCTCCTTCCAGTGGGTTCCCCATTGCCAATGACAGATTTTGGAGAGCGCAACATACAACACTATCAGTGACACCCACTCTGGGGGCGGTATTGTAGTGCTCCCCCTGAACGGTCCAGGTATCGGAAGCACATCTTGAGAAGACGTATGGTCCTCTCTATCACCGCCCTTATGGAGGAATGTCTCGTATTGTAACACTGCTCAGCCTCTGTTCTTGGGTGGCGGAGAGGCATCATGAGTCACCCCTTCAACAGATCGCCCTTGTCACCCAGCAGCCATCCATCCAGCCAGAGCACTGAAGAGCCTCAGCAGCTGGGAGTGTCTGAGGATGTAAGTGTCATGGGAGCTCCCAGGGTACCTTGCACAGACTTGTAGATTCAACATCCTGTGATCACACATTATCTGCATGTTCATGGAGTGGAAGCCCTTCCTGTTGACGAAGGCATCTGGCTCATTCAGCCTTGCTGGCCTCATCTGTATGATAAAGAATAAAGGTCAGTGCCCACCTGGACAGAGTTTCTGTCACCAGCTTGACGCAACTGTGGATTGGGAGACTCCACACAGATCTCTCACTGAGCCCTGGGAAGAGCCGAAGGCATAGAAGTTGAGGGCCGCTGTGACCTTCAGAGCCATTGGCATGGAGTGTCCACCCACACAGTCAGAGCTGATCTCAGGCCCTATCATCTGGTAAATGGAGGTCACTATCTCCTTTGAGAGGCGGAGCCTCCTTTGGCGCTGCACCTCGAACATATTGAGGTAACTGCATCGCTGCCTGTAAACCCTGGCAGCAGGCTAGTAGCATCTTCTGTGGCCCCTGCCACCTGGTAGTACCTGCTGGCCCTGCGCCCCTTGCGCCTGTGCCTCTCCTCCCACAGGTCCCTCCCCTGGGAGCTGCATTGGGACACGTGGCCTCCTCTCCCTTCTGCCCATCTCTTCCTCCTCAGAGGAGGTGCCTCCAGCGCAGACCACAATCCCCATTATCAGGGTTACAGAGGGCTGCCTGATACCTGGGAGGGTTCACATGGTCTGAATCCCCTGAGGGCCTTGCAGACAGCAATGAGTCCTGAAATGAAACCTGGAAATGCTAAGAATGAAGCCCCGAACAGAAATGAGGCTGCTAAGTACCAATAAGCAAGCAGCAGCAAACTATCTCCAAAACTCCTCACTACCCGCACTTTATCCTGCCCTTGAATGAAGTTTTTGAAAATGGCGGCTAGCCTCTTGCCTGTTTTGCCTATGCAACGAGCTGGAAATCGCATGGGCAAGGAAAAATCGCATTCAATTGGACTCTTGAGAGCCTCAAGTGGCAACTTAATTAATGGTGGGGGCTGTTCCGGCACCCGTACGTGCCCATCAAGCGAAATATCGTACGAGTGCGCAATGCTGATGGGACACTTGCCCGCGTCATTGTGCACTATTTTACTGCTGATCGGGTCACGTGCGCCCCCACACACGGGACGTAAAATTCTGCCCCAAGTGTCAGTCGAGGAACATTTAGGAGACAGTGATCATTGTATTGTACATTTTAGGACGATGATAGAAAAGGATGATAGGCAATCCAGAGTAAGAATAATTAACTGGACAAGAGCCGACTTCGATGGGGCAAGAATGGGCCTGTGCCAGGGAGACTGGAATGAAAGATTGGCTGGAAAAACTGTAGCCAAACAACGGGCTAGCTACAAAAAATAATTGGTTTGGCCACAGTTAAGGTACACTTCCCTCAAAAGGGAAAGGAAGGTCAAACAAATCCAGAGCTCCCTGGATGAAAAAGGAGATAGAAATTAAGATAAAGAAGAAAAAGTGTGCTTATGACAAGTGTCAGGTAGAAAATACAATTGAGAACCAAGAGGAATGCAGAAGATTCAGGAGGGAGGTGAAAAAGCATATTAGAGAAGTGAATAGGGATAATGAGAAAAGACTGGCAGCCAACATAAAGGGGAACCCCAAAATAGGCATATAAATAGTAAAAGGGTAGGAGAAGGATTGATTAGGGACCTGAAAGGGAATTTACACATGGGCGAAGGGGCCATGGCTGAGGTATTAAATGGACAGTTTGGATCCATCTTTACCCAAGGAAGTAGATGCTACCCAGGCCATGGTGACAGAGAAGGAAACTCTGTCGCTAGAAGGATTTAAAATTGTTAAGGAGGAAGTGTTGAATAGACTGTCGGTAGTTAAAATTGATAAAACACTAGGACTGGATGAAATACTTCCAAGGATATTGAAGGAAGTGAGAGTAGAAATGACCAGTAGAACTGGCCATAATCTTTCATTCTTCCCTAGACTCAGAGGTGGTGCCAGAGGCTGGAAAATTATAAACATTACATCCTGTTCAAAAAAGGCTGTAAAGGATAAGCCCAGCAATTACAGACCAGTCAGTTTAACTTCAGAGATGGGCAAGATTCTAGAAACAAATATTTGGGATAGAATTAACAGCCACATGGAAAAATATGGGTTGATAAGGAAGAGCTAACATGGATTTCTAAAGGGGAAATCATGTTTAACTGTGCATAGATCATTGAAGGTGGCAGGACAGACATAGAGAGCTGTTAATAAAGCATATAGTATCCCGGGCTTAATTAATAGGGGCATAGAGTACAAGAGCAAGGAGGTTATGCTGAATTTATACAAGACACTCGTTAGACCTCAGCTGGAGTATTGTGGACAGTTCTGGGCCCCACATTATAGGAAGGATGTGAACATGTGGAGAGAGTGCAGGAGAGGTTTAGAAGAATGGTTCCAGTAATGAGAAACTTCAGCTATGAGGATAGATTGGAGAGGTTGGGACAGTTCTCCTTGGAGGGAAGAAGGCTAAGAGGAGATTTGATAGAGATGTTCAAAATCATGAGAGGGCTGTACAGAGTAGATAGGGAGAAGCTGTTCCAGCTCATAAAAGGATCAAGAACGAGGGGGCATGGATTTAAAGTGATTTGCAAAAGAAGTAAGCATGACTTGAGAAAAAACTTTTTCACACAACGAGTGGTTCGGGTCCGGAATGCACTGCCTGGAAGTTTGGTTGAGGCAGGTTCAATCGAAGCGTTCAAGAGGGCATTGGATGATTATTTGAATAGAAACAATGTGCAGAGGTATGGGGAAAAGGCAGAGCAATGGCACTAGGTCATAATGCTCATTTGGAAATCCGGTGCAGACAGGATGGGCCGAATGGCCTCCTTCTGTGCAGTTAAAATTCTGTGATTCTTTTGAATATGATCATAAATTTATGCTCACTGGTTAATAACCCCCTGAGAAGCTGACATTTTCTCATTTACCTCATCAAACTCCTCACAAATTTGAACATCTCTATGAATTTCCTTTTCAAGCATTTGTGTTCTGATGGAAAGAGTCCCAATTTCTCTACTCATAACCAAAGCCCCTCATGCTCAGTATTGTTTTAGTGATTCTTTTCTGCATCATTTCCATGGATCAACCCTGGTTCAATGAAGAGTGCAGGAGGGAATGCCAGGAGCAGCACCAGGCATACCTAAAAATGAGGTGTCAACTTGGTGAAGCTACAACACAGGACTAGTTGCATGACAAACAGCATAAGCTGGAAGCAATAGGCAGAGCTAAGAGATTCCACAACCAACGAATTAGATCTAAACTCTGAAATCCTACCACATCCAGTTGTGAATGGTGGTGGATGATTAAACAACTCACTGGATAAGGAGGCTCCACAAATATCCCCATTCTCAATGATAGGGGAGCCCAGCACATCAGTGCAGAAGATAAGGCTGAAACATTTGCAACAATCTTCAGCCAGAAGTGCCAAGTGGATGAACCATCTCAGCCTCCTCTGGAGGTCCCTAGCATCACACGTGCTAGTCTTCAGCCAATTTGATTCACTCCACGTGATATCAAGAAGCTGCTGAAGGAACTGGATACTGCAAAGGCTATAGACCCTGACAATATTCCAGCAATAGTACTGAAGACTTGTGCTCCAGAACTTTCTATGCCCCTGGCCAAGATGTTCCAGTACAGCGACAACACTGGCATCTATCTGACAATGTGGAAAATTGCCCAGGTATGCTCTGAACACAAAAAGCAGGACAAATCCAGCCCAGCCATTTACCGCCCCATCAGTCTACTCTCAACCATCAGTAAAGTAAAGGAAGGAGTCATCAACAGTGCTATCAAGCCGCACTTGCTCAGCAATAACCTGCTCACTGACACTCAGTTTGGGTTCTGCCAGGGTCACTCAACTTCTGACCTCTTTACAGCCTTGGTTCAAACATGGTGTTATGACTGGTCCCTGGACGAGACCCCCTAATTTTTTTATAATCTTGGAAGGGATACCCCAAATTGTTAACCTCCTGAACAGGACCCCAATTTTCTTATGCTCCAGGGTAAGGAGGGAAGAGCTGGTTCCCCTTATTTATTCAATCCCCTCAGTTGGTCACAACAAGGTTAATTTAAAAGTGATCCTTTCCCTCATGGATACCTTTTCCCAGTCCAAATGTATTTATGTTTTAGAAGGAGCCAATTTAACCAGGCTTTCTTAAGTCAAAGAAAGAGTGAGTTTATTAGTTACTAAAACCCGAGAAAAAATAATAGAAATGCTATACACATACACACAGATCAGTACTGAGAAGTTGAGTCCAAAAAATAAAAGTTAAAAAAAGATGTACAAATCAGTTTTTGGCTTGTCCATGAGGAACAGATGATGAATGGTGTGCCCATTAAGTTGGGTGATTCCGGTAGAACTGACTTTGGCAGTTGAGCAATTGGTTTGGTGACACTTGGTTTTGCAGTTTAGCTGAAGGAGCATCGTCTATTTCCTTTTTGACTGTGGTTTTGCTGACTTGCCTCCAGCCCCAGAGGGAGGAGAAGAAAGAGACTTTTATCTGTAAGTTGCATGGATGCTTAGTTGATGTTCTTCTGTTATGACCCTCACAGCCCACACACTAGCATACCAGAACTAGAACACACAGGTCAGATTAGCAACTGGCTTTTTAACCCCTTTTCTTGTGTATTCATAAACATGTATTTCGCCTAGAATCTGCTTTCTTTCAACTCAGGCCATTTCCACATACTGAAGTACAACTCAACAGGAGATGGTTTCTGCTGAGATATGGTAATCAGTCTTCACAGCCACAGGAGATTACAATTTCGTCTTTTGCATTGCATCTCTCTGTTTCAAGAGTCTCTGTCCGAAGTAGGCTGTGACACCATTTTTTCGTTGCAAGATTCCAGCCTCTCTGGACTAGTCGGTCAAGTATAACCCACATAGGAATTTTTTCCAGAAAATGGTTACTTTAAATTCTCAGCTAACTTTTGCTTGTATGCCTTTTCAAAAAACACATATCTTCAATATGCCCATGAGTAATTCAGGGCTGTAATCCGTTGTCATGACAACGGACAAAAGAGCTGAACTCAAGAGGTGAGGTGAGAATAACTGCTCTTCACATCACAGCAGCATTTGACCAAGTGTGGCATCAAGGAGCCCTAGCAAAACTGGAGTCAATGGGAATCAAAGGGAAACCTCTCCACTGGTTGGAGTCATACCTAGCACAAAGGAAAATGGTTGTGTTTGTTGGAGGTCAGTCATCTCAGTTGCAGGACATCACCACAGGTGTTCCGCAAGGTAGTGTCCTCAGCCCAAACATCTTCAGCTGCTTCATCAATGACCTTCTTTCCATCATAAGGTCAGAAGTGGGGATGTTCGTGACTCCTCAGGTACTGAAGCAGTCCATGTGCAAATGCAGCAAGAGCTGAACAATATCCAGGTTTAGGCAGATAAGTGGCAAGTAACATCTGCGCCACACAAGTTCCAGACAATGACCATCTCCAACAGGAGAGGATCTAACCATTGCCCCTTGACATTCAATGGCATTACCATTGCTGAATTCCCCACGATCAACAGCCTGGGGGTTCCCATTTGCCAGAAACTGAACTGGACCAGCCATATAAATACTGTGGCTACAAGAGCAGGTCAGAGGCTAGGAATCCTGTGACAGGTAACTCATCTCCTGACCCCCAAAGCCTGTCCACCATCTACAAGGCACAAGTTCGGTATGTGATGGAATACCCTCCTCTTGCCTGAATGAGTGCAACTCCAACAACACTCAAGAAGCTTGACATCATCCAGGACAAAGCAGCCCACTTGATGGCATCCAATCCACAAACATCCCGTCTTTCTGCCACCGACACAAAAGCAGCAATATGTGCCATCTGCAAGATGCACTGCAGGAACTCACCAAGGCTGCTTAGGCAGCACCTTGCAACACACGACCATTACCATGTAGGATAAAGGCTGCAGATATATGGGAACACCATCACCTGGAAGTTCTCTCCAAGACACTAACCATCCTGACTTGGAAATATATCGCTGTTCCTTCACTGTCACTGGGTCAAAATCCTGGAACTCCCTCCCTAACAGCACTGTGGGTGTACCTACATCACATGGACTGCAGTTTTTCAAAAAGGCAGCTCACCACCTCTCAAAAGCAATTACGGTTGAGCAATAAAATGCTGGCCTAGCCAGCGACGCCCACATCCCATGAATTAATATTAAAACCCTAAAGGTTCTTCAGTATGGTAATTAACACATTACTGTTTGTCGGTGCTTGCTGTGTGCAAATTGGCTGACATATTTCCTACATTACAACAGTGACTACACTTCCAAAGTATTCAATTGACTGTAAAGCACTTTGGGGTATCGGGTGAATGTGAAAGGAATTGTATCAAGGCATATCTTTTTTTAAATTTAGTCATCAGTTTCAGTAGGCCATATAGTTTCTCTGTAATGACCCTGATACCAAAAGGGATTCTATATCCTCTGATAATGATTCATTAAGTTAATGACAGGTATATTAGTCCTGTTACCTTGTAGTGTGCTTGTTGTTTTTGTGTAAATGGTTCATGTTTCAATTTGTGGCATTCCAGCGCTGATCTTTCCAGACAGTATACGAACATAGCAACAAAGACCAGGAGTAGGCCATTCAGCCCCTCGAGCCTGCTCCACCATTTAATAAGTTCATGGCTGATCTGATATTATAGTGCAGAATTCAATGGTCTATGATGCAGATAGCCTTTTGTGGTTAAAGCTATACCTTACCTGCAAGTACAGAACAAGAGATTTTTTTCCAATGCTGCTCTTGCCACCTTCTTTTGAGTCAGCATTAACATTGTCCAACAAAAATAAAAATTAAAAGTTTCTTCTTGCATATTTTGAGTGGCCATCAGAGGACAGTTCACTCATTTTGAGCTGAAATTTCAATCACGGAGATACAACTGACACATCATCCTTATTTGCATATTTTCCACTGTTACTATCTCCAAATTTAATATCAGAAATTGCTGCTCAGCTCTTTCGACTTAATTTTTGAACCTTTAAGTTTCTGTTGCCCTGTGATGTCAGTCCTCTTGGCCCAGGTGTGGAAGGAAGCTTTTTGGTGTATTACTTATGTCAGGTAGCCTTTTTTTCCCTGTTAAACCAGTGGTAGTGATTACATTTACCTAGCTTGTTATGCCTTCCAAATGACTGTGGGGAAGTTAATTGTGGTGTTGGTGCTCCAAAGCCATGTCCAAGGAGCACAACTTCCTTTATCCACAATTCACTTGCTTCAAATCAAAGATATGGTGGCCGTGAACTGGAATGTTTGCACATTTTAGGGGCCACCAACTCTAAACTTGAAGCATTTAAAGGGTTAACTGAAAGATCACTCAACTTGCACTAATAAGGAAAATCTGCATTCTAATACTTGACTTCTTTGGCCTCAATCAATAACTATTGATTTTCATTACTGATATCAGAATGAGAGTTCTGACATCAGGATAAATGAAGATTAACTGAGTGTAGAAATTACTGGACAACTTGTGTGTCAGGGAGTTGATCTGTGCTTTAAGTACTCACATTATGTGCTTTAAATACTCACAGTATTGATTTCAAACTGCTGTTGTGATTGGAAACTGCTGTATTCCTGCTGCCATATAAACAAACAATTCTACCATTAAGGGGCATAATGATCAATACTTTGAAAGCTCCCTCCCCAAGGAGCCTCTCCTGCCAATTTGTTCATTGTAATAACTCAACTGACCTCGAATCAACTCAACCTTGGCTCTGTAGAGAAGCATTGTGTGAAAAAAAATCAATTAAATTCTTTCTAAAATGAATGAGAAACCTAGAGGTGAAGAGATCTGAAGAATTGCACCGATTTATTTTCCTAGATTTTTTAAATTAAAGCATCCAAGCTGAAGAAAAGAATGTATAACTTAATGAGCAATCTAAAAATAAAAAATAACTTCAAAGAGCAATATACAGACCAATTACAGTGCTCAAGTGTTTGACATGTGCATTTGCTGAGCCTGATTGATGCGTTAGAACAGTAGATCTAAAGTTTTTGGTGGAAGGACCATTTTTTGAATGGATTTCCCATCTGAATTATATCAGTACTGTGTATAATAATCTTGATATGAACATGCTGCATGTAAAGAGTGCTTGAATAATGCTTTAAAGAAAATGAATTCGTATTTAGATATATTAGTGAGTTGGGTGCATCTATTTCTCACAGCAGAGTCTGCCAATCCTTGGTGGGAGCATGGAGAGAGAAGGAGAATGGGGCAGGCAGGAGCATGGAGAGAGCAGGAGAATAGAGGGTGCAGCAGCAGGGAGAGAGCAGGAGCTGGGGGAGTGCAGGAGCATGGCGAGAACAGGAGCAAGGAGAGATCAGGGGCACTGAGAGATCAGGGGCACAGAAAGATCAGGGGCATGAAGAGAGCAGGTGCACGGAGAGAGAAGGAGCATGGAGAGAGAAGGAGCACAGAGAGAACAGGAGCGCAGAGAGAGCAGGAGCACAGAGAGAGCAGGAGCACAGAGAGAGAGCAGGAGAACCGAGAAAGAGCAGAAGCACCGAAGGAGAGCAGGAGCACCAAGAGTGAGCAGGATCATGGAGAGAGCAGTGTAAAGAACATTTTTTTTATTTCTGTTGGACTGTGGATTAAAATTATAATGGCTGCAGTTTGAAAGACATGTCTACTGGAACAGTGTGAGGGATATATACAATGTTGCTGTCCTGGAACAGAGTGTGCCATGAAAGACAGAATGATGCTGAGATGGAGCCTGGTCTAACGGGGAACTGCCTGGCAACAACATTTTAATTGGTTCCTAACCAGGTGACCAGGGTTTGTGTGAGAGCAGTGCAGCAGAAAAATAGCTCTTAGCCTGAAAAGAGAAAAGACCTAAAACCTTTTTCTCTTGTTTGTGTAAGATTCCAGTAATTCTACAATAATAGTGAGCTATTTTTCCACATATATACCTATAACTAGCTCTGTCTCTGATAAACCCCTGTCAAGAGGAAAAGGGGAAAATCTCCATTAGAGACATTGAAAAGCAAGTGCTCAACCAGCGAACTAAAGATTGAAAATGCTGGGGAGACCACCTTATATCATCAACAAAGAACTCAAAGGAATTTGGAAGACATTGATCAATGAATTAGTGCCATTGAACTGATTTAGACCACCCTTTAAATGCCTGCTTTTGTCTGCCTTGTGTGTGCGTATATGGGGTTTAGGAAAGGGTAGAGTTTTGTTGTAGAGTTAGAAAATAGCAGTTCATATTTCTTTCTTTTGCCACTGGTTTAAGCCAGTTTGTTCAATAAACAGTTATTTACTTAAGTTTATAAAACTGGTGCTGGGATTCTGTTAATCTAAATTAAACATTTAAGTGGCTTGATCAAATTTTCATATTTTTTGTGGCTTGAGGAGCAGTGGGGCTTGATCTTGCAGCAGAATATCCCCAATGAGATGTGACAAGGGAGAGAGTAGGAACATGGAGAGAGCAGGAGCACAGAGAGAGCAGAATCAAGGCGAGAGCAGGAGTACAGAGAGAGCAGGAACAGGGCGAGAGCAGGAGACAGGAGAAATCAGGAACAGAATGAGAGCAGGAGCACGGAGAGGTGCAGCACAGTGAGCAGGAGCACAGAGGGGGCAGGAGCATGAAGACAGCAGGAGCACAGGGAAAGTGGGAGCACAGAGAGAGCAGAATCATGGTGCGAGCAGGAGCACAGAGAGAGCAGGAACAGGGCAAGAGCAGGAGTACACATTGAGGAGGAGCATGGGGGGAGTGGGAGCACGGTGGGGGGAGCAGGAGCATGGGGGAGCAAGAGCATGGAGAAAGCGGGAGCACGGAGAGAGCAGGTGCATGGAGAGAGTAGGAACAGGATGAGAGCAGGAGCTTGGGGAGGCAGAGCATAGCGAGCAGGAGCGTGGAGAAAGCAGGAGCACAGAGAGAGAGGAGCAAGGAGAGAATAGAAGAAAGGAGAGAGCAGGCACACAGAGAGGGCAGGAGCACAGGCAGGCAGAGCAGAGTGAGCTGGAGCTTGGGGAGAGCAGGAGCATGGAGCGAGCAGGAACACAATGAGAGCAGGAGCACGGGGAGAGCAGCAGCACCCAGATTGCAGGAACAGAGAGAAAGCAGGAGCATGAAGAGAGCAGGAGCACAGAGACAGAAATAACATGGGGTAAGCAGGAGCATGGGGTGAGAATGAGCATAGAGAGAGCAGGAGCACAGAGAGAGCAGGAGCAAGGAGAGAGCAGGAGCACAGAGACAGAAATAACATGGGGTAAGCAGGAGCATGGGGTGAGAATGAACACAGAGAGAGCAGGAGCATGGAGAGAGCAGGAGCACAGAGAGAGCAGGAGCAAGGAGAGGGCAGGAGTACAGAGACAGAAATAACATGGGGTAAGCAGGAGCATGGGGTGAGAATGAACATGGAGAGAGCAGGAGCACGGAGAGAGCAGGAGCACAGAGACAGCAGGAGCACAGAGACAGTAGGAGCACAGAAAGTGCAGGAGCACAGGGAGAGCAGGAGCATGGAGACAGCATGAGCATTGAGAGAGCAGGAGCACGGGGAGAGCAGGAGCATGGGGACAACAGAAGCACGAGGAGAGTAGGAGCAAAGAGAGAGCAGGAACACAGAGAGAGAGTTGATGTGGGGTGAGCAGGAGCACGGAGAGGCAGAGCACAGTGAGCTGGAGCGCAGAGAGAGCTGGAGCACGGAGAGAGTAGGAGCATGGGGAGAGCAGGAGAACAGGGACAGCAGGAGCATGGAGACAGCATGAACACAGAGAGCAGGAGCACAGAGAGAGCAGGAGCAGAGAGAGAGAGCAGGAGCACAGGGAGAGCAGGAGCATGGAGACAGAAATAACATGGGGTGAGCAGGAGCATGGGGTGAGAATGAGCATGGAGAGAGCAGGAGCATGGAGAAAGCAGGAGCATGGAGAGTACAGGAGAATGGAGAGTGCAGGAGAATGGGGAGAGCAGGAGCACAGAGACAGCAGGAGCACAGAGGGAGCAGGAGCATGGGGAGCAGGAGCACGGGGAGCAGGAGCATGGAAACAGCAGGAGCACAGAGAGAGCAGGAGCAAGGGGAGATCAGGAGCATGGAGACAACAGAAGCACGAAGAGAGGAGGAGCAAAGAGAAAGCAGGAACACAGAGAGAGAATTGATGTGGGGTGAGCAGGAGCATGGAGAGAGTAGGAGCACGGGGAGAGCAGGAAAACAGAGACAGCAGGAGCACGGAGAAAGCATGAACACAGAGAGCAGGAGCACAGAGAGAGCAGGAGCACGGAGAAAGCAAAAGCACCAAGAGCGAGAGCAGGAGCATGGAGACAGCATGAACATGGAGAAAGCAGGAACATGGAATGAGCAGTAACAGAGAGAGAGCAAGAGCACGGAGAGAACAGGAGAATGAAGAGAGCAGAAATGGGGCTAGGAGAGGAGAACGAGAGGAGAAGGAACACGGAAAAAGCAGGAGCACGCAGCAAGCAGAGAACAATGATTCAGAGTACAGTGAGCTGGAGCACAGAGAGAGAAGTAGCATGGAGCGAGCGGGAGCACAGATAGAGCAGGAGCACAGGGGTAGAAATAACATGGGGGTAAGCAGCAGCATGAGGAGAGCAGGAGAACAGAGAGAGCAGAAATGTGGATGGTGCAGGAGCACGGAGATAGAGCAGGAGCACGAAGAGATCAGGAACACAGAGAGAGCAGGGACATGGAGAGAGCAGGAATACAGAGAGAGCAGGAGCGCGGATTGGGCAGGAGGTGTGAGAAGGCAAGAACACAGAGAGACCAGCAGCATGAAGGAAGAAGGAGCACAGAGAGAGCAGGAGCATGGAAGAGCTGGAGCATGGAGTGAGCAGGAGCATGTGGAGAGCAGAAGCACTGAGAGAGTAGGAGCACAGAGAGATCAGGGGCTTGGAGTGAGCAGAAGCAAGGAGACAGCAGGAGCACAGAGTGATCAGGAGTACAGAGAGAGAGCAGGAGCACAGAGAGAGCAGGAGCACAGAGAGAGCAGGAGCACAGAGAGAGCAGGAGCAAAGAGAGAGCAGGAGCACTGAGAGAGCAGGAGCACTGAGAGAGCAGGAGCACGGGGAGAGCAGGAGCACGGGGAGAGCAGCAGCATGGGGAGAACAAGAGCACAGGGAGAAGAGGAGCACCGAGACAGAATTAACATGGTGTGAAAAGGAGCACATAGAGAGCAGGAGCCTGGAGAGAGCAGGAGCACAGAGAGAGCAGGAGCACAGAGAGATCAGGAACACAGAGAGATCAGGAACACAGAGAGATCAGGAACACAGAGAGATCAGGAGCACAGAGAAAGTTGGGGCACTGAGAGAGCAGGAGCACAGGGAGAGCAGGAGCACAGGGAGAGCAGGAAATAGAGAGAGCAGAAGCATGGAGAGAGCAATAGCATGGAGAGGGCTGGCACATGGAGAGGGCAGGAGCATGGAGAGGCAGAGCACAGTGAGGCAAAGCACAAAGAGAGCGGGAGCACGGAGGGAGAAGGAGCACAGAGGGAGAAGGAGCACAGAGGGCATAGGAGAATGGAGAGAGTAGGAGCATTAGTAGAGCAGGAGCACGAAGAGAGTAGGAGCATGGAGAGAGCAGAAGAATGGAGACAGCAGGAGCACAGAGATGGCAGGAGACTGGAGAGTGTTGGACTATGGAGAGAGCAGGAGCACAGAAGGAGCAGGAGCGTGGAGAGAGCAGGAGCATGGAGATAGCATGAACACAGAGTGAGCAGGAGCATAGAGAGTGCAGGGGCACAGTGAGAGCAGGAGCATGGGGAGAACAGGAGCACAGGGAGAAGAGGAGCATGTGGAGAACAGGAGCACAGGGGGAAGAGGAGCACAGGGAGAACATGAGCAGCTGGAGAATATGACCATGGGGAGAGCAGCAGTACAGAGAGAGAATTAACATGTGGTGAGCAGGAGCATGGGGAGAGCAGGAGCAAGGCAAAAGCAGGAAATGGAGAGCGCAGATGCTTGGAGAGAGCAGGAGCATGGAGAGGGCAGGAGCATGGAGAGGGCAGGAGCATGGAGAGGGCAGGAGCATGGAGAGGGCAGGAGCATGGAGAGGGCAGGAGCATGGAGAGGGCAGGAGCTTGGAGAGGCAGAGCACAGTGAGCCAGAGCACAGAGGGAGAAGGAGCACTGAGGGAGTAGGGGCATGGAGAGAGTAGGAGCACAGGGAGAGCAGGAACATGGAGAGAGTAGGAGCATAGAGAGAGCAGAAGAATGAAGACAGCAGGAGCATGGAGATACCAGGAGACTGGAGAGAGTTGGAGGATGGAGACAGCAGGAGCAGAGAAGGAGCAGGAGCATGGAGAGACCAGGAGCACAGAGACAGAATGAACATAGAGCGTGCAGGAGCACAGACAGAGCAGGAGTACAGAGAGAGCAGGAGTACTGCAAGAGCAGGGGCGCAGACAGAATTAACATGATGTGAGAAGGAGCACATAGAGAGCAGGAACTCAGAAAGAGCAGGAGAACAGAGAAAGCAGGAGCACTGAGAGAGCTGAAGCGTAGGGAGAGCAGGAGAACAGGGAGAGCAGGAACATGGGGAGAGCAGGAGCATGGCGGGAGCAGGAGCATGGCGGGAGCAGGACCGTGGAGAGAGCAGGAGTGCAGAGACAGAATTAACATGGGGTGAGCAGGAGTATGTGGTGAGAAGGAGCATATAGGGAGCAGGAGCACACAGAGAGCAGTAGCATGGGGAGAACAGGAGTGCAGAGACAGAATTAATATGGTTTGAGAAGGAGCACATAGAAAGCAGGAGCACAGTGAAGGCAGGAGCACAGAGAGGTGAGGAGCACAGAGAGAGTAGGAGTACAGAGAGAGCAGGAGCACTGCGAGAGCAGGAGCGTAGGGAGAGCAGGAGCACGGGGAGAGCAGGAGCACGGGGAGAGCAAGAGCACGGGGAGAGCAGGAGCATGGGGAGAGCAGGAGCACAGACAGAATTAAAATGGTGTGAAAAGGAGCATATAGAGAGCAGGAGCATGGAGAGAGCAGGAGCACAGAGAGAGCAGGAGCACAGAGTGGTCAGGAGCACAGAGAGAGCAGGGGCACAGAGAGAGCAGGAGCACTGAGAGAGGAGGGGCATGGGGAGAGCAGGAGCACGGGGAGAGCAGGAGCACGGGGAGAGCAGGAGCACGGGGAGAGCAGGGGCACGGGGAGAGCAGGAGCACCGGGAGAGCAGGAAATGGAGATAATAGAAGCATGGAGGGGGCAGGAGCACAGAGAGAGCAGGAGCATGGAGAGAGGTGGAGCATGAAGAAAGCAGCAGCACACAGAGAGCAGCAATATTGGGAGAGCAGAAATATGTGGAGAGCAGGAGCATGGGGAGAAGAGAAGCACAGGGAGAGCAGGAGCACGGGGACAGCAGGAGCACGGACAAAATTAAAATGGTGTGAGAAGGAGCATATAGAGAGCAGGAGCACGGAGAGAGCAGGAGCACAGAGAGGTCAGGAGCACAGAGAGAGCAGGGGCACAGAGAGAGCAGGGGCACAGAGAGAGCAGGGGCACAGAGAGAGCAGGGGCACAGAGAGAGCAGGTGCACTGAGTGAGAAGGAGCATGGGGAGAGCAGGAGCACAGGGAGAGCATGATCATGCAGAGAGCAGGAGCACCGGGAGAGCAGGAAATTGAGATAATAGAAGCATGGAGGGGGCCGGAGCACAGAGAGAGCAGGAGCATGGAGAGAGGTGGAGCATGAAGAAAGCAGCAGCACACAGAGAGCAGCAATATTGGGAAAGCAGAAATATGTGGAGAGCAGGAACATGTGGAGTGCAGGAACACAGGGAGAGCAGGAGTACGGAGAGAGCAGGCACATGGAGAGAAGAGGAGCACGGAGTGTAGGAAGATAGAGAGAGCAGAACCTTGGAGAGAGAAGGAGCCTATAGAAAGGAGGAGCACGAGGAGAGGTAGAGCATGGAGAGCACGATGATGGAGCGTGCAGGAGTATGTAGACAGAAGGAGCATGGAGAGAGAGCAAGAGAGTGGAGAGAGAGCAGGAACACAGAGACAGCAGGAACAAGGGGAGAGCAGGAATTCAGAAAGAGCAAATAAATGGGGACAGCAAGTATACGGAGAGAGGAGGAGCATGGAGAAATCAGGAGCATGGAGAGAACAGGAGCACAGAAGAGCAGGAGCACTGAGACAGTATGAAAACAGAAAGGGCAGGAGTCAGGATAGAGAAGGTGCACATAGAAAGCAGGAACAGCGAGTGAGTTGGAGCTGGAGCACGGGGAGAGCAGGAGCATGGGGAGAGGAGCAACACAGAGAGAGGGCAGGAACATGGAGAGAGCAAGAGCTCAGGGAGAGCTGAAGGCAGATAAAGCAGGAGCACAGAGATAAACAGTGGCAGAGAGAGAGCAGGAGCATGGAAAGAGCAGGAGCACTGAGAGAGCAGGAATACAGAGAGAGGGCAAGAACATGGAGAGAGCAAGAGCCCAGAGAGAGCCGAAGCCAGGTAAAGCAGGAGCATGGGGACAGCAGGAGCACAAAGAGGGCAGGGGCATGGGGAGAGCCGGAGCATGGAGAGTGCAGGAGTATGGAGACAGCATGTACATGAGGTAAGCAGGAGCATTGGGAGAGAAGGAGCACAGAGAGTGGGCAGGAACATGGAGAGAGCAAGAGCCCAGAGTGAGCAGGAGCATGAAGACAGCAGGGGCTCAAAGAGGGCAGGGGCATGGGGAGAGCAGGAGCACGGAGAGGAAGCACGAGCATGGAGCGAGCAGGCATATGCAGTGAGCAGCAGCAGAGGGAGAGCAGGAGCATGGAGAGAGCAGGAGCCAGAGAAACAGCAGCACAGAGAGAGCAAGAGCGTGGAGGGAGCAGGAGCACGGAGAGAACAGGAGCATGGGGAAAGCAGGAGCACAGAGGGAGAGCAGGAACATGGAGAGAGCAAGAGCCCAGAGAGAGCCGAAGCCAGGAGCACAGAGATATCAGGAGCACAGAGAGAACAGGAGCATGGAGAGAGCAGGAGCACGGGGGCATCAGGAGCTCGGAGAGGACAGGAGCATGGGGAGAGCAGGTGCACAGTGGGAGCAGGGGTACGGAGATTTAAGGCGCATTGGGAAATCAGGAGCATTGAGAGGGAGCAGGAGCATGGAGAGAGCAGGAGTATGGAGCGAGCAGTAGCAGAGAGAGGGCAGGAACATGGAGAGCACAGAAACCTGGAGAGAGTAGGAGCATGAAGAGGGCAGGAGCATAGGGAGGGCAGGAGCATGGGGAGAGTAGTAGCATGGGGACAACAGGAGCATGGGGAGAAAAGGAGCACGGGGAAAGGAGGAGCATGGGGAGAGCAGGAGCACGGGAAGCATAGGAGCACAAGGCGAGCAGGAGCATGGAGAGAGCAGGAAATGGAGATAATAGAAACTTGGAGAGAGCCAGAGCACAAAGAGAGCTGGAGCATGGAGAGCAGGAGCATGGATAGAGCAGGAGAACAGGGGGAGCAGAAGCACAGAGGGAGCAGCAGCACATAGAGAGCAGCAACACGGGGAGAGCAGGAACATGTGGAGAGCAGGAGCCCGGAGGGCGTAGGAGCCTGGAGAAAGGAGGAGCACGGGGAGAGGAGCAGCATGGTGAGCACGATGATGGAGACAGCATGAGCATGGAGAGTGAGCGGAAGGGCGGAGAGAGAGCAGGAGCATGGAGAAATCAGGAGCACGGACAGAGCAGGAGCATGGTGAGAGCAGGAATATGGAGAGAGCAAGAGCCCATAGAGAGCTGAATCCAGGAGCACGGAGATAGCATGAGAACAGAGAGAGCAGGAGCTTGGAGAGAGCAGGTGCACAGAGATAGCAGGAGCACAGGGAGTGCAGGAGCATGGAGAGAGCAGGTGCACGGAGAGAGCAGGAGTAGGGAGATATCAGGAGCATCGGGAAAACAGGAGCATTGAGAGGGAGCAGGAGCACAGAGAGAGCAGGAATACAGAGGGGGAGCAGGAGCACGGAGAGAGCTGGAGTATAGAGAGAGCAGGAGCAGAGATAGAGTAGGAGGATGGAGAGAACAGGAGCACGGAGGGAGCTGGAGCTTGGAGAGAGCAGGGGTATGGAGAGAGCAGCAGCAGAGAGAGGGCATGAACATGAAGAAAGCAGGGGCTGGAGAGAGCAGGAGCAGAGGGAGAGCAGGAGCACGGGGAGAACAGGAGCACAGGGAGAACAGGAGCATGGGGAAAAGAGGAGCATGGGGAAAGCAGGAGCATAGGGAGAGCAGGAGCATGGGGAGAGCAGGAGCATGGAGAGAACAGGAAATGAAGATAATAGAAGCATGCAGAGAGCTAGAGCACAAAGAGAGCAGGAGCACAGAGGGAGCAGCTGCACATAGAGAGCAGGAACATATGGAGTGCAGGAGCCCAGAGAGAGCAGGAGCCTGGAGATAGGATGAGCAGGGTGAGAGGAGCAGCACGGAGAGCACAATGATGGAGACAGCATGAGCACGGAGAGGGAGCAGAAAGGTGGAGAGAGAGCAGGAGCATGGAGAGAGAGCAAGAACCGGGAGAAATCAGGAGCACAGAGACAGCAGGAGCTCGAAGAGGGCAGGGGCATAAGGAGAGCGGGTGCACGGAGGGAGCGGGGTACGGAGATTTCAGGTGCATTGGGAAAGCAGGAGCGTTGAGAGGGAACAGGAACACGGAGAGGGCAGGAGTATGGAGAGATCAGCAGCAGAAAGTGGGCAGGAACATGGAGAAAGCAGGAGCCCAGAGAGAGCAGGAGCATGTGGAGAGCAGGAGCAGAGAGAGAGAGTAGGAGGATGGAGAGAGCAGGAGTATGGAGAGCAGGAGCACGGAGAGAGCAGCAGCACAGGAAGAGCAGCAACACGGGGAGAGCAGGAACATGTGGAGAGCAGGAGCCCAGAGGAAGCAGGAACCTGGAGAAAGGAGGAGCATGGGGAGAGGAGCAGCATGGTGGGCACGATGATGGAGACAGCATGACCATGGAGAGTGAGCAGAAGGGTGGAGAGAGAGCAGGAGCATGGAGAAATCAGGTGCATGGAGAGATCAGGAGCACAGTGAGAGCAGGAGCATGGGGAGAGCAGATGCACAGGGAGAGCAGGAGTAGGGAGATATCAGGAGCATCGGGAAAGCTGGAGCATTGAGAGGGAGCAGGAGCATGGAGAGAGCAGGGGTATAGAGAGAGCAGGAGCAGAGAGAGAGTAGGAGGATGGGGAGAGCAAGAGCATGGAGGAAGCTGGAGCTTGGAGAGAGCAGGAGTCGGGAGGGTAGGAGCATTAAGGGAGCAGGAGTATGGAGAGAGCAGCAGCAGAGAGAGGGCAGGAACATGTAGACAGCAGGAGCCTGGAGAGAGCAGGAGCATAGGGAGAGCAGGAGCATGGACAGAGTCGGAGCATGGAAGATCAGGAGCACTGAGACCGCACGAAAACAGAGACAGCAGGAGAGAGCCGATGCACAAAGAGAGCAGGAGAAGGGAGTGAGCAGGAGCTTGTGGAGAGCAGGAGCACAGAGAGAGTAGGAGCAAGGAGAGATCAGAAGCTCGGAGTGAACAGGAGCACAGAGAGAGCAGGAGCATGGAGGGAGCAGGAGCACTGAGAGCGCAGGGTCACAGAGAGAGCAGGAAAACAGGGGGAGCAGGATCACGGGAAGGGCAGGAGCATGGGGAGAGCAGGAGCACACGGAGAGTAGGAGCATGGAGAGAGCAGGAAATGTAGATAATAGAAGCATGGAGAGAGTCAGAGCACAAAGAGAGCAGGAGCACTGAGAGCGCAGGGTCAGAGAGAGAGCAGGAAAACAGGGGGAGCAGGATCACAGGGAGGGCAGGATCACGGGGAGGGCAGGAGCATGGAGAGAGCAGGAAATGTAGATAATAGAAGCATGGAGAGAGCCAGAGCACAAAGAGAGCAGGAGCACAGAGGGAGCAGGAGCACAGCGGGAGCAGCAGCACATAGAGCGCAGGAACATGTGGTGTGCTAGAACATATGGAGAGCAAGAGCCCAGAGAGAGCAGGAGCCTAGAGATAGGAGGAGCATGGGGAGAGGAGCAGCATGGAGAGCACGATGATGGCGATAGCATGAGCATGGAGAGGGAGCAGAAGGGTTGAGAGAGAGCAGGAGCATGGAGAGACAGCAGGAACCTGGAGAAAGCAGGAGCACGGAGAGAGCAGGTATTTGGAGAGAGCAATTAAACAGAGACAGCAAGTACACGGAGAGAGCAGGAGCACGAGGAGAGCAGGAGCACAAAGACAGCAGGAGCTCAAAGAGGGCAGGTGCACGGGGAGAGCAGGAGTACAGAGATTTCAGGTGCATTGGGAAAGCAGGAGCATTAAGATGGAGCAGGAACACGGAGAGGGCAGGAGTATAGAGAGAGCAGCAGCAGAGAGGGGGCAGAAAAATGGAGAGAGCATGAGCCCAGAGAGAGCAGGAGCATGGGGAGAGCAGGAGCAGAGAGAGATTAGGAGGATGGAGAGAGCAGGAGCATGGAGGGAGCAGGAAATGGAAGAAAGCAGGAGCCCAGAGAGATAAGGGGCCAGGATAGACCAAGAGCCGGGAGGGCAGGAGCATAGAGAGAGCAGGAAAGGGAGAGAGCAGGAGTATGGAGAGAATAGCATCAGAGAGACGGCGGGCATATAGAGAGAGCAGGAGCATGAAGAGGGCAGGAGCATGGGGAGAGCAGGAGCAGAGAGAGCAGGAGCATGGAGGGAGCTGGAACTTGGACAGAGCAGGAGCCCGGAGAGAGCAGGAGCATAGAGAGAGCAAGTAAATGGAGACAGCAAAAACACGAGATAGCAGAGGCAAGGAGAGAGCAGGAGCATGGGAACATTGCGAATACAGAGAGCAGGAGCATGAACAGAGCAGGAGGTCGGACACAGCAAGAACACGGAGAGAGCAGGAGCATGGAAGATCAGGAGCACTGAGACTGCATGAAAACAGAGACAGCAGGAGAGAACTGGTGTACGGATAGAGCAGGAGACGGGAGTGAGCAGGAGCATGTGGAGAGCAGGAGCACAGAGAGAGTAGGAGCAAGGAGAGATCAGAAGCTCGGAGTGAGGAGGAGCACAGAGAGAGCAGGAGCATGGAGGGAGCAGGAGCACTGAGAGCACAGGGGCACAGAGGGAGCAGGAGCATGGAGGGAGCAGGAGCACAGAGAGTGCAGGAACACGGACAAAGCTACAGCACAGAGCGTGGTGGCGTATGGAGAGAGCAGGTAGACGGAAACAGCAAGCACCCAAAGAGGGCAAGAGCCCGGAGTTAGCAGGAGCACAGAAAGAGCAGAAACACGGGGGGAGCAGGATTACGGTGAGGGCAGGAACACAGGGAGAGCAGGAGCATGGTGAGAGCAAGAGCATCGGGAGAGCAGAAACAGAGGGTGCAAGAGCACGGAGAATGCAGGAGCAAGGAGAAAGAGCATAAGCTGGCAGAGAGCAGGAATACGGATAGAGCAGGAGCATAGAGAGCAGCAATATGGAGTGAGCAGGAGTGTGGAGACAGTTGGGACACGGAGAGAGCAGGAGCACGGAGAGTGCAGCAACATGGAGAGAGCAGGAGACAAAGGGAAGAATGGAGGGAGGGAGGGACGCAGGGAAATAATGGGGGAGGAAGGAAAACGATCGATGGTTGGCAAGATCACATCACAGCAATGATATCAATACCCAGATAATTTGCCTTTTTTAGATGTTGCTTTTGTGAACAAGCTTAGAACTTGCCTGCTCTCATTCTTGCAAGAGGGTTGATGGGACCTCAGTTTAACATATCATGTAAAACATTTTGCTGAAGGCTTCTTTTAATGGTGAAAACAGGCGCTAAGTGGCTGGTGATTTTCATGATTTAAACATTCCGACAGCCTCTGACACCAATAACCTCCGGTTCAGTGCTAAAGTGCTGATTGGACACGACTTCCCTGGAGCTGTAGGTTATGTTCTGCACTCACCCATTAAACAGGAAAGGCATGCAGTGTCCCAGTTAACATTTAGTAGCATGTTCCAGGATGGCTCAGGGAACAAGTGAGAAGCGCACACGTTCCTGGATATAGCACTGGGGATCTTGGGGAGGAGGGATGGCTCTCTCTCTCTCTCTCTTTCTTTCTCTCTCTAAATCCTCTCTCCTGCTGTTTAAATTCCCTGATTCTAACAGTAGGTGCATTTTACACCAAATTTCAAGTTCATTATTTGTTTAAATGCCCTCAATTAGTTCAAAGCCCCTCGTCTAATACCTTGTAAGCTCTGCTAAAGATCTGGAAAAGATCCAGGGCAGAATTGTCTGCTCCAGGCCTACATTGGTTCCTGTTAAATTGACATATTAAATTTAAAATTCTCAGGCCTGTTTTCAAATCATTCCATGCCCCCACACCTCCATATCTCTGCAATCTCCTCCAACCCCACAATCCACTAAACTATCTGCACTCATCTTAATTGTGGCCTCTTGGGCATCCCCAATTTTTATCATTCCACCATTGGTGGTCATTCCCTCAACAGCTTATGCCCAAAGGTCTGGAATACCCTCCCGACACCTCTCTACCTCCCCACTTCACTTTCCTCCTTTAAGACACTCCTTAAAAACTATGGCCAGGATTTTCCAGTCCCACTCGTGGCAAGAATCGTCCCAGGCGGAACGAAAAACTTAATGGACCAGCCAAAGGCCGATTGACTTCAGATGGGGATTTCTGGTCCTGCAATGGGCGGGACCAGAAAATCCTGGTCTATGTCTTTCAGAATGCTTTTGGTCATCTGACCTAATCTCCCCTTACGTGGCTTGATGTTATATTTTGTTTTATAATGCTCCATGAAGCACTTTGGTATGTTTTATTATGGCCTGGAATTTTCCAGCCCCGTTGGCATCATGGGGGACGGGGGGATGACAATATGTCGAGAAGGTCAAAGTTCGGTTTCACACTGGTGTGAAAGCACAATGGGAACATCCTATGGTGTCCGCTATGGCGAAACGCCAATCCTGCTGGAGGCCGGCGTAAACCCGCTTTGCGTCCCGCTAATGGGATGCAAAATAAGGCCCGATCAGAATCGCCCCCCCTCAAGCCTGATTTACCGTTACACTGGCAGGAAAGCACACCGGCCCAGAATACGTCAGGACAAGTGTGACGTGCAGAAATTGGAGCTTACCTTTAGAGTCTTGCTCAGCTCATGGACATCTGAAGAACAGAAGATGCTGGAGCCCTACAGCTAGTGGACCCTGCAGGAACATGTGCATCACATGCTGGTTGGATTCTCCTGGACATGGCTCTGCCATGAAGCAGCTCACAGAAGGTGGGAGGTCTCCATTGATGTCTTGGGTCTGCTTTGGAACATCATGGTCTTGGCCATGGGCTGCTCTGGATGATAGGCAAGACGGGGGGGGAGGAAGATCCAGCTGTGAGGGGGTGTACCGGGGGAGGGTGGGGTGGGAGAGGGAGGTCTAGGTTTGACTGGGAGAGAAAGGTGTACCAGGGAGGCGGGGGTTGAAGTTGGGGGGTGGTGACAAATATATCTGGGGATGAGGTTGGGAGGGGGGGACAAATGTGTTATGGGGGTGAGGTTGGGAGGGGGTGTACGGGGCGGGAGGGTGTAACACGGGAGAATTCGGCAAGAGGGGAGGTAGGTGCAAGGGGGGAGGAAGGCATAAGGGAAGGATTTTGGATGGGGAGGAAGGAGTCCAGGGGAAGGAAGGAGTCCGGCAGGAGGAATGAGAAAGAGTCGGGTTGGAGGAGGAAGTAAGGGTGGAGGAGGAGGGAGTAAGGGGAAGGAGTGTCCAGGCAAACGTGCTAGGGAGGGGTCTGTGGAGTCAATGACTGCCTCCTGGGGAGCAAAAAGAGGGTGGGTGCAGCAGGAGGCAATGGTGTATATGAGAGGGGGCAGAGTGAACCAGAAGGGTGAGAGAGTGAGGGTGCGACGGACGGTAGTAGTACAATGGACGGCAAAGTTGTTTGGTGTGGACATTGAGTCAGACATGGACACTGGGAGTGGGAAGGAGGAGGTCGGGGAGGGCAATTTGTTTGGGGGTAGGGTTCTCAGGAAGGTAGGGGACGTGCATGTTCACCTGGGCATCCTGGAATGAAAAGGGTTCAGGTTGGTAGGGTATGGTGGGGAAGGGGAAGGTGATGCCAGGTGAGTCAACAGCAATGGGAAGAAGAACATGGGTGATTGTGGGAGGGGAAATGATGAGCGAACTTATGAGAAACTTGACTACAAACTTGTTTTTCAAATCAAAAGTGAACAGAGCCTCATGTTAGACGGACGCAGGTGCTGCATGGGAGTGCGGTCAGTGAGTGGGCGGAGATGCCGGTCAGTTCAAATGGACAACTGAAAGAGAACCCCAACAGGAAGCATTGAAAATGCTTGGGACACTGAGATGAGTGTTATTGAGGAAGGCTCCATGTGCATGGGAGATTGCTTACACAAGGCTCTGAAAGGCCCTGCCACACATACACCTCTCCCTCCAGAATCACTCATGGTCTGGCTGCATGCAGCTGAACTGCTAGTGTGGGGGGATGCAAGGGGAGGACTCACGAAGCCTGTAAATTAAGCTGAAAGACAACATCACACATTATTTACTGAAAGTGAATATATTTTTATATTATAAAGTGACAAAATGTGTTCACCCTTGCAACCACTTGTGATCAGAATTTCTTAACTTTTCTAGGCCTATTACATCTTTTAGGTGCTGCCCTGACATCTGCAGCAGGGGTGGAGACAGCCAGCACAATAGTTGGTCCTGTTGCCTCTGATGACTTTGGTGTGTGTTCTCTGGAGACCCAAGGCCTTGAGGGTCCCAGCTTGCTATGGCTGTCCTCTTGTGGACCAGCTGCTCTTTCTGCACTGGCAGAAAATGAGGTTGAGGGGGTCATAGGCAATAGGGGCTCAGGGGGAGAGGACAGCTTCTGAGATTCCTGAGTGGATAACCCAGGGGTGTCCAGCTGCCACTCCTCCCTTCGGGTGCCTGAGGGCCCTGGCCTGGCTCCTTAAGGGGAAAGTGCACCTGTTCCCTCTTCAATTGCCACTGCAGTAACTCATCCAAGGCTACCGCAATGGAGTGCAGGTCCGCATCTCTGTGTTCTGCTAGACCAGGGTTTACATGGCATCGCCATCCTTCCAATGGAGACCTCCATGTGGGCACTACTTCATCAGAGAGCAGGCTGATGCACTCCTCTGACTTGCGTGCCAACCTGTTGAGGACTTGCAACAGCTCTGCATGATGTCCCCCCTTCTCCAGCAGTCAGCTCCACGATGAGGTGGAAGGCTGAATCCAGAGGCTCGTCATCTGTCTCGGACCTCACAGATGCCACTTCCCCAGCAGTCCTCCGAGTGCCAGGGAGCTCAGCTGAATCTGTCTGCTCTGGCGCAAATACGTATCCATGTGGTGACTACCAGATTGTGAACCCGAGCCTGCTCTAGATCTAGGTCCCACTTAGGTGTGTGTCTCTGCCCTGGTGGAGGGTGTGGGTAAGGCTGCTTATTTCCAGCTCTTCAAAGGAGGATTTGTCCTCTTGGCTGAAGGTGAGGATGTGGATGGAGCTGAGGGACTGGTTGGCTGAGGCCAAAGTAGAGATAATTAGTGCAGGGCAGCAGAGTCAAAAGCAGGAGAGAAAGCACTCACGTTTACATTGAGGGAGGGATGATGAGTGTAGGATCCTCACATGGGTGTTCACCGCTGACCTCACTATTGCTGCAGGCACGGCCCACATCTTCATCAGTCAGCGCAATGGCACGCTCCTCAAAGTGAGTGAGGCGCCTAATATGGGCCACTCCACCCCCTGGTCTGGGACCTCTTTCTACTGTTGTGAGCCAGCTTCTCCTGCATGAAGATAGATGGAGTGCAGGGCACATGGCACTGCGTGGAATGTTTGTGTGGTGAGCAGACCCATGGACGGGATGAGGGCGCGAGCTCCAAAGGATGTGAGCCTGATGGAGATATGAGGGTGTGTGTGAGAGTTAGTGGTGTTGTCCCTTGATGTGTGAGATCCCTGTGGATGTGTGATGGGTTTGTGAATGTGTGAGTTGAGAGTGATGAGGTGGTGGAATGGATGAGCGTATTCATCCTTTTCCTACACTGACCTCCTCTGTGCTCCGGTAGTGCTGACCTCCACTGCCACCATCTCCCAGGCCGTATTGGTGACTCTGGCGGACCTTCTGCGGCCAGAGTGGGGTAGAGGACATTGCGGCACCTTCCATTGTGTCAAATAGGTGCCCCGGAGGGGTGTCGCTAAATTTGGGGGCTGCCGTCTTCTTCGCTTTCAGGGCCATCTGTTGCTAGGAGCAGTCCGGCTCTGAAGACATGAAGTTGACATACGTCCTGGTGCGCTTTAAATATAGTGCCCAGATCGAGGAGACAATGAGGTCATGGTGTGGCAGGAAAATCTGAGCCTACCTGCCAGTGATCTGGCATGTTTCCAGTGAATGCATTATTAATGAGGCAGGACATGTGGGAATGGGACGATATGGCGTGAAAAGCCACCTCTGTGGCTAGAGGGTAAAGCGTCCTTTATCCTGCCTGCTACCACACTTTGTGCAAAACTGGGATGATTCCACCCTATGTTGAAGATTCTACGTAAATATAAAATGCTGTTTTGTTATCGAGGTCCTCATAGAATTTTGTTTAAAAGTTGTCTTCAAACCTCCAGCAACAAGTGAACAATAAGATGTGATATATATTTAAGTGGCACTCAAAATCCCCTGCAATGACTAGTTTATTCTTAATCATCTGGTTGCTGTGGAAGAGGGCATTAGGTCGAGTGTTAGGCACCAAAATCTCACACTGCCTCCTTGTTGAACACAGCAGGCAATTTAAGTGCCAATCAACAGTTTCATGAGCTGCTGTGTAGACATTCCTAGCGCATGTTCCTACCTCACGTTCTTCCTTTAAGACATTCCTTAAAAACTACCTCTTTGACAAAACCTTTGGTCATCTGACCTAATATCTCCTTATGTGGCTTGTTTTATAATGTTCCTGTGAAAGTGCTTTGTGACGTTTCATTATGATAAAGGTGCCATATAAATGTATGATGTTGTTGTTGCAAGCTTCAACTCCATTAACAAGATCGTGTATTTTGCCAAATGGGTGCTAAACTAGATTTTCAGCTTAAGACCCCATCCTGGTCACCTCAAAGGTTCCTTAGTGCCTAAAAAAACTGGGGAAGATACCCAGCCCAGCATCGTCCACAGTGAAGCATTTCCTCAGTTCTCCATCGAAATGCCAGTGTTGGTTATCTGCTCAAGTCATGGAGAGGGATCCCAAAACTTTTTAACTCAGAGCAAAAGTTGCTGATTTTCCTTTCTCTAATCCATGGCATTGGGGCAAAACTTTCCTTTGATTCCAGATAAGAAAAAATAGCTTAACACAGACTGTGGTTAAAACTCGGTCCTCCTGGCGTATGTGGGCCAGCTACTCACTGAATAAACTTAGTCGTTGATGGAGCCCTGGGTTGAATTAATTCTTAGCACAAATACCTTTCAGAAGCTTATACCTACAAGCTCTACAAATGTCAGAATAGATAACATTGCTGACAACTGCTCATCAATCTCTGCAATGGAGTACTTGTGGCGAGGAGATTAGTATACTCAAAGCAGCTTAAAGCAATTGTATCCTTTCATGTGCATCCTATGCACCATAAAAGGATGGTAAGGAAAATGTTAGCATATTATTATATTTTAGATTAATTAGAGATATCAATGCGACTGACCCATTTGATCTGTAAAAATACATAGAGAATAAATAAATTGAATTGCATGACTTATTTTACATGTCACATTTTACTGTTTCAAACAGTTTGAAAACTCCATCGTTAGAGAAATAAATAAGTTAGGCAATATTTTATTTAGTAGCTGATAATGTTTACCTAGGATTGGTCAGATTTCTTTTAACTTCTCTCCCGATCATTTTATCATGCTAGACAGCTGCACTTCAAGCGCACATGCTATCATTTTAAAATTTCTATCAGAAAATCAGAAAATTGCAGATGTCCTGAGGTATATTTTGGATATCTACGTGGTTCACTCCCTGAGCCTCTCCTGATTTTTTTTTTTACCTTGAGTTTCCTTAGAACACCATAAGACATGAGAGCAGAAGTAGGCCACTCAGCCCATCAAGTCTGCTCCACCATTCAGTGAGATCATGGCTGATCTGATAATCCTCAACTCCACTTTCTTGCCTTTTCCCCATAACCCTTGATTCCTTTACTGATTAAAAATCTGTCTATCTCAGCCTTGAATATAATCAATGACCCCGCCTCTACAGCCCGTCTGCAGTAAAGAATTCCACAGATTCACAGCCCTCTGAGAGAAGAGATTCCTTTCCATCTCTGTCTTAAATGGGTGACCCCTTACTCTGAGATTATGCCTCCTGGTCCTAGACTCTCCCACAAGGGGAAACAACCTTTCAGCATCTACCCTGTCAAGCCCCCAAGAATCTTATATGTTTCAATAAGGTCGCTTCTCATTTTTCTAAACTACAATGAGAACAGGTCCAACCTACTCAACCTCTCCTCATAAGAAAATCCCTCCATATGCAGGATCAACCTAGTGAACCTTCTCTGGACTGCCTCCAATGCAAGTATATCTTTTCTTAGATAAGGGGACCAAAACTGTTCACAGTATTCTAGGTGTGGTCTAACTAGTGCCTTGTATAGTTTTAGCAAGATTTCTCTATTTTTATACTCCATTCCTTTTGAAATAAAGGCCAACATTCCATTTGCCTTCCCTATTACCTGCTGAACTTGTATGCTAGCTTTTTGTGATTTATACATGAGGACCCCTAAATCCCTCTGTGCTGCAGCTTTCTGCAGTCTTTCTCTATTTAAATAATATTCAGCTCCTCTATTCTTCCTGCAAAAATGCATAACCTCACAATTTCCAACATTATATTCTATCTGCCAAGTTTTTGCCCACTCACTTAATCTGTCCATATCCCTCTGTAGACTCTTCGTGTCATCCTCACCACTTGCCTTCCCACCTGTTTTTTTGTCATCCGCAAATTTGGTGATAGTACATTCATTTCCCTCATCTAAGTCATTCATATATATTGTAAGTAATGTAGCCCCAGCACTGATCCCTGTGGTTCTCCACCAGTTACATGTTGCCATCCTGAAAATGCCCCTGTTATCCCAATTCTCCATCTTCTATTAGTTAACCAATCCTCTACCTATGCTAATATACTATCCCCAAAGCCATGGGCTCTTATCTTATTAAGTAGCCTTATGTGCGGTATCTTATTGAATGCCTTTTGGAAATCCAGATATTTTACATCTACTGGTTCCTCTTTATCTATCCTGACTGTTACTTTTTCAAAAAATTCTAAAAAAATTGTCAGGCATGATTTTCCCTTCATGAAGCCCAATGTATTTCTAAATGCTCTGCTATTACATACCTTATATTAGATTCTAACCTTTTCACAATGACAGTTAAGCTAACTGTTCTATAGTTACCTGTTTTTTGTCTTCCTCCCTTTTGAATAAGGGTGTTACATTTGTAGTTTTCCAATCCTCTGGTACTTTTCCAGAATCTGAGGATTCTTGGAAGATTACTACCAGCCCATCCACTATCTCTGTAGCTACTTCCTTTAATGTTCTTGGATGCAACCCATCAGGTCCAGGGGACTTATCGACCTTTAGCCCCATTAGTTTCCCTCGTACTTTTTCTCTGGTGGTAGTTATTGTATTTATTTCCCCCCCCACCCCCCCACCCACATTTTGCCCCTTAATTATTTAGAATGTTTGGAATGCAATTAGTGTCTTCTACTGTGAAGGCTGATGCAAAATCAAAATATTTATCCAACTTCTCTGCCATTTCCTGATTCCCCATTATGATTTCTCAGCTTCATTCTCTAAGGGACCTATGTTCACTTTGGCCTCTCTCCTCCTTTTTATATAGTTAAAGAAGTTCTTACTGTCTATTTTTATATTACTTGCTAGTTTACCCTCAAAGTTTATTCTTTCCTTCTTTATTATTTTTTGGTCATCTTTTGTTGGTTTTTAAAAGGTTCTCAATCCTTTGGTTTACCACTAATCTTTGCCACGTTGTATGTTTTTTTCTTTCAATTTGATACCACCGTTAACTTCCTTGGTTAACCATGGTTGGTTTACCCCCTTCCTAGAATCCTTCTTCCTCACTGGGATATATCTTCGTTGTGAGTCATGAACTATTTTCTAAAATGTCTGCCATTGTTCATCAACCATCTTTTCTGCTAAACTCCTTTTCCAGTCCACTGCAGCCAACTCTGCCCTCATTCCTTTGTAACTACCCTTACTTAAGTTTAGCACAGTTGTTTCCGACCCAACTTTCTCATTCTCAAACTGAATGCTAAATTCCACCATGTTATGGTCACTGTTCCCTAGAGGATCTTTTACTCTGGGATCACTTATTAAATCTGCCTCATTACACATTACCAGATTCAAAATAGCCTGACCCTGGTTGAGTCCACAACATATTATTCTAGGAAAAAATGCCGAATATAGCCTATGAATTCTTGCTTGTGGCTACCTCTGCCAATTTGATTTTCCTAATCTACATGAAGATTAAAGTCACTCATGTTTAATGTATTGCCTTTTTTACATGCCCTAGTTTTCTCCTGATTTATTCTCTGTCCTACAATATAGATCCTGTTAGGGGGCCTATAGACTACTCCCACCAGTGTCTTCTTCCCCTTGTTATTTCTTACCTCTGCCCATTTAGATTCTACATCTTCTGATCCAAGATCATTTCTTGATATCATACTTATTCCATCTTGGTTCTAACAAAGCTACCCTACACCCTTTCCTTCCTGTCTATTCTTTTGAAAAGTCACATACCCCTGAATATTTAGTTCCCAGCTTTGATCTCCTTGTAACCATGTCTCTGTAATGGCTATAAAATCACATCCATTAACCTCTATTTGTGCCGTTAATTCATTTATCTTGTTCTGAATACTACGTGCATTTAAGTAAAGAGCCATTAATTTTGCCTTTTTACCATTTTATCCCCCTTTGACCCTATTTGCTGCTTTTTTTTTAATGTTTGTACACTCTGTCCCTCCCTGTCACACTTTGGGAATCATTACCTAAATAGTTGCCTTGCAATGCTGCCATATCCTTTTGCTGTGTAAGCCTACGCATCCCCTCTCCAGAGCCTTCCCCACTCCTATTTAGTTTTAAAGCCCTCTCTATAGTCCTAGTTATTCAATTCGCAAGGGCATTCACCCCAGCATGGCTCAAAAGAAGCCCATTCCACCGGAACAGCTCCCTTCTACCACAGTACTGGTGCCAGTGCCCCATGAACTGAAACCCATTCCTCCCACATCAATCTTTGAGCCACTCATTTAGCTCCTTGACTTTATTTACCCTTTGCCAGTTTGCCCGAGTAGTAGTCCCGAGATTATTACCTTGGAGGTTCTGCTTTTTAATTTAGCTCCTAACTGTTCAAATTCTTTCAGCAGAACCTCCTTTCTAGTCCTGTCAACATCTTTGGTACCAGCTTGAACAACAACAATTGGATCCCTCTCTTCCCACTCCAAGTTCCTTTCTAGCCCTGAGGAGATGTCCTTAACCCTGCCACCAGTCAGGCAACACAGCCTTTCGGGACTCACGCTCACGGCTGCAGAGAACAGTATCTATCCCCCTAATTATACTGCCCCATACCATTACCACGTTCCTATTTCCTCCCCCCATTTGAATGTCTCCCTGTATCATGTGCTGTGGTCAGTTTGCTCATCCTCCCTGCAGTCCCCACTCTCGTTCACACAGCTTGCAAGTACCCCGTAACTGTTGGACAATTGCAGAAGCTGAGGCTCCTCGAATGCTACCCCCTAGGTCCCCATACCTGCCTCACCTGCAGTCACACCCTCCTGTCCCTGATCATAGACCAAGTTTGAATTACCTAATCTGAGGGGTGCCTCCTGGAGCAAAGTGTCCAAGTTACTTTCCCCCTCCCTGATGTGGCACAATATCTGCAGCTCGGACTCCAGCTCCTCAACACGAATCTGAAGTTCTTCCAGCTGCAAACATTTAATACAGATGTGTTCGCTCTGGGTCACCTTGGTATCCAGCAGCTCGCACATGCTGCATCAGCACACATCACCTGTGCAGCCATCGCTATTATATTTTATTTATTTAATTAATTAATTACTCTAGTATCTCTGCTCTTTACACTTGAAGAATCCCCTGCTCTTTTCACTTCATTGCAATTTTTTTTTTACACCAGTATTGATCTTATACTTAACAAGCTATTTTTAAGAAAAGGAAAGAGAAAAAAAGACTAGAGACCTAAACACAAACTAAAGACCTTACTTATACTTTAAAGACTAGAAATACTCACCAATCCTATCCACCAGTCAGTTGCTTTCCCTGCACTTGCATCACGTGGTGGTTCATGATGTCATTCCGCTGCTGGTCTCACATGAAGTCTCCCCACTCTTTATAAATAAAGTCCACCCGCCCTCTCCACTCATCTTAAAATGAAGTCTCCCCGCTCTCTCTGCTCTTTTTAAAATGAAGTCTCCCGGCTCTTAATAAATTAAGTCTCCCCACTTTCCACGCTCTATTTAAAATGAAGTCTTCCCGCTCTTTTTCAAATGAACGGTGAGAGAAATTTCTTGTCAGAAATGGTAAAGGGGCTCCACACGGAAATCAAGAATGACTGATATGTGCTGTTCTGAAGGAAAGTGCAGTTGAGCTTGGAGAGCTCCATAATCATGTGATTCAAACGTTATTTAAACTTTGGTGATTTTCTGCTCTTCAACTTAGTGAATAGCCCACTTTTGCATTTTTTCTGAACCCTTGTTAGAAAAGAAAATCAAATACCCACAGATAATAAAGGCTTGTATTTATATAACATCTTTCATGGCCTCAGTATATGCCTTGTGGGCAACAAAGTACATTTGAAGTGCACCTACTGTTGTAATGAAACAAAATACAGCAGCCAATTTGTACACGGCAAGATGCTGAAAACTGCAATATGATGGTGACCAGATAATCTGCTTTTGGCAACATTGTTTGAAGGATAATTATCAATCAGCACACTGGGGATAACTGCCCTGCCTACTTTGAAATGGTACCATAGGATCCTTTACCTCCTCTGAAGGGAACAAAGGGGGCCTCAGTTGAACGTCTCAGCTGAAAGACAGGAACTCCAGGTTTACAGCATTTCCGCAGTACAGCACAGATGTGTCAACCTGGATTTTGTGTGCAAGTCTAGAGTGGAACTTGAACCCACAGCCTTCTGACAAATAGGTAAGAGTGCTACCACTGAACCACAGCTGACACCTCGCAATGTGATGAATGTCAAACTAATCTATTGTGGGTGGCTTTGTTTGATGGGGTATCTTTACCAGGACACAGTGATTTCCCTGCTCTTATTCGAATCTCATGAACCATCAGAGGTATCTGATTGACATCAGAAAGTTGTCACATCTTACAATGCAGCATTCTCTCACTAGTCCATTGGAGTAGCATAGTAGCATACTGGATGATATGCTCAACTCCTGGAATGAAGCTTTCAAAAGGCAGCATTAGGACCATGCCAGCCATGCAATCTCACACACTGAGTCAGTCAGGAGCCCAGTGTACATCCAGGTTGAGCTCTTGGTTGAATATCTGTACAGAACTTCCTCATCACCAACAAAGTCAGGGGTGGTGACAGGGCGCCAAGGACATCCAGCCCATTAACTGATCCTTTGAACCTGGTAAGGGACCAATGGCCTTTTGCTTCTGAAATTAAAGTGCTTTGAATAAAACCAGGTTGATGAATTTGAAGTATTTTCCTAACTGCAGTCCTCCAGAATACCAATACAAAACAAAAAATAAATCCTTTCAGAGGTGCTTGTCTGTTAATTCACTACATTGGTTCAGATAAACTATATGCGGGGCAAGATAGATTTGTACATAGAATGTTTAGAGCTGCACATAATGTGGACTCAATCTACACATGATTCTCTATCATTTGAAATTTGCTCATATTATCGGACAATAGAGAAGAGGAAGATGTGAGAGTTGCATTTTGAGGTTTCTTTTTTGATTTCTCATAGAATGATACTTACAGCAAAATTGCAAGCCTGCTTATAAAGAATGAGTTCATGGCTTCACAACACACAGAAGAAAGTTTTGTGCAGGTTCGTGCCCATTGTCAATTTTGAGTCTCCTGGAACACCTACATAACAGTTGGTTTCTAATGGCAAATGCAATGCTGAAGTTGTGTGGGTTACTAATTAACATGCAGAACAGCAACTTAACTTTTGCTTTCCGATGCTCACTCTCCTGATGTGTAGTTCCAGGCAGATTTCAAGCGCTTTCTGTTTGAACTTCTAAAAATTCAATTTTTTAGTCAAACTGCCAAAACAGGACTTGTCCCAGTTAATAAGACAGTTGCAAAATTGTACCACTGGAATCTGCCAAAATCTTGCCTCTCATCCTACATATAAAGGCAAGCAGCTTTTCTCTGCTGAACAGAAGGGTCTTCTTAGCTTAGGAGTTATTATTTTAATTTGAGGTTTGCTTTTCTTATCATATCAAAGACATTGATATGTCTGATGCAAATTTATCAAACCAATAAGTTCGAATAAATGCTGCATAATTTTCTTCAAAAATAAGAAACAATTGCATTACTGATAATGTGATAGATGATTAGACAGCTGATCATTGTGGTTGCTGATCCTTCCATCTCATTAGTTTCAAACAGAACCCATCCTCCACCTAGCAAGCAAGCATCCAAAACGATTCACACTCCAAAAGACTTATCAAGTTAATCAAGAGTCGGCTATAAATAATCAATTGGCTGTTGACCTTTATTGGAAGGGGGTTGTGGTATCAGAGTAAGGAAGTCTTACTGCAATTATATAGAGCTTTGATGAGACCACACCTGGAATACTCTGTACAGTTTTGGTCTCCTTAAAGGAAGAATATACTTTTCTTAGATAGGGTTGTAACAAAGGTTCACTTGATTGATTCCTGCGATGACAGGGCTGTCTATGAGGAGAGATTGAGTAGAATGATCCTATACTCTTTGAAGTTTAAAGAATGACAGATGATCTTATTGAGAAGTATAAAATTCTTATAGACAGTTCACAGGGTAGATGCTTAAAGACTGTTTACCCTGGCTGGAGAGTCTAGAACTGTGATGACTTTATGGAGCAGACATATTTCATAAAGAAACAGTAAACATTTATTACAGAGATATGTAGGAGTGCTTGCACGTTAGACTCGATCCCTCATCTGAAAGCCCCGCCCCAGGATTGCCCGCTCTAAGAGCTCACTGGTTGAAGCCCCTGCAGTACATTACATGACCTGTGATTGACAAGATGGAAGGACAATGCATGCAGTTACCACATTACCTCCCCCTTTGGTTTTTGTACTCTTTACAACCCAGAATGAAAAAACAGTAAAAACTGGGAAATAAGAATATTGGCATGAACTGTTTTATCCTTCTGGGAAAACACATTTGAACATCCAACAAACATATATACAATTTGAGGTGATTATAAATCAAGTCTCTGAGGTGCTCCTTGTATACACGATTAGAGTGGCGTAACTCTACCACTGGAGGTTCCTGAACAGGATCGACAGGATCTGGAGCTGTACTATGAGACGCACCATTGGAACTGGGCAGTTCAGAATTTGGAAACGCCTCTGAAACATCTGGAATGTCTATTCTAGGTCAATCACACACCTCAGAATTTAATGGTTCAACATTAATCACAGGCTGATCAGTCAATTGTTGGAATGTCTCTCTGGCACGGATATGATCTACGTGCTTATGGACGATTCTATTGCCCACTTGTACTTGGAAAGATAATGGACCAGTCTCTGAAACAATGGCTCCCGGAGTCCAACAGGGTCCACTACTGAAATTTTGCATGTATACCACTTACACTGAATGTGTGAGCTTTATCACATAGTTAAATTTCTGACTACTCTGGTTCCGCGCTACCTTCCTATCTAAATTTGGAAACTCCAAGTGTAAATTGTACACAGACGGCATTGAACCTGTAATCAAATGTGGTGTTGTGCAATAACAAAAGAAACTGAGAAGGTTGAGATTCCAGAGTACCTTCCGATAACCTTTTCATACCAGACTTAAGAGTTTGTACAGCCCTCTCTGCTAGACCATTCAATGAGAGATGTCTTTATACAGCGGATTCCATTCAGATCCATAAATTTCTGAAACTCGGTGTTGGTATTGTCAGAAACACCAATTTCAGGTAGGCCAGGAATGCTGAAACAGTGACGTAGCTTCTCAGTAGCTGCGTTCTATGCTGGCAATTTGACTTCGTATACATCCATCCATTTGAATGTGCATCTACAATTAACAAGGACATGGTACCTTGGAATGGTCCTACATGATTGATATGTAGTCCATCCTAGGGTCAACCAGGCCACGCCCACAGATGCCAGGGGAGCTGAAACAGACAACTTCTGTTGTTGCCGGCAGTGGAGACAGTGCTTGACCATGTTTTCAATGTCACTGTCAATGCCTGGCCACCAGACATAGCTTTGCACAAGCATTTTCATCTTTGATGTGCCTGGATACGCACTGTGGAGCTCTGTGAAGAGTGGCTCTCTACCTTGTGATGGGACCACATCTCTTGAACCCCACAACAAAATTCCATCTTGACAGCTTCATTCTGTGTTTCTGACATGGAATGGTCTCAATTCTTCAGAAACAGGTGAGTTTGGCCATCCTTACAAAACAAAGTCTCTGACTTTCGACAATATTGGATCTCTGTACATCCAATTTCTGATTTGTTTCGCACATACTGGCGAAGAATCTAAGAAATTCAATGATGACACTAATTCTTGTGGAACATTGTGCAATTAATTCCAGGGTATTTATAATACTATCTGATAAAGGGAGATGACTGAGTGCATCTGCATTCACCTTTTCTTTCAGTGTATAAGGCACGGGTCTGGCCTTGGAGAAACATGGTGTTGCCCAGGGATTGATATACACCTTGGCATGCATGTCTTCCAATTTTCCTAATTCATCCCGAAAAACTATGTTGTATTTCTTCAGAAGTTCTGGAATTCCATCTGATTTTAATTGAAATATCTCAGACCAGTCAAGTATTATCTTCTGTAGCCAATTTCAAACTAAAAGACTGGGTCCCTCCCGTTTTATGATTATTACAAACATTGGGCTGTCTGTTGCTTGTCACAGACTGGGACAGTGGCAATGCCCTTGACTTGAATAGATTTTCCCACTTAAGTTCTTAACTTAGCGGTTGTCTGTTCCAAGTTTTTTAGCTGTCTTCCTTCATTAAGGAATCTGAAAACGTGCTCTCCAACCACTGTAGTTGAGGCACCAATATCCACTTCCATACGCAGTGGCTTTTCATTTATTTGCACTGTCACAGTAATAGGCTCAGCTTTCACAGAGGTTACATTATACATGGAGTACACATCGGTATCAGCAGCTTCAGCCTGTGCTGTACCCGTTAACTCGATTATGTTTGTTTGCTGTCTTGCAGGCTGCCTCATTTTTGTTGGCATTGCCTAACCATGTGTCCCTCCTTATGACAATAATGACATTCTGCCTTTCTGAATTTACAAGTATCTACTCCACATCTATAGCAATTTTGCCTTGAAGTCATTGACGAAGCATTCTGGTTAGGCTTCTTAATGTTTCTCACAGTGGACACTGAATCGCACTTTAATTCTGCAGGTCTGGTTTTCGCACCATGCTTGGTGGCAGGTTGCTGCTCCACATGAAGTATGGCGTAATTATCCATGTGTTGCAAAGCCTGCAAGTCTCTCACAGCACTTTCCATGGTGAGGGAGATTTCTACGGTGCACTTAAAGTCAATATCGATTTTGGCAAGCAAACGGTGCTGTATGGTGTTGTTCTTGACTCTGCATACCAGTCAGTCCTGCAGCATATCATTTAATGTGTCCCCAAAGTTGCAGTATTCCATTAACTGCTTGAGATTCACCACATGGGTTGCGATGGACTCTCCAGGAGCACAAACTCTTGAATTGAATTTAAAGCACTGCTTTATCACGGATGGCTTTGGCTGGAAGTGTGTTTTCACTAGGTTCACTAACTCACTATACAAGTTGGAATTGGGCACGCTTGGGGCAGGCAGGTTGCGAATCGGGTTGTATGTTTTACTGCCACATACACTTAAGAGGATCGCTTTCCACTTTTCTTTGGTGGTTATTTCATTTGTTACAAAGTAAAATCTGAGGTGTTGAACATACTGGCTCTAATCTTCAATATTAGCATCATATGGATCTATTCTTTTAAACAGCGGAATGACTGGTGAGTAGTTTTTAAAATTCAATTTACTCACAGTAACAGGGCGAGGTGCACAGTCGAGACCTGGGTGTCCTCGTACACCAGTCGCTGAAGGTAAGCATGCAGGTCCAGCAGGCGGTAAAAAAGGCAAATGGTATGTTGGCCTTCATAGCCAGAGGATTCGAGTATAGGAGCAGGGGTGTCTTGCTGCAATTATACAGGGCCTTGGTGAGAACACACCTGGAATATTGTGTGCAGTTTTGGTCTCCTTATCTGAGGAAGGATGTTCTTGCTATAGAGGGAGTGCAGCAAAGGTTTACCAGACTGATTCCTGGGATGGCAGGACCGACATATGAGGAGAGATTAAGTCAGTTAGGATTATATTCGCTGGAGTTCAGAGGAATGAGGGGGATCTCATAGAAACCTATAAAATTCTAACAGGACTAGACAGGGTAGATGCAGGAAGGATGTTCCTGATGGTGGGGGAGTCCATAACCAGGGGTCATAGTCTGAGGATACGGGGTAGACCATTTAGGACTGAGATGAGGAGAAATTTCTTCACCCAGAGAGTGGTGAGCCTGTGGAATTCACTACCACAGAAAGTAGTTGAGGCCAAAACATTGTATCTTTTCAAGAAGGAGTTAGGTATAGCTCTTGGGGCAAAAGGGATCAAAGGATATGAGGAGAAAGCGGGAGCAGGCTATTGAGTTGGATGATCAGCCATGATCATAGTGAATGGTGGAGCAGGTTCGAAGGGCCGAATGGCCTACTCCTGCACCTATCTTCTATGTTTCTATGTGAGTTATTCTCTGTAGGATTCCCAGCCTCTGACTTGCTCTTGTAGCCACAGTATTTATATGGCTGGTCCAGTTCAGTTTCTGGTCAATGGTAACCCCCAGGATGTTGATAGTGGGGGATTCAGTGATGGTAATGCCATTGAATGTCATGGGGAGATGGTTGGATATTCTCTTGTTGGAGATGGTCTTTTTGTGGCACGAATGTTACTTTCCGCTTATCAGCCCAAGCCTGAATGTTCTCTGGTTGTTGCTGCATATGGGCACGGACTGGTTCAGTATCAAAGAAGTCACGAATGGTGCTGAATATTGTGAAATCATCAGCGAACATATCCACTTTTGACCATAGGATAGAGAGAAAGTCATTGATGAAGCAGCTGAAGATCGTTGGGCCTAGGACACTACCCTGAGGAATTCCTGCAATTATGTCCTGGGACTGAGATGATTGACCTCCAACAACCACAACCATCTTCCTCTGTGCCAGCGGAGAGTTTTCCCCTTGGTTCCCATTGACTCCAATTTTGGAGGGCTCCTTGATGTCAAGGGCAGTCACTTTCACTTCACCTCTTGAGTTAAGCTCTTTTGTCCATGTTTGGACTAAGTCTGTAATGAGGTCAGGAGCTGAGTGGCCCTGGCAGAACCCAAACTGAGCATCAGTGAACAGATTATTGCTGAGTAAGTGCTGTTTGATAGCTCTGTCTATGACCCCTTCCATTACTTTGCTGATGATCGAGAGTAGACTAATGGGCTGGTAATTGGCCAGGTTGGATTTGTCCTGCTTTTTCTGGACAGGGCATACCTGGACAGTTTTCCACATTGCCGGGTAGCTGTACTGGAACAGATTGGCTAAGGGCGCAGTTAGTTCTGGAACTCAAGTTTTCAGGACTAGTGCTTGAATGTTGTCAGGGTCAATAGACTTTGCAGTATCCAGTGCCTTCAGCCATTTCTACATATCACATGGAATAAATCAAGTTGGCGGAAGACTGGCATCTGTGATGCTGGGGACCTCAGCAGGAGGCATTTCTGGCTGAAGATTGTTGCAGCACTTCTTTTGCAATGATGTGCTGGGCCCCCCTATCATTAAAGATATTTGTGGAGCCTCCTTCTCCAATTAGTTGTTTAATTGTCCACCAGCATTTGCGATTGGATGTGACAAGACTGCAGAGCTTAGATCTGATCTTTTAGATGTGGAATCGCTTAGCTCTATCTATCTCTTGCTGCTTCTGGTGTTTGGCATGCAAGTAGTCCTGTGTTGGAGCTTCACCCGGTTGACACCTCATTTTTAGGTATGCCTGGTCCTGCTCCTGGCATGCCCTCCTGCACTCTTCATTGAACCAGTGCTGATCTCCTAGCTTGGTTGTAATGGTAGAGTGGGGGTTATGCCAGGCCATGAGGTTACAAGTTGTGGTTATATACAACTTTCCCACAGTGCCTCATTAATGCCCAGTTTTGAGTCGTTATATCTGTTCAAAATCTATCCATTTAGTCTGGTGGTAGTGCTGCACAACATGATGGAGAGTATCCACTATGTGAAGATGGGACTTCGTCACCACAAGGATAGTGCAGTGGTCACTCCAACCAATACTATCATGGACTGATGCATCAGCGACAGCTGGACTGGTGAAGGCAAGGTCAAGTAGGTTTCTCTCTCTTGTTTGTTCTCTCAGCACCTGCCATAGACTCGGCCAGCTCAATCAGTAGTTGTGCTACTGAGCCACTCTTGGTGATGGACATTGTAGTCCCTCACCCAGAGTATATTCTGTACCCTTGCCACCCTCAGTGCTTCCTGTAAATGATGTTCAACATGAAAGAGTACTGATTCATCAGCTGAAGGGTGGCAGTAGGTCTTAATCAGCAGGAGCTTTCCTTACCCATGTTTGACCTGATGCCATGAGAAATCATGGTGTCCAGAGATGATGTTCAGAACTCCCAGGGCAACTTTCTCCCGACTATATACCACTGTGTTGCCACCTCTGGTGGCTCTCTTCTGCCGGTGGGACAGGGCATATCAAGGGATGGTGATAGTGGTGCCTGGGACATTTTCTGTAAGGTACGATTCTGTGAGTATAATTATGTCAGGTTATTGATTGACTAGTCTGTAGGACAACTTTCCCAATTTTGGTACAAGCCTCCAGGCTTTGCAGGGCCGTCAGAGCTGGATTTGCCATTGTTGTTTCTGGTGCCTAGGTCAACGCCAGCTGATCTGTCCGGTTTCATTCCTTTTTGTAGAGTTTGTAGCAGTTGAATGTAACTGAGTGGCTTACTAGGCCATTTTACAGGGCATTTAAGAGTCAACCAGATTGCTGTGGGTCTGTAGTTACACATAGGCCAGACCAGGTAAGAGAGCAGATTTCCTTCCCTGAAGGGGCATCAATGAACTAGATGGGTTTTTATGACAATCAGCAATGATTTCATGGTCACTATTACCAAGACCAGCTTTCAATTCCAGATTTATTAATTGAATTTAAATTCCACCAGCTACTGTGGAACCCATGTTCTCAGAGCTGCCTTGGTGAGATTCAAACCCGTGTCTTCAATGCATTAGGTTGGGCCTCTGGGTTATTAGGTGACATTACCACTATGCCACCGCCTCCACCTGATTTATTTTATTTCAGATTTCCAGCATCTGTAGTATTTTGCTTTTCTTCCTGATCAAAGGCGGACCCCATAATTACAAATCAGTGTCCTCCATTGACAGAATCCGGCCTTAAGTGGAACAGGGTTTTTAAATCATGCAACAGCAAAAATGGGATTTTAAAGAAAGGTAGAGCGTCAGATTTTCTTTCTGTAATGAATGATTCAACTCTGATTATGTGCTCTGTAAAACAGCAAACAACATTTAACATCGGAAATTTGGTGTCAAAACAAACAGTACTTGGCCCCTCTCAGGAGCTAAGAGCTGACACTAACAGCAATAAAAATGACATGTGATCTAACCTATGCTTCTGGCATCCATCAAGTCCTGTATGTGCCATTATCAGCCTCCTCTGGCCTATAATATCTAATTGCGTACACCAATCGTGCTCTCTCTGCCTGGCTTGCCTCATCTGCCCGGAAGTGGATGAATGTGCAGTCGTGTCTAAAGATAGCATCAGTCACAAGCTTGATACAACTGTTTGCAGCTGATTGAACAATGCTGCCCAGATCCCCCACTGATCCCTGAAAAGAACCGGAGGGTTAGAAGTTGAGGGTTACTGTGCCCTTCAAAGCCACCAGGGATGGGGTGTCCGTCCATGCAGTTGGAGGCGATTTCCAGACCTATCACGTGACATAATGTTGTCACTGTGTCCCTGGAGAGGTGGAGCCTCCTGCAGCACTGGACCTCAGACATCTGGAGGTAGTTGGAGCGCTGCCCAACAATTGAGACGCTGGGTAGTGGCGTCTTTGGCGTGCTCTCCTGCCTTGGCCTCCCTGCTGGTCCTGCACCAGGTAAGCCAGTGCCTCTCCCCTTAAAGGTCTTTCCCTGGGATACTGCCCACGCCCACCTGGCCTCCTCTCCCTCCTGCCCCTCTCTTTCTCTTCAGAGGGGGTTCCACCAGTGGAATACACTATCCCCATTAGATGGGGTGCAGAGGAGCAGTGCCTTGAAAATGAATTGCACTGTGCTGCAATACTCAGGGGAACCTTGCAGGGACGATGAGGACCTTAGATGCTGAAAGGCAGGCTTGACAATAAAATGAGGTGTAAAGAAACACTGCACTCACACAGCACCGAGCTGGCAATGACAGAGAAAGTGCTGCTGCTCTGGGGGCCTTTTATCCCTCTTGTGGATGAAGAAATGATTAAAACATGATTTCCGCCCACCCATTTTATCCGTGCAACGAGCTAAAAATTGCACAGGCAGTGTAAAATTGCTGTCTATTGGCTTCTTAATGGCCTTAAACAGCCCTTTAAATACCAGTGGGCATCTGCCCGCCAACCGCGAAATTGAGCGTGTGCGTGATGATGTTGGGATGCACGTTTGACGTTATTTGACGATATTTTACGTTCGGTCAGGCTGAATGCGTGCCCGACCCCTGGAGGTAAAACTCTGGCCCTCGAGAACTTCAGTGTAGGTTTGTAGGAGGTAGTGGATTTGATTAGGCTGGCTGGAGGGTTTTGTAGGCAATAATGGCGATTTAGAGGAAACCTCTAAATACCTCTTTGGAGGTATATAAAATGATGAAAGGGCTGGATTGCATGTCTATTGATAGATTAATTTGACAAATTGGGGAGAAGCAGGAATAATGCATTTAAACTATGCAGGAGCAGGAAAAGACAATGGGTGGAATTTTCCGTGCTTGCTGGTGTTGAGCTTCATGGCGGGTGGGAGAAAACAATATGCTGGGAAGGCCAAAAATCAGTTTCATGACATCTTAAAACCAGTTTGCAATCGTCCACAATGCCCGTCAATGGCAGGCCACGTTTCCCACTGTCGGACGTCGGGAACCTCATTGTAACACATCTGCATATCAGTATAAGCCCAGCTCATCGGAATCATCCCCCAACGTCAAATTTACCGCTCACATTGATGGGAAAACACGCCAGTGCAGAACACGTCATGACAAGTGTGATGTGCAGAAATCGGGACTTGCCGTTAGGGCCTTGCTCATATCGTAGACATCTGAGGAGCAGAAGATGCTGGAGCCCGACAGCAACGGTACCCTGGAGGAACGTCCATGGCATGCTGGATGGATTCTCAGGGATATGATTCCACCATAAAGCAGCTCATGGAAGGTGGAAAATCACTGTTCAGGGTCTGCTTTGGGACTTCAGTGTCTTGGCCATGGCCTGTTATGAATGATCATCGAGGGGGTGGAGAGGAAGGTCCAGCTGTGAGTGGGAGAGGAGAGTTTAAAGCGACATGGGAGAGGAAGGTCTAAGTTCAACTGGGAGAGGAATGTATGTCAAGGGTGAGTTTGTGGGGAGGGTGGAAAGGTGTCGGGGAGGGTGAGGTTGGGTCAGGGGATTGCGAAGGTGTTGGGGTGGTGGTGATGTTGGGATGGGTTGACCACCAGATTGTGAACTCGAGCCTGCTTGACATCTAGATCCCACCGAAGTGTGTCCCTGCACTGGTGGAGGGTGTGGGTAAGTGCTGTGACTGGTCTTCCAGGCTGCTTATTTCCAGCTCCTCAATGGAGGAGGTGTCCTGTTCGCTGGAGGTAAGGACCTGGATGGAGCTGAGGGACTGGTTGGCTGAGGGCATCGGTCGCTTGGCAGAGCTCCCTGTGAACCAAATTAGAGATAATTAGTGCATTGCAGCAGATTCAAAAGCAGGAGAGAGAGCACTCACAGTTGTGTTGAGAGAGGAATGATGTGGTGCAGGATCCTCACGTGGGTGTTCACTGCTGACCTCACTGTCATCACAGACAGGGTCCACGTCCTCACCAGTCAGGGCAATGGCACACTCCTCAAAGTGAGTGAGGGCCTAATGTGGGCCATCCACCCCTGGTCAGGGACCTCACCCTGCTGCTGCGAGCCAGCTTCTCCTGCATAAAAACAGATGGAGAGAGTGTGAGCAGGACACATGGCACTGCGTGGAATGTTTGTGTGGTGAGCAGAGTCATTGATGGGATGAAGACATGAGCTCCAGAGCTTATGAGCCTGATGGAGATGAGAGGGTGTGTGTGAGAGTTAGTGGTGTTGTCCCTTGAGGTGTGAGATCCCTGTGGATGTGTGATGGGTTTGTGAATGTGTGAGTTGAAAGTGATGAGAAAAGTGACTTACCCTGGTGGCACTGGGCGGCTGTCCTCTTTTGCAGGGCATTGGCTCTGACCACCTCTGCCGCCACCTCCCATGCTGGATTGGTGGCCTTGCTTGACCTCACAGTGAGCCTCCACTGCGTCCAAAAGCAGCTCAAGGGACGTGTCTCTGAATTGGGAGGCTGCAATCTTCTTGCCTTTCAGGGCCATGTCTTCTTTGCAGCGGTCCTGGGCTGGAAGAGCTGAGAGGTGTGCGCATGGTTGCACTTTAAATATGTTGCCTAGCATGAGGAAGTGGCGAGGTGATGGCATGGCACATGAATGACATCCCGCCTGCCATTGAAACGGCCTGTTTCCTGGGAATGTATGATTAATGAGATGGGATTTGGATGATACAGCATGAAAAGCTGCCATTGCGGCTGGCGGGTAAAATGTTCTGTTTCCCACCTGCTACCACGCAGTGCAAATCTGGGACGATTCTGTTAGGTGGCTTTTCTTTTCCAAGAAAATAGCGCATCTCTGAATGTGATGCCAGCTCGTACAGTGCATACTGACTTACTGCATACATTGAAATGGTAGCTGGACCAGTTCTTGGCTGGGACAGAGATTGTATCATATGAAAAGTAAGTTGTTTAACATTTAGTGCACACAGAATGTGAACTCCTAGGCTGGTTTTGATAACCTGAGGGTTGGGATGAATTTTCTAGATTGTTTTCCCTTTATTGGCTCTGGGTATCTTGCCTTCCCCAGCAGATTACATAGCTGATGGGGAATAGGATGTGTTGAGCCATGATGCTCCAGGCATTATGGCTACCGGGCAGGCTTGATGGACCAGCTAGCCTTTTCCAGGTCATTTTTATATGTTTGTATTTTAAAATGAAGATGTTGGAGAATGGAGAGACAATGGAAGTTGAATGGGTCAAGGGGGATAGGTGAGTGGGTTTTACAGCTTATGTATGGTAGACAGTGAGAGGATTGGAGGAATAAAGCCTCGACCTGGAGGGTAAGTCTGAGGATTTCAGCGGCAGTGGGGCTGGGTTTGGGACAAAGGTGGCCAGTGCTGTAAAGATGAAAATAGATAATGGACTGGGTGGGAAAACACCAGATTTAGCCTCCAATAACACCAAATTAGGGGATGGAATCGAGAGCCACAATGCAGAGTTACTGTTGGGAACTGATGGTTTATTTTTGCGCTAGCTAAAGTCCATAACACAGCAACAGTGCTGGAGACATAAAGCTACCTGCCATCAGCATGTGAATGGAAGCTGCCAATCCTTACAGACAGTGGGCTGCATTTGAACTTTCACATTGCTTTTTGCTTTTAGTCTTTTAACATTGTCTTTTTTAACTTTCTGCTTTCAGTCGCTGAATTATACATTTTTTTTTGCAAGCTGGTGTGTTATATCAATCCCTTTAAAACAATATCAGTTAATGGAAAAAATTGCATCTACTCAGAGAGCAACCACTTTGACATTCACATTTTTGTAATGGCAAAAATAGATATTTTTTCCCCCAGTCGCTAATTAGTTTGAGTGAGAGCCAGTATTGGAACCCAAAACTATATGCTTTTATCTGTCGAGTTTCACCATTAGTAAAAATCAATTTGAAAAAGTATTTTGAATAAAATATTTTTTTTTTAAATCATCACCCAACATGGGTCTCCAAACAATGACCCTGAGATTAATAGTCCCATTATCTACCAGCTGAGCTAGCCAAGCTATACAGGAACCACCTGCACAAAACTTTTCCAACTTGTTCACTTGTTCAACTTGTTCCAAAATTATATCGCCAAGTGGTTAAATTCTAACGCTGGCCTTTTTGCAGTGTTAAACTGGCCTCAGAGCAAAATGTCATGCACCTGTCATTTTGGTGGGAGAATCTGTGTATTGCAGCAGTTACCGTGATTTCAATTAAAGCACAATTAAGTTAGTCAAGAATATAGAAGCTTTTTACAAGACCGCCCCAAAATGAAGACATTCACCAAAGGGTCAAAATAGCATAAGAAAAATAAAAGCCCAGAATTGTCATGGGCATCTGTCTGGAGGGAGAACACTTCCATAGGAACGTGTTCAGTCACCTCATACAGCCTATCTGATTTTTTATACCGCATGTTCAACAGGCTATATTGGCGTTATGACTCCCACCGAAGTTGTCTCCAAAGCATTGCTGGGCTTTGAACAAGGAGAGGGGCTGGGAGGAGGGGGGCTGGGGGGAGGGGGGTGTGGCAGGGGGTAGTGATGGCCCATGCAACATTGGAAACCTTGACTCCCTCTCTGAAAATTTCTGTTTATTGAGGCCTTAAACATCTTGATTGCAAGGGGAGCGGTTCCAGTTCCACTGACAGAGAAATTTTGAAAGTGGAGGGACTGTCTGATAAGCAACATTGGCCTAAAGATGTAGTTTTGTGATCAGGGATTGGTGCAGTCAGTGGATATTATTGAGAAAATATGAGCAATAAGAGTAATAGAGAATATACCTTGGGATGAGGATGATTTGGATAAAAAGGGAAGAATATGGCATTGGATATAATGGGAAAGCAGAAGTCTGAGTGGATAATTTCATTTCCATGATCTTCTTGCACCTGGCATTAGTGAAGGGATAAAGGAAGGAAGTAAATGACCCAGTTTGTTGGAGAAGCAAATAGTCCAGAGTTTCCGTTACGCTAATAGGTGATCTTTGAGCAGTAAGAAAATTTGGCAGAAGAGATGATACGGCTCAGGCTGATCAAGCCAGAATTAACAGTGGATACCCAGTTAATCCTGTGCCATGTCTGCTTCAAGCCTGTTCCCTTTTCATTCTTGACTCCCTTCCCAATTTCTCATAGTGCTAAAATAAAAATATTAAGACAATGGGCGGAATTTTCCATGCCCATTGGCATCGGGCGTGTTCGGCACGTGAGCGGACAATGAGGCGAGAAGACCAAAAGTCAGTTTCACAATGTCAATGGCGGGCCCCGTTTCCCACTGTCGGACATCGGGAACTTAATTGTAATACATCTGCATATCATTATAAGCCCAGCTCACCGGAATCATCCCCACACTCTGGATCATCTGAGCAACTGGTGTGATTACACCCGATGTGTTTCACAACTGTACGTAAATGCCATGCACCTGGTGAGCTGCACTTCACCTGAAACTTCGAGGTTGGTTTGCCTATCTTGCTGCGGGCAGCAATTGCAGTCATCAGTGCCAAAATTTGCAAACAGAACCATATCACTTTTAGGGGGACTCACGGGCAGGTCTCTACCCACCAGACCAGCCGTAAGGCGGGGGCGGATTTTCAACAGTTGCAGGGCTAGAGCTTGCTTAGGGAAGGGGGAGAAGTGGCCTCAAGCAAGGGAAGAGGCTGCAGGGTGAGGGCTGTACTTTGGGAGGGGGTTATCCCAGGGTGTGTGTGGGGGCACATTTTGATCTGTGCAAATGGCCTCAAGATATTAAGTGCTGAGGAGGCAGTGTCCTGAGGAGATGAGGCCAGATGGAGATGTGAGGGTGTGTGTGAGAGAGTGAGTGGTGAGGTCCCTTGAGCTGGCAGTGATTGAGATGCCAGTGAATGTGTGATGGGCTTGAATGTTTAAGTTTAGAGTGATGAGATGGTTGCCTTACCCTGGCGGCACCGATGAGATCATTCGTCCTCTACTGTGCAGCTTTGGCACTGATCACCACTACCATCGCCCAACTAGCTGAAGTAGTAATGTTGCTGCCCCTCCTGCAGCCAGAGAGAGAATAGAAGGCATCAAAGTGGGCCTCCATGACGTCCACAAGGCGCCTGAGGGGCGCGTCACTAAACCTGGGGGCTGCAGTCTTCTTGTCTTTCAGAGCCATGTCTTCTTTGCAGCTGTCCTGGGCTGGAAGCACTGAGATGCGTGTGTCGCTGAACTTTCAATGTGACGCCCGACGTGATGAAGCAGCGAGGTGACAGCATGGTGGGCGAATGGCCATCAACACAGCGTGTTTCCCAGGAATGCATGATTAACAAGGCAGGATTGGGATGATAAGGTGTGAGAAACCGCCATTGCAGCCGGCAGGTAAAACGTTCTTTTTCCCGCCCACTACTGCTCTCAGTGCAAACCTGGGACGATTACGCCCAATATATTTAAAGAGCTATGATTAAAAATGGAACCAGCAGGACAGTAAGGAAACTAAGTTAAGGGAAGAATAGAAAACCAGTAAGATTCTGAAGAAAACTAGCACGAGGAATTGACTTCGATGTTTATTTCCCTTGGTGTTGCCAAAATATCTGCCAATTAATTTTCCTGGAAACTCAAGTCTAGATTTTGCAATCAAACTTTGCAATTGCCCAGTCTCTGCCCTTGGGGCTGTTTAATTATAATAACTGTGGCAGGCTCCCAGTGATATCAGTCCACAGGGTCACTCATCTCAAGTTATGCGTGTTAGGAAAATTGTGGCGTTAAGTAACTGGTGGTGACAATTAAAGGTAAATAATGTTTTTAATTAATCCAATTCCCATAGTGAAATCAAATATTCAGAAATAAAGTACATTGCGATCTGGTGTCAATTTCATCCTCCACTACCTTTGGAACACAGTTTGCAGGAACGTAGCAATGCTCCTGACACTGGGCACTGCTGAGTCATTAATGACAGAAAATGGTTCAGATGGCCTGTTTCTGAAATTAACAACTTAAGTAGTCATCAGTGTATTCAGTGTATGGCATTTACCCATTGGAAAGTCCAAGAATTCATAGAGAGATTGAGAGCCAGCAGAACACCCCACCATATTTCCTGTACAGAGGAACTGCCACAAAATGCATAGTTAATGCCCATTAAACTAAAATTGAATTAATCCACACTTCAAGAAGGATATGAAGGCATTAGAAAGGGTGCAGAAAAGATTCACAAGAATGATTCCAGGGATGAAGAACTTCAGTTAATGGGGATAGATTGCCGAAACTGGACTGTTCTCCTTGGAGAAGAGAAGATTAAGAGCAGATTTGTTAGAAGTGTTCAAGATCAGGATGAATCTGAACAGAGTAAATTGGGAGAAGCTGTTCCTACTGGTGGAAGGGTCAGAACCAGAGGACATCAATTTATTGTGTTTGGGAAAAGAAAAAAAGCGACATGAGGGAAAACCTATTCACATGATGAGTGGTTAGGAATGCACTACCTGACTGATGAAGGCAGATTAAATCATGGCTTTTAAAAGGGAATTGGATAATTACCTGAAGAGGAAAAAAATATGCAGGACTATATGGGGAAATGTTGGGGGAGTGGGCTGAGGTGAATTGCTTTTGCAGAGACCTGGCATGGATATGATGGGCTGAATGGCCTCCTTCTGTCCTGTAACCATTCTATGATTCTAGTCTATAAATCTAGCTTTTAGCCTATTTTCTCAGATGGCATCATCCAACAATTTTATGGGTGGGGCACAAACTTTTCTACTAAAATTCTTAAGCTATGGCAAAATATTGACTATGCATTTCAACCAACAAGGTTTAACTGAAGCCTTCAAAGTAACCTTGAGTGTTTCAATAAACCCCTAAACATTGTGGCTTTAGGGATTCAAGCATACTCTTGATCAGTTCTGATACTCCAGGTCATGCTTTTTGCTATAGCTGTCAATTGCCATCATGGTTTATGCGGTATTTATCTATGGTGGTTAAGTGCAGGCATCCTACCCCTGACAAGTTGGTAACAAGTATAAATGTAATTATTTTACAGGCACATGTGTGTGGACCGGCAGCAAGTAATCATTTGATTGTTGTCATTGAGAAGGATGATTCTATATTCCAAAATTATTTAAGAAGACTTGCCTAGTTATTTGGACTTTTGCATCACCTTGAAGAAGGAGTGTTGGTTACAGTCAATGTATCAGTATTGGGTCACTCTATGGGATGGTGGATCGGTTATCATTCAGAGAGGCTTTGACTTAATATCAGCACAGGTGCATGAAGTAGCTGGCATCAGAAAAAACCTGCATGCTGATGAGTCTTGGGCAGTGGTAGCACTCTCACCTGCGTCAAAATGTCGTGGGTTCAAGGTCCACTACAGAAGCATGCACATGATCTAGGCTGACACTTCATTGCAGTAGTGACACAGTGCTACACTGGCAGAGGTGCTGTCTTTTGGAGGAAATGTTAAACCTAGGCCCGGTCTGCCCTCTCAGGTGGATGCAGAAAACTATTCGAAGAAGAACAGGGAGTTCTTCCAGTTAAAAGTCAACCACATTGCTGTTGCCTGGAATCACATGTAGTCGAAACTGGGTAAGGAAGGCTGATTTGTCCTTGAAGGACATTAGTGAACCCAGAGGGGCTTTTATGAAATCTGGTAGTTCCATGATCATCATTACTGAGTGTAGCTTTTTATTCCAGATTCCCCCAACTGCCATGGTGGGATTTGAACTCATATTTTTGGAGTATTAGCCTGGTTACTGAATTATGGTCTGAATTACTCATCCAGTAATATTACCGCTATGCTACCCATTCCTGCAAGAAAAGAATGTGGCCTTATAAGCAGGCAAACTTAGAAGGAAAACATGCTGTCATATTGTTACAATCCCAATAGAGACAAATAACTTTTTTTAAAAAGTTCACACTTAGAGCTGATAGCTGAAAGGATGACACAACCAGATTTCACACTTTAAGACTTTTACTGTAACAAACAAACAAAAAGCACTATTGACTATTGTAGGCATTGTATACTTTAAACTATAGAACAGAACCATCCTCTTTTTACTTTTAACACAACCGAAAAACCCACTCCACAGGTATACATTACATTATCCCTTAAGTGGTCATTCAGTTTTCCTGGATCCAGTCCAAGGTGATTCTTAGCTCCCAAGGTTTCACATCCCTTCCTTTCTTTTGCCAACCTCGCAACTTTAAACCCCATATGCTTCATGGTTAGGGTTTTCCTTGGTAATTTTCCCTTCAACGTACGCTAGGCAGAACTTGTAGCCCCATTTCAAATCCTGACAAAATCGGCCTTTTCAATCTGACCAAGAGCTCCCACCCCCATTCTTGTATATTGAAACATAGAGGCTTTCAGCCTCGAGCTGCTCCCGCTCTCCTGGATCCTGATAGACTACCTGTGTCTGTGGAGTTTCAGGGATATTTTAGAAACCCGTTCCCTCTCCAAGCCCATCTCCATGGCAACCTGAATCACATGGGCCTGGTATCCAGCTAAACATGCTGATTAGTTGTTCTTGAGCCTCTAACTCTTTTATTTTGGAAGTAAATGGACAGTTTAAAGCATAGCTGATTACAACCCGATAATCTCAACATTTTCCTGGGTTTTTGGAGACTCCCAGGTGAACCCCTGTAAAAACAGATGCTGCTGCCATTGTCTCCAAGGCCAGGATTTTGCCCTCGTCAGGCGGGCTCGGCGGGGGCAAGCGGGAGCAGTCAGGAAGCCGACTACAGCCCGCGGTCGGGCTGCGACTGCGGTTTCACGTTGGCGTGCCAATTAAGGCGTGAAACATGTGCTGCCGCACTCAGTGCTGCCTGTGTGGGGGGTGGGGGAGGGTGCGGTGGAGGAGGGCGGGCGGGGAACTTCGTGCAACTCCCTGAGGCACCGAGCTGTCTCAAGGAGCTGAAGATTTTTTTTAAAAATTAAAAATAAAGAGTATTAAAATGTTAAAAAACATATCACTTCATGTGACTGTCACATGAGCAGGGACACGTTATTAATGAAATTTAACCATTTTTATTTAATTTTTATTTGCTGTTGGAAACCTCATCCTGCCCATGGATGAGGTTTTCTAAAAAATCCAAAGGCCTCTTGGACTTGAACTTAATTACTACTTTAACGGTCTCAATAGGCCTTTAAATTGTAGGCAGGCATGCTGCCGACTCCCGCGCGCACATGCCAACTGAAATATCACACAAGTGCGCGATGATGTCGGGGTGCTCGACTGACGTCATCACGTGTCATTCGACGCTCATTCGGGTCGGGCGTGCACCTGCCCGACAAGCCACAAATTCTGGCCCAAGTGAGTACATCCTACACCTTCTCAACAAAATAACCTGGGCCCTCCTTTAAACTTTAACAGCCCCCTCACCCAGGCCTGTTGACAAGCAGACTTCAGAACAGGTCACAAGACACCTTCATTTTATCCTAAATTAAAGCCATAGTCTCAAAATATAACAACCTTATAACCCTCATAATCATAACAATATGGATGCTATGAAGGATCAGACCAGAAATATTTTTCACTTGTCCTTCCCTGAGGCGGCTTATTCATGATGGAATATGGAGTTATTAAATGTCAGCTGCCCTCTCTAGGCACCTCACAGAATGATCAGTCTTCACTTGAGAGCGCTGCCCAATCCTGTTTCCACCATACATATGCATTTTGCAGCAATGATATAGTCATGATATAGCAATCAGGGATGGGACATCTGATTTATCGCTTCCTAGCCCATGGGCTTTGTGCCTAGCTGTAACACTCAACTACTGCACAACTGAAATGACCTAAAGCATTGCAGACTGGGGATCAAGCTTGGTCCATTCCTGGTTCATTTAACAGAGGAAGTAGCGTGATATAGACATTGCTATGTGACTCCACAGCCAAAGGATCAGATCAAAGCTGTGAAGTCCTGCCACAGGCAGTTGTGAATGGTGCTGGACAGTTAAACAACTAACTGGAGCGAGAGGATCCACAAACATCCCCATCCTCAATGATGGGGGAGCCCAGCACATCAGTGCAAAAGACAAGACTGAAGCATTTGCAACCATCTTCAGCCAGAAGTGCCAAATGGATGATCCAACATGGACACCAATCTTCACCCAATCTGATTTCTTGTTGGAGTTCCTTAGGGTATTGTCCTAGACCCAACCATCATCAATAAGCTTCCCTCCGTAAGGAAGTCAGAAGTGAGGATGTCCACTGATGTTTGCATAATATTCGCTACAGTTCACGAATCCCCAGATACTGAAGCAGTCCATGTCCATATGCAGCAAGACCTGGACAACATTTAAGCTTGGCCTGATAAGTGGCAAGTAACATTTGTGCCATGCAAGTACCAGGCAATGACCATCTCCAACAAGAGAGAAGCTAACCATCTCCCCTTGACATTCAATGGGATCACCATCAATGAATTTCCCCACCAACAACACATTGGGCATTACCATTGACCAGAAACTTAACTGGACTAACCACATAAATACTGTGGTCACAAGAGCAGATCAGAAGCTGGAAGTTCTCTGGTGAGTAACTTGCTTCCTGACTTCCCAAACGCTGTCCAACATCTATAATTCACAGGTCAGGAGTGTGATGGAATGTGCTTCCACTTGACTGGATGAGTGCAGCTCCAACAACACAATCCCAGACAAAGCAGCTCACTTGCTCAGCATCCCATTCACCACCATAAACATTCACTTACTCCACCACCAACACCCAGTAGCAGTGTTGTGTACCATATACAAGTTACATTGCAACAACTCACCAATGCTCCTTCACAGTGTCTTTCAAACCCACAACATCTACCACGCAGAAAGCCAAGGACATGGGAACCCATGGGAACACAACTACCTTCAAGTTTTCCTGCAAGCCACACACCATTGTTATGGGCAGGAGAGAGGCAAACTGAACTTCTTTATCCTCTCACCATCTGTCTATAAGCAGAGGTGTTTTTGAAGTATTTTCATTGGGCATGTTTTCCCAAATCCTCAGTTTGTGTGGTCCAATTTCATAAGTGACACACAGCAAACTCTCTTTACGATTAACACAGAAGGTTAGTTTATTTCACATTCGAACCCAGGGAAGGAAGGATATTTGCAACCTCACCCACACAGACACAGACACAGACACACAAATACAAAAAGTGGGGTAGAAAAGATAGAGCTTTTAGAACTATGGATAACAGCAAAAGAACCACTGAAGAGAATATTAGTTCATGTCATTTCCAGAGCTCAGAATGTTAAAGTCCAGAGGATGTTTGCTTCTTGGTGGAGTTCTGTCCAGATGAGTTCCTGGTTAGAGACAGCAGCACAAAGATCCTTGAAATGAATGATGAGGCAGCATGATGGAATTTCTATGCTTAGACCACTTGGTAAGCAATGATCAGAGACTTTTAAAAATTCAAACAGGCTTCAAGAAGTTTAGAGATGGTGGCCAGCTGCTTTGTTAGCCAAGAGTCCTGCTGTTGTTCTTTTCTGGTTGGAAGTAATCAGCTGTAAGGCTAGAAATATAATATTAAAACAATCCAAAAGGCTAGAAGCATGGGAGTCATGTGATGTGGCCCATTAATAAGTTAATTGCAGCCTCGCAAGTAGTTTCTGTGCTTCTGGCCAAAATCCATTGTTTCCCTTAGGAGTGAAACTCCACTATTCAAACCTCTTTAGGTATAATGAGTTTCAATGTCTCTGTCTTTGTTATTGTCCTGGCTTGGGAGAGTCATTTCATCTGTTAGTCATTTAGTTTTGTGATTATAAGGTGGCCTTACAATGGGGTGTGAGATTCCACAAGGATGAGGAAGGAACTCTTTTATTATTGTAATCATTGTTGGAAGCTTCTAGAACACATGGCCAATGTTGTGAGCCACGTGACCTGAAGCAGCTATCTTGTCATTCGACAAAAGTCCATTTTAAAATAGCAAAAAGGAATAAAGTTTTGATATACACAGTTTTGATTTAGTTTCATGTCTTATTGACATGACACCTGCCTGAATTGGAACTACATTGCCACTCTTGTGCTGTCGTTGGGTTAAAGCCCTGGAACTCCCACCCTAATAGCACTGTAGGGCCAGAATCTTTGGGTCAGCAAGCAGGGGCGGACCCTGCTCACTGACATGTAAAATGATGCATGGTGACGTCGGGCGTGCGTGCCGGTGTCACCGTGCCTCATTCAGATCTTCAGTTTGGCTGGCGCGCACCAGAGTCAGCTACGCACCCACCAAACTGTCAAAGGCCTATTAAGGCCATTTAAATTCCAATTAAAATAATTAACTGAGCTGCCCAGCCAACCTTAACATTGATGGGCAGGCGAAGAGCCCAGGCACCTTCGCATTTATCATGAAACCTCATCCATGGGCGGGATGAGGTTTCATGAAATATTTAAACTTTAATAAAAATTTTTAATAAAATTCACAGACATGTCCCAGCTCATGTGACACCATCACATCAGGCAACATGTCTTAATTTTTTTTTCTCTCCTTTATTTCAATTTTAAAAAATCAAACTAATCTCCCTGAGACAGCTCTGTGCCTCAGGGAGATTTCTGCGCTCTTTCACGTGCATGCGTGCGAAAGAGCGCAGGCCCCGACTCAACGTACTCCCCACGCCCACACAGGGAGCACACAGCGCTTCCAGGTGTGTGTCTTGCTGGGCGGGCCTTAATTGGTAAAATGGCGGTGCGCAGCTGATCGCAAACGGTGATTGGCTGCATGCCCGCCTGCACTCGCTCCCACCCAACCCCTCCGATGGGGAGAAAATTCTCCCCTAGGTGTATTTGCATCAGAAGAATTACAGCGGATCAAGAAGGCAGCTCACCACCACTTTCTCAAGGGCAATTATGGGTGAGCAACAAATTCTGGTCTTGCCAGCGATGCTCTAATCCCATTTAATAATAAAAAAAATTCTCATGCTGAGTGGTACATTGATCCCCAAAGCTGTTAGTGGAGCTTTAGAATGCAACAATAGGTGGACATTTTTGAAGTCCCAAATGACCCTGTGTTGAGCATGAAATCCAAATCCATCTCATAAGTATGGTTTTTACCTCTGGAACACCCATTTATGTCAAAAACAATGCTCAATTTCTTCGAGTTTCTTACTGGCCTTCAGTTCCAACCTACCTATCCTCTAGTTCATCCAGAGCTCTATGTCCATATCTTACCACACACAATCTTTGAACATTTCATCTTCTCATCTTCAATTGCTAGCACTGGATGATTATTCCCCAATGTACCTGCTTGCCTTTAATCTATTTCTAACTCTACAATCTTCTCCAGCCACAATTGCAAGCATTTCCTCTGCTCTTCCAAATTTGGTTTGCAATGCACTTCACTCGGTCCTTACATTACTGGGAGAGCAGACAGCCAGCCTAACCAGCACTTCGGAACTCTTTCATTAACCTCTTCACGTTGTTACTTCATTCCTATCCACAAAACCCTTTGGTTAGTTCCTACTTTAAATGCACTATCACCTATAAACCTCCTTGGATATTTTGTTATTTAAGGGCTTAATAATAATCATGATTACGTGTTGATTTTCAAAGGGACTTCTGTGGTCATCTGCTATTTAAAGATTACCACTTCATTCATATGCAGATACTTGAAGCCAAAGCTTGATAAAGAAGAGGAATATTAACAATTAACACAATCGCAACTTGGATTTATATCATGCTTTTAGCATAGTAAGACAGCCCAAGCTTCAAGGTGACCAAACACAAATTGCCACCAGCCCAAAGGAGGAGATATTGCACTGGATTTTGCAGTCAGCAATGAACAGATGGGGTCAGCCATTCATTAATTTGCAGTTGCCCATAGATTTTCTGTGCACTTTTACACTGGAACATGTGATTATTAGAAAGCCAAAACACCCTCTAAAGGGCATCTGGGGCCTGTGAGAATATTACAAGCAATGCAACTCTTCTTAAACAAAAAGGTTGAAGAATCTTTACTGAGCCTTGCAGAATATAAACCAAGAGGTGTAAGTTGGAATATGTGATGCAAAGTAAAATCATGTATGGAAATTGAAATAAAGAGAGGCAAAGAAAGTTGGGATTAAGAGAGGGAGGAAAGAACAAAAAATAAAAAATAAACTTAATTTTCTTTATTTTGTAAATCCTCTAATACTAGTTAAAATCTGGATGAAATGAGACTCCATACTTGTAAAAAAAAGTTAATTTTCAGTGTCAGAAAGGTTGTTGACAATAATTACGACTTAATACTCTGTTAAAATTCATTTACACTTGAATGGACACGCCCTAACATTTTCTGGTGTGTTTAGTGAGCATCTATCGGATAAGTTCCTGAACTTCATACCATTCATGTGTTTGAATACTGAGTCTCTTGGTGAGATACAGTAATAGTGAAACTTCTAGACATCAGTATCCACAGAAAATCCACAGGCAACTGCAATTTAATGAATGGCTGATACCGTCTGTTCATTGTTGACTGCAAAACCCAGTGCAAGATTTCCTCCTTTGGCTTAGTAGCAATTTGTGTCTGATTACCCTGAAGCTTGGGATGTCTTACTATGCCAAAAGCATAATATAAATCCAAGTTGTTACTGTGTTAATTGCTAAAGTATAATATTCCTTTAGTTTTAACAAACTCAGACATCAGCTTCCTAGTTTCCATGTTTAACCGCACATATTTGCTGCAGGAAATTGCTGCCCAATTTACTACATAATAACCATAAGAGTTGATAGCCACACCATCGTTTCTACCGCAAAATCTAGACCAATAGCACAGGTAACCATATACTTGGTCAAAGAGATAGATTTTAAGGAACATCTTAAAGGAGAGAATGATGGAAAGGAACCTAGGTTTAGGGAGGAACTTTTGGAGCCTAGGGCCTAGGCAGCTGAAGGTGTGACTGCCAATGGTGGGGCAAAAGAAATCAAAGATGCACAAGAGACAAGAATTGGAAGAATCTTGTGGGTTATGTGGGTTGGAGAAGGTTGCAATGATAGAGAGGGATGAAACAATGTAGAGATTTGAACACAAGAATGAGAATTTTAAATTCAAGAGATTGGTGGCATTTGAGCCAATGTGGGCTAATGAGAACAGGGGTGACATGTGAATGGAGCTTGGTGTGAGAACAGTTTGGACAGTAGAATTTTGTATGTGCTCAAACTTAGGCACCATGGAAAGTGGAAGAAGAAGAGCCAAAGTCAAGTTTGGAGACAAGAAAAGCATGGATGAGGAATTCAGCGGCAGAAAGGGTGAGGCAGGGGTAGAAACTCAAAATATTAAGCAGGCGGAAGTAGACAGTCTTGGTGATGGAGAGGTAATTGGATTAGAGCACAGCTCAGGATGAAATAGGGGTCTCAAGTTGTAAACTGCCTGGGTCAGTCTCAGAGATTAATTAGTGTGGGTGGATAGGATCAATAGCTAGAGATCTTAGAAAATCTGTTTAATCTTAAACTTAAAAATATGTCATGATGTTTATTGCTCAAACAATTATTAGGATTTTAAAAATTGTGGGAACATCAGCTGCATGTCTTTACAGATTTTAACTAACCCAGTTTTTTACTGAACAAAGTACAATATGTCCTACTGTCTTGTGTAACATAAAATATTAAAGTTAGTGAAAGAAACTCAATTATATATCCTAGACAAGAATAATAGCATAGTCCAATTTTCTTAATGAAAGTTAAAATGCCAATAAAGACTTCAGTTTGGAGAACCCAAATAGTCAAAGTATTACAGAACTGTAATCGGATTAAAATTAATTAACACTTTATTATCAGTATGGAAAAATAACATTTAAGAAGCAAATGTCAGTGAGAGGCCCCAAGGTCATGTTATTGTTGCCTGCTACATCTACAAATAAATTGTATTTAAAGTGACAGAAATTATTCTAAAAGAGGTGCTTTGCAAACTATTAGGTTTTGTTTAAAATGGACAGTTTAACTTTTAATTGGATGTGACACATGATGCCAGACTGTTTTGCAGCCTATGGCTCCAAGTTTCAGACAATCTATGACATTACTGATGCGCATTTTTGAATTACATACAGAAACTAGACTTAGGGCTTTAAAACAAAATGCTAACTACAGCTGACCTTAATCTCCTGGACAAGGTTATTTATGAAGCCAAAGAGAAAATGTAAATCCAATACCATTTCTATTCTTCATCAGCAGAGTAATACTAGGGAAAGGGAGTTCAGTTATCTGGAAAATTTAGAGAAGCTGGGATTTTTCCTCTTAATACAGGGAAGGCTAAGGGAAATTTAATAGAGATGTTCCAAACTATGAAGGGTTTTAACAGAGCAGATAAGGAGAAACTGTTTTCACCAGCAGGAGTGTTGATTGCCAGGTGAAATCAATTTAAGACAATTGGATAAAAATCCAGAGAGAGGGTGATTTTAAGGCAGAGAAATGTCATGTTATGGAATGCATTGAATGAAAGGGTGGTGGAAGCTGATTCAGTAATAACATTTAAAAGGCAACTGGGTATGCACCTGAAAATTTGCAAGGCTCTGAGGGAAGAACGAAGAAATGGGACTATTTGGATAGCTTTTTCAAAGAGACAAATGGTCTCCTTCTGAGCTGTATGATTGGAACAAGATGTTTCAAATCAGTTGTGGCACATTGTATGCCATAGCTGTGGAAAGTACATGTTTTATGAATTAGACCATTTTATTGAAATACACTTGATATGATAGTGAAAAATCTGCCTTGATTTGCATAGTACATATTGCAATAACAATTATAATAGTATGCCTCATACAGAAAAGCATTCCAGAGTACTTTGTATGCTGGGAGAAAAGAATTTGAATAGAGAGAAAAAGGACAATAGAAGTTGAGTAGTCAGAAAACATAATTAAAGAGCTGGAATTTTAAAACAGCTTTGATGGTAGGAGAAAGAAAATAAGTGGAGAAGTTCCAGAGAGAAAGACAAAGTATATAAAAGAGAGGACGTTGATATTGGAGCACAGCAAATGGAGAATGAGCAATGAGGAGTAATTGATGGGGCAGAGGGTGCATTCAGGGTTAAACAAGTGGAGCAATGTAAAATATGAATGACATTGGCTCCCCATTGAAACAAGATATTTAAAAAATAATACTTATTATTAGCACTATCTACCTACAATCTTCAAGCATCATATTCAGGGGAAATGGTTAAAGGTATGTTACTTCTGCTTGGCACACTGAAACGGAGGTATATATCTCACACTAATGATATTTTATCACATCACTTCTGCTGAAGGGAAAAGCACCTCAGTTAGCCATACCTCACTGTATCTGAAAATATGGAGATTAGAAAAAAGGGTACTATTAATTTGTTAAGGAGAAGGGAATATTTGGCATATCCCTTTTTCAACCACTGATATAAAAATGTATTTAAATCATAAGTAGAATTTGATTTATGAAGATCAGTTCACAAATACAAGATAGCATCAACATTTTGTGTGGCAATTATGAGAAGTTATAATAATTTACTATAAAATGAAACTTTAATACTTGCTGTCATTTTAATTCACTTGCTAAACCATTCCCTCCTTTATATCTTTAAGGCTCTCATCACCAATATGCCACTCACTATCATCCTGGATAACAAGGGCAACTTACAACTCCTTTTCTCTATGACAAAACATTTCTGCCCATCGTTTCCATATTCACCTTGAACGCTAAGTGCAAGATTGAGACTGCCCGCACAATTGCCTTAGCGACCACTGCCATCCCAAATGGGAGAACCCACCTTAACCCTTTCTATCCTAACCCAAGCTCTATCACACTGTAGCTTTCCCTCTCAATCTTCTCTAAACAATTTCTTTATTAGATTCATCTCCTGCCCACGTACAGAAGCCCACCCAACTCTTTAGCAATCAATTATCTTTCCTGGTCTCATTACTTGCTGACATTTTAAATGGTTGCTTTTATTTACGTTCCATCTTCCTTTGAAAATTATTGTCATTAACTTCTTTCCCAGGAAGCCCACGCTTAAAGACTCCATCCTTTCTAAATACTAATTCAGCAGTAGCTTTCTTTTCAGGTCTAAAATTCGTGACATGTCACCACCCCACAGCTTCAGTGTTTCTCCCACAGTTCCTTCAGTCTGTTAGCTACCTTAAAGCGTTGATAGCAAACTGTTCACAGTGATAGCCTCTGTGGCTGCAATTGGGTCACGTTATCACTCCTTGTCCTTTGACCTTTCTGCAGCATTCAACAACACATTCAATTACACTATCCTTCAAAGACCACCTTCATTAACTGCACTCATATACATCCCAATGCACCCTGTCCTGTTTTCAGCTGTCAAACAGTAACTTCTAAAGTTTCTCAAAGACCACTTTCTTTTGTTCATGTTATCCATCCAGTCGCTCCACTACCTGTCTTTACCCTGTTGCAACCTCTGTGTTGCCATGGTTGAGCCAAAGTTTCCACCAATTGAAAATGGAAAAGACTGAAGTCCTCAACTAAAGTTCTGCCATCCTCAAACCAACTTTTTGGCTATCCGAGCCTGAATCAGGCTGCATGAAAACTTCCACCCCTCCATCATTTTCATGTGGTCCATCACTGACACTTCCCTTCCCTTCCTTGACCTCTCAGTCTCAATTTCTGGTGATAGACTGTCCACCAATATTCATTACAAGCCTACCGATTCCCACAGCTACCTCGACTACAGCTCCTCACACGCCGCTACCTGTAAGGACTCCGTCCCATTCCCTCAGTTTCGCCTCCATTGCATCTGTTCTGATGATGCTACTTTCCAAAACAGTTCCTCTGACATGTCTTCCTTCTTCCTTAACCGAGGTTTTCCACCCACGGTGAATGACAGGGCCCTCAGCCGTGTCTGGCCCATCTCCCACGCATCCGCCCTCACACCTTCCTCTCCCTCCCAGAACCATGATAGGGTTCCCCCTTGTCCACACCTATCACCCCACCAGCCTCCGCATTCAAAGGATCATCCTCTGCCATTTCCGCCAATTCCAGCATGATGCCAACACCAAACACATCTTCCCTTCACCCCCTGGCAGCTTTCCACAGGGATCATTCCCTCCTGGACACCCTGGTCCACTCCTCCATCACCCCCTACACCTCAGCCCCCTCCCACTGCACCTTCCCATGCAACTGCGGAAGGTGCATTACCTGCCCCTTTACTTCCCCCCTCCTCACCGTCCAAGGGCCCAAACACTCCTTTCAAGTGAAGCAGCATTTCACTTGCACTTCCCTCAATTTAGTCTACTGCATTCGATGCTCCCAATGCGGTCTCCTCTACATTGGAGAGACCAGACGCAGACTGGGTGACTGCTTTGTGGAAGACCTTCGGTCTGTCCGCAAGCATTACCCAGACCTCCCTGTCGCTTGCCATTTCAATACTCCACCCTGCTCTCATGCCCACATGTCCATCCTTGGCGTGCTGCAATGTTCCAGTGAAGCTCAACGCACATTGGAGGAACAGCACCTCATCTTCCGACTAGGCACTTTACAGTCTTCCGGACTTAATATTGAGTTCAACAATTTCAAATCATGAACTCTCTCCTCCAGCCCCACCCCCTTTCTGATCCCCCTTTTTCCAATAATTTATCATTTTTTTACAAATATATTTTTCTTTTCAGTCCTATTTTAAATTTATTTTGATCTATTGTTTCATCTCCACCTTTTAGCCCATTTCAATCCCTTCCCCCCACCCCACCCCCACTAGGGCCATCTGCCAGTAGCTTGTCCTGCTTTCTACCCTTAATGTCCCCATTAGCACATCCTTTAGATAATATCACCACCGTCAACACCCCTTTGTCCTTTTGTCTATGACATTTTTGGCAGTCTCTTCTTGGCCTCCACCTATCACAGGCCCCCTATTGAGCTCTTCCTGTCCCACCCCCCTCTATGAGCTTATATTTCATCTCATTTCTATATTTTTAGTTCTGATGAAGGATCATATGGACTCGAAATGTCAACTCTATCCGTCTCCGCGATGCTATCAGACCTGCTGAGTTTTTCCAGGCATTTTTGTTTTTGTGCATGAAAACTTGTTGTTCTCTTTGACTCATAGCTAAACTCTAAACCCCATAGTCTACCAATACCTTGAATATTTAAACCATCTGTGAAAGATTGCTTTCTCCACCTCTACCTTAAACCCACTGCTGCCAAGACCCTTATCACATTTCCTGATTCTGTAGACTTGACTTCTCCCATGCTGTGTTCACATTGGTCCAGTTATTCCATTCCCAGTGCTGGTGAATGCTCAGAAGTTTGCTGCTATTGAGGGCCACAGTGAAATCGGAAGTTCCGGGAAGATGATTTACACCTGGACCCAGAAATTCCAGCACCAGTAGGCTGTATTTACTTGCAAGTTTGCACGAAAACAGGATCACAGTAACAATGGTGTTGAGGTGAGAACATCCGAATTTCGTGCAGCTAAGAAATAACAGTACAACACAATGAGACAAAACAAATGCACCCACGAGGGAACCCAGGCTTCAAACCACAAGATGGTAATAACCTACGGTGGCATGGTCTCTGTCTTCCTCTCTTGCATCTGAACATCACATGCCCATCCTGTGTTAATGATGCCCAAAAAGTAAACAGCCAAGATGAATACACGTAAATAACATCCGTGCATCAAAATGCGCTTACAAGTGACCGTATGTGGCCAGAGAATGCAACATCATGAATGTAAGAAACATGATGTCTTTGCAAAAAGCAGCCTAAACAAAGCATTGTAATCACAGCAACCGGAATACTGGGTACACAAACACATTTCACAGGGGTAAACTACCTTGTAGCCACTGGAGTTTATTCAGCACCTGAATACCAGCATCTGTCCAGAAGTATGAAATCTGCCCCATGGTCTGGGGGACCTCTCTGACGGGGGGAGTGTCTTAAAGCTGGAATCAAGGAAACAGGGCTTGTGATACACACAGACCTCTGGCAAGGTGTGCTAAAAGCTGGCACTCTAGAATTGGGAACCCGAGCTGGGGGCTGACAGATTGGAGTAGGCAGTGAGGAGGGCAGCTCAGCAATTCATCCTGAAGGCGATGATTGAGACAGGGCTGTAGGATATATTGTGTAGGAGCTTGCATGGTTGATTCAATAGCTGACACTTCCGACACCACTGGAGGTGTGGACAGCATAGATAGCTCAGCTGGTATGCCAGGATGAGCAGGAGCAGGCTGGACAGGCGGGAAGCATTCAGCATTAGTGATAGAACCATAGCTGGATAGAGCCGGTGCAGAAAGAAGGGGCCTTGTAGCACTCAGATCTCTTGCCTCAATAAGATGTGCTATGAAGCTGAGAACTAATGAATTTGCAAATATTGCACCAGCTGTCATCAACAGGTATAACCAAATAGCATTGGCGGGTCTGTGACTTGTGATCAGCATGAGGGTAGACCAGAACACCATCACTAACTGAAGGGTGTGTTGTCTGCACCCCTAGGGAAACCATGGGCTTTAGATTGTGCGGATGATTGACCTGACGGAGTCGATATTAAGTCTCAGTAACCCTTTTATCAGATAGGGGAATCTCCACATTGGTGAACTGGTCTCTCTGTATCCGTAATTCTCTTGAGAACTGTTGTAGGGTGGATAAGTTGTACTATTAATGATAGAGTTGATCTGCAGTCACGTCTTGGGTGGAAACATTAAGTTTATTTACAATATAGTCAACAGCAACTACACATGTACTTTCGACCCTAACTCCATCTCTACACTGAGTGCTGAGTTAGCCTGCGCTCTCTCCTATTGATTGCTACAGATCATGTGATCTTCCTTAACAAGTATTATTCTTAAAGGTACACCACACACTAAATAAACCATAATTACTACATTCTTCCCCCTTTAACTCTATACATATACATATACATATTGCCTATATATATTGGCCGGGATTTTCTGGCCCCATCACGGGCGGGACCCACCGTGGGTGAGGTGGTCCCCAGCCAGAAGTCCATTGATTTGCAGCGGGAACGGATGATCACGATGGCAGGTGGGTGCGGAAAATCCTGCCCATCATATTTGCAAGTACACATTTTTCAAGACAACATAATATGTACACTGGTTAAGGAATTTACAAGTTCAGTCTTTCAGGTGGATTCCTGGTACGTGTGGAATGTCACAGCTCCACAACTTCAGATTCTTTGTCAGGAACCTCCTTTTCCGGAGTTGCCTGAACATCAGGCGCTTCAGTGGGCACTTGCAGTTCTGTATTCTCAACTCTTACAGGAACATCAGACATGTCAGTCCTGGATTGAGTATCCTCAACAGGAACCGCAGACCTGGTCATGGTCATTGATGCCACCAGATCTTGGTGATTTGTCCCTCTCTTCATTAAATAGTCCACATGTTTACGAATGAACTGGCCTTCCACCTCCAAGTGGTAAGATAGTGGTCCAGGGACCGCACTTATTTCACCCAGTAACCATTTTGGTCCTTCCCCGAAGTTTTTCATGCATGGTAAATTTCCTCTAGTGACTATACCAGTCGTGTCTAGTTTTCTGGCTTCCTTGACTCCTTTCCACCTTCCTCTCTAAATTCGGCATTATTAGGCTCAGTCTCATCCTGAGACAGTGTTTCAACAATAACTCCGCAGGTGTGACACCGGCTATTGTGTGAGGGGTGGTCCTGTAATGAAAAAGAAAGCGTGCTAGTTTGGTTGCCAAGGAATCACCAGTTAGCTTTTTCATGCCTGCCTTGAACATTTGAAATGCTCATTTGGCCAGTCCGTATGAGGAAGTCTGGTGTGGTGCAGTTTTCACATGAGTGATACCGTTGAGGCTGATAAATCGTTGAAATTCAGCACTGGTAAATGCTGTGCCATTATCGGAAACGACTATTTCTCTAGTCCGTGAATGGCAAAACTCTGATGTGGTTTCTCAAATGTAGCGTCCAATGTTGGTGACTTCACTTCATATACGTCCAACAATTTTGAATGGCCATCGACAATGAGCAGAAACATTGTTCCCAGGAAAGGTCGAACATAGTCAATGTGTAACCGCACCCAGGGTCTACCTGGCCACTCCCATGGGTATAATGGAGCTGTCACTGGCAAATTTTTCAGTTGCTGACATTGCACACAGTTAAACTCTATTTCTCCATCCATGCCAAGCCGCAATAGATAGCTGTGTACTATGGTCTTCATTCGGGAAATTCCTGGATGGGCACTGTGTAGCTCACTTAAAAGTGGCTCCCTTCCCTTTGGAGGAAATATCACTTGTGCTCCCCACAATAAGATGCCATCCTGGCTGCTTATTTCATGTCTTCTGTTGAAGTACGGTTTCATTTCATCAGATACGGTCTTCAACCATGTAGCACTTGTTCTCGTACTTGAGATAGGATAGCGATCAGGCTTGTCCAGTCTCTGATCAGTTGTGCACATACTGGTGAGCAATCTAAGAAATTGAGTAGCAAAACAAGTTCCTGTAGAATTGAGATGTGCTCATCATTTTCTTGTAAAGGCAAACGACCAAGGGCATTGGCATTTGCGATTTGATTGCAAGGCCTATGTACGAAAGTGTACTCGTATGCAGCCAGAATTAATACCCATCATTGCATTCTTGCTGAGGCTGTAGGTGGTATAACCTTGTCTTCACTAACAATCCTAGCAATGGTTTGTGGTCTGAAATGACTGTAAAATGATGACCGTTAACGTACTGATAAAATTTCTTGACACCAAAGGTGAAGAACAAGCCTTCTTTATCTATCTGCAAGTATCCCTTTTCCCCCGTGGTGAACGTTCTTGATATGTAACCTATTGGCCATTCCCAGCCATCATCCATCCGATGAGAGAGCACAGCTCCCACTCCATAAGGGGATGCATCACATGTCAGCACCAATTATTTGTTCTGGTCATAATGCACTAATAGATTGGATAAATGCAACTATTGTTTCACCTTGATGAAAGCTTAGCAAACTATTAGGTTCTGTTTAAAATGGACAGTTTAACTTTTAATTGGATGTGACACATGATGCCAGACTGTTTTGCAGCCTTTGGCTCCAAATTTCAGATAATCTATGACATTACTGATGCGCATTTTTGAATTACATACAGAAACTAGACTTAGGGCTTTAAAACAAAATGCTAACTACAGCTGACCTTAATCTCCTGGACAAGATTATTTATGAAGCCAAGAGAAAATGTAAATCCAAGACCATTTCTATTCTTCATCAGCAAAGTAATACTAGGGAAAGGGAGTTCAGTTATCTGGAAAATTTAGAGAAGCTGGGATTTTTCCTCTTAATACAGGGAAGGCTAAGGGAAATTTAATAGAGATGTTCCAAACTATGAAGGGTTTTAACAGAGCAGATAAGGAGAAACTGTTTTCACCAGCAGGAGTGTTGATTGCCAGGTGAAATCAATTTAAGATAACTGGATAAAAATCCAGAGAGAGGGTGATTTTAAGGCAAAGAAATGTCATGTTATGGAATGCATTGAATGAAAGGGTGGTGGAAGCTGATTCAGTAATAACATTTAAAAGGCAACTGGGTATGCACCTGAAAATTTGCAAGGCTCTGAGGGAAGAATGAAGAAATGGGACTATTTGTATAGCTTTTTCAAAGAGACAAATGGTCTCCTTCTGAGCTGTATGATTGGAACAAGATGTTTCAAATCAGTTGTGGCACATTGTATGCCATAGCTGTGGAAAGTACATGTTTTATGAATTAGACCATTTTATTGAAATACACTTGATGTGATAGTGAAAAATCTGCCTTGATTTGCATAGTACATATTGCAATAACAATTATAATAGTATGCCTCATACAGAAAAGCATTCCAGAGTACTTCATATGCTGGGAGAAAAGAATTTGAATAGAGAGAAAAAGAACAGTAGAAGTTGAGTGGTCAGAAAACATAATTAAAGTGCTGGAATTTTAAAACAGCTTTGATGGTAGGAGAAAGAAAATAAGTGGAGAAGTTCCAGAGAGAAAGACAAAGTATATAAAAGAGAGGACGTTGATTTTGGAGCACAGCAAATGGAGAATGAGCATTGAGGAGTAATTGATGGGGCAGAGGGTGCATTCAGGGTTAAACAAGTGGAGCAATATAAAATATGAATGACACTGGCTCCCCATTGAAACAAGATATTTTAAAAATAATACTTATATTATTAGCACTATTTACCTACAATCTTCAAGCATCATATTCAGGGGAAATGGTTAAAGGTATGTTACTTCTGCTTGGCACACTGAAACGGAGGTATATATCTCACACTATTGATACTTTATCACATCAATTCTGCTGAAGGGAAAAGCACCTCAGTTAGCCATACCTCACTGTATCTGTGAAAATGTCGAGATTAGAAAAAAGGGTACTATTAATTTGTTAAGGAGAAGGGAATATTTGGCATATCCCTTTTTCAACCACTGATATAAAAATGTATTTAAATCATAAGTAGAATTTGATTTATGAAGATCAGTTCACAAATACAAGATAGCATCAACATTTTGTGTGGCAATTATGAGAAGTTATAATAATTTACTATAAAATGAAACTTTAATTCTCGCTGTCATTTTAATTCACTTGCTAAACCATTCCCTCCTTTATATCTTTAAGGCTCTCATCACCAATAAGCCACTCACTATCATCCTGGATGACAAGGGCAACTTACAACTCCTTTTCTCTATGACAAAACATTTCTGCCCATCGTTTCCATATTCACCTTGAACGCTAAGTGCAAGATTGAGACTGCCCGCACAATTGATTTAGCGACCACTGCCATCCCAAATGGGAGAACCCACCTTAACCCTTTCTATCCTAACCCAAGCTCTATCACACTGTAACTTTCCCTCTCAATCTTCTCTAAACAATTTCTTTATTAGATTCATCTTCTACCAACGTACAGAAGCCCACCCAACTCTTTAGCAATCAATTATCTTTCCTGGTCTCATTACTTGCTGACATTTTAAATGGTTGCTTTTGTTCACGTTCCATCTTCCTTTGAAAATTATTGTCATTAACTTCTTTCCCAGGAAGCCCACGTTTAAAGACTCCATCCTTTCTAAATACCAATTCAGCAGTAGCTACCTTTTCAGGTCTAAAATTCGTGACATGTCACCACCCCACAGCTTCAGTGTTTCTCCCACAGTTCCTTCAGTCTGTTAGCTACCTTACTTAAAGCGTTGATAGCAAACTGTTCACAGTGATAGCCTCTGTGGCTGCAACTGGGTCACGTTATCACTCCTTGTCCTTTGACCTTTCTGCAGCATTCAACAACACATTCAATTACACTATCCTTCAATGACCACCTACATTAACTGCACTCATTTACCTCCCTATGCACCCTGCCCTGTTTTCAACTGTCAAACAGTAACTTCTAAAGTTTCTCAAAGACCACTTTCTTTTGTTCATGTTATCCATCCAGTCTCTCCACTACCTGTCTTTACCCTATTGCAACCTCTGTATTGCCATGGATGAGCCAGAGTTTCCAGCAATTGAAAATGGAAAAGACTGAAGTCCTCAACTAAAGTTCTGCCATCCTCAAACCAACTTTTTGGCTCTCCGAGCCTGAATCAAGCTGCATGAAAACTTCCACCCCTCCATCATTTTCCTGTGGTCCATCACTGACAATTCCCTTCCCTTCCTTGACCTCTCAGTCTCAATTTCTGGTGATAGACTGCCCACCAATATTCATTACAAGCCTACCGACTCCCACAGCTACCTCGACTACAGCTCCTCACACGTCGCTTCCTGTAAGGACTCCATCACATTCTCTCAGTTCCTTCACCTCCATTGCATCTGTTCTGATGATGCTACTTTCCAAAACAGTTCCTCTGACATGTCTTCCTTCTTCCTTAGCCGAGGTTTTCCACTCACGGTGGTTGACAGGGCACTCAACCGTGTCCGGACCATCTCCCAAGCATCCGCCCTCACAACTTCCTCTCCCTGCCAGAACCATGATAGGGTCCCCCTTGTCCTCACCTATCACCACACCAGCCTCCACGTTCAAAGGATCATCCTCTGTTATTTCCTCCAACTCCAGCATGATGCCAACACCAAACACATCTTCCCTTCACCCCCTGGCGGCTTTCCAAAGGGGTCATTCCCTCCGGGACACCCTGGTCCACTCCTCCACACCTCAACCCCCTCCCACGGCACCTTCCCATGCAACCGCAGAAGGTGCAATACCTGCCCCTTTACTTCCCCCCTCCTCATCGTCCTAGGGCCCAAACAGTCCTTTCAAGTGATGCAGCATTTCACTTGCACTTCCCTCAATTTAGTCTACTGCATTTGATGCTGCCAATGCGGTCTCCTCTACATTGGAGAGACCAAACGCAGACGGGGTGACTGCTTTGCGGAACACCTTCGGTTTATCCGCAAGCATGACCCAGACCTCCCTGTCGCTTGCCATTTCAACACACCACCCTGCTCTCATGCCCACATGTCTGTCCTTGGCCTGCTGCAACGTTCCAGTGAAACTCAACGCAATTGGAGGAACAGCACCTCATCTTCCGACTAGGCACTTTACAGTCTTCTGGACTTAATATTGAATTCAACAATTTCAGATCATGAACTCTCTCCTCCAGCCCCACCCACTTTCTGATCCCCCTTTTTCCAATAATTTATCATTTTTTTACAAATATATTTTTCTTTTCAGTCCTATTTTTAAAGTTATTTTGATCTATTGTTTCATCTCCACCTTTTAGCCCATTTCGATCCCTTCCCCCCACCCCAGCCCCACTAGGGCCATCTGCCAGTAGCTTGTCCTGCTTTCTACCCTTAATGTCCCCATTAGCACATCCTTTAGATAATATCACCACCGTCAACACCCCTTTGTCCTTTTGTCTATGACATCATTAGCAATCTCTTCTTGGCCTCCACCTAGCACTGGCCCCCTAGGGAGCTCTACCTGTCCCACTCCCCTCTACCAGATTATATTTCATCTCAGTTCTATATTTTTAGTTCTGATGAAGGATTATATGGACTCGAAATGTCAACTCTATCCGTCTCCGCAGATGCTATCAGACCTGCTGAGTTTTTCCAGGCATTTTTGTTTTTGTGCATGAAAACTTGTTGTTCTCTTTGCCTCATAGCTAAACTCTAAACCCCATAGTCTACCAATACCTTGAATATTTAAACCATCTTTGAAAGATTGCTTTCTCCACCTCTACCTTAAACCCACTGCTGCCAAGACCCTTATCACACTTCCTGATTCTGTAGACTTGACTTCTCCCATGCTGTGTTCACGTTGGTCCAGTTATTCCATTCCCAATGCTGGTGAATGCTCAGAAGTTTGCTGCTATTGAGGGCTACAGTGAAATCGGAAGTTCCGGGAAGATGATTTACACCTGAACCCAGAAATTCCAGCACCAGTAGGCTGTATTTACTTGCATTGGCATGAAAACAGGATCACAGTAACAACGTCGTTGAGGTGATAACATCCGAATTTGTGCAGCTATGAAATAACAGTACAACATAATGAGACAAAACAAATGCACCCACGAGGGAACCCAGGCTTCAAACAACCAGAGGGTAATAACCTACGGTGGCATGGTCTCTGTCTTCCTCTCTTGCATCTGAACATACATGCCCATCCTGTGTTAATGATGCCCAAAAAGTAAACAGCCAAGATGAATACATGTAAATAGCTTCTGCACATCAAAATGCGCTTACAAGTGACCGTATGTGGCCAAAGAATGCAACATCGTGAATGTTAGAAACATGATGTCTTTGCAAAAAGCAGCCTAAACAAAGCATTGTAATCACAGCAACCGGAATACTGGGCACACAAACACATTTCACAGGGGTAAACTACCTTGTAGCCACTGGAGTTTATTCAGCACCTGAATACCAGCATCTGTCCAGAAGTTTGAAATCTGCTCCATGGTCTGGGGGACCTCTCTGACGGGGGGAGTGTCTTAAAGCTGGAATCAAGGAAACAGGGCTCATGATACACACAGACCTCTGGCAAGGTGTGCTAAAAGCTGGCACTCTAGAATTGGGAACCCGAGCTGGGGGCTGACAGATTGGAGTAGGCAGTGAGGAGGGCAGCTCAGCAATTCATCCTGAAGGCGATGATTGAGACAGGGCTGTAGGATCTAATGTGTAGGAGCTTGCATGGTTGACTCAATAGCTGACACTTCCGACACCACTGGAGGTGTGGACGGCATAGATAGCTCAGCTGGTATGCCAGGGTGAGCAGGAGCAGGCTGGACAGGTGGGAAGCATTCAGCATTAGTGATAGAACCATAGCTGGAAGCGGAGCAGATCATCGAGCCGGTGCAGAAAGAAGGGGCCTTGTAGCACTCAGATCTCTTGCCTCAATAAGATGTGCTACGAAGCTGAGAACTAATGAATTTGCAAATATTGCACCAGCTGTCATCGACAGAGATAACCAAATAGCATTGGCAGGTCTGTGACTTGTGATCAGCATGAGGGTAGACCAGAACACCAACACTAACTGAAGGGTGTGTTGGCTGCACCCCTAGGGAAACCTTGGGCTTCGGATTGTGTGGATGATTGACCTGACGGAGTCGATATTGAGTCTCAGTAACCCTTTTGTTGGACAGGGGAATCTCCACGTTGGTGAACTGGTCTCTCTGTATCTGTAATTCTCTTGAGAACTGTTGTAGGGTGGCCAAGTTGTACTATTAATGATAGAGTTGATCTGTAGTCACGTCTTGGGTGGAAACATTAAGTTTATTTACAATATACTCAACAGCAACTACACATGTGCTTTCGACCCTAACTCCATCTCTACACTGAGTGCTGAGTTAGCCTGCGATCTCTCCTATTGATTGCTACAGATCATGTGATCTTCCTTAACAAGTATTATTCTTAAAGGTACACCACACACTAAATAAACCATAATTACTACATTCTTCCCCCTTTAACTCTATACATATATATATTGGCTATATATATTGGCCGGGATTTTCTGGCCCCATCGCGGGCGGGACCCGCCGTGGGTGAGGTGGTCCCCAGCCAGAAGTTCATTGATTTGCAGCGGGACCGGATGATCATGATGGCAGGTGTGTGCGGAAAATCCTGCCCATCATATTTGCAGGTACACATTTTTCAAGACAACATAATATGTACACTGGTTAAGGAATTTACAAGTTCAGTCTTTCAGATGGTTTCCTGGTACGTGTGGAATGTCACAACTCCACAACTTCAGATTCTTTGTCAGGAACCTCCTTTTCTGGAGTTGCCTGAACACCAGGTGCTTCAGTGGACACTTGCAGTTCTGTATTCTCAACTCTTACAGGAACATCAGACATGTCAGTCCTGGATTGAGTATCCTCAACAGGAAACGCAGACCTGGTCATGGTCATTGATGCAACCAGATCTTGGTGATTTGTACCTCTCTTCATTAAATAGTCCACATGTTTACGAATGATCCGGCCTTCCACCTCCAAGTGGTAAGATAGTGGCCGCACTTATTTCACCCAGTAACCATTTTGGTCCTTCCCCGAAGTTTTTCATGTATACCTGCTCTCCCATGGTAAATTTCCTCTAGCGACTATGCCAGTCGTGTCTAGTTTTCTGGCTTCCCTGACTCCTTTCCACCTTCCCCTCTAAATTCAGCATTATTAAGCTCAATCTCATCCTGAGACAGTGTTTCAACAATAACTCCGCAGGTGTAACACCTGCTAATGTGTGAGGGGTAGTCCTGTAATGAAAAAGAAAGCGTGCTAGTTTGGTTGTCAAGGAATCACCAGTTAGCTTTTTCATGCCTGCCTAGAACGTTTGAACTGCCCATTTGGCCAGTCCGTATGAGGAAGTCTGGTGTGGTGCAGTTTTCACATGAGTGATACCGTTGAGGCTGATAAATCGTTGAAATTCAGCACTGGTAAATGCTGTGCCATTATCGGAAACGACTATTTCTCTAGTCCGTGAATGGCAAAACTCTGATGTGGTTTCTCAAATGTAGCGTCCAATGTTGGTGACTTCACTTCATATACGTCCAACAATTTTGAATGGCCATCGACAATGAGCAGAAACATTGTTCCCAGGAAAAGTCGAACATAGTCAATGTGTAACCGCACCCAGGGTCTACCTGGCCACTCCCATGGGTATAATGGAGCTGTCACTGGCAAATTTTTCAGTTGCTGACATTGCACACAGTACTTTGTTAAACTCTCTATTTCTCCATCCATGCCAAGCCACCATAGATAGCTGTGTATTATGGTCTTCATTCGGGAAATTCCTGGATGGGCACTGTGTAGCTCACTTAAAAGTGGCTCCCTTCCCTTTGGAGGAAATATCACTTGTGCTCCCCACAATAAGATGCCATCCTGGCTGCTTATTTCATGTCTTCTGTTGAAGTACGGCTTCATTTAATCAGATATGGTCTTCAACCATGTAGCACTTGTTCTCGTACTTGAGATAGGATAGCGATCAGGCTTGTCCAGTCTCTGATCTGTTGTGCACATACTGGTGAGCAATTTAAGAAATTGAATAGCAAAACAAGTTCCCGTAGAATTGAGATGTGCTCATCATTTTCTTGTAAAGGCAAACGACCAAGGGCATTGGCATTTGCGATTTGATTGCCAGGCCTATGTACGAAAGTGTACTCTTATGCAGCCAGAATTAAAACCCATCATTGTATTCTTGCTGAGGCTGTAGGTGGTATAACCTTGTCTTCACTAAACAATCCTAGCAATGGTTTGTGGTCTGAAATGATTGTAAAATGTTGGCCGTTAACGTTCTGGTAAAATTTCTTGACACCAAAGGTAAAGGACAAGCCTTCTTTATCTATCTGCAAGTATCCCTTTTCCCCCGTGGTGAGAGTTCTTGATATGTAACCCATTGGCCATTCTCAGCTGTCGTCCATCCGATGAGGGAGCATAGCTCCCACTCCATCACATGTCAGCACCAATTGTTTGGTCTGGTCATAATGCACTAATAGATTGGACAAATGCAACTATTGTTTCACCTTTATGAAAGCTTCTTTCTGGGGCGCCTCCTAAGACCAAGGTTGGTTCATTTTGAGCAGAGAATGCAGGGGGTCTGCACTGTAGACAAATTGGGTAAGAACTGCCCATAATAGTTGATCTTTCCAAGAAATGACTTGAGCTCCAAGTCTTTCTTTGGCACAGGTCAAAATCCTGGAGCTCCCTTCCTAACAGCACTGTGGGTGTACCTACATCACATGGACTGCAGCGGTTCAAGAAGGCAGCTCACCACCACATTCTCAATGGCAACTTGGGATGGGCAATAAATGCTGACCCAGCCAGCAAAGCTCGCATCCCGTGAATGAATAAAAAAAAAGTGCCTCTCTTATGGCTCTCACTTTCTCCTCAACTGGCTGGAGGCCCTATTAATATCCCTGTACATTCTTTCTATGTGCCTTCTTTCTAGCACAGACTTTTATCTCAGCCTTCTTTTAGACTTCACTATTGGCCAGACTTCTCCCAGATGTAAGCTCAACTTGTCTGAGTTACCCATGACTTCATTATCTACTCGCATCTTGGAAAGTTCTACAACTTTTCCTTTCAAGGTCTCTTTAGCTTCATTCATCTGATTTTTCAGCTCTTTGCTAGATAGCTAAATTTGCTGAGCCCGCACTGCCTTGGAGTTTATCTGAACTCCTGTCTCCTGGCTGTAACCAGATATACACAACTCCCAGGGCTTCTTGTGAGCCCTCTCTGATTACCAGGGCTTCTCCTGAGCCCTCTTCAGTCACCAGGGCTTCCCCTGAGCCTCATTTGCGTTTCTTCTGCTGTGCTTCCATTCCACTGTTTGAGACGGCCTTCATTTCTTCATGTTGTTGAATGGTTACGCATTCCTTTTGCATTTGATCTCGAAGGGCAATCAACTGTTTTTTCAACTGTTTAATTTCTTGTTGCCCTCCCTCTGGGGTCTCTTGTTGCCCTTGGCAGAGTTGCACTCTCTCTAGTGTCTTTTGTTCCCTTCGGCAGAGTTGCCCTCTCTCTGGGGATTCTTGTTGCCTTCTGCAGAGTTGCATTCTCTCTGGGGTCTCTTCTTACCTTCGGCAGTGCTGCCCCCTTTCTGGGGATTCTTGTTGCCTTCTGCAGAGTTGCCACCTCTCTAGGGTCTCTTCTAATTTTCTGTCCGTAGCTATTTTTCTTGTATTTACCACTTTAAATGGATTGCCACTTCAAGAGCAGTCACCATTTTCTTTTAACTTGGGCTGTCTCTGAAGCTGTTGGCTGTTCTGTGCTGTGTTTGTGTTTCCTGCGCTTTTCGAGTTTTGGCGGGATCACAGGCCTTCCTCTCTTTCAACCCTGTGAAACTCCGTTCCTGTTCAGCAAAAAAACAGTAGCAATTTCTTCTCCCTTTTCTTGGCGATTCTGCAGGGTTTTTTTTCTTTCAAATTTAAAACTGCAGTAGTGCTCTCTGCTCTGACTGCCCCCTCCTTTTTAACTTTCAAGCTGTGCTCGAGCTTCTCTAACCTGCTGAGCCTGCAGGGATGTCGCCTACTTTACAATGCACGTACAGATTATTTCCCTGTTCCAATGTTTTGCTCACCTGCCCTGTGGACTCTCACTCAGGGGTCCTGCAACCCTGGAGCTACTCTTTCAATGTTGAGAATGCGTTGGGCGATTTATCACCCATTTAGATCGGGGCCTGTTTCTTCTTTAACAAAAAGGGACAGAATACCTGGTGAATATATTTTCCTTTCTTTTTAACTTGATTCCTTCTGTTCAATCCTGTTTTATCCTCGTCGCCGGATTGTTGTCAGGTGGGCGAGTTGTACTATTAATGATAGAGTTTATCTGCAGACACTTCTTGGTTGAAACATTAAGTTTGTTTACAATATACTCAGCAGCAACTCCACGTGGGCTTTCAACTCCAACTCCACCTTAGCACTGCCTGCAGAGGTAACCCATGCTACTCTCCTATTGCTTACTACAGGTCATGTGATCTTACCCAACAAAGTATTATTCTTAAATAAATAAATAAAACCATAATTACTACAATAATGAAGACATGAGTTGAGCTGTGCAGTGGCAATGGACAGGGCTAAGTGTGTGATAGGGCCATCATGCGGTTTGTAACATAAGAGCTCATCCTCCAATTCCTGTGTTGTCTTCTCTGTTACCAGGTTCTTAGGGTTCTTTAATTTCCTGAAATCAACGGTAATGCAATGTTTCTGAAACAGCTTGTCTGCTAACAGGGCGGAAAACCCATGAGCAGGATCCGTCCATCTGACAACTAGAGGGCCATCCAGTGGACGAAGCCAATGCACAACTGGAGGAGAGCATCCCTCAAGGTGTCATTTTGGTCGTTGGCATTGATGCAAGCAGCGTTGTAAGAAGTAACACACTTACCACCAAAATGACTTGTTATTCACGCTTGATAACATTAGCAGAAAATGAGATGCCAACCAACTGTGGAGGGTAACTTGGAGACTGGGGGACAACAGTGTTGACAATGGCTCACCACCACCTTCTCAAAGGAAATAGAGATGGGCAATAAATACTGGTCTAGCCAGTAATGCCCACATCCCATGAATGAATAGATTTAAAAAAAAACAAATTAAAAAGTGTGCGGGGTAGAGTCATAGAGTCATAGAGGTCTACAGCACAGAAGAAGGCCCTTCGGCCCATCGGGTCTGCACTGGTCAAACAAGTACCTAACTATTCTAATCCCATTTTCCAGCGCAAGGCCCATAGCCTCGTATGCCAAGGCATCGCAAGTGCACATTCAAATACTTCTTAAATGTTATGAGGGTTTCTGCCTCTACCACCCTTTCAGGCAGTGAGTTCCAAATTCCCACCACCCTCTGAGTGAAGAAATTCTTCCTCACATCCCCTCTAAACCTCCTGCCCTTTACCTTAAATCTATGCCCCCTGGTTATTGATCCCTCCACCAAGGGGAAAAGTTCCTTCCTGTCTACCCTATCTATGCCCCTCATAATTTTATATACCTCAATCATGTCCCCCCTCAATCTCCTCTGCTCCAGGGAAAATAACCCCAGTCTATCCAAACTCACCTCATAACTAAAACTCTCCAGCCCAGGCAACATCCTGGTAAATCTCCTTTGCACTCTCTTTAGTGCATTCACATCCATCCTAAAATGCGGATTCCAGAACTGCACACAATACTCTAGCTGTGGCCTAACCAGCATTTTATACAGTTCCAGCATAACCTCCCTGCTCTTATATTCTATACATTGGCTAATAACGGCAAGTATCCCATATGCCTTCTTAACTACCTGTCCCTCTACCTTAAGGGATCGGTGGACATGCACACCAAGGTCCCTCTGATCCACGATACTTCCCAGGGTCCTACCATTCATCGTGTATTCCCAAGTCTCGTTTAGTCTGGAGAGTGGTGAAAGTATGGCAGCTAGCTGTAACCCATTCGATGGAGGCATCCATGTAGAGCACGTAGAAATATCGATTGGTGACCAACTTGAGCTGATGACATGATGAAAGACCAAGATGTCAATAGATAGCAGTGATAATGCCCTCCAGAACATCTTGTGGAATGATGATGCACTCCCTGAAGGGGGCAAGGTGCTTATTATGCTGAACGATGACCAAATCATCTTATGCAATGGTAGCAACTCAGGGGTAGCGTTTGACATGTTGGTAAGCTTCTGCAGAACTGTCCAATGCAAGGTCTAGAGGGATGTTAACACAATAGCCTGGACAGTGGAATTCCAAATAGCTTTTCTCCAGCTTCAGAGGGATGCAAGATACTTGACTGAATCAGAAAGCAGATGAAATTTAGTCATATGCCAACCACAAAGATTGGAAGAGATTCTACAATGCTCTGCGGGCCCCAGTCCATGGTTCATCACCAATCCTTGTTGCCAATGGGTCAACACTGTTCACAGAAAAAAAATCCAAATTCTGGAAAGATGGGTAGAGCAATTTAACCACATCGTCAATTGGCCTTAATCCATCAATAAATAAACAACACCAGGCTGCCACAGGTTGCCATCAATTTCTATTTTGATGACCCTTCAATCCTGTCAGAAATGACGAATGCAATCAAACTCTTGTCCAGCAACAAAGCTCCAGGAGCTGATGCTATCCCAGCTAAAACCTACCGTGCTGGAGGTTAATGCCTTGTCAAGAAGCTCACTGAACTCTTTCAGTCTGTGTAGGAACATGGAACCATCCTGAAAGATTGCAAATTGCCTCCATCCTCCACCTGTTGTAGTGAAAAAGAACTTGCTAATTTTGCAACAATCGTAGAGGAATCTCACTCCTCTCCAATCTGTTATTGTTAGGTTATCTTAGGAGACATTGGTTTTCTTACTCTTGTCATAAAACTAACATTTTTTCATAATATTTTTCCGGTTTATTGTGAAGTAGGTTTATGGGGCTAAGTATAGTTGGGTCTGTCTGTGTGATTTAATTACATTTGGAGTCAAGTAGACTGCAAATTTAAATCACCAAAAGATGCTAGGTGCTTGTCATGCTAATGAGTAAACACGGATGCTGGCTTAGCATGTACGGTGTGAAGGGAATTTGCATTTTTAGATAAATGAAGGGATATTTGGATTTGAAAGGGATCTTAGTCTGTTTACAACTAGCCAGATAAGCAAGGCTAGGGAATGTGTTTATTTTTCCCAAAGGTTACTGGCAATATTGGCACCATAAAAGTTTTTATGTTATGAGGAAGATACAGATTCAAAGACATATGGAACAATATAATTTACATATTAAAAAGAGAGAAACATATATAAAGGAGAATGAAAGACTATGTGGAAAGAGAAGGCCATGTAAGATCTAACAGGAGTGTGTGAAATAGGCTAATGAAGCCTCCAACATTTGTGCATACGTCTGCTATATAATGAAGCTGAAGCTGAATAAAGCCATTTGGAATTCCGCTGTCCAGGGTATTGTGTTAACTTGCTGAGTTCATTTTAAATATAAAATCTATTGTGGACCATTGCCTTAAAAGGGAATGCAACTGGAAGTCAGGTTAATTAAGAATTTTAGGAGTTAGTATAGTAGTAATTGAAGCCTTATGTATGTGCTTGACATCTTTTATTTTGTGAATAAATGTTTTAATTTTTTTTGAATCTCTGAAGATCTTGGTGGACTTATCACTTCTGAATTCAGTGCACACATCCCATAATAAATACAAATTACAAAACTGTTGTGATAACAAGATCAAGCACATATCATCTGCCATGTCATAACAAATTGGGGGCTCTTTGTGGGATATTTGAAATTCCTTAATTGGTTTGGAGTTGGCGAATTTTAAGGTTATAAGTACGAGAAGCACATTGAGTTCAGGAGTTTGTGTGAGGGATCGTTAAAGTGCTGAGACTGCAAAAATGACTGCATCCATGGCTAAAACCTTTTGGAAGTAGAAGATATAACTCTGATTGGGTTACAAAAAGTAAACAAGGGTAAGTTAACAGAATTGGCAGATATGTTGTAGCTGGGTTTACCTGTAGGGTAAAGAAAGCAGACATAGTTGACATGATAGCACAGCATTTGAAGTTGGAAGTGATACCAGAAACTAATGAGTCACAGCTGAAGGTCATGAGACTTCAGGTACAAATGAAGAAGCTTGAATTTGAACAAGCAATGGAAATGAAAAAAAAACTTGAAGTAGAGGCAGTGGGAAAAGAAAAGGCAGGGAAAGAGAGAGAAAGAGAAAAAGAGAGAGAAGATAGCTAAACAGGTGAAATGGTCACAAGAAAACTGGACATTTATTTTATAGTCTAATTTAGTGGATAGAGCTCATGAGGCCTATGCTTCACTGTCAGAAGAAGTGTCCATGGATTATGATGCAGTAAAAAAGGCTATTTTGAGTGCTTAAGAGTTGGTTTCTGAGGTGTACAGGCAGAAGGTTGGGAATGTAAGGAAACAGCCTGGGCAAACTTATATTGAGTTTGAGAGAGGAAAGCAAAGTAATTTTGACCAGTGGATATGGGATTAAAGGTAGAGACAACATTTGTTGCTCTTAGAGAAGTAATTCTTTTGGAAGAATTTAAAGATGTAATTCCTTTGGTGGTGAGAACTCATGTGGAGGAACAGAGGATTAAAATGGTAAGACTAGCAGCAGAGATAGCTAATGATTATGAGTTAGTTCATAGATCAAAACCTTTTTTGTCCCCTTTTTAAATCAGAGAAGGATAGAAAATGTGAAGGTAAAAGGAAGGTAGATAGTCAGGGAAGAGAAGGAGTAGTTGGAAATTCCCAGGAATTTTTTTTCTCAGAGTAAAAAGGAAGGTGTTGAGGGTATAGGTGACACTCAAAAATTGAGGTGTTTCAGTGTAATAAAATTGGGCACACAAAGTCAATATGTTGAAAGTTACAGGGAAAATCTGGTGCAGTAATTGGAATGCAGAAAAGTTCTGGAAGTAAAAATAGTGTGAGTTCTGAGTTCCAGGCACAGGAAAAGCCAATGGTTGTGTACAGATAAAATGGGAAGAATCAGTGATAGGTAAAGAAGTGGAAATGTGTTCACAATTTACCCAAGTGAGTTCTGAAGAGCAGGTTGCAGAAATGTTTAAAGATTTTGTATATGAAGGGAAAGTCTTTCCATGTGGAGTAGGTAAAGATGTTAAAATTTGAAGAGATACAGGGGCTAGTCAATCCTTAATGTTATGGGATAGTGGTATTTGTTGTTCAGAGGGAGTATTGCAGGAAAAGGTGATAATAAGTGGAGTTCATGTAGGTTCATAGGCTAAAGCTATTCCATTGTGGAAGGTAAATTTAAAGAAAAAGTGGAAAACAGGTGAGGTGATTGTTGGAGTAATGGAAAAATGTCCATTCTATGGGTTCAATGTATTTAAGGTAATGATATAGCTGGTTCACAGATGTAGGTGATGTCTATAGTAGTTGAGCAGCCTGTAGAGGTGCTTTAAGCAGAAGTGTTGCAGAAAGAGCATCCTGGATTATTTGCAGATTGTGTAGTAATGAGACCACAAATTTACAGGTTGAAACAGGAAGAAGAGGAAGTTAAAAGGAGAAGTATTGAAGTTCAATTAGCTGATAGTATTTTTGATAAGATTGTTCAGGAAGAGAGAATGGAAGAGAATGTAGCTGAAGTGTTTAGCTCAAGGCAGTTGGTGGAGCTATAACAAAAGGATCCACAAATAAAGCAGTTATATCAGACAGCTTACTCAGAAGCAGAGATAGAATGTATTCCAGAACGTTATTGCTTTCAGGGTAATGTGTTAATGAGGAAGTGGTGACCATATCAAGCTTCAGCAGATAAAAAATGGATGGAAGTACATCAGATTGTTATACCTTCTGGATATAGAAATGAGATACTGAGAATAGCTCATGAAATTCCAATAGGGGGACATTTAGGAATTAGAAAGACACAGGTGAAAATACAAAAACATTTTTATTGGCCTTGGTTGCAGAGAGATGTAGTCAAATTCTGTATAACATGTTACACATGTCAAGTAATAGGGAAACCATAAGCACTGATTAAGCCAGCACCTTTAATTCCAATTCAAGCATTTGAGGAACCTTTTACTAGGATCATGATTGATTGTGTAGGACTCCTCCCTAAGACTAAAAATGGAAATCAGTACTTGCTGACAATAATGGATGTGTCTACAAGGTTTCTGGAATATTACAGCAAAGAGAATTGTGGAAGAGTTGACTGATTCTTTTTACAAGATATGGTTTACCAAAAGACATACAATCAGATCGGGGTTCAAATTTTATGTCACAGCTGTTTAAGGAAATAATGAACAGTTTGGGGATAAAACAATTTAAGTCAACAGCTTATCATCGCGAATCACAAGGGGCTTTGGAAAGATGGCATCAAACTTCAAAAACCATGATGAGGACTTACAGTGAAGACTATCCATATGATTGGGATAGGGGAGTTCCTTTCTTGCTATTTGCTATTAGGGATGCTCCTAATGCATCAACTGGATTTAGTCCTTTTGAATTAGCCTATGGTGATGAGGTAAGGGAACCACTGAAGTTAATTCATAAGAAATTGGTGGGTCAAAATTTGGAAGCTACTCTCCTGGATTATGTATCAAACATCAGAGAAATATTGGACAGAGCATGTGAGTTAGCTAGGGAACATTTAAAGATATCATAGCAAATGATGAAAGTGAAGGCAGATAGAAGAGCCACGCTCGTAGTTTTGTTTCTGGGGAAAAAATGTTGGTTTTGTTACCAGCACTGGGTAAATCATTAAAAACAAGGTTTAGTGGACCTTATAGGATTGAAAAGAAACTGAGTGAAATAAATTATTTAATAAATACTCCAGATATAAGAAGGAAGCAGAGGCTGTGTCATGTAAATATGCTTACCAAGTATTTTGACAGGGAAGAGGATCAAAAGGAGGTATTAGTGGTGGTAGATAAGGAGAAAGGGGTAGAAATCATGGATTCTGAAATTAATTTTCCTCTAATCAAATTGGATATTTAGGGAGTACTTGAAAATGAAAATGTGATATTGGGTTACCTTCCAGACAAGTGTCAAAGTGATTTGGAGAAGCTATTGCAGTCACACAAAGCTATTTGTGGGAATAAGCTGGGGAGGACAAATTTAGCTATACATGATGTGAATGTAGGGAATTCATCTTCAACAAGGCAACATTGTTATAGATTAAGCCCAGCAAAGTTATCACAAGTGCAGAAAGAAATTGAATTCATGCTTCAAAGTGACATCATTGAGTCTAGTTGCAGTAACTGGAGTTCACCTATTGTACTGGTACCAAAGCCAGATGGAGCACAAAGACTATATGTGGACTATTGAAAGGTGAATGCAGTGATAACAGTGGATTCCTATCCTATACCATAATTGGAAGATTACATTGAGAAAGTGAGACAATCACTAATTGACTTGCTGAGAAGATATTGGCAAGTACCATTATCAGAGAAAGCAAAGGAGATATCAGCTTTTGTGATGCCAGATGGACTATATCAGTTCAAAATCATGCCATTTGGTATGAAAAATGCACCAGCAACATTTCAAAGACTGACAAATAAAATAATTGCAGGACTGAGCAATTGTGCTGTTTTTATTGAATGCTTGATAGTTTTCTGTCAAATATGAGGGGAGCATTTACAACATCTAGAAGAATTATTTAATTGGCTACAAGAAGCTAATTTTGTGATGAGCCTGGCTAAAAGTGAATTTACAAAAGTACAAGTTATATATCTAGGCCATACCATTGGACATGGTAATGTGGCTCCGAGAGATGTGAAAATCAAAGCCATCATGGATTTCCCAGTGCCTACAACATTGAGATTTCTGGGCATGAGTGGGTTTTACCAGAAATGTGTACCAATTTTTAACAGTGTGGTTGCTTCATTGACTGAACTATTAAAAAGGAACAAGAAGTTTCAATGAACACTGGAGTGTCAGAAGGCCTGTGACAGTTTAAAAACAGTATTGACTATGACACCAGTTTTGGCAGTACCTAATTATGCCAAGCAATTTAAGTTGGCCGTTGACGCAAGTGATATAGGCTTTCGTGCTGTACTGTTGCAAGAAGATGAAACTGGACTTGAGAAACCAGTTGGGCATTTTTCACGAAAGCTGAATGTACAACAGAGAAAATATTCAACGATGGAAAAGGAGATTTTGGATCTGGTGTTAGCATTGCAGCATTTCGAGGTTTATGTTGCAAACAATTTGTCAGAAACAATTGTTTATAGAGATCATGATCCTTTAAAATTTCTAGACAAATGTTGAGACCGAAGTGCAAGGCTATTCAGATGAAGTTTATTACTGCAGCCATTTTATTTACAGATTATACATGTGGCTGGATGAGAAAATCTAGTTGCATATGCATTGACAGTTTAAAGCTCAAAGGGAAATTGGACATTTCAAACCTGGACACTGGACTGAAATAACCTCTGTTGATACTAAGGATTTGTGTATATATATTATGTTAATGCATGCATCTGGTACAGTAATAGTTTGGGTATATAGATAAGTATAGTAGGTAATGTAAGATGGGTTAAGAAAATGAAGCCATCTTTTGAAATTATGCGATTCATTTTGCCATAAGGAAGGAGGTGTCATGAAACTAACATTTTTTTTCAGAATATTTTTCCGGTTTATTGTGAAGTAGTTTTATGGAGCTAAGTATAGTTGGGTCTATCTGTGTTAACTTGCTGAGTTCATTTTAAATATAACATCTATGGTGGACCATGCCTTAAAGGGAGTGTAACTGGGAGTTAGGTTAATTCAAAATTTTAAGGAATTAGTATAGTAGTAATTATAGCCTTACGTACGTGCTTTACATCATTTATTTTGTGACTAAATGTTTCAATTTATTTTTTTTTAATCTCTGAAGGTTTTGATGGACTTGTTACTTCTGAATTCAGTGCACACATCGTGTAATAAATACAAATTGCCAAACTACTGTGATAGCGCGACCATGTTTCCCTCGTGGATTGAGTCCGCTTGGCACATATCATCTGTCATGTCATAACTGTCTGGAAGAGATCTTGCTGGAGGCAATGATGTATTCATCAGAACTCTTTTATTTACAAAACTAACTATATACAAGGTTACAGAACATCAGCAGATAGGTACAGTTCCTCTCTTAGGTGCCTCTCACTCATCTTCTCTCAGTGAGCGACATCATTATGACATAGCCCCTTACGCACATGCTCAGTAGATATTATTAGAATTAACCATTTACATCTCCCCCAAGCCTTTATCTTCATTATTATTATATACACATCCTCTTACATCTCCCCTCAAATTCTCTGCTTTTAAAGGGATATCTCCTTGGTGGTTTCACCAGTCTCCCTGAATGAGTGCAGAGTTCCTTTTGAGATCGTTGAGGATCTATTTGCTCCGAACTCATTCCCTGAAGGTTGTCATTCCTTGTTACTCTTGTTTGTGGTTGTGTAGGTGTGATGTCCTCCTAAAGATCAAAGTATGCAACCAATTCTGCTATAGATTTCCTGTCTATTGAAACCAAGATGATGCTTATTTGTGTCTGGACCAGATACGATCTTGACTATTGTAACTTCTTTCTTACTGTACCTTCTCACTGCTGGTCTCTGATCCATACCTATCTCTCCCCTTTTGAGAGTGAGAAGGTCATGAGCCCTGCACTGTTGGTTTAAAATATGGGCTTGACTTGCCCTGCAACTTTATTCCTTATTGTTTGGCTTGATCATGGTCTTCTACCATGACATTTGGTATCAATGTGTGGGGAAGAAAAGGAAGTTGGGTTCTTTGCCTGCAGCCCATCAAAAGTTCACATGGGGTGAAACCATTCTGCAACAGTATGGAGCGATTCAGCAGGGCTAGCTCAAATTCTTCATTTTCTTCTTAGCAGATCTTGTATAGTACTTACTCCTCCCTCTTAGTCTCTCCATTGGACTGAGGTTATTTCTGTGAACTTGCAACATGAACAAACCCATATGATGCTGCAAAGGATTGGAAACACTTGTTAGTGAATTGTGACCCATTGTCAGAGATGACATTGTCCAGATTGCCATGTGTAGAGAAAATCCTCTTCAGGGAAGTAATAACAGCTTCAGGGGTGAGGCCATGCAGCTTTTGTACTTCTGGACTGTGGGAATAATATTATATCGCAATGAGAAATATTTTCCCTTTGAATTCAAAGAAGTCTGCACCAAGGTGTTCCCATGGCCTGAATGGGAAGGAGGAGGGCAGAAGTGGCTCATTCTGCTCCTCTGTCTGTGAATGTCACAGGTGATACAGTTAGAGACCATGTCTTCGATAGAGCATGAAATGCCTAACCACGATACAGACTATTGTACCCTTCATCCGACACTTGTTAATATCAAGTTGTCCTTGGTTAATTTTCTGGAAGTCTTCCAGGCAGAGAGCTACCACCAATTGCTCATCATTACTTTTTTATTTGTTCACAGGATGTGGGCTTTGCTGGCTGGGCCAACATATATAGCCCATCCTTAATTGCCCTTGAGAAGGTGGTGGTGAGCTGCCTTCTTGAACCATGTGGTGTAAGTACACACACAGTGCTGTTAGGGAGATAGTTCGGGATTTTGACCCAGCAACAGTGAAGGAATGGCGATATATTTCCAAGTCAGGATGGTGAGCGGTTTGGAGAGGAACATGGTGTTCCCATGTGTCTGCTGTCCTTGTCCTTCTAGATGGTTGTGGTCGTGGGTTTGGAAGGTGCTGTCTAAAGAGCGTCGATGAGTTCCTGCAGTGCAACATATAGATGGTGCACCCTGCTGCCACTGTGTAATGGAGGGAGTGGATGTTTGTGGATGGGGTACTAATCAAGTGAGCTGCTTTGTCCTAGCTGATGCTTAGCTTCTTGAGTGTTGTTGGAACAGCACTCAGCCAGGCAAGGAGAGTATTCCATTTGTAGTGGAAGGTGGGAAGGCTTTGGAGAGTCAGGAGGTGAGTTGCTTGCCACAGAATTCCTAGCCTCTGACCTGCTCTTGTAGCCACAGTATTTATATGGCTAGTCCAGTTCAATTTCTTGTCAATGGTAACCCCACCTGATGTTGATAGCGGGGGATTCAGCGATGGTAATGCTATTGAATGTCAAGGTGCGATTGTTAGATTCTATCTTGGTGGAGATGGTCATTGCCTGGCACTTGTGTGACGCGAATGTTACTTGCCACTTGTCAGCCCAAGTCTGGATATTGTCCAGGTCTTGCTGCATTTGGACATGGAATGCTTTAGTACCTGAGGAGTCGCGAAAGGTACTGAACATTGTGCAATCATCAGCCACTTCTGGCCTTATGGTGGAAGGTCATTGATGAAGCAGCTGAAGATGGTTGGGCCAAGACACAACCTTGAGGAACTCCTGCAGTGATGTCCTGGAATTGAGATGATTGACCTCTAACAACCATAACCATCTTACTTTGTGTCGGGTATGACTCCAATAACCAGGGAGTTTTCCTCCTGATTCCCATTGACTCCAGTTTTGCTAGGGCTCCTTGGTGCAACACTCTGTCAAATGCTGCCTTGATGTCAAGGGCAGTCATTCTGACCTCACTTCCGGAGTTCAGTTCTTCTGTCCATGTTTGAACCAAGGCTGAAATGAAGTCAGGAGCTGCGTTGCCCTGGCGGAACTCAAACTGAGCATCAGTGAACAGGGAAGCAATAATCGCTTGGTAACCCCTTTCATCACCTTATTGACCAAGAGGTCATCCATGATGCTAATGTGGTGATGTTGTTCAAAGTATTACTGCAGGATGGGGTTACTCAGAATGTACTGCGGCCATCCATCAAGGCAGTATGGACCAATCTGCATACATTTTTCATCTCACTTTTGAGCCTTGAAATTCATGCAACTTCCACGTTCTTGCTGGTAAATATTAAGTGGTTAAGGTCGTGAAGGCCTCGACTTCCTCAATGAAAATTTTATCTTCTTGCTCTTGACTTCACCTACTTTAAGGATTAGGTTCAGGCCTATACAGGTTTTCCTGCTCAATAAAGAGCATTCCTAATTCTGAATAACACTTAGGGCAGAATTTTATTTGTGACGTGCAGGTGGCAGACCCCGCACGACAGCATTTAAAATGTCACGTGCTGACGTCGGATGAGCGTCCCGACGTCAGTGCGCGCCATCACGGTAATTAGCTGGGCCCTTAACTCGGCAATCGACGCCGATTTTGAGGCGCCCGTGCGATCTTCGGCTTGGCGCACAAGCGCAACGGGCAGGCAGGTAAGCGATTTTTTAACAAACCTCACCCACAGGCGGGATATGTGGGCTCAGTGCGGTTGTTAATGTTTTATGTGAAGTATTTATTGCAGAAAGTGTTTTAAATTTGCCCGTGTAATTGTTACCAGTTCAGATCAATTTCCAACAGCTTTCTGTGTACTTTGAAGCTTCAGCTCACCAGTCTGCAGACAGTAATCTTTATCGGGCCTACAGCTTTCCGGAGGCCTCCATTTAGCCTGGGTATGGGTTCTGACATCTCCACTGGAGGCAGCTCTTCTGAGGAGGAAGGGAGGGCTAGAATACAAAGGAGGCCAGGAGTGGACAATCAGCCTCCAGGGGAGCCACCTTTGGGAGGCCAGGTGCAGGCACAAGGGGTGCAGGGCCAAGAGGTTGTGCAAGGTGGAAGTGGCCGCAGAAGACGCCACTATCCTGCTGCCAGGGTATACAGGCGGCAAAGCAGCTACCTCAATATGACTGAGGTGCAGTGCTGAAGGAGGCTCCGACTGCCAAGGGAAACAGTCAGCTACATCTGTCAGATGATTGGGTCTGAGATCTCTCCTAACTGTGTGGGTGGACACCCCATGCCAGCGGCTCAGAAGGTCACAGTTGCCCTCCACTTCTATGCATCTAGCTCCTTCCAGGGCTCGGTGGGTGATCTTTGCGGTGTCTCCCAATCAGCTGTCCACACTTGTGTCAAGCAGGTTACAGATGCTCTGTTCAGACATGCATTGACCCTCATCCACTTCTGCTGCGACCAGGCAAGTCAGGCGCACCGAGCCAGAGGCTTCGCGGCCATTGCTGGCTTCCCCCGTGTCCAGGGTGCAATAGACTGAACACAAGCGACCATCAAGGCAAGTGAGTCCGGTGCCTTCGTTAACAGGAAGGGCTTCCACTCCATGAACGTGCAGATAGTGTGTGATCACAGGATGCTGATTCTACAAGTTTGTGCAAGGTACCCAGGCAGCTCCCAAAACACCTACATCCTCAGACACTCCAGGTGCCGGGGCTCTTCAGTGCTCCGGCTCGGCTGGATGGTTGGCTGCTGGGTGACAAGGGCTATCCCCTCAGAAGGTGACTCATGACACCTCTCTGCCATCCAACAACAGAAGCTGAGGAGCGCTACAATAGGAGCCATGGCACCACAAGTGGTGGAGAGAGCCATCGGTCTTCTCCAGATGCACTTCCGATGCCTGGACCGCTCAGGGGGCGCACTCCAGTACCCCCCAGATCGCGTCTCTCTGATTGTGGTAGCATGCTGTGCTCTGCACAGGCTTGTGCTGGAAAGGGGGGATGCAGTTGACGATGAAGACCTTGACGCTCTGGATGAGGCTGCACATGATGAATCCAGCAGTGCCTCAGAGGATGAGGAAGCACAGGGCGATGATGAGGGGCAGCACGCCGACCCGCTACTACACCAAGGAGGCAGGGACACCCGGGATACTTTAATACAATGAACCTTCAGCTTGCTCCACACACATGGATCTGCAGGATCAGCATTGCCTGGCGCTTCCACACGTGGCACTTAGGTGCTACATCTTCCACCTCATCAGCTGCAACTAAGGGCTTAGTACAGAAACATCAATGTCCACTCAAACACTCATGATATGTCTGTGAAACATACAAATGCAGCACAAAGGAAACACCCTCAGCCATGGTCAGAAAAGTGGACTTTATTGCCACCAAAATAAACAACAAACGTCGCTCTGACGCACATAATGAAACATTCCCTAATCTAGGGCCGACACAAAATACTAGTGACAAACCCATGGAATGCCTAACGTGCCTTATGCTTACGTTTGCAAGGGCTACATCTTGGTGCTGCCCCATCGCTCGGAGTGGCTTGTGAGACAGCCTGTTGACTCTGCTGTCCTGTTGGCCTCGATGACCTTGGCGGCCATCCTCTGGCCCATGGAGCCTGTGCTGGCCCCGCCTGGAAGGAAGTGGCCTGTTCTAGAACTGGCACCTCCCCAGTTGTCGCAGCCTCAACGGATGCAACGGTCACTGGCAGAGGGGTGGAGGAGCTGCTGCCCTCATCTGGAGCGCCCTGAGAGGAGCTCGCAGCAATGACAGGCAGCTGCTGCACCGACGTGAGGTCACATTGGACCTCCCTGCTCACCGCAGATGGATGGGCACCGGGCTGGGACACTTGGTGCCTGGAACATCTCCTACATTGCCAATGACCGCCTGTGGCCATTAGCGCTGTGAGGGCTTGCAGGTCAGAGCGTAACCCAATCAGATGATTCTCAATCTGTTGGAAGCCCCTCTCCATGAGAGTCGTCAATCTCTCAATGGAGGAAGCCTGAAGCTCTGTCCTGAGGTTCATGCCATCACTTGCACTCTGCCTGGGTTCCTCCACCACAGAGACCAACTAAAGCACACCCTCATGCAACCCTGCCAGATGCTCTCGTGCACCCGGCCACTTCTCCTGCAGCTGCTGCATGGTGGACATCTCCAGAGGCACATCATCACTGCCTGACTCAGCATGTGCCTGGTCCCCTGCAGTCCTCCGGCTGCTGGCGGCATTGGCACTCTCTGTCCGTGCCATCTCCTCCAGTGATTGTGGAGTTCCCTCTCCACTGTGCCCCGGGACACTAACTGACGTTATATTCTCCACCGATATGGTAGTCGCTGCGCTGGTGCCTGGCTTGCTGAAATGATGTGACGCAAGTTGCAAGTCTTGGCCCTCAGGTGTGGAGGGGGTGCTTTGGACTTGTTGGGCGCGGCCATGCGGTGGTGATGCTGAAAGTAACAACAAGGGCAGTGCACCAGTTAGCATTTAGTCAGTAACACCATTCATCCCTTTTCCCCCCAGCCTCATAATGCGCTCAACCTTCAAGAACCTAAGGAGACCAACATTGGTGGGGTGGTAAATAGTTAAGAGGAGGCCCAAACATTTCACACGCATACACACAGGCTGGTCAGATGGCCTAAGGAATGCCACATGGAATGTTATGTGGATAAGTGTGCGGTTAAGCACTTGGGCAAGACAAGCAAGGTATGGGAATACATGAGAAATGATAAGAAGGACTGTGGAAATTCAGGACGATTACAGGGACTTTGCTGGGCAGACCTGTTAAGGTAGCAGAACAGGAAAATAAGGCGTTTAACAAGGTAAAAGCGAGACTTGCCTTTATTAGACGAGGAATAGAATGTAGGAAAAGGGAGGTCATGTTGCAAGTGCAGAAAACACTGTCGAGGCCACAGTTACACTTTTGCATTCCCTTGTGACCTGCGCTTCATGGGAGGGATGGCATTGGAGTGGGGAGAGTGCAGAGGTTCCTGACCTGGATGCATGCTGGCCTGGAGAGTTGGAGTTATGAGGAAACATCGCAAACACTTGCGACATTTGCCGTGGAGCACAGGAGATTGACAGGTCACATTATTGACTTTCATACCGTTATGAGGGTCATAGAACGGGTGGACAGAAGGCAACATTTCCCCTTGGCGCAGGGATGAGTAACGTGGTGGCATTTATTTAAGTTGAGTGCCATGAGGTTGACAGGTGAGGTGCTGAGGACCTTTTGGACAGAGTAGTATGGGACGCACTGGCTGAAAGGGTGGCAGAGGTACAAACCCTCCTAAGATGCAATAAGTCTTTGGGTGTGCAGCAGCGATGCCATGGCATGTTAGGTTATGCGGATAGTGGTCACAAATGGGATAAGGTGACTTTGGAAGGTGCTAGAGACGCGCATCCTCAAGGGGCCGAGGGACCTTTGTATATGACCCACACGTCTGTCTGTATCAGTCTGTGAATAAGCAGTGTTGCTGCATTAACGATTGCAGCAACCATCAGTGCTTTGGATGGTGGGGGGACAGAGTGGATGGGACTGTGGGCCTTAAATACCTGGCCGCTGCACCCCAGCCTCGCCGATACCTGCCGACCTGGTCACTTTCCTCCTTCCCAGCTCCATGGCCTGCTCCTCAAATTTGGTGACATGCTGCAGCAGGGCGTACCCACCACCAGTGCTCTGGCACTCCCGGCTGTTGTGCTCTGTTTTTGCCTGCAGAACAGAGATGACCATTTCTTGGGGCTGATCACTCATGTACTCTGCACGTGCACGCCACACCCCAACCACAGTGGCCCATCTGAGGCCTCCAGTGGCTCCTGTCGACACTACTGGTGATCAGTCCCCAGAAGATAGTACGGCTGGTCCCAACCCCCTCCCCCAATGGCCACGTTGGACACATTCGGCGTCCATCAATTTGAATAGCACATGGGTCTTAGCGCCCATGGCAAGGAGGCACAACTGGGTGCTGCGCTGAGGCCAACAGATGGCTCTTGGCCACGACACCTTGAGGCTCCCCTTCCACCATCTCATCACCATCAATAAGACATGTGTTGGAGTTCTGAGTATGTGTCTAGCTACCTCCCCTGCAGGTTGCCCCCAGACTATTCAAATGCAACAAACACCAACATATGCTGCGGGGAGAACCCACCTTCTCCTCAACCACTAAGGCTGATGTAAGCATGGTCACTACCTGTTTGCCCACCCAGCGTGCGCCAAATGCCCAATGCAGTAACGACACTAAGACGTGGGTGGGGGGCCTCAAAGGCTAAGGCTACGTGCTGGGTCAAATGGCCAAGGCCGACATGGTACTCACCCTTCCAGAGCGCAATAAATCATTGAAGCGCTTGCAGCACTGGGTTCCTGTGTGCTGCACAGCATCTTGAGAGCTTACAGCCTCCACCACCTCCTGCCAGGCCTGCCTGGTCACGTGGGGGGCCCTCCTCCTCCCATCCTTCGGAAACAACACCTCCCGATGTTCTGCAACCTCTTCGAGGAGGGCAGCAAGTCAGGCATCAGAGAACCGAGGGGCACATTGGCCCCCCGCTGGCCTACCCTGCAGCCTGCCCCCATCCTCCTCTGCCCTGCCCTCCTCTAGACCCCACTGTGCAGACCCCCTGCACTGGTCGCTGGCCATGGTGAACAGCCTAAAGGAAGCTGCTTGGCCTTTCTTTATACAGACTGCCGGTTCTCCATTGGAACCAGCAGCCTGTACACGCCCACTGCACATTTGAAATTCCCGCTGTACACTGGAGTCTGCAATGTGCTTGGCGGGCCTTAATTGGCCCGCCCGCGCAAAATGGCGGTGAGGCCCGTTTTGCCAGCGGAGATCGGCTACGCGCCCGCCGCCGATTGGGTCGGGCCCACTCACCATACAAACATAAAATTCTGCCCATAGTGTCTCAGAGGTTTTCCTATCTTTTACTTTAGGTTTGCATCAAGCTGACTTTTAACATTTAGCTTAATTCCTCCTGGAGCTTGGAGTTGAATTGATGAAGGTTGCAGAGTAATTTTTGCAGCCATTAAACTATCAGATAAAACTCCAGCTCCTGTATGCAATTTGATTTTGATAGGATGTCGATTGCCTTCAATGTTATCGGCCCAGTATTGGCTTTTACTTCCTTTTATTTCTCCCTAGCAAGTGATTTCCTGGTTGTTTTGTTCATGTATATCTTGAATAGAGTTTCCTTTATCTGGTTTCCCTTTCTGTTTTGTAAACAGAGGATTTTTTGCATGACATACCATTTTAAAATGACCAATCCTGCCACAACCATGGCACTGTATGATTCGGGTGAGGAATTCTTCGCGCCTGTGGACCTCCTTCCTGCCACAGAATTGGAAAATGGCAGTCAGTACCTTTTCAGCACGCTTCCCTGGTTGCTGTTGCAATGTGCTTTCAGTTTTACAGCCTTCAAACTGAACAACTCCATTAGGCTTTTCCTGTGGAATTTTCCTTGCACCTCTTACAGAGACTTTATTTTGCATCCACTCTTTGGCGTGCCTGGCCAGCTGTACAGCTTTATTTAGTGTTAAATCTTCCCAAGACTGTAAAAAATCAGAGATGTTTTCACCTAAAACTATTCCATCTCTGACCAAGATGTATTTTAATGTTCAATGCTCAGAATTTTCAGCCAAACTGTAGAGATTATTGATGAATGAATTAATTCCTTCACTCTGTTTTTGACTGCGTTGATTAAATTTTGCCCTCTCTATTACAATGTTTCGATGGAGCCTACAGTATGAGTCAAAGGCTCCAATGATATCCTTGTAGGAGGCTGTTTCTTCATTCACCCGCTGTCTGTCCAGCACATTGTCCACGATGCTACCGACACCATATACCAAAGTGCTAACCTGGTCTTTGTTATTACGCACAAGACCTGAAGCATTGCGGTAGCAGATGAATCACCTTCTCCAGTTTTGCCATTGCTCAGCCTGTCTGGGGCCCTATATGTTTTGGAATGATTCTGGGAGAGTTAGGGCAGAGGTCATTGCTCACCCTGGGTTGAGGTTGCCATTTCCTGTGCTGCTTGCCTTGCTAGCCGCTAGGGTATCCTTATCTTTTCCTTCTCAGATGTAGTTGCTGGATTGGCCTCGAAGCCCTTCACCTGCTGATCTCGGTTGCTGCTGGGCTTCTCTTTGGGAAGTTTCCCACCATTCCTTACTGTTCCTCTATGGGTGTCGTCACTGCTACCACCATCTATTATTGTTGGGTTATCACGGGAGACATTGGTTTCCTTTCCCTAGAAGAGATCTTGCTGGAAGAAATGGTCTTTCCTTCAAAATTCTTATTTCCGTAACAAACTATATACAAGGATACAGAACATCAGGAGATAGCTACAGCTCATCTCTTAGATGCTTCTCGATCATTTTTACTAAGTGAGTGATAATTGTGTTATCACGATGACATAGCTCCTTATGTACATGCTCAGTAGCTATTATTATATTTAACCCTTTACTCCTCATCCATCACCAGCAAAATCTTGGCCAGAATCCTTCTGAACTGCTTAGTGCCGAATCTTGGCTAGCATTTGCTTCTAGAGAGTCTGTGTGGTTTCAGAAAAAGTCAAGGAAGCGCTGATATGGTGTTTGTGGTTAGACAGCTGAAGGATAAATGCCAAGAACAGAACATGGACCTCTATATCACATTTTTGACTTGGCCAGGGCCTTTGACATAGTCAGCTGTGAGGGCCTTTGAAAGGCAATGTAGAAATTTGGCTGTCCTGAAAAATTTAGCACAATAGCTTGACAATTTCATGAAGGCATCCCTGTGATGTCCTGGATGATGGTAAGTCTTCTGACCCATTCCCAGTCACGAATAGAGTTAAACAGTTTTGTGTGCTAGCACCCACCCTCCTCAGCATGTTTATCTCTGCAATATTCTCTGATACCTTCCATGATGGTGATCCTGGCATCAAAATCAGATAACAAATGGATGGGAAACTGCTCAATCTGAGATGACTCCAGGCAAATACCGAGATCTCCAAGGACATACTTTGTGATTTCCTGCTTGCTGATGACTGCATATTAACTGCCAGTTCAGAGCTGGACATACAATGGAGAGTGGACTTGTTCTCCAGTGCAGGCGACAACTTTGGCCTTTAGATCAGCATGAAGAGGACTGAAGTAATATACCTGCTTCAGGTATGCCCTATCTCAAGCCCAATGTTTCAGTCCATGACCAGAACCTGTCAGCAGTGGATAAGTTCACTTATCTCGACAGGAAACCCTTGAGCTGTCTATATTGATGACGGGACACATGCAAGAACTGCCAAAGGAAATGTAACCTTTGGCAGACTTCAAACATCAGTCTTGGAATGAAGAAGATTATGTCAGCCTAGCAAACTGAAAGTCTATAGAGCAAAGGTCTTGCCCTCTCTGCTCTACACATGCGATATTTGGACTGTATATCAGCATTATGCCAAGAAGCTCAAACACTTTCCCTTGAGCTGCCTTCGGAAGCTTCTGGAGATCAGATGGCAGGACAAAACACCAGACACTGAGGTACTCACCCAAGCTGGCATGGCAAGCATCCACACCATATTGGCCCAGACCTTCTGGTCTCTGGATAGTCGGAGACCGGACGTACCTCTCAAGATGAATTACAGGGCCCCTCAGAAGTCCAGACACAATGAATTGTGAGGGACGTTTGAAATTCAGGTGGGCAATTACCCTGCTCTCCGGGGATCCTCCAAAAAAATTCTCCAACTCTGAGTTAGAATCAGAGACTTTAAAAGGTCCCGACAAACTTACCTGGATAGTTATCCAGGAAATGTCAGGCAGAAAAATCCTGTTCTAGCTCCTGGGTAATGAAACAACTGACCCCCCCAGACCCCAACTACTCCCTCAACCTTCCAACTCCCTGCCTGAATCCCCCGGCTCCCAACAACCACCACCTGACTCTCCCCTTACCTGACCTGACTAGCCCAACCAACCAACTACCCCCTTGATCCCCAACTCCCAGCAACCCAACTTAATTAGTCCCTGACCTGACAACCCCTCCAGGTCCAACCTGGCTACCCCTGACACATCTACCATTCACCCACTTACCCATATCACCCATTTGCCTCCCTACCAGCTGCCATCCCACCCAGCTGCCATCCTACCAGCTGCCATCCCACCCAGCTGCCATCCTACCAGCTGCCATCCCACCCAGCTGCCATCCTACCAGCTGCCATCCTACCCAGCTGCCACACTACCCAGCTGCCACAGTACCCAGCTGCCACAGTACCCAGCTACCATTCTGCCCAGCTGCTCCCAACTTTATTTTTCCATTGCTGATATGGTTCCGCCTCCCAAAAAAAAGCGGATAGTCAAAGCCTCAGATTTGTCGTCCTTCTACCATTCTGTAACGGAGGTTGTCAGAAGTGACATGCTTCTTTTTCTCTCAGGGATAGAGACAAAAAAACTTCCTATTTAACAACCAATTACCAGAGCTTAATGTTCATCCTCTGTTATCATGCTAATTGCAATAATCATATGTTAAGGAAAGAATGAGTCTGAAGCCAGCCTGTACCTTAAGGCAGATTTATTTCCAAGGCTGCAGAGTAAAGGCACAGACTCTTCCAATTCCTCCCAACGCCCAGTGTGAACACCTTTTCATATTCTTGTAATGAAGCCCCAATTGGGGACAGCCGCTCTTGATTACCAACTTAAAACATGTACTATGTTGCAGAAAACATTTTCAAAACTCACACTCTGAGTCGTCCCTCTTTTAATACCCCGGATAATTTTTCACTACAAACATTCCTTTGTGTGAAACAATCAGATAACTGTTTGCTTATATCAACCCATAGGAGCTTAGGGATTTCCCTTTTCTCTACCATTTGTTTTAGACTTGCAATATCAAGCCATAATCTTTTATCGCTCACTCTTTTTGTGGAGTGTATGTTATCCCAAAGGGATTGATTGTTAATATAACTTTCTATTGGGACATTTTCTTCTTCATTTTCCCCATGTCATATTTCCCCTAACATTTTGGATAAAAAGAATGCCATGTCGACTGCCTCCACTAATCGAGAGTCTCTACAACCAGGGTGCACTTTATTACTCGCCTTATTTTCTTGGCTTCCCAAGCCAAGGCACAACACTTCCTATTTTCACCAACAAGAAATATTATAAAACCCGCTGCACTTGATAACCCATCAACAAGGTTTGCATGGGAGGCCTCACTGAATGCAATCAATTTGCTTTTCTTAGGGTTACCCAAAGATATAAACTTCAGTACACATTTCTCCACTTTTAAGTTTTTAAATGTTTTGTTCACCTGTAAGATGTACTGGACCTTGGGATGTTCCATTATAGTACTCAGTTCAAAAACATCAAAGCTTGCATCTGGCTTCGTCTGTGCACCCAACCAGTTTAATTGTCCAATTAGACTTTACAGCTGCTCTGTCCCATCTTTGAAAGCATCAGCATCTTTCTGTGAGGGCCTAGCCCAAATGACTGCAATAGGGCTAACACTTAGGAAATACGAATGCTGATATAAAGTAATTGCAGACCCATGCAGTTTTATTTCTAATTCAACATATTTAAAGGCCCCATTAACCTGACTTTCAACCTTAAAGTCTGTTCTAATCCTGTCAATAACTTTGTAATGAAACTCACTAGTGCCACCCCATAGGAAGTCGTCAACATGCATCATAAAGATGTCTGCCAGTTTCCCACCATGGTACCAATAAAACATTGCACGATCTGCCTTCAGTTGGAAACAGCCCAACTTTAACAACACTGATCGAGCTGAAATGTACCACACTCGGGAAGCATCATTGAAACCACATATGCACTTATTCAACTTCCAAAGTTTTCCCTCTCCCTCTGGCGCCTCCTTAGGAGATTTGAGAAACACTTCCCTCTGGAGGTGATCCCCTGCAGAAATGCAGCTTTTATATCTATGGGCTTACATTCCCACAAAAACATTGCCAAAAGAGCCAAAAACATTTTCAAAATTATCATAGGGACTCGAAACGTTAACTCTGTCTCTCTCTCCACAGATGCTGTCAGACCTGCTGAGTTTTTCCAGCAATTTTTGTTTTTGTTTCACCTTTCCAGCATCAGCAGTATTTTGCTTTTATTCAAAATTACCTTCCCCGTTGTGTGAGTCCATTCTAATTTCTTTATCTGTAAGCATTCTTCAAATCCCCAGGCCACTAACCTAGCCTTGGCCTTATAAGTTCCATCTGATAGGACCTTTTCCGTGCAGATCCACCTATGTGATAATGCTGGCTGACCCTGTTTTGGACTTCTGAATACACACCAAACTCCATCCCTCTGTCCAACTCTCTCTGTTTAGCCTCTCATATAGCTTTATCCCCTAACTTGCTGGCCGTTACAAAAACTTCACTGTTTGTCCATCATCTTGGACTTTCAGCTAATTCTTATGTTTTCCAGTAGATTTTCCTGCCTGTCCCATTACTGTTGCATTCTTCCAGTTATCTGATCCTTCTAGATGATATGATACCCTGAAACCAACTTTGGGCATCTGACCTCTGGCCAAAAATAGCCCCTCCTGTTTATCATAACCAGGTTTTCTACTGAAATCTAACTCCTGATCTATCATACCTTGTCCCTCTATCTCTGTCCCACAAAATATATGAGTATATGATGCACATGGTGCTTCGTCATCTTCTATCATATTGTCAGTATTCACAAATTCATAATGCATTGCTATGACCCTTGGGAAATACACTTCTGTTGTTTGATTCCCATTTGAATAATCCCACAGTTTTTCCTTCATGTCCTATAACTTTCCCTGGGTCATTCCATTTACTTTGCCCCTCTCTCTTATAACAAGCCAAATCACCTGAAGTGAGTTCCAGCTCAGTTGGTCTTATGCGGTGTCGCAACGCTCTCCTAGTGCTTTCCTTAACCTCAGTCTTGTTGAAAGCTTTCCTGCCTGCATGTAAGGCATTTAAGTGGGCAGAAAAAGAGCTAATGGTAGTTCCTTCAAGAGCAGGGGGAGCATCCAATAGCACTGGAGGCAACTTCAGATTCCTACCATACACCAGCTGGTATGAACTATACCCCCAAACCACTTGCAAAGAATTTTTTGCATGTATTGCCCATGCCAACGCTGTTTGCAACTTGCAATCCAGTTGGTCAGCCAGTATCTTATGCAACGTCTTATCAACTACTGCACGGTTCCTCTAACACAAACCATTGCTGAATGGGCTCTCAGCCACAGTATTCATGACTATGATATTCAGATTTTCACACATGTCCCGAAATTCATCATTTGCAAACTCTCCTCCATTATCCGTCAGGAATTTCGTCAGTGTTCCTAATCCAGTACTCACCCATTTCTCCATGACCTTGTCTACAATGATCTGTTTGTTCTTTCTATTTATTTCTGTAGATAGGCTAAAACTAGTCATCTTTTTCACAAAGTGTGCAAAAAAAAAACCCTGATCCTCATCCCATACTTTTAAGCCTATTGCCACTACATCATTAAATACCCTGGCCAGTGGCAGACTCACAACAGAATGATATTTAACACAACTTAACACAAATTTAACACAGTTTAACAGTTTAACACAAATGTCACACTGAGCCATAACTTGTTCAGTAAGGATCTCATATTCTTTAGCAACTATTCCAGCATCTCGCAAAAGAGCTTTCAATTTATGTGATGCTGGATATGCAAATTGTCTATGTAACTTCCAGATAATCCTCTTCTTATCTGCCAAACTTTTATCCCCAGAAGTTAGCAATACTGTTTGGATTCCTCGATGAGAAATATCTGGCTTTCTCAATGGCGGCCTGATCACCTAAAATGCAGATCTACAGTTTTTCCAGTCACAATTGCTTTGTCATTCTCCATGATTAATTTCATTTGTGCTTTCTTCATTGAAGATTTACTCAACAATAGAGGTATCTCATTAAAGACCACATCAGTACTAATGAAGAGACTGATCCCACTATCTCGCAAAGGAGGACTACTTTTCTGGAGGACGTTGGCTTGTTGTCATCTCCACAATGAAAGCTGGTGGAACTTCTGTACTTCTTAACCTTCCACCCATCTGCCTCATGAGAGACCCCAGGTAGCATTTAAGCCAATCCACCCCACACATTGTGGAAGTGCAACTGCTATCCAGCATTGCGGAGTTACTCAAATCAACAAAAAACTCATCACCGGATTGAAACTCCCAGTGACCAACACAATTCCTTCATGGCAGTTAACTTCATCGTTCTCAGCTCTTTTTCATGCATTGCTTCAAAAATACGATTCTTTCACCGTTGGAAGCTCATTGCGTAATGATATTTAGAATCACGCCAATAACACCAATTAATCATTCCCCCTGCATCTCTCGGGTTCAATGTCTATGGTCACCATTCCAGACCTACTTTTTATCTCGACACTCAAATTGGCTAAAAGTGCGACAGTCTTCAGACTGCCTATCAACAACTTTGTACTGAAATCTGTGTTGAATATTTTGGCTTGATCTTGAGCATCAGTAACCATAGAGTTTTTCATCCTTCACTTTATAGCAGGATTGTCTATATTTTATAGGAATGTAGCAGTAAATGACTGTTTTCCCAAAAATATTTTTAGGGCAGCAGCTGGTGGCAAGTCTTCGCCATGAAATTGTCCCCCTATCAAAGCCAAAAGACTATTTACATGAGAAATGCATGCACAGTCCAGTAACTTGAAAGCCAATACAGACTTCAGGATTTCAAGGTTAAATTTTTTCAGCCTCTTATAGCACTTATAAAAGGCCACAATGTACTCCTCCATGGGCTGATCTTCTGTCTTCTTGAATCTATCAAAAGTTGACCATACCACATATGCTTCCAACAAATCATCCTTTTGCAAAACTAATCCAAAAACTGTAATAGAAGAGTTAATCCCTTTTCAGCATCCAAGTCATCCACATCCAATTCTGAAAAAACTTTACTCCTAATTTTACTTTTTGCTGATAATGACAAAGCCAAGGTCAAATCTTGCTCCCTCTGAGGTAACCTGCATCCACATTTCAACTTCACGTTTCCATCGCTGATATGGCTCTGCCTCCAAAAAAACACCAGCAGATAGTCAAAGCCTGAGATTTTGCATCGTCCTTCTGCCATTCTGTAACTAAGGTTGTCAGGAGTAGTATGATTTTTCTTCTCTCAGAGGATAAAGACAAAAAACTTTCTATTCAACACCCAATCACCAGAGCTTAATGTTCATCCTCTGCTACCATGTTAATTACAATAATCATATGTTGAGGACAGAATGAGTCTGAAGCCAGCCTGTACCTTAAGACAGATTTATTTCCAAGCCTGCAGACTACAAACACAGATTCTTCCAATTCCTCCCAACACCCAGTGTCAACACTTTTTTATACTCTTGTAATGAAGCCCTAATACTTCCCCGATTGGGGACAGTTGCTCTTGGTTACCAACTTAAAGCATGGATTCTGTTGCAGCACAATTCCAATATTAACACCTGCTACCCTACCCACCTATCATCCTACCCACCTTAACAGCTGCCACCCTACCCGCCTATCATCCTACCCAGCTAGCACCCTACACACCTAGCACCCTACACACCTAACACCCTACCCGACTGTCATATTACCCAGCTCCATATCACCCTATCCAGCTTCCATCCTACCCAGCTGCCACCCTATTTGGTTACCACCCTACCCAGCTTCCATCCTACCCAGCTGCCATCCTACCCAGCTACCACCCTACCCAGCTACCACCCTAGCTACCTATCACCCTATGCAGCTTTCGTCCTAGCCACCTAACATCCTACCCAGCTGCCATTCTACCCAGTTACCACCCTACCCACCTGTCACCCTACCAAGCTGCCATCCTACCTAACTACAACCCTACCCACCTCCTACCTTACCCAGGTGCCACCCTACCCAGCTTCCACCATACCCAGCTCTCACCCTGCCCCACCCACCCACCCAGCTGTCATTCTACCCACCTACCGCTTACCACACCCATGCGACCAGCTGTTATTTTACCCAACTGCCTACTTACCTCACACACCTACACATTTACCCAATCACTCAAACATTCACTCATACACTCTAACACAATGTGAAACTTTGAGACCGTTACTTACCAGAATACAATAGATAGTGCTGTGAAAAGGGGGTGTGACTTGTCTTGCCCTGACGATCCAGCGTTATGAGGAAGCAGATTCAATGAAGATGCACTCCGCATTTCTGAAGAAGCCAGGATCAGAAGGTCCAGCCAGAAATGCAGAGCCTCAGCATGGAACAGAAAATTAGGGGCAGAGTGGTAATCTGATGATCATTGCTGCTCCTCAGAAGACTCAGACCATTGAGGCAGTCACAATGGAGTTGAGCTGGTGATGTAGCCAGAATGCCTGACACTCGCTTACCAGAGTGAATCTTCTATGGGGAGCTTGAGTCTGGGTTGCGTTCTCATGACAGTCAAAGGAAACACTGGAAGGGCAGGTTGAAAGTTTTGATATCGACTTTGAATCCTGGGAGAAGTTTGTCCAGGATTGTTGCAATAGGCGCAACCAAAGTAAAAATGGTGCAACCTCCTTCCAAAGCAAGTTCAAGCAGAGGCAGAGACAAAACATAAGGAGAGGGAATCCTGAGTGAGCAATCCATGCAAAATTCATTCGTCTGAGGTATCCTGTCCTATTTGAAGCAGGGCCTTCAGAGCACAGATCAGCCTTAGCAATCACCTACAAATCCACCAGAGCACTACCAAACTCCCAGATGATGAACATGGTCACCTTCCTCTTGAAGGATGGAGGATGCAACAGACCATCACGAACTTGGGCATGTACTGCAGCGTGCACTGGAAAGCTCTCCCTGAGCAGTTCAGGCATTACAAGTGTTGGTTCAGCACACCAATGTCTGCTCCATGATGTTCCTTTTTTCTAATTCTTTCATGAGATGTGGGCATTGCTGGCTAGGCCAGTATTTATTGGCCAATCCTAGTGGCCCTTGAGAAGGTGGTAGTGAGATAATGTCTAGAACCCCTGTATTAGCATCGGTACAGCTACAATGCTGCTAGGAAGGGAGTTCCAGAACTTTGATCCAGCGACCGGGAAGGTAGTGGTTTGGTGTACCAAAGTACTGGTGTACTGAGTGGCTTGCTAGGCCATTTCAGAAGGCAGTTAAGAGTCAACCACATTTCTGTGGGTTCTGAAGTCACATGTAAGGTAAGGATAGCAGGTTTCTATTCATGAGCCAAATATTTTTTATGACAATCAATGATAGCTTCATTGCACTATTGACTAGCTTTCAATTCCATATTTTTATTAATTGAATTTAAATTCCACCAGCGGCCATGGTGGGATTTGAACCCTTGTCCCCAGAGTATTAGCCTGGACCTCTGGGTTGTTGCAACAGGCATAACCAAATTACCACCTCATTACCACTGTGCCACCATCTACCGGTGGCTGCATCATTCTAATTATATGCTCACTGTCTCCTTACATGATGGATGGTGGACGGGAGTCAAGAGCTACATGATGTTTTCTTTACCCCCCAAGCAGCCACCCTCTGCTTGAGGCCCAATGATGGTGGACAGGTTACCTCAGAATGAAACCACGTGGCTGCTGCAAGCATAGTGGACATTCACTGACATAACTGTACTGTGTATGATCACAAACCAACTGCACATTAATTGTGAAGTAATCCTGTGGTTCCTATAGTCTTGCCATTGACTTTGGGGACCCACAGAGCCATATGCATGTAATCGATGGCAGCCTGCATCACCATCAGGAATCCTGCTAATCTGGCAAAGTCACATGCTCCCTCATCTTGATGATTCTCTTAGGGAGAGGGTAAATAATGGCTCCCTTGTCATAAATGGGCTCTATCACCTCCTAGATTCATGGATGGATCGTGTATTGGGTGATGTTGAGTATGCTGCTTGCTCCCACTCAGAAAGATCCAGACATAGTTCAATGTTACTGTGACCTCTACAGCCACTGGCAACACTAGGCTCACTCTGGTGTGAGGTTCTAGAACATATTGAAGCAGATGGGGCAGTTTTGAGACCACTTTCTTGTTGTGTTGTCTCAGGCATTGCTCCTGGGTTATGTGGAGGTAAGAGCAGTGCTCTCAAACAGTGGGTCGAGCCTTCTGTGAAAAACCATCCTCCTCCTCCGTCTTCACAGACCTTCCCCTCCCTACAGCTTCTGCTCCCTTTCTCGCTCATGTTGCACATCCAGAGGCACTGCAACCACAGTCCCCGTACGCTGTGCAGAGTTGGGACTCAGATCATCTGGCCTCCCCGAATTTACGCAGAAGCTCACCACAAACCCACCTAAAACAAGGTGCAGCACTTCTACAAACTTTGCCACAGTAGAATTAAGTCAAAAATGCATCAGGTATAAATTAGACACCTAGACCTTCAGATAATGTTAGCGGGGAGTCCCTCCTGCTACTGAACATCAGCTGTGAGTGATTGGTTTGGGCCTTCAGTGTACATGCGTAGACAAGTCTGTTAAATGTGCATCAAATCAGCTGGAATGGCTGATTGATATTACTGGCTGACTGGCACAGGCCATTGTGTGGGATGTGCCAAAAGTGGCTGGCAGCGCAGTCCATGCCATTATATGTGGCATCAGCACCAGAAGTGCAATGAAGCCAGCCCAAATTATGGTCAGTGGATATTAAAGCTGCAGCTACTTTTCATTAAGACATGTGGTTACTGCTAGAGATATTAGCTTTTAAAAAAAAATTTAGCTCTTGGGGCTTATTGACATATTGTTGTATTTTGTGTTTTTTTGCTCATTGTTTTCTTACTTTCTTGTTTATCTCCTTTTTTGTCTCCATAATTTCTTTCTAAGTTTTGCCTATTCGACTGTGTCTGGCTGCACTCTCTCATTTCATAGCTCTTTCATCATTCTCTCAATCATTTCACTTGAAAATACCAAATGAGATCCTCTGTCAAAATGACTGATGATTACATAGTGCCTCTGCAAATTGCAGATTTGAGACATACAAAAGGCAGATCTGAGCAAAACCACATAGATTAAGAATTTATAGAGTCAGAACTTAAGGGTAGCAGGCTTATGTAGATAGTGTACAATTTATGTTGCATGGCTTTACTCAATTTGATTAACCATCCAAGGCAAAATACCTGAGCAAATACTCTCAAAAGGTAAAACTTTGAAATGTCCTTTCGACGTTCAATGATAATTGAATAAAAACTCCTAGATATCAGTCTACATGATTCAGTCTGACCAACTACCTTCCACAGGTGACAAATTCATGCTCACAGCAAAACTGAAGCAATGGTAGTTTTCAATCCTATCCTCTGCAGGTTTCGCATCTGGCTCATTTTCATGGACACAGAAATGATGACCTTTAATGTGTATCTATTGCAGATATATGCCACTAGAATAAAATTCTAACCTCTGGTATAAATACGTTGAATAATGCACTGTAGCTATCTGCAGGAGATTTTGGTTTCTTTCTTGTATCTATCCTTCACTTGCTGCTTTTTAAAATATGAAATCTACGTAGATCTGGGGGAAAGCTGGATAATTTGAATCACAATATAGTTTATGCAGTGCTTGACATGAAACTCTTCATCATAAAACCATGAAACACTGCAGCATTCTGTGAGGTAAATCTAGAGCATGAACAATGGTAATAGAATTTGCCACTGTAAGCCAGGAGCATTTGTCAAAGAATTCCTGGGACAAGAAGTTAGGATTTAGGAACTATTATCGGAACTACTGGTATGATATTATAATTAAGACCTTTAGTATTATTATTAGGGTGATCATAATCCCAATGTTAAATACAGGGTACCTGGTAAAATTACTCGTATTCAAGTGAGTTCAACGGCAATCAATCGTAACTATTCTGTACAAACACTCAAATTAAGGTCAAATTCACTGAACCCCCATTAAAAAGAAATATTATATTATAACATTACAAGTTAAAAAAAAAGTAAGTACATACTTACATTTAAGTGGTTACTGCTCTTTAGAAATGCCTGTACTGTCCTCATTCTGCTACTCTCCAAAGTGCAATGTTTCTTGTTTGAAGCAATTTCTCGAAGGGTCCACTTGTCTTTCAGCAACTTGTCGTAGAATGCAGTACAGTCCAGATCAAAATGAATTTCCAAAGACAAGATAGCCTTCATGGTAGAAACATTGAGACATGATTTTTCAGGTGAATAAACTGTTCATTCCTGAAAAGACACATTTAAGGGAAGCTGTGATCCCTGGCAAACACAACTCCTTTGCCAGACCTTAGCATTCTGTTGTCTTATTGTTCGTGTCTTGAGAAACATTCTGTCACCTTTCAGAAACAGGTGCTTTCTTTGTGTTCCAGTCAGACATGTGATGGAAAATTATTGGTTTTGTATTTGTCCATTCATCAAAGAGTCAGCTCTTGTCTATCAAATTTAGGGTGGGAATTCATGTGTGGCAACTTTGTAAATTATCCCACACACGTATGCTTCTCAACAGGGCCCACTCAAGATTTCTGTACACTCAAATTCAGGTTTCCAGTGCTACAAGTAATTCAGAAAAGTTGAGAAAAAAATTCTTGACTGCATTGTAATATTCCTTTTCCTTAATTTCCCCAAGGTCAACCAAAGACAGCAACAGGATCTTGGTGTCTTAGGTGACAATTTTTTCTCTGAACCTCTCCACTAAATTATCTCGAAGGGTATGACTACGAATATGTAGTGGGACTTCTGTCACCGGCAAGTCGATTGTCTTTACTGTCTCCTGAAAGGTGGTTGTCTGGTTAATAGCAAAAGAAAGCCACAGTTTACTTCAACAGCGCTGTGCGTTTGTCCTGAAAGAGAAAATATGACTTGAGCCCATCAAAATCAATAAAAGTCTGTCTAGCGCTGGTCCACAAGAAAGGAACCATGTGCTGCTATGCTCTAGCAATTTAGAATACTCAAGATCTACAATTCGACAGAAGTCTTTTAGTTTTGCGACACAAATAAAATATGAAAATTCGGAAAGAGGCAGCTTCTGTTTGCGGTTATGAATGATGTGAGCATCACAACCAATACCAAAGATCTCTTTCCCTCATTTCTCTTACAGCTTTCACCATACATTGTTTTTCCCAGCATGCTTAGCACCACCACAATTTGTATTGGTGCTGTCTGCACAAAGCCCGACAAGATTTTCATTAAGAGAATGTTTCTCAACTAATTGATGTAGAAATTCACACTGCATATCAGAAACTTCACTTAATAGGTAAAAATCTCAATATTTTTTGTGTTTACCCCAGTAGTTGGAAAAACAATAGCGACAAGATCAGGGACTAGCTTTTGGTACTTTCTGTTTGATGCATCCACACTCAGTGTGAAAAACTGGCACTTCTCTAAATCATGCTGCAGTTCTTCTGTCGATAATGGAGCTGATACATTGCAAATTATTGCCACAGATTTTGTGTGCCTTCTTGCAGCCTATTAGACTTGTATTGCAAAGCATTATATTGCAGGGCTAAATAGTTCATAATGAATCGATGCATTGTATTGCATAGTGTTAGCATTGTATCCCTACTTTGTATCCCTGAGTTTAGTGTTTAATTGGAGTTTTGCGTGCTGTCTTATTATTTCTCATAATTCTCATGTCTGAACCTTAGAGGAATGCAGTAAAATCAGAAATTAGGATCTTTAAGATTTCTTAAAAGTGTTGCAGGAGGAGGGTGGATATGTTTGCATTAGGTGTGCTTGCAAGAATAAGTCCTAAGGTACTCGGTATTTACTTAAATTCAGGTGAGGGCTGAACTTCATTTTATACATTGAGAGACATCCAATCAGTGTTTCCAGTTGTTGTATCAGGAGGAGGTCTCATCTCAACCTTGGTGCCCTATTTCAACCCGAGATGTGTTTCCGACCCAATCACAAAGACTACTTATTTCCACCTGCATAACTTTACACAATTCTGCCCTGCCTTTTTCACTCCACCAATGATAGCCTTGCTTTTAGCTGTCTGATCCCTGTACTTTAGAATTCCTTATTTAGTCCTATCTGCCTCTCAACCTCCCAATGCCTGCTTTAGGATTCTTAAAATTCCCCTGAAATCACATCTCTTTGACCAAGCTTTTAGTCACTCTTCCTCCTCCCTTACTCATTTTTGGGCATGGGTCCATTTTTATCTGATTATGTGTGTTAAAAGTGCTATATATAAATAGAAGTTTTTGAAGCAAAAGGTGATACATGAATATTAACAGAGAATGCAGAGCAGTCATTTTGGTTTTTGATTACGCTGATAAAGCTCTGACTGTGTATTGAAATCCTGATAAGGATGTGAATCTGTGGTACCTAACCACTAATTATCCATTAGTTACAAAACAAATTATAAAATGTTTGGGTTGGTTCATTCAGGCACTTTTTAATATTGTGATTAGTCTTAATTGCTGTCAAAATACCTTTCTAGCATGGAACATTTTATTTTACAATTGTGGAGTCTCATTCCTTCAGCAGGAAATTTGAAAATGTTTACCCTTCCGCAGGAAATTTGAAAATTTTTAAAAATCAAGTTATAATAAGTTGGGGATGATATAATTTACATCTATATATTACAAATTTTATGCTTGCACAAACATGCTGTCAGGTTTTCCATTATATATTCCGGAGCCAGAGTTTGGTATAACAAGGCATCTAATATCATTTGCCAATAGTTACACTTGTCCCTCCACCTCCAGCTCAAAAAATGTTGCTCACAAATTTGCTGAAAGTGTGAGTTGATAATGGCTCAACAGGATATCTGGGACTTGAGTAAGCAGGGCAACCAACTGTGTTTCTTCTTAACCAATCAGATTTAAGGAGTAGTAGATAAACACAGGAAGGACTGAAAAGGAAGGTGGTTATGGGATTGGGGGTGATGATTTAATGCTAGATTTGTACAGGAAGAGGAATATAAAGAAAGAAAGCTCAGATTAAGAGAGACAGAGAAAAGAAAAAAACAGTAAAACATAGAATTTGACATTGTTAAAATTTATGTGAAAAATAAAAATCTCAAGGAATCAGATTGTAATAGTTTATCTTTGGTGCCGGAGAGGTCGATTGGCAATTATTAACACTTAATCATCATTAACAAGGCACTTACACTTGTAATAATGCAACTTAACATTCTGTGGTGAGTTTAATGGGAAAATAATTGCTAAATGCAGCAATTTCCTGAAAATATAAGGTGGATAACGGCAAGATGCTGTTTTTGCAAAGCTAATAGCAGAGCAGCACAACTTGACTGACAACCTTTCGATCTTCACATTTAAGCAGCATCTGTTCGTCACCTGAAGTTGCTGTTCTGTTTATCCAGAAATAGTGGTGAGCGCTTTTTGCCTTGCCATTATTTTGACAGCAAATTCTGACCCCTTGTGTCCACATTTATAATGGAACTGCCCATGTAAATAAGCCAATGGCTACATACATCATTCTGCTGCTTGTGACACTGCAGCATTTCAGTTTGGCACCTTCCAGCTCCTTGTTCGTAATGCTCCAACAGACTTTGCCTCCCAACCTGCTGATGCTTTGCTGTTTAACCACAAATAATATTCAGTCAAAATATGACATAGAAATATGATCTGGATGTATGACTAAAATAAGGATTGAATAATGTTTGCATTCCCTAGTTTAATTATCCACTGCCTTCCAACACTGTGCCATCTTAGGCTACGTTTGACCCAAAGAACCTGTATACACACCATGGGTTATAGGCTATTTTTGTTTAATTTTTCGTGTTCATGTTGATGAACAAAGCCATTGGAAGTTTAAATGGCATGTATTAAAAATACAAAAGCCTCTCCTTACACCAATACCACAAACACATTTTTTAAATTAGTTGTTAGGATCTGGTTGATGCAGATCGATGCTGGCAAACCTGCAGTTATTAGTAGCAGTGAGGGAATGGTGGTTGACTGTCTCTGTCAATCCTTCTAATTGTTGTTTCATCTTAAGTTTGGGGCCTAGATGGGGTTTCTTTATGGTTTGCCTATTACGCAAAGAATGCTACCATTGACTGTTATTCGTGAAAACCATTCTTGTTTATTTACAAGTCTAATACATCTTAGTACTCTACGTGAAGTTGCGTCTCTGCTTCCCAACAGTTTTCAGCCTCAGTCATGTGACATTACATCATAGTTACATCAGTATCAGGTGCTCAACATCGCCCCCCCAAAGTCTCAAACTTCACAGGGTTAGTCTTTGTGGTGCCTTGACCAATCTCCTTGATCTGGTCCTGATTTCATCTTGAGTTTCAGGTTGAACAGCACTCACTTGCCATTCAATAGGAGTGTCTTCCACCTGGGTGGTTGTAGAGTTTTACTTGTTTCTGGTTCCTTGTCTCTGTCCAGATCTAAATAGTATGTCCAAGGTTCCATTGGTTTCCTTCCCGATGATATCAAGGCTCTTCTGTTCCTTCTGGTATCTCCTTGGTCCCCATCTTATTTCTATAAGATCTCAGCTGTGGAGCTCTTTCTATTACTATGCCTTCTTTCTGTTGATTCAAATTCATACTCTCTCTCTCTGGGTTGTAGCACTTTCAAGTCTTGTGCTCTGTGCCTGAAGTTGAAATTACGAACTTGACTGTCTCTTTGTTGCTGCTCACTCTCCTTAGTTTTCTCATGATCATCTGACGTAACATTAGGTTGCAGTGTTTGTTGTGGTGCTGGAAGTTGTGTTCATTTCCCTCGTCTCATCAATAATTATGATGGTAAGAACCCATTTTTTAGTGGTGCGTTTCTGTAGTAAAGAAAGGCTAATATCTTTGTTTTACCAACATAGGAATGTCAACCTAACAGCCTGAACCAAGTGACCTTGTCGTTTCCAGGGACAGTTTAGAGGTCAAAGTGTTTAGAAATTGCCTTTCTAGACAATCAATGCTATTTAGCTAACCTGATGAAAATTCTGCACAATGCTGAAAATACCTGTTTATTAAAGACCCCAATTTCCCCCTTTGAGAAGAAAATGTTCTTATTGGCTTCTCACAACTAATTTTTAGCTAACATTGTTATTTCTAAAATATAAGCTGTTTCCCTGATCTATTGATTCCACATCCTCGATAATATGCTAAAGCCACTAGAATTATCTGATTACTTGGTTTGGCACTCCCACCTGCAGATCTTTTGGTTCCCCCTTTGAGGAGGAAATATCCTTACTCTTTTGCAGGTGTGCTGTTAATTTCTAGCTCTTAGCATATAAGTACACATAATTAAAGCAATAGATTATACATGGACTTAAAAATTCTCCAGCTCTCCCTTCACCTGTATCTATCTTGTGGATAATTATTATTATTATTATTAGTATTATTTCTTCCTAGCCTTTAATTGTCCCCATCCAAAATTCCTTTTACTTTACTTTAATTTAACTCCATCTGACCATTACCATCTTAATGGTCTTAAAATCAGTTTCGCTATGGTGTATATGTCGATGCCTTGATCATTTAAAAATGTGTTCTTATTCTTTAGGCCATATTAACCATTTCATGTCTTGTTTGTTAAGTAGCTGGGCAAGTCTGGAACCAATATGCAGCTGCATATTGTGCTCTCAGTCCAAAGTCTCAGGTGGTGGCCAAATTATCAAATACAGTTTTCTTAAAAAGTTCATTCGCAGAGGCACAAATATCTCCAAGAGAAAGCTGTCACCTTATTTACCTTACCTACACTTTCCTTTCACTAGAACGTACATCAATAACAAATTGATATATTCCACTGAACTACACCCAAGGTGAGTTATTCCAATTCCCATTTGGTGTTGTGTCCTTTTTCTCTACCTCTATCTCCTATCCTCAATCATTTCCTCATACCATTTTACACATATACAAGCCCTAGTGCTTTCATAATATCTTCAAAACAGAAATTAAACATTCCCACCTGACTGCAGGCATTGACAAATTTTGCTTGTTTGTTCTTTCACTTAAACAACATTTTGGGCCGAGTTTTGCCATCCTCGGACAGGTTTGGTGGGAGCAGTCGGGAAGCGACTGCCGCCTGCGATCAGACCACGACCGCGATTTCATGGTGGCGGGCCAATTAAGACCTTCCCAACATGAAACACGTGCTGCAGCACTCAGCGCTGCCAGTGTGGGGTGGGAGGAGGGTGAGCGAGGAACTTCACACAGGAAAAGCTCCCTGAGGCACAGAGCTGCCTCAGGGAGGTGAAGATTTAAAACATTAAAAGTAAAGAATTTTGAAATGTTGAAAAAACATGTCACCTCATGTAACTCTGTCACATGAGCAGGGACATGTTATGAATGAAATTTAAACATTTTTATTTAATTTTTATTTGCTGTGGGAAACCTCATCCCGCCTGTGGATGAGGTTTCCTAAAAATTCCAAAGGCCGCTTGGTCTTTCCGCCTACCCGCCAACTGTAAGGTTGGACGCGCAGCGAAAAATTTCATTTAATTGGTACTTTAATGGCCAACCATCCAGGTGACTCTGTGAGTGTCCAGACCATCAGAATCCCCTCTTCCTGTGACCTCAGTAGCTCCAGCTTCACAGGCCGAGGAGGGTGGCACTGCCACACAGCAGGACCCTGAAAGCAGGCCGGGGCTCTCCAGGTCTCAGCCCTCCAGAGGACCCCCACCAAAGTCATCACAGACAGGGCGTAGCAGTCAGCAGGCTGCCTCCACCTCCGCTGTCGATGTCCGCGGACCACCAAGATGTAGCAACATTGTTAGGAAGGTTAAGAAGATGTAGTTGCACAGCGTGGGCACGGGTATTAATCACTTGTACATAATGTTCACTATTGTAAAAAAAACTTCCAAGAATGTCTGCCTGCCTATGGCTCCTTGTTCTGATGAGCAGTGTTTTTGTCACTCAGATGCAAAACCTTTCTGCACAAGGCAAAGGCAGATGTCTCAGTCCTTCAGACTGAAGCGATGGTCCGGCCTCACACTCCCTGGACATATTAGTGATACCTGCACCTCGATGGTGCTTGTCATTGCTGCCAGAATGGTGTGGACAGGCGTCACAGAGTTCCATCATTCTCTCTGTATGCTCTCAGCACCTTTAAGTTGGGACTGGCCCCCATCTCTTCAGCATCTGTGACCAGTGAGGCTTTGCTCCTGAAGGGCTCAGGTGCTGAAAGCAAAGGAACAGATGCTTTTAAAGTTTCATGGCTGCATCTCTATGATATGACCCTGATCACAGAACACAAGCGAGCTGCCCTCAGCCAGACAGGAGCCAGACATTCTCAGGCTATGTGAAGAGCCCTGAAGAAGAGTCATATGGACTCGAAATGCTAACTTTGTTTTTTTTTTTCTCCACAGATGTTGTTAGATCTGCTTAGTTTTTCCAGCATTTTCTGTTTTTGTTTCAGATTTCCAGCATCTGCAGTATTTTGCTTTTATCTTACAAAAGTGAACCCCAGCAGGCAGCATTGAAAATGCACAGGACAATGAGATTAGCATGATGTGGAAAGGATCCACGTGCGTGGGAGAATGCTTGCACAAGGCCCCAAAAGGCCCTGCCACACAAACATTTCCACTTCCAGAATCACTCTTTGGCCAGCTGTTCCCTCTGCGGTGACAGAGGATGAGGCTAAAGGGGTCACAGGCAAAGGGGACCTGGAGGGAGAGGACAGCCTCTGAGATTCCTGAGTGGATGACCCAGGGGTGTCCAGCTGCCGCTCCTCCCCCCTTTGGCTGGCCTGACTCCTTGAGCGGATGGAGCACTTGGAGGGACGTCGAGATGCCCAGTTTTCCCCTCGTGTTGCCACTGCAGGAGCTCACCCATGACTCTCATTATGGAGTGCAGGTCTGCACACATCTCCGCATTCTGCTGGACTAGGGTCTCCATGGCATCCGCCATCCTCATGGAGACCTCCATGCGCACACATGTGGGCACACTTCATCAGAAAGCAGGCGGATGCATTCCTGTGTGATGTTCCCACGCCTTCTGCTGACTCTCCAGGGTGATTTGGAAAGCCAAATCCAGAGGCTCATCGATTGACTCGGACCTCACAGATGCCTCTTTCCCAACAGTCCTCCAAGTGCCGGGGATCTCGGACAAACCTGCCTTCTCCTGCTGCGGACATGTTGACCACGCTCGGCATCACCTTCCGCCCCTGCTCTGTGACTTGCCAGCCACAACCCTTTTCCTTCGGTGATGTCCAGGTGAATGTGCACATTCCCTTCCTTCCCAAAAATCCCACCCCCACCCAGATTCACTATCCTGACCTCCTCCTTCCCACCTCCAGGGTTCGTGTCTGCCTCTGAATCCCCACCAACCTCCCTCGCCGTCCCTTCTACCGAAAGCATTGAACCCTCACCCTCCCACCCTACCGACTCACTCTGCTCTTGGTCATTCTCAACATTCCATCATTCCGCACTAATCCTCAGTTCGCTCCCCAGAAGGCAGTCGTGGATTCATCAGAGCTCTCCCTTGCACATTCACCTGGACATCCCCCCTGTGGACCCCTTCCCCCCTTAGAACCCCTTTCCCCCCTCAGGACTACCCCTCACCTTCGTCCTCCCCCCCTCGGACTCCACCCCCTGCTTAGGCTTTCACCCCTCCTGACTCCTTCAAACACCCTTACTTCTTCCTCCACCCTTAGTCCTTCCTCCCTCATGACTCTTCCCTCTAGCCTTATTTCTTCCTCCAGCCTTACTTCTCCCTTCACCCTTACTCCTTCCCCCTTCCCGAATCCTTCCTCCACTCTTACTTCTTTCTCCAGCCTGACTCCCTCCCCTCTCCGCACTCCTTCCATCCTCCAAACTCCTTCCCTTACACTTTACACCCCATCTTACACCTACCTCCCCAGTTGCCATCTTCTCCCATTACCCCCTCCTCCCCTTGTACTCCCTCCCCCCCACTGAACCTCCCCTGCCGAATCCTTCATTCTCCCCTCTCAACCTCACCCTATCCTGACACCTTCATTCCTCACTCCCAACCTCATCCCATCCTGACACCTTCATTCCGTCCCTCCCAACCTCACCCCATCCTGACCCCTCTTCCTCTCCCAATCAATCCTAGATCTTCCTCTCCCACCACCCCCAGTACATCTTCCTCTCCAAACACAGCTGGACCTTCCTCCCTAACCCCTCGACCACCATCTGTTGTGAGCAGACCCTCAAGGGTGACTTTCCACCTTCCGTGAGCTGCTTCGCAGTGGAGCCATGTCCATGAGAATCCACCCAGCATGCCATGGATGTTCCTCCAGTGTGTCGTTGCTGTCGGGCTCCAGCATCTTCTGCTTCTTGGATGTCTGCAATGTGAGCAAGGCCCTGACAGTGAGTCCCGACTTCTGCACATCACACTTGTCAAGACGTTTTCTGCACTGGTGTGTTTTCCCTCCGACGTGGGTGGATGATCCAAAGGGCGGACAGCGGGGGTGGGGTGATTCTGGCAGTCTGGCCTTATACTGAAATGCAGATGTATTACAATGAGTGTCCTGATATCTGATGGTGGGGGACACAGCCTGCCATCAGTAGGCTGAGTGGACAATTGGAAATTGGTTTTACGACGTCGTGAAACCGATTTCTGGCCTTCTCACCATATTGTCCACTTACGCCGCCGAGCATGCCGGACGCCAGCGGGCATAGAAAATTTCACCCAATACTGCAAATTGAAGCATCTGACAGCTGGCTACATAACATCGTATCCCTCAAACGTCTTCTTTTAATTTATTTTATTTAACCCCGGACATTTTATCCCACCTTGGATGAAGTTTGTAGTGAAAATGTGAAGGCCACCTGACCAATTGGCCAATGTGCTAACTGTAATAGAGGTCGGCCCTGTAAAATCACTGACACATGGCTCCTTAATAGGCTTAATTGCCCGCTTAATTGTTGGCAGCCGTGCTTCCGACTCCCATACGGGCCAATCAACTGTAAAGTCGTGCACTAGCGCGATGATGTTAGGATGTGCGCCTGACATCTTCTCACGTGATTTCACATGATTTCGGATCAGGTGCACACCCGCACATTCAACATCAAATTCTGGCCCTTGAACATTTACAGATCTATATGCATCTCAGTGCTCTACATAAGGTTGCACTTCTGTTTCCTAGCAGATCTCAGTCTCTTAGTCAGGTGGCATTATATCATGGTCACATCAGTATCAGGTTCTCCTGATCTTAACCCCTTATTCTACAGTTCTAATGCTTCCATAATGGTTTAACACAAAGAATTTCAGACTACTGAGCAAGCAATTATGAAACAATGGTGATACATATCCAAATGAGGAAGGTGTTATGATTTGAAGTGATGGTGTTTCAATGATATTGCTACTCTTTTCCTTTCTGGTTGTATAGGTTTCAGCATAGAGAAGTGCTGTTTATTGAGTTATTGCTAATGGTGAAGCGGATATTGAGCTTGGTGGCAGGACACCAATCAAGCACACATCTTTGTCCTAGATGGTATCAAGCTTCTTGAATGTTGTTGCAGCTGCACCCATCCAGGCGACTGGTGAGTATTCCTTCACATTGGTAACGTGAGCCTTGTAGATGGTAGAGAGACTTTCAAGGGTCACTCTCAAACTCCTCAGAGAGTATCCGGCTTCTGCCTGCTCTTATATAAACATACAAATTAGGAGCAGAAGTAGGCCACTCGGCTCCTCAAGCCTGCCCCGCCATTCAATAAGATCATGGCTGATCTGAATGTAACCTCAACCCCACATTCCTGCCTACCCCTGATAATCTTTCACCCCCTTGTTAATCTAGAATTTATCTAGCTCTGCCTTAAAAATATTGAAAGACTCTGCTTCCATATCATTTTAAGGAAGAGAGTTCCAAAGACTCACAACCCTCTGAGGAAAAAATTCTCATCATTTCTGTCTTCAGTGAGCGACCCCTTATTTTTAAACAGTGACCCCTAGTTCTAGATTCTCCCAAAAGAGGAAATATCCTCTCCACATCAACCCTCTCAAGACCCCTCAGGATCTTAAAGGTTTCAATTAAGTTAACTTTTACTTTTCGAAATTCCAGTGGGTGCAAGCCTAATCTGTCCAGCCTTTCCTCATAAGACAACCTGCCCATTCCTAGAATTAGTCTAGTGAAGCTTCTCTGAACTGCTTCTAACACACTTGCATCTTTCTTTAAATAAAGAGACCAGCACTATATACAATAATCCAGATGTGGTCTCACCAATGCCCTGTACAACTGAAGCATAACCTCTCTACTTTTGCAATCAATGCTCCTCACAATAAATGATAACATTCTATTTGCTTTCCAAATTACCTGCATGCTAACCTTTTGTGATTCATACAGTAGGACACCCATATCCCTCTGAATCTCAAAGCTCTGCAATCTCTCACCATTTAGATAATAAACTTTTTTATTTGTCCTGCCAAAATGAACAATTTCACACTTGCCTATATTATACTCCATTTGCTTGATCTTTGCCCACTCACGTAACCTATCTATGTTGCTTCGTAGCCTCCTTACATCCTCTTCACAGTTTACTTTCCGACCTATCTTTGTGTCGTCAGCAAATTTAGCAACCATTCCTTTGGTCCCTTCATCCAAGTCATTTAGATATATTGTAAAAATTTGAGGCTCCAGCACTGATCCCTGTGGTACACTACTCATCACATCTTGCCAACCAGAAAAAGACCCATTTATGTCAACTCTCTGCTCCCTGTTAGCCAGCCAATTTTTATCAATGCCAATATGTTACCCACTACACCATGAGCTTTTATTTTCTGCAATAACCATTGATGTGGCACTTTATCAAATGCCTTCTGGAAGTCTAAGTACAGTACCTCCACCAGTTCCCCCTTATCCATAGCACATGAGACACCTTCAAAGAACTCCAATAAATTGGTTAAACAGGATTTCCTTTTTACAAAACCATGTTGACTCTGCCTGATTGCCTTAAATTTTTCTAAGTGCCCTACCATAGCACTTCTAATAATAGCTTCTAACATTTTCCCTATGACAGATGTTTGGCTAACTGGCCTGAAGTTTCCACCTTTCTGTCTCCAGCCCTTTTTAAATAAAGGAGTTACATTTGATATTTTTCAATCTAATGGAACCTATCCCGAATCTAGGGAATTTTGGAAAATTAAAACCAATGCATCAACTACCTCACCAGCCACTTCTTTCAAGAGCTTAGAGTGAAGTCCATCCAGACCTGGGGATTTGTCAGCCTGTAGCCCCAATAATTTGCTTAATACCACTACCCTGGTGACTGTAATTTTCCTGAGTTCCCCCCTCCCTTCCATTTCCTGATTTGCAGCTATTTCTCAGATGTTACTTATGTCCTCTATAGTGAAGACCGATGCAAAATGCTTGTCTAATTCATCTGCCATCTCACTAATTTCCATTATCAATTCCCCAGATGCATTTTCTATGGGGCCAATGCTCACTTTGTTAACTCTTCTTATTTGAATATCTATAGAAACTCTTACTGTCCATCTTTATATTCCTACCTAGCTTTCTCTCATACTCTAATTTCTTCCTCATGATTAATCTTCTTATCATCCTTTGCTGTTTTTTATGTTCTTTCCAATCTTTTGACTGCCACTCGTCTTTGCGTAATTATATGATTTCTCTTTAAGTTTGGTACTGTCTACCTTTTTTTCATTTTCACAAACATCACCAATCCCGTTATCATCAGAAACCTTCTGATTGGGGATCACAACTAAGCAGCAGTTATTGGGGCCCAATACTTTTTTAGTTAACCGCGGATGGTGGGCCCTCCCCTTGGAATTTTTCTTTCTCACTGGAATGTATCTATTCCGTGTATTCTGAAATATCCCCTTAAATGTCTGCCAATGAAACTCTAATAACCTATCCCTTAACCTCATTTGCCAGTTCACTCTGCTTTCATGCCCTCATAATTGCCCTTATTTAAGTTTTGCTTTGGACAAACTCGTTTCTCCCTCAAAATGAATGTAAAATTCAATCATATTATGATTGCTGCTACCAAGGGGTGCCTTCACTGTCAGGTTATCAATTAATTCTATCTCGTTGCTCAATACCAGGTCTAGTATAGCCTGCTCTCTGGTCGGCCCCAGAATGTGTTGTTCTAAGACACTATCCCGAAAACATTCTATGAATTCCTCATCAATGCTACCTCTGCCCATCTGATTTTTCAGGTCTATATGTAGTTAAAAATTCCCCATGATTATTGCTGTACCTTTCTGGCAAGCTCCCACTATCGCTTCTTTTATACTCTGTCCTACCATGCAGTTACGATTAGGGGACCTGTACACCAATCCCACAAGTGACTTCTTGCCATTATCATTCCTCATCTCAACCCAAACCCCTTCTACATCCTGGTTTCCTGAACTCAGGTCATCCCTCTCTAATGTGCTAATACCATCGATAATTGACAGAGACACCCTTCCACCTTTTCCTAACTTCTTGCCCTTCCTAAATGTCACATGTCCTTCAATATGCAAGTCCCAATCTATGCCATCCTGTAGACATGTCTCTGTAATGGCTATCAGGTTGTACTTTTTTATTTCTATTTGGGCTATCAGTTCATCTGTTTTGTTTTGAATGCTATGTGCATTTAGATACAGTGCCTTTAGGTTTCCCCTTTTATTATTTACGTAGCATCTAGCCTTATCTGCTGATTTACTCTTAGAATTGTCCTCTCCATCCCTTCCTGTCACATTCTGTTTATTATTTCCCATATTAATACTTTTCTCTCTTGCCTTGTCTCTACTCTTTGGTTTACCACATCTTCCCAAATTTGATCCCTTGCCCCCACTGTTCAGTTTAAAAGCCTCTCCACTTCCTTGTTTTGCAGCACGTGAGGACACCAGCCCCAGCACAGTTCAGGTGTAGATCTTCCCAATAGTAGAGATCCCACTTTCCCCAATACTGGTGCCAGTGCCGTGTGAATTGGAACACACCCCTCCCACACCAACCTTTGAACCACACATTCATTTCTCTAATCTTATTTGTCCTATGCCAATTTGCATGTGGCTCAGGTGATAATCCAGAAATTATTACCTTTGAGGTTCTGCTTCTTAATTTGACGTCATACTGACTGTGCAGAGCCTTCTTCCTCATTGTGCCTCTGTCCTTGGTACCTACATGGACCACAGCCACTGGATCCTCCCCCTTCCACTGAAAGTTCCTCTCTAGCCCTGAGCAGATGTCCCGAATCCTGGCATCAGGCAGGCAACAAAGCTGCCTGAACTCTCGCTCTTTGCTACAGAGAACAGTGCAAACCCCCTCAGTACACTGTCCTCTACTACGACTACATCCCTTTTTGCTCCCCCAGCTTGGATGGCTTCCTGTACCACGGTGCCATGGTCAGTTGCTCATCCACCCTGCAGCCCCAATTCTCATCCAAACAAGCTGAGAGAACCTCAGACCTATTGAATAATTGCTGAGGCTCACACTCCTGCAATCCTGCCCTCTGGGTCCCCTTACCTGCCTCTCAGTCACAACATCCTGTTGCTGGCCACTGACCAAATCAGAAGACCCTATCCTAAGTGGTGTGGCTGACCCCTGGTATAAAGCATCCAGGTAACTTTCCCCCTCACTGATGTGTTGCAGAGTCTGCAACTCAGCCTCTAGCTTAATGACCCTGAGCCGATGTTCCTCAAGTCGGAAACAATTACTGCAAATGTGTTTACCCTGGGATCACAATGTTGTGCAGGAGCTCCCACATGCTGCAGACTTGATACATCACCTGTTCTGCCATCCTTAATGTGTTTTAAATAATTACTTGATTACATTATTCACTTATTTATGTTGCTTTCTTATATATTTGATTAACTTTACCATCAATTTATGTATTATTTTAAACCTTAGGGATAGAATAGAACTTAACCACTTACCAGATACTTACCAAACAGCTAGATCCCTTCCCTGTAGTAGAGCAAGAACCAATTTCTATGGGGTGAGAAAGATAGAAAAAGGAAACGTCCTCCCCATTCCCTTCACCGAACTCCCCTCTCACCAAACTCCATGTCTTCACTCAGTTAACTCTGCTGCGGTCCATTTACTCTTTAGTCACAGTGTTGACATGCCTGATACAGTCAGCTTCTGGTCAATGGTCTTCCCAAGATGTTCATAGGATTGCAGCACTATTCATTATAGGAATTGTTGTCAATGCAACTGAATATTGTGGTATTATCTGTGAACAACTCCTGACATTATGATGGGGAGGAAGGAATTGATGAAACAACTGAAGATCATTGAGTTACAGATTCTGATATTGAGGGATCCTACAGTGATGTACTGAAGCTATCACAGCTGGCCTCCTTCATGATACCAGTGACTGCTCTGTTTTTCTTTTGACTCGTGCTGACTTCAGTTCTGCTAAGGATCCTCAGTCACACTCAATGAAATGTTGCCAATCTCTTGCATTCAGCTGTTGTGCCAATATCTGGATCAAGACTGTGACAAGGTCTGGAGTAGAGTGATTCTGGCATGGCCTGAGCATGACCTAGTGAGTAATGTCTCTTCATGGCACTATTGATGACTCTTCCTATCACTTAACTGATGATTGTAAAGACACTAATAAGATGGTAATTGACATGATTGGATTAATTAGCTGGAATTTTCCATTCCCCCATCGCCGCAACGGGTTTCCCCTCAGTGGGGCCAGAGAGCCATTGAAATCTCCGTTCACATTCGCGAGCTTGCTCCGCCATTCAATAAGATCATGGCTGATTTGTCTGGGTTTCAAGTTCTACATTCCCATTTGCCCCGATAACTTTTGATTCCCTTGCCTAACAAGAATCTATCTACCTCAGACTTAAAAATATTCAGTGATCCCACTTCCACTGTCTTCAAAAAATTCTCCTCTTCTCTGTCCTAAAAGGGCAACCCCTAATTTTGAAACAGTGCCCTCTAGTCCTGGACTCGAGAGGAAACATCCGTTCCACGTCCACTTTGTCAAGACCATTCAAAGCCTTATATACTTCAATCAAGTCACCCCTCACTCTTCTAAACTCGAGTGGAAACAAGCCCAGTCTGCCCAACCTTTCCTCATAAGACAACCTGCTCATTCTAGGTATCAATCTAGTAAACCTCCTCTGAACCACCTCCAATGGATTTACATCCTTCTTTAAATAAGGAGACCAAAACTGCACATGGTATTCAAGATGCAGCCTCACTAATGCCCTGCATAACTAAAGCACAACATCCTTACTTTTATGTTCAATTCCTCTTGACATAAAGGATAGCATTTCATTAGCCTTCTTGATTATATGCTGTACCTGCATGTTAACTTTTTGTGATTCATGTACGAGAACACCTAGATCCTCTCATGCCAACATCCATTGTCCTCAGCGGCACCATGACCTTCATCATTACCACCATGTGCCGAGGCAATCTCAACACCTCCTTCATCACCTGCTACTGCCGATTCACCATAACCAATAGACAGCTCTCCAGGAACCCTGGTGAGCTCCATGGCCATTTGTTCCACAGCGTGTATGGGTCTCAGGTAGGTTGACCCACGGCCAGTCGAGCTATTGCTGTAGCGTTCTTTGCCCTTTTGTTCTGCAACAACAATAGGAATTTATGTCTGTTACTCTCATATATAGTGCATGCATAGATTTCTCTTCGCTGTGTGTGTGCACCATAGTGCCTGTTCTCATCTGTTTTGTGCGAAACTACATTAGTTGCTTATACATACAAGCCTCAATGCCATGTCACGCAGCTTATCTGAAGCAAGCAGATGCGACCCTTTCCTTGAAGCATTGTGTCTATGTAAGGCAGAAATGGTCATGAGCAATTCAGATTACATTGCTTTCATTCACTTTTGTGTGCTTATATGCACTAACCATTTTCAGCATTTCATCAATGAATACTGCTAACAGGGTGGTGGGGAATGGTTCTGTACATATGTTTAGTGCCATGCATGTTGCAGTTATGACTTCAAGGTGGCATGCTGTGCTTTGTGACCACTGACAGCCCTATTGGTTTACTCCCTCTTAGCCACACTGTTATGACATGACACTGTGCAGATGTTAGGGACCTGGTTAAGGGTCCACAGAGGGCGCATCCTGATAGATGGCTGGCAAAAGGGCAAGTGGATGGGATAATGAGCATGGCACTGTTTATTATTCATCCACTGAGTCTAACCAGATAATTACATCACTGCATTTTATCTGCACCACGTAATGGTGGGAAGACAATGCCATCTCCATGGTTGTGTTTTGAGATTCCACTCACAGGTTTAGTTCAGTGCATTTTTGATCAGCAGCAACAATGACACCTCTCCCATAGGGAAAGCCCATGATGGGCCATCCATTCCACGGTCAGCTAACAGTTGTACAGCTTTGACACTCACCCTGATAACCCAAAGACATTTCCTCCAAGGCTCAGGAAGTATAGCATTGAGGACCAACTTCTCAAACACATCTTTCAGAAGGGGCGCTTTTTGTATGCTCCTGAGTTGCCCAACTCATGCTGAGCCCACCTCCAACCCCTCCCTACTTCCGGGGTCGCCCAACCTGACGTTGAATCTGGCCCGGTCCACCAGGGGCCCCATCTGATCGAAAATTGCAAGTGCAGGCAGACATTTATAAAGGTCAGGTTCACAGAGCCTGGAATTCTTCCAACTCTGCACACCCAACCTGAGAGTGAAAATATGGGCCAATGTCTTTTTTTGGGACGGGCACTGTGGTATAGTGGAGTACCATGTACCTTTAAGAGAATGCAAGTGGACTGAACATGTGACAGTGCTGACCAATCACTGTACAGCGTGGGCAACTGGTTAACTGTAGGTCTAGAGCTGGAGGTGGTTGTGAGAGCACGCAAGGATTTAGTGCTCTACCTTCTGTTGCAATAAACAATCACAGTTTGTTCTTATGTTGGTCTCTCTCCGTTATTGATAGTGAGCATGAACTAACAAGTGTATATGAAGGTGTGCTATTCGAGTTTACTCGACTAGTGAACTCATAGACTCAAGACATAAAACTGGCGCCGAGGATGAACATAGCAAAATTGTAAGACCCCCCAAGTGAAAATCCACAGACGTGAGCAAAACATTACAAAGACAATCCGTACTTATGTTGTAAGATAGACTGCAATCAGAGCAGAAGGCAGTGCTGCAGTTTTAAATTTGAAAAAAAAACCCTGCAGAATCGAGATTGCGGGGATCCCGCCAAAACCCAAAAAGAGCACAAAACCCAGCACAGAAAAGCCGAAAGCTGCAGAGATGGAGTTAAAAAAACAGTGACTGCTCTTCAAGTGGCAATACATTTAAAGGGGTACATGCACGAAAAATGGCTATGGACAAAAAATTATAAGAGACCCCAAAGAGAGGGCAACTCTGCAGAAGGCAAAACACAAATTAATCGATGGCACTCAAGAAAGCCGCAGTAAGCAAAACACCTGAATTCGTCATTAACTGGGAAGCCATCAGAAGTGCAGTCCCCTTGCAGTCGTTCACAATGCCGCAGTTCAGGCGTGTCGATCTATTCAACCTCATTTCAGGTGATTGGTCTCAGTATGTCGAATGCTTAGCATTCTTTTTTACCACTGACAACATTGTGGGGGAGGAAAAGAAGAGGGTGATTCTTTTGCCCTCATGCAGAAGCAAAATGTACAGGCTGATCCACAGCCTTACATCACCTAACACCCCGACTCGGAGACTTTCAGCGAGTTAATAAAAATTGTACAAAACCACATGAGATCAAAGCCCTCAGTTACTATGCAGCGCTTCAAGTTCAATTCAAGGAATAGGCTTCCAGGGGAGACAATAGCTGACTTTGTTGCCATTTTAAGGGTGTTAACTGAACATTGCGAATTCAGGAAGTCCATTAGTGATATGTTGAGAGACCAACTGATATGCTGCATTGGAGATGATACTATTCAAAGGCATTTACTAGCCGAAGGTAATCCAGATTTCAATAAGACATTAGAATTAGTCACGGCCGTGGAGAGTGGTGTTAGAAATTTGGAAACTATAAGAGATATACCAAGTGGCGCCATACATCTGGCAGGGCGGGGAAGACCATCAACATCGGACCCCACAGAAAGGCAGGAAATGCCCACTTGTACAGATCAGTAAAAAACAGCAGGACTACAGTGAAAACCCACAAAATGAATGAGAGAAATGCATCCCAGGCATCCAGTGGGCGATCGACAACTCAAATAAGTTGAATGCTTTTTCTGCCACTGCTATGGTCACATAATGTGGTACTGCAGAGATAGGCTGAGACAGCATTTTAAAGACAAAGGGAGAAATTGTGACTTATGTCTCATGGAAGAACCAGAAGAAATAGAATCAGACATCCATTCATTATATAACCTGAAAGTGGGTAGAACCGAGCTGACCCAAGTAGTCATTATAGTCAATGGACAACCCATTAAGATGGAAGTTGATACTGGAGCATCGATGTCCATCATTGGAGAACATACATTCAGATACTTGAATAAAGGAACCCATCCTTTAAGATTGGGAGTTTCGAACACTAAACTGAGAACATACACAGGTGAAGAAATAAGACCGAAAGGGATATGTCAAGTCAAGGTGCAGTGTGAGGAACAGTTTGCAAAATTACCCCTATTTGTAATGTCAGGCAGGGGACCAAGTCTCTTTGGAAGGAACTGGCTGAAAGAGATAAACCTTGAGGGCCCAATAGGTTCCCAATTGGAAACCAGATGTGTTACTGCAGAAAAAAATGAGTGCGTGAAGACCCAATGGGAGAAGCCCGTAGAAGTGTTATACTGGGACAGAGTTCAAGCTAAAGTCAGCATTCTTCGAAAAGAAAAGGAAAACCTATTTTGCGCTGCAAAATTCAATCAGCTCCCAATTTGTGCCACTGAAAAGATATGAAGAAGAAAAGGAAGAGTTAAACCTGTCTTTGGCCGAGGTAAGGAACAAATTAGCTGAGAAGAAGCAATGATATGAAATTCTCCAGGAAACTATTAATGAGAATAGGACAGAATTAAAAGAGCTGAGGTAGCAGCTGTGTGAAAGCCCTGAAGTTTTAAAACCAGAAGGCCTTGAGTTCTCAGAAGAGCTGTTGGAAAACCCAACTATTGAACTCACTCACGTTCAGCTCGCACTTGATTCTAGTCCAGCCAATAGCAAAATTAAAGAGAAGACCGAGATACAGATCAGTGCTACCAAGAAAAGGACACACAGGAAGAAAAAGAGGAATTATTGACAATCCTCGAAAATAAAAACATTTTTTTTCCTTTTCCCTTTTCTCCTCCATTCACACCTCATGCAGTTCACCTCTGTGTTGCTTTGTGTTTGTTGCCTTTATCTGTTTCAGCTTGGAGGGGCGGGGCAGCAGGAGTGAATGTGACCACACCCGGAAGATGGTAAAATCACCCACTGAGGAACTGAGTGGACAACTGTCCCCTGAAAAGGAGGTCTCGGAAAAACCAGCCGAGGTTGTTGAACTGCGATGCTCAACACATCCGAGAAAGCCTCCTGAGAGACTTGATTTGTAAATAGTTATTAGTTTAATAGCTCACGTTATTAAGTTTGTCAACTATATTTTTTAAGTAAAGGGGGAGGGGTGTGGTAAAGTGGAGTACCATGTACCTTTAAGAGGATGCAAGTGGACTAACCATGTGACAGTACTGACCAATCAATGTACAGCATTTGTGAGAGAGAACTGGATGTTCTAACCCCCGCTGTTTAAAATAAGTTCTTCCAACTGATGTGATCTTACAAATTGCAATAATGATTGAAAGAAACAACTCGATTTTGTGAAGTGTAGAAATGTGTCATGCCCTTTCCTTCGTTTTTCTCTGTTTATTGTTATGTGGGAGTTTAGATGGGAATGGAAAAGACATTGTACCTTTTATGTCTTGAGTCTGAGTTCACTAGTCGATTAAACTCGAATTGCACACCTTCATATACACTTGTTAGTTGATGCTCGCTTTCAATAACGGAGAGAGACCAACATAAGAACAAACTGTGATTGTTTATTATAATAGAAGGCAGAACACTAAATCCTTGTGTGCTCCCACAACCACCTCCAGCTCCACACTTACAGTTAACCATGTACTCCCAGAAAGGAATTAGAGTTTCTTAGAAAGAGGGGGTGGTGGGGTGGGGTGGGGTGTGCGATGGGAGGGGATTGAGGATGGGAACAGGTAAGCAGGAGAGTGAGAATAGATGAAATAGCTCATTGGAAGAATAAAAATCAAATTTTATGATTTTATAACCTGTTTTGTGATTTAAAATTCTACAGTTCTACCTCTACTTGCATCGAGTTAAATAGAATGCATAGACATGACAATGTAGAAACAAGGGGTGGAATCGACCCAGATTTACACCAAGTCTGATAGCCGCCGCGAAAAACGACATTTTACCTGCCGGCCACAATGGCGGCTTCTCACGCCGTATCGTCCCAATCACGCCGCATTAATTATGCATTCCTGGGAAACACGCTGTGTCAATGGTGGGCGGGCTCTCATTCACTCACCATGCCATCACCTGGCCATTTCATCATGCCGGGCACCATATTTAAAGTGCAGCCATGTGCACACCTCTCAGTGCTTCTAGACCAGGACTGCTGCATGGAAGACATGGCCCCAAAAGGCAAAAAGACTGCAGCACCCAGGTTTAATTATATGTCCCTCAGGTGCCTTTTGGAGGCAGTGAAGGTCCACCATGATGTCCTTTAGCCCCGCTCTGGCCGCAGGAGGGGCAGCAACATCACTAGTCCGGTTTGGGAGGTGGTGGCAGCGGTAGTCAGCGCCAAGGCCCTGCAAAAGAGAACAGCCACCCAGTGCAGCAAGAGGATGAATGATCTCCTCTGTTCCGCCAGGGTAAGTCACTTCTCTCATCACTTTCAACTCACACACTCACAAACCCATCACACATCCACAGGGACTGTACTCTGACAGCTCAAGGGGCATCACCATTTACTGTCTCACACACACCTTTATTGTCCTCTTCCCATCCATGGGACCATTCACCACCCATACATGCCAGGCTTACTTATCATCTGGCCTGACAGATGTCCTGTCTCCATCTCTATTCATGCAGGACGAGCTGGAACATAACAAGAGGGAGAGGTCGCAGACTGGTGGAGGAATGCCTGAAATCAAGGTCCTCATCGACTTTGTAAACAGAGCCATCCAGCTGGCCGGCAAGGGTCTGGACCAGTCCTGTACTGACAGTGAGGTTGGTGCTGCTCTACCAAGTGAGGATCCAGCAGCGCAACATCAATCAGACAACCATGCTGTGAGTGGTGTGTCCTCTTTCACAGGCCACTGCTATGCACTAATTATCTCCCCTTGCTTTCGCAGGCACATCTGGGAAACAGCCAACAGAGCCCACGACCCAGGGCCTCTAATCAAGCCCCAAAGAAATCTATGAGGAGGAATCTGGAGGCACCCTCCTTGAAGCCCCATCACAGCGCTCACTCACACCCTCCACCAATGCAGAGACACACACCATATTGGGACCAACCTTTAGAGTAGCCTTGGGATCACAATCTGGTGAGCATATCACACTGTCTGATCCACAGCAGGGATTCCCCAGGTATCTGGCACTCAGAGGACTGCTGAAGGCCAGAAGTTTGCTGAGTCTGAGTCAGATGACAAGCCTCTGGACTCGGTAATACCCCAGTTTCTGGAGCTCCAAAGGTAAGCCTGGGAACATCAGGAAGGGATGTGTGCTGCATCCTCAGATTGCAAGGCAACCAGGTTGAGATGATAGCATCGGTATGACAATGCACCAAGGTCGACACTGGTAGGATGGCAGCTGCCATGGAGACCTTGGCCCAGGACATTGCTCCTGCACTGCAGCACGGGCTGAATTCCATAGCTGATGCCATAGTTGGCCTCCAACACGAGAGGGGTGTGTGGAAGCTTAATCTCACTCCAGCTTCCCCCTCTCTTCAAGGAGTCTGCCAGGGGCTCTCAGGCACCATAGGGAGGAGGATCAGCAGGTGCACACCCTGGGGCCATCCACCCAAGTGACTCCGAGAGACTCCAGCCCATCCGAATCCCCTCTTCCTGTGAACTCAGCAGCTCCAGCTCTACAGGCCGAGCCGGGTGCCACTGTCACAAAGCAGGCTGGAGCACTCCTGGTCTCAGCCCTTCAGATGACGCCCACCAAGGTCATAAAGGATAGGATGTAGCAGTCAGCAGGCTGCCTCCACCTCCACTGTGGATGCCTGGGGAGCACCAAGATGTAGCGGCAGGGTTAGGAAAGTTAAGGAGAATTAGTTGCACAGCCTGGGCACGGGTGTTAATCACTTGTACAGGATGTTCACTATCATCAATAAACTCTCAATAATGTCTCCCTGCCTATGGCTCCTGGTTCTGATGAGCAGGGTTTGTGTCACTCAGATGTGAAACCTTTCTGCACAAGATAAGGTGTCTCATCTGGAGCCTCTTCCCTGTGCATTGTGCAGCCATCAGATCAAAGTGATGGTCCGGCCTCACACTCCCTGGACACATTATTGATGCCTACACCTCGATGGTGCTTGACATTGCTGCCAGGGTGTCATGGGCAGGTGCACAGAGTTCCATCATTCTCTCTGTGTGCTCTCAGCACCTTTAAGGTGGGACTGGCCCCCATCTCATCAGCATATGTGACCAGAGACGCTGTGCTCCTGAAGGGGTCAGGTGCTGAAGGTGGACAAAAGATCAGATGCTTTTAAAGTTTCATGGCTGCGTCTCTATGATATGACCCTGATCACAGAGTGCAAGTGAGCTGTGCTCACCCAGACAGGAATCAGACATTATCAGAGGCTATGTGAAAATCTATGGAGTGTCCTTACTGCATGTCATCACCATCCTCCTGCAATTGAGTGACTATTAAGGCCTCCACAGTGTCTCCATGACACGAGCCTTATCACAGAGATTATTTGCGCTGCTATAAGCCAGACTGGAGTCAAACGTTCACAGATGCAATGTGAGGATCTATAGTGTCACCTCATTGCATGTTGTCATTAACCTCCACAAATTTAGAAGCTATGAGGGCCTCTCGAGCACACCCACCCCATCTGGCCAGTGCAAGGCCTTAATTGCCATCATTGTCACCTTGGGGTCCTCCTCCCCCTCATCCCGGTCGACGTCCTGCTCATCAGAGGAGATCTCCAGCCCCTCCTCAGCCCGCTCCTCTCCCTGTTGCAGCACCAGGTTATAAAGAGCATAGCAGGCGTGACACCCTCTGTGGACTATATTGCAGAGCTCCACCAGACTGGTCCAGGCACCAGAATCTCATTTTCAGTATCCCGATGGTTTGCTCCAACTTGTGAGCTGCAGCATGAGCCTCATTATACCTTCACTCTGCTGCAGCCTTAGCCCATCGCACAGGTGTCATCAGCCACGTCCTCTGCAGGTAGCCCTTTTCCCAAGGAGCCATCCCTTTTTTTTTAGCCTCTGTGGACCCTGGAAGATGCCAGGGATCTGTGACCGACTGAGAATGGAGGAGTCATGGACACTCCCTGGAAACCGTGCACAGACGATGATTTGGATTTGATTAAATGATTTGGAGGAAAATGTAACTGGGCTAATTAGTAAGTTTGCGGACGACACTAAGGTTGGAGGAGTTGCAGATAGTGAAGAGGATTGTCAAAGGATACAACGGGATATAGATCGGTTGGAGACTTGGGCGGAGAAATGGCAGATGGAGTTTAATCCGGACAAATGCGAGGTAATGCATTTTGGAAGGTCTAATACAGGCAGGAATTATACAGTAAATGGCAGAACCCTTAAGTGCATCGACGGGCAGAGGGATCTGGGTGTACAGGTCCACAGGTCACTGAAAGTGGCAACGCAGGTGGACAAGGTAGTCAGGAAGGCATATGGCATGCTTGCCTTCATTGGCAGGGGTATTGAGTATAAAAGCTGGGAAGTCATGCTGCAGCTGTATAGAACCTTGGTTAGGCCACACTTGGAATATTGCGTGCAATTCTGGTCGCCACATTACCAGAAGGATATGGAGGCATTGGAGAGGGTGCAGAGGAGGTTTACCAGGATGCTGCCTGGTCTGGAGGTTATTAGCTATGAGGAGAGGTTGGAGAAACTCGGATTGTTCTCACTAGAGCGACGGAGATTGAGGGGTGACTTGATAGAAGTTTACAAAATTATGAGTGGCATGGACAGAGTAGATAGTCAGAAGCTTTTTCCCAGGGTGGAAGAGTCAATTACTAGGGGGACATAGATTTAAGGTGAGAGGAGAAAACTATAGAGGAGATGTGCGGGGCAAGTTTTTTACACAGAGGGTAGTGAGTGTCTGGAATTCGCTGCCAGAGGAGGTGGTGGAAGCAGGTACGATAGTGGTGTTTAAGAGGCAGCTTGACAAATGCATGAATAGGATGGGAATAGAGGGATACAGACCCCGGAAGTGCAAAATGTTTTAGTTGATGGGCAATATGATCGGCGCAGGCTTGGAGGGCCGAAGGGCCTGTTCCTGTGCTGTACTTTTCTTTGTTCTTTGTTCTTTGTTGTTCAGACCTGTAGGATGCATTTGTGGTCGCACACCAGCTGCACTTTCAGCAAATGAAACCCTTGCTGTTGACATAGTTGACCACTTGTTGCGATGGAGATCTGAGTGCTACATGAGCGCAATCGATGGCACCCTGCACCTGTGGGAAACCTGAGATCTGGGCAAATCCAATGGCTCTTGCACCCTGGCTGTCCTGGTCCCAGAAGAAAAGCACAAAGTTGTTGCCTTCACAAAGGGGGCATCCATGACCTCATGGATGCATTTGTGGATGGAGGCTTGAGAAATCCCACAGAGGTCACCTGTGGAGCCCTTAAAGGAGGCACTGGTGTAAAAATATAATGCTGTGGTCACTTTCATGGCCACTGGCAGTGGATGCCCTCCATGTCCCCGTGATGTCAAGTCCAGCAGCAGCTGGTAGATGTGACCAACCAGTTCCCTGGACATGTTCAGTCTTCGGCAACACTGCTTCTCGGTCATCTAGAGGAATGAAAGACGTCATCTATAGACCCTGGGTCTATCTAGGCACTGACCAGCGACAGCTCGCTGTGGCATTTAAGCAGCGTGTGCGGGAACCCAAGCCACCCCTTCTTTCACAGGGTGCGGCTCCTCCCTCTGTGCAGCCTGGCAACTCCGTCACTCTCTTCTCAGTCATCTTCACTCTCTGTACGCCTCGAGGCATACAGCTAGTTCATCAGGCTCCATGCTCCTGATGTACTGCTCCTGCAGGATGAAAGAGAAAGACAAGTGGGTTAGCTTTGGTGTACTAAGAACCTCTCTTGGTTAAGTCTGAAGGCCCCTTAATACATCACAGAGAGTGCTAGCCACCACTTGGATAGCCAGATTTTAGTGCGCTACATGGCTGCCTGAAACCTCACCATCTTCCGCCCCAGTCCACCTGAATGATCGGCTTTGCCCATTGGACTGCATACTGTGCTCTCAGCTAAGGTGCAGGCGTTCACCTAACCCATGCTGCAAGGCTGCACTGTTAGCTTGAACCATAGGGGAGACTGGTCCAAACCAGGATGATGACATTGCAAGGGGCTGTGAGCACCTCCAGCAGTAGCTGCTACATGTCCAGCTTTAGCAAGGAGATTGTACAATGTGCCCAGTCATCCAATTGTTCTGCAGTCCACTAAAACACTCATTACTTTCCAGTCTGTGCCCGAGGGTTGAAAAGCTCTGGAGCACTTGGTGGCTCTTTGATGCCTCTATGTTGCTTATGTGAGCAGATAAGCCATAGGTCCGACTTCATGCATGTCAATGTGGCTGCATCTGAACTGTCTCAGCTGTGGAGAAATTATCACTTTATTCAAGGTTTCTCTCATGCATGGCCGCTTCCCTCCCCCCAACTCCACATGTGATTGTGCAGCACCTTCAACTGCAGGGCAGTCCTTGCCCCTCCCCAAACGCACCTCAACTGCAGGGTGGCCCTTGTCCCCACCACCCAAGTCGCCTCAACCGGAGGGCAGCCCTTGCCTCCCCTGCCCAACGCACCTCAACCTTGAACTCCAACAGGCGACCTTTGCGAGCGCTGCGCAACGTTACTGTGCATCTACCTCTGAGTTCCCCTCAAAGTGTAGCCCGCCTTATATACGCTGTTGTGTGTGAAACACATTGGCGTGCAATCATGCCAGCGTTGGTGGGGATGATCCTGCTCACACTCTCTCCAATTGTTTTCATGCAGGAGAATCTGGCTTACAACAGCAAGGAGAGGTCCCAGATCGGGGGTGGAGTGGCCCACATTAGGCCCCTGACTCGCTTTGAGGAGCATGCCATCATGCTGACTGGTGAGGGTGTGGACTGTGCCTACAGTGACGGTGAGGTTGGCAGCCAACACCCACATGAGGTCATTGCATCACATCATCCCTCTCAATGCAAATATGAGTGCTCTCTCTCCTGTTTTTGACTGCCAACTTGCACTAATTATCTCTACTTTGGTTCATAGGGAGCTCTGCCAAGCGACCGATGGCCTCAGCCAGCCAATCCCTCAGCTCCATCCAGGTCCTCAACCCCAGCCAAGAGGTCCTTTCCCCCATTGAAGAGCTGGAAATAAACAGCCTCAAAGACCCATCACAGCGCTTACCCACACCCTCCACCAGCACAGAGAAGCACACCTCCCTGGGACCTAGATCTAGAGCAGGCTTGGTTTCATAATCTGGTGATCACCGTAAGGCCATGTGTCTGCAGCAGGAGGAGGCAGGTTCAGCCGAGCTCCTCGGCACTCAGAGGACTGCTGGGGAAGAGGCATCTGTGAGGTCCGAGTCAGATGATGAGCCTCTGGATTCGGCCTTTCAACTCATCCTGGAGAGTTAGCAGAAGGCGGGAGAACATCATGCAGAGCTGTTGGAAGCCCTCAACAGAGTGGCGCGCAAGTCGGATGAGTGCGTCCAACTGCTCTCTGATGAAGTGGTACCCACATGTGCGTGTATGGAGGTCTCCATTGGAAGGATGGTAGAAAGCATGGAGGCCCTGGTCTAGCAGCACGGGGAGATATGCACAGACCTGCACTCCATCGTAATAGCCATTGGTGAGTTCCTGCAGTGACAATGTGAGAGGGAAACGGGGCACCTCGACGTCCCTCCAGGTGCTCCTTCCCCTCAAGGTGTCAGGACGGGGTCCCCGGGCACCCGAAGGGAGGAGATGCAGCAGCTGGACACCCCTGGGTCATCTACTCAAGAATCTCAGAGGCTGTCCACACCCTCCAAGTCCCCTTTGCCTGTAACCCCCTCAACCTCATCCTCTGTCACTGCAGAGGGAGCAGCTGGCCCACAGGAGGATAGCCAAAGCAAGCCAGGGCCTCCAAAGCCTCTGCTCTCCAGAAGACACACGTCAAAGTCATCAGAGGCAACAGGGCCAACCATTGCACAGGCTGTCTCCAGCACTGCTGTGGATGTCAGGACAGCACCTATAAGAAGTGGTAGGCCTAGAAAAGTTAAGTCTGATCACAAGTGGTTATACAATCTGAAAATTTATTAACTTTAACTGAATGTAATGTTGTCTTTCAGCTTCATTGACAGGCTTCGCGAGTTCTCCCCCTGTACCTCTATCCCCACCCCTGCCTCCCCATTAACAGTTCAGCTGCATGCTGAACGAGTGAGCCTGAGGGAGGGAGAGGTGTCTGTGGCAGAACCTTTTGGAGCCACATGCAAGCACTCTCTCTCTCACACATGCAGAGCCTTCATCCAGCACACTTCTCTTACTGTCCCGAGCATTTTCATGCTGCCTGCTGGGCTTCTCTTTCAGTTTCCATCTGAGCCGACCTGCATCTCCGTCCACCCACTGATCACACTCCTATGCAGCACCTATGCACATCTAGCACGAGGGCTTCATTCATTTTCAATTTGACAAACATGGTCGTGGTAAAATTCTTGATTAACTCCCCTGTCCTTTCCCCTCCCCCAGTCACCCATGTCCTTTCCCCTATCACTGTGGACCCCCCGGCATCAACCTCCCCACTGTCACCTACCAACCCAAACCCTTGTCATTCCAGGATGTCCAAGTGAACGTGCAAGTTCCTTACCTCCCAGACTGCTCCAACACCATCCACATTGACCTCCCTGACTCCCTCCTTCCCATCCCCAGCATCTGTGTCTAGCTCCGTTTCCCCACCAGCCACCCTCACAGCCCTTTCTACCGATATGGATGAACCTTCACCTTCCCACCCTCCCTGCTTCCTCGGCCCCCTCTCACACTCACCATTCCCTCCTATAACGCCCACACTCAGTTTTTTCACCAGGAAGCACTCAATGGCTCCATAGACCCCTCCCTTACACATTCACCTATACATTCCCCCTCCTGCACCGCCCCTTACTCCCTCACTCCTCCACCCTTATTTTCTCCTCCCCCCGGACACCTTACCCTGTCTGAGCTCCCTCCTCCTTCTGGACACCTTCCCCTCTCCAAATTCCCTCCTTTACACCTTCCTCGCCCTTACGCCTCCCCACTTGCAACATTCTCCCCTGTTATACCCTCCTCCCCAATAGCTTTTCCTCCCTCCTGACACCTTCAAACTCCCCTCCCAACCTCACTTCCCCAAAGCCTTTGTCACCCCAACCTCACCCTTCCGACACGTTTGTTCCCTCCGTCCCAACATCACCCCGTCTGACACCTTCGTCATCCCTCCCTCTCAACCTCATTCCCCACTGGTACACCGTCCTCTCCCGCTCACACCTAGACCTTCCCCAACCCCGCCTTTCCCAATCATCCGGAGCAGCACATGGCCAAGATCATGATGTTCCAAAGTATCAAGGAGACCTCCCACCTTCTGAGAGCTGCTTTGTGGCAGAGCCATGTGCTTGAGGATCCACCCAACATGCAATGCACATGTTCCTCCAGGATCCAGTAGCTGCTAGGGCTCCAGCATCTTCTTCTCCTCCGAGGTCCACGATGTGAACAAGGCCCTACAGGTGAGTCCTCACTTCTGCATGCCACGCTTGTCCAGATGTGTTCTGGGCTGGCATGTTTTCAAGCAGGCATAATGGTAAATTGGGCATGGTGGGGGGGGGGGGGAAATTTCAGGTCAGGCATCACTTTGCATCCCATTAGCAGGATGTAAATCGTGTTCATGCCTCCAGCAGGGTTCGTGTTCTGCCATAGCAGACACCATCGGATGATTCCACTGTGATTTCATGCCAGTGTGAAACTGATTTCTGCTTCTCACACCAAATTCTCCCCCCCACCTCACTACACCATGTTGCCCAATGCCAACAGGACCGGATGATTCTGTCCAAGTTGCTTTTCTATAAAGAGCATCCTAACTTATTCAGTAACGTAAGACTTTAAGGAATATTTACTCTACAGTTATGCATTTGTATTAAGTGGTTAGGGCTTTACATCTGCTAAGCTTATATGGTTTAAATCCTGAGTTAAGGCCTGGACTGTCTCTGAAACAAAGCACATCTGCTTCCATCTAATGGCAGGTCGGACATTAGACTGACTCCAGGCTTGTGCTAGATTTATACTGTAACTGGATTTCAGCATGAAGTAAAACCATTTTTCAGAACCATGACTGTCATGATGTAAGAGCATTTTATTTCCACTAATTGGATGCTGCTGTCAGTCTTAAAAAACCATTCTGCTTACCACACAATTGAGCAATGTTGTGTATGAATTTCAGTGCCGGTGTGATGTCAGGTATGCAGACCGTATGTCCCATCAACTGGCTGATCAAAACAAAAAGCATGTTCTTTCTTTCTGTTCATCATAGGCATGGTACAGACTATACTCTTTGGCTTTACTTCTCTTTAGCTCTGAAGAAGAGTCATCAGGACTCAAAATGTTAACTCTGTTTCTTTTCTCTCCACAGATGCTGTCAGACCTGCTGAGTTTTTCCAGCATTTTCTGTTTTTGTTTCAGATTTCCAGCATCCACAGTATTTTGCTTTTATTACAGACTACACTCAATCAGCCCACGTTTGTGAAACCCAAAACAAATCACATTGTGAGATGTGATGCTGCAATTAGGCAACATCTGCTGAACAATCCTGAGTGTGCCAATAGCTAGACTAACCACCAATATAAGATAATTAGTTGAGCTTGTAGCGTGGTTCATTTACGTTTGCTAGAATTGACATACATTCTTATGTATAGTCCCATTCACTGCAAACAAAAGGAATATGTTCAAACCTTGCACCTTCTTTTTGAATTACCTGAGAACTTGGGGAGCCTATAGTATACCATTGCTTTCTCCATGGCAATGCCTCAGCCAGTCAGAGCCAACTTGCCAACTGATCAGCACCCTTTATTCCTGCAGTATTAATTGTTGTGATTGTTTGCAATTGTCCTGAGTGCAAGACAAAAAGCTTCAGCAACATGTCTCTCGTTCCAGGAATATTTAAGTTCAGTATTATCAAGTGACTGAAAAAGCATGTTAAGTGAATTAAAGGAGAACTTGGCCTTTCCAAGAGTTTTGTCTCATTTCAACACCACTGTGCAGTAACATTAGTATTATTTGAAAATTAAAAGACATGTATGGATTTAATTACTCTGGACAGCAGCTTTGAGAAACTAGAGGTCAAATGGAAATCATCAAGCTACTTAGCTGTTACTTAATCAAAATATATTAGCCTTTCTTTTTCAATACACAACTTAACATCTATTGACCAACATTTTGAAATAGATGTTGAATATAAAATCTTAATTTAAAGACTCTTCAGTTAATCTTAATATTAATATTAATGGGTTGTGAACTCTGATGAAAGCCACAGTAATTTAATATGTAAGTAGAATGCTCTTACCAGAAATGAAAGATTGAGATATTTAAAATGGATTCCTTTTACTGCATAATGAATATTTACTTCATTAACCAAAAACAAAAAACAAAACTTACATTGTTTATAACAAAAGAAAGCTTGCATTCTGCATCAAAAAGGGAAAAAAATTGCTAGAGCTTTTATGCAATGTTAATTAGAGTAAATGTGAAATAAAAATATGCATTTTTAATGTTTTATTGTTTGCATCAGAGGACAGACAAATCAATCCTGATTCATCAGTGTTTTATTTAGAAGTTGTGAGAGTGTAGGTAGGGTTCTTTTTGATACAAGTCTCCTATGTGAAAAAATTAGACTTTTAAGAAAGAATAAAGTTAGGAGGGAAAGGCTTTGAGATAGCAATGGGAATTCAGGATAAACATTGGAGTTGTTGAAGGGTTAAGAGCAGTGGGTGTAGGGGAGTTATTTTCAAGTTAAGGAGATGTAAGAGTGCAAAATGAGTCAATATTGAGGTTCTTGTTACTTCCAATTACTATCAATGACTTAGAATTAGAAAGTAAATGTTAATGAGGAGCAAGAATAGAATCTGAGGAGGTATATCAAGAAATACAAAATGCACGGAGCAAAGTAGATAAGTGAACAAAACAGAATTTGGGCAGAATTTTCCACTCATCAGGCAAGCGTCCCAACAACATCACGCACTCCCACGCACGCCCGCCGACAATTAACAGGCCAATAAGACCATTAAAGTACCAATTGAATTACATTTTTCACTTACGGTTGGTGGGCAGAGGAAACGGCCAAGAGGCCTTTTGATTTTTTGTGTAACCTCATCCACAGGCGGGATGAGGTTTCGTTCAATGATTTTTAAAAAAATGTTTTCAAGCCAGTTTCTAACATGTCCCTGCTCATGTGACAGAGTCAGATGAGGGGCCATGTTCTAAACATTTTTAAATTCTTTATTTTCATTGTTCAAAATCTTCATCTCCCTGAGGCAGCTCTGTGCCTCAAGGAGCTTTTCTGCGCGCATGCGCAAACTTGCACACTTATCTTCCTCCCCCACCCCCCACACAAACAGGCAGCGCTGAGTGCTGCAGCACACGTTTCACATTGGGCGAGCCTTAATTGGCCTGCCAGCGTGAAATCATGGTCAGGCCCCGATCGCGGGCGGTTTCCCGACCGCTCCTGTTCACCTCCACCAAGCCCGCCAGACGAGGGCAAACTTCTGCCCTTGCAGATAATATATATAACATAAATGGAGAAATAATAAGCATCACAAGTAATGGATGAATGGTGTTGAAATAGCTAAGGCTGGAGTTGAAGGAGTGCTTATGAGTCTCGGTTGACATGATGCTGAACACGTCCAGCCACTGAAGAACAACAACCAGCAAAGAAAGGAAGGTAGACTTTCATTTGTATAGCATCTTGCAGAACCTCAGGATATCACAAAGTGTTTTTCAGCCAATTAAGTACTTGAAGTGTAGAGATTGTTGTAATATGGCAAACGCAGCAGTCAGTTTGACACATCAAGTTCCCATACACAGCAATGTGATAATGACCTGATCAACTTTTTAAGGCTAATCATTTGATGAGGGATAAGCATTACCACGGACACTGGGGAAAATGTCTCTGCTCTTTGACTAGTGCCACTGGATCTTTTATGACCACCAGTGAGCACGCATGGGGCTTCAATTAACATTTCATCTGAAAAACAGAACCTCTGGCAGTTCAGCACTCCCTCAGTGCTGTGTGGGAGCATCAGCCTAGATTATGTGTTCAAGTCGCTAGAATGGGGATTGATCCCAAAATTTTCTGACTTTGAGGCAAGAGCAGTACCATTCAGCCAAGGATGAATAGAATATTGAGCAGAATACTAAACTAGATAGCTAAAGCAATAGGGTACAAGTATAGAGCCATGCTCTACCTGTATGGTGCTCTGGCTACTTTGTATTGCAATTAATTTTGGACAAGGGGGACATTCCAACTCTGGAGGCTGTGTAAGAACGGTTCACAATGTTGATCGCTAGTGGTACAAAACATGAAGGACTTGCATTTATGTAGCAGCTTTTACACCTTCAGGATGTTCCAAACTGCTCCGCAGGCAGTGAATGATTTTTGAAGTGTGGTCACTGTTGTTGGCAAGCAAACACAGTGACAGTTTTAGGACAAGCTGTCGCAAATGGTCTATCCACAGTAGAAAATGTATGAAGTACAGGTTCTAAATGTGTCTGGACTTGATCTCAGCATAAGTGAAACTTGAAGTCATCTCAAGAGCCATGGCCCTTCAGGAGGAAAAGCAACAAATTTGAAATTGTACCAAATATAGAATGATATTGCACAGAATCTGCATAATGAAGCAGTCTGTGCTGCATGCAGCAGACCCGTAAAACATTAGGGCATGATCTTTATAAGTGGCAATTAACATTCATTGTATTCAGGTGCCAGGTAATGACCATCTCCAACAAGATAGAACCATCTCCCCTTGACATTCAACAGGATTATCATTGCTGAATCCCCCACTATCACTGCCCTGAGAGTTACCATTGACCAGGAACTTAACTGGATCAGCCACACAATACAGCAACCATAAAAGCAAGTCAGAGACTGGGAATTCTGTGGCAAATATCTCATCTCCTGATTCGCCAAATCTGTCCATCTACATGGCACATGTCAGGAATGTGATGGTATACTTCACACTTGCCTGGATGAATGCAGCTCAAACAACACTGAAAACCATCCAGAACAAAGCAGCCTGAACAATTGGCACACTTTGCTCCATCTTAAACTCCCTGCATCACCATCGTACAGCAGCAGCATGTGCACCATGTAGAAGATGCATTAAAACAACCTATAAAGGCTCGTTTGACAACATCTTCCAAACTTGTGGCATTCACCACCTTGAAGAATCAGGGAAGCAGGTGCATCGGAAAACCACCACCTGCTAATGCCCCTCCAGCCACACACAATCCTGTGGAAGTATATTGCCTTCACTATCGCTGAGTCAAAATTTACAAACTTGCACCATAATGGAACTATACGTGTACCTACATCATCTGGACTGCAGCAGTTCAAGAAGGTTGCTCAACATCACTTTCTCAAGGGTAATTAGATATGGCCAATAAATTCTGGCTTGCCAGCAATGCCCACATCCCACAAATGAATAAAAAAAGGAAGGTTGCTATTTGGTCCATTGTGGCTGTGTTGGCTCTTTGATAGTGATATCCAATTCGTGCCATTATCCTGTTCTTTCCCTGAAGCTCCATAATCTTTTCCACAACTATTTTTGAATCTCAGGGGGTCCCTACTCTTATAGAGTTGATTTTCCAGGCAACTTATCTTGGTGGACACATTTAACTTTATTTACAAGACAGCAGCAGCAACTGTATCCAACTCTACAACTAAAGAAGAACTCTCTTCTAGAGGTTCCCCGTGCTGTTAACTCATTGGTTTACATAGATCATGTGATCTTACAACACAGGATTATTCTTAAAGCTACAGTCCTACGTTTATCAAAACTATGATCACTACATTCCCACAAAATGGCACATTGTGCATAAATATCCCTCTGCTATTCCGGGGCATGCATAAGCACCTATTCAAAATATGTTAATTACCTGTTGCTGTACTTGGGAGAGAGCAAAGATTCTGCACCACCCTCAGGAAAACACCACCGGAATTTTGAGCCTCTTGTATACTTTGACAATTTGAATCTCCTAAACAGTGCATGTCATTAGTACATTGGTAGATGGGTTTTTTTCTCTTAGCTTCATTTATTTAATTTGTAACACCATCTATTACAGATTATAATGGGAGAGCAATTTCACTATATGCACCATGTAATTTCATAACCAGTCAGTTGAATACTTTAATCTATATTTACTGAAAGTGTCTGGAGATGTTACTCTGCCTGTTGAGATCTTTTGTTGTCACATCCTTTCTTAAATGTACACTTATCTGTATAATAATAGTTGCCGCACATCGCAGTAAGTAACTGCATGAAGGCATTTAGAGATTTTGACCTTCTAAGGCAATATAAAATGATAAGGGATATATTTTGAATAATATTTGACATACACTTGTGAGTGTTATAGCTAAATATTCAATACAATAATAAAGATTAAAGGTTTTTTTTTGCAAACTGTGACATTCACAACATTTTTTTTACCTCAATGTATTTAAAAAGTAACCTCTGTTGACATAATGTTGTTTAAATTAGGCACTGGTCAACATTCACCTTCAAAGGGATTAGTTTTGTAAATTTCAACTTGCAGCAGCTTTTCAAAGCAAAAATCAATTTAAAGTAAGTCAGATCATTACAAAACACAGGAAAGAATTTGGTGAGTACATAAATTTGTTCAATTTAATTGAATACTACTGGCATACGATTCACATATTAATCAATGCATAAAAAATTATAACGTAAACATTTGTATAACTGAATAATGATCACCCAACATTTGTTATTCCTAGGGGGATATACAATTAGATAATTGAACCAAAGCAAGTACAGCAAGGCCACTTTGACTGAGCTGATATGTGATGACACCTAATTCTAAAACAGCAGTAAATAAATCATACAAAGTTGTTTACCATGATGAAAAGTTATAGATTTTCCATTGTCATTTAAATGCCAGTCTACCTTGTGAATAAATCTTGTTTGTTATTTTACTATGTTGAATAATTCTCAACACAGATTATGGGTGGGATTTTCCAGCCCCGCCCGCTGCTGCGATCCTCCGGTCCCATCAAAAGTCAATGGACTTTTGGCTGGGCTGCCGAATCTCCCACAGTGGGTCCCGCCATGATGGGGCTGGAAAATCCCAGCCTATGATTTTAAATGCAACTGCTCCCCTCTGAACTCTGTTGCAGCAGGTTCCCAGAAGGGCAGCAGAAACTCTTTAGGAGTGTCGTCAAAGCATCCCTGAAGAAATCAAACATACCTGCCAACTCATGGGAGTCCCTGGCCTGTGACTGACCAAATGGAGAAGATTCTTTCGAGAAGGCATTGAACACATCGAGAGACTTTGTTGTGAACATGCAGAGGTGAAGTTGAGATGTAGAATTGAAAGCAGAAACCTCCAAACACTTCACTTACCCAATCCTCCAAGCAGCACTTGCCCCGTATATGGCAGAGTCTGCAGGTCAAGCGTTGGATGTATCAGCCATCTTAGAACCCATCGAAATGGAAATGAAGCAAGTCATCCTCGATCCTGAGAGGCTGCTAAGAAGAAAAGATCTCTATTCCCTTTTTGGTTAAGAGCAACAACAGCAAATGTGGCCAAGGAAGTTCTTGGTGAATATTACAAAATGCGGATCATTATTCTGTAATACCCTCTGGTTATAAGGGAACAAATGGCAATTGAATGTAAATCAAATTGTGGCTTTCTGATTCACTTTTGAAATATCAGGAACAAGTCTCTTCAATATATTTTATTTTAGCAAGTCATCCTATTTGCAAATGCTGCAACTCCAAACACAAGTGAAACAATAAAGTCTACATCAGCATGCAAAGCAATGTGTTTGAGAACTATTTAGCATATAATAAATAAATTGTATTTTCTTTATGCATGGTAAGTATTTGTTTTATACTGATTAATAAGGGAGTGGTGAATTTCCTTTTATGTACCGGGAATGTGAGAAATGTGAGTTAGTTTTCTCTATCTTTCACTTCTCTTTGAGGTTAGATGTAGTAGAAATCAAAACTTAACTCCAATAATATTGCCAAATCATATAACAACTTGCATTTACACAGTTGCTTTATCATAAAGAATGCCCAAGACATCTCGGGGATAAACAAATGGAAAAGGCCAAACCAGGGAAGAGGAGTTCAGGAAGGAGAGTTTTAGGTGGACGGGCTAAAAATTTGGGCAAAGAAACTAACCTTTTAAAAGGAAGAGAGAAAGAAAGGTTTTAGGTGGGAATGTCAGATAATCAGATACAATCTCTGCTATCAATGATGAGGCAAAGTGAGGGGGTTGCACAAGAAATTGTGTGTAACAGAGGGGCAGTAGCAATTTGGATACAAAATTGGCTGAGTAATAGGAAGCAGAGATTAATGGTCAAAGGATATTTTTCATGTGGAGGAAGGCTTGTAGTGGATTTCCCCAGTGGTCAATTTTGGGACTCTTGCCTTTCCTGATATATATTAATATATAAAATATTAACAGTGCAGAGGAAAATTTCAATGTTTGCAGGTGATACAAAACTTGGAAACATCGTAAACTGTGAGGAGGACAGTTCAGAACTCCAAAAGGATATAGACAAGTTGGTGGAGAGGGCAGATAGGTGGCAGGTGAAGTTCAATGCGGAGAAGTGTGAGGTGATGCATTTTTGTAAGAAGAACATGAAGAGGAAATATAAAATAAAGGGTACAATTCTTGAGGGTGTGCAGAAGCAGAGAGACCTGGGTGTGTATGAGCATAGATCATTGAAGGTGGCAGGACAGGTGGAGAAAGCTGTTAATAAGGCATATAGTATCCTGGACTTTATTAATAGGGGCATAGTGTATAAGAGCAAGGAGGTTATGCTGAACTTATATGAGACACTAGTTAGACCTCAGCTAGACCTCGGCGGCACACTATAGGAAGGATGTGAATGTAGTGGACAGAGTGCAGAAGAGGTTAACAAGAATGGTTCCAGGGATGAGAAACTTCAACTGTGAAGATAGATTGGAGAGTTTGGGACTGTTCTCCTTGGAGAGGAGAAGGCTAAGAGGAGATTTGATAGAGGTGTTCAAAATCATGAGGGGGCTGGACAGAATAGATAGGGAGAAACTGTTCCTGCTCGTAAATGGATAAAGAACAAGAGGGCATAGATTTAAAGTGATTTGCAAAAGAAGCAAATGTGATTTGAGAAAAAACTTTTTCACACTGCGAGTGGTTCGAATCTGGAATGTATTGCCTCGATGTGTGGTGGAGGCAGGTTCATTAAAGAGGGCATTGGATGATTATTTGAATAGTAACAATGTGCAAGGGTACGGGGAAAAGGCAGGAGAATGGCACTAATTCATAATGCTCATTTAGAAAGCCGGTGCAGACAAGATGGGCCAAATGACCTCCTTCTGTGCCATAACAATTCTGTGATGTTATGAGAAAGGCTGGGCTAGAGAATGCTGTGGAGAGAGGGTGAATATGGGCATGGGTTAATTTAACAATAAGAATTTTAAATTTAAAGCCAGCTTAAATTAGCATGTTCTGAAGAACATTGGACTTAGTATCGTACAGGATATGTTCAGCAGAATTTTGGACAAGAGGTGTTTATGGACAGTCGTGCATGGAATTCAAAGCACAATACCATTTAATAAGCACACAACCAATGACAGTCTTCTGTGGATTGTGGAAATTTGAGAATTAATGGAAGAAACACTGAGATTTTGAAAAGATTTCAGCAATAAGGCCCAAATGGCCATTGTGGATGATCAGAGAGAATAGTGAAATGTTTTTTATTGGTGAAAAAAGACATGTCAAAGCTTTTCATCTGCTACTCATCAGGACACATTGCGAGAATACCAATATAAGGGGAAAACAACAATTAATATTGCATGAGAAGAGAGCGCTGATTGGTTGGTAAGTGGACTCTGATTGGTAGAGGCGTCACCATGGAGAATGCACCAGTGATGGTGACTGACAGTTAACTGCCAAGCACTGTTTGAAATTTAAACCAGGCAGCTTGACAGTTATTGGTCAAGGCATTGCCCTGAGGAATGAGTCAGCGAATGCCTGTCACTTATTTTGTTTAGCTGAAACAGGCACAATGTATGTACAAGATCTTTCTGTCCGCAAAGAACAAGGCCCTGTGTATTAGTATATGTAGCTTCCACTACATGCAAATGCACCACACTGCGAGCCTGATTGACAATCTTAAGTTAGTTGTCAGCATAATTCTTAGCACACTGATGATTATTTAGCAAATGTTGTCCAATTGAGGAATCACATCTAATGTTGGACACTATGTTTTGAGTTTTGTGAGCACGGACTGGTTGGGTAGGGTCTGCACCTTGATCATTGCGAACAACGGCTGGGACGTGCTGTTTAATATGATCTCCCAGCCCTTGGGACATCCTCAGTCTCTTTTTTTCAGCAATACTCAAGTTCTGTACTACCAAATGAAAATGTTTTTTCTTCAATTGGTGAAAAATAACAAATAATGCAGGAAGACCAATAGTCATGAGTGACAAGGAAGAGGAAGAGTGCATTAGAATTGTTGGGGGTAATGCCTGTATTAGAATTGTTGAGGGTGGAGGGAAATTGGCCTTGTTAGTGCTCATTTTCTGGATGCTACAAAGTCCCTTGAAGCTCTAAAATTGAGTCTGCTGCATGTGTGCACACTTCTGATGTGAAGTGTGCAGAATGACATTTTGGTAACTGGTTTAGCAGGTGCACTCAAGGCCCATCAGCCGCATGCTGAGCAGTCAGATCGTGATGTCAATTCCTGACTTCATGCCAGTGAACTGTTTTGGACTTTCACAATCCAGCCTGCACTTGCTCTTAGCCTTGCACAGCTGAGCACAACATTAAAGGGCAAGAAGAATGCCCCACCAGCTCTAATTAAAGGGATCATCAATTACTTGCAGTTAGTTGCTTGTTTATTTCTCCAGGCTGTTGCTGTTGTTCTACATATTTTTCTGATCACTATAGTTGCTTAAAGTTTCTGAAGTCTACACATAGTGGCCTGGCAGATACTGAAGTCCTTTTTGCTGATTTCAAGACTTCTGCACAAAATGGCTGTTCCTTGAAATGGTGGATTAGATGGCCTTTCTCTTGGAATTCAACATGGAAACATTGAATTTTAGAGGAGTTGCAGCACAGATGGAGGCCATTTGGCCCATCATGACAGTGCTGGCTCTCTACAAGTGTAACTGAGCTAGTCCGATTCCCTTCACCCACTCTCTGTGGCTCTTCAAATGCTATCCAATTCCCCTTCAGAAGAGACTATTGAATCTGCCTCTACCACTCTCTCAGGCAGTATATTTCAAATCCTAACCACTCTCTGCATAAAATATTATTTCCCCATGTTGCCATTGGTTCTTTTGCTAATCACCTTGAATTTGTATCATTGGGTTCTCAACTCTTCTGCCCTCATCTACCTACCCAGTCTAGAACTCTCATGATTTTGAATACCTCAAACAGATCTCCTCTCACCCTTCCCTTTTCCAAGGAGAACAACCCCAGCGTCTCCAATTTATCCACATAACTGAAGTCCCTCATTCCTGGAACCATAATTGTAATTTTTTTTCGGCACCATCCCTAAAGCCTTCAAATCCTTCCTAAAGTGCAGTGCTCAGAATTGGAGACAATATTCCAGTTGAGGCCAAACCAGTGTTTTATAAAGGTTCATCATGGCTTCCTTGTCTTTATACTTTGTGCCTCTATTTATAACGCCCAGGGTTGCAGATGCTTTTTTAACCACTTTTTCATCCTGCCCTGCCACCATCAACAATTTGTGCATGTATACCCCCAAGTCTCCTAATGCCAGCACTCTTTTTAGAATTGCACCCTTAATATTGCATTACCTCTCCTTGTTCTTTTTTTCAAAAAAATATTACTTCACACTTCTCTGCATTAAATTTCATATGCCACGTGCCTACCCATTCTACCAGCCTCTCCATGTTGTTTTGAAGTTTATCACTATCTTCCTCACAGTTCAAAATACTTCCAAGTTTTGTGAGATATGTAAATTTTGAAATTGTGCCCTGTCTACCGACGTCTATGTCATTAATATATATTAAGATAAGCAGTGGTCCCAGCTGTTTACCTTTCTCCAGTCTGAAAAGCCACCATTCACCACTATCCTCTGTTTGTTGTCACTCAGCCAACTTCATATCCATGCTGCCACTTTTTTGTTCCATGGGTCTCAACTTTGCTGGCAAGTCTATTATGTGGCATTTTATCAAATGTCTTTTGGAATTCCATATAGACCATGTCAACTGCATTACTCTCATCAACCTTCTCTGGTACATCATCAAAAAACCCAATCAAGTTAGTTAAAGTTAGTTGCCTTTAACAAATCTGTGCTGGCTTTCTTTAATTAATCCACCCTTGACCAAGTGGCTGTTAATTTTGAACTGGATTATCATTTCCAGAAGCTTTCCTGCCATCAAGGTTAAACTGATTGGCCTGGAGTTACTGGTTTTACCCTTACATCTCTTTTTTTGAACAATGATGGGAGAATGAGGAGAGTTCACACAGAGGAAGAGTTAGAAGAGGAGGAGGAGGGAAGGGCTCTTAGCAGGAAGTCATATCTTCCTAGGATCTTTACGGAGCAATTCCTCAGCCTGAGCTTCAGCAATGACCAATGTTTTGTCTGCACTTCATTGGCGAGATTGTCTGTCTGTTGATGGCTCACTATGTGCTACGGCTCAAGAATGTGGTTAGAGAAACTGAAAGTAAGCCGTAAGTTTCTGGCTGCAGCCATTTTAAAGCATTGTAATAAAGCTCCTGTTCACACATAGAATGTAGCTTGTCATCTCAGCTTATCTCCAAAGCATAAGACACAATACTTGGTGACAAAGATGGAGAATAGTTTAAACTTTGCAGCTTAACCAGCTTCCCTTTCTACACTGGGTTATCCATCCCTGCCATGGGACTGTTGGATTTTGGGGTTTTATATCTACCTCATCGCGATGGATAAGGAAGCAATGGCCTGAAAAAAGACAATACTCATAATTGTCTCAGACCAGAAGACCAGTATTTGAGCAGATTACAAAAGACATGTCTATGTTTGATGCAGCGGTAAGTGCTCTCGAAAAGCACTTTGGGTCAAGAAAAATTGATGACTGAATGATATATGTTTCACCAGTGATGTCAAGGAAATGGTGAGTCAATTAAACAAAATATGGCAGCATTGCAGCAGTTGGCATCCACATGCAAATTTGGCACACTAACTAATGAACTAATTTGTGACCAACTGAGAAAACTTCATTTCCATGAATTAAGGAATGCCTGCATATGGGGGATGATAATTTAACCTTTGAAAAAGCCAGAACTTGGCAATCCAATTCAAATCCATCATGTGTGATTCAAGGATTACACAGAAATGTATCCTCAGACTCAGGATTGTAGACAAAACTTGCCCAGCCATCTTGAGTACAAGGGTTACGGACGAAGAGACCTCAGTAGTCTCATCAACACAAGCCCCATCATGGTCAGATACCCTCAACATGTGCCCAAATTGTGAAGATGCTCATTGATTCCCAACATCATGTCCAGCTCAAGGGAAATTGTGTTAGTCGTGTTCAGAAATGAATCACTTTGCAAAGGTGTGCAGATTGTCCAAGGAGAAGACTTCATCAGTCCAACATGTGAAAGAATCTAATCCTGACAGTGAAATAAGGCATGTGTATAGCATCACAGATGGTAAACCACAAGGTCATTTTAAGGATTGCTCAGTCGAGATTGTGGGAATCTCAGTGTCACTCCTCATCGATGTTGACGTGAAAATATCTATAATGAGCGACAAATTGCACCATCATTTTTCGCAATTTTATGTCACAATTTCAACCTCAAAGTAGAGCAAGTACTGCATTGCAATGACTAAAGTTGACCAGGACTATAAAGGTTTACGTATCTGTCTCCTTCTAGGTTGCTGCTGGAGATACTGGCAACATTTCACCATTTGCAGTCCACTGCTGCAAAAGAGAGGTTACTGAGGCTCTATTTGTTAAGAGATAATTTCATTCCCACTTGCCAGAGAGAAGCAGCCAGGGTGAGCACAAGGATTTACCAAGATTGCAAGCTTTTCCATTTTGTAGGGAGCCAGTGACTGCATGACCATTGCTTTGCCCGAACTTTATGTCAAGTCTGTGATATACCTGAACCAGAAGATATTCCATTTTCTCAGTGAGAAGCTGGTGTGTGATCCTATGCAAAGGAACTTAGGGGCAGGAGTAGGCCATTCAGCCCATCGACCTTGTTCCGCCGTTCGATACGATCATGGCTGAACATCCACTTCACTGCCTTTTTCTTACACTATCTCCATAGCCTTTATGTCATTAGTGTTTAGAAATCTGTCAATCTCTGCTTTAAACATACTCAATGACTGAGCTTCCACGGCCCTCTGGGGTAGAGAATTCCGAAGATTCCCAACCGTCTGAGTGAAAGCAATTCTCTTCATCTCGATCCTAAGTGGCTCCCCCCTTATTTTGAAATTGTGTTCCCTTGTTCTACACTCCCCAACCAGGGGAAACATCTTACCTGCATCTACCCTGTCTATCCTATTAAGTACTTTGTAGATTTCAGTTAGATCGCCTCTTATTCTTAGAAACTCTAGAGAACACAGACTCAGTTTCGCAATCTGTCTTCATAGGACAGTCCTGCCATCCCGGCAACAAGTCTGGTGAACCTTTGTTGCACTCCCTCTATGGCAATAATATCCTTCATACGGTAAGGGGGCCAAAGCGGCACACAGTACTTCAGGTGCAGCCTAACCGAGGTCTATACAATTGAAGCAAGACTTTGCTACTCCTGTACTCAAACTCTCTTGCTATAAAGGCTAACATACCATTAGCCTTCCTAATTAGCCTTCCTAATTACATGCTGCACCTGCATGCTAGCTTTCAGTGACTTATTGATGGGGACAGCCAGGTCCCTTTGTACATCTACACTTTCTAATCTCTCACTATTTAAGAAACACTCTACATGTCTGTTCCTCCTACCAAAGTGGAAACTTCACATTTTTCGATAGTATATTCCATCTGCCATGTTCTTGCCCATTCACTAAGTCTGTCAAAATCCCCTTGAAGCCGCTTTGCATCCTCCTCACCATACACATTCCCACCTAGCTTTGTGTCATCTGTGAACTTGGAAATATTACATTCCGTCCCCACATCCAAATCATGGATATATATTGTGAACAGCTGGGCCCAAGTACTGGTCCTTGCGGTACCCCTGTCACAGCTGCCAATGTGAGAATGGCCTATTTATTCCTAGTCTCTGTTTTCTGCTTGTGAACCAATCCTTAATCTATGCCAGTATATTACCTCCTATCCCATGTACTTTAATTTTGCTAAGCAACTGTTAGGGGGAAGAAAGTAAATGAGAATTTATGGTAAGGCAGAATATTCATTATAAGGGAATGAATTACTTAAATTAGAAACTCTGGTGGAGGTTTTTAAAACCTTTTCTTTAAGCAATCTCCTTGCGACAAATAAGGATTTTATTCCCAGACTTTGCAGGAGTAATAAAATGGGCAATAGTGAGCAAATACTTTTGCATCACTCCCAGTTTTAGTTTCTCACATTTATGTTGATGAGGCCCAAGATTCTCAAGCCTTTGGTACGTCAACACAGCACGTCATCAGAGTTGGACCTACTTTAGCATTAGACTGCTATTTATATGCTGGTTTAAATTCAGAAGACAATTTTGAGAAGTGTACAGTGTTTAATTTTGTGATAGTAAACTTTAAAAATGGCTCCCCAACTCACATCCCCCATCAATTCCCCTACCGCCACCCCTCTACACACACACCCACCCCCACCCCCCCCCACCCACACACACACACACACACACACACAAACACCCCCACACAGACACACACACACAAACACCCCCACACAGACACACACACACAAACACCCCCACACAGACACACACACACACACAAACACCCACATACACACACACACACACAGAGCATTCAATTGCCCCTAAAATGAGTGCAGGGACTTCATTTACCATTTTTCAAGCAGATACTCAACCAAGTGCACTCTTATAACAGTTGCTGCAAGTAGAAGCTGCTGCTGCTGCCCTTCAGGCAGCTTTGTGGTCTTCTGGTGGGCTTTAAAAAAAAAGAAACAGAACCACAAAGCTACCTGAAGATCAGATGCAGCAGTGCAGCAACCGTCAGTGAAACTGACCTGCAAGACCAGCTTTAAAAAAAATTGGAACTGTCAGGCTGATGGTTCTTTCAGGTCTGCAGCTCTGGCTGCTCAGTTTGGACAATAAGAACTCTGTTCACAACACCAAGCTCAGGTGCCCCTCAACCCCCAGGCCCCTGTGTTTGGCCCTGCCTGCACACCCCTGCTCCTGGCAGGCACGTGGCAGGTGTACAAGAATGAATGCAGTCATCTTGAGAAAGGATAGCAGGCTTGTGCTCCATAGAGCCACAGCCACTCTCTCAGGTCAATGATTTCTCCATGTAGCCAGCTCCTGCACTGTTCATGCACTGCACACACACTAACTCTTTTCGAGTCAAAACAATTAACTAAATTAACAATAACAAGGGAGAAATTAAGCACAGCCCCTAAGTCAGGTCAGCTGTAAAATCAAGGAAAAAACTTTAAAGGAACCTTACAAACATCAAACCAAGATGTGATTAAAGGGGTCAACAAAACACTAGCAGGACCAGTAGCATCAGTAACTTAAAATAATTAAAGCTAGTTTGCACTACCTATAGCTAGCCTAAAAAGGTGAAATGTGACTGGAACAGGTGCTGGGAGTCACTCGATAAGTGAACCTGACTTGAGAAATAGTGAAGAATGGCTGACCATGGGAAAGAGCAGATACCCAAGTTTTGTACTCTGCATTGGAAGCTTGATAGCAGGGGTGGAAAGGAGGAAGGTATCCTGTCTCCTAGGGGAGCCGGATGCCCTCCAGAAACACTTAAGGAACATTTGATTATGTCAGGATATGTGTGCTACCTCATCTCATTCCGTCATCAATGAAATTTTTATCCACACTTTTGTTACCTAAAGATACAACTTCTCAATGTCCTCCTTGCAAAAGTATCAAGTTATCCAACAATTTTCTGCTCACATCACATATTGTGTTGTGACTTATCTAATGACCATCACTTTCCTCAATACTCGCCTTCAATAGCAACTGCCCCTTCCCACAACGCCTCCCTGTGCAATCCCAGGGGAAGCAATCCTTTCACTTTCACTGCCTCCTCCCTCACCATGCAGGGCCCCAAACATTTCACTGGAGTTTAATCCCCAGGGCAGAGAATGGAAAATAGTGTCACCAGCCAGTGTACTGATTCCCTGTCTTCATTCTGCCCCCAGGTGGTAGAGCTAGCAGCCTGCACACACTGGGTAGCTAATTAACCACCACTTAAGAGCAATTGAAGAATCCAAATGGGATTTTCCAGTTATCTTCCAATTCTCAAATGTGGCAAGGGCCAGTTTAGCTGCCTGGAGGTGGCCTCTTGGTGGCAGACTAGGCGGGCAATTGTTCCAGGCAGATTTAGAGGCCCTCCCTGCCTGCCACAGGCTGCCCTGCAGAGGGGCTCCTGCCAGAGTGGTGGCCAGGCTGTAAAGCCCATTTTTAATTCAAACTTTGAAAGAGGATGCTTCCATTTCGAAGTACTCACTCTCTCTCTCTCACTCTCTCACTTAACTGTCATGGCATCCTGCTACTGTTTACATGCTGGAAGGTCTTTAATTGGCTCTCCAGCTTTGAGGGCCCATCCACTGCCCTTAATTGGATGGTGGTCTTGTCCTTTGACCATTTGATCCTGCTGGTAGAGTTCTCCCAGGTAAGACAGTCACTTACTTGTCCCTCTTTCAATTTAATATACTGCATTCACCGTTCACAATGTGGCTTCTTCCAAACTGGGGAAACCAAACACAGGGTGGGTGATGGCTTTGGGGAAGATTTCCATTCTGCCTGCAGCAGTAACCCTGAGATTCCAGTTGCTTGCCATTTTAATTTCTGCTCCACTCCCACACTGAGCTGGCCTCCTTCCCTGTTCCAATGAAGCTTAACTGAAGCTCAAAGAATATCACCTCATGTTTCTGTTTAGGTGCTTTACAGCCTTTTGGATTCAACACTAAGTTAAACAATTTCAGATCATAATCGCTGCTCCCATTTTTATCATGCAGCAGGTGTTGGTACTGATTCTTCTGTTGCTACTTACAGTTCCTCTCGACCCATCATTTGTTTCTTTATTTGTCCCATTATGAACCCCTTTTCCCTTGTACCACCATCCCTTTTGAGGTTCAAAGCACTCCTGACTTGAACTCTATCACAGACTTCCCCTTTTCCTCTCCTTCCCTATTTCCTTGTCTCTGTGCTTGCTTAAAACCTGTTAAATGTGTAATATTTTTCCACTACTGGTGAAAGGAAACTAACCTGAAATGTAACTCTCTGCACATGTTGTCTGGCCTGCTAAGCATATTCAGCATTTTCTGTCTATATCTTGTTAAGCTCTATTAGCTCGGTGTCTCTCAGCACTCATTTATTATACTAGTCTTTATATTCAAATATTAGGCAGGAACTGAGGAATCTAGACTGGAGGCGGACGTTTGAGGGCAAATCAACAACTGACATGTGGGGGCCTTTCAAACGTCAGTTGATAAGAATTCAGGACTGGCATGTTCCTGCTAGGATGAAGGATAAGCATGGCAAGTTTCAGGAACCTTGGATAACGAAGGATATTGTCAGATTAGTCAGAAAGAAAAGGGAAGCATTCGTAAGGGCTAGAAGGCTGGGAACAGATGAAGCCCGTGGAGAATACAAAGAAAGTAGGAAGAAACTTAAGCAAGGAGTCAGGAGGGCTAAAAGGGGTCATGAAAAGTCACTGGCAACCAGGATTAAGGAAAATCCCAAAGCCTTTTATACATATGTAAAAAGCAAGAGGGTAACCAGGGAAAGGGTAGGCCCACTCAGGGACAGAGGTGGGAATCTGTGTGTGGAGCCAGAAGAAATGGGATAGATACTAAATGAATACTTCTCATCAGTATTCAATAAAGAGAAGGACTTAGCGGTTGATTTGTCTAGGGAAGAGTGTGTAGATAGCCTGGATCATATTGAGATCAAAAAAGAGGAGGTGTTAGGCGCCTTGTAAGGTGGATAAGTCCCCAGGGCCAGATGGGATCTACCCCAGAGTACTGAGGGAGGCAAGGGAGGAGATTGCTGGGGCCTTGACAGAAATCTTTGTATCCTCACTGACTACGGGTGAGGTCCCAGAGGACTGGAGAATGGCCAATGTTGTTCTATTGTTTAAGAAGGGTAGCAGGGATAATCCAGGAAATTACAGGCCGGTGAGCCTTACGTCAGTGGTAGGGAAATTATTGAAGAAGATTCTTCGTGACAGGATTTACTACCATTTGGAAGCAAATGGGCATATTAGTGAGAGGCAGCATGGTTTTGTGAAGGGGAGGTCATGTCTCACTAACTTGATCGAGTTTTTCGAGGAAGTGACAAAGTTGATCGACGATGGAAGGGCAGTGGATGTTATATACATGGATTTCAGTAAGGCCTTTGACAAGGTCCCTCATGGCAGACTGGTACAGAAGGTAAAGTTGCACGGGATCAGAGGTGAGCTGGCAAGGTGGATACAGAATTGGCTTGGTCATAGAAGACAGAGGGTAGCAGTGGAAGGGTGCTTTTCTGCATGGAGAGCTGTGACTAGTGGAGTTCCACAGGGATCAATGCTGGGACCTTTGCTGTTTGTAGTATACATAAATGATTTGGAGGAAAATGTAACTGGGCTAATTAGTAAGTTTGCAGACGACACTAAGGTTGGAGGAGTTGCAGATAGTGAAGAGGATTGTCAAAGGATACAACGGGATATAGATCGGTTGGAGACTTGGGCGGAGAAATGGCAGATGGGGTTTAATCCGGACAAATGCGAGGTAATGCATTTTGGAAGGTCTAATACAGGCAGGAATTATACAGTAAATGGCAGAACCCTTAAGTGCATCGACGGGCAGAGGAATCTGGGTGTACAGGTCCACAAGTCACTGAAAGTGGCAACGCAGGTGGATAAAGTAGTCAGGAAGGCATATGGCATGCTTGCCTTCATTGGCAGAGGTATTGAGTATAAAAGCTGGGAAGTCATGCTGCAGCTGTATAGAACCTTGGTTAGGCCACACTTGGAATATTGCGTGTAATTCTGGTCGCCACATTACCAGAAGGATATGGAGGCATTGGAGAGGGTGCAGAGGAGGTTTACCAGGATGCTGCCTGGTCTGGAGGTTATTAGCTATGAGGAGAGGTTGGAGAAACTCGGATTGTTCTCACTAGAGCGACGGAGATTGAGGGGCGACTTGATAGAAGTTGACAAAATTATGAGTGGCATGGACAGAATAGATAATCAGAAGCTTTTTCCCAGGGTGGAAGAGTCAATTACTAGGGGACATAGATTTAAGGTGAAAGGAGATAACTATAGAGGAGATGTGCTGGGCAAGTTTTTTACGCAGAGGGTAGTGAGTGCCTGGAATTCGCTGCCAGAGGAGGTGGTGGAAGCAGGTACGATAGTGGTGTTTAAGAGGCAGCTTGACAAATGCATGAATAGGATGGGAATAGAGGGATACGGACCCCGGAAGTGCAAAATGTTTTAATTGACGGGCAATATGATCGGCGCAGGCTTGGAGGGCCGAAGGGCCTGTTCCTGTGCTGTACTTTTCTTTGTTCTTTGTTCTTTGTTCAAACCCCTTAACAGATAAAACTCACCTCACTTTTGCCAACTTCTTCAGCCTTGGTCCTAACCTGAACCTTATGGTCCTCAGATTCTGGTTTCTCGTGCATCCTCCACAGTGTTCAATGTTCTTCCCTTGGTGCTAGGATTTCCAACAATCTCAATCCTACTTTCTGGAAATCTCTTTAACTTGCTATCTGGCCCCAACTTTAAAGACTTGCTCATTTTCTTTTCTTACTTGGTCAGCTTTGTTAAATGCTCTCCTACTAGCCAGTTTCTTAACTTCGTGAGATATATTATATAATGTTGCTATTCAAATACAAATACAGATTATTTAACGGTTAATGGAAAAGTAAAGCTTTCTGTGGATAAAAGAAGGGGTATGGTCCATGAATAGTAATGTGAGTACAATAAGTGACACCAAAGACAATGCCCCTGCAAAAATTAATTATATGATGAAATAGGGCATCTGTTACTTCAGTAAAGTATCTGTAAATTATATACTATTTAATTCCTGTGATGTCAGCATAACACATCTTTGTAATTTCAATGCTAACTAAAATTGCCAAATAATTCCTTCTATTTTTCTCATTCCAGTTGCAGCCTAGTTGAAAAATAAATATGAAGTACAGCTACAGGGTGAACTTTCATATCATCACTTCATATCTTCAATGTGTTATGACGCTGATGTGATTAAATATGTATTTTATCTTTTGGTTGCAGGAAATTAACAGGCTATTCTCTATAAATGTTTCTTGGCCTGAGAAGCACTGCCTTTTTTTTTCCCTTGCTGTGGAGCCTCAAATCCAGGAAACTTTTCCCTTGCACATACAGAAATAAATGCTACAGTCCTTATGGTGGGAAATTATCTCATTTAAGTGTTATCCTGACAAGAAAAGCTCTACAATAAATAACCAGCTTTATAAATAGGGACAAATAACAAAGTCTATTTATAGGAATCTACAGCACTGGAAAAGGCCGCATTAGTCCATCTGGCCAATTGGTTCAAATACAATATCAAGTTCAATGCCTGTTTCCCTCAATTGATTTTTCTGTTAAATACTTGTCCAACTCCCTCTTTACATTATTGACATTATCAACATCAGTAACCTTCCTGGGCAGCACTTTCCAAATATTCAGCTCCATTTGATTTCTCCTTTTAGAAAGCAAGTCACTGCATTGCTGCTTCTCAAGCAAGTCCAGTGTCCTAAATTCAAAACATCTTTCCAGCCAACGCATTCTAGCTATTAACATCCTTTCTGAAAGATGCATACCCTGATATTTCTCCTTAATGTGCCCGTCGTTGGTTTTTCCGTCTCAGTGTAAGTATCATTTTGGGTTCACTTTCTCTAGTTAATTTTTGTTCGAGTTTCTAGGGTAATGGTTTTGAACTCTGTGTACCAAATATCCCTACAAATATTGATTCGGAAAACTCATAATTGTTTTTGCTGACAGAAATAGTGTGCCAGTGAACCAGCAAAGAAAGGTAAATATAGATGCCTGAACTCACCTGTAATTATTGTGAATCTTAAAACAAAGAACTAAATTATGTTTGGATTCAGAAGATATCAGAGCAATGTGTGCACAGTTACTAAGTCTAAATTAACTGGGGAAAAAGATACCAAATGATGGTAATGGGAAATATGGGAGTATAATTTGTCATAGGCAGTAGTGCAAGATGAGCAATAGCAAATTGTTTGCCTGTTTTGCAGTCCACCTAATTTTCTTTAAGGAAAATCAAGGTTGAGAAAAGGCTATTCACCTTTCAAAGCTCAATTCTCTGATTTTAAACTGCACTTGTAGTGTCCCTACAGTTATGTCTCCACTGTTGGAAAGTTTGAGGAGAACCAGAAATAGAACTATAAGATACAAGTCGAATGTGTTGCCAACAAAACTACAGCAGCTAGACTTCAAAGTGCAATTGATTCGCTGTCAAACCCTATGGAATATCCTGAAAGGTACTGTTAAAAATACAAGTTCTTTTTTCAAATCTTTATAATGTAATATTTATTCAGTGAGCATTCTTAATGACCTTTTCTCAACCTTAGTTTCTCTTAGGGAAACATTTCCCCCCCCCCCCCGTGAGGGGGGAAGTGCAGGAGCAGGCGTGGGCAGGTGCACCTCCGATCGGCACCCCAGATCGGGGGCGCGCCGCCATTCTAAATGGGCGGGCCAATTAAGGCCCGCCCAGCGTGTTCGTCTGCCAGGAAGTGCTAAGCGTTCCCTGTGAGGGTGGTTGGGGGGGGGCGGTGTTCCCTCAGCTGGGAGTGCGCTCTTTCATGCATGCAGGCGAAAGAGTGCACAGATCTCCCTGAGGCTAAGTGCTGCCTCAGGGGAATCGGCTCCAAGTTAAAAATTTTTAAAGAAACGATAGCAAAATTTCCCTGACATGCCCCCTCATGTGACACTGTCACACGAGTTGGGACATGCCCATCACTTTTATTGAAACCTTTATTAGATGTCGAAAAACCCTCATGAAACCTCATCCCGCCCGTGGATGAGGTTTCATGCTTTTTCTTAAGCCCGCCAGGGCTCCCGGCCTGCCTGCCAACTGTAAGTTTGGATGGGCAGGTCCATTAATAATGTCAATTACTTTTTAAATGGCCCCAATAGGCCATTGGCAGATCAGCGGGTGCGCAGCTGATTCGCGTGTGCTCCCGCCGACCTGAAAATGGAAATGACGGTGACATCGGGAGTTCCACCCGACATCATCCCACATCATTTTACGCGTTGGTGAGCGGGCCCCGCCCCTGCTTGTCAACCAGAAGTCCCTCCCATTAAAGAAAATTGGGCAGATTGCGTAACCCAGAAGTCAGATTCTATCTTTTATTTTTCCTGTTTTTTGTATATATCTACACTTTGCTGGGTTAGCACTTGGAGAGAAGGTCAATGTACTTTCCTTGTGGAAAATGAAAACATTAAACTAAATTTTATTCTCATTTAGTTGGAGTTGGAGAAAGTATGAAGGAATCCGATTAAAGAAATCCAGCCATAATGAGGGGCCAAAAGGTTATAGGAGTTATTAGACTTATACAAGCTTAAAAAATTAAAAATGGTGCAAAATACAGTTCTCTCTGCATGATGGGACTTTCCTCTTCTTGCAGCAATAAAAGAATTCCTGATAAAAGAAATACACACCCAAAGTCACAAAGCAACACATCGTTTTGCAAACTGTCATGAAGGTCACTGCAGTATAGTAGATGATCAGATGATTTTATACTGATAGCCCTAAACCGCAGTGTATTAAAATTTTTACAAAGCTGGCCCAACCCAAAACTTACATTATAATGTTAAAACACAGCCACATGAATCATGAAAATTGACCAACATGAGCTCTTGTAACCTGGCTTCCTTCGAATTGATGAGGGACAAACTGTACCTGGAAATTAGCAGCTCTGTAGGGCAGAATATTTAGGTCGGAGTGCGGCCGTGCGCCCGACCCGAGCAGACACAAAACCATGCAGGATGATGTCAGGCGAGAGTCCCAATCTCACCCCGCGCTCGCGGGATATTTCGATTGGCGGTTGCGCGCAAAAGTTAGAAGTGCGCCTGCCGACAATTAAGAGGCCAATTAGTGTAATTAAAGTTGTAATTGTCTCCAATTTTTCACGGTCCATCCAACCATATGGTTGGTCGACAGGCAATTCAGCCAGACGGACTTTGCATTTTTCATGAAACCTCATCTAAGGGTGGGATGAGGTTTCCATTATTAAATTTTAAAAAAATCTATGGACAGAATTTTTATGTTCAGGTGACTGATTGTGATGCATGGACATTTTTTTCCTGAGTTGAAAAACTTTATTTAATTGTTTTCAAGTCTTCAGCTCCCTGAGGCAGCCCTCTAAAAATTCTGCTCATAGCTTTCACTGAAATCGAAGAAAGCCAGATCTAATTAGAAGTTAATTGTGATACAAGCTTTATTTGGGATATAAAACAGGCTGAACCAAACTATGATTTAGATAGCACAGTGGTGTAAGGAATTAGTTATACAGCCCAAGAAATGCTATAAATATTGTGAGCATCCATTAGATTTTTAGATTCTCTGCACTTCTTCCAACATCTCTCAAAATAAAGTTATGTCAATTGAGGTTTAGCAATGATAATTGTCTTCCTAACACAAACAGAGTTATCTCACCAACTCTAGTCTTTACTTGGAGATTAAAGCAAATGCTGCTTTAATAATTGATGACTATCCTGCTCAAAATAGTTTACTATAAAAATAATTGAATTTTAAAAAATTATTCTCTACTAGAAATAAGATTGTATTTTCTCTTTTCCTAGAGCGTTTTAATGTTGTGATTGATTGTTTTCACCAACTGTGAATTGTATGTTTGATTCTTTAATAAACATCTATATAGTTTAGAATTGATATTGTATCACATAATCTTTTGTATCGCTAATTCATGAACCCAACTCCATACCCTCTTCTGTTGGGGGTGGGGGGGGAGGGGGGGGCGGGGTAGATTGGTGGGGTACATTACTGATGAGTCATAATGTCAGGGATATTATAAACTGATTGAAACTTAAAAAGGCTATCCTGATGGTAATACTCTCAGAGGGCTCCTTTCTGTTGGGAGAGATAGATCAGTCCTTCAGACTCAGTTAGCATCTTTAGGATCTGTCTTTCTCCAACCAAACTCATCTGGGATTATGCCAAAATAGGGCTTTGGTTATAATCGACCACAGAAGTGCTAGTTAATTTAAAGTTATGATGTTATGGAGCCCACTTGCAGATACTGATAGCTTGCACTGGTTCCAGATTCTACCTTTTCCCTCATAATTGTCAATTGTTTTCAATTTAAATTATCTTGTACATTAAGTATGGGGCAATTATGTTATATGTATGCAAGTGTTGCATTCAATTAACAAGTTTGTGTTGATTACATAGTCATACTTTGAATTAAATACAATTAAGCAGATTTGCATGACACTGTAATGAGGGTTCTAAAAGCACATAAATATTTAAATACTTTGCCTGATAAAACATACTAGAAGTGCCAAAAAATTCAAGCATACACAAAACCTACCAAGGCATTACAACAACAATTTGAATTTATATAACACATTTAATGTAATAAGGCACTTCAGACAAAAATTGACACTGGACCAAAGAAGCAGTCATTAGGACAAGTTGGTCAAAGAGTTAGGTTTTGAGGAACCTCTTCAAAGAGGAAAGAGAAGCTGAGAGCTTTAGTGAGGGAATTCCAGATCTAAAGGCCTAGATGGCTATGAATTGGCAATGGTGGAATAAAGGAAATAGGGCATGTAGAAGAGTCCAGAATTGGATGCCATCTTTAATCACTTGCTAGTAAGTTCTCCATCTACACTGCTAACCCTACTTCCTTTTATGTTGGTCCCTGGAAAAGACTCTGTCACAATTCACTTACAATTTGCAAAAGTCCCAATGTTTAGCTTTTGACCCTCAATTCAACACAACATTTCTACAGTTACCAATCTGCTCAAACACATCCTAACATCAACCTGCAATTCCCTAGTTTTCTTTAAAACCAGAATTCACTCTCACCTTGGGTGCTCCCATTGGTATGGCCCTCATCTTCACTCCCTTAGGTCCAAGGGGCACAGACTTAAACAGATGTAATGGGCATCTGGTTTAGCTATTCACTGCCACATCAGGTTGAACCACATAAAGTGCTATAGGGTTGTGCTCTCAGCTGCCAAAACTGATTATTATTCCAGAAATAGTGGAATCTTGAAATACAACGATAACCATGACTTTGTTCCTCTACTGCAAACCATGTTCTTAAATCCTTCTCCAGTGTCTCAAGCCAGATGGGTTGCAACTGAACAGAGCTGGGACTGAGTTCCTTGTGGGGCGTTTTGCTAGTGCTGTTGGGGAGGTTGTAAACTAACTCAGCAGGGTTGTGGGAACCAGCAGAGAATATCAGAAAGTAATACCAGGATGCATGGAATGCTGGGAGAGGCAGATGGTGCTAAAATAGAGGACTGTAAGTTAGTAGATGGAGTCGGAGTAAGGGAGCAAGTAATGAAGTCTAAACCAGGATTACTCTGCATGTATGTGAGTGCACAGAGTATAGTTAATAAAATTGGGGAGTTACCGGCACAGATTGCCTTGTGGGATTATGATGTTGTTTGATAACAGAGACCTGGCTTAAGGAAGGGCAGATTTGGGTGTTAAATATTCCTGGTTACAAGATGTTCAGAAAAAATAGGAAAGGGAAAATAGGAGGAGGAGCGGCATTGTTGGTTCAGGAGGGTATGGCAGTACTGGAGAAAGAGGATGCGTTGGAGGATTCAAGGACAGAATCAATTTTGCTAGAGCTAAGGAATAAGAATGGTGCAATTATATTACTCTGTATAATATTTAGATGACCAGTTAGTGGAAAGGATACAAAGGAACAAATCTGCAAGGAAATTACAAAGAGGTGTAAACATTAAAGCGTTGTTATAATGGGGGACTTTAATTACCTGTATATAGACTGGGATAGTGGTAGTGTAAGGGGCAGTGAGGGACAAACATTCCTAGATTGTGTTCAGGAGAATTTCCCACAGCAGTATGTGTCGAGTCCAACAAGAAAGGAGGCACTGCTAGACCTGGTTCTTGGTAATGAGGGGGGCCAAGTAGATAAAGTGACAGTGGGGGAACACATAGGGGACAGTGATCATTGTGTCATAAAGTTTAGGATGACGGTGGAAAATTACATTGGTCAATCCGGAGTAAGAATAATCAACTGGCAGAATGCGGACTTCAATGGGACAAGAACAGAGCTGGGCTGCATAGGCTGGAAACAAAGGTTAGTGGGACAAACAGTAACAGAACAATGGCCTACCTTCAAACAGGAGATAGTTTGGGCATAGTCAAGGCATGGTCCCTCAAAAGGGAAGGGTAGGACAAACAATTCCAGAGCTCCCTGAATGACAAAGGAGATAGAAATTAAGTTAAATAGGTAAAAGTGAGCTTATGACAGATAGCAAATACAACTGAGAACCAAGCTAAATGCAGAAGGCTCAGAAGGGGTGTGAAAAAGCAAATATGGGAAGCAAAGAGGGATTATGAAAAAAGACTGGCAGCTAACATAAAAGGAAATCCTAAAGTATTCTATAAGCACATCAATAGTAAAAGGGTGATAAAAGGAGGAGTAGGACCGATTAGGGACCAAAAGGGAATTTACACATAGAGGCAAGAGGCATGGCTGAGGTGTTAAATGAATAATCGCATCCGTCTTTAACTATGAGGCAGATGCTGCCCAGGCCATGGTGACAGAGGAGGAAACTCAGTCACTAGAAGGGTTTAAAATTGATAAGGAGGAGGTATTGGATAAGCTGTTGGCACTTAAAGTTCATAAGGCACTGGGATTGGATGGGATGCAAGGTTGTTGATGGACATATATAGACTACCAAAAGGCGTTCGATACAGTGCCACACAATTAACTTGTGAGGAAAGCTATGGGTCATGGAATAAAAGGGGCAGTAGCAATGTGGATACAAAGTTGGCTGAGGGATGGGAATTTAATGGGTATTTTTTGAGCTGGAAGAAGGTTTGTACTGGAGTTCCCCAGGGATCGGTATTAGGACCCTTGTTCTTCCTGATATTTAAATGATCTAGATCTTGGTGTACAGGAGACAATTCCAATGTTGGCAGACAATACAAAACTTGGGAGAATTGTAAATTGTGAGGAGGACAAGGTAGGCTTTCAAAAAGACATTGACATATTGGTGGAGCGGGCAAATAGGTGGCAGATGAAGTTCAATCTGGAGAAGTGTGAGCTGATACGCTTTGGAACAAAGAACATGGAAAGACAGTATAAAATAAAGGATACAATTCTAAAAGGTGTGCAGGAGCAGAGAAACCTGCGTGTAAATGTGCATAAGTCATTAAAGGTGGCAGGACAGGTAGAGACAGTTGTTTTTAAAGCACACAGTATTCTAGGCTTCACTAATAGGGGCATAGAGTACAAGAGCAGAAAGGTTATGATGAACTTATATAAGACACTATTTAGGCCTCAGCTGGAGTATTGTGTACAGTTCTGGATGCCACTCTATAGGAAGGATGTGAATGCATTGGTGAGAGTGCAGAAGAGGTTTACGAGAATGGTTCCAGGGATGAGACACTTCAGTTATGAGGGAAGATTGGAGAAATTGGGATTGCTTTCCTTGGGGAGGAGAAGGCCGAGAGGAGACTTGATAGAAGTTTTCAAAATCATGAGAGGTCTGGAAGAGTAGATAGGAAGAAACTGTTTCCGCTCGTAAACGGATTGAGAACCAGAGGGCACAGTTTTAAAATGTTTTGCAAAAGAAGTAAATGCAAGGTGAGAAAAAACTTTTTCACACAGCGAGGAGTTAGGGTTTGGAATGCTCTGCCTGGAAGCGTGGTGGAGGCAGGTTCAATTGTGGCATTCAAGAGGGCATTGGGTGATTAGCTAAATATAAACAATGTTCAGGGTTACGGGGACAAAGCAGGAGATTGGCACTAAGTTAAAATACTCAGAGAGATGGTGCAGGCATGGTGGGCCAAATGGCCTCCTTCTACACCGTAACAATTCTGTTATTCTGTCTTCTCCACACTCACCTCCAACAACATCTACGATAAACACATGGACCCCTTTGGTCAGCTGTCTCTGCTGCTTCCCTCCTTTTCCCTACAAGACGAGGCCAACCATCCTCTAAGATTTCCCCTGCCTCTGGCTCCGAGCTCGCATTTTTCTTTCTCCTCCCTTTCTAATTTCTCTGGAGGAACTCTCTTGTTCCTCTCCTTATGCCCACTCTAAGTTCACCTTGTCCATGACATCCACTTCCTGTTCTATTGTCCCTATTCTCACTAAACTGCTGGCCAGCCAACTTTCCATCCTGGCTCCCATGTTGATTGTGTTAATAGCTCTTTCTCCTCTGGTATTATTCCCCTCTCCTTCAGATCTGCCGTCATCACCTGTGTGGTATATATAAACGATTTAGACTTGAAAGTAGGAGTGGTGATCAGTAAGTTCGCGGATGACACAAAAATTGTGAGGAGGATAGCTTTAGATTACAGGAGGGTATAGATGGGCTGGTCAGATGGGCTGATTAGTGGCAAATGGAATTTAATCTGGATAAGTGTGAGGTGATGCACTTGGGCAGGACAAACAAGGCACGGGAATACACGATGAATGGTAGGACCCTAGGAAGTACCGAGGATCAGAGGGACCTTGGTGTGCATGTCCACTGGTCCCTTAAGCTAGCGTGACAGGTAGATAACGTGATTAAGAAGGGATATGGGATACTTGCCTTTATTAGCTGAGGCATAGAATATAAGAGCAGAGAGGTTATGCAGGAACTGTATAAAACGCTGGTTAGGCCACAGCTAGAGAATTGCATGTATTTCTGGAATCCGCATTATAGGAAGGATATGATTGCACTGGAGAGAGTGCAGAGGAGATTTACCAGGGTGTTGCCTGGACTGTAGAGCTTTAGTTATGAGGAGCGATTGGATAGACTGGGGTTATTTTCCCTGGAACAGAGGAGATTGGGGGGGGATATGATTGAGGCATATAAAGTTATGAGGGGCATAGATAGGGTAGACAGGAAGGAACTTTTCCCCTTGGCGAGGGATCAATAACCAGGGGGCATAGATTTAAGGTAAGGGGTAGGAGGTTTAGAGGGGATGTGAGGAAGAATTTTTTTACCCAAAGGGTGGTGGGAATCTGGAATTCACTGCCTGAAAGGGTGGTAGAGGCAGAAACCCTCATAACATTTAAGAAGTATTTGGATGTGCACTTGCGTTGCCATGGCTTACCAGGCTATGGGCCTAGTGCTGGAAAATGGGATTAGAATAGTTAGGTACTTGTTTGACCGGCGCAGACTCGATGGGCCGTAGGGCCTTTTTCTGTGCTGTCGATATCTATGACTCTATGATTTTGCTGCCCCATCTCCAACCATTCTTTCTTGTCGAAAATCCTTGAGCGTGCTGTACCTTCTGAAACCGCCTCCATCTTTCCCAGAACACTAACCCTTCCAATCATTCCAACCAACCCCTGCCACAGTACCGATCGAGCGCTTATCAAAATCGTGAATAATGTCCTTTGGGACTGTGACAAAGGTAAAATAAAATTTAAAAAAAAACTCGCATTTATATAGTACGTTTCATGACATCAGGATGACCCAAAGTGCTTCATAGCCAATGAAGTACTTTTACAATGCAGCCTCTATTGTAATGTAGGAAACATGGTAACAAAAGTTGCATACAGCCAACTTCCACAAACAGAAATCTAGCAATAACCAGGTAATCTGCTTCTATGATGTTGATTGAGGGATAAGTATTAGCCAGGGCACCAGGGATAACTTCCCTAATCTTCTTCAAAATATTGCCATGGGATCTTTTATGTCTACTTGAGTGAAAAGATGGGGCTCTGTGTAATGTCCCATTCAAAAGACAGCACTTTGACAGTGCAGCATTCCCTCAGTACTGTACCAGAGTGTCAGCCTTGATTTTTATGCTTAAGTCTTGCAGTGGGACTTGAATCCACAACTTCCTGACTCAGAACAAGAGTGTTACCAATTGGCTTGTAAAGCGGAATAGAGTGTAGGTTGAGGGGGGAAGTGGAATGTGAAAACGTGAATGAGGTAGGAACATATCATCACCTTCAATGTCTTCAGTCCTGCCATTAGCTACGGACTCAGTTGTGGCCACTCCAATGATGGCGAGCACCATCTCCTCCATGGCGAAGAGGGCAATCTGGTTGGGTGTTGCTGAATGTGGTTGTGCGCCATCTTGCCTTGAAAAGGAGGGACGTATGCCAGCGAGTGTGACGCAATGTCTTCAGATGATGTGCCTGTCATAGCTGAGGTGTGGGTGTGAGGCTTGCAGTAGTGCGAAATGTGTAAGGTTGATGTGAGGCTATGAATGTTAAATATGAAGTGTATTTGACAATATTGATAGGTTAGTGAAGAAGAGATGATGAATCGAATAGTGTGTGGGCCTTGTGGTTCATTGTTAAGGAAAAGGCATTTGAAGATGCATTCACTGATGTTGACTACTCATGTGAGGTCAATAAACATCTTGCAGCACCACATCCAGGTCCTTGGGTTTGACAGTTTGCATTGACAGCCATGACTTGCTGCTCCCACTGCCTTCTCAGCGTCTGACTGGAAGGCTTCCAGACCCCTATAGGTAAAATACCTCTTTCCACCTGTCCACCTTTTACACTAAGACCTTCATTGCAGTATCAGAGAGCCTCTCCGCCCTGATGTGCCATTTTCACTCTTCTTCCTGCTCAGGCAGTCTTCCCCAAATTGCTGCAGCCAGGATGGTAGCATCTCTTTAAGAGAAACAGGTTATCTTTAAGCCGTGCAGGCTAGCTTTAAATGATGTGAACCGCGCAGAAAATTGAGACCCCTGCTGGGGCACACAGCTGCTCAGCAACACATTTAGAGTGCAGATCAATCATGTATCACGATCCCCATGCTCACGTTCAGGCCTTACCCAACCTTCCCCACAAAACAATGGAGATTTAGATTGTTTCCGCGAATAGAATAATCATTCTGTATGCAGGTTTTACTTTGATGGATGGAAAAAATGTTGCCTTCAGTTGTATGGCTAAATTTAGTTGGTACCCAGAGCACTCACAGCTGACTCAGCCTGTAATGTTTAGGCTAAAATCAGAAATTACTGGGAATACCCAGCAGGTTGATCAGCATCTGAAAGGGAAAATGCAGGATAAGAGATAAGAATGGGATCATTCGAGTGAACAATTTTGCTCATAACAATGGCTTCAATGAGAAGAAGTTACCAGTTAGTAACCAATTTAATGTTGGGTAGTTAGTCTTATTGCAATGACTGCTTGATTTCCTAAGTATAGGAATTACAGATGATGTTTATCCACAATTCCATAAACAAGTGTTTGATAACCTTCTAGATGTATTAGCTACTTTGGAACTTGTCATTAGAGTTTGCCAGCAAAAAGTGTCTGCTGGCATTTAAATGGTGTCGATGAAACATGAAAGCAAATTGCTAAACTAATTGATAGATTTTGTTTGTGGCTGATGCTAGCTGTTGCTTTTTTGCCTCTTGGATGCACCAGATGTTGGAAACTAGAATTAATTGACATCTTCAGGTTCATCAGTGAGAACTGTCAAATTATGTCAGATAAAAGCAAAATGCTGCAGATGCTGGAAATCTGAAACAAAAACAAGGATTGCTGGAAAAACTCAGCAGGTCTGACAGCATCTGTGGAGAGAAAGAGTTAACGTTTCGAGTCCAGATGGCTCTTCTTCAGAACTAAAGAAAAGTAGAAATGTGGTGAAATATATACTGTCTACTGTATATATAATGTATAAGATTATATGTAAATAGGAAAGATTTATTTTCTATTTATTGATTTAATTTAAGTAGTCTCATTCCATATCTTCCAGGAAACGCAGTTTGCATTGGAGATAAGAAATACAGGTGTTGATTTGAGAGCAAATATAATAAGATATAAAATGCTGCATCATCCAGCTCCATCTAGATAATAGGCATTTTGACATCAGAGAGATAATCATTTGAATGCAGGCTTGAAATTCATAAAGTACAGTGTCGGCAATTTATTATCATTTAAATTACCTTCATTATTACAATATTCCCAAATGCGTTTCAGTCAAACAAAGAGGAAATAAATCTGCTTTCAAAAATGGAAGGAGTGACAACTAAAATACAAAGGTAGAATTATAATGCACCTTCCATTCATTGCAAATTGAAAAGGTTCTGATTATGGAGCATTGATTCAAAGGTAGAAGTGTGACAATCTGCTTGAGAAGTGCCCGCTGTCTTATTTAGAAATGAAACCAAATTAGTTTTTTTTCAATATGTGATCAAATATTGCAATTAATATTGTACTTTCAAAGAGCAGAAGATACCTTTCAATTGATTCTGTTTCAAAACGATGGAAAAAATCAGGAGAAACAATATTATTAAAAATATTTTTAAACCTTGTTTTATTTTAATGTTATGATTTGATGAAAATACAATGCTATATTATTTATTGTTCCATTGCTAGTTGATGAAGAATCAAATTTTAAACAGGTAGGGCAGAATCGCCCATGCCCGCTGGCATCGAGTGTGCTTGATGGCGTGAGCAGACAATATGGCGAGAAGGCCAAAAATCGTTTTCATGACATCATGAAACTAGTTTGCGATCGTCTGCTCCACCCACCAATGGTGGGCCCTGTTTCCCACCATCGGACATCAGGAACTTCATTGTAATATACCTGCATATCATTATAAGGCCAACCCACCAGAATGAGGGTGAGGAGGTTCTTGAAGGCAACGATGACGGCTATGAGACCCTGGCACTGGCCAGATGAGGCAGGAGGGCCCAGGAGGCCCTCTTGGCAGCGAGATTTGTGGAGGGTAATGGTGACATGCAGTGAGGAGATACCATAGACCCTCACATTGCATCTATGAACGCTTGACTCCAGTCTGGCTAATGGTAGTGCACATACACTCTGTGATAACAGTTCTGTCATGGAGATGCAGTGGAGGCCCAAACAGTCGCTCAATAGCAGGAGGATGATGACGACATGCAGTGAGGACACTCAATAAATCTTCACATAGCCTCTGAGTACGTCTGACTCCTGTCTGGCTGAGGGCAGCTCGCTTGCGCTCTGTGATCAGGGTCACATCATAGGTCAGAGTTTTTCCCTGTTGGGCGGGCGTGCACCCAACCCAAACGAGAGTAAAATAGTGCACGATGACTTTGGGCAAGCGTCCCAACATCATCGCGCACTGTCCACGGGCAAGATGAGATTTCAACCAGGGATTTTAAAAAAAGATTTAAACTCATTTTTAACATGACCCTGCTCATGTGACAGAGTCACATGAGGGGACATGTTTTCCTTATTTTTGAATTCTTTATTTTTATGTTAAAAACTTCCAGCTCCCTGAGGCAGCTTTCTGTCTTCAGGGAGCTTTCATTACGTGCACCCCTGCGCATACGCACACTTCAGTGCTTGTGCTCCTCCCGCCCCCACCCCAGTAGCGCTGAGGGTCCCAGCAGGCATTTCATGCTGGCTGGCCATTAACTGGCCAGCCAGTGTGAAGTCGCGATCAGGGCCCGATCGTGGGTGGCAACTCCTGGGCCTGCAAACTGCATCTGCTCGACGAGGTCAAAATCCTGCCAATAGAGACACAGCCATGGAACTTTAAAAGCATCTGATCCTTTGTCTGCCTTCAGCACCTGAACCCATCAGGAGCACAGCGTCACTGGTCACAGATGCTGAAGAGATGGGGGCCAGCCCATCTTAAAGGTGCTGAGAGCACACAGAGAGAATTATGGAACTCTGTGACGCCTGTCCACACCATTTGGGCAGCAATGACAAGCACAGACGAGGTGCAGGCATCAGTAATGTTTCCAGGGAGTGTGAGGCCGGACCATCACTTTAGTCTGAAGGCTGCACACAGCACAAGGAAGAGGCCCTGGACTGAGGCACCTGCCTTTATCTTGTGCAGAAAGGCTTCACATCTGAGTGACAAGAACCCTGCTCATCAGAACAAGGAGCCATAGGCAGGGAGACATTCTTGGGAGTTTATTGACAATAGTGAACATTATGTACAAGTGAATAACACCCATGCCCAGGCTGTGCAATTACATCTTCCTAACATTCCTAACCCTGGCGCAATGCCTTGGTGCTTCCCGGAAATCCACAGCGGAGGTGGAGGCAGCCTGCTGACTGCTACAACCTGTCTGTGATGACATTGGCTGGCGTCCTCTGGAGGGCCAAGACCTGGAGGACCCCGGCCTGTTTTCAGAGTCCTCTTTAGCCTGTGGAGCTGGGGCTGCTAGTGTCACAGGAAGAGGGACTCGGATGGGCCGGACATTCTCGGAGTCACCTGGATGGATGGCCCCAAGGCAGTGGTGCGGGGGGCGTGGGATATGGGGGACACCTGCTGACCCTCTTCCCTATGGCTGACTCCTTGAGGAGAAGCGGTAGCTAGAGTGTGAACTGCCCCACACCCTTCTCACGTACACACTGTTGGAGACCAACTGTGGCGTCAGTGATGGAGTTGAGCCTGCGCAGCAGTGCAGGAGCAATGTCCTGGACCAAGGTCTCCATGGCGACTGCCATTCTGCCAGTGTTGACCTCAGTGCATTGGTATGCCAGTGCTCTCACCCCAGCCTGAAGGACTGAACTCCTCCATTGTTCCTTGCAATCTGAGGAATGCAGCGGACATCCCTTCCTGATGTTCCCGAGCCTGCCCTTGCAGCTCTAGTGACTGTGACATGACTGAGTCCAGAGGCTCGTCACCTGACTCAGACTCAGAAAATTTCTGGCCTCCAGCAGTCCTCCGAGTGCCGGATACCTGGGAGATCCCTGCCACCCCCTCCTGTGGATCAGACAGTGTGATGGGCTCACCAGATTGTGATCCCAAGGCCACTGTAAATCTAGGTCTCACCGAGGTGTGTGTCTCTGCACTGGTGGAGGGCGTGTGTGAGCACTGAGACTGGACTTCAAGGAAGGTGCCTCCAGGTTCATATTCAGGGGTTTCTTCGGAGCTTGTTTGGAGACCCAGGGTCGTGGACTCTGTCGGCTGTTTGGCAAATGTGCCTGCGGAAGCAAGGGGAGATAATTATTGCCTGGCCGTGGCCTGTGAAACAGGACATATCACTCACAGAATGGTTGTCTGATGGATGTTGCACTGCTGGAAACTCACTTGGTAGAGCAGCGCCGACCTCACCGTCAGCACAGGAATGGTCCAGATCATCACCAGCCTGCTGGATGGCTCTGTTTTCAAAGTCCGTGAGGACCTTAATTTCAGGCATTCCTCCTTGGGTCTGAGACCTTTCTCTCTTGTTGTGTGCCAGCTTGTCCTGCATGAATAAAGATGGAGAGAGTGTAAGCAGGATGCCTGCCAGGCCAGATGACAAATGTGCCTGGCCTGTGTGAGTGGTAAGTGCTTCCATGGACTGGATGAGGATGATGTCGCTGTGTGTGAGAGAGTGAATGATGATGCCCCTCGAACTGGCAGTGAGTGAGGGCCCTGTGGATGTGTGATTGGTTTGTGAGTGTGTGAGTTGAGAGCGATGAGAGGAGTGACTTACCCTGGTGGAATGGAGGAGATCATTAATCCTCTTTTAGCACTAGTTTGTTGTCCTCTTTTGAAGGATGTTGGCACTGACCACCGCTGCCACCGCTTCCCAAGCCAAATTAGTGAAGTTGCTGCCCATCCTGTGGCTAAAGCAGGGGTAGAGGACATCACGGTTGGCTTTCACTCAAAAGGCACTGGAAGGGCATGTCATTGAACCTAGGGCCTTCAGCCTGTTTTGCCTTTCAGGGCAATGTCTTTTCTCCAGCAGTCATGGACTGGAAGCACTGATAGGTGTGTGCGTGGGTAGACTTTAAATATGGTGCCCGGTTTGCTGAAGCAGTGAATGAGAGCCCGCCCACTATGGAAACGGCGTGTTTCCCGGGAATGCATTATTAATGCGGCAGGTTTGGAACGACACGACATGAAAAGCCACCATTGCGGCGGGTGGGTAAAACATCGTTTTACCTCCCCTCTACCACACTGGGAAATCTGGGACGATTCCATCCAATGTCTCCATGAGATCCAGTGAGGAAATATATCACCTGGTGTGACATTTAGCCACAGAGATAAACAAGGTCCCAACCTTGGTAGTTGCAGGGTTGGCCATTCTCACAGGGAGAGCAGTGTGCTTTCTATAATTACTAGAAAAAACCATGGGCAGAATTTTTTGTTCCATGGGTGTGCACGTGCCCAACCTGATCGGGAGTAAAATTATGTGTGATGACGTTGGCTGAGCGTCCTGACGTCATTGGCACTCGCACGATATTTCAGTCGGCGGGCGCACGCATGAGTCGGCAGTGCGCCCACCAACAATCAGAGGCCTATTAAAGCCCTGAAGCAAGCAATTAAGTAGAATTTTTCGCTGCCCGTCTAACCTTATGGGTGTTGGGCGGGCAAATAGGCCAAGACAGCCGTTGGATTTTTTGCAAACCTCATCCACGGGCGGGATGAGGTTTCCAGCAATGAATAAAGTTTAAAATCGCGAGCAGTAGTCCATTTTGTGGCCATTCTGGGGCCCACCTGCCGTGCCTACCCGACGAAGGGAAAATCCTGCCCTATGTGTTAATATCCTATCACGGTCTGTTAGTCTGTTAATCAGCCTGTAAATCCTTCCACAATATCCCACTTATCTCCAAGGGAAGAGTATGAAAATGCAAAAACAACAATTTGGGAGGAATCAGCTATTCCATAACTTTAAAATTCTTAGTTCCTCTAGTAAACTTAGTTTCAACAAAGTATAATATCCCAAATGTCCAATTCTAATTTGCAATAATATACTGTTTAATGGGACATAAAATACATAAAATACAAGGTGTTATGAATATATTAATCATGTTAAAACCTATTTACTGTAATTACTTCAGTTACGAAGTTCTGGATAACTATACCCTTGAGACCTATTGTGCGACTTGATTAGATAAGGAACCTCTTGAGTACAACTATTCCTAAGATAGTGCCTTTCCCCAAAGTTACACTAATTGAAACCAAAAAGTTTCATGAAAAGAATTAATATGAATCAATATTACAAGTTACGAAATACATATACTACTGTTTTAATTTTGACTGAACAATCTTCATCCTGGACTGTGGAAAGACCTTGTTGATTCAGCCCATCCATGCAATGGTTCTGGGTGGCTTGTAGTTGTAATCATCGTGGTTTCCAACAAACTACCTTAGTATAATTTCAAAAAAATTGTTCTTAAATTAATAACCCAACAAATCATTTTAATTTGGAGGTCTTCTTAAATTTAATTTGGATCATGGAATTTAGTTTCTACAAATCAATCTCCCATAGCATTCCACACATCAGAACATGTACAGACTTCAGATGAAGACTAGGCTAGAGGTTGAAGGGAAAATTGGATCAGGAAGTCCAAAGGCAATGCAGTCCCAGTCTTAAAGTCATACATTCTATCCTTATTTTTATATAATATTTTAATAAAAGCTCATGGTGTGGGGGGTAACATATTATCATGGATAAAAGATTGGCTTGCTAACAGGAAACAGAGGATAGGCATAAAAGGGCCTTATTCTGGTTGGCAAGATGTAATGAGTGGTGTTCTGCAGGGATCAATGCGGGAGCCTCAACTTTTTATAATTTATATCAATGACTTGCATGAAGGGATCAAAGGTATGGTTGCTAAATTCGCTGATGATGCAATGATCGGTAGGGAAGTAAGATGTGAAGAGGATATAAGGAGATTACAAAGGGATATAGATAGGTTAAGTGAGTGGGAAAAGACCTGGCAAATGGAAAATAATGTGGGAAAATATGAAATTGTCCATTTTGGCAGGAAGAAAAACATGTTAACTAAATGCTGAGAGATTGCAGAGCTCTGAGATATAGAGGGATGTAGGTGTCCTAGTGCATGAATCACAAAAGGTTAGTATGCCGGTACAGCAAGTGATTAGGAAAGCTAATAGAATGTTATCATTTATTGCAAGGGGAATTGAATACAAAGGTAGGGGGAGGTTATGCTTCAGTTATATAAGGCATTGGTAAAACCACATCTGGAGCACTGCATATAGTATTGGTCTCCTTATTTAAGGAAGGATATAAATGCATTGCAATCAGTTCAGGGAATATTTACTAGACTAATAAATGGGCTGGTTGTCTTATGAGGAAATGTTAGACAAGTTAGGCTTGTAGCTGCTAGAGCTTAGAAGAGTAAGAGGCGACTTGATTGAAACTTATAAGATCCTGAGGGGTCTTGATAAGGTAGATGTAAAGAGGATGTTTCCTCTTGTGGGAGAATCTAGAACTATGGGTCATTGTTTAAGAATAAAGGGTCACCCATTTAAGGCAGAGATGAGGAGAATTTTTTTTCTCTCAGAAGACCGCGAGTCTTTGGAATTCTCTTCCTCGAAAGGCAGTGGAAGCAGAGCCTTTGAATATTTTTAAGGCAGAGGTAGATAAATTCTTGATAAGCAATGGGATGAAATGTTAATGCGGGAAGGTGGGAATGCAGAGTTGAGGTTACAATCAGATCAGCCATGATCTTAATGGCAGAACAGGCTCAAGGGTCCGAGTGGCCTACTCCTGCTCCTAATCCATATGTTCGTATGTTAGACAGGTATTAACTAGCCTAACATTTCCAGGGTAAATATCCAGGTAAGTCCCACTCATCTGACCCAAGTCTCTGACATGGAGCTCAGTATCGGAAGCACTTGTGGAGGGTCCTCAGCCCCTCAAAAGCTTAAACTTCCCAGACAATTTCAGTGCAAGTGTGAGTGTGTCAGGGCTTCCATGAGGTCCTGACATGCATCTCCAAACTTAAATCCAATCTCTGATGATCTATTTGGGCCATTATATGTATGAATGTGAGAATCTATACTGGAAATAAAAACTGACACAGAAATGTGACAACAATGTGATGAAGTACATTTACACAAGATTCTTTAATATATTAGAGCTTATAATATTTGATTTGTATATTTTGTAGAATTCCACAGGATTTTCATAAATATTGTCAAATACCTATAAGTCACACTAACTACCTTGCAGAATTCATCATTAGACATCAAAAAATTCATAAACCTTTTGTTTTAGGAAGGTACAACATTTGTACAGCAAAGACTTTGCCCAGGAATGGACCAGTGCTAGACAGAGGCTAGATGAGAATGATTGTTAAGTGAAAGGGAGAAAAATTAAGAGGTGGGGGACAAAAGTGCGGTAAAAGGGTTAACTATTTAATAGGATCTTGAAGGAGATGAGGGAGATGGAGAATCCAATAGTGGGGTGAAGGGGTAAAGGGGTGTAGGAGAATGTACATGAGCCTGAGTTAGATAAATTGAGATTTTTGGGGGGGTGGGAGTAGTTGTGTATCTGGGAGAGATTTCAGAAAAAGGAAGGAGCAAGTCTCTGAAGGGATTTAAAGACAAGGTCGAACATTTTATATTGGAGGCATTGAGGGACCTGGAACTAATAAAGGTCAATGATGCAAGGGTGATGGATGAGCAGAATCTGTTACTGGAAAGAATAAGCAGCAGTTTTGGATGAACTGGAAGTTAATGAGATTCAGGACAGGAGGCCAACCCAGAAGGAAAAAAAAAAACAGTTCGGACCAGTACTCTTATTTCCTAGTTTTTACTGTTTTCTCGTTCTGGAATGGAATGAGCAATCAGATCTGGAAGTTGCAAACCATGTTTGAAGATTTCCACAGCTGGCAAACTGATGTCAGAGCAGAGGTGGATGATGTTAGAGGTTTCCACCCCGTGCCGAATTACTTACGTTAATCTTTTTCTCAGCCTGTCTTGCCTGACCTTCCGACTCAGACTGGGTGAGATCCAGGCAGTGCAGCGTGTCCCCAGGGCCCAGTGTTAAAGTGCAGGAGGGTCTAAGTGAAGGAGGCCATGCCCCCTTTTTACAGCACTACCTGTAAACCAGGTAAGCTTAAAGATCCATTGAAATTTAAAGGTCCTTGACAAGCTAGGGAGAAGGTTAGTGTCTAAAGTAAGTGGATAGGATTTGGGAGGTAGGGGACCGGGAGCTTGTGGGGGGTGGAAGGTTGGCAGGGGCTGTTGGAGGTCTGAGGTTGGTCATTGGAAGCCCAGGGGTGGTCGTCAGAAGTTGGCGGGGGTGGGGAGGGGTGGGCGTTGATGGGGTTGGAGATATGGGGGGTCGGAGGTTGGAGGGGCGGGAGGTCAGGAGGTCGGAAGCCGGGGAGGTCAGAGGTTGGGTTGGGGGGCTGGAGGTCGGAGGTCCAGCCTAACAGGTTTACAAAGGTACAGCATTGCCTGCTTTTGTACACAATACTTCTTTTTAAGAAGCCCAGGATCCTGTAGGTTCACTAACCACTCTTTCCATATGTCCTGCCATCTTGAAATACCTATGTTCATGAATCCTCAGTTCCCTCTGTCCTCGCACACTCTTTAGAACTGTGACATTAAGCCAATATTGCAAAATGCATCACCTCACAGTTCCCTGTATTAAATTACATCTGACACTTGTTTGTCCATTCTGCTAACCTATGTCCTGTTGCAGTTAATTGGTATCATAACAGTTTGCCACTCCTCCAAGTCTGATCTCATTGGCAAATTTTGAATTTTTTCTCTGTATCCCAATATCCAATTCATTTAGGTATATACCAAAAAAAGCAGTGATTCTAGAACAGATTATTGGGAACACCACTGTTGACCATCCTCCAGTCTGGCAAACAAACTCACTTTTTTCTGCCATTAAGCTTTTTTTTATCCAAGCTGACATTGACTCTCCTATTCTATGAGCCTCAAATGCATTAACCAATCTTTTTTGTGGTACTTTATCAAATATTTCCTTAAACCCTATAAAGACATATTGTATTGTCATACATACATTCCCTTTATCAACCTTCTTTGTTACTTTCTCAAAAAATTCAATTCAAACAGTTAAGCATGACTTGCCTTTTACAAATCCATGCTGGCTCTCCTTAATTGACTCAAATCTCTACTAGAACTTGTTAATTTTCTCCCAGATGATTGTTTCTTAAACCTTTGCCATCACTGATGTTAAATTGAGTAGCCAGTGGTTACTATGAATGAATTATAGTGTCACATTTGCTACTTTCTTCTCCTTTGGCACCTCCCCTTGTATCTAGGGAATACTGGAACATTATGGCAAGACCTTTCACTATCCCCACCGACACTTGCTTTAGTAACTTGTGATGCAAGCCATCTGGACCAGATGACTTATCTGCTCCCAGCATAGCCAGCCTTTTCTTTACATCTTGTCTATCAATTTTCACACTATCTATTAGTTCTATCGTGTCTGCTTCTACCAATGTTTTGTAAGCATCCCCTTTCTTAGTAAACACCAATACAAAGTACTCATCAAGTAATTTAGCCTTGCCCTGCACCTCTAAGCAAATAATCACCATCTTTGTCCCTAATAGGACCAACTCTGTTTCTTAAACCCACTTACTATTTACATGCCAGTAAAGTACTTTTGGGTTCCTGCCATGAAGCTATTAATGTATATATTATTATTGGAAAATATTTTTATTTTAAGAAAGAGGTTTAGTCTGTGGGCGTGTCTTAATTGGATTAAAACCAGCTAGTCTTGGTGCTTTGATGTGTACTAGTTTTGACGTGTAAGAGAGGTAGAGTGCATTTGCATTTTTTTGAATAGAGTATTCAAGAAATGGGATTAAATCTGGCACCTAGCAAGCAGAGACCAAGAAATAAGTTTATATTGCTAATAAAACTGGTACTATGAAAGGAGTTTTATTGTTAGAAAAGGTGGGTTCAAAGAGGCTTGTGATACAATGAGAATTTACATTCAATGAGCTGTGCTAGGTATAACTTCAGCAGTTTTGTGTGCGTGGGGCAGAGGCAATGTAAGATCAAAGCAGCTGTAAGCCTTCAAATGTCTCCGCAGGAACCAAAGTAAAAGGAACCTCGTTTTGAATTCGTAAGGTGAAAATGTTTTGCCTGGTGCCTGGTTAAGTCTATGGGTTGCTGTTGCCTTAATGGAGATTAATTTGGGCATTTGTTAAAAGTTATGATAGTAGTAATTTGTAGCCATGTATATGTGTTTAATGTGCTGTAATTTAATAAAATGCTTCATTTAGTTTAATATAAAACTTCTCGAGAACTGGTAGCCTGATTCCTGAATTTAAAGTTGCATTTCAAACATAATCACTTAAAAATATAGGTTATGACAGTTTAAAGTTTCCCTCTGGGATTTTTTAAAAAATCAGCTTTACCAAAAGGTTGTCTCATAACAGTTCCCTGATTATGTTAACTGCCATTTTTATATTCGCATATACTCTCTTTGCCACTCCCGATTTCCTCTTCACTTCCCCTCTCAACTTCCTGTATTTGTTCTGGCTCTTGCTTGAAGAATTCAGCTGACATGCATCATACAATCCCTCCTTTGTTTCATCATATCCTTCATCCAAGGAGCCCTAACTTTGGTTTGAGGTGCATTTTAAAGAGAATTTTAAAGAAGGAGAGAGAGAAGTAGAGAAATAGAGAAGTTTATGAAAGAAATGATTGAAATGAGCTTCCTATCATTGTGGGACTTTTGCCTCTTAAGATTGTTAGAGCTTATAAATTTATAAGAAAGTGCCTGTAATGAAACATTATTTAACACTTGTGCACCATTCATATCACCTGGCAGGATGACAGTTAATTATTGAAAATGAGCTAGATAATGCCAATTGTTATGTAGATAGACATGTTGATTCAGCTCTCAGTTAAACATTAATACTAAGCAATCAGGCAGTAGTGCCAATACTACATTTTTGTGATCTTTCAAGTGATGCGTGTGGAGAATCAAATTACATGAACTTAAAGCTTTTTCTGCCCACTGCTCAAGTAATTTTTACATTACTTTCAGTTGACAATAATTCTCTTACCTTATCATACTATTTCTTCAGAGGAGCATGACAAAATCAGAAAGGAAACATCATAAAGCAACTCCCTCAAAAAGATATTCTCTTCTCATGGATGTTGTAAATGACGTCTGACTTGACTAATAGCTGCTCTTAGATCATGGTCATCAGAAGTCATGCTGCTGGGTCAAATTTCAATTCAAATACCCCATTTGTTCTGATATCTGCTGTCAACCATTTCTTCATGTACAGTTTCAGTGATCCCATCTTCATTCATTTTCTGTGATATACTTCACTATTTGACTATCTGCATTAACTGTTTAATTATATCTAGTGGCAAAAATTAATACAGTACCAAAAGACAACCTAAATTGGGAATAATCAAACCCAAAATGTGCTTAGCCTAGGAATTGGCCTTAATGACTGGTGATCTCTGGAAAGTACATCGTCCATTTACTAAATGTATCAATTTTGCACATACCATATATTATGTTATGTTACGGAATTTTGTTTGTTGCTGTATTTATAACATAACTGTCACATTTGGATATCAAAGAGGTCATATTGGTTAGCCACAGAAAGTGGGCACAGGATTTGAGATGTGTATTTAACTTGTGGTCCGTTCAGTGCAATGCAGATAGAATGCCAACTTCATGCTGTCTGCTCATTATTATGATATCAGCATGCAGCAGAAACTGACCAGAAGGGGAGAAGTGTGCCTGCATGCTCTAATCTCCATGGAGAAGAAATTATGGGAAGGACCATTGCTGAGGTCATGGCAATACTGCTGCCATTGAAGATAAGGATATCTAATCATCCGCCTCACACCCCATTTATCCTTCATCCCTCAATCTCTTCTGACATACAAGCTGCTGATGGTGTAAGCAAACACTTCTTACTTTCACCTCTCTTCTTATCAAAATACTACCATTTTGAATACCGAAGAATTACAACATGCTCAGGCAGTGGAGGAAGAGCAAGATGCCAGTGGAAATGTAGAGACACCATTCCTCAAACCCACAGTCACAGCCACCAGTTCAAACACTGATACCACATGTAATTTAGGAGATGTAGTCAAGGTGAGATCAGCACATGGTGAAACATAAGGCACAAGGGGGCTGTATCCAGGGAAGGGGGAAAGGATAAGGTAGATGCTGGTTCACCAGAGGGTGAGGTTGCATACAGGTTCGGCTGCAGAGAACCCAGCTAATGTCTTTGATGAGCCAGGCAATAGAAGAAGGCTGATGGACACACGCTTCCAAATTCTTCGTGTCCTGGGTATTCTATCAGAACGGCTGTGTACATTATCAATGACCACGGAGGAATCTGACACCAACTTGGCAGGGGGCCTGGCACTGAGCTTGCTGCCCATCCTTTCAACTTGGAATGGGTGGATGCATCCATCAGCACATCTGTGCACCAAATATAATGCAGCATCTGATGATCGATGTCTCAGCTTCTATTTCAGCACAGGCAGCAGTCACCAAACATCTGAGTGTTGTAGTGGAATCTCAGACTGATATCATGCAATCTCAATTTGCTACAATGGAAGCCATGGCATGGGATCACTACAATTTATGCAGACTCAGGCTGCTGCCATCATGACTCTGAAAACCAGTGCTGAAAGGAGATTCCAGGGTATCACAGTAGTCCAGCAATTTGCACTCCAATGGATTAGTCGGATTGCTGGTACACCACCCCGGGAGAGCGGCAATGCCTCTGTTAAAATGGACCTGCTCTCCTCTTTGAGGATGACAGCATTTGTGTTCCTAACCCTGACACTCTGCTGGTGTATTCACTGTTGCTTGTCAGCTTACCAGTCCAAACTACTGCAGCCCAGGCCAAGTCGGAGCTGTCTGAACCTGGGCCTTCTAGGCTCAAAGATGTTCAATGTCGCCCTCCAAAGCCATCTTTAGCCCCCTCCAGTGAAGTCAGCAGTCTTCCACCAGCCATGTTGTAGCCACAGGGGAAGGTTCTTGAAGAGGCATTAGGGCAGCAAAAAGCAACAATAGAAAATGTAAGGGAATGCACAACAGTGCTTACTGTGGCATGATTTAATTTATAAATTTGGAATGCAATGTGTATTTTATGTTGACCCTTATTTTTGCTTTGTAGGGAAGAGGTGATGTGATGGTTGATCACAGGAGCAAGGAGAGGTGTGTGGGACTGCTGATGAATGGAGAATTGGGATTGTGTTTAATTCCATTACACATTCATTATTTGCTCACCTCGTGCCCGAGCAAAAGGAATCCATTTAGGTTCAAGTCTCGCTTCTCCCTGTTCCCCCCCTCTTCCTGCTCTTCCTCTTTCACCTCCTCCTCACCCACCTCCTCCTCTTTCACCTCCTCCAACTCCTAGTGCTCCTGCTCCTCAGCTTCTTGCCAAATGGATGATGGCAAGGGCTCTTCCCTCTTATGGCAAGGTTGTGCAGCATGAAACATTCCGTGATAAATCTTGAGACCTACTCAGTCAAGCGCTGCAAGACTCTTCCAGGCAGCGAACCATTGCTTTAGGATGTTAACAGTGTGCTCTATCAGGTTTCTTGTAGTAGCATGGATCTCATTGTGTAGCTGATGTGTATGCTTGCATTGGCTACAGAGAAAAATCATGAGAGCATACACTCAGCAGATACACTTCTTGCCCAGTAGCCACTCTTTGTTTGCCATGGTGGTTGAAATACAATTGGCAAAAAGGCCTGTTCAGAATGCACGCATCATAATGGCTGTCAGGATGCCATGCGTTGATCTGCGTGATGCACTGTCTATGGCCGTACACCAGCTGCATATTGGAGGAGGTGAATCCATTTCAGTTCAGGTATGTGACAGAGCAGACATGAGGCACAGACAAAGCAATATGTGTAATGTCAATGGCATCTTACACCAGGGGAAGGCTTGCAATCCTTGTAAACCTTCAGGATTACTCAGCCTGGAAACTAGATTCCCTCTTTACATAGAGAGCCTAAGTGAATTTCTTCACTCAGCATTGTACTGCAGACTGAGAAATGTTCTTATTATCTTTAACAGTTAGCAGGAAACAGCCAAATATGTAGACATTAGTGTCACAGTCACCTTGACAGGCACAAACAATGCAGAACCTGCACCTGCTGGGTGTTTTCAGTTCTGGCTGCAGCAGATGGCAAGACTTCTTTAGTGAAATGCAGACATCTCAGACATTAGCCATCGCAGAAATTCAGATAGGAGAATCGTTCTCTAAATATCATCCACAGATACGGGATCGTACTGGGAGTCTTTCTCCTCACACCTTTCTTCCTCCCTTTTCTAGCAGCTTTTCCTGATCTGTGCAGTCTGGTCTCATTCTGACAGTCATGCTCAATTCCAAGGGGAAGGCCTATTAGCCCAATCATGTCTATACTTGCGAACCCCTTTACAAATGTAGTGTCCGATGCACATGCCATTGGAAGACTGGTGAGCTACAAGCACAAGTAGCTGTGTGAGAATATGATATAGCGGCAATAACTGAAACATGCGGAAATGTGGAAATTCAGGAAGAAGCAGTCAGAATCAGAACAGCACATGCTGTTAAAACCTGGGCCTGAATTTTGCACTCGTTGGGTGCGCTCGATCAGCGGCCCTGGAAGTGGCCATGATTTCCGCTTCCGGCTGCGATGGGATGCCTAATACAATTTCACACCGGCTGGCCAATTAACGGCCGGACATCATAAAATGCGCCCGGACATTGGTGGTGCGCTGGTGGCAGGGGTGGGAGCATTGGGTCCAATGGGGACCTGGTGGAGCATTTAAAAACTGCAGGGATAGCTCCCTGAAACCTGCCAGGAGATTTTGAGGAGCCATAGGGAGCTGTCTTGGAGTGACTTTTGAAATTTGCAGGAGTAATGGCCTCAGCGCCCATTGGGCATGCAAGGCAGGAAAATGCCAGTGGGCACTCTGCACCCCCTGCCAATTCTCGGATGAGTGCCTGTGTATTCTAGTGGAGGCAATGAGTGCCAGGTGGAACATTCTGATGTCGCGGGTTGGCAAGAGGAGGCCACCACGCCGGACAAAGAAGGCCTGGTCAGAGGTGGCAGAGCAGGTCATCGGGCGTGATGCAGTGTGTTGCTCTTGGATCAAGTGCTGCAAATGGTTTAATGATCTGTGCTCAGCAAGGGTGAGTCCCGAATTGGCATGGTGCTATGTGGAAATGTTGTGAAGGCTGGCCATCCTTTGTGATGCTCAGGGGTGTAAGAATCAGAGTGACATAAGGCACATATACCTGTGCGGGCCGAGGTTGGGAGATGTAGTCGCTAACCTCGGGGGCAGAGAAGGGTGGAGTATGCAAATTTGATGGGCTCCTCAACCTGGTCCTCCAGGGGTTGGGGTGGGGGGAATGGCGGTGAGGGAATGGTGTTGAAGGTAGAGGGTGGACTAATGAATGCACTTTGTCCTGAACAGGGAAAGAGAAGTCATAGTGCTGCGGAGCACAGACGAACAGGTGGTGGGGTGGCTAACCTGCTCATACTGACAAAATTTGAAATGGATGCCCTCGAGCTAGAGTGCCAGTGAGGAGCAAGGCCCTCAGGTCATGGAGAGGCAGGGCTGTTGGAGGAAGGTAAGAGTCCAGTGGGCAGATGCAAGACTGGTGGAGAGTGCAAACAATGCATGTCATTTCATCTCAAATGAGGGCTTCTAAGCAAGAGTCCCCAGTGACCCAGCAATCACAACACCACCATGATGCAGTTGTCCATAGTCTCACCTGACATGCACACTGACTATGTGTTGATTGATAATATTGACATATTGTCTCCCTCCCTTAGATGAGCCATGCTCCAGAGACTGTCGGGACCCTAAGGACACCTGAGGAGGATCCGCAGACAGATCCACCAGCATCACACCCTCTCTCACTACCAGGCTCCAGCACAGATGCAATCACATTGGTGGGCATTAGTTCGTCGGCTCAGATGGTAGTACACTGTGGAGAGGGCACAGCACACTCACATGAGGAGCTGTTGGAGGCAGTGAGTGCCCAGGGTGCCAGCTGTCAGAGGACTGCTGGAGACCAGGACGATGCTGAGTCCAAGGCAAACGATGGGCCTTTGGATTAATCCATCAGGTGGCAGATGCTGGATGTCCAGTGGGATGAGTGGGAAGACCTGGTGGAGATCCCGGAGGGTCTGTGTCCCATGATCTCTGTCATGGAGGAGTCCATGAGAAGCTTGAGTGCTGTGTTGGCCCTGAGCACCAAGCATACAGCTCCCTACATTGAGAGAGTGGCGACTCTCAAGGAGAGGCAGCACCTAGAACTGAACCAGGGGTTTCTGGGGTTGTGCTTGGACCTGCAAGCCCATGCACTTCAGAAGGTCACTTCCAGTGTGAAAGATGGATGAGGGACCTCGTCGCTCTGCTAGGTGCCCGTCCATCAATGGTGAGCAGGGAGGTCCAGACGTACCTCACGCTAGGGGATGAGCTGCTGTCGTCTCTGTGGGCTCCTCTCACGGCACTCTGGATGAGAGCGGTAGCTCCTCCACCCTCTGTCTGTTGCCGTGGCATTTGATGAGGCTACAATGACTAAGGGGTGCCCAGCAATGTCGCTGGTCACACCCTCCTAGGTGGAACCTGCTCAGGCCCTGCTGGCCAGAGGACTCCCATCAATATCATCAGGGCCGACGCAACAGTAGAATCAGCAATCTTCCTCCAATGCCGCAGCCAGCGAGTGAGGCGGCACCAAGGTGCAGCGCTCACAAGCATTTGTTTAAGGCACCGTGATGGGGTTTTTACGGGTGACGTTCTTTCATCAGTGTTCTGTATTGTTTGTGTGACAGTAGCAACAAAATTATGTTATGTTCCTCTTTTGCAACTCTGGAAAAGATATAAATCTCGGTTTTGCTTCAATGCCCCGAGTGTCCTTCATGTTTTCCACAGGAGCAGGCCTCATCAGTGCCTTATGATAGACGGCAGGGGCAGTAAACTTTATTGCAGAGGTTGTGAAGTGAAATTGGGGTCATGGGATTGCCTCCTCAGAAGGTGGCCTTCCATGAGATCGAAGCCATACCATGGCAGCCTAGCTGAAGGTGCATTGAATCAACACCTCCCTGGTGACCCCGCTGCCCTGATGGTTCCTCAAGTCTGCCTCCATGCCCTCACCCTGTGCCGGCCCACGCTCCTCATCAGATCCATTAATAGAGTCATCCTCTGAAGCCTGTGGAGCTGCCTCGCCATTGTCACCCTCCAATGGGGCTCCCCTTTGCCAGTGCCAGGTTGTGCAGAGTGCAGCATACAATGACTATAAGCGACACATGCTCTGGAGGACATTACAGTACGCCTCCTGATCGGTCCAGGCAGCGGAACCTCATCTTCAGCACCCAATGGCCCTCTCAACCACCACCCTTGTTGAGACATGCCTCCTATTGTACCTCTCTTCTGCCTCTGTCCTTGAGTGTCGGAGTGGCATCATGAGCCAACTTTTCAAGGGATACCCTTTGTCACCCAGCAGCCATCCATCCAGACAAGCTGAAGCCATGGACAGCCTTGGCAGCTGGGAGTGCCACAGTATGCATGCGTCGTGGGGGCTCCCAGGGTACCTTGTACAGACTTGCAGAATCTGTGTCTTGTGGTTGCATACTATCTGCACATTCAGGGAGTAGAAGCCCTTTCTGTTCATGAAGACACCCAGTTGACCCGCTGGTGCCTTGACGGCCACATGAGTGCAGTCTATGGCACCCTGGATGTGGGGGAACCCAGTAATTGCTGCGAAGCCTGTGGCTCACTCAACCTGGCTGGCTTATCCGTCCAGTAATGAATGAAGGTCATGACCATTGGTCTGCTCAAAATGAGAATCCACAGTCTAGACCGAGCTGGTAGAGTACTGCAGTATGCACCGGCTAGGGTCCCCCTCAGTGTGGCGGCATGCTGTGCTTTCCATAACCTAGCGCTACGCATTGGGGAGGAACTGGCAGAGGATGATCTCACTGAAAGGCCCACATTCTCAGATGAGGATTCTGAAGAGGAGTCTGATGAAGATCTCTGTTGTGGAGGAATCCATACGGAACATAAGCACTATGTTGACCCTCATGGCTGAGCGCACTGCCTCCTCCATTGAGAGAGTGGTGACTCTCATGAAGAGGCAGCTCCAGGGGCAGAATCAGGAGTTCCTGGGGTTGCACTCAGACCTGCAAGGCCTCAGGCAGGCAATGAACTCAGGTTGTCAGTGCCAGTGTGGGAGATGAATGAGACACCCAGTATCCTACCTAGGTGCACATCCAGCAATGGTGTGCAGGGAGGTCGAGAGTGACCTCATGTTGACACACGACCTGCTTGTCGTCTCTGCGGGCTCCTCTCAGGGAGCCCTGGATAACGGCAACAGCTCCTACACCCCAATGCCAGTGACTGTGGCGTCTGATGAGGCTATGATGACCAGGGAGTTGCCAGCCATGGCACTGGCTGTTCACTCGTAGGCGGGGCCAGCACAGGCTCCACTGGCCAGAGGACAACTGCCAAGGTCTTCAAGGCCAACAAGATGCCAGGGTCAACAGCAAAAACAAAAAATACTGGAAAAACTCATCAAGTCTGACAGCATCTGTGGAGAGAAAGACAGAATTAACGTTTCAAGTCCATATGACTCTTCTTCAGAGATAAGAGAAGTAAAAATGTAGTGAAATATGTACTGTGTAAGGGGGCGGGGGGTACAGGTGAAGCTGGATAGAAGCCAGTGATAGGTGGAGGCAAAGGAGAGATTGCGAAAGATGACATAAGAAGCTGTCTCTCAGATATTAATTTCACTTGAGATTCTTTTCTTTTTTATGCAAAAGTTGAAATGCAGAGCTATCCACCACTTGATGAACTGGTGTTTCTGAAGCATATAATATATTATAGAAAAATTGTGTTTCAACCATTGGTAAATGGTACAATAATCTGGGTGAAATTCATGAGACATCTGATATTGTGACAGTTGCCATTCTAGCTATACCATGCTGTTAATGCCATCAATGAAACAAATTTCTAAGAATAATAGCCTATTCAATGATACAGTTCACAATGTATAGTTTTTGTTGTCTTTTGAATGAGATAAGAGAAGGGCCGACTAAAAAGGATAGAGATAAGCATACCACTGGAAGCGTGGTCCTGCTCAGAGTAGGGAAAGATACTGCTAAGTCTTGGTTTAGTAGTAACACTCTCACATCTGAGTCAGAAGGTCATGCGTTCAAGCTCCACTCCTAGAAGTGAGCATGACCTCTTGGCTGACACTTTAGTGCGGTACTGAATAAGTTCCACTCTGTCAGAAGTGCCATCTTTCTGATTAAATATTATGCTGAAGTACCATATGCCGTCCTGGGTGAAAATAAAAGACTCCATGACACTATTGAAGAAGAACGGTTTCTCCTAATGTCCTAACCAACAGTACTATACACTCCTGTCCCATCAGTGTAGGCAGCAAGTCAATTTACCTGCTGAATGCTGTGGTCAAATAGTTTAGGGTCAAGGAACATTTTCATTATCTGTTTGTTGCTCCAAGTAAACTTCCTCCTACTCAATTTGCCTCTCTCCTTCCTTAACCTATTCATGCTAAAACACAGCTATAAAGTTCAGAATTAATTTTGGATTGAACTCCTGGACACTAGACAGCACCCAATTATTTCTGATTGCAATACCATTTTTGTTCTGGTGTGATCTTTAATCCATTGTTGCTACCTTTAATCTGTGTGGCTATAGTCTACCAATTCTGATGCGTTCTGCAAATACCTATTCAAAGATGTCAGCAATGACAGAACTAGGTTATAATTTGTGATCAGTATTCAAAACAAAAGTCTAAACAATAAACCATGTATTTAAAGTTGTTAAAATACAGGGCACATGTTCACACTTTACCTGTTTAATGCATTTTGATGACTGCAAGTGTTTTTCTGCTGCCTTTTTCTACATGAGAAACAGGAGTGACAGTAGCCATGCCTATAATGCACATGGGACATATAAAGCTTGGATCAGGCAGCAGAGAAACCTCAACATTTGGTTAAAGATTAGTATAAACATCAATATTTCCTTATACCGTTGGATTCTAAGCAGACCTCTTTGATTGCTATCTAGTGCTTAAACCCATGTGTACATTGTTATTTATACAGTTTGTATTTTTCGCTTGCTTCTTGACATTTTGTATAAATATAAATTCTTTGATACTCCACCACATAGGAACATAGGAACAAAAGTAGGCCATTTCATCCCTCAAGCTTATAAAATGAGATCATGGTTAATCTGCAACATACCTCATATTTTTGCCCCGTATCCTTTGATACCTTTGGTCAACAAGAGTCTATCAATCTGCAAGGTTCTGGTCCTGGAGTCACAGAATACCCAAAAAGGGGTCAAGCTCACAAGTGATTTTAAAATAGTTTATTAAATAGTTTATTAAGAAGCATCAGTTTAAATATGTTATCATCAGTCTGGATTGTACCAGCCCTGCGCATATAAGTCAAGCATTTTGCAGATGCCAGTTTCATTTCAATAGGTTTATTCCTCTGCATTATCTTCAGAAATACTAGGGGTAATAACACACCATCTACCAACACATTTACAACCGTCAAAGAAGCATGGAGACTTTCATAAAAAAAATGAAAAGCATCCAGAAGGAATGTGATGTTTGATATGATCAGCCAATTGATGAGGTGTATGTACAGCCTTTGTACCTGGCATCACACTGGCACTGCAATTCATATACCATATTATTCATTTATGTGGTAAGTAGAGCATCTTTTTGGCTTGATGGCAGCATCTAGTTAGTGGAAAATATCACTCATGTTGCTGCTGCATTGTAGCAGCGTAAAATGGCTAGCTTCATCTGCTGCTTAAATTTTTGAGATAGATTGGGTATTTTTCAGGTCCAAAAGTGACGACCATACACCCATTCTCGAGTATGCACGGTACATAGCGAGCAATGAACTGACTGAGATATCCAATATCCTGCAGGATAGCTTTGATATGTCCTACGCTGGCGTCAAGTTTAAACAGTGAATAAATAGCTCAGGCCCTATTTACGAGATTACCAATAAGGCCATGATCTGTCTGATCATACACTCTCTGAAAGCGAGGAGTTTTTCCTCATGCACAGCTTCAATTTTGGCATTCCTACATCCCACATCAAATGGGAAGAGGTATTTGCAGAGTTTGAGCTCCTCTATTCTCAATTTTCCTGTTATAAACCAGTATCCAATGAAAATGATGAGTCTGTGAAAGTGTGCCAAGTTGATCTAGTGCCCACATATTGTGGGATACCCAATGTCTTGTCTGATTTTCACATCAGCATGAATGTCTAGTGGCTTTGCGAGGCCCCAAGGACAACTGAGACACGTTTTTGAAAGCCTGACAAAGGGGCATGAATAATCATCTTTGATAAGCATGACAGCATTGACAAAATGTTCTGTTCATAATGATGAGTCCAAATTCGTATCTATTAGACCCGCTGCCAAGTGTGACCACACAGTCTTGCTTTAAAGCAAATTGCAAATATGTTTGATGAAAGCAAAATACTGTAGATGCTGGAAATCTGAAATAAAAACAAAAGTGCTGGAAAAGCTCGCAGGCCTGACAGAATCTGTGGAGAGAGAAACAGAGTTAACATGTCTCTTCTTCAGAGCTATAGAGAAGTAGAAATATTATGGATTTTACATTGTTTAAGAGAGGGTGAAGCAGGTGGAGCAAAATAGAAGGTCAGGGATAGGTGAGAGCTAAGGAGAGATTGACAAAGGTGTAATGGATACAAGACAAAGATAATGTTAATGGCCATGGTAAAGAGTAAAGAAGGTGCTGATAGTGGTGTAAAGGTAAAAGCAGAATGTGTTAATAGCAGAACAAAGGTCAGCGCTCTGTGAAAGCCCTACATAGAAACCACTGACAGATGTCGCTATGGGAGGATTTTGGGGAAAAAGGATTAAAAAATGAATAAATAATAAAAATAAATAAAAGGTAAAAATTAAAATTAAAAAATGGATTAAAAAAGAGGTAAAGATGGAGGAGAGAGTTCATGGTCTGAAGTTGTTGAACTCAATATTAAGTCCGGAAGGCTGTAAAAGATTTAATCGGAAGATGAGGTGCTGTTCCTCCAGTTTGCGTTGAGCTTCACTGGAACATTGCAGCAGGCCAAGGACAGACATGTGGCCATGAGAGCAGGATCGTGCATTGAAATGGCAAGTGACAGGAAGATCTGGGTCATGCTTGCAGACTGAGCGAAAGCATTCCTCAGAGCGGTCACCCAGTCTGCGTTTGGTCTCCCCAGTGTAGAGGAGACCGCATTGGGAGAAGCGAGTATAGTAGACCAACTTGAAGGAGGTGCAAGTGAAGTGCTGCTTCACCTGAAGGGAGTGTTTGGGGCCTCGGATTGTGAGGATGGAGGGAGGAGGCAAAAGGATGGGTGTTGCACCTTCTGCAATTGCATGGGAAGGTGCCATGGGGAGGGGATGAAGAATTAGGGGTGATGGAGGAGTGGACTAGGGTGTCACAGAGATATTTGTTACACTTGTGTGAGGGTAATGAGCTGCCTTGTGGTGTATATGATAGGATTAGTCCTCATGGCTCACTACATCCACATATGTATGGGGTGCCCAAGACACACAAAAATTATGTCCTGTTATGCCCTATCTTACCTATGACTGGTTCTGTGCAACATGAATTGGCCAAATGGTTGAGTGAATTTTTACAACCAGCTCAGAGGGAGTTTTTTCCATACATGGTGAAGGATTCCTTCACCTTCATGAAGACTATGCACGACCTGCCTATCGATAGCAATGCCGTGTCTATGTGCTCATTCAACATTGCTAGCCTATTCATTAATGTGCTGCTCAATGAAGCCACAGACATTTATGTTACTACCATATTATGGCAGTCTGGACGTGTCACCATTTTCTGAATCTGGATTCATTGAATTTATGGTTTTAGCAACTCGCTTGTTGAGTTCAGTTTTAATTGCACCATGCCTGCCCAAATAGATGATGTGGTCATGGCATTCCCTCCAGGCCCTGCTCACATTTTCAATGGTTTCCACGAGAAAGATGTTATTGATGGAATGACCCCTAACCTCCTGCCTCTTGCATTTTTCCAATATGCAGATGATACTTTTTTAAAATTCATTCATGGGATGTGGGTGTTGCTGGCTAGGCCAGCATTTATTGCCCATCCCTAATTGCCTTTGTTCATAGGTCATTTAAGAGTCAATACACTGATGTGGGCCTGGAGTCACATGTAGGCCAGATCAGGTAAGGATGGCAGATTTCCTTCCCTAAAGGATATTAGTGAACCAGATGGGTTTTTACAATGGTTTTGTGGTCAGCATCAGACTTTTAATTCCAGACTATTATTGAATTCAAATTTCACCATCTGCTGTGGTGGGATTCAACTCTAGGTCGTCAGGGCATTACCCAGGACCTCTGGAATACTAGTCTCGTGACAATATCACTATGCCACTGCCTCCGCTTGCTATATTTGAATCTGCAGCTGCATGCAAGAATTTCCTTACACATCTAAATGCATTCCATCCCGTGCTCAAATTCACCGTTGAAATGGAGCTGTTTAATGAGCTCCCTTTCCTTGATGTGCTAGTTGAGAAATGTGCTAATGGGTTATCTAATACTGTCTACCACAAGCCTACCTTCACTGGTCAATATACATGTTCAGATTCCGAGCCGTTTGCTCACCAAGCATGCTTGATGCCAAAATAGGGCACATCAAAGTTACCCTGCGGGATAATGGCTATTCAATCAGATCATTGCTCACTGTGTATTCCGCCTACCCACAAGTGGGGCTAAGGCCCCCACTTTCAGACCTAAAAACTGTCCAGCCCACCTCAAATTACCCTGGATGGGTAACATATCTCAAAAATTTGAGGAACAGGTGAAGCTAACCATTTCACACAGCTACTATGCAGTAGCAACACGAGTGGTATTTTCCACTAACAGGATACTTCCATCAGCCAAAAAGATATTCTGCCTACCACACAAATGAATAATGTGGTACATGAATTCCAGTTCCAGTGCAATGCCAGGTGCATAGGCCGTATGTCCCAATGACAGGCGGATTGTGTCAAACCCTTTGGCTGCTTACAATAGTATTCAATCAGCCCATGCTTGCAAAACTTAGAACATATTGTCTAATGTTAGTTATGATTCCGCGACTGGTCAGCACTTGCTGAACAATTCTGAATGTGCTAAGAATTGCAAGACCAATGAAATTAAGATTATTGGTCGGGCTCCGAATATGGTTCACGTACACTTGATGTAAGCTACAGATATTTATACGCAGGGACCTGTCCCCTGCAGGCAAAGGAATATGCCCAAGCGTCCCACTTTTTTGAATTAAACAAAAGCATGGGGGGGGTGTGAGGGGTTTGCAATAATTCCATGGTGCATTTTCCATGGCAACACACCAACCAATCAGAGTCAACCTGCCAACCAATGGGCATCCTATTCCCACACAGTATAAATTGTTGCTCCCTTTGACATTTGACATTCTTGCATCTGTCCTGATGAGTACAAAACAAAAATCTTCAACAGCATTTCTCTTTTTTACAGCAATGGGAGCTTTCTTCATAAGATTTCTATAATATCCAATAAATTCTATAATGGGTGGGATTTTCCAGCCCCGCCCACCGCCAGGATCATCCGGTCCCTCTGAAAGCCAATGGACTTTTGGCTGGGCCGCCGAATCTCCTGTGGCAAGTCCCGACACAATGGGTCTGGAAAATCCTATTTTATGAGGTTATTATATAGCAATTTCTTACAAATCTCAGATTTAAATTTAACCATTGATCTAGCATCAACTACTGTTTGCAGAAGAGGGTTTCAAACTTCTAGCTCCCTCTGTGTGCATAAGTATTTCCTAATGTCACTATGTCCCCCTGTCCTTGACTCCCCAACCAGCAGAATAGTTTCTCTTAATCTATTCTATCCGTTGCCCTTAATATATTGAAAACTTTGATGAAATCACCTTTTAAACTTTTAAACTTTCATTTTTGCTCCCTCTCCTCGTAGCTTAACACTCGCAGTGCAAGTATCATTCTAGAAAGCCTACACATATTCTCTCCAAGGCAAATATATCCTTCCCATGGTGCGGTGCCCATACCTGCTCACTTCATATGGCTTAATCACCAATGACAGCACATTTATTGCCAATCCAGAAAAGCTGAATTTTCAACTGTGCTGTCTTAGAGGGCAGGAGGGCACATGCAGTGCAGGCAAACATTGTAACACAAACATTAAACATTCTTTATTCTGCAGAGGGCTAACAACATTAGGCTTTTTTTTAAATATTAACACTCAGTCCATTTTTCTTAGTTTGCTGTGAAACAGCAGATAAGCAATTCCACTGGGGTGTCTGTTCAGCTAATTCAAACTTTAATTCCTTTTCTTAGTGTTTAGGGAATTTTGGGAGACATTTGTTAGTGGATAATGAAAATACATGCCTAGTACTGGTGCAGAATATCATTGCAACTTATTGCCTGCACAAAATCAGGCAGTTTGATTATTAATTTGAAAAATGTTTTAAATGCATTCACCACTAATTTTTGAAAATTAACTCAAGTTGCACCACTGCCAGGGCTTGGGTCATTATACAGTACACAAGATACGGCATTCAAGTCATGCTGTGCACAACACATTAATTAGTCATACAGTTACTATCAGTTAGCCCATCTGAAATTAACTTTAAAGGATCTACCTCAATGAAGCGTGAAAATGTTATTAACTCGATAAACATGGAATATTACTTTAAAGTAAACTGGTAGGATGAGAGTATGTAACCTCCCGTTGATAAATATAGATAAATAAATTTAAAATAGAAAATAGAAAAAGCAAAAACAGGAAAGATGTGTAGTTTGGAGAGAAAAGCTTCAATATGCTAAGTGTACTTTTCTCATCTCCATTTTTGAGAAATTCATAAATATCATTGGCTTTGAGCAGGAATAACAATTGTGTACTTCAGTTATCATTTTAGATCCAGAAAGGGGGCTGGTCACATTAGATTTAAGAATGAGCAATGAGCTAGATTGACTTACCAGCCTAATGGTGCGTGAACATTTATCTAATAGTTAATATAATATGAATTCAATGTTGTGTTCGAAAGGGAGAAATGTGAAACAGGTAATAAGGGCAGGATTTTCCTTCTGGGGGATGGGTGATGATACCGTTTTTGGATCCCAAACTTATCCCTGGGTGGAAACAGTCACCGGCCCCAATTTTCACGGAGGCGAGCCCTTAATTGGCTTGGAGATGGTGGCCAATTAATGACTGCAGGGATGTGAACAGATGTTGGACTATGCAAGTGTAGACCCAATTTAAGCATACAGGCCCAGGTCTTCCAATGGGAAGATAGTCGTGTATCTAGCATACACCAGAATTGCATACTGGGACCTGCAGAAGTCCTAGTGCACGGACATGTGCAGAAGATTTGTGTGGGATTTAAACTTCCGAACCAACTTTTCAAACTGCCTGATCGTTAATGATGTTTTAAAGGATAGCTATTTAAAGAAAAACAGCAGGGCAGACTTTGGCTGGATGCATTGATGATGCAAAGATATTTAGAGACATTTCCTTAGACTTTTTCATTAATAGTTTAAGAGCAGTGAGGAGAAGCAGCAGCCATATTGGTGAAGTTGTGAAGGTGGGTGAAACTATTTTTTGATGCTTAATAGATGTTCCAATGACCCGTAACTCTTCAGAATGTGTAAAAAAGATAGAAATGTCAATTATTTTACAACTTTTTCATGCAATTTGGGTATTTATGCCTTTTCAAAGGGCTTTCTTTGAAGCAGCATGGTGTACTTAAATTTTAAGAGTCTCATTAATGCAATATTGATCTTTAGAAACTTTTTCAAAAGTAAATTTAATGTGATAAGAAGTTCTGCAGCATTCACTGTTACAGAGACACTTGTAAGCTGATGTGAGCAATCATTTTCACAGTTATTCCAGAATCCATTGTAGGAGTAGCTATGAGCATATCTATATATATTTTACAAAAATATACAGTGCGAGCTCTTAACCCATCAAAGTCCTCATGGCCTTGGAGAAAAAAAATAGCTTTAGTTCTTTTCTTTTGTGTGGTCTTATGGAGGAAAAATAGTAAGTCATAAAGGATGCATTCATTCTCTCATTCACACTGGCACATCAAACACGCAGCTAGCAAGGGTAATGGCAGTTCCCTGCTGCATTTTTTAAGAAGTTTAAATCTGGATTAATGCATCAGTAAGGATATTGTCCTGCCCTGGGATATGGAATGATTAGGTGACCTGTGAAGACCTGTCTTTATGGGAAATCTCATCGGGGTTGGAGTTCTGAACTTTCCTCTGTTGGGGATCAGACATAAGCAAAGCCATTGTTTTCAGAACTCTGCCTGTCCAACTCCTGAGTAAGTGTCCTCTAAAGGGTCTGGGGGCTTTACAGTGTGCTTAATAGACAATGGGTGAGTAATGGTCCAGCTGCTCAGGGCTATCTGCAGGGGAATGGCCAGCTATCTAGCTCTGTGTGTGCCAGGTCCTTTGATCATAGGGTTGAGCAGCTCTTGTCCAGCTTAGCTCCTCCCTGTCCACCTTGGTAACCTGTGGGTTCAGCTGTTTGAATCCAGGGACCATGGTTAAGCCCATTGTCAGGAGGTTGTGTTTTAATGGGGCTTTAGCTTCTTTCGGGTATTCCAGTTTAGTGTGCGGCTCGGGCACTAGCACAACTGGGGTGTTCCAGTTACTGTCGCTAGGTGCTATGGGTTGGCATGGCAACCGGCAGGCAATCCGCTCCTGAATTTGGGCCAGCCTTTCTGGGCCCCAGTGATTGGGAGACTGCCTCCTGTAAGGGGCCTGTCCTGCATCCATGCTAGGTAGGGCTACAGTGTTGTATCCTGGTGGGTTGTTGTGGATCATTTTAAATGCAGTGGCCAGCCCTGTCAGGTTGCTTTGTGATGCCACACTAAGGTGGGTGGGAATGAGATCCAATCCGGTTGGAATCTCTCTGCTGGTCAGCTGGGTGGTAGGCACCATGTCTTTTGGAAAACTACTGACCTCTGATAGATGGTCAGCTTTCATTGTACCTCCTTGTGGCTTTTCAACTAAGTGAGGCATCACCCTCACTCTTTCTGGGCCAATTTGGGAACATTCCTGATCCCTACTTACATTTGCCATAAAGCTGCCAACTAGACCAATCAGTGGCTTCTTAGCCTGTACCTTTGGCTTGGGAGTGGGCTGTCTCCTAACTTGTTCCATATCCCTGGAACTCTTCTACACGCAAGTGGAGGTGCAGCTTCGGCTATATCCCCTTGTAGCTTTTCGACTGAGTGAGGCATCTCACTCCCTATCTGCTCATCTGTTTGGGGACTCCCTTGGTCCCTACTCAAATTCAGAAGGAAGATTTCTGCCAGCAATACTTCAAGCAATTCCTTTCCTGGCTGAATAACTTGTCCTCCTTCAGGCTCTTTGACTATGTGGGGCATATCTATCACTATTTCTTTTGCTGTTCTGGGACTTCTCTGATCTCTGTTTAATTCTGGAATATTCTGTGAAGTTATTTTAAATTCTACAGGCCTTTTCTGGACCTCTTTTTAACTTTACTGTCCTGGCTTTGGCCTTTGGCTTTTGGCTTGGCTCTCACTTAATGGTTATGGGTTTTATTTCACATTATTGGGCCTCAAAACATTCTCCAGCCTTCTGCACTGCTGCAGGTTTCTGCCAGCTGACATTGACTTCTTTTCTTTTGCTGGCTAATAATTGCTGCCAGCCAAATAATTTCCGAGGAGGAATTTGATTCCTGCTACTGGTAGTTTGGGGACAATTCTTACTGTGACAGGGCCTGAAACAAGGTCACACTCTAGGTGAACCCTATTGAGTGGGGGTGGTGGGGGGTGGGGGGGGCGGCGGGGGGGCAAACACAGATCCCCCTCCCATTCCACTGATCAGGTTTTTGGCTTTCAGGGAGGACAGAGGGGGTAGGTTTAGATTTCCCTCCAACATTAAGGACTGAGTGGCCCCTGTGTCCCAGAGCAGTACCACGGACTTGCTCACACTTTGACACGGGTAGAGGGGACACTGTTCCTGAAAGGACAAAACTCCAGAAGCTCTCTGGGCATTTGTCCAGCTGAGACACACGTAGTGCCATACCGTCAAAGGAGTAAGTATCTGTAGTGAGTATCTGCTTGCTCTACCGTACTGCCCATTGGGGTGTCCTTTGGGGGACTACTGATATGGAACTCTATTAGACCTATAGGCTTTCCTCGCAATTTTCAGCACTCAGGCTTTGCATGGCCAATTCTATTACAATGGGAACACACCGGTCTCCGGGGGTTCTCCTTTTGGGCTGTGGGAGAGCTTCTCACATCCTCCTTTGTGTTTTCTTTTCTGGATGGGGGGCCTTTTCTATCTAAGTCGCCAGAAACCAATTTGAGCCAGAATCTCACAAAGAACCTCCTTGTTTCTTTGCAGGCGTTAGTTTAGAACCTTATTCCGCTGCTGAAGAATCTGCGGATACTGGCTATAAAACTCTTTTTTTTTTCAGATGCTGTCTAATATCCATCTTTAATTCAATCAAAGAATTGGCCTGATAACTCTCTAGACTTCGTACTTGTTCCTGATATCAGCGCTCAGGGAACGTAGCATCATCTTCATCACCACCACCATGGGCCTCACGTTGCCCATGTGTTCATGGAGATGGCAGTGTTTCTGCTCCCAAAGCCACAGCATCCTCGCCTCCTGAAGGTTCTGAGCGCCCTCCCTCCACCACAGTAGTCATAAAATCATAGGCCCCCATCTCCTCAAGAGCCATTACATTTAATGTTACCACTGAATTGTCACTAACACTATCCACAAAATCAGATATCCACCCTCCTGACACTCCTCTCCTTCCTTTGCCTCAGCTCCCTTGCCACACTGCTGTGATGCACTCACCCCTGTCCCTTCCTAATCATCCCTTTCAGCAATCTCAGACGCTGAAGCCAACTCACCCTCATTGCCATCTGATGTGTCCATGTGCCTCTGTGCATCATTTAGAGGGGAAAAAAAATCACAATTACCTTATGTCACACAAGTTAACTCTCCTCCTGATTGTTTAAGCACTCAACTGGCGATATCACCTTCGCTCATCCCCGCATCTGATACACCACTGGTTGTCATGGGGTTGGAGAAGCCAAGCAGCTACCTCATGAACTTCTCCTGCTCCATCAGGTCATTGGTGTGCGGCATCCCACTTCATTTCAGGCAAAGGACTCCGTTTTTTTTCACAGCTTTGCCTTTCCACCTCCTAGGATGCGTTTGTGTCTTGCTTCCACGTCAGCCAGGAGAATGTTCATGTCTTCATCTGAGAAGTTCTGACTTCTCTCCTTCTGCACAACCTCCGGTGCTGCCATCTTCTACGTGCAAAAACACCAAGAAATTTTGAGTTGGCTACACTTAGAATTATTAAATACAATTAAATGTTTAAAAGAAATAAGGAAAATTAAGTACACTTAGAATAATTAAATGACAATCACTTGCTTTGCCATAGACTCCAGGTCTATGGGCCAAGCGCTGGAAAATGGGATCAGTGTAGTCAGGTCTTTGTTGACTGGCGCAGACATGATGGGCCAAATGGCCTCCTTCTGTGCAGCAGATGTCTATGAGTCTATGGGCAGAATTTTCCCCCCATCGGGGGGGGGGGGGGAAATTTAGGAGCGGGCACATGGAGGCGCACTGCCATTTTATGGGCCAATTAAGACCTGCCCAGCGTGAAGTCCGCAAGGAAGCGCTATGCGCTCCCTGTGCAGGTTGGGGGGGATTCCTTGAGCTGAGAGTGCATGTGAAAGAGCGCACTCATCTCCCTGAGGCTAAGTGCTGCCTCAGGGAAATCGGCTCCTGTCTGAAAAAATTTTAAAAATAGAAGAAATAAATTTCCCTGACATGTCCCCTCATGTGACACTGTCACATGAGTTGGGACATGTCCATCACTTTCATTGACAATTTTATTAAAAACTTTAAAACCTACATGAACCTCATCCTGTCCGTGGATGAGGTTTCATACTTTTTCCAATGCCCGCCAGGGTTCCCGGCCTGCCCGCAAACATTAAGGTTGGATGGGCAGGTCCATTAATTACTTTAACTACTTTGTCAATGGCCTCAATTGGCCATTGACAGGTCGACAGGTGCACAGCTGATTCTACCGAGCCCCCGCCGACCTGAAAATTGAAATGGGGCGGGGTTACACTGGGAGTTACGCCCAATGTCATCCTGCGTCAATTTATGCATCGGCGAGCGGGCCCCGCCCCCCGCTCGCCAACCAGGAAATTCTGGCCCATGAGTCTATGACAATGACATTAAATGTTTAAAAGAAATAGAAAAAATATGTAATACATGAAAAATGGTGCAAAAGTTTCAATCAAATTAACTTGCCTTTTAAATCCCAGTGCTGCCTGCTGCTGCCCTTAAGGGCCATTCCCAGGCCTCTCACACCATGGGGCATGGCGTCAATTCCTCTGTGGTGCCTGGTTGACTGTGTTGGAGGGTCCAGGGAGAGGCCAGCGTCAGAAGTCTGGTCTGAAAAATCTCTGGCAGGTTGTTTGGAATCATTCCGGCACTAAATGGAATATCTGGTTTACAATGGCAGTCATTACAGTGGCTGCTGTTTCATTGCTTTACCTTCTATTTGAAAGCTGCCTCCAGAGAGTTAGAGTTCTGGAACTCTGGACAGGGCAGCCCCTCAATTCAGGGATATGGGCCCTCCTTAAGGCTGTGAGGGAGGGGAAGTCCTTTTCCCAGATGATGGCAGGAAGAGGCTACCCATCTAGCCATGCAAGCCTGGATGGAGATAGCTGATGCATTCAGCAGACAGGACATGGTGTGCAGAAACTAGGGCTAGTGTAGGAAGATGTTCAATGACCTTATTCACTCTGGCAAGTTGAGTGCAATGCTGAGCCCTCAGCGTGGGCCCCTAGGTATTTATCCTCCAGCAGACACGCCAACAAAAAGCTTGAGGGTACATGCTACTCCTGAACATGAGGAGTGTGTACCCAGGGTACTTTCTGACCCGCAGAGTGACTCAGAGCTGCTAAGGACCTGCCAGCACTGAAACATGCAGCTTCAAATGAATAGGAGCGGCTGGCAATGGTCATGGAGGATGGCAATGCCTTATCTCTTTCTCTTTTGTCCTTGCAGGAGAAATCAGCTCCTCATAATGCCCACAAGAGGACCCATATGGGAGCGGGATTCCATACCTGAACGTTATCACCACCATAGAGATGGGAACCATGGACATCACTAAGTTTGCTGACCACGAGGAAGTCGGGCATGGCGAAAGTGAGCAATCATGGTGGAGAGTGTGAACACAACTGGAAAGTGCACACCTAGAGGTTACAGTTCACTCCACTGGGTTTGACTGCATGCCAAATACTCATGTGCATTGGGATGCACCAGCATTATAGAGGCCTCTGTTCTCCAAGGCTAGTTCTTCTGTTCTCCTTTTGTATCTCCCACAGGCTCTGACCTCCAGGAGCAACAACCTACCCCTGCACCATCATTGGGCCAAGCACAGCTAAGCAGATCCTAGAGTGAGCACTCTCATATCTTGCGAGCATACCCTCCACCAGTGCAGTTACACTTACGTTGATGGGTCCTTGTGTACATTTAGGTAGGATGGCACTGGGTGATAAGCATGGCACTGTTATGCAGGATGGGGTGCCAGAGACAGATCAGGTATGGACAGTCCCCTTCAGAAAATGGAGGACAGACACCTGTGTGCCGATGGCACCAGTGTGCGAATGGCTGTGACCCTTTCTGCATGGGACTCACCTATTTCACTGGTGCGGCCATGACTGGTCCACTGCTGTGTACCTGCCTTCAGTTACCCAGTTTGCTCTAGACAGCACATGCAACCTCTGTGCCCTTGTCAAAATCAGAACATATCCCTTAATGAGCTGTCAATGAGCTATTTAACACTCTGTGGTTAATGGATTAGGCGGGTACTTGAAGCCTCACACTCTCCCACCCTGGTGAAACCTGCGGTGGCGGGATGGGTGTTGGAAGTCGGCCATATGTTCATCACCTGCCCACCTCTGTTCCTCCCCCACAACAGGATCTGAAAATTCAACCCTACGATTCTTGATTTAGGTAAGGCCAACTTCAGCAGAATGAAACAGAAGAAGTCACAGGAAACTGGGCAAATCTTGTGTGAGTAAAATGACAGAAGATCAGTGGGTGGTGTTCAATAAAGAAGTTAACATGATACAGAAGCAGTTTATACCCCTAAGGGACAAGAGCTCTGCTTGCCAGAAAAAAATAGTCATGGATAACTAAAGAGATAAAGTACAACGTAAAACAAAAAAATACAGGAATGCAAAAAACAGGCAAAGATCCTGGTGAATGGGAGAAATACAAAGGATGACAAAACCAATCATAAGTGCTACAAAAGGGAGTATGAAAAGAGTCCCCTGAGGGATATTAAAAGGAACACAAAGATTTTACAACTTCATTAGGAAAAATAGAGTGCTTAAGAAAAACACGAGCTCTTTTAACTGACAATGGTGATATTATAAATAAAAGGAAGACAATGGTGAACACATCTTAATAATTGCCTTGTGTCAACATTCGAGGAAGAGGTCAGCATGTTGAACACCAAAAGGAAACTAACACTGAATCAGGGATGGGGATTCACCAAAATTAACATAATAGTAATGAAAACCATAATGGTACTAAAGAGTGACAAATTCCTAGGAACAGATGGCTTTCATCCAGTAGGTAAGAACATTGCAGATGCCCTTACCCTGATCTTCCAAAGTTCTGAGTTCAAGAATCATCCCTCTGGATTAGAAAATTCTGCATTTCACCCCATTATTTAAGAAAGGTGAGAGACAGAGACCAGGGAATTATAAACCAGTTAGCCTAACACCTATTGTTGGGAAATTACTAAACTCTATGGCAGGAATTTTCCAGCCCTGTTGGTTCTGGGTGTTATGGCGGACAGTGCATGGAGGAAGTGGGGGGAGCAATATGGCGAGAAGGCCAAAACTCAGTTTCACGCCGGTGTGAAAGCACAGCGGGATCACTCAATGGTGTCCTCCATGGCAGAACGCGAATCCCGATTTGTATCCCAGTAATGGGACGCAAAGTAAGGCCTGACCGGCATTGTCCCCACACGCCAAGTTTACAGTTACGCTGGCGGGAAAACATGCCAGCCCAGAACAGGTCTGGACAAGTGGGACATGCAGAAGTCCAGATTTATCGTTAAGGCCTTGCTCAGATCGCAGACATCGAGGAGCAGAAGATGCTGGAGCCCGACAACTACCAGACCTGGAGGAACATGTGCATCGCATGCTGGGTGGGTTTTCATTGGCATGGCTCTGCCACAAAGCAGCTCATGGAAGGTGGGAGGTCTCCATTGATGCATCATGTCTGCTTCAGAACATCATGGTCTTGGCCATGGGCTGATACAGATGATCGTCGAGGGGGGGAGAGAAAGGCCTAGGTGTGACTAGGAGAGGAAGGTGTACTAGGAGGAGACGCAGGGGGTGGTGAGGTTAGGAGGGGGGTTTGGTATGAATGTGTTGGTGGGGGTGAGGTTGGGAGGGGGGATGAAGATGTCAGGGAGGGGTAAGGTTGAGAGGGTGGAGGAGGGAGTGCAAGGGGAGGAGGGTATAATAGTGAAGAAGGCGCAAGTGGGGAGGTAGATGTAAGGGGGGGAGGAAAGAGAAGGGAGAGCGTTGGGAGGGGGAAAGGAGTGCAGGGGGGAAGGTGTCTGGGGGAATGAAGAAGACGTTTGGGGGCAGGAGGGAGTTCGGGGGGTGGGGAAGGTGTCTGTGGAGGGGTGGGGGAAGGAGTTCGATGGGAAAAGGGAGTTCGGGGCAGGGAAAGTGTCCAGGGGGGGAGGTAGTAAAGGATGGGGGATGTCCAGGTCAACTTGAAAAGGGAGGGGTCTGTGGACTGCCTCCTGGGGAGTAAACTGAGGGTGGGCATGGTCGGAGAGAATGGTGAGCATGACAGGGAGCAGAGGGCGCCGGAAGGTTGGGAGGGTGACGATGCACCAGTAGTGGTAGAAGGGGCTGCAAGGGTGGTTGGTGGGGACACTGAGGGAGACACGGGGCCCTGGAGTGGGAAGGAGGAGGTCAGGGAAGTAAATGTGGATGGGAGTGGGATTATCAGGAATGTAGGGAACTTGCACGTTCACCTGGACATCTTGGAAAGACAAGGGCTGGTAGGTGATCGTGGGGAGGTAGAAGGTGGTGCCGGGGGGTCGAAAATGATTGCGGAAAGGACATAGGTGACCAGGGGAGAGGAAAGGACAGGGGAGCTGATTAAAAACTTATCTACAACCATCATTGTCGAAATCGAAAGTGAGCAGAGCCTCATGTTGGATGGGCACAGGTGCTGCATGGGAGTGTGTTCAGTAGGTGGACGAAGGTGGTCAGCTCAGATGGACACTGAAAGAGAACCCCAGCAGGCAGCATTTAAAATGCTCAGGACAGTAAGATGACTATGTTGAATGAAAGCTCCATGTGCATGGGAGAGTACTTGCACGAGGCTCTGAAAGGCCTTGCCACAAACACCTCTCCCTCCAGAATCACTCGTGGCCTGGTTGTGTGCAGCTGAAATGCTAATGGAGGGGTAGGTGGATGTAGAGTGAGGACATCCGAAGCCTATCAATGAAGGTGAAAGACAATTTTATTCAGTGAAAGTGAATATATTTTCAGATTATTAAGTGAAAAAATGTGTTCACCAGTGCAATCACTTGTCATCAGAATTTATTAACTTTTCTAGGCCTACCGCTTCTTCTAGGTGCTGCCCTGACATCTGCAGCAGGGGTGGAGACAGCCTGTGCAATGATTGGCCCAGTTGCCGCTGATGACGTTGGCATGTGTCCTTTGGAGAGCTGAGGTCTTGAGGGTCCTGGCTTGCTTTGGCTATCCTCCTGTGGGCCAGCTGTTCCCTCTGCAGTGACAGAGGATGAGGTTGAGGGGGTCAAAGGCAAAGGGGACTCAGAGGGAGAAGACAATCTCTGAGATTACTGAGTGGAAGACCCAGGGGTGTCCAGCTGCCACCCCTCCTCCCTTCAAGTGCCCGAGGGCCCCGGCCTGACTCTTTAATGTGAAGGAGCATCTGGAGGAATGTCGAGGTGTCCCGTTTCCCTCTCGCTTTGCCACTGCAGGAAGTCACCCATTGATACCACGATGGAGTGCATGTCTGAGCACATTTCCGTGTTCTGCTGGACTAAGCTCTCCATGGCATCTGCTATCCTTCCCCTGGAGACTTCCATGCACATGCATGTGGGCACCATTTCATCAGAGAGCAGGCGGACGCACTCCTCTGACCTGCGGTGCCACTTTGTTGAGGGCTTCCAGCAGCTCTGCATGATGTTCCCCTGCCTTGTGAACCAAAGTAGAGATAATTAGTTCATGTCAGCAGAGTCAAGGGCAGGAGAGAGGGCACTCGCAATTGAATTGAGAGAGGGATGATGTGGTGCAAGATCCTCATGTGGGTGTTCACTGCCGACCTCACCATCACCACATGCACAATCCATGTTCTCACTAGTCAGCATGATGGCACGCTAGTCAAAGTGAGTGAGGGGCCAAATGTGGGAAACCCTACAGCTCTCCCTGCTGTTATGAGCCAGTGTCTCCTGCATGAAAACAGTTGGAGAGTGTGTGACCAGGATGAATGGCACTGCATGGAATGTTTGTGTGGTGAGGGATGCTATGGACTGGATGAAGATACAAACTCCAGGGGATATGGGCCCAATAGAGATGGGAGGGTGTGTGTTTGAAAGTTAGTGGTGTTGTCCCTTGAGGCATGAGATCCCAATGGATGTTGATGGATTTGTGAGTGTGTAAGTTGAGAGTGATGAGGTGGTGCAACAGATGAGAGCATTCATCCTCTTCCTCCACTAGATGGCTAACCGACTCTGTGCTCCGGTGGCGCTCACCGCCACTGCCACTGCCTCCCAGGCTGGATTGGTGACTCTGGTGCACCTCCTGAGGCAGAGGTGGGATAGAGGACATTGCGGCAGCCTTCCACTGTATCCAGCAGGTGCCGCAGAGAGGTGTCACTAAATTTGGGGGCTGCTGTCTTCTCTGCTTTCAGAGCCATTTGTCACCTGGAGCAGTTCTGGTCTGTAGAAATGAAATTGGTGTGCTCGCTGGTGCGCTTTAAATATGGCGCCTGGAGCGAGGAGGCACTGAGGTCACCACGTGGCAGGCAAATCTGAGCCCACCCGCCAGTCATCTGGAGTGTTTCCCGTGAATGCATTATTAATGAGGTGGGAAGCACCTGGAATGGGACAATGCCGTGTGAAAACCCATCACTGTGACCAGAGGGTAAAATGACTTTTTTCAGGCCCGCTACCACACTTTGTGCAAATCTGGGACAATTCCGCCCTATAACTAGAATCATAGAATCATACAATTATTATAACACTGAAGGAGGCCTTTTGGTCCATCATGTCCACGTCGGCTCTCTGCAAAACCAACTCATCTCGTCCCACTCCCCTGCATTTTCCCCATTGCTCTGCAAATTCTTTCTCTTCAGTTAATTATCCCATACTCTTTTGAAGGCCTTGATTGAATCTCCCTCCACCACACTCTTAGGCAGTGCATTCCAGACCCTATCCACTTGCTACATTAAAAAGTCTTCCTCATGTCAACATTGTTTGTTTTGCCAATCACCTTAAATCCTTGTCATCTTGTTCTGGGTCCTTCAACCAATGGAAAGAGTTTCTCCCTATCTAGTCTTCAAATACTATCCATTCTTATTAGCACAATATAAATGTTAGTTCTTTCTTATTGAAGGGTCTTGGCTTGAAGGGAACTGAAATAGATACTACTGACTGGGTTAAGAGTGATGTGGTAATCTGAGGTGCAATACACCTTTAAGAGAATATAAGCAGATTGACTATGTGATTGTATTACCCAGTTGCTGTGTAGCGTGAGCTAGATTGCTAAGCAGTAGTTTTAGAATAGGTTTTGGTTTGAGAAGCACACATGTGTTAGTGCTTCATTTTACAATGGTCTCTTCATCTACACCATCTTGATTACCAACTCTCTTTTCAGTAGATAGGTGTGCAACCGTGTTCGCTGAACAAGCAACCCGATAGAAGGAACATAACAACTGGTGATGAGGCAAAACATGACCAGTCGATGACACCAAGGAAAGCTGCAGGAATTGAACAGAAGCAAATCAGCCGTACCTTGCAGGTGATTGGAAGTACAGCCTTCATCATAGTCATCAGAGTTATCTCCCTCCCGTATGCCACAGTTTGTCTGTATCAGACCATTTGATCAGACCATCAATGACTGGTCACAGTACATTAAACACCTTATATTCTTCTTTTTGGCCAATGACATGTTGGGGGAGGAGAAGAGGCGAGTGATCCTCTTATCGACGTGTAGCAGTAAAACATATGGCCTAATTCATAGTCTAACAGCACCCAACAGATTCCAAGAACTTTGTTGAGTTGGTGAATCTTGTGAAAAGCTACTCTGAGTCGAAACCCTCGGTAACAACGCAGCGTTTTTAATTTAATTTGAGGCATCGTGCCCCTGGAGAGATAGCCACTTGCTATGTAGCAGCCTGAAAACAATTGACAGAGCATTGTGAGTTCAGGACATCAATTAATGGCGTGTTAAGAGACCGATTAGTATGTGGGATTAATGAAGACGCCATTTAAAAATGGTTGCTGTCAGAAACAAATTTAGACTTCAGCAAGGTGCTGGAGTTGGCAATCGCAATAGAAAGCACAGTCAGGGATTCAGAAGCAATCACGGGATTACGTTGGGAGGGAAGCACCGGTTAGAAGTGACACGAAAGCACAGGGCTCAGTGGAAAGGCAGGGGACAGCCATCATTAACAGACCAGCAAAAAGCAATCGTTTAACAGAGAAAACTTACAATAATAATGACAGAAATTAAACCAGACAGCCTGAAAATGAGCAACAATTTAAAAGAATTGAACGTTTCTTCTGCCAGTTTAATGGACACATTATGCGCCATTGTAATGATAGCTTAAGACAAAGCTTTAAGCAAAAAGGTAGAAATCATGAAATCAACATAATAGAGGAACCAGAAGAAACAGAGTCAGATATTTACTCACTACACAACTTAAAAATGGGTAAAACAGAGCCAATCTACGTGACAGTGAAAGTCAACGGGAAACCCATCCGAATGGAGGTGGATACAGGGGCATCCATGACAGTTACAGGGGAACATATGTTCAAATATCTAAATGGAGGAGACCACCCATTAAATCTGGAAAATTCAGACACTAAACTAAAGACATATACTGGTGAAGGCATATGAGTAAGAGATATTTACAAGGTTCCAGTACAGTATGGAAATCAGTTTGTTAATCTACCCCTAATAGTGGTAGCAGAGGAGGGCCCAAGTCTACTTGGTCAGAAATAAATTTTCAGTGGACCAAGATTTTTCAACTCAGAATGAAAGATTTTGCCAAAATTATTACAGAAATATGCCTCTGTTTTCAGGGGGCAGATTCGGAAGATTCAGGGGCTGCAAACTAAAATCCACATGGATCCTGAGGCAACCCCCAGATTTATGAACACAAGGCCAGAACCCTTTGATTGCGAGAAAAAGTTGATGCTGAACTAGACAGGCTGGAAAGGTTAGGAGCCTTACAACCTGTATAATTTTTCTGAATGGGCAGCACCCAGTAGCCGGGGCCACATTGTTAAGCAATAGTTTTAGAATGGATTTTGATTTGAGAAGTAGACGCGTTAGTTCTCTATTACTTATGTAAATAAACAGCATGTGCTTCATTTTACAATGGTCTCTTCGTCTATATCGACCTGATTACCAGCTCACTTATCCATAGATAGGCATGCAAGAACGTTCGCTGAACAAGTGACCCAATAGAAGGAACATAACAAGTGGGTAATATTGAAAGGGCCAGATCGGGGTGGCATTTTTACGCTGGCAGCATTTTATGGTCCCGCTGAAATCAAAGGAGTTTTGAACAGCTCACCACATTTTATGGCCCCACCCTCACCACGACAAACTGTGAAATTCCACCTAAGGTTACGATTGATGGGGATGGAATGAGAATTACATAAGGCACCATGTATGAATATTACCAAAGGGGGTAAATATAGATAAAAGCAAAATACTGTGGATGCTGGAAATCTGAAACAAAAGCAAAAAATGCTGGAAAAACTCAGCATGTCTGGCAGCATCTGTGGAGAGAAAGACAAAGTTAATGTTTCAAGTCTGCATGACTCTTCTTCAGAGCTTGAATAGAAGGGCAGCGATAGGTGGAGGCAAAGGAGAGATTGCAAAAGATGTCATAAACAAAAGGTCAAAGGGGTGTTAATGATGGTGGTGTGCTGGCTAAAGGAGGTGCTAATGGTGACGTTAAGAGGAGAAAGCAGAATGAGCAAATGACAGATGGCCCGAGTGGGGGTGGGGTGGGGGGAGGGGACAGTGGTGGGAATAAAAATCAAAAATAGGCTAAAAGGTGGGGATAAAACAATGAATAAAAATGGAAATAATTTTTTAAAATAATAATAATAAAAATAAGTGGAAAATAAATAAATAAATAAAAACCTAAAAAGAAAAATGAATATTAAAAAAAGGGGTGAGAATGGAGGAGACAATTCATGGTCTGAAGTTGTTGAATTCAATGTTATGTCCGGAAGGTTGTAAAGTGCCTAATTGGAAGATGAGGTGCTGTTCCTCCAGTTTGTGTTGAGCTTCACTGGAACAATGCAGCAGGCCAAGGACGGATATGTGGGCAAGAGAGCAGGGTGGAGTGTTGAAATGGCAAGTGGCAGAAAGGGCTGAGTCATACTTGCGGACAGACCGAAGGTGTTCCGCAAAGTAGTCATCCAGTCTGCGTTTGGTCTCTCCAATGTAGAGGAGACCGCATTGGGAGCAGCGGAAGCAGTCGACCAAATTGAGGGAAGTGCAAGTGAAGCATTGCTTCACCTGAAAGGAGTGTTTGGGCCCTTGGACAGTGAGGAGGGGGGAAGTAAAGGAGCAGGTGTTGCACCTTCTGTGATTGCATGGGAAGTTGCTGTGGGAGGGGGCACACAGGATAGATTCAATGAAGTGTGAAGCCTTCAAAATGTGGTGATTTCTATTGGGCCAAATCTTCTTCGCTCCAATTCGTTCATATGGACCTATGACTGAAGATGCATGTCAGAATACTGTGGGAGTCTAACACAGAGACCTACATGGGAATTGCCTGGAAAGTTTAAACTTCCAATGGGCAATTCCCCTGCTCCCTGGGACTCTTCATGAAAGTCTCCGACTCTGAGTTAGTGTCAGAGACTGCAGTCAATTCCTTGGTACTCACCTGAATAGTTACCCAAGAAATGTTAGACAGATTAAAACCTAGACTAAACACCTGGGTAACTCCACAATCGTCCACCCGACAATCCCAACTATCCCTCCAAACACTTGATTACCCCCTGACCTGAATACCCCTTGATCACCTGACTATCCTTCCCCCCCACCAATTGGACTCAGCTACCTCCGAGGACCCGACTACCCCCCATCTGACCTAACTATCCCGGCCACCCGACTACCCCTGAATCTGACCCAACTACTCCCAGATCTGACCTGACTACTCCTTCATACAACTCGGCTAGCACTCAACTAGCCCCTGACTACCAGACTACACCCCTGGGCACCCAATTACCACCCGGCATGAGTACCCACTCACCCACCCACCCAACTCACCAACTCACACCTACCCACCTACCGAACTTATCCAACTACCCACCTCACCCTCTTATGGACCTACCCACCTACCCATCTACCTACCCATCTACCTACCCAACTATTCTTCCACCTCACCAACCCTACCCATTCACTCATTCATTTACTCACCCATTCACTCATCCATTCACTAATATTCAGACTGGACCTTTAAACTTACCGTACGGCAGCTGGTGCTGTAAAAAGGTGCTTCATGTCTTCCCCCAAATCTACTCTGCTTCTATGGAGCTCCCCAAGGGACGGTGCACTGTGCGTTTCTGTGACAGCCAGGATCATAAGATCCCAGGAGAAATGTACAGCAGTGCCGAGTCAGGGAAATCTTTGAGTGCAGCAGTAATCTGCTCTTCTTTGCCACTGCTTATAAAATTTTGGCCAATCTCATCACCATCCAAGGACCAGGCCGGAGATGTGGGAAGAGCCCAAAGACTCCACCCTTGGGGACGAAGAAGCCAGTGCCCTAAAGGATGCACTGCCATCTGCATAATCTTTCACCTCCTCCAGCACAGTCACACCCACACAGTCCGCGAAGGGGTCACGTGTAGATTCAGGAGCACAATCTGGTGAGCACACTGCAGACACGTCCCAGCAGCTGAGGGAGGATGTGGCAGCTGGGAGGATTGCTGGAGATCAAGCCTCTGCTGATCCCCAGGCTAATAATCAGGCCTCAGGTCACGGTCACAAGAAGCCTGCAGGACATGCAGCAGAGGCTGGGGAAATTATGGCGGAGGTGCCAGGCATTATGCACAGCTCTGCGTGAGATATGGAGGAATCCATGCATGCCATGAGTTCTGCCATGTCCCAGGCATTTGATTGCATGGCTTCATCCAAGGAAAGGATGGCGGCTGCTATTGAGATCCAGGTCAGACGTTTGATCCATATTCATTCTGACATGCATTCAACCGCCCTCGCCATGGCTTAGTGCAGCAATGGCTAGGAGCAAGGAGTACTTTCTCCCGAGGAGTTAGAGAGACGCCTTTGTGCACCTAGATGGAGCAGGGGTGCATGCCAGCTGCCCCAGGGCCTTTGTCTCATGACACCCCCAGGGTTAGTGGCATCTCATCATGCCCTCCACCATTGACCCCAACAGCTGTAGCAGGCAACCATGCAGGAGACCCTAGTAGACTGGAGCCCTCAAGGCCCTGCCATGGTTAATCAAGACAATGGAGCATGACACTGAACAGACTGACTCTACCTCAGCTGCTGATATCAGTGTTGCACCTAGACATAGTGGTAGAAAAAGAAAAGTGAAAAAAATATGAGCACTGAGATGACACAGGTGATTTGTCCATGTTTTTATGATTTGTAAAAGAGTGCACAATATAATTTGTTTTCTGTAATTGTTCGTAATTATTGAGAAGCGTTGGGGACTGGCATAGTATCAGATGTAACAGTCATACAGTACCCCATGTTTCTCACAAAGTGATGGATAGACAGGGGATAGAGACATGGGTATTATTCTTGGATAAGGTGTGGTGCATTTTTGTGCATTCTTTATTGAATGTTCAATTGAATTGTTACTTTCTGTGATGGTCATTCTGTGGAATCTGGTTTAAAAAGCAGGCACAACTGACCCCCCATCTGTAGAGTCTAGGGGATATTGGTCCACATTACCTCTAGAGGGTATAAATGAGATAGGTGCAGTTGCAATCAAAGCACTTTCAAGATGGTGTTGGATCAGAATAATTGGGAAGGCAGGTTTGTTTCCAAAATGGTGGCCATGTAGTAGATGTTGCATGAATGTGTTTGTGTATATCCAGAGCTACCAACATTGGGGACATTTATGTACAAAACTTTTAGTAACCATTCAGCTGGAGATGCAGCCAATTAACTGTCATCTCTAACTTACTCCCACAATAAAATCTACGGGGTCAATATATCTTAAACTCAAGCATGTTCTCCAACCTCCAATGAATTGCTGATGACAAACAGATTTTTTGAAAAAGAGAGGCACCTAAAATGTCCAATTAAGGCTTTGTCTGCAGTGATGGATAATATTGGTTTCAAAAAAAGCTGTATTATTTTCAAGGTCAGTTAACATTTTTTAAACTATTACAGGAAAAAAGCATCAACTGAAGAAATGTAGACTTGGATCTTCCTGTGACTTATGCCACTGACTGCATTAAAAATACATTGTTACCTTTTTCATAGGCTGAAGGGGAACTTGCTCTCCCAGTTGCGGCATGGATCCAGCAGCAAGGTAAATAGGTAGCCTTAGAGTGAGGTAAATAGGTAGCCCTAGAACGAGCCACAAATATCTCAAACAATGCCCCCATGATCTGCTTTCAGCTCAATGAGAGGGAGGTGTTTTTAAGCGTTTACATGTGTTTTCAAGTGCTTTCAAGTGTTTACAAGTGATTAAGTGGAGTGAACCTGAAAGGGAAGAGTGGCCAGAAATTTCCAGCCCCGCCGTGGTGGGACCTGCCGCGGGGATGCGGCAGGCTAGCCAAATGTCCATTGACTTTGAGTAAGACTGGAAGATCCCAGCAGCAGGCAGGGCCAGAATATCCCAGTGTAGGGGTCCCAGAGTTAAATGCAGCAGTGGGGTGTCAGCAGGAGACAGGACAAGCAAGTTTGAAAAACATAAACAAACAGTCTAAGTGTCAGAGGAAAGCGGGCAAGTGATTGGTTGGAGATTATTTCTTTCTTTCTATCTAAACTAAGGCACAATGTTAAACTGGGTGCTTGGAATTTAAAATTTTAATCAGTGGTTCAAAAAGAGCAGAAGTCAGAGCTGTGCAAGATTGGGGTATCCCGGTGTTGAAATGGCAAGCGACAGGAAGGTCTGGGTCATGCCTGTGGACAGACCGAAGGTGTTCCGCAAAGCGGTCACCCAGTCTGCGTTTGGTCTCTCCAAAGTAGAGGAGATCGCATTAGGAGCAGCAAATGCAGTAGACCAAATTGAAGGAGGTGCAAGTGAAGCACTGCTTCACCTGAAAGGAGTGTTTCGGCCCTTGAATGATGAGGAGGGAGGAGGTAACGGGGCAAGTGTTGCACCTTCTGTGATTGCATGGGAAGGTGCTGTGGGAGGGAGATGAGGTGTTGGGGGTGATGGAAGAGTGTACCAGGGTGTCCCAGCGGGAACGGTCCCTATGGAATGCTGACTGGGGGGTGGCGGTGAAGGGGAGATGTGTTTGGTGGTGGCATCATGCTGGAGTTGGCTGAAATGGCGGAGGATGATCCTTTTAATGCAAAGGCTGGTGAGGTGAAAAGTGAGGACAAGGGGGACCCTATCATGGTTCTGGGAGGGAGAGGAAGGTGTGAGGGCAGAGGCGCGGGAGATGGGTCAGACACGGTTGAGGGCCCTGTCAACCACAATGGGTGGGAAACCTTGGTTAAGGAAGAAGGAAGACATGTCAGAAGAACTGTTTTGGAAAGCGGCATCATCGGAACAGATGTCACGGAGGCGAAGGAACTGAGAGAATGGGATGGAGCCCTGACAGGAAGCAGGGTGTGAGGAGCTGTAGTCGAGGTAGCTGTGGGAGTCGGTGGGCTTGTAGTGAATATTGGTGGACAGTCTATCACCAAAAATTGAGACAGAGAGGTCAAGGAAGGGAAGGGAAATGTCAGTGATGGACCATGTGAAAGTGATGGAGGGGTGGAAATTGGAAACAAAATTAACATATTTTTCCAGGTCCAGACAAGAGCATGAAGTGGCACCAAAGCTGTCATAAATGTACCAGAGAAAGAGTTGGGGAAGGGGGCCTGAGTAGGCCTGGAACAAGGAATGTTCCACACACCCCATAAACAGACAGGCATAACTGGGGCCCGTGCAGGTAACCATAGCCACACCTTTTATTTCTTTCCACAGATCCTGTTAGACCTGCTGAGTTTTTCCAGCATTTTCTTTTTTTGTTTCAGATTTCCAATATCCACAGCATTTTGCTTTTATTAAAGCAAGGCTAAATTGATTGATTGACTAATTTGTGAATATACTAAAAACTAAAGCTAATGTTATACGTTATCATATAATTACAATCAGTGCTCAATCAATTAATCAGTCTAGAGGATAAAGTTATAATTTATTCAGGAATACTAACACTAAAGAAGTTCTGAATTTTTCAGTAAAATAAGTCTAAGGTTTTTCAGTAATAAGAGTTGTGTAAAAGTTATTTTATACAACAAATGGTTAGGATGTGGAATGCACCGCCAGGAATGTGATTGAGGCAGAATCCATCATGGCATCCAAAAGGGAATTGGATAATTGTCTAAGGAAGAAGCATTAACAGAGTTACGGGGAAAAGTGGGGGAGTGGGACCATGCAGGGGGCTTGCAGAGAGCTGGCACTTGCGCAATGGACCGAATAGTCTCCTTCTTTGCTGTAACTATCCTATGATTTTTTGAGGTATTCAAGTGCTCACCAGCTTCTCCATTTCCAACCTCCCCACCCCAGCTATACTCACGACTTGCTCCCAACCAACCCCTGTCACCACCACTTGGGCCTGTTCACAACCCTTTGCACCCTGGAAAAATGTGAAGTTGTTCACTTTGGCAGGAAGAACAAAAAAGCAGAGTATTACTTAAATGGAGAATGGCTGCATAATTCTGAGGTGCGGAGAGATCTAGGTGTTGTAGTATGAGTCACAGAAAGTTAGTATGCAGGTACAGCAAGTAATTAAGAAGGTTAATGGAATGCTACCCTTTATTACGAGATGGATTGAACATAAAAGTAAGGATGTTATGTTTCAGTTATACAGGGCTTTGGTGAGACTGCACCTCGAATGCTGTGTGCAGTTTTGGTCTCCTTATTTAAGGGAGGATGTAAATGCATTGCAGGCGGTTCAAAGTAAGTTTACTAGATTGATACCTGGAATAAATGGGTTGTCTTATGAAGAAAGGTTGAAGAGACTGGACTTGTTTCACTGGAGTTTAGAAGAGTGAGGGGTGATTTGATTGAAGTATACAAGATCCTGAATGGCTTTGACAAAGTGGACGTCAAAAGGATGCTTCCTCTTGTACGTGTGTCCAGAAGTAGGGGGCACTGTTTTAAAATTCGAGGTTGCCCTTTTAAGATGGAGATGAGGAGAATTTTTTCTCTCAGAGGGTTTGCGACTTTGGAACTCTCTGCCTCAGAAGGTGATGCGACTCCTCTGAGGAGGTTAATTTTTGGCCAAATTAAGATTCAACAAATTTACTATTCACTATTAGGAGTCGTTCACTGTTGCTTGTGGTTGAGGCAGTTCTTTAAAAGGTAGTCCTTCTTTGTATCTTCAAAACGCTGCTTTGGAATTTGAAGTCTTTTTCAGAATTTCTCTGTTGTCCTCCAGTATGATATAAGCAGGCAAAGAGCGTTGATGCAATAACACAGCCTTGCTTGACCCAGTTTGCATTTGTATTGGGCCTGTGGCAGATCCTTTGGTAAGGATCACAGCTTGTATGTCATTGTGCCTAAGAAGGAAATAAGCAGGAAGAGTTCATATTAGTTGAAAGAGAGAGAGAGAGGCACATAGCTTTGTGGAGTCATTGAATATTTTTAAGGCAGAGGTAGATATATTCTTGTTAGGCAAGGGAATCAAAGGTTATCGGGGTTAGATGGGAATGTATAAATCAAAACACAAGATCAGCCATGATCTTATTGACTGGTGGGGTAGGCTCGAGGGGCCAAATGGTCTACTCCTGTTCCTATTTCTAATATTCATATGTTCACCCACCCTGACCCCATCTGGATCTGGTCACAACCCCCTAATCCCACCACTGGCACCTCTAGCTCTTCTGCAATATCAGTGGGACTGAGAAGTTGAGGATGTGGGGATTGAAAGTAGGGGTTTGGAGGGGGGGGGGCAGCTGGGGAGGGAAGTGGGAAGGAGAGGAGTTGAGCAGAAGTTGCAGGGGTGGGGGAAGAGGTTTGTGAGCAGACCTGGGGATGCTGTGGGGTTAATGGGGGTTAAGCAGATCTGTGAATCAATAGGTCTTTGATTTCTGAGACGCAGGTCTCCTCTATCTGCTGTGTAAGAATCTTATACAAAATATGTTCAGGCAGCTTCAGTTAATTTCCTACTGCACTGAGTTCACAGGACAAAAACTAAACTGGCAGCCTGCCTCAGACAGAACATATGGAGCATGAAATGGATAATGTTACAAGCAGGTGAGGGTGGATGCAAGGACTCCCCCTTTATTTCCACTTCATGATTGATTGTAACAGGATTTTATGAAATTTATAAGGATGAATGTGCCAATTCAGTATATGTACTTAACCATTTATATGCTGATTGCAAAGAACTCAATGCTCAAAACCCACCCAGGTAAAGATATAAAAATGCTTTAAAAGGTAAACACTTGTCCCAACCAATGCAACACACACACACAAGCATGCAAAATTACATGTTGCAGAGGAGGTTAACTTTTGGCCAAATTAAGATTCAACAAAACATGCAAATAGCGAGTTCACTATTCACTATTATGAGTCCTTCACTATTCACTACTATGAGCCCTTCACTCATTACAATCCTGTCAAGCATGTCAAGCACCTAGCTTTTTTTTTGATGATTTTAAGCTTGCAGTCTACTTGACTCCAAATGTAATTAAATCACACAGACAGACCCAACTGACTTACCCTCATAAGCCTACTTCACAATAAACTTGTGGTTGAGGCAGTTCTTTAAAAGGTAGCCTTTGTTTGTATCCTCAAAATGCTGCTTTGGAATTTGAATTATTTTTCAGAATTTCTCTGTTATCCTCCAGTAAAAAAGCAGGCAAAAAGCATTGGTGCGATAACACAGCCTTGCTTGACCCCAGTTTGCAATGTATTGGGCCTGAGGCAGATCAATTGGTGAGGATTACAGCTTGCATGTCATTGTACCTAAGAAGGAAATAAGCAGGCAGAGTTCACATTAGTTGAAAGAGAGAGAGAGGTGCACAGCTTTGTTGTTGCCTTCAGGTGTTTCTTCTCTATATTGCCTGAATTTAGCAGCTTGTGCTGCCTTTGCTTAGCAGTAAAGATGGCTGCCATCGAGTGACTGGCTTTCAAACTGCACAATCATTGTCCCCTCTGGCAGTGGGATTCTCTCTCACCTGTTGTTGGAAGCTCGATAGATTAATAGCGGCCTCCAAAAGGTTAGACGATGAATTCCTTTATTCTGTTAGCCATTGTGATAGCCAAAGGTGATTGCCTATTAATGTATCAGCTATTAACTCCTTGAATAGCCCATTTCCCTCTTGATAATATAGAAAGGAGGTTTTCACACTCCAAGGGAATGTCATTGTCTGTCTGAGGGATCTGCAGACTTGTTAGCTCCATGATGGGGAATGTAGCTTTCACAAGTAAAAATTAGCAGTCATTTTAAGATCAGTCTTTGCCTGGAAAATGTCCTTTTAAAGAAGTTCAGTATATATCTGACTGGCCGATAAAATTAAAGATGAATATTCCTATGACGAAAGTATAATCATTTTCATAATATTTTTCTGGTTTATTGTGAAGTAGGTTTATGAGGGTAAGTAGAGTTGGGTCTTTCTGTGTGCTTTAATTACATTTGGAGTCAAGTAGACTGCAAGCTTTAAATCATCAAAAGAAGCTAGGTGCTTGACATGCTAATGAGTAAACACTGGCTTAGCATGTAAGGTGTGAAGGGAATTTACATTTTTAGATAAATTAAAGGATTATTTGGATTTCAAATGAATTTTAGTCTGTTTACAACTAGCCATATAAGCAGGGCTGAGGCGTGTGTTTATTTTTCCTACAGGTTACTGACAATATTGGCAACATGAAAGCTTTATATTATGAGGAAGATATAGTTTCAAAAATATATGGAACAATAGAATTTACATATAAAAAGAAGAAACATTTATAAAGAAGAATGAAAGGCTATGTGGAAGAAAGTCATGTAAGATCTTACAGGAGTGTATGAAATAGCCTAAATGAAGCCTCTAGCCATTTGTGCATAAGTCTGCGATATAATGAAATTGAAGTTGGGAAAAAGCCATTTGGAATTCCACTGCCAAGTGGGTATTGTGTTAACTTGCTGGTTCTGTTTAAGGCAACCGTCCAAATTAGATTTTAAATTTAAAACAAAGTAAAATATTTCAAGCACATACATAAGAGTACAATTACTTACTACTATAATAACTCCTAAAATTCCTAATTAACCTGACCCCCAGTTACATCCCCTTTAAGGCAACAGTCCAAAATGGATTTTAAATTTAAAAGGGGGTGTAACTTGGGGTAAGGTTAATTAGGAATTTTAGGAATTATTATAATAGTAATTGTAGTCTTATGTATGTGCTTGAAATCTTTTATTTTGTCAATAAATACTTTAATTTAATTTTTTTAATCTCTGAAGGCCTTGGTGGACTTTTTACTTCTGAATTCAGTGCACACATCTTTTCATAATAAATGTAAATTGTAAAACCGTTGTGATAGCGTGACCAAGTTTCCCTTGTAAAATTGGTCTGCCTGGTACACATCATCTACCACGTCATAGCAATTCCACATTGCACATGGCACTTCATCATAACAATAAGTACTACAGTCATGCTGTGAGAGACCTTCTTCTGAGATTGAAACCCAGGGAACTTTACTCTGCATTCAAAGATCCAAACTGGACATGCTTGATATTGTCAGAAACAGAAGGATGTTCCTTTCCACAAGCTTTATCTGAATAAGCTTGGAGATTTATCAGAGTCAAATAAATGTACTTTTGTTTTAAATGTGACAAACAGGAAGTATGCACTAGACATGATTTTTAATGTGTTCTGAGTCTATCCAATATGACATGACCCAAACTGAGTCAAATGATAGTCTGTCATATACGTGTACGTGATGAGGATAGTGAAGCTGTTCCTGTTGTTGCTATCGACTGTGACATTTATTCCTCTGAACTGCATCCTGCCCATTGTAACTTGACCACAGCTCACTGCAATCCATTAATGCCAGCAATGTCTGAATGTGCCAACCTACAATAATTAAGAACATTCTAAATTATATAAATAATCAAAGTTCTCACCCACAATAAATGACACCGGAAATTATTTATTTGATTTCACTCCATGAAATATTAAAATCCTAATTTGTGGTATCTAAATAGTTAATTAAGCTAAATGTGGAAATGCAAACGAAATGCCACACAGTAAATTGTTAAAGTGATCAGTCATGTAATTTAGACTAGGAAATTGTGAAGGAATGCAGTGATAAATACAGGCCAGAATTTTTAGCATGGCATTCAGGCGTGTGCCCGACCTGATTGGACATGAAACCGTACAAGATGACATCAGGCGAGCAACCTGACGTCTCCCCACACTCACACAATATTTCAGTCGGCGGGCGCTGGCAAAAGTCAGAACTGTGCTCACCGACAATTAAAAGGCCAATGAAGGTAATTAAAGGCACAATTGTCTCCGATTTTTCGTAGTCCATCCAACCTTACGGTTGGCGGACGGGTGAATCGGCCACGCAGACTTTGCATTTTTCATGAAACCTCATCTAAGGGCGGGATGTGGGTTCCATTATTAAATGAAAGAAAAAGAAAAATCTATGGCATTTTTATCATGTATATGTTGAGGTGACTGATTGTAATGCTTGCGCATTTTTTCCTGATTTAAAAAATTGGATGCTTTTCAGGTCATCAGCCCCCTGAGTCAGCTCACTGCCTTCAGGGAGCTTTCTGTCAGCGTTCTTCTGCGGCCACACTGACATCAGCAACCACCCTCTTCCTGCCCCCGCCCTGGCAGCACTGAGCTTCTCAGTGCTCTTTTCATGCTGACTGGCCATTAATTGGCCAGACAGCATGAAATTGCGGTGGCGTGTCGATTGCGGTCAACGGTCCATCTCTTGGCCGGCCCCAGGCCAGCCTGTCCACCAACCTAAAAGTTCTGCCCATGGAGTTATAAGAGAATCCAGCTACAAATAAGGAGTTATAAGATTAAAAAGAGTGATTCTCCTATGAATTTGGGATTAAAAATTAAAAATGGAGTTTATCCGCTGAACAAAGGTTTAAGCATTTATAAACATGCCTGGGCATAATTGTGTCCTCAAGGACAACAACATCCTGTGGCATATCCTCTAACAGGTTTGATAAATTATCTCAGAATAAAAGATCCCCTAGGAAACAGTGACCACAAAATGGTGGAATTTAGCATTCAGTTTGAGAGTGAGAAACTATGGAAACATCAATGCTAAACTTAAATAAGGGTAATTACAAAGGAATGGGGGCAGAGTTGGCTGCAGTGGACTGGGAAAGGAGTTTAGCAGAAAAGATGGTTGATGAACAATGGCAGATGTTTAAGAGAATAGTTCATGACTCACAACAAAGATATGTCCCAGTGAGGAAGAAAGATTGTAGGAAGGGGATAAACCAACCATGGTTAACCAAAGAAGTTAAGGATAGTATAAAAGTGAAAGAAAAAACATACAATATGGCAAAGATTAGTGGTAAACCAGAGGGTTGGGAAAGTTTTAAAAACCGACAGAAGATGACCAAAAAAAAAATAAAGAGTTAGAAAATAAACTTGTAGAGTAAACTAGCAAGTAATATGAAAACAGACAGTAAAAGCTTCTTTAAATATATGAAAAGGAAGAAAGAGGCCAAAGTCAACATAGGCCCCTTAGAGAATGAGGCTGGGGAAATAATAATGGGGAATCAGGAAATGGCAGAGGAGTTGAATAAATACTTTACATCAGCCTTCATGGTAGAAGACACTAATAGCATACCAAAAATAACTAAATAATCAAGGGGCAAATCGGAGGTGGGAGGTGGGGGGGGTGGGGTGGGGGTGCGGTGAGAGGAAATAAATAGAAAAACTCTCACTAGAGAAAAAGTACTATGGAAATGAATGGGGCTAAAGGCTGATAAGCCCCCTGGACCTGATGGGTTGCATCCTAGGATGGCTGCAGGGCATCCTGAAGGGGGAGGGTGATAAAGCAGACGTCATGGTATATGTTGGTACCAATGACATAGGAGGAAAGAAGGATGAGGTCTTGCATCCAGAATTCAGGGAGTTAGGCAGTAGACTAAAAAGCAAGACTTCTCGGGTTGTAATCTCTGGATTACTCCCAGTTTCATGTGCTAGCGAGCTCAGAAATAGGAGAATAGCACAGAAGAATATGTGGCTTAAGAGTTGGTGCAGGAGGGAGGATTTTAGATTCCTTGATCACTGGAACCGTTTCTGGGGAAGGTGGGACCTGTACAAGTGGGCTGGTCAACATCTGAACCAAAGCGGGACTAACATACTTGCGGGCGGGTTTGCTAGTGCTGTTTGGAGGAGTTTAAACTAATTCGGCAGGGGGAGGGGACACAGAATGTTAGCAGAATAGGGACACATCAAAATACAGTAAAACAATCAAGTCAGAGGGAGTACAGCTGCATTAAGTTTCAAGGGAGTAAGGCAAGGCTGGATGGCCTCCACTTTAAGGGCAGGAGCAACACAGGTAAAACGGATGAGTTAGGTGTGAGGATTGACACGTGGAATTGTGATATTGAAGCCATCAGAGAGACGTGGTTGATGGAGGGACAGCATTGGCAGCTCAACATTGCAGGATATAGAATCTTCAGGCGAGACAGGGGAGGGGGTAAAAGAGGAGGAGGCATTGCATTATTAGTTAAGGAGTCAGTTACTGCAGTAAGGAGAGATGATATCTTGGAGGGGGCATCGAATGAAGCTTTGTGGGAAGAGCTTAGGAATAAAAAAGGGGCAGCCATATTGTTAGGTGTTTATTATAGACCCCCAGATAGTCAGCGGGAAATTGAGGAGCAAATAAGTGCGTAATTTGCGGAGATGTGTAAAAACAATAACAACAGGGTAATTATATCAGGTGATTTCAACTTTCCCAACATTAATTGGGATAGACATAGTGTTAAGGGCTTGGATGGAGTGGATTTCTTGAAATGTGTACAGGAGAACTTTTTAGGTCAATATGTAGAGGGTCCAACAAGGGACGGCGCTGTGCTGGACCTAATTCTGGGGAATGAAGCCGGACAGGTGGTTGAGGTGGTGGTGGGAGAGTATTTTAGAGATGGCGACCACAACGTGGTACAATTTAAGCTTGTTATGGACAAAGAAATAGACAAGTTGCAAAAACATGTTTTGGATTGGGGGAGAGCGGATTTTAGTAAAATAAGGCAGGATCTGGCCAAGGTAGACTGGGAACAGCTACTTGTGGGCAAATCTACAGAGGAGCAGTGGGGGGCGTTCAAAAAGGAAATGGGGAGGGTACAGGTTCAACATGTTCCCTCTAGGATGATAGGAAGGAGTAACAAACCCAGAGAACCATGGATAACCAGGGATATTCAGGATGCGATGAGCAGGTACAAGGGAAGCAAATCAGTGGAGGCATTAGTGGAGTACAGAAAGTGCAGGGTGGAGCTTAAGAAAGCAATTCAGAGAGCAAAGAGGGAATATGAGAAAGCTCTGGCTGGTAAAAGTAGGGAAAATCCCAAGATATTCTATAAGTATATCAATGGCAAGAGGATAACCAGGGAAAGAGTAGGGCCCATTAGGGACCAAGGGGGCAATCTATGAGTGGAGCCAGAGGACATTGATAGAGTGTTGAACAAATACTTCACATCCGTCTTCACCCAAGGGAATGAGGATGAAGGTATGGAACTCGGGGAGAGAGACTGTGAGGTTCTTGAGCAAATTGATATAGGGAGTGACAAGGTATTGGAGGTGTTGGCAGGCTTAAAAGTGGAGAAATGTCCAGGTCCAGATGATTTGTGTCCCAGACTGCTGAGGGAGGCAAGGGAGGAGATCACAGGGGCTCTGACCCAAAGTTTTAATTCCTCTCTGGCCACGGGGGAGGTGCCAGAGGACTGGAGAATAGCTAATGTGGTTCCGCTATTTAAGAAGGGTTGTAGAGCTAAACCAGGGAACTACAGCCCAGTGAGTCTCATGTCAGTGGCAGGGAAACTGTTGGAGAAAATTCTGAAGGAGAGAATCTATCTCCACTTGATGGTTTGATCAGGGATAGTCAGCAGGGCTTTGTCAGAGGGAGGTCATGCCTAACAAATTTGATTGAAGTTTTTGAGGAGGTGACCAGGTGTGTAGATGAGGGTAGTGCAGTTGATGTAGTTTATATGGATTTCAGCAATGCCTTGACAAGGTCTCACATGGGGGACTTATAAAGAAGTCAAATGCACATGGGATACAGTGTAATTTGATAAGGTGAATTCAAAATTGGCTTAGTTGTAGGAGACAGAGGGCGATGACAGAAGGCTGCTTTAGTGACTGAAAGCCAGTGTCCAGAGGCATACCACAGGGATCTGTGCTGGGTCCCCTATTCTTCGTCATTTATATAAACAACATAGATGGCTATGTGGGGGTTAGGATTAGTAAATTTGCTGATGACACAAAGATTGGCTGGATGGTTAACAGTGAAGTTGAGTGTCTTGGGCTACAGGAAAATATAGACGGGATGGTCAAATGGGCAGATAAGTGGCAGATGGAATTTAACCCTGAAAAGTGTGAGGTTATACACTTTGGAAGGAGTAATTTGTCAAGGAAGTATTCAATGAATGGCATGACACTAGGAAGTTCTGAGGAACAAAGGGACCTTGGTGTGTGTGTCCATAGATCTCTGAAGGCAGAGGGATATGTTAGTGGGGTGGTGAAAAAGGCATATGGGATAACTTGCCTTTATCAATCGAGGCATAGATTACAAAAGCAGGGAGATCATGTTGGAGTTGTATAGAACCTTGTTGAGGCCACAGCTGGAGTACTGTGTGCAGTTATGGTCACCACATTATAGGAAGGATGTGATTGCACTGGAGGGGGTGCAGAGGAGATCCACCAGGATGTTGCCTGGGATGAAACATTTAAGCTATGAAGAGAGGTTGCATAGACTTGAGTTGTTTTTGTTGGAGCAGAGAAGACTGAGGGGTGAACCGATCGAGGTGTACAAGATTATGAGGGACATGGACAGGGTGGATAGGGAGCAGCTGTTCCCCTTAGCTGAATGGTCAGTCACGAGGGGACATAAGTTCAAGGTGAGGGGCAAGAGGTTTAGGGGGGATGTGAGGAAAAACCTTTTTACCCAGAGGGTGGTGACAGTCTGGAATGTGCTGCCTGGGAGGGTGGTGGAGGCAGTTTGCCTCACATCCTTTAAAAAGTACCTGGATGAGCACTTGGCACGTCATAGCATTCAAGGCTATGGTCCAAGTGCTGGTAAATGGAATTAGGTAAGTAGGTCAGGTGTTTCTCACATGTCGGTGCAGACTTGATGGGCCGAAGGGCCTCTTCTGCACTTTGTGATTCTGTGGTTCTGTGACATTGTGACTTAATAAGATAAGAGCCCGTGGTGTTGGGGTAGTATATTAGCATGGGTAGAGGACTGGCTAACTAATAGAAGGCAGAAAGTTGGATAGTGGGGGTCGGGGGGGGCGGTGGGGGGGGGGAGTGCATTTTCAGGATGACAGCCTATAACTAGTGGAGTGCCACAGGGCTCACTACTGAGGCCACAGTTTCTTACAATATATATATGAATGACTTGGATGAGGGAAATGAATATATGATTGCCAAGTTTGCAGATGACACAAAAATTGGTGGGAAGGCAAGTGGTGAGGATGACACAAAGAGCCTACAGAGGAATATAGACAGGTAAGTGAGTGGGCAAAATGTGGCAGATAGAATATAATGTGGGAAAGTGTGAGTTTATGCACTTTGGCAGGAAGAATAGAGGAGCTCAATATTATTTAAATAGAGAAAGACTGAAGAAAGCTGCAGCACAGAGGGATTTGGGGTCCTCGTGCATGAACCCCAAAAAGCTAGCATTCAAGTTCAGCAGGTAATAGGTAAGACAAGTGGAATGTTGGCCTTTATTTCAAAGGGAAGGAGTATAAAAATAGGGAAGTCTTGCTAAAACTATACAAGGCACTAGTTAGACCACACCTAGAATAATGTAAACAGTTTTGGTCCCCTTATCTAAGGAAAGCTATACTGGCATTGGAGGCACTCCAGGAAAGGCTCACTAGGTTGATCCCGGGGATGGGGGGATTTTCTTATGAGGAGAGGTTGAGTCAGTTGGGCCTATACTCATTGGGGTTTAGAAAAATGAGAGGTGACCTTATTGAAACATATAGGGCAGAATTTTCCCCCCGTTGTGGGGGGAAGTGCAGGGGTGGGCGAGTGCGGTGGCGACTCTGATCGGCACCCCCGATTGGGGACGCGCCGCCATTTTAGTTGGGCGGGCCAGTTAAGGCCAGCCCAACGTGACGTCCGCCAGGAAGCGCTATGCGCTCCCTGTGTGGGTGGGCGGGGGGGGGGGGATTCCCTAAGCAGAGAGTGCGTGAAAGAGTGCACTCATATCCCTGCCTCGGGGAGATCGACGCCAAATTCAAAAATGTCAAATACAGAAAAATAAAATTTCCCTGACATGTCCCCTCGTGTGACACTGTCACATGAGATGGGGCATGTCCATCACTTTTAATTAAACTTATATTAAATTTTTAGAAACCTACATGAAACCTCACCCCGCCCATGGATGAGGTTTCATGCTTTATCTGAAGCTCGTCAGGGCTCCCGGCCTGCTCACCAACCTTAAGGTTGGACAGGCAGGTCCACTTATAGTTCAATTACTTTTTAAATGGCCTCAATTGGCTGTTGACAGGTTGGTGGGCACACAGCTAATTCGGCTGCCCCCCCGCCAACCTGAAAATGGAAACAAAGCAGGATGACGTCAGGAGTTCCGCCCAATGTCATCCCGCGTTATTTTACGTATCGGCGAGTGGGCCCCGCCCCACCCCCCGCTCACCAACCTCAATATCCTGCTTATAAGATTCTTAGGGTACTGGACAGGGTAGATGCTGAGAGGTTGTTTACCCTTGTGGGAGAGTCTAGGACCAGAGGGCATAATCTCAGAGTAAAGGGATGCTCACTTAAAAACAGAGATGAGGAGGAATTTCTTCTCTCAAAGGGTAGTTAATCTGTGGAATTCTTTACCGCAAGAGGGTTGTAGATGCTGGGTTATTAAGTATATTCAAGGCTGAGATAGACAGGTTTTTAATCAGTAAGGGAATCAAGGGTTATGGGGAAAAGGCAGGAAAGTGGAGTTGAGTATCACCAGATCAGCCATGATTTCATTGTGTGGTGGAGCAGACTCGATGGGCCGAATGATCTACTTCTGCTCCTACATCTTAAAGTCTTATTGACAAGGCAGTTCTGAAAAAAAATAGGAAATAGCCTTTACATCACCTTAGCAAAGCGTTGGTAAATTGTAAGATGTTACAGTCTAACAATGCATAACCTTAAGGATGACCCTAAACAACTTGTTAACAAAATCCTGGAAACTGTGTTGAAGGAAGCGACCACTACATGCACCTCTCAGTATCCTGTTTGATTGATGGTTGTTGATGAAGAACAAAAGATGTTGCTCAGCAGGAGTGCTCAGCATGCTTTCTGCTGGTTTTCCTCTTTTAGAACATAAATATTGAACCACACTGTAGGATTTTTAGATGCATTGGATTCACTCCAGCATTTCTCAAGGTAAAGGCATACTGCTGTAATGTAGTGCTGATAGTTCTCCCCTTAATTGAGATAGAGGTATCTTGTTAGGCTCAATAGCTTTCTACTCAGGGATTTAAGGGAAATACTACTTTAAACATTGATGGATATCTTAAATATCTCCCTGTAACATTAATAAGATGGGCTGGAATTTTCCGCTCTGGCACTAAGTCCGGTGGCGCGAGCTGGAAGTCGGAGTGACTTCTGTTGGAAAGCGAGGTGGGTGAACACACCAAATTCTGCATTGTTCACCTGATTATTTATGCAGTCACGAGGATCACGGAGCATAGTATGGCAGGGTTGGCAGGAAGTCACCCTCTCCCTCACCTGGGCACCATATTTAAAAGGCACCCAAGCAGCTATTCATTCATCACACCAGGACCTTCGGAGACTGAAAATGTTGACTAGAAGGCAGCTGGCTCCAACCCCATGCTTCAGCAATGCCTCCCAGGAGATTCTCCTCCATGCCATCGAGGAAAGACGGGGGGTCCTCTTTCTGAGCTATGGGAGCAGCTGGCACTCATATCTTACTACAGTGGCTTGGGGGGAGGTTGCCAGGGTTGTCAGCGCCCATGGGTCCAAAAGAGGGAATCCCTGCAATGCAAGAAACACATGAATGATCTCATCTGCTTTGCTAGGGTAAGTGAACCTTCTGCTCTCCAAGTTCAAGTCAGCATTTTTTTTTTCATCTTTCATGGTACAATGGGCATCACTGGCTAGGCCAATGTTTCCGTTTCCCATCCTTAATTGCCCTTGAGAAGGTGGTGGTTTGCTGCGTTCTTAAACCTCCGCAGTCCCTATGGCATAGGTACACCCACAGTGCTGTTAGGAAGGGAGTTCCAGCATTGTGACCCACCAGCAGTGAGGGGAAGCCGGGTAGTTTCAAGTCAGAATGAGGAGTTGAGGCGAGGTGCCTGTCAGACCCTTAAATATCCAAGTTGTTATAATCTGACTAAAGTGTGTTTAAAAGGCTTTCTGGAGGATGGTAATATTCTCTGGTGGTTACTTTCCTCCAAGAAGTGTTAGATCAGTTCTTCAGACCCATTTACGTGTCTGTGAGGCCAGTCTTTCTCAACCTGAAGTGAGAACGATCATCCAAGGAGTACATCTGATCTGGAATAGTCCAAAAAAGGATCTAGGATTATAATCCACTTCAAAATATCCAACAAACTTTAAATTAGATGAATTTAATAATAAAGGTAAACATTAGTTGAAGATGTATGTTTTCTTAAAAGAATTGGAATACTATTGAGAAGTTGGAAAAATGTTATGTCAAGAGCATCTAGTGGCTGTCCGAGTGAGGCCTGGTACCCTGATGTGAGGAAATGTAAAAGGCAGAAAGAGAGTTGCAGCGATAACAGGATGGAAGACCCAATCTCAAAAAGAGGAGGTAACTTAGGTTCAAAAGTCAAAAAATAAACATTAGACATTGGCCAGGATTTTATGGCCCCAGTGCGGTGTGTCTCCCCCTGGTGGATGCAGTGAGCCATTTAAATCTCCATTCAGTTCGGTAAGACTGTAATATCTTGCCTGGCGGGAGAGGCCATAAAATCCTGGCCATATGATGGTGAAACCTCAAACAAGCAGTAAGGTAGGTACATAAGTTAACTGGCACACTGGTAGGATATTTAGTTGTCAGACGGGAAAGTGGCCTATTGAGTAAGCCAACAGCCATCTATGTCCAGCTGCTTTTAAAAAGCTGAGCCTCATTAAGAAGCCACTGGCTGCGTTCCCACTCAAATTGGGAGGGAAGCTGGTGGAAAGAATCCACTAAAGAATATCTTAAACTTACCTTTCATGGGCTCTTTGATAATTTGATCAAACTCCAATACAGTTTTATACAAACCTAATACAAGCATATTGTTAACAAGTTCAAGTATGTTCCTGATTTTGTTTTGGTAGAACGTATGTTTAGAAATGTTGCTATTGGCAGCAATCTTTGCTCAATATATATATAATGATTGTATTCATTGATTGATACCTGCTGAGGTCTGAGAAGCACATAGAGCTCTTTATTCCAAGCAATTAAAGTTACTAATAGCACAATTTATACTTGAATATTTAAAATCTATGAGACTAGCCTTTCTATAAATTATACAAACCAAGTGTTCATTAAACATCAGGGTGGATCTCAATTCAAAGAACTTACTTGAGTCAAAATCTCCATTCTGTTTCATATTAGCTACATTGCAATGGTTATTCTGACAAAATTTTCAACATTCACTGTCATTATGCCGCTGAAATGGACAGGAGCCTCTTAAGTCCACGCACATGCAGAACAATGTGGAACTTCCAGAAGCCACTGTGAGTTATTGTATGCTCCTCCAAAGTGTGCACTTATAAAGCATTGCCACCCCCACCCCCAAGGTGGGAAAACAATGGGAAACTGATGAGAACTTCCACTGTTAGTCTCACTACAAAAACCCTTTAAAATATTTATACTTTTGTGAATGAGGTGTAATTAGGTTTTTATTGGCATACTAACTTCACAATTACTGCTAAGCATTTTCACTTGTCCTGAAAAGATATTTTTTGTTTGTGGTATGTTAAATTTCTTCCTAATGATAAAAATATTTCACATTTTTATTTTTAAAAATTTGTTTATCTTTAGTTTATTTAATAGGATTAATTAATGACCTCATAGTGAAGACCTCAGAGTGAAGATGTAGGCAAATTTCAGAGAAGTGTAAAAATAATAGGGTAGTAATAGTGGGGGATTTCAACTTCCCCAACATTAACTGGGTTAGTCATAGTGTGATAGGTTTAGAGGGAGCGGAATTCTTAAACTACATCCAGGAGAGCTTTTTAAGCCAGTACGTAGAAGGCCCTACAAGAGAGGACTTAATTTTAGGGAATGAAGCCAGGCAAGTGGTAGAGATATCAGCGGGGGAGCATTTTGCAGATAGTGATCATAACTCAGTTAGATTCAAGGTTATTATGGAAAAGGACATGGATGGGCCAGAAATCAGAGTTCTAAATTAGGGGAAGGCCGATTTTTATAAGATCAGATATGATTTGGCCAGAGTGGACTGGGAGCAGCTACTTTTCGGTAAATCTGCATCAGAGCAGTGGGACTCATTCAAGAAGGAAATAGGGAAAGTACAGGGCCAACATTTCCCAGGAAAGATAAAGGGTGGGACCAACAAATGCAGGGAACTGTGGATATCGAGGCATATACAGAATTGGATAAAGAGAAAAAGGGAGGCTTATGCCAGGATCCGAGGGCTCAAAACAATGGAAGCCCTAGGGGAGTATAGAATGTTCAGGGGGGAACTTAAATAGGAAATTAGGAGAGCAAAAAGGGGGCATGAAAAAACATTAACAGGTAAAATAAAGGAAAATCCAAAGTTATTTTACAAATACATTAAGAGTAAGAGGAAAGCCCAGGGAAAGCCCATTAAGGACTATAATGGTAATTTGTGTGTGGAGCCGGAAGACGTAGATAGGGTTCTAAATGAATACTTTGTGTCGGTGTTCACAAGTGAGAGAGACAACATGTGTATGGAAATCAGGCAGAAGGGCTATGATATAATTGAAGAAATTAGCATAGAAAGGGAGGAGGTTCTAAATGGTCTGGCAGGCTTAAAAGCAGATAAATCTCCCGGCCCGGATGAAATGTATCCCAGACTGTTGAGTGAGGCAAGGGAGGAGATAGCAGGGGCATTGGCAATAATTTTCAATACCTCTCTGGTCACGGGAGAGGTGCCAGAGGACTGGAGGATAGCCAATGTGGTACCGTTATTCAAGAAGGGAGGAAGGGATAAACCAGGGAACTACAGGCCAGTCAGTCTAACCTCAGTGGTGGGGAAACGATTGGAAACAATTCTGAGGGACAGAATTAATCTACACTTGGAGAGGCAAGGATTAATCAAGGACAGTCAGCATGGCTTTGTTAAGGGGAGGTCATGTCTGACCAATTTGATTGCATTTTTTGAAGAGGTGACCAGGTGTGTAGATGAGGTCAATGCATTTGATGTAGTCTACTTGGACTTTAGCAAGGCTTTTGATAAGGCCCCACATGTGAGACTGATAATGAAGGTAAGAGCCCATGGGATCCCAGGCAATTTGACAAATTGGATCCAGAATTGGCTGAGTGGCAGGAAGCAGAGGGTGATGGTCAAGGGGTGTTTTTGTGACTGGATGCCTGTGTCCAGTGGGGTTCCACAGGGATTGGTGTTGGGCCCCTTGCTGTTTGTGGTATATATAAATGATTTAGACTTGAATGTAGGAGGGTTGATCAGGATGATCACGGATGACATGAAGATTGGTTGGCTGGTAAATTGTAAGGAGGATAGCCTTAGATTACAGGAGGATATAGATGGGCTGGTCAGATGGGCTGATCAATGGCAAATGGAATTTAATCCGGATAAGTGTGAGGCAATGCACTTGGGCAGGACAAACTAGGCACAGGAATACACGATAAATGGTAGGATCCTGGGAAGTATCGAGGATCAGAAGGACCTTGGTGTGCATGTCCACCAGTCCCTTAAGGTAGCGCGACAGGTAGGTAAGGTGGTTAAGAAAGCATATGGGATACTTGCTTTCGTTAGTCAAGGCATAGAATATAAGAGCAGGGAGGTTATGCTGGAACTGTATAAAACACTGGTTAGGCCACAGCTAGGGTATTGCATGCAGTTCTGGAATCTGCGTTATAGGAAGGATGTGATTGCACTAGAGAAAGTGCAGAGGAGATTTACAAGGATGTTGCCTGGGCTGGAGAGCTTTAGTTATGAGGAGAGATTGGGTAGACTGGGGTTATTTTCCCTGGAGCAGAAGAGATTGAGGGGGATGTGACTGAGGTGTATAAAATTATGAGGGGCATAGATCGAGTAGACAGGAAGGAATTTTTCCCTTTGTTGGAGGGATCAATAACCAGGACGCATAGATTTAAGGTAAGGGGCAGGAGGTTTAGAGGGGATATGAGGAAGAATATTTTCACCCAGGCGGTGGTGAGAATCTGGAAATCACCGCCTGAAAGGGTGGTAGAGGCAGAAACCCTCATGACATTTAAGAAGTATTTGGATGTGCACTTGCAGTGCCATGACATATAAGGCTACGGGCCTAGTGATAGAAAATGGGATTAGAATTGTTAGGTGCAGACTCGATGGGCTGAAGGGCCTTTTTCTGTGCTGTAGACCTCCATGACTCTATTACTCTATGACTACGTAGCAGCGATTTTAATACGATTGAGTTTTACATTCAGTTTGAGGGAGAGAAGAGTGGATTCAAGACTTGTATTTTAAACTTTAACAAGGGCAATTATGAGGGAGTGAAAGCAGAGCTAACTAATGTGAGCTGGCAAATTAAGTTAAGGGATAGGTCAATGGAGATGCAGTAGCAGTCATTTAAAGGGATATTTCAAAATACACGGAATAGATGCATTCCAAAGAGAAAGAAAAATTCCAAGCGCATGATCCACCATCCGTGATTAACTAAAAAAAGTTAAAGATAGCTAAGCTAATGATAGCAAACTTAAAGAAAAGTTCTTTTCTTGGTCAAGGCATTGTCCTGAGGAATGAGTCAGCAAATGGCCGTCACTTATTTTGTTTATCTGAAACGGACACAATGTGTGTGCATATTCTTTTTGTCTTCAAAGAACAGGGCTCTGTGTATTAGTATATGTAGCTTCCAGTACATTGCAAGCCCGATAGACAATCTTAAATTGGTTGTCAGCGTAATTCTTAGCACATTGAAGACTATTTAGCAAAATGTTGTCCAATCGCGGAATCACATCTAATCGTGTTTTGAGTTTTGCAAGCACGGGCTGGTTGGGTACGGCCTGTACCCTACAAACAATAGCTGGGACATGCTGTTTGATACAATGCACCAGTCTTTGGTATGTACGGCCTACATACCTAGCATCACACTGGCACTGAAATTCATAAACCACATTACTCATTTGTGTGATAGGCAGAACAGCAACATCCTGTTAGTGATGAATATCACTCATGTTGCTCCAGCATATTAGCAGCATAGAACAACTAGCTTCACCTGTTGCTCAAATTTTTGAGATAACTTGCCCTTCCATAGTAATCTGAGGTAGACTGGGCACTTTTCAAGGCTAAAAGTGACGGCCTTAGGCCCGTTCATGAATTTGTGTGATATACAGTGCATAATGATCTTATCAGAGGAGCCATTATCCTGCCTTTGATGCATCCTATTTCAGCATCAAGCTTGTATGGTGCGCAAATGCCTCAGGCTCTATTTACAAGGTTGCCAATAAGGCCAATCTTATAGCGTGTGGAACTGTAAGAATCCCAACTTCTATAGGATACCTCACCACACTTCTGACAGGAAGGGCACTAGATGCTATCTTGGCATAGTAGTTAGTCTATAACATTAATTAGTGTTTAGCACTGATTTAATGCCAGTGCTACCATTTTTGTATGCCATGCTTCAGCCTACACCCTGCCTTAATATTCCAAACTTGAAGACACGTTCAATGGCATGTGTCCCACTAGTGCAACATAATGGGATCATAAGTTACTTTAGGGCTAACTGCTTCATTATTTCCTCTGTCTGCTGGTAAAAGTATATGCATTTTTGGAGTTTCCCTATTGTTTCGTAATGTTTCAATCGGCCACAGGGATTGTTGTATCACCTCTGGATTCCTCAAAGTCTGTCCATCATCTACAAGACACTCATCAGGATTGTGATGGAATACTCCCCACTTGTCTGAATGAGTGCAGCTCCAACATGCAAGAAGCTTAACGCCATCCAAGAAGCCCACTTGATTAGCACCCATTCCACCATCTCAAACATTCACTCCCTCCATCATAGGTACATCGTTGGCTGAAGTATGTAGCATCTACAAGATGCACTGCAGCAACTTGCCAAGGCTCCATTGATAGCACCTTCCAACCCCTGACCTTTATAAACCAGAAGAACAAAGGCAGCAGGTACATGAGAACACCACCACCTGCAAGGTCCCCTCCAATTTATAGAAGTTAGTCTCTATGCCTTCTTCCAATACCCTTGTTTGTGAGTGACTCGGACTCTGGTACCAGTGGCTATGTAGGCTCCCTTGTTGGGAGAAAGTATAATGAAGTAGAAGGAGATGTGGCTACAGATCTTTCATTCCATTTAGGGACATTTTAATGAGGCTGTTCTGATTTTAGCGAGTATAATTGGATCTTGATGACCTGAACACACCTGAAGAGGTGAAAAAATCCTACTATGCATTGTGGAATTTGACAACAACCTGTTGACAGGTCATTGCCTACTCTAATTATAACATCTTGCCTGGATCATGTCCTTCTTATACCAAGCCTTTAAACAATGTCGAGTAAGGGCCCCTGATAAATTGCTATTGCACCACAGTGAGAAGAAGGCTGACAGCTTCCAGAGATTCATCAGAGCAATGCAGATCATACCTCATGTTGTCATTGTCAGTGACAGCATGGAAAGTTTCTATGGTGCTATTGGTCTTTTCCAATAGTCTGTGTAGGAAGATTATGTATCAGAGTAACACTCAACTTCATGTTCAGGTGGAACTTTTTTTGGTCTAGGCATAAATCAATGCTCAAACTATGAATCTGTTGATCATAATCAACATTTTAGAACCAAGATATAGGGCTGGATTTTGTCTCAGGTTCAGGGAACGTGAGACAGGGCAATTACCGACTTCATCAACCTAAAGCCATCACCTCCTCCCGTACCTGCCACATTTTCGTCTCTTAGAGATGTGGACAAGCAAGGTTTGTGTCTGCTGCCTCCCAAGGCAGGCCCAAGGCAGCATCACAGTGATGCAGGTGCCGAGGCAGGCTGGTAAGAAGGCCCAACTTAGTTCTCGGGAATAATGACCCAGCTCTCCTCACCCTCACCCCTCCGAGATATCTGCGCATAAGCACATCAATTTTGGGCTCTCGAACATCTCCAATTTTAATCAATCCAACATTAGTGCTGTGTCTTCAGCTACCTGTTCCCTAAGCTCTGAAATATCCTCCCTGCACCTCTCCACCTATCTACCCCACTTACTTCCTTTAAGACACTCCTTAAAACCCATTGGCCATCTGACCTAATATCTTTTTATGTGGCTCATTGTCATATTTTGTTTTATAATGCTCCTGTGACATGCCTTGGGACATTTATTCTGTTAAAGGTGTTATATAAATATAGGTTGTTGCAAATTGATGCTATTCCATTCCAGATCTTTTTTGTATTTTTGTTTCAAATCTTTTTCCATTCTCTTTGAAATGGAATTTTAGTGTCCAGATCAGTAGCCAAATATGGTGATGTAACCTGTAGTCGAATCGCCCTCAGTGCAATAACTTATCTTCCTGCTTCCTGTTGATTCATCCTGATCTTCTTTTCCATTCCCTATCCCCTATTTTCTCACTAGTGAAAATAATCTTTCACTATTTATCAACAGTAAGGTGTCTGGGTTTCACTCACACCTTTACAGGCTGCTCCTTTTTTAGTGCTATTCCCACTCACCCGCGTTGCTGCTGCTCCCGGCCCTTTGGGAAATGTTAAACCCCACGTCCACCCCATTTCCCAATTTCCCTCTCCCTGCTCCTCTCAAGCTCCAATTCCCCAGCATCTCCCTGATTTCCTATTGTCCAGATTCTCTTTTTCCCCACCAATCTACCCTCCCTCAGTCTCCTCCCTCCCCAATCTGCATTTCTTAAACTCCCTCTCTACTCCCAGTTTGACTCTCCCCAAGCCCCTATTCTTCAGTCTCTCTCTCTCTCCGCCTAAACCCCAAGTCTTTCCCCCTTCTTCGTCTCCTCCTGAACCTCCAGTTTCTCCATTGTCCAGTTTTCCTGATCCCCAGTCTTGCTTTCTCACTGAACCCCTCCCCCCATTCCCCATTCTCCCTCTCCCCTACCCAGTCACATAATTTGAGAGACTCCTCAATTGCCAAGGCTACACCAAACCTGAAACCCTGCTTCCTGGCTACTCTCTATATTGTTGTGACTCTCTGGGGTGATGTCACCAACAGCTGGCGGTGGTGTCATGGATCTGGGGTGAGGGGTGGGGCATTGTGGGTACCACTGCGGGAAATTTAAATCTCCCATGCTGCTGAAGGCAGCACTCATAAATGGCATCTTCAATTCCAGGAAATTCCCAGTCAATGCAGGTGTGTTGGAAACCGTACTGACAGGTGAAAGGAAATGGAAAGTATGGACGTAGTTTAGTATGTTTTGCTAAACAGCAGGACCAAACAGAAAACATTTGCCTCTACCTCAGGACCCTTGTTTTGAAAAAGAAACCAATAATGTTTGAAGAAAAGAAAGGCCCTCTGATGGTTGATAAGGTTACAAAGCCCCCAACAATACTGGCAAGGAAAATGTTCGGAGGTGAGGTCAGCTAACATACAGGGTATGTGGATATGCACGGTTACCTGTCAGAAAAAAACCTTTGCAACAACATTCACAGCCACTGCCATAGCAACATTAGTTCGATCACAACAAGGTCATATGGATTTACTTGAAAGAGAACGTCTGCCTTAGAGGATGAGTGAATGAGGAGAGTAAGAAAAAACAGAGACAAAGACATGGAAAGAACAAAACTAAGTGTGAGAATGGAGGAGAATGAGTGCATGTAAGAGAGTGAGAAAGAAAATGAGGGATCAACAAGACAGACATGTAGACATAAACAACTGAGACTGTGGGAAATAAACAGAGACAGTTACAGGAAGGGAAAGATTAGTGCTGTTCTAATTATACCTTTATCCTGATGGAGGCTCAGTTGCAACAACAGACAGGAATCTATAATTACAATATTAACACACTTACATAGGTAGTTTCTATGATAAATGTGAACGTAGGAAGTTACAATGGAAATATGAAAATAAAGTCAGAATTGGACTTGAAAATGGGATTGTTTACATTGGTACATCCTGGTCCAATTATCCTCTGCTTTATTGTTTTTCACCTGAAGGTTGTATTTGATTTTAACTCTCCAGGTCCAGTGCCAAAGCAGATCAATTTATATCTAAAATAAATATACATTAGGATAGATTTCAAACTGTAATCAAGCATTTAGATGTTGATAACAGCTATAAAAGGCTCAAATTCACGTCATCATTTGAACACCAGTTAGGATACTGCTAGTAGTTCTAGAACCCATTATTTTCTTCAATGTGCATATCTTTCACACAATTTCCATTTGTTTGACTGCAGATTATTTACGTGCATATCTATAGGTATGTGCCAAAGGTCTCCTCCCTCTCCACACACACTGCATTGTCCACCCCTCACCCTTCCATCCTTTCCCTCCCCCATTCCCTTTCCCTACTCGCCACTCCTCCTCTTCTCTACTGCCTCCCCCCCTCACCCATCTAGCTGTTCATCCTACCCCTATTCCTGAGCTTCAATATCCCCTCACCCTCTAATCTTGCTTGACCTGAATACTGTATGTGGTTTTGATGCCTCATGTGGACTCCCAAGGGGGATCAACAAATTATACATTAAAGTTGATAAGTGGTTACAATATTCCATTTCAAATTGCATTGTTGACTCTCTGCTTATGGGAAAATCTAATTTAAAAAGTCAATTTTTGGATGAAGTATTTGTCACTCTTGCAGTTTTTGGTATGGTAGGGGATTGCAATGCAATAATATCTTTTGCCTGTGCATTACTTCAGGCTGCTGACCAATAGATCTAATCTAATCTAATCTAATTTATGGGTACTATAGGATAGTGGTTATGTTACTGGACTAATAATCCAAACTAATCCTGGACTAATGACACAGAGAAATGAGGCAGGTTTTTCCTTTCGTCGGGCGGGCGGGGCAGGCAGGCCAAGAACAGCTGCGGATCGGACCGCCGCTCGCAATCGAGCCCTAACCGCAATTTCATGCTGCCGGCCGATTAACGGCCAGCCAGCGCGGAACGCGCGCTGAGAGCCCCGGCACTGCCGGGGTGGGGACAGGAGGAGCGTGAGCGCTTACGTCTGCGTATGTGCGGGGGAGCGCACACTGAGAGCTCCCTGAAGGCTCAGAGGTGTCTCAGGGAGTTGAAGAATTTTAAAATGAAAAATAAATATCTTTCAAATGATATAAACATGTCCCCACATGTGACTTGACATGACTTGACCCTCACATGAAGAGGGATATGTTAAAAATTATGTTAAAGTTTTTTCACTTTCTGTATTTACTGTTGGAGACCTCATCCCGCCCATGGATGAGGTTCCATGCAAAGGCTGCCTGGCCTATTTGCCCACCCGCCAATCGTAAGGTTGGACGGGCAGCGAAAAAGACCTTTCAATTACTTGCTTAAGGGCCTTAATAGGCCTCTTAATTGTTGGCAGGCACGCTGCCGACTCTCGTGTGCGCCCGCCGACTGAAATATTGCACACTATTTTACTCCCGATCAGGTCGGGTGCACACCCACCTGTAGGGTAAAAAATTCTGCCCATGAGGTCAAATCCCATGACAGCATTTAAAGAATTTAAATTCAGTTCATTAGTTAAATCTGGAATAAAAAGCCATGAAACTACTAGATTATCATTAAAACCCATTCACTCATGTCGCTTAGGGAAGGAAATCCGACACCCTTAGTCCGTCTAGCCTCTATGGGGGTGTCAGCGGAAGTTCAGTCAGTAGCAATCTTGGGCTGAATTTTGCCCCCATCGGGGGGGTTGTGTGGGGGCAGGTGGAAGTTTATGTGGGCATGCCAATTAAGGCCCGCCCAGCGTGACGCACATCCTGAAGTGCTGAGCCCTCCCTGTGTGGGCTGGGGGGGATTCCCTGAGTCCGGGCCTGCACTCTTTCATACATGTGCGCGAAAGAGCGCAGAAATCTCCCTGAGGCACAGAGGTGCCTCAGGGAGATTTGTTTAAGGTTCAAACATTTAAATAAAGAATTGAAAATATTTTAAGACATGTCCCCTCATGTGACAGTGTCACATGAGCTGGGACATGTCAGGGAATATTAATTAAAATGAATTTCCAGACATCACTGCAGGAGTTCCTCAGGGTAGTGTCCTAGGCCCAACCATCTTCAGCTGTTTCATCAATGACCTTCCTTCCATCATAAGATCAGAAATGGGGATATTCACTGATGATTACGCAATGTTTAGCACCATTCACAACTCCTCAGATACTGAAGCAGTCCATGCCAAAGTTCAGCAAGACCTGAACAATATCCAGGTTTGGGCTAACAAGTGGCAAATAACATTGGCTCACAAGTGCCAGGCAATGACCATCAAGAGAGAATCTAACCATCAACCCTTGATAAAAGCAGAATTACCTGGAAAAACTCAGCAGGTCTGGCAGCATCGGCGGAGAAGAAAAGAGCTGACGTTTCAGGTCCACACGACCCAGGGTCGTGTGGACCCGAAACGTCAGCTCTTTTCTTCTCCGCCGATGCTGCCAGACCTGCTGAGTTTTTCCAGGTAATTCTGTTTTTGTTTTGGATTTCCAGCATCCGCAGTAGTTTTTTGTTTTCATCAACCCTTGATGTTCAATGGCATTACCATCACTGAATCCCCCACCATAAGTGTCCTCGGGGTTACCATTGACCAGAAACTGAACTGGACCAGCCATATAAATACTCTGGCTACAAGAGCAAGTCAGAGGCTAGGAATAATGCAGTGAGTAACTCACCTTCGGACTCCCAAAAGCCTGTCCACCATCTACAAGGCACAAGTCAGGAGTGTGATGGAATACTCTTCACTTGCCTGAATACAGCTCCAACAACACTCAAGAAGCTTGACACTGTCCAAGACAAAGCAGCCTGCTTGATTGGCACCCCATTCAGAAACATTACTTCTCCCACCACTGACGCACAGTGGCAGCAGTGTGTACCATCTACAAGATGCACTGCAGGAACTCACCAAGCCTACTTAGAGAGCACCTCCCAAACCCACAACTGCTACCATCTAGAAGGACAAGGGCAGCAGACAGATAGGAATACCATCGTCACGACTCACTAAGGATAATGCGCTGTAATATCAAGCCGCGCTGTTCCCTGAGTCGTGACAAATGTGAAAAGTTAGGCCAAACCACCAGATTGCCCCAATTCTACCTTATTGTTTAATTTAGGTTAACAGAATACGAGCACTAGGTTTGTAAACTTAATAAGTAAATAACTGTTTATTGAACAAATTGTCTTTAACCAGTGGCAAAAAAAAAAATATGAACTGCTAACTTCTAACCCTATAACTTAAACTCTACCCCCTTCTTAAATCCCTATATACACACACATCACACATAAGGTATACAAAACATGGGGCAGAATTTTATGCTCATTGGGCGGGCGCACGCCTGACCCGAGCTAGCATAAAATGACCCGCGATGACGTTGGGCGAGCGTCCTGACTTCATCATGCACTCGCACAATATTTTGGTCAGCGGGCGTGTGCGAGAGCTGGCAGCACATCCGCAGATAATTAAAAGACCTGTTAAGACCATTAACAATCTAATTGAATTAAAATTTTCACTGCCCATCCAACTTTATGGTTGGCGGGCAGGCGAAAAGGCCAAGCGGCCTTTGCATTTTTTGTGAAATCTCATCCACGGGCAGGATGTGGTTTCGATCCGTCATTAAAAAACAAATAGAACATTTCCACACTAATTTCTAACATATCCCTGATCATGTGACAGTCACATGCGAGGACATGTTTTTTAACATCTTAAAATGCTTTACTTTTAATTTTTTATATCTTGACCTTGCTGAGACAGCTCTATGCCTCAGGGAGCTTTTCCTGCTCACACCTGCACACATGTGCACACTTGAGCACTCACCCTCGTCTCTCCCCCACACAGGCAGCACAGAGCATTGCAGCGCAAGTCTCACACTGGGAAGGCCTTAATTGGCCCGCCAGCATGAAATCGTGGACCGGCACCGATCAAGTCAATGGGGAAAATTCTCCACTGGCTGGAGTCATGCCTAACACAGTTGAGTTTGTTGCAAGCCAATCATCTCAGCTGCAGGATATTGCTTCAGCAGTTCTTCAGCCTTGTGGCCTAGGCTCAGCAATCTTCAGTTGCTTCATCATTGACTTATCTTCCATCGTTAAATCAGATGTGGGGATGTTCACTGTGTAAGCATCTATGTTCAGTTCAATTCACAACTCCCTCGATAATGAAGCAGCCTGTGTCTGCATTCAGGCTTGGGCTGGCAAGTGACCAGTAAGATTTGTCCCACACAGGTGCCAAGCAATAACCATGTCCAGCAAGAAAGAGTGTAACCAGATTCACTTGGCGTTCAATGATATCAATGCCCTGGTACCAGAAACTTATCTGGACTAGCCACATAAATACCATGGCTACAAGACCAGGTCAGAGTTTGGGCATTATGTGGTTAGTAAGTCACCTCCTGGCTCCCCAAAGCCTTTCCACCAACTGCAAGGCAAAGTCAGGAGTCTCATGGAATACGTTCCACTTACCTGGATGAATACAGCTCCAGCAACATTCAAGAAGCCTGAAGCCATCCAGGTCAAAGTGGCCCATTTGGTTGGCACCTCATCCTCCACCTTAAATATTTTCTACCTCCACCACTGGTGCACATTTTAACTGCATGTACCATATACAAGGTATACTACAGCAACTCTTCAAGTCTTCTACAGCACCTCCAAAACCTCTGAGCTCTACCACTAAGGGAGCAGACCAATGGGAATGACACCACCTGAAAGTTCCCCTCCAAGTCATACACCATCTTGCCTTGGAAACATATCACCGTTCCTTCATCATCACTGGGTTAAAATCCTGGAATTTTTTACCTAACAGCACTGTGGGTGCACCTACACCATGTGAACTGCAGCAGTTCAAGATGGTGGCTCACCAACACTTTTTTGAGAGCAATTAGGGATGAGCAATAAATGCTGTCCATGAATGGATAAAAAGAGAAATCCATTCCTATGCTTGGAGAACAGAACAGCTCCAGTAAAAAACAAAAAAAGAAAAGAAACATTCGTACCAAATATGTTGGCTTTGGTAGGAATAGTTAAAGAACATTCTTCTTTTTAGAACAGCAATCTACTGCCCATTGTGTATTTCCCCTTCCTCAGTTACATCCCTTCCTGACCTCCTCTGAGACATGCTTTGTTGCCCTCTTCAGCAAGCCCAAAAAGCACCTCACTCTTCTTCTTTATTCCCTACAAAGTTTAATGCTTCACATCAACTTACTTAGGCCTCAGTTCATTTCACAAATCTTGCCTAAGCCTAATTTTGTGTCTGCTACTGCCCATACCATGTAAAGTGGTCCACATCATCAGGTCTGTGATTTTTTTTAAGCAGCCAGTTGGAAATGCTGGTAGAATGAATATTTCCTCGGCATCATTTTTAACAATTAAATATGCACAAAATATCATGCATATTGCCATATTGCCTAATTCTTGTATTTCGTTGGGTCATCCAGATAGCCAGCAGAAACTTCCATGAGGCTGAAGTATTTTCCTAGTTTAATAGACATTACCATCAGCAGTATAACACTCCCTTAGCACTGTACTTAAATGTCTGCCTAAATTATGTGCTCATATCCTGAGTGGAACTTAAACTGTCAACCTTCTGACTCCAAATGCAAGTGGGCTACCACTGAGCCAAGGTTATGTCTGATATGATCTGTAAATCAGAATAGATCCTGCAATTGTTGATTTTAATTTTCTGTTGTATTGATTATTTTTGAGTAAAATCTAATGGCTGCCAATTTGGGTTTTATAATGCTGCTGGTGCTGCCACTATGACTCCTCAAAGATCTAAAGTAATGCCTGCCACACTTCCAGTCACCTTTGATGCAACCTGCATGGTGCCCCATACTGTGAAACGCGTTAGTGTGGGCGGGGCTTTGCATGTGCCAGAAGCATCAGAAGAGGTCCAATCACGATGTCAAACAGTCTTTCTGGCTGATTGGACGCTCATTTCACTAATTTGGTCTGCACATGTTCATTGAACGCCTGTGCTAATTCTTCACAGATGAACATGCATTCAGCAGCACGATGAACACCTCCCACCCCCTCTGCAACCAGTGTCATTTAAAGAGCCAGCCAGCAACTTGCCAGTAGAATGCTTTTTACTCGCCTATTATTATGACACAGCCGATGGTAAAGCCTGAATTGTTCAAATCCCAGGGGAAACTTGAAGCAACTGTCATAACACATTTTTGTAATTTGCATGTTTCAAGCTGCAGACTTTGAATTCAGAAGTAATAAGACCACCGAGTCTCAAGAGGGTTTTATAAAACTAAATTAAACATTTATTAATACAAAAAAATTGTAAGCACATATATATATATATCTACAAAATTACTGCTATAATAACTACAAAAACCCCCTCATTAGTCTGATTCTTAGTTAGGCCCCCGGTAAGGCAACAGTAAATCTCATAGATTTAAAGAGACACCTGGCAGAGCACACCCTGGACAGTTGCATTCAAAATTAGTTTCTTTCAGCTCTGGATCCTTGGAGACAGACTGAGGCTTCTCACACTTGTTGGATCTTAAAATGCCTCTACCTTATACACAATCTCCTTTCTCCTTTATACATAGCTTTCTCTTTGAATGTAATTTTTCCATTGTATCACTAGGCTTTTAACTTTACCTTTTCTAACAATAACATCCTTTCTTCCCACCAATTTTATTAGTAAGCTGAAAAAAAACACATTTCTTGCCATTTTCTAACCAGGTGTAAGATTTCATCCATTCTTTTGAATGGTTTATTTAAAAATGCAAATTGCCCCCTTGGTACCTATGTATAACTTCCCCACGCTTATCTAATTACCATTTCAAACCTACTTTCTATACATCAAAGTCTCTAGGCCAGCTGGCTTTAATCCAATTAAGACACACACATACATACATGTAGACACAGACACCACTAAACTCTATTTTTAAAAATAATTTCCAATAACACTATATTCATTAATATCTCTTCATGACACGATGCTTATGCAAATTTAGTGGCAGTGTTGTGAATTGTGTTTGAAGGTATATTGGTGAGCTGCTGCTTATGTTCAGGAAGGCAACATGTTTTGCTGACCCAACTGTGCACAAGGTATGGAAGCCATAGTTGCAATGCCTCTGGCTCTGCAACATGACCAGCAAATGCAGCAAAGACTGCAGAGAGGGGAAGCTCTGCGAAGAGGGAAGATAAGTAGAACTCTCCACAGAAGGCCCTATCCACCATGGGTTTCTCCTACCACCACATGACCCCAGAGCAGCACCTGAGGCAACTCAGGTTTAACAAGGACATGGTCACAGAACAGTGCCACCTCATTCAACCTGACCTGGAACCCTGCACCAGGATGATAGCGGCACTGCCAGTGGCTGTATAGGTCAGTCACATTGAATTCTTATGTATTGGGATCATTCCAGGTGGGGAAGGAGACATTTTTAATACCTCCCAGTACAGCATCCATCAATGCATCTGTGAGGAAACAGAGGCCATCTATGCCAGCAGAGCCAAAAACTTTAATAATAAAGCTTCATAATATTAATAATACAACTATGTAAGAGTGCTGGAAATCTGAAATAAAAACAGAAAAACTGGTCAGGCAGCATCCGTGGAAAGAAACAGAATTAATGTGTTAGGTCGCGATTACCCTTCATCAGAACTGATACCAAGTCAAATATCTCATTTTGGTGAATGCTCATTATCCTGGCAACTGCCACAATGCCTTCATTCTGAGACAGTTTGCCATTCTGGCCATCTTTGCTCTTCTATGGGAAACCAGAGATTGGCTTCTTAGTATACATGTACAACTGGTTTATGAGCACCCTGCCCCCACCCCCATAACCCCCCACCACCCCCTCCATCACCTGACCATGAAAGGTCAACACACATATAATGGAAGCCAAGAAACCACCATGAACATTGGTGTGAAACAACACATCTGATACCCGGACTGCTCGGAGGAAGCTCCCAGTATACACCAGAGCAGGTGTTCAAGTTTGTAGGGGTCTGCTGCATTCTCCGCAACATCATCATCATGAGAGTGCAGCCATTGCCACCATAAATCCGGAGGCCACCTCAGAAGGGGGAGAGGGTGTGAAGAAGAGGACGAGGAGGGAGAGGAGAAAGGAGGGAGGATTCTGGTTCCCATTGCTCTGAACAGGATCACCAGTAGCACCTGCTCAGACTCTGGTTTCAATAAAACTACTTCCCTTGACCACCCTGACTCCACTGTTTCTCACCGTTACATCCACAAAACACCAAATCCATGTCCCTTTGGTCACTTTCCAAAACCACCAACAACACAACCGTTCATTAACATCTTTATTCAACAACACATCAAATTATAGAAACAAAACTGGACTGCTCCCCCTTGTGCATTCTCTTTGTGCCTGTCTAGTACTCTTACATAGTTTAACTCTAGTGGCTGCAGCATTGCTGGTGTAAGTCTGCTGACTTTCCTTGGTGGACTCTGTGGACGGCCTTGCAGAATGACCTTGAGCAACTCTGGGACTTGAAGGCCCAGCTACAGACTGTGCCGCCTTGGTATTATGTGGTAGCAGCCAGCATTGGTTGGTTGATAGTCAGTAGAAAGGGCATTGGTGGAATGGCAGTTGTGGCTGCATGAATGCCGTCATCCTGAGAGACAATAGCAGACTCATGCTCCACAGAGCCACTGCCACTGCCATGGGTGGTGCCTCAACAAAGTGAATAATCTGTTGGAGGACAGATGGCTATGAGTACCTGCCTGCTGCTTTGAACATTGAGATTTGCAGCCATGATGACAGCAATCTGAGTGAACAGGACAGTTAAGTATGGATCTTATGATCTCAATCTGAACTCCCAGTGCTGCAATGGAAGCTGAGACAGTGACTACAGGACACAGCATCACAAGGGGAGGTTGCTTGCAGTCATGAAGTTAGCCTTACTTACATCATGGAAAGGATGGGCTCCAAGGTCTGTGCAATGCTCTGAGCCTCATAGGAGCTGGAGTCCTTCAGGCTTTTTGGCACGAATCTCGGTATGCACGCTCATCAATGTTCTCTTGCCAATGTCATTCCATTAAATATAAAATCAGAAAAGGAGGGTTGAAGTGAGGGGTGTAAAGCAAGAAGTCCATGGTCTCACCTTTTTCAGTTTGCATATCATATGAACATAAGAAATAGGAGCAAGAGTAGGGTTTTTGGCTCCTCGAGCCTGCTCTGCTATTTAATAAGATTGTGGTTGATCAGATTGTGGCCTTAACTCCACTTTCCTCCCTGCTCCCCATAATCTTTGACTCCCTTGTAGATCAAAAATCTGTATAACTCAGCTTTAAATATATTCAATGACCCAGCCTCCATTGCTCACTGGGCTCGAGAATTCAAAATATTAGCAACTTTCTGAGAGAAGATATTCCTCCTCATTTCCATCTTAAATGGGAGACCGCTTATTCTGAAACTGTGTCCCCTAGTTCTAGATTCCCCATGAGGGAAACATCCTTTCAGCAACTAACTTGTCAAACCCTCTCAGAATTGTATATGCTTCAATAAAATCACCTCTCATCCTTCTAAACTCCACCCACTATCATCCTAACCTGCTCAACCTTTCCTCATAAGACAACCCATTTATCCCATGGATCAACCTCATGAACTTACTCTGAATTGCCTCCAATTCAAATATATCCCTCCTTAAATAAGGCGATCAAAACTGTATGGAGTACAGCAGGTACTCACCAATGCCCATCAGTTCAAACATAGGCAAGGAAGCCTGCTGATTACCACCTCCTGCCCTTCCTCAGCTGATGAATCAATATTCCTCCATGCTGAACACCAATTAGCAGAAGCACTGAGGGTGGAAAGGGCACAGAATATATTCTGGGTGGGATACTTCAGTGTGCATCACCAAAAGTGGCTCGCTAGCAGCACTACTTACCAAGCTGACCGAGTTCAGAAGGATATATGTGCCAACTCGGCATGCAGCAGGCGATGAGGGAACCAACAAAAGGCAAAAATCTACCTGACCTTGTTCTGACCCTTCTACCTGTTATAGATGCATCTATCCATGACAATGGTCGAAGTTGTAGAATAATGGGTTTGTAGTTATGCTGAGATAGTGATGTGTAGTATAATGTAAGTGACATCAACAGTTATGTGCAAGAGACTAAGATGATAAGAGGGAATAGTCTGGACAAGAGAGAGATGTACTTACCTAGAAGCTTATTATGTACAAAGTGTACTTAACGTAATTTTGAAAAAAACTATCTGAGTTAGACCTGAGTCAATCATTAGTAGAGGGAAACCTTCCCAATATAGATTAGGCCACAAGTCGCCTGAAGAGAAATCCACATGCTATTCATTGTGGAAACCAAACCATGAGTGACCACCACATAGTGCTTGTTGATATAAAGTCCTGTCTTCACACAGAGGATATTATTCCTCATGTTCTGTGGCACTATTAACAGGCCAAATGTGATAGGTTCAGGACAGATCAAGCAGCTCAAAACTGGGCATACATGAGGCACTTGGACCATCAACAGCAGCGGAATTGTATGCCACCACAACCTGTAATCTCTTGGGCTGGCCTGTCCCTCACTCTATCGTTATCATCAAAATTGGGGATTATCACTGGCTGTAGTGAAGACTGAAGACCATGACTTCAGTCTTCCCAAAAGTTAATTGGAACAGTATCATTCTCAAATCAATGTATGTTACCGTATTTGAATACATGATGGTCCATAACGTCTGAGCTCCAGGTCGTATTGGGGGAGGTTGCCTAAACACCTACTGGGACCGCAATCCACCCCCCCAACCTCCCGGACATTCACATGTAAGGTTAGAACGGCAATTGCCTGGAAGTGCAAACTTCCCCGGAGCAATTGCCCTGCACGGGGATTTATCCGAAAATGAGATTTAAATCACAAACTTCAGATGATTCCAATTGGGTTACATCAATAGTTACCCAGAACAAGTTAGAAGAATTAAAACCTCTTCTAACTTCTGGGTAACTATTTTACAGACCCACACTGACGCCCCACGGCACTTCGCCACACCCCCAAGCCCCCAGTGGACACCACCACCCCCCAACTAGATCCACTCCAACAGGACTTGCCCACCCCCGTGCCCCAGGGTGCTCCTAGCACCTCCCAAACTACTCTCCTCACAGGACTCACCCCGCTCTCAAAAGCCTACAGCCCCGATGGGTACTCCCCAACCCACGGGATTCGCCCACCTCCACGGGGACTCCTCCCCCACCCCTGGCCACCAGGCCCAAATTTCATCCCGTTCCCCCTCCTCCCAGCCAGGCTCACTCTCATTCTCATGCCTTCGCCCTCCCCCACCTCACCAGGCTTGACTCTCACACTCTCCCTTACCCCCTCATCAGGCCAGACTCTCACCCCATCCCCCCCATCACCAGGCCTGACTCTCACCCCTCCCCCTTCCACCTCGCCAGGCTCGACCCTCACCCCCACCACCCCACAAGGCCTGACCCAACACCATATCTAGGCCTAGCCCGACATGACACCCCCAAGGCTTGACCCGACACTCCCCCCACAGAGCCCAACCTGACCTAACCCAAACCCCCAACAAAGCCTGACCCAACACCCTCCCAACTAAGGCCTGACCAACCCCCACAAGGCCTGACCCACGCTGCCTCCCGCCCCACCGAGGACCAACCCCTCCCCCCACCCCCTCCGCCAAAATCCTACCCACTATCTTATACATTTTCCTTCTCTCTGGCCTGTCAAGGACCTTTAAACATGGCTGGCCCTTTAACTTAACTGGTTTACGGCAGTTAGTGCCGTTAAAACGGGGCATGGCATTTAATAGAGCTGCCCCTGACGCTAAGCCCCAGGGACACACTGAACTGCCCAGATCTTGCCCGACCTGAGTCAGAAGGCTGGGCAAGGCAGGATGGAAAAAGATTTTGGGTAAGAAAGTAGGAGCGAAGTGGCAATCCAACTCTGAGGAAGCTGAGATGCTCTTGGGTGACTTTTCCCTTTGCTTCTTAAAATATCATTTCCTTTTGCTCTATAAAAAACTTGACAACCAGGATGAAGTTAAGATTACTGCTCTAACAATGATGAGTGTGATGACGATGCTGGAGAGAAACTAGAGATGGTGAAAAACAAACTATCCATTTATTTCCAGCTACCCTAGTTTCTACAGCTCAGGATTAGCTGATCGACAGGTTGAACACAATTTTAATGATAAACAGTAACCAAAATTTCACATGCCAAATATTTAAGTAGGCTTCAGAAATTCCAGGATAGAGGCATCATCTTTAATGAAAAAATAAACCGATGAATATGATCCTTATTGTGTATGCTGGGAGACTCAGTAACAGTACATGGTCCAGATGAGAGAATTTTTTTTTTTATGGACAGGATTGTGAGAATTCTAAAATAAATAATTGTATGTTGTTAGTTTGGAGACATAGATGGAAAATCTAGATTCAAGCATTGCAAGTTCAACAGAGCGACCTTGATTTGATTTTCCAGTTCTTCTGGTGTGCAATATAACTACTTCTGAGGCGATCAGGAGTTTAAACATCCCAAAAGCATAAGAGAAAGTGGGCCTTTCATTTTTTTTTATTCTTTCATGGGATGCGGGTGTCACTGGTAAGGCCAGCATTTGTTGCCCATCCCTAATTGACCATGAGCTGAGTGGATTGCCAGACCATTTCAGAGGACAGTTAAGAGTCAACCACATTGCTGTGGATCTGGAGTCACATGTAGGCCAGACCAGGTAAGGATAGCAGATTTCCTTCCCTAAAGGACATTCGTGAACCAGAAGGGTTTTTACAACAATTGACAATGGTTTCACGGTCACCATTACTGAGACTAGCTTTTCAACTCCAGATTATTAATTGAAATGTAATTCCACCAGCTGCTGTGGTGGGATTTGAACCCTTGTGCCCAGAACATTAGCCTTGGCCCCTGAATTACTAGTCCTGTGATATTACCACTACACCATCATTTTCACCCTCCCACCCTCTTTCAACCAACTCCCACAGCAAAATACCTCCCCTATCAATTAAGATCAATGATGAGATCCTGGAAAATGTGGACCATTTTCCATACCTTGAGAGCCTCCCCTCAATGAAAGCAGACATAGAGGATGAAATTCATCATCGACTCCGATGTGATCCCAAACTGACTGAAGAAAAGAGTATTTGAAGACCAGGATCTCAAACCCAAGAATAAAGTTATGGTTTCCTGGGCAGCAGTAATCCTCATGCTCCTATATGCTTTGAAGACTTGGATCCCCTACAGCAGGCAGCTGAAAGCACTGGAGAAGTACCACCAGCAGTGCCTTCACAACACCTTCCAAATCTGGAGGTACGAAAAGCAGTCCAACAGCAGCATCCTCTCCCAAGTCAACATGCACCAACATCAAGGTGCTAATCACACAAACCAGCTTCGCTGGGCAGGACAAATTTTTCATATGCCTGACACCAGACTCCCAAAACAACTTTGACTCAGAATTTGGTCCCAGGGCACAGCAGAAATGTCCCTGAAGAGGTCAGGCATCCCCACAGACTCATGGGAGTTTCTGGCCTGTGACCCAAAGTCGAGAAAGTTCATTTGGGAAGGCACCAGCCACATCAACAGGCTTCATTGCGGACACGGAGCGGTGTCAGAGAGTGCACACAAACCTCCAAACAACTCAAATACTCCAACCTTCAAGCACCACCTGCCCAGCAATATGGTAGAGTCTACAGATTGCACATTGGATGTATCAGCCCCTTCAGAACCCATCGAACCACAGTGAAAACAAGTCATCCTTGTTCCCAAGGGACCATTGCCTATGAGGAAGAGCATCTAATAAAGCTTAAAATTATAAATGTTAACATGTGCAATGAGTACATCCAATAGTAACTTAGTTTTATTTGACCCCTTGATGCCTATCTTTATGCTTAAAGTTTCAAAAATTGAATAGCATTCTTTGAAAAATGATTGAGCTAGAACGAAGTTACACATCAGAAAATTCCAGAATTTTACAGCACTGAAACATATTGTTGAACCTATCAAATATAGAAATACCTGGAAAAACTCAGCAGGTCTGACAGCATCTGCGGAGAGGAACACAGTTAACGTTTTGAGTCCGTATGACTCTTCAACAGAACTAAGTAAAAAAATAGAAGAGAGGTGAAATATAAGCTGGTTCAAGGAGGGGTGGGACAGGTAGAGCTGGATAGAGGGCCAGTGATAGGTGGAGATAGCCAAAAGATGTCATAGACAAAAGGCAAAGAGGTGTTGAAGGTGGTGATATTATGTAAGGAATGTGCTAATTAAAGGTAGAAAGCAGGACAAGCAAGGTACAGATAGTCCTAGTGGGGGTGGGGTGGGGTGAAGGAATCGAAATAGGCTAAAAGGTAGAGATAAAATAATGGATGGAAATACATTTAAAAATAATGGAAATAGGTGGGAAAAGAAAAATCTATATAAATTATTGGGAAAAAAAAGGGAGAGATCGGAAAGGGGGTGGGGATGGAGGAGAGAGTTCATGATCTAAAATTGTTGAACTCAATATTCAGTCTGGAAGGCTGTAAAGTGCCTAGTCGGAAGATGAGGCGCTGTTCCTCCAGTTTGCGTTGATCTTCATTGGAACAATGCAGCAGGTCAAGGACGGACATGTGTGCATGAGAGCAGGGTGGAGTGTTGAAATGGCAAGCGACAGTGAGGTCTGGGTCATGCTTGCGGACAGACCGAAGGTGTTCTGCAAAGCGGTCACCCAGTCTGTGTTTGGTCCCTCCAACATTGGGAGCAACTAATGCAGTGGCCTAAATTGAGGGAAGTGCAAGTGAAATGCTGCTTCACTTGAAAGGAGTGTTTGAGCCCTTGGACGGTGAGGGGAGGGGAAGTAAAGGGGCAGGTGTTGCACCTTCTGCTGTTGCATGGGAAGGTGCCGTGGGAGCGGGTAGAGGTGTAGGGGGTGATAGAGGAGTGGACCAGGGTGTTCCAGAGGGAACGATCCCTGCAGAATGCTGCCAGGGGGGTGAAGGGAAGATGTGTTTGGTGATGGCATCATACTGGGGTTGGCGGAGGATGATCCTTTGAATGCGGAGGCTGGTGGGGTGATAAGTGAGGACAAGGGGGACCCTATCATGTTTCTGGGAGGGAGAGGAAGGTGTGAGGGCGGATGCGCAGATGAACCTATCATTTCTGTGCAATCTTATCCTCCACGAGTTATCTAGTTTATCTCCATATTACTGTTTGATTTCTATGTCCCCTAATATTACTCCTTTACAAGTAACTATTTAATCCTTTAAAAAAAAACGGATGCTACTGCATCACTGGTTTGTGACAGAGAATTCCACATTCTAACTATTCCTTGTATAATACAATTTCTTATTAATTTTCCTTTGCTTCTTTATTATTTATCTTGAAATTGAGTCTTCTTGTCATAGCCTTGAAGACTTGTGGAAATAATCAATCACTATTTACCTCAGCATCATCCTTCATAATCTTGAGCAACTCTGTCTGTTCATACCTTGACCTTCTCAGCTACTGTGAAAAATATTCTACCTGATCAAGTATCTCTTCATAACTGTATTCCCTCGTTTAGATTCCCTGGAGCAGAGGAGATTGAGTGGGGACATGATTGAGGTGCATAAAATTATAAGGAGCATAGATAGGGTAGACAGGAAGGAGCTTTTCCCCTTGGTGGAGGGATCAGTAACCAGGGGGCATAGATTTAAGGTTAGGGGCAGGAGGTTTAGAGGGGAGTGAGGAAGAATTTTTTCACCCAGAGGGTGGTGGGAATCTGGAACTCACTGCCTGAAAGGGTGGTAGAGGCAGAAACCCTCATAACATTTATGAAGTATTTGGATGTGCACTTGCGGTGCCATGGCATACAAGGCTATGGGTCTAGTGCTGGAAAATGGGGTTAGTATAGTTGGGTACTTGTTTGACCGGCGCAGACTCGATGGTCCGAAGGGTCTTTTTCTGTGCTGTAGATCTCTTTGACTCTATGACTCTATTAGATTCACTTAAAAATTCAGAAAATGTTGGTTTAAGATACTACCAGGTTTGATGTTCCAATGTACCACATGAACTGTGGTCAATGGATTAAGAATATTGACATTTGATATACATGCATGGAAATCACCTTTCATATGAGGCACCAGATAATGCCATAGGCAATTGCCAAATATTCTCTGTGAAATTAACAAATGCTTGTAACAAAATCACTCCCAGCTCTTGGCTTTGCTCTTAACTGTGATAAATAAAGGTTTCTATCAGGCTGGTATAAACACCTGGTGCAAATCTCCCACTATCTGTTTCTGAAATGAAAAAGCCATTATCACATATGTCAGACAACTAATTTCATCTATTCCAGTGCAAAGCAGCAATTGGCAAACCTTTGGGATCACAGTCAGTGTGATTGATTGGGTCCAAATTGACTGCAATCTCAATAGACTGTAATAAATGAATACTAAATTCAATAAAGTTACTTTGCATACTATTCATTTCCCTTCCAATTATTTTATAATTGCCGAGCAGCCTTTTGAAAAGTACTCAAAAAATACCACCTTTGCTGACAAACGTCCACATAAACTTGAAGCAACATAATTATAACATGCCGATATTAAAGCTCTGTTTTATATCAAATACCAGCCCAAAATGTTGCTATATTGATGCATTTTGTCAAAATTCTATTTTTCACGTAGTCACACATTGTTCCTGCTGGCAGGGGAAACGGATTGAAAGGATACTCCATTATTTTGCTGTTGTATCAGTGGATAAAGTTACAGTAATAAAGTTACAACCAGTCACATCAGACAGGACAGTGCTCATTTATTTACAAATGAGATAATAATCAAACCCTGCGTCTTTTTCTTATACAACAAATCATAGAATGGAGACTCACTAGCTGAGATTGCTCTGAATTCCTCTGAACAAATCTTTCAACAGAGTGGTTCACTCTAAACAAAAGAATAAATGACCTCAACTCAAGATTTCAATCCATTATCTTGAGTTCCTTTCAAAAACCAACCTAGATATTATAACAGAAAATAAATGCTTTTTGGTCTGTGTGAATCATCATTAATGGTGATCCTGCAACAAGATGCAATTAATTGAGTGAAAGAATGTTAGAGACAATTCATTTCTCAAAGAATAGTGAGCGACTGTTTGTACAATGAACACTAAACCACTAAATTCCTTCAAGTGTAAGCTGGGCCTGTTCCTGGCTGGGGTGAAGGTCACCTCATAGAAAAGGCTGATTGCCTTAAAGAGACCAAAAAGGAATTTTCTAAATGTTTTCCTAATTGGCCTGGATTTAATTTGTTTTTTTTTTCACTTCTCCCAGGAGATTACATGGCTTCTGGCTGGATTGGGGAGAGTACATATTGTGCTGCACAAGGCATTTCAGTTTCATGGGCCAAGCTGGATGGGTGCGTGGGTCTTTTCCTGTCTGTCATTTTTATATAATTCTAACTGTGATATAAAGGCCTATGTTTTCTCATGCAAAACATCTTAGCATTTTCTATTCAAGAGTCTGAATAGTTAAATAAGTGAAACAGCAAGATTATCATTATGATGATAAAGAGCTACAACAAATACTTGTATTTCGCTAGTCACCCTGATAGATTAACATTTAGACCCACTCGCAGTGAGGGAGACCAGCAGTGCTTCAGGAACCCAAAATTTAATGGAACGGGCTTTGTCATGGCTTTTCAACTCAGCTACTGCTTTAGCACCTTGCTGCCAGCTTTCCCAACCAATCAGAATGGGCAGGTGTAATGACAACCGCGGCTGCCAGTTAGAGGCTGCCTACTTCAACGGGCCTTGATAAGGGTCAGAATGGACCCATTATAAAACTGTCAGGACTGAGAGAGTAAGTGTAGTGATGGAGTTTCAACATGAGAAGATTGTTCCCTGATCCTGTGAAAAGGCATCCCTGCTTGTCATGTTATGGGTGATAAGGGCATGTGGGGAAATACTCTTCCAGTCGAGGCCAGCCTCTGAAAACATGACTGGAAGTGGCTTAAGGAGAACTTCAGCAGGCATGTTGCACCTCAAACATAGATACATTGCTGAAAGAGGTTCAATTACATCACCAGGACAGGAAAGGATTTTTTTTTTTAATTTGTTTACGGGATGTGGGTGTCATTGGCTAGGCCAGCATTTACTGACCATCCCTAATTGCCCTTGGGAAGGTGGTGATGAGTTGCCTTCTTGAGCTGCTGCTGTTCATGTTTTGTAGGAACACCCACAGTGCTGTTAAGAAGGGAGTTCCAGGATTTTGACTCAGCAACAGTGAAGGAATGGTGATATAGTTCTAAGTCAGGATGGTGTGTGGCTTGGAGGGAAACTTGCAGTGGTGGTGTTCCCATGCATCTGCTGTCCTTGTCCTTCTAGGTGGTAGCGGCCATGGGTCTGGAAGATGCTGTCGAAGGAGCCTTGGTGAGTTGCTGAAGTGCATCTTGTGAATGGCGTACACTGCTGCCACTGTGCGTTGGTAGTGGAGGGAGTGAATGTTGAAGGTGGTGGATGCAGTGCCAATCAAGCGGGCTGCTTTTTCCTGAATGGTGTCAAGATTCTGGAGTGTTGTTGGAGTTGTACTCATCCAGGAAAGTGGAGAGTATTCTGTCACACTCCTGACTTGTATCTTGTGGATGATGGACAGGCTTTGGGGAGTCGGCATGTGAGTTACTCTCCGCAGAATTCCCAGCCTCTGACCTGCTCTTGTAGCCACAGTATTTACATGGCTAATCCAGCACAGCTTCTGGTCATTGGTAGCCCCCAGGATGTTGATAGTGGGGTATTCAGCGATCGTAATCCCATTGAATGTCAAGGGGCGATGTTTAGATTCTAGCTTGCTGGAGATGGTCATTGCCCGGCACATGGGTGGCGCGAATGTGCCTTACCACTTATCAACCCAAGCCTGAATATTGCCCAGGTCTTGCTGAACATAGACATGCACTGCTTCAGTATCTGAGCAGTCATGAATGGTGCTGAACATTGCATAATCATCCACAACCATCCCCACTTCTGACCTTATGATGGAGGGAAGGTCATTGATGAAACAGCTGAAGATGGTTGGGTCTAAGACACTACCCTGAGGAACTCCTGCATCGCTGTCCATGGGCTGAGATGATTGACCTCCAAACACCACAACCATCTTCCTTTGTGCTGAGTATGACTCCAGCCAATGAAGATTTTCCCCGATTTCCATTCACTTCAGTGTTACTAAGACCCCTTAATGCCACACTCAGTCAAATGCTGCCTTGATGTCAAGGGCAAGTCACTCTCACCTCATCCCTAGATTTCAGCTCTTTTGTCCATGTTTGGACCAAGGCTGTAATGAGGCCAGGAGCTGAATGGCCCTGGTGGAACACAAACTGAGCATCAGTGAGCAGGTTATTGCTGAGTTAAGTGCTGATTGATAGCATAGTCGACGACCCTTTCCATCACTTTGCTGATAGTCGAGAGTAGACTGATAGGGCTTGAATTTATCCTGCTTTTCGTGGACAGGACATACTTGGGCAATTTTCCACATTGCTGGGCAGGAGCCAGTGTTGTAGCTGTACTGCAACAGTTTGTCTAGGGGCGAGGCAAATTCTGAAGCACAAGTCTTCAGTGCTATTGCCGGAATGTTGTCAGGGCCCATAGATTTTGCAGTATCGAGTGCCTTCAGCCGTTTCTTGATATTACGTGGAGTGAATACTGGCATTTGTGATGCTGGGGACCTCAGGAGGAGACTGAGATGGATCATCCATTTAGCACTTCTCGCTGAAGATGGTTGCAAATGCTTTAGCATTGTCTTTTGCACGATGTGCTGGGTTCTGCTATTATTGAGGATGGGGTTATTTGTGGAGCTTCCTCCTCTAGTTAGTTGTTTAACTGTTGTAGTGATTATGGTTTTGTTTTGTGTGTAATGTACCTTTAAGAATAATACTTGTTAAGGAAAATCACATGATCTGTAGTAACCAATAGGAGAGTAGCGTGGGCTACCTCAGCAGTCAGTCTAGAGGTAGAGTCGGAGTTGAAAACACACATGTAGTTGCTGCTGAGTGTATTGTAAATAAACTTAATGTTTCCACCCAAGATGTGTCTGCAGATCAACGCCATCATTAATAGTAGCAACTCGGCCACCCCTACAACAAACTGGTGATGAGGATAAAACAAACGAAATCAAGTTCAGAAGAAATTGGCACTGTACTTTGCCCAGTGATTGTAAGTAACAAGCTCTGTTAGAATTGAAATAGAGCCCCAGGTGAGACAATTGCATGCTACATGGCAAATTTGAAGCAGCTAACGGAACATTGTGAGTTTGGTACGACTTTGATTGACATGCTCTGGGATGGTTTAGTGTGTGGCGTGAATGAGGACACTATTCAGAAAAAAATATTGTCCGACGTGAATCTGGATTTCAAGAATGGGCTAGAGATAGCGCTGGCCATAGAAAGCACAGTAAAAGATTCAAAAGCAATACAGGGTGCACAAAATGACGCCGTCTTCCCATCGGGTGAGAAATCTCAGCCAAAAAGGGCACAAAAATGCAAGACTCTTCTGAGAAGTGGGAAACAGGCCCCCTTAGCCAAAGAATAAAGAAAAATAACTTAGCAGTGAAATCAAAAAATCATTTTTATAGAGGTGGAAACAAGCAGTCTTTTGGAAGTTTAAAAAATTGAATGCTATTATTGTCACAGAAATGAAAGCAGGCTTGTAAACAAAAGACAAAGCCCAATGAAATCTACAATGTAGAAAAGCCTAAAACAAATAATTCAGACATTTACTCATTGTTTAATTTGAAAGTTGGAAAGACAGAACCAATATTTGTCACAATGAAAGTAAATGGCAAACCTGTTAGAATGGAAATGGATCCACTACAGTAATTGGGGAACATACCTACAGATACCTGAATAATGATGAACATCAATTAAGTTTAGAAGAAACAGACGCCAAGCTAAAAACATATACGAGTGAAGACATTCAAGTAAAAGGCATAAGCAGAGTAACTGTCCATTATGGAAGCCCATCAGCAAAGTTATCCATGATGATGGTAACAGGAAAAGGGCCAAGCCCCCTGGGGCAAAATTGATTAAAAGAGATTAAGTTAGAATGGGCTGAAATTTTCCACTTGAGAGCAAGTGGGCTACCAGAGCTACTACAAACGTACATCACTGTATTCAAAGACAAACTTGAGAAAATCCAGGGCTTGCACACAAAGATTCATATGGATCCGGAAGCAACCCCTCGCTTCCTGAAGGCGAGACCGGTGCTATATGCCCTGTGAGAAAAAGTTGATGCTGAACTGAATAGACTAGAGAAACTGGGCGTTATGCAACCTGTTCAGTTCTCAGAATGGGCAGCACCCATAGTCCCTGTCCTTAAACCCAACCAAAGCGTCTAAACTTGTGGAGACTACAAACTAACATTTATTAAAGTAGCTAAGCTAGACAGGCACTCCATTCCAAAAATCGAAGACCTGTATGCCAAGCTGGCAGGAGGAACAACATACACAAAGCTTGTCATGACTTATCAACAACTAGAGTTAGATAATGCCTCATGGGAATTTGTCATAATTAATACCCACAAAGGGTTGTACCAATACATACGATTGCCTTTTGGTGTCTCCTCCACTTATGCCATCTTTCAGAGAACAATGGAAAACTCACTGCAGGGACCGCCCAGGTTGTGGTCTATTTGGATGATGTATTGGTTTTAGGATTCATTGAAAAAGAGCATTTGGCAAACTTAGGAGAAGTCTTAAAACATTTATTGCAAGCTGGAGTGCATTTAAAAAAAGAAAAGTACATGTTCCAAGTGAGGGAGGTAATCTATTTGGGTCACTGGGTAGATTCACAGGGCCTCCATCCGGTTGAGGAGAAAGTGAGAGCCCTAAGAGAGGCACCTGCTCCAAAGAACGCCTCAGAGCTCAAATCATTCCTAGGAATGATCAGCTATTATGGGCGGTTCTAACCTAATTTGTCTACAGTACTGGCCCGCTACATTCTCTACTCAAAAAGAACCAACGTTGGTCTTGGGAGGTGCCCCAGAAAGAAGCTTTCATAAAGGTGAAACAATTGTTGCACCCGCCCAATCTATTAGTGTATTATGACCAGAAAAAAGAATTGGTGCTGACATGTGACGCATCTCCCTACAGAGTGGGAGCAGTGCTCTCTCATTGGATGGACAACGGCATGGAACAGCCAGTAGATTACTTATCAAGAACGCTCACCACAGCGGTAAAGGGATACTCGTACATAGAAAAAGAAGGCTTGTCTATCAACTTTGGTGTCAAGAAATTTCACCAGTACATACATGGCCACCATTTTACAATTGTTTCGAACCACAAACCATTGCTAAGATTGTTTAGTGAGGTCAAGGCTATACCACCCATAGCCTCAGCAAGAATACAATGATGGGCTTTAAATCTGGCAGCATATGAATAAACTTTCATACATCGGCCTGGCAATCAAATCGCAAACACCGATGCCCTTAGTCGTTTGCTTTTACAGAAAATAATGAGCACGTCCCAGTTCCACAGGAGCTTGTTTTACTGTTAAATTTCTTAGATTCCTCACCGGTATGTGCTCGACAGATCAAAGACTGGACAAGTCGGGATACAGTCCTATCTCAAGTGCGAGAACAAGTGCTACAGGGTTGGTCACAGGAGCCCTGTGTATCTGATGAAATGAAACCGTGCTTCAACAGAAGACATGAAATAACCAGTCAGGAAGGCATCTTATTGTGAGGAGCATGAGTGATAGTTCCTCCAAAGGGAAGGGAGCCAATTTTAATTGAGCTACACAGTGCACATCCAGGAATTTCCCGAATGAAGACCATAGCACGCAGTTATCTATGGTGGCCTGGTATAGATGGCGAAATAGAGAATTTAGTAAAGCATTGTGTGCAATGTCAGCAAAGGCAAAAGTTGCCAGTGACAGCTACATTATACCCATGGGAGTGGCCAGGTAGACCCTGGGTGTGGTTGCACATTGACTACATTGGGCCTTTCCTGGGAACAATGTTTCTGCTCATTGTTGATGCCCATTCAAAATGCTTGGGCGTATATGAGATGAAGTCACCAACGTCGGCTGTTACATTTGAGAAATTTATGTCAAAGTTTTGCCATTCTCAAGCTACTAATAGTCATTTCCAATAATAGCACAGCATTTACGAGTACTGAGTTTCAGCCGTTTATCAGTCTCAACAGTATTACTTGTAAAAACTGCACCGTACCACACTTCCTCAAAAGGACTGACTGAGAGAATGGTTCAAATATTCAAGACAGGCATGAAAAAGCTAACAGGCAATTCCTTGGCAACCAAGCTAGCACCCTTTCTTTTCCATTACAGGACCACCCCTCGCACAACAACAGGTGTCACACCTGCGGAGTTATTGTTGAAACTCAGGATGAGATTGAGTTTAATAGAGGCCCGAACAATCCCCATTCACCACCACTCTCCTCCACCTGGCTGAACTTGTTCTCTCAATGAACAATTTCTCCTTAAACTCGTCTCACTTCCTCCAAATGGAAGGTGTGGCTATGGGTACCCGCATGGGCCCCAGTTATGCCTGTCTCTTTATGGGGTATGTGGAACATTCCTTGTTCCATCCTACTCAGGCCCCCTCCCACAACTCTTTCTCTAGTACATCGATGACCGTTTCGGTGCTGCTTCATGCTCTTGTCTGGACCTGGAAAAATTTATTAATTTTGCTTCCAATTTCCACCCCTCCATCTCTTTCACATGGTCCATCACTGACACTTCCCTTCCCTTTCTTGACCTCTCTGTCTCTATTTCTGGTGATAGACTGTCCACCAATATTCATTACAAGCCTACCGACTCCCACAGCTACCTCGACTACAGCTCCTCACACCCCGCTTCCTGTAAGGACTCCATACCATTATCTCAGTTCCTTCGCCTCTGTCACATCTGTTCCGATGATGCCACTTTCCAAAACAGCGCTTATGACATGTCTTCCTTCTTCCTTAACCAAGGTTTCCCACCCACTGTGATTGACAGGGCCCTCAACCGTGTCCAACCATCTCCCGCGCCTCTGCCCTCATACCTTCCTCTCCCTCCCAGAACAATGATAGACCCCTTGTCCTCACTTTTCACCCCACCAGCCTCCGCATCCAAAGGATCATCCTCCGCCATTTCCACCAATTCCAGCATGATGCCATCACCAAACACATCTTGCCTTAAACCCCACTGTCGGCATTCCGTAGGGATCGTTCCCTCCGGGACACCCGGGTCCACTCCTCCATCACCCCCTACACCTCAACCCCCTCCCACGGCACCTTCCCATGCAATCACAGAAGATGCAACACCTGCCCCTTTACTTCCACCTTCCTCACCGTCCAAGGGCCCAAATATTCCTTTCAAGTGAAGCAGCATTTCACTTGCATTTCCCCAATTTGGTCTACTGCATTTGCTGCTCCCAATGCAGTCTCCTCTACATTGGAGAGTAAAAAAGACAGACTGGGTGAACACTTTGCGGAACACATTCGGTCTGTCCGCAAGCATGATCCAGACCTTCCTGCCGCTCGCCATTTCAACACACCACCTTGCTCTCATGCCCACGTGTCTGTCCTTGGCCTGCTGCAATGTTCCAGTGAAGCTCACGCAAACTGGAGGAACAGCACCTCATCTTCCAATTAAGCACTTTACAGCCTTCCGGATTTAACATTGAGTTCAACAACTTCAGATCATGACGTCTCCCTTCCATCCTCACCCCTTTTTGATCCCCTTTTTTCAAATATTTTTTTTAAAAGTTTTTATATATATTTTTTCCCACCTCTTTCTATTATTATAATTTTAAAAATGTATTTCCATTAATTTTTTTATCCCCACCTTTTAGCCTATTTTACCTTTTCTCCCACATCGCCCCCTCTCCCCACCCCACCACCTCTTGGGCCATCTGTCACTGGCTCATTCTGATTTCTATTCTTAATGTCACCATTAGCACCTCCTTTAGCCAGTATCACCACCATCAACACCCCTTCAACCTTTTGTTTATGACATCATTCGCAATCTCTCCTTTGCCTCCACCTATCGCTGGCCTTCTTTGCAGCTTCACCTGTCTCACCCGCCTTAAACAGTATATATTTCACAAAATGTTTTACTTCTCTTTAGTTCTGAAGTAGAGTCATTATGGACTCGAACTGTAAACTCTGTCTTTCTCTCCGTGGATGCTGTCAGACCTGCTGGGTTTTTCCAGCAATTTTTGTTTTTGTTTCAGATTTCCAGCATCCACAGTATTTTGCTTTTATGCTTTGAGCTTAATAATGCTGAATTTAGAGGGGAATCACAGAATCACAGAGTGCAGAAGAGGCCCTTCGGCCCATCAAGTCTGCACTGACACGTGAGAAACACTTGACCTACCTACCTAATCCCATTTACCAGCACTTGCCCCATAGCCTTGAATGCCTTGACGTGCCAAGTGCTCATCCAGGTACTTTTTAAAGGATGTGAGGCAACCTGCCTCTACCACCCTCCCAGGCAGCGCATTCCAGACTGTCACCACCCTCTGGGTAAAAAGGTTTTCCTCACATCCTCTCTAAACCTCCTGCCCCTCACCTTGAACTTGTGTCCCCTTGTGACTGACCCTTCAACTAGTGGGAACAGCTGCTCCCTATCCACCCTGTCCATGCCCCTCATAATCTTGTACACCTTGATCAGGTCGCCCCTCAGTCTTCTCTGCTCCAACAAAAACAACCCAAATCTATGCAACCTCTTTTCATAACTTAAATGTTTCATCCCAGGCAACATCCTGGTGAATCTCCTCTGCACCCCCTCCAGTGCAATCACACCCTTCCTATAATGTGGTGACCAGAACTGCACACAGTACTCCAGCTGTGGCCTCAACAAGGTTCTATACAACTCCAACATGATCTCCCTACTTTTGTAATCTATGCCTCGATTGATAATGGCAAGTGTCCCATATGCCTTTTTCACTACCCCACCAACATGCCCCTCCACCTTCAGAGATCTATGGACACATATGCCAAGGTCCCTTTGTTCCTCAGAACTTCTGAGTGTCATGCCATTCATTGAATACTTCCCTGTCAAATTACTCCTTCCAAAGTGAATCACCTCACACTTTTCAGGGTTAAATTCCATCTGCCACTTATCTGCCCATTTGAGCATCCCGTCTATAGCTTCCTGTAGCCCAAGACACTCAACCTCACTGTTAACCACCCAGCCAATCTTTGTGTCATCCGCAAACTTACTAATCCTACCCCCCACATAGTCATCTATGTCGTTTATATAAATGACAAATAATAGGGGACCCAGCACAGACCCCTGTGGTACTCCACTGGACACTGGCTTACAGTCACGAAAGCATCCTTCTGTCATCACCCTCTGTCTCCTACAACTAAGCCAATTTTGAATCCACCTTATCAAATTACCCTGTATCTCATGTGCATTTGCCTTCTTTATAAGTCTCCCATGTGGGACCTTGTCAAGACCTTGCTGAAATCCATATACTACATCAACTGCACTACCCTCATCTATACACCTGGTTACCTCCTCAAAAAATTCAATCAAATTTGTGAGGCATAACCTCCCTCTGACAAAGCCATGCTGACTATCCCTGATCAAACATTGCCTCTCCAAGTGGAGATAGATTCTCTCCTTCAGAATGGGAAAATGGAAAGGGGTCAGGAAAGTCAGAAAACTAGACACGACTGGCATAGTCGTGAGAGGAAATTTACTGCAGGAGAGCCTGTATACGTGAAGAACTTCGGGAAAGGACCAAAGAGGTTACCGGGTGAAATAAGTCCAGTGACTGGACCTCTATCTTACCACGTGGAGGTGGAAGGCCAGATAAACATTTTGACTATTTAAGGAAGAGAGAGGCAAATCACCAAGATTTGGCTCCAACAGTGGTCTGCATTTCGTGTTGAGGATACTCAAACCAAGACAGACATGTCTGATGTTCCAGTAAGAGTTGAACACACAGAACTGGAAGTGCCCACCGAACCACCTGATGTTCAGGCAGCTCTGGAAAAGGAGGTTCCTGACAAAGAATCTGAAGTTGTGGAGCTGTGATGTTCCACATGTACCAGGGAGCCACCTGAAAGACTGAACTTGTAAATTCCTTTCCCAGTGTAAATGCTATGTTGTCTTGAAAAATACGCGCTTGCAAATATAATGTGTATAGCTGAGTTAAAGGGGGAGGAATGTCATAATTATGGTTTTGTTTAGTGTGTAATGAAACTTTAAGAATAATATTTGTTAAGGAAGATCACATGATCCGTAGTAACCAATAGTAGTGTAGCGCGGGCTATCTCAGCAATCAGTGCAGAGACAGAGTTGGAGTTGAAAGCACACGTGTAGTTGCTGCTGAGTATATTGTAAATAAACTTAATGTTTCCACCCAAGAAGTGTCCGCAGATCAACTTATCATTAATAGTAGCAACTCAGCCACCTTTACACAATTGTCCACCACCATTCGTGACTGGATATGACAGGACTTCAGAGCTTAGATCTGATTTGTTGGTTGTAGGATTGATTAGCTGTGTCACTTGACATGCTGCTTCCACTGCTTGGAATGAAAGTAGTCCTGTGCTGTAGTTTCACCAGTTTGACACCTCAGTTTTAGGTATGCTTGGTGTTGCTCCTGACATGCCCTCCTGCACTCTTAATTGAACCTGGGCTGATCTCCCGATTTGATGGTAATATAGAGTGGGAGATCAGCCAGGCCATGAATTTACAGATTGCGGTTGTGTACAATTCTACTGTTGCTGATGCCCACAGCGCCTCATGGATGCCCAGTTTTGAGTTGCTAGATCTGTTTGAAATCTATCTCATTTAGCACCGTGGCAGGGCCACACAACACAATGGAGAGTATTCTCAATGTGAAAACGAGCTTTGTCTCCACAAGGACTGTGCGTTGGTCACTCCTATCAATACTGTCATGGACAGATGATCTACAATTGGTAGATTAGTGAGGATAAAGTCCCATTTGTTGGTCCCCTCATCACCTGTCGAAAATACAGTCTAGGTGCTATGCCCTTTCAGAATCAGCTAGCTTGATCAGTAGTGGTGCTACAGTGCCATTCTTGGTGATTCACACTGAATCTCCAAGTGGTGTTCAACATGGCGGAGCACTGATTCATCAGCTGAGGGAGGGTGGTACATGGTAATCAGCAAGAAGTTTCCTTGCTCATGTTTGACCTGATGCCATGAGGCTTTGTGGGGTCCAGAGTCAATGTTGAGGACTCCCAGGGAAACTCTCTCCCAACTGTATATCACTGTGCCACCACCTCTGGTGGATCTGTCCTGTCAGTGGGACAGGACATACCCAGGGATGGTGATAGTGGTGTTTGGAACATTATCTGTAAGATACGATGCCCTGAGTATGACTATGTCAGGCCGTTGTTTGACTAGTCCGTGGGGCAGCTCGCCCAATTTTGTCACCGCCCCCTGATGTTAGTTCGGAGGACTTTGCAGGGTCAACAGGACTTGATTTGCCATTGTAATTTCTGGTGTCTAGGTCAATGCCATGTGGCCTATCCGGTTACAATCCTTTTACACTTTGTAGAAGTTTGATACAACTGAGTGGCTTGCTAGGCCATTTCAGAGGGCATTTAAGAATCAACCATATTGCTGTTTGCCTGGCATAACATATAGGCCAGGCCAGTTAAGGACAGCACATTTCCTTCCCCAGTGAACCAGATGGGGTTTTACGATAATTGACAAAGGTTTCGTGATCACTATTAGACCAGCTTTTAATTCCAGATTTATTAATTGAACCTGTATCCCAGAGCATAAGCCTGGGCCTCTGGGTTACTAGCCTCTGCACTGCCTCCCCTAAATGTGAGTGACATTCCAGCTTCAATTGCCAACCCTCACATTCTAAAAGCCCCAGTATTCTTCTCCGCAACATTCCTCAGACCAATGTACCATTAAGCTCCATCCATTCCTTTCGCTTGAGGCATCTCCTCATATCCCCAACTGAACAGCCACCAATGACACTCACCTTATTGCTGTCTCACACCCATCCCTCACTGCCACTCTCCATAACTATTATCCTTCCATCCTCTGAAAACATTCATTTTCTCATGCTCGTTACTCTCTTTTTTCTCTCCTTGTAGATGAGAACACAGAAGTCGAGGGAAAGAATGAGAATGGCCCTCCAGTAATTGCCTTCCTGACTACTGTAGGGGAGGAGGTGATGGGCATCAGCAGAATGATGGAGTTCATGACCATTGGAGATGGAGAGCTGAGGGTCTCCCAGATACCTGGTGAGAGAATTTGATATCACACTGCCAAATGACACACAATGATCACTCATGAACAGATGTCACCAGTAACAAAGCTCTTCTATAAAACATAGAAAGAGCAGGACTGGAAAAGACACTGCAGTCCACCTGACCAAGTCTAAGCCATATGGTAGCCTTGCTTTTTTGTTGGCTACTCTATTTTTGTAACTGCTCATGCTCCCTAAGCCTTTGCATTTGCTGGCTTTACGCATTCAGATCTTGATACTGTAGAAACTTGAAATTATCATCGGCACTTAAGATTTGTATGTGTCCACTTTTTTCAAACTTACCATCAATAGAGATAAATGGTTTAAAGTCAGTGGGAGATCAGAAATATGGTCTGTAGTGAAGCAGAGCAGGCCTCTCTATATCTTTCAAATCAGATAGTTTGAAGAACACCAAATTGGTCCGCTCCTTCTACTTTAACTCTTGGCCTTATCCTTTTCTATGTAATCTTAAAATAATTTTCTCAATTTCCCCATTGTGGTTTTTATAACAAGTATCTTGAGGGAATAATGCAGATCCCCAGGCATTAATTTTGAGTTTTATACATTGTCTAACATAATTTTGGCAGAGTATGGGAAGATTAAGGCCAGCAAGAATCCCCTTTTAAAATACTCCAAAATATTTTGCTCTGTGTTTCCTCTCCCTTCAGAAATCATACTTATGATCAATAAGTCAATCTTTACCATACCTATTGTTGCTTTATGAATATTTTCCAATTTGTCTGCAGTGTTAACATTAACAGCTGACACTTTTATCTCGGCAGCATGATGTCATGATCTGGGAGTTGCATACAGGACAGATGCCTTTTCATTCACTGATAGCATATCAATAGCCAGCTGTCTGACAAACACCACATATCTTGCTGTAATTTGTGTCAGTTGTGGCTCAATGGTTGCTCTCTCACCACGAGAGAGTGGGCTATAGTCCCACCCGGAGATTTGAGCACAAGATCTAGGCTGACACACAGTGCAATACTAAAGGAGTGCTGAATTGGTGCCGTATTTCAGATCAGATATTAAACTGAGGCCCCACCCACCCTCTCAGTTGGATACAAACGTTCACACTGCACTGTTTGCAGAAGAGCAAAGGATTTCTCCACAGTTTCCTGGTCAATATTTATCCCTTAGCCAAGCACAAAAATAAATTATCTGGTTAATAGCACATTGCTATTTGTGGCACCTCACTGTGCTTCAACTGGCTGCTGTGTTTACTACATTACAACAGTGACTATACTTCAAAAGGCATTTAACTTGTGGTAAAGCACTTTAGGATGCCCTGAAGCTATGAAAAGCAATATATTAATGCAACTTCTTTCTTTATTAACATTGGTCTTTTACTGCTTCCAGTATCAGCTGGATAGGATTGTAATCGTATATATGCTAGTCAGACCCCTCACTAGTTCAACAACACTCAAGAAGCTCAACACCATCTAGGATAAAGCTGTCCGCTTGGTGATACCCATCCACCACCTTAAACATTCAGTCTCTCCTCCACCGGTGCACATTGGCAACAGTGTGTACCATATACAAGATGCACTACAGCAACTCAGCAAGGCTTCTTTGACAGCACCTTTCAAACCCATGACCTCTACTACCCACAAGGGCAGCAGATGCATGGGAACACCACCACCTGCAAGTTCCCCTCCAAGCCACACACCATCCTGACTTGGAACTATATCACTGTCACTGAGTCAAAATCCTGGAACTTCCTTTCGAGGAATGGTCTACAAATGCTGACTTTGCCAGCAATGTTCACATCCCCTGGAAGAATAAAAGAAAACCGTGTTCAAGTGGAATACAGGACACATCAATTTGTGTTTCATCAGCATCTAGCCATTGCCCAAAGACCATAGGCATCTCTTTCCATTAGAGAAATAGATTTTTGGCTACTTGTCGCCTGAGGGGAGCCACTCTGCAAGCATGGAGCAAGGCCTCCATGAATTACATAGCCAGTACAGGGATTGAACCCACACTCTTGGCATCATTCTGCATCACACTCTTGCCATCTAGCCAACTTAGCTAACTGACCCCCTCAAATTGCATTTATGTAGTATCTTTAATGCAAAGAATGTTCCAAGGTATTTCACAAAGAAGTGAATGGAAGATGGGCGCCAAGCTAAAAAGAGAGAGATGAGAAGGAATAAGCAAAACCTAATGACATAGATGGGATTTGAAGACGTTTTTAAAAGACAGGAAGAAATGGAGAGGCAGGACAGATCAGGCAGGAAATTGCAGAGAGGACCTACCTACCAATGGTGGGTTGGAAAGAGAGGAATGCACAAGAGGCTACAGCCAGAGAAATAGACTGCATGGGGATAGGAATTCAAGAAAGGGGACTTTGTAGCACTGAGGTGAAACAAAGCTGTGGAGGGATTTAAAGCAAGCAGAAAGGGTTACATTTAAGGCATCAAAGGAAAACTAGTCAGTCCAAGTCACCACAGACCGAGGTATTGGGCAAGGATGTGATATGTGCAGTGGAGTTATGGCAAAGTTGGGCTTTATTGAGTGGATACTGGGAGGTTGGCATGCAGAGTGCTTGAGTCATTGGCTGGGATTTTACTTTTGCTAATCAGGACTGCTGCCATCTTGCACATTCGTAAAATCCGACATGATGACGCAATGTCTACATGCCAGTCTCCCATGATACAGTAGGTGGGTGGGCACCAAGATCGACAGCCCACCCGCCATTTTAAAATAATTGTTAATGGGCAATTGAACGTGTTAACAAGCCAATTGACCTAAACATTACACTGCCTATGCTATAATGCAGTTGGTATGGGCAGGCAGGCGAGAATGGGGAACCCGCTTTTCATAATCTGAAGTGTAAAAGTGGGAAAAGTTGGGTAAAGCTTTAGCCACACCCTGTGTGCATCGGGGGTAACCCCCCAAATTGATAGCCCCCTTTGTGCCTTCTCGGCTGGCCTCCAAAACCCAACCCCACCCCCCCTCACCATCCTCACCCTTTCATATGGTGCCCAATCCCTCCCGGCCAAAAGTCCCGGACCTACCTAAGCCTGACTCCTCTGGGATCCATTGCTCTCTTCTTTGTGGGCCTGCTTTCAGTCCCAGCAGCACCCACTACTGAGTTCTGCTGCTGCTGGGACTGCGAGAGTTACCAGCCAATCAGATTGGCTGGCAGCTCTTGAGGGCAGGATTTCCTCCCACTGAGGGGTGGAAATCCCACTCTTTGGCCAACATTTTTCACTCATCAGGCGGGCGCGTACCCAGCCCGAATGAGCGTAAAACGACACGCGATGACGTCAGGCGACCGTCCCAACATCATTGCGCAATTTCATGGAATTTTGGTGGGCAGGCGCACACGGGAGTGGGCAGCGTGCCCACCGACAATTAACGGGCCTGTTAAGGCCATTAAAGTCCCAATTGAATGAAATTTTTCATCCTTACGGTTGGCGGGCAGGCAAAAAGGCCTTTGGAATCTTTAGGAAACCTCATCCACTGGCAGGATGAGGTTTTCAACAGCAATTAAATCTTCATTCGTAACATGTCCCTGTTCATGTGACAGTGTCACATGAGGGGACATTTTTTATAACATTTTAAAATTCTTCATTTTTAATTTTTTGAATCTTCATCTCCCTGGGGCAGCTTTGTGCCTCAGGAACTTTTCTTGCACGCACTTGTGCGCTTGCGTGAAGTTCCCTGCTCGCCCTCCTCCCCCACCACATAGGCAGCGCTGAGCACTGCAGCGTGCGTTTCACGCAGGGTGGGCCTGAATTGGCCAGCCAGCATAAAATTGCAGTCACAGCCTGATTGCGGGCAGTGGTTGGCTTCCCAATCACGCACGCTCACCCCCACCAAGCCCACCCAATGAGAGCATAATTCTTTTTTTAGGCTGCCAGCAGTGTAATATTGCTGTAGAACAGCCCTTTTTACGTCGACCGTTTTGCGACCATCTTTTGTAACGGGGGCAGGGGCAAGCATTACAGCCCCCCACTAAAATTCAGCTTGTTGAGTCTGAAAGTATCCAAGGTTTGTCTTGGGATTTCTGTGACCCACACTACAGTAAACAGCTTTCAGAAGGTGGGATATGCAATTGATATTCACAACTGATAGAAACAAAGTATTTTATTAGAAACACGGTAAAACTGATTACTACTCTTTAAGGCTTTTTCTAGATATTCCAGTTATGGTGCACTATGTGTAATACATAATAGTTTGCTATACTGGCCAAGCCTGGGAGTTAAATTTTGCACCCAGTTGCTGTTGAATGTAGTTGAGAATTGAAAATGCTCCAATTAATGATTAATCCTAATATAGTTCTGTTTTTCTGGTATGAAATAAAAACCTGGATCCACTTGGCCGGTGCTGAGCATGTATATTTTTAATTTAACACCACTGTAATAAACTTGGCCTACTGGACAAGTTTCATGTTAGAAACAGTAAACTTTATTTACTGAGCTCCTGATGAAGCTACATGCTTGAACCAGGTCCATGACTAGAAACCTCCGCCCCTAAGATTACCTGCACTTAGGGCCGATTTGTCTGTACAGTTACATGATCCCAAAACAGTATGAAAGGTTTTACTTACAATCACTACAACCAATCATATTTTATCACAAAGGAAAATAAAATTTATGATATTTTGTTCACAATGTATCTAGTCTCAAGTTACATCAATACTTTATTAGCTCTACAACTCTTAATAGATTTTAATACAACAAAAATCAATTTCAAAACCTAATGTTACCATTAGTTTTCTCCCGTTCTTCTCTTAATAACCTAGATTTTATTTATGTTGCTTCAACTACTATTATCTTCATATCTTCCCAAATGATTTTTTCAAAACTTTAATGCCAATGAAGAAGATTGCGTGCTCATCGTTCAAACAGACCCTACAGTCTCATCATGCCATCCAACTCTTGATCAAATTTACCTCTATTAATATACCTGAACATATAACCTACACATTGATAACTCCTGGTGTGCAGTGAAACAAGTTTGCATGGAGTTTTCCAAGCCCCCTTGCCAACATTGACCAACATCAACCAAACAGATTAAGTACTCATTTATCGCATTACTTTTTTGGGACTGTGCTGTGTGCAAATTGCTGCTGCACTTCCAAATGGTAATTAATCAACAGTAAAGTGACTTGGGTCATCCTGAGGCCATGATAGATGCAGGGGAAGACTGGCTCCCCCAAAAGGGAGGTGCCAAGAACAACATAGCATGGAACCATTCACAAGGGCACTCTGTCATATAGCCAACCTTTGGAAAAATGCTACATAAATGTGTGTTTTTATTTCTTCATTCATCCTTGTCATTCCACTGTCCTGCCTGGTTTACCATCATCTGCAAATTTAAGAAGTTTGTACTCAGCACCTGTTGTAAATGTAAATCAGAAACATTAGGTAAACCAACAGCATCTCCTGAAGGACCACACACACACTACTCCTCCCCCCTGATATAAAATCCCTCATGTGTTTTGATTCCTCCTGATAGCCCAGACAATTAGATGTTCTGTGCCTTGCTGCTGATGACAATGGAAGAATTGCAGCTTAAACTATTCAACTGATTCACCTCTAGTTTATTTGTTCATTGAGAAACCTAGCTTAAGAATATTCTTTGGTGAAAACAAGGTTGCAAAAGATTAGGAAGCGTATAAAATCCTGGTTATATTATATATAAATTTTGAAAATGTCTATATTGTAGGAGGAAGGGAGTTGTGAAAGGTGCTATAGAAATGCAACTTCTAATTTTATTTATTTGAAACACTAAGAAAGAAAATTTTAATAGAAGACAGTGACAAATCTTTATTCCAACATAATGATGATGCATGGAAGAATGGAGGCAGGGCAGCATGCAGGACAGGAAGGAACGAATAAGGAAATGTCATTGGAGTAACCATAGCAATATGAATAATACAAAGACAAGAAGGATTGCAATTGGAACAAGGTTGAAGAATGGAACTGAAAAATGTTCTTATTTTAAATTGTTCATACATGCAAAAGGTGTTTTGCAAGAGCATCCACCCCACCCGAAAATTTTAACACCATTTTTGCTTTCAATTTGACATCAAAAATCCTAATTTGGAATACATTTCACACCAAATTTGACTGTGTGCTCAAGGCTATCTCATGCACTCAAACCCATGTCCAGCGCACTCAAAGCTATCCAGCGTGCTCAAAGCTATCCAAGGCATTCAAAGCCGTCCAATGCACTTAGCAATCAGAGTCATCAGTGCCAGGCTTCACAGACAGCACCACATCACTATTAACGGGGACTCACGGGCAGGCCTCTACCTACCAGATCAGCCATATGTGGGAGGCTTTTCAATGGCTGCAGGACAAGGGTTTGCCTGGGGAAGGGGGAGAAGTGGCCTCAGGCAAAGGAAAATGCTGCAGGATGGGGTCTGTACTGGGGAAGGAGGGAATCCCAAGGTGTGTGTGGGACATGTTGCACATGTTGATCTGTGCAACTGGCCTTAAGATGGTGAGGGCTGAGGTAGCAGTCTCCAGAGGAGATGAGGCCAGATAGATGTAGGCCTGAATTTTCCGGTGGGCAGGGGGCGCCAGACCGGGAGTGGGCGTGGGCGGGCGCAGACCCGATCACCGCCTGCGATCAGGCCCGGGCCACTATTTTACATGGGTGAGCCAATTAAGGCCCGCCCAGCGTATTTCTCGATTCCTGAGGATAGTGGGAGTGGGCGGGCGGCAGCGGGCGTGCACAGACCGCCGGGTCCAATGGCGACTTGGCGGCCTGTATAAATGAAGGCCTGGCAGCCTTTGCTAGGCTGCTCACAATGGCAAGTGCAAGGCCACAGCAGAGGTCTTCTGGTGAGCAGGCCAGTCCAGAGGGTAGGCCAGCGGGGCAGGCCAGGCCAGAGGGTAGGGTGGGGCGGCCAATGTGCCCCTCATTTTTCAGATGGCTGCCTTGCTGCCCTCCTCGAGGAGGTGGCAGCACGGTAGGAGGTGCTGGTTCCCCAGGACGGGAGGAGGAGGTCCCCCTACATGACAAAACGTGCCTGGGAGGAGGTTGTGGAGGTGGTGAGCTCCCGCAACATGGTGCAGCGCACATGGATCCGGTGTCACAAGTGCTTCAACGGTTTGTTGCGCTCTGGCAGAGTGAGTACCATGTTGGCACTTGACATTTAACTCAGCAGGCTGGCTTACCCCCCTGCTGCCCCTCCCTAAGTGTGAGTGTCGTGACTGCATTGAATCATTGATGGCATTTGTCCTTTGCTGGGTGGGCCAGCAGATATTGCCCATGCTGAGGTCAGCCTGAGAGGGTGATGAAGAGATGTGTTTTTCCCCCGCAGCATGTGTTACACTAAGTCCTACATGACTGGTTTGGGGGCAACCTGGAGGAGCTGCACCTAGGCGCAGTTCTGGAACTCCAGGACATGTCCTAGTCAGGGTGATGAGATGGAGAGAGGGGAGCTTCTAGGTGGTGTGGCAACGAAGCATCTGCTGCCCTCTGCGCTCCACGTGCTTGTGCCTCCTTGCTATGGAAGGATATACCATGTGGTGCCTAATGTGATGTAGGCAGCATGTGGCCAAGGGAGGGGTTGGGAGGGTTGGGGGGGGAGCAGGCCCAACATCTTTGTGAGTGTTCGGCAGCAGTGGGGTGAGGAGGCTCTGGAGCCCTGATATGTCCCACTCTGGTTGGGGTGGGCTGTGCGTGAAGCGAGTCCGTGTGCAATTTGCACTAATCAATGCTCTTCTCTCATTTTCAGGAGAAGAATGCTCATAAAGCAGCAGAGCATGCGAGGGCTGGTGGTGGCCAGGCGCAGATCGCCATTCTTAGCCACTTCGAGCAGGAGGCCCTGGATCTGGAGAGGCGACATGCACCCAGGTCCACTGGTGTCGGTGAGGCTGGGGTGCCACGGGCAGGTATTTATGCCCAACAGTGAGGTCAGCATTGTCCTCCCAACAGCCATGCCACTGCTGAATGTTAATTGATTTAATTTTGCAACATGGCTTGACCATTGGAAGGATGAGCGCATAATGATCCGGAGGACAGGGATGCACTTTGACATTGTCTGCACACTAAGTGATCCACTGTCCTTGTTCTTCCTTTCAGCATCATCTAAGCAGGGCTGGGAGGAGGAGGAGCATAAGCGCCCTCTCACAACTGAGGGCCTGAAGCGTCACCAGTGTCACACCATTTCTGCGAGGCAGGCACACGTGTAGATACTACGCCTCGGTGAGAATTAGAACATCAGCTAGTGTCCCGGGGCACAGCGGTGAGGGCACTTCACAGTCACTGGAGGAGCTGGCAGAGACAGAGAGTGCCCATGGCGCCAGCAGTCGGAGGACTACAGGGGACCAGGCACATGCTCAGTCGGTGCCTGACGATGTGCCTCTGGAGTCGTCTGCGACGCAGCAGGTGCAGGAAATGCGGCCGGGCGTGCGGGAACATCTGGGGGAGATACATGAGGCTGTGCTTGGCTTGGTCTCCGTGGTGGAGGAGTCTACCCGGACAATCGCCGAAGCAATGAGACACATGTCCGAGTGCCATGTGTCCTCCATGGAGAGAGTGGCGACTCTCGTGGAGAGCCTACTCCAGGAGACCCATCAGGGCTTCCTGGGGATGTGCTCTGACAAGCAAGCCCTCACATCGGCATTGACCTCAGCAGGTCAGTGCCAGTGTAGGAGATGGTGTGGGCATCAAGTTTCCCAGCTCGGTGCCCATCCATCCACGGTGAGCAGAGAGGTCTGAAGCGACCTCACGTCAGGGCAGCAGCTGCCTGTCGTCTCTGTGGACTCCCCAGCTGTGGAACTGGCAGCTCCCTCTCAGGCGGGGCTAGCACAGGCTCCATGGGCCAGAGGACGACTGCCAAGGTAATCGAGACCAACAGGACAGCAGGCTGTCTCAAATGCCACTCCGAGCGATGGAGCAGCACCAAGACGTAACACTCGGAACCAAAAGCATAAGGCACACCATGGGTTTTTCTCTGGTGCTCTTGTGTTGGCCCGAGATGGGGTCGTTATGATTTTATTTGATTTCTAACACTATTGTCTTTTTTTTGTAATAAGTTGCTTTGCTTGTCATATTAAATTCAGATATGTCACCTTGGCTGAGTGTACCTCTTTTCTTCTGCATGTGTATGGTTTCCAAAACTGTAATGAGTGCTTTGTTGGACATTCAGCTTTATTAACAAGGCCCTTAGTTACTGTTGCTAACCTGGCAGATTTTGCACTTTGGTGTTGAGTATCGAGCCAACATCCCAGGCTTGTCCTGGAGGTCCATCTGTGGTGAGCTAGCTGAAGGTTCATTGAATTAAAGCCTCCCGGGTGCCCCTGTCTCCCTGGAGTATGTCCGGGTCAGCGTCTACCCCTTCAGCATTTCCCTGTGCATGCTCATCCTCGGACTCACTACTGGACTCATCGTGTGCAGCTGCAGCCGCTGCATCGACGTCTTCATCGTCCACTGCATCCCCCCTTTCCAGCACAAGATTGCGGAGAGCGCAGCATGAAACCACTATCACCGAGACACGATCTGGGGGGTACTGGAGTGAGCCCCTCTAGCGGTCCAGGCATCGGAAGCGCATCTTGAGAAGACCGATGGTTTTCTTCACCACAGGCCATGTGGAGGAGTGGCTCCTATTGTACCGCTGCTCAGCTTCTGTTATTGGATGGTGGAGAGGTGTCATGAGCCACCTTCGGAGGGGATAGCCCTTGTCACCCAGCAACCATCCATCCAGCCAGGCTGGAGCACTGAAGAGTCCCGGCACCTGGGAGTGTCTGAGGATGTAGGCGTTGTGGGAGCTGCCTGGGTACCTTGCACAGACTTTTAGAATCTGCATCCTGTGATCACACACTATCTGCACGTTCATGGAGTGGAAGCCCTTCCTGTTGACAAAGGCACCGGGCTCACCTGCTGGCGCCTTGATGGCCACATGTGTACAGTCTATAGCAACCTGGACGCGGGGGAAGCCAGCAATGGCCGCGAAGCTTCTGGCTCGCTGTGTCTGGCTTGCCTGGACCCAACGGTAGTGGATGAAGGTCAATGCACGCTTGAACAGAGTGTCTGTAACCTGCCTGACACAAGTGTGGACAGCAGATTGGGAGACACTGCAAAGATCACCCTCCTACACCTTAGAAGGAGCCAGAGGCATAGAAGCTGAGGGCAACTGTGACCTTTAGAGCCACTGGCATGGGGTGTCCACCCACACGGTTAGTGGAGATCTCAGGCCTTATCATCTGACAGATATAGTTGACTGTCTCCACTGAGAGACGGAGCCTCCTTCGACACTGCACCTCAGACAATTGTGGTAGCTGCTTCGCCGCCTGTATACCCTGGCAGCAGGATAGTGGCGTTTTCTGCGACCCCTTCCACCATGGACTACCTCTTGGCCCTGCGCCCCTTGTGACTGCACCTGCCCCCCCAAAAGTGGCTCCCCTGGAGGCTGAATGTGCATTTCTGACCTCCTCCCCCTTCTAGCCCTCTCTTCCTCCTCAGAGGAGCTCCCTCCAGTGGACAGTTCAGCTCCCATTCCCAGGCTAAGGGGAGGCTTCCTGAAATCTGCAGGCCCAGAAAAGATTCCTCACTGCAGAGTGCTTACCTGAAGGTTAAGAGTCCATAAAAAGCAGCTGTTATGCGGTTTGAAGCACTGCAGATCATACAGGCAAGTTCGAAAATATTTCAAAAATAAATACTTGACTGTGCACATTCACAGTTTTATCCCGCCCGTGGATGAGGTTAATCCAGATGTGTCCTACCTGCCTCCCTGTTGCGCCGGTGTGCCGACCTAAAGATTGCCCGGGCGCTGAAAAATCAGCGTCAATTGAACACTCTAAGACCTTAAGGGGCCCGTTAATTAATGGCGGGCGCGCATTAGACATCATCGAGCGCCTGCCCAGCGAAATATTGCGATGGCGTGTGGTGACGGTGGGACGCTCACCCGACGCCACCACACATCATTTTAAACGCAGATGTGCAGGACCCACACCCGCATTACAACAGGAGAATTCTGCCCATAGGTATGTGTGTGAGAATGAGGGTGATGTCCCTTGATCTGCCAGTGAGTGAGATGACAGTGAATGAATGGCACTGATCACCACTGCCATCGCCCACCAAGCCAGAGTGATAATGTTGCTGCCCTTCCTGCAGCCAGAGCGGGGGTAGAGGACATCACAGCGGGCCTCCACGGCGTCCAAAAGGCGCTCAAGGGCTGCAGTCTTCTTGCCTTTCGGGGCCATGTCTTCTTTGCTGCAGTCCTGGGCTTGGAGCACTGAGCATGGCTATACTTTAAATGTGATGCCTGGTGTGATGAAGTGGCGAGGTGACGCATGGCAGGTGGATTGGACCCCGTTCGCCATGGAAACGGCATGTATCCTGGGAATGCATAATTAATATGGCGGGCTTGGGACGACACAGTTTGAAAAGCTGCCATTGAGGCCTGTGGGTAAAATGTCGATTTTCCTGCCCGTTACCTCACTTTGTGCAAATCTGGGATGATTCCGCTGTTTATTTTGATGAAGATGTGTTTACATAGAAAATTTAATAAATAATGTATTGCTGTAGGAGACAAACTGGTCCAAAGACTATTTTTTCTTTCTCCTCCCCTGACTGAGCTGACATGTTCTGAGATCAAGCAGAAGTCATCAGCAGTCCTCTGGTGACTCCCCGGTATGCCTATTCTTTGTGAGAGCATGAGCAGACCATGGTCAAATTTTAATTCTGATCTCGGGAGCAGGCTGGGAGGTCAAGGGAGTGGGGTGATGGCTGTAGAATTGGGGTGGAAAAGGAAGGGTAGTGCCTGTCACCTTCCCGCCTGGAGGTTAATTGAAGCCTTTATATGGCAAATTAATGGCCACTTATGGTCCTCACCCTATATGCCAAGTGGGGAGGCCACCCAGTAAAATCTGGCACTGTCCCTGTGGGTTTGGGGTGATGTCCTCCTGATCTGGTACCCTATGGCCCATAGATGGTCCCTCCAGTGGCAAGAGCAGGCCACACACCCCCAAAAACACCCACCACACCCTCAACAATGACACCCCATTCGACAGGCATGGGGCTGTTTGACTGTTAGTTTTCTGCAATAATTAATATTTTTTTTCTTTATTGGGATGCAGATATCACTGGCAAGGCCAGCATTTGTTGCCCATCCCTAATTGCCCTTGAACTGAGTGGCTTGCAAGGCCATGTCAGAGGGCAGGTAAGAGTCAATCATATTGCTCTGGGTCTGGAGCCATATGTAGGCCAGACCAGGTTTGGGTGGCAGATTTTCTTCCCTCATTAGTGAGCCAGATGGGTTTTTACGACAATCAATGATAGTTGTTACGGTCACCATTGTTGGGACTAGTTTTATATTCAAGATTTATTAATTAAATTTAAATTCACCAGCTGCTGTGGTGGGTTTGAACCTGTGTCCCCAGGGCATTCGTCTAGGCCCACAGATAATATCAGTAGTTCAATGGCATTACCACTACACCATCATCTGCCTGTATGTGACACGATGGGCAGAATTTATCATTTGGGAAGCAGGCCAATATCTCTCCTGATCTGATGCAAGGCCGGGTGTGATGGTGCCAGGTCAATTAAATTTTGGCATCATTTTGCATGCAACAGCATTCAACAGGCATCATATGCACTAATTTGTGATCATTTGTGTTTAATTTAGCCATCATTTGACATCCCAAGTATTCAAATATTAATCAATTGACTCAAATGAAATCACAAGCTCAAACAACATCTTTTGCAATAATTTAGCATCTTTTAATTGCTTTCAAAATGCTCAGAAGCATTAAACTGGCATAATTGGTGATCAACTGACATCAAATAAAATGATACCAAACTTAAAAATTAAAAATATTGTGTAAAGTCATTTTCTCAATTCCTATATATAAGTAACCATAAACATACATGCAGCTTATAATACCTTATTCCATTCCACAGAGAAAAATGCACTGGTAATAAAATAGTTCTGCACTTGGGCTTAATTTACAAATAGACGTCCCATGTTTTGTGTTACAATCAGTTTGGTTCAGGGTTCAGAATACACAAGGGTGGCGGGTGAATTAGCCTTCGAAAGCCCCCCAGAAAGCCCCAGAAAATTCAATCATGGGGGCGATAAACCAGAGGAAAGTTGCCCCCCTTCCTCCCAAACCCCTGTAAATGAAAGTGACAGAATCGCTGAGGAGCTGCTGTTTCTTTGCTGCTGAAAGGCTCATTGGGAACTGCAGTGGTTCAAGAAGGCAGCTCATCGCCACCTTCTCAAGGGCGATTAGGGATGGGCTGACCCAGCCAGCAAAACCCACATCCCGTGAATGAATCAAAAAAAGGGGGTAAGGAAACAGCCTGTGATTGGAAGAGCAGTGAGCAATGGGAAGGTGCGTGGCTAAGTGGTGAGTACTTGAGTCGGATCATGTTGCAGCTGATCGACAGTTTCACTGTGGGCATCCTTAGGTACTCCCTGCACCAGGATTCTAACATCCCTGAGTTGGAGTTGTTTCCCCAGACAGTGTTGAGATTTTTCTTGAAGACTTTGATGCTGTCATTCACTAGGTAGGTCTGGTTTGCCAAGATGGCAGCCTTGGGCACCATATTCTATGAAGAATTGTTCTGGAATGAAACGTTGATGTGGAGAGGTTGACGGGATGAGGCGGAGGCGGGTTTGGTGGGCGGAGGGGCACAGTGGAAGCAAGTCCAGGGGAAGTGGGGCTGGGCAGATGGTGAGGCCTGGGGGAAGCAAGGCCGGCCAGGAAGTGAGGATGATGAAGTAGGGTGGAAAGGGCTGCAAAAGGGGAGAGGGAGACTGTAAAGGGGGAGAGGGTGGCTGTAAAAGGAGAGAGGGGCGGGGGCAGCAAAAAGCAAAGAAAGGGCATGCAAAAGGGAGCGATAGGGAGTGCAAAAGTGAGAGGGGGGCTGCAAGGGGAAGAGGGGGACCTGAAAAGAGGGGGCTGCAATGGAGAGTGTTTGGCCCCAAGGTGGAAAGTGTGACTACAAAAGGGGACAATGGTTTGCAAAGGGGGACAGGGGGCTGCAACGGTGCAGGGTAGAGAGGCATGCTGAAAAGGGGAGCAGGGAGGTGCAAAGCAGAGAGGGGGCTGAGAGTGGGGGAGAAGGGGGCCGCAAAAGGGGGAGAGGGGGCTGCAAAAGTGAGGGGGGCTATGAAAGGGGGAAAGGGCTGCAAAGGTGGAGAGGCAGTCAATTGCACACCTCAAATGACAAACTGTTTTGATGCTGTTTATCACTCCTATTGCCTGATGATTGCTTTTGATGTTCAGTGATGTCTTCTGAATGGCTAACAAATACTTTTAATAGCAAATGAGCACTTTTGAGTGCAGTTGAATGCTTTCAAACGCTAAAGATCACTTCCAAATGCTAATTGTCGCTTCCAATAATTTACCAAAGCTCTGGTGGCTTTTGAATGCTTCTGAGTGCCTTGGTGACTCCTGAAGTAATCACGGCCTATCAAAAGGAATCATGATGATAAAAGATGGTAATTGAGTGCTTTTGATGGCAACTGATGACTGTTTCTGTCATGAAACCTGGTCCAAATTATACCTTTTGATGTCAAATGATGTTATTGAATGTTTTGTGCACATTTGAATACAAAATTATGTCAAAGATGTACAGTAGGAGATCACTGAATATATTCAAGGCTGAATTAGACATATTTTTGATTGACAAAGATGTCAAGGGTTGTGGGGGCAGGCAGGAAAGTGGAATTAAGACCCATAAGTCTCTGTAATATCTGCCATGGGGGCCGAATGGCCTATTCCTTGTAATGATGAGGGAGCAGACAGGTTTCAACAAGAAAACTACAAACTTTATTACAGAGAGCTTTTCAGGTGCTACATGCTCGATCAGGACTCTTACTAGGAAGCCCCATCCCTGGATTACCCATGTTAAGGGCTCATTGGTCGGAGCCTCCAGGAACATCATGTGACCCCTGATAGACAGCAGGAGAGGCTATACCCTTAGTTACTATATTTCCTACCCCTTTAATTTTTTTTACAGTTTCTATTTACAAAGAACATTTGAATATCCAACAACATATACATTTTACAGCTTCAGGTAATTAAAGATTAGGCCTCTGAGGTGCTGTCCTTATTTGGTTAGAATGGCGTAGCTCTACCACTTGAGATCCTTCCACAGGATCAACATGATCAGGAGCTATAGCACGAGAAACACCATTAGAAGGTGGCAGTGCTGCTTTTGGCAACTCCACAGAGACATCAGACATGTCTATTCTAGGTCAATCTGTCACCTCAGGAATTGATGATTCGACATTAATCACAAGCAGAATAGTTGGTTGTTGGAATGTCTCTCTATCATGAATATGGTCTACATGATTTCGAACAATCCGGTCTTCCATTTCCACCTGGAAGGATAAGGGACCAGTCTCTGAGACAATGGTTCCAGGAACCCAACAAGGCCCACTTCAGAAATTTTGCACAAATATTGTGTTTCCTACAATGAATGTGTGAGCTTTGCTGTGAATATCCTGATTCAATTTTGAATATTCTGATTCTTCTCTATCTTCTGCTCCAAGTTGGGAAACACCAGGCTTAATCTTGTACGTAGGCGGCATTTCATCAATAATTCAGATGGTGTTGAGCCCATAATCAAATGTGATGATAACTGAGAAGAAAGCGGGAAAGTCGAGTTTCTGGAGCACCTTCTGATAACCTCTTCATTCCAGGTTTGAAAGTTTGCACAGCTCTCTCAGCTAAACCATTTGATGAGGGATGGTATGGGTTGTTTTAATATGTCTGATTCCATTTAAATTCATGAATCTCTGAAACTCTGTACTAGTAAAGACTGTACCGTTATCAGAAATTTCTGGTAGGCCATGTATGCTAAAATTATGATGCAACTTTTCAATAGTTGCACTCAATGTCGGTGATCTGACTTCCTACACGTCCATCCATTCAGAATGTGCATCTACGATCATGGTACCTATGAATCAATATGTAGTCTAACCCAGGGTCGACCAGGCCACTCCCACAGATGCAGTGGAGCTGAACAGGCAACTTCTGTTATTGCTGACAGTGGAGACAGTGCTTGACCATGTTTTCAATATCATTGTCAATGCCTGGCCACCAGACATAGCTTCGCATAAACATTTTCACCTTTGATTGCCTGGAAACGCACTGTGAAACTCTGTCAAGGGTGGTTCTCTTCCTTGCAAAGGGACAACAACTCTTGATCCCTACAACAAGATTCCATCTTGACAACTTAACTCTGTTTTTTGGCATGGAATGGTCTCATCTCTTTGGATTCAAGTGAATTTGACCACCCTTGCAAAACAAGGTGTATTGGCAAGGCCTGGGACCAACTGGGGTGAACCAATCAGCAAACAGTAAATGGGGATTTAAACATATATGGAACTCATTCACCAGCCCTCCTGGACCCCTAACCAGAGGAGGAATGGCACAGGGGAAGGGTGGATCAGGGTCACCAATGCCAGAGCAGCAGCAGCAAGAGTCACAGCTCTTCTGTGTGGACAGACCACAGAAGGACACCAAGGGGAAGGGCAGAGACTCTGAAGATGAGCTGTACCATATCCCAGAGTTTTCAGGAGTCAAATGAACTACCTCCAGATGTCTGCCAGTGCCAAGGATGACTGGACTGTCAAGGGAGGCCTTCACTGACCTGTGTGTGATGCTGCAGGGCAATCTGTGACCCATGAGACTTGGTGGGCACCTAAGTGACAATGACAATCACTGCACTGACCCATGTAGCCAGGCAGACAGGCCTATTGGTTTTGGGGTCATTGCAGTCTTTCCAAAGGTGCAGGGTGTAATTGATTGCATCTATGTAGCAATCAAAGCTCCCTTGGACCACCCTGCGGCCTTCATCAACAGGAAGAGGCTCTACTCGATCCATGTGCAAGTGGGATGTGACCACTGAAAGTGCAACCTCAGGTATGTGTCTGCTTCCTGGGGAGCACTTGTGAGCCACACTCCTCATCTGATGAGATCAGAGCAGGCAGGACAGCAGGATGAGGGGCCTGCACCAGCGGCAGGAGCCATGGAGAGATACACATGGGAAGCTTGTGACAATCTCACTCACACTCACTTCCAGCCTTTGAGATACCTTCCACATAAAAACCTCCAACCCTCATTACCATCACATCTCACTACGCTTAGCATTTACCAGCGTCGATCGGTCAATCTCTCCCTGCGCGTTGACTCATCCATGGCGAGGGCCCGACTCTGCCTTCCCCATGCAGGCAGACAGATGAGGGTGCAAGAGTCCATAGAGCAAGTGAGAAGGCAATAGTCATTAGATAAAGGATGCAGGAATAAATGTATCAACACTATTTAATGAGGTAAACACAAATCAGTAACATGTAGCGTCTAACCACCTGTGCCACCCTGGTACATCTAGGCACTCTTTCTGATGTTCTTCCGAATGCTCCAGCAAGATGTGGTCCCGGCTTCTGCAGCTGGGGTGGAGGCAGGCTGCTGATCGTGATATCCTGTGCTGACCTTGGCTGCCGCCCTTTGGCCGACTGAGGCTTGGAGAGCCCCGGCATGCCGAGGCTCCTGCCCAGTTGCGGTTGTCTCCTCTGTGGCCGTGGCTACCGGAGGTAATCGGGTCACTGGCAGAGAGACTGAGGAGAACCTGTACACACATAGACTGCCTTGAGGGGAGATCTGGCAGACTGCCGCTCCTCCTCCCTCTTGGTGTACAATGACACCTCCCTGTCTACCAGAGATGGAGGAGAGTCCAGGAGACGCATATCCCTCTTACCTGGCCACTGCTGCATAGAGCTCATGGCCAAATCATTGGCATTTTGGTCTGCACATCAATCCCGCAGCCCTCCTCTCCCATTATGATCACCAACCATCCTCCCTTGGAGAAGGTCACACATGCACATGAACACACACACACGCACACACACACCTGAGACATGGCAGAACTCATGGCCTGGATGGCCTCCTCCATTTTCTGCACATAGCCTCTGGCAGCTCCACTAGATGTTCTTCTGCCTGTCACTGCATCTCCAGCAGGTTTCTTGTGGTCAGCACCAGAGGCTCGTCATCAGCCTAGGGCTGAGCATAAGCCTGGTCTCCAGCAGCCCTCCACCTGTCAGTGGCTCTCACCTGTCACAGCCTCCTTCAGTTGCATCTGCATGTCTGTGAAGTGCTCACTAGCTTGTGGTCCCAAGTTGAGTCACGGAAGTATACCCACTGACATGAACATTACTACGCTGCTGGGAGGATGTGGGGGAATGGTGTAATGCTGCATCCTCTGGAGGTTTTTCTCCTCACAGGAAGATTGTAGGGTCCCTGATGAGGTAGCAGTCCATCCCTCCCAGGTTCAAAAGCCTGTATTGGAGAATACAAACAATTAGAGAAAAGGCTTTCCCATTCGCTCTTCCTATCCATTCCTGATACATGTTCTCTTTCTGCCCAGTAGTGGACACTAAACTCAAAGGGCAAAATTTTGCCCTCGGATGGCGTGCGGGCCCCACCGGCTCGGCGGCGGGCGGATAGCTGACCCCTGCCAATGAAACAGGGCTCGCTGCCATTTTGAGTGGGTGGCCAATTAAGGCCTGCCCAGCGGCCTGCCCGACAGGAAGATGCACTTCCTGTGTGGGGCGGGGAGGGATTCCCCATCTATCAAAGTGCGCTCTTTCGCGCACTGCTCCCTGAGGCAAAATCCTGTCTCAGGGAGATTCGTGACAGGTAAGTAAAATCTAAAAATAGATAAATATTGAAATTATTAACATGTCCCCCTCATGTAACAATGTCACATGCGTTGGGACATGTTAATAATAAACACATAAAATGTATTAAATGTTTAAAAAATGGACATGAAACTTCATCCCGCCAGTGGATGAAGCTTCATGAATAATCTGGAGCCCGCTGGGGCTCCTGGCCTGCCCGCCAGCCTTAAGGTTGGACAGGCAGGTCTTTAATTATTTTAATGAGCCTGTCAATGGCCTCAATTGACCATTGACAGGTCGGCGGGCGGACAGCTGATTTCGCTGTCCACCCGCCTTCCTAAAAATTTAAAGGGATTCCTCCCAACGTCATCGCACGTCATTTTCCCCTCGGTGAGCAGGCCCCGTCCCCAAATCGCCGAGGGGAAAATCCTGCCCAAAGCCTCCTGACTCTCTTAGTGCTGGTCTCTGATTCACTAAAGCAAGGCCTCCCTGCTCTCTGGCCAGGTCAAGAGCCTCCTCCTCAGCGGTGTCAGGTTATGGATGTCCAGCACACCTCCACCCACCTTCGCCTATTCTCTGATGTTGTGGGCCCTTACCTCCCGCAGGCAGACGGGGAAGGTGAGTCTCCACAAAATGATTAACTGATCCCCTCAGGCACATGATAGGGGCTCCTCAATGTCACATTATTATGTCCACTCTCAGGGACTTGGAGGATGCTGGCATTGAGAGGCAGATGCCTGTCACCCAAATGCAGCCATTCCTCATGATGCAGCTGCTGCTGTGACATATTAAATTGCTTCTTTTGTCTGCTTGGCCAACCTCTTCCACATTGAGATCCATCGCATGCTGCCACTTGAAAGCCACAATGCTTTCAACATTCAGTTACACTCATCCTAGTGGTGCAGAGGAGATCATTAACCACTTTCGACACTGGACTCATGTGCACTGCTGGATTCTACAGCTGCTAACTTCCGCTACCTATCTCCGTCAAGGCTTCCTTAGTCAGGTGGGAGAGTCCCTTCTTCCTGCCTGCAGGGAACAACACCACCCACTGTAGCCCTGGAGCTTGGAGGAGAATCTGCAGGGAGGCATTGCTGAACTGTGGGGTTACCCTTTGCCTGCCCTGTGACATTTTCCTGTATACAGCCTCCTGCTCCATTCCATTGACTGTGCACTGGAGGCTCAGGGCTTTGATTACTTTTACTCTGGGCGTTGATGGTTCTTGGTCTGTAACTTGACAGCTCTTGCTCTTTACAAAATGGTGGATCCACACAGCAGCTGGCGCAGTGATGCGGGAAGATCAGAAGCACTGAGCAGGGCCTGCCTGCTATTTAAACATGGTGACAGCATCTGTGCCCCATCAGCTGATGCCGAGCTTACCTTCCTGGTAACCCCAGCAATCGATTTGCCAGGACCCGCAATTCCATATTGTTTTTTGGCAGCCTGCCACATAATTATGTTTGGTCAAACCCTTCTGCTCCCAACTGCAATACCGCCCAGTTCTGGATCCGCCAATGGGACGCGCGTCACTGACGTTCAATTTCACCCACAACTCTGTTTCCTTCTCCATCGATGTTGCCAGACCTGCTAAGCAACATTCTTCTGTTTTTATTTCAGAGTTCACAACCTCCACAGTATTTTGCTTTTGCATATAATATATTATTATTTTTATATGGTAGCAGTAAAATTGATTTATGCATGGTTTTGAAAAGATTGAAGTATTTCCGTTTTACTGGTTTATTTAAATATGCCTTGTTTTTCTGCAGCTAACTGCAGAAAAGTTTAATGCAAGGATGTGGAAGGTCAATCTCAATTTTGACACAATATTCCTCCGTCTGGCTGAACTTGTTCTCACACAGAACAATTTCTCCTTAAACTCTTCTCACTTCCTCCAAATAAAAGGTGTGGCTATGAGCACTCGTGTGGGCCCCAGTTATGCCTGTCTCTTTCTGGGGTACGTGGAACATTCCTTGTTCCAGTCCTACTCCGGCCCCCTCCCACAACTCTTTCTCCGGTACCTCGATGATTACTTCGGTGCTGCTTCATGCTCTCGTCTGGACCTGGAAACATTTATTAATTTTGCTTCCAATTTCCACCCCTCCATTATTTTCACATGGTCCATCTCTGGCACTTTCCTTCCCTTCATTGACCTCTCTGTCTCAATTTCTGGTGATAGACTGTCCACCAATATTCATTACAAGCCTACCGACTCCCACAGCTACCTCGACTACAGCTCCTCTCACCCCGCTTCCTGTAAGAACTCCATCCCATTCTCTCAGTTCCTTCGCCTCCGTCGCATCTGTTCTGATGATGCCACTTTCAAAAACAGTTCCTCTGACATGTCTTCCTTTTTCCTTAACCGAGCTTTTCCACCCACGGTGGTTGACAGGGCCCTCAACTGTGTCCAGCCCATCTCCCGCGCATCCGCCCTCACACCTTCCTCTCCCCCCCAGAACCATGATAGGGTCCCCCTTGTCCTCACTTATCACCCCACCAGCCTCCGCACTTAGAGGATCATCCTCCGCCATTTCTGCCAACTCCTGCATGATGCCACCACCAAACACATCTTCCCTTCACCCCCCCGGCGGCATTCCACAGGGATCGTTCCCTCCGGGACACCCTGGTCCACTCCACCATCACCGCCGACACCTCAACTCTCTCCCACGGCACCTTCCCATGCAACCGCAGAAGGTGCAAAACCTGCCCCTTTGCTTCCCCTCTCCTCACCGTACATGGGCCCAAACACTCCTTTCAAGTGAAGCAGCATTTCACTTGCACTTCCCTCAATTTAGTCTACTGCATTCGCTGCTCCCGATGCGGTTTCCTCTAATTGGAGAGGCCAAACGCAGACTGGGTGACTGCTTTGCAGAACACCTTCGGTCTGTCCGCAAGCATGACCCAGACCTCCCTGTCGCTTGCCATTTCAACGCTCCACCCTGCTCTCATGCCCGCATGTCCGTCCTTGGCCTGCTGCATTGTTCCAGTGAAGCTCAACGCAAACTGGAGGAACAGCACCTCATCTTCCGACTAGGCACTTTACAGCCTTCCGGACTGAATATTGAGTTCAACAATTTTAGATCATGAACTCGCTCCTCCATCCCCACCCCCTTTCCGATCCCCCTTTTTATTCCAAAAATTTATATAGATCTTTCTTTTCCCACCTATTTCCATTATTTTCAAATGTATTTCCATCCATTGTTTTATCTCTATCTTTTAGCCTATTTCGATCCCTTCCCTTCACCCCACCCCACCCCCACGAGGACTATCTGTACCTTGCTTGTCCTGCTTTCTATCCTTAATTAGCACATTCCTTAGATAATATCACCACCTTCAACACCTCTTTGTCCGTTTGTCTATGACATCTTTTGGCTATCTCCACCTATCACTGGCCCTCTACCCAACTCTACCTGTCCCACGCCACCCCCCTTAAACCAGCTTACATTTCACCTCTTTTCTATTTTTACTTAGTTCTGTTGAAAAGTCATATGGACTCGAAACGTTAACTGTGTTCCTCTCCGCAGATGCTGCCAGACCTGCTGAGTTTTTCCAGGTATTTTTATTTTTGTTTTTGACACAACACAATTTTGTTGTGAGATGGAGTTAAACTCTGGCATTTTCAATGGACTTTATACACCTGTTGAGATACAAGAAACAAGTCACATGGAAGGAGGTCTGGGTGGAAGCCAAGAACATTTAAATCAAATAGTCCTTTGAGATGCATCTCATGGAGCAACTGTGAGCATGATTCAATGATACCCAAGGTTATTTCCCAGTTCAGTGCTGCTTTGCTCAGAAGGACATTTGTATCGGCTTTGCAGCTTCTTGCATTAACAGCAGAGAATCAAAGAACCTTTTTTTGCCATTACTCTCTTAGCACTGTGCAGATCTGTGCCTTATAGGCCATGAAGCCAGACAAATGATCATGAATTAGGAAGTGGGGCTACTATTTACTATGGCATCATTAAAATGGTCACCTTTGTCAATTCATAATAAGGACAAAAACAAAAAGCTTAAAGCTACTGCGGATGCTGGAAATCCAAAACAAAAACAGAATTACCTGGAAAAACTCAGCAGGTCTGGCAGCATCGGTGGAGAAGAAATCAGTTGACATTTCGAGTCCTCACGACCCTTCGGCAGAACTGAGTATGAGAACTTACTCAGTTCTGCCGAAGGGTCGTGAGGACTCGAAACGTCAACTGATTTCTTCTCCACCGATGCTGCCAGACCTGCTGAGTTTTTCCAGGTAATTCTGTTTTTGTTCATAATAAGGACAGTTTGTGCAAGGGCAATTGCCCCACGGTTAGTTATTAAGCATGATTCAAACCCTTGAATATCAGTGCCAGAATCAGGCTTTCTCATGAAAAAATAGGGGTAGAAATTTATGTAAGTGATTTTGCATGCACTAAAGACTGGCCAAAGGCTAGTCTAAAATCCTACCTCAGTTTATCAACAAGCTGCCAGTGCCTGTCATGCCACCACAAACATTTGTGGAGCGTGAATGTCGTTCCACTTGCCTCACCAGCAGCAGTTCAAAGGTTAAATCCAGATCAAGGCGGCGGTGGAGGATCATGAGAATTGTGGATTCAGGGAAGTATTCCTCCTGACACGACAGGATAGATCCTGAAAAAGTTTGTACAAAAATAATTATTTCTTGTTGGTGGCAAAGGGGCCATTGAGAAGTCCTGTGCAATAAGGCTGTGCATGGTTTGAAAAGAGAAGGCATGCTCGAAGTAAATCAATTGACATCCATGACTTACACAGAAAATTGGAGTGACAATTGCACATTGAACAGCAATAAGCTTATTAAATGCATTCATGGCCAAACAAAGGGTAATGCATGAGACATATGCACTCAAATACCTCAAATGCACAAGACATGGGACAGACTTAATTGAACTATAGAAACATGTCGCTGTCCTTTAAAAAATACATGGAACCAGGGATGGTAAAGTTAAGAAGCATCTTTCTCTGTAGTGCATTAATGTTCTCTCCTATAGTATATGCTGGAACACAACCTTGATAATAGAAAAACTTTGTCAAAGTCTTATAATTTTCCAATACACTCTGATACACACAGAACATATACCACATTTTATCAGTCCAGTATCTTGACAAATCCATCACTGGTTCATGTAAGCCAATTGCAAAATCATCTATTCTTTCAGTTAATACTTAAAATTAAATTTGATGGACAAAGTAGTCCATCCAATTATATAGACGTAGGTGTCTAACAGTCTTCAAGTTAACAGTTACATTGTTCAGTAACAAAAGAAGGTTTTCTCAATTGCATCTGGGCAAACAGCCAAGAAGTAGAGAAATTTGCTCTTGGTAGAATATCACCTACAACATAATTCTACTCCAAGGAGACTCAAGGAGAATCGAAGTCTATTAGACATTTATTGGCTCAATCTACATTTCTCTTAAAATTAAAGGAATAGTACCAAAAGCATTCGGGCCAGGGATTTTCCCTCGTCAGGCCAGTTCAGTGGGGGCGGGTGGGAGCGGTCAGGAAACCGACCGCTGCCTGCAATCAGGGCCGGAGTGTGATTTCATGCTGACAGGCCAGTTAAGGCCCGCCCAGCATGAAACGCGTGCTTCAGCGCTGCCTGTGTGAGGGGGGTGGAGGGCGACAGTGCAAGTTCGCGCATGCAAGCAGGTGCGCACTGGAAAAGCTCCCTGAGGCACAGAGCTGCCTCCGGGAGATAAAGAGTTTTGAAAATGAATAATCAAGATTTTTAAAATGTTAAAAAAACATGTCCCCTGATGTGACTCTGTCACATGAGCAGGGGCATGTTAGAAATTAGGATGAAATTTTTAAATTTTTTTAATGATGGATTCTCATCCCGCCCCTGGATGAGGTTTAGCAAAAAATGCAAAGGCCACGAAAAATTTAATTCAATTACATTTTTAATGGCCTTAATGGGCCTTTTAATTGTCGACGGGCGTGCGGTTGACTCCTGCGTGCGCGCGCACCCGAAATATTGCGCGAGTGTGCGATAACATCGGGATGCTCACCCGACGTCATCGCGCGTCATTTTCCACTCGAGCAGAAAATCCTGCCCTTGTTATCTCTTCTTCAATGGGTTTCTTCGATATCCACAAGAAGAAAATTTTATTTACATCAAGTTGACATAGATATGTGTAATTAAATAGGTTTCTCTCTTCCACTCACTATCAATAAATATTACAGATCAAATACTATACACGTTAAATGTAGAATAAAACTCCTGCTAGTCAACTGTGGCAGTATCTCCTGAGTATAATTTTACCCTCCGCTACACCAGAATGTCTTGCCCACTCAGCAAACCAATGGAAATTGACCAATCATAAGAAATTGACCAAGTTTCATAACCAAGTTTGCTTCAAGGGACCAATGAGACTTTTAAACGAACTTTTAAAACTTGTGTGCTAAAAGGAAATTATTCATACAAAGCCTCAGACAACATGGATGGACTTTATCAACATGTTAACCGGGAAAGCAGTTAGAGTTGCAATACCAGTCAAGAGAAAAGGTTTATTTAAATTTAACTGACTGTCCTGACCATTGAACTCCTATGGTGAAGCTGTTGACAGGGCTTACAAACTCACAACAATGCTACCACCAAGTCTGGATCAGTCCCCTCATTCCTTGGAAATGTTAATATCAAAATTGTTGCTGGAGTGAATCTCACTCATTAACCTGCCAGACTGATGATAAGTCCTGAATTCTTCCCCATCAACACACCTTTTGTGATAATGGTAAACATCAAACTGAATGAGGACATTTCCCTGTGTAATAATGGACTATTCACTGATCCAGGGTGGGAAGGTGATCAAATCATGATAGTACAATCAAAGGGAAGGAGGGGTTGTGTCAATCATTGTCACAGTGTGATTTTTTATTATAAGAATGTCTGTTTAGGAAAACCTTAGCAGGGAAATTGTGGGTGGACTTGATAATCCGTGCAGATGAGAACATATTTCTCTAAGTCATCACCGGAGTGAGTGGTGTTTGAAATTAAGGACAGTGTTTGGGTACTGTTTGAAATTAAGGAGAGTTATGGGAAACTGTGTTTGTGGATACAGTTTGAAACCAAAGAGTCAAGGAGAACAGTCTGTGTGAATAGTGTTTGAAGTTAAAGGAAACAGTGTATTGGTGTTTGTATGTTATCTGTGATATAATAAACAGTTAAAGGAACACTGAGATATACTGGCCAGGACTTTTACCTTGTTGGGTGGGTGTGACGGCCAGGTGTGGGAGCAGTTGCAAAGTCGACAGGCGCCCACAATCAGGCCCTAACATCAATTTCATGTTAGCTGGCCAATTAACGGCCAGCCAGCGTGAAATGCGCGCTACAGTGCTCAGCGCTGCCGGGGTGGGGGCGGGAGGAGGACGAGCGCGGAAGTTTGCACATGCATGCGAGTGCACGCAATGAAAGCTCCCTGAGGCACAGAGCTGCCTCAGGGAGCTGAAGATTTATAACATCAAAAATAAAAAAAGCTAGCAATGTTAAAAACATGTCTTTTCTCATGTGACTCTGTCATATGAGGAGGGACATGTTATGAATTAAATTTAAAAATTTTTATTTAATTTTGATTTGCTGTTGAAAACCTCATCCCACCCATGGATGAGATTTCCTAAAAGATTCAAAGGCCGCTTGGCCTTTTCGCCTGCCTGCCAACCATAATGTTGGACGGGCAGTGAAAAATTTCATTCAGTTAGAACTTTAATGGCCTTAATAGGCCTGTTAATTTTCAGCGGGCGCTCTGCTGACTCCCGTGTGCGTCCGCCGCCTGAAATATCACATGAGTGCGCAATGACATTGGGAAGCTCGCCCAATGTCATCATATGTCATTTTACGCTCGAGCGGGTCGGGCATGCAAATTTCTGCCCATTGAGTTGTGAGCCTTAACCATTTTACTTCATCCAGACAGGTCCAGGTCAAACTCTGGAATTAGATTATAGGAGGGAAGGTATGGGTCCACCTACCTACAGCAATCATTCTATACTGGGAAAGGATAACAATTCTTTGGACCATTCTTTGGATGGCTTAGAACAGGGGGCTCGTACACACAAAACAAATTATCTTAACATTGTAATTTAGAGGAGTCCATTAAAGTGAAATTGTTAAAGATTTGACCCATTTGACCACGTTAATGAAAGGGTTAAAAAATTAACTCAGCTAAAAGTACTGCTAAAAATCCTTTGCAAAAAGCAGCAAGAGGCAACATTAATTTCACAAAAGGCCTTGAGAAAGACTTTACAAGACAAGCAAACAAGTGATAGTGCTGCAGCTGTGTTTCAGAAAAACATGTTATTTTTGGGTTCTTTTGCTCCTCAAGAAATGTTCAAACTAAAGGGTCCACCAGTAAGACAGACAATGGTGATGTTATTCTAAAGGCAACAGATTTTCTTTAAATTAGAAACATAGGTAAACAAGTCAGTCAGCTCTACGTGACTATCAGAGAGTTGAGACCATATATGATTCCTCACAAGCTGAGACAAAGGCCAGGATTTTCGGTGGTTGGGCAGACTCGGTGAGCAGGCCCAGGAACCGTCGGGAAGCCAACCGTCGATCACTATTAGACTTTGACCACGATTTCACGCTGGCTGACAAATTAATGGCCAGCCAGCGTGAAATGCGCACTACAGCACTCAGCGCTGCCGGGGTGGGGGCAGAAGAGCGCGAGCGCAGAAGTTCACACATGCGTGTGAGTACGTGCAGTGAAAGCTCCCTGAAGCACAGAGCTGCCTCAGCGAGCAGAAGATTTTTAAAATAAAAAATGGTATTAAAAATGATGAATACATGTCCCCTCATGTGCCACTGTCATGAACAGGGACATGTTAAATATGAGTGTTTAAAGGTTTTTTTTAAAATCACCGGTCGAAACCTCATCCCGCCCGTGGATGAGGGTTCGCCAAAAATGTAAAGGCTGCTTGGCCTTTTTGCCCACCTGACAACTGAACAGTTGGACGGGCAGCGAAAAATTTGAATCAATTACCTCATTAAGGGCCTTATTAGGCCGCTTAATTGTCAGTGCGCGCCTGCCGACCGAAATATCATGCAAGTGTGCAATGTCATCGCATGTCATTTTACACTCGCTTGGGTTGGGCATGCACCTGCCCGATGAGTGCAATATTCTGCCCAAAGACAGCAGAAAACTACACATTACACTTTTGCTTATGAATATAAAAAATTAGTTGTTAATTCCTTGAATATCCTACTTTTATTTTCTAAGTGGATTTGAATCTTCATTTACTTTTAAGTAAGTTTAGGCTTTGTATTTATAAATGGATGGATTAGTTTATCTTGCATTTACACACTGTAATATTCAAAATATTTGAATGTGATCCAAGATTTAAGGTTATTATAAAGTATTATTAAGCAATCATTATAAAAAGCTGTAGATTCACTCTGTAAACCTCATGGACCCTAACGCTTCTAGGATTATCTAATAGTGAATTCTAAGTTCTGGGAGAGGTAAACTCTTTAAGAGAGACATTTCAGTGATAATTATTTTTTAATTCATTCATCGGATGCGGGCGTCGTTGTCTAGGCCAGCATTTATTGTCCGTTGCTAATTTCCCTTGAGAAGGTGGTGGTGAGCTGCTTTCTTGAACTGCTGTAGTCCACGAGGTGTATGTACACCCATAGTGCTGTTAGGGAGGGAGTTTCTGGATTTTGACCCAGCAGTATTGAAGGAACAGAGTTATAGTTCCAAGTCAGGATGGTTAGTGCCTTGGAGGGGTACTTCCAGGTGGTGGTGTTCCCATGTGTCTGCTGCCCTTGTCCTTCCAGATGGTAGTGATCGTCGGTTTGGAAGATGTTGTCTAAGGAAGCTTGGTGAGTTCCTGCAGTGCATCTTGTAAATGGTATACATTGCTGCCACTGTGCATTGATGGTGGATGGAGTGAATGTTTGTGGATGGAATGCCAATCAACTGGGCTGCTTTGCCCTGGATGGTGTCAAGCCTCTTGAGTGTTGTTAGAGCTACACTCATCCAGGCAAGTGGAGAGAATTCCATTACACTCCTGATTTGTGCCTTGAAAATGGTGGACCGGGGTGGGGGGGGCAGGAAGTGAGTTACTCGCCACAGGATTCCTAGCCTCTGACCAGCTATTGTAGCCATATTACTTATATGGCTAGTTCAGTTTCTGGTTAATAGCAACCCCCAGGATACTGATAGCGGGGGATTCAGCAATGGTAATGCCATTGAATATGAAGGGTCGATGGTTAGATTCTCTCTTGTTGGAGATGGTCCTTGCCTATTACTTGTGAGGCATGAATGTTACTTGCCACTTGTCAACCGAAGCCTGGATATCGTCCAGGGCTTGCTGCATTTGGACATGCAAACTTACGGACATGCAAAATTGGGGCAGTAGTAGGCCATTTGGCCCTTCAAGCCTGCTCTGCCATTCAATATGATCATAGCTGATCTGTTTGTGTTTCGAGTTCTATATTCTCATCTACTCCTGATAACCTTTGATTCCCCTGCTTAAAAATAATCTATCTACCTCTGCCTTAAAAATGTTCAGTAACCCAGTTTCCACTGCCTTCTGAGGCAGAGAGTTTCAAAGTCGCATAACCCTCTGAGAAAAGAATTCTCATCACCTGTGAAGATGGATGTTGTTTTATTATATATTTTTGAGAATATGGTGGTATTCTGTAAAGAAAGTTGTGTGTGTCTTTGACTAATTAAACTGATGGGAAGGATCATAGCGATAACTTATCCATGGGAACTGAGAGATGAAAGGTAAAGTGGCGAGATGCATGCATTTGTAATGAAAGGCTATGGTGAAGTTAAATGTATGAGTAAATAGATTGAGTCTTAAAATTCGAATTAGGTGAGAGGTAAGGACTTGACTTTTCAGCTGTTAAATTTCAAAGGGTAGTTTAGAAGTGATAAGGGACTTGTACAACTTACAAAGGTTTCACAAGTAAACAAGGGAATGTTATTAAATTTTATTTGACCCAGAATTGGAGGCAATAGCAAAACATGAAATATTTTTATATTTTGGAAAATTGAGTTCAAAGAGGTATTTAGAGCAATGGAGTCTAAGATGGAAGGGAAAAAAAGATTTTTAAGGCAAAATGTTTAGTTGAGTTGTGGTGGCTGTGTGGAGAAGATGTCCTAGGACCAGCTCTGTGCTGAGAAAAGTTGTGAATTTGAAGCAGCCATCCAGTTTCAAGTCAAAGAAGCCTTTGTCTCAGAAAGCAGTCTGTTTCTGAACTTTCCTGGATTTCCACAGCATATAAAAGAGAGTGAGAAGTTGTGTGGTATACTTTACTAAAGTTACAATAGTTTTTGCCTTTGGTAATATTATTGGATTTTTATGGTTAAAAATCTATAAGAGAGCTATTGCCAAGTAGTTTACTGTCTATTCTGACCAAGTTGGGTTTTTTTTGTGGGGACTGCTTTGTAAGACTGTTTTAATTGTATCATTTTAGTCTTGGGTGCTTAAGCTTCTTTTCTTATTGTTAATAAGTCTTTTAGTTTTAAAATCCAGAAGTGTTACTGGAATTCTATGCTACTAGGATCAGTAGTTTTTACCTCATTTTCAAAATACAAAAAAAAAAGGTTATGATTAGTAAGACAAGTTTCCTTCTGGGATTTGGTTTGCTCAGCAAATAACATCATCTCTGTTCTATAAGGGCAACCCTGAATTTTAAAACAGTCCCTCCTAGCCTTTTTGATTACATGCTGTACCTGCATACTAACTTATCTGACTCATGCACAAGAACACCTAGATCCCTCTGTACCTCTGAATTCTGCAGCCGTTCTCCATTTAAGTAATACTCTTTTTTTATTCTTCCTGTCAAAGTGAACAATTTCACATTTTCCCAAGCTGTACTAAATCTGCCAGATTTTTGCTCACTCACTCAACTTATCTATGTTCATCTGTAAACTCTTATGTCTTCTTCACAACATCTTTGTGTCTGTCTATCTTTCCGTTGTCTGCGAATTTAGTGACCATGCCTTCGCTCTCCTCATCTAAGTCATTGATATAAATTGTAAAAAAGTTGAGGCCCCAGCACAGATCTTTGCGGGACTCCACTCGTCACAGTCTGCCAATCAGACAAAAACCCAATTGTTCATACTGACTGTTTTCTGCCAGCCAGCCAATCCTCTATCCAGGCTAATATGTTACACACTACACCGTAAGCCTTAATTTTCCGCAATAACCTATGATGTGGCACCTTATCAAATGCCTTCTGGAAATCCAAGTACAGTGTGTCTACAGGCTCCCCTTTATCCACAGTACATGTTACTCCTTAAAAGGACTCTAATAAATTGGTTAAACATGATTTCCCTTTCACAAAACCATGCTGACTCTTCCTGATTACCATGTGTTTTTCTAGGTGCCCAGCTGCAATCTCTTTAATGATCGACTCTAACACCTTCCCCAGGACTGACATCAGACTAACTGGCCAGTAGTTCCCCGTTTTCTGCCTCCCTCCCTTCTTGAATAGAGGGGCTATATTTGCTGCTTTCCAGTCTGATGGAAACTTTCCAGGATCTGGCGAATTTTGGAAAATTAACACCAATGCATCCGCTTCTTCACTAGCCACCTCTTTTAAGACCCTAGAATGAAGCACATCAGGCCCTTGGGACCTGTGAGCCCTCAGCTCCATCAGTTCGCTCAGTATCTGAGGAGTCGCTCATGGTGCTGAACATTGTGCAATCATCAGCGAACGTCCCCACTTCTGACATTATGGATGGAAGAAAGGTCATTGATGAAGCAGCTGAAGTTGGTTGGGCCTAGGACACCACCCTGAGGAACACCTGCAGTGCTGTCCTGGAACTGAGATGATTGACCTCCAACAACTACAACCATTTGTGCTAGGTATGACTCCAACCAGTGGAAAGTTTTCTCCTAGATTCCCATTTACTCCAGTTTTGCTACAGTTCCTTCATGCCACACTCAGTCAAATGCTGCCTTGATGTCAAGGGCAGTGACTCACATTTCACCTTTGGAGTTCAGCTCTTTTATCCATTTTTGACCTAAGGCAGTAACGGGGTCAGGAGCTTGGCAAAGCCCAAACTGAGCATCAGTGAGAAGGCTGTTGTTCAGCAAGTGCCGCTTAATAGCACTGTTGATGACACCTTCCATCGCTTTACTGATGATTTGAGAGTTGACTGATGGGGCAGAAATTGGTCGGGTTGGATTTGTCCTGCTTTTTGTGTACAGGACATACCTGGGCAGGTTTCCACATTGCTGGGTAGGTGCCAGTGATGTAGCTGTACTGGAACAGGGTTGGCAGCAGTACGCAGTGTCCAGTGCCTTCAGTCATTTGTTGATATCACATGGAGTGAATTGAATTGGCTGAAGACTGGCATCTGTGATGCTGGGGACCTCCAGAGGAGGCTGCAATGGATCATCGCCTTGGCACTTCCACCTGAAGATTGTTGCAAATGCTTCAGCCTTATCTTTTGCACTGATGTGCTAGGCTCCCCCATCATTGTGGAGCCTCCTCCTCCAGTGAGTTGTTCAATTGTCCACCACCATTCATGACTGGATGCGGCAGGACTGCAGAGCTTAGATCTGATCCATTGGTTGTGGAATCGCTTAGCTCTATCCATCACTTTTTGCTGATGATGTCTGGCATGCATGTAGTCCTGTGTTGAGCTTCACCAGGTTGACACCTCCTTTTTAGGTATGCCTGGTGCTGCTCCTGGCATCCCCTCCTGCCATTATTCATTGAACCAGGGTTGATCATCTGGCTTGATGGTAATGGTAGAGTGGGGGATATGCCAGGCCTTGAGGTTACAGGTTGTTTTCAAGTACAATTCTGCTGCTGCTGATGGCCCACAGTGCCTCATGGTTGCCCAGTCTTGAGCTGCTAGATCTGTTTGAAATCTATCCCATTTAGCACAGTGGTAGTGCTGCACAGGATGGAGGATATCCTCAAGGTGAAGATGGGACTTTGTCTCCACAAGGACTGTATGGTGGTCACTTCTACTGATACTGTCATGGACATGCATTTGTGGCAGGCAGTTTGGTGAGAATGAGGTCAAGTAGGTTTTTCCCTCTTGTTTTTACCCTCACCACCTGATGCAGACCCAGCCTAGCAGCTATGCCCTTTAGGACTTGGCCAACTCGATCTGTAGTGGTGCTGCTGAGCCATTCTTGGTGATGGACATTGAAGTCCCCCACCCAGAGTACATTCTGTGCCTTTGCCACCCTCAGTGCTTCCTCCAAGCGGTGTTTAACATGGAGATGTACCAGTTCATTGGCTGATGGGGATGCGGTGCATTGTAATTAGCAGGAAATTTCCTTGCCCATGTTTGACCTGATGCCATGAGGTCCGGAGTCAATGTTGAGGACTCCCATGGCAACACTCTCCTGACTATATACCATTGTGCCGCCACCTCTGCTGGGTCTGTCCTGCCAGTGGGACAGGACATACCTAGGGTTGGTGATGGTGGTGCCATCACCATCATGATCATGACAGTATCTGTAAGGTATGATTCTGGGAATATGACTATGTCAGGCTGTTTCTTGACTAGTCTGTGAGGCACAAGCCCCCAGATATTATTAAGGAGGAATTTACGGGGTCAACAGGGCAGGGTTTGCCATTATTGTTTCCGGTGTCTAGGTCAGTGCCGGATGTTCCGCCTGGTTCTATTCCTTTTTAGCAGTTTGAGTGGCTTGCTAGACCATTTCAAAGGACATTTTAAGAGTCAACCACATTGCTGTGGATCTGGAGTCACATGTAGGCCAGACCAGGTGAGGACAACAGATTTCCCTCCCAGTGAACCAGATGGGTTTTTACGACAATCGGCAACAGTTTCATGGTCATCGTTAGACTTTTAAATGCCAGATATTCATTGAATTCAAATTTCACCACCTGCCTGGGATTTGGGAGATTACTAGTCCAGTGACAATATTACTATGCCACCACCTCCCCTTTGTAATGTACCTGTAAAGCGTGTGTTTTATTATGAGATACCTTTGTTTAGTCTAAATACTCCTCGGAGAGAGGATACTTCATCTTCAGACCAAGTCAATAGCTAGCAGCTGACTTATGATGATTTAAATCACATAATCACAGAATTTTAACAGCACAGAAGGAAGCCATTTGGCCCATCGTGTCTGCACTGGCTCTCCAAATGAGCATCATGACCTAGTGCCATTGCCCTGCCTTTTCCCCGTAGCCTTGCACATTGTTTCTATTCAAATAAACATCTAATGCTTTCTTGAATGCCTCGATTGAACCTGCCTCCATCACAGTGGAGGCAATGTGTTCCAGACCCAAACCACTCATTGTGTGAAAAGTTTTTTCTCACATCACATTTGCTTATTTTGAAAATCACTTTAAATCTGTGCCCTCGTGCTTGATCCTTTTACAAGCAGGAACAGCTTCTCCCTATCTACTCGGTCCAGCCTGTTCATGATTTTGAACACCTTAAATCTCTTTTAGTTGAGGATTTAAACTGACAATTGGTTCGACTGAATAAATTTACTTTGTTGGGGATAAAGGTAGCAGAACCTTAGCAAAATTCAAAGGCTCCAACATTTAATATTGTGTGGTGTGCTTGATTTGCAACAGTTAGTTTGGAGTTGTGCCTGCTGGTGTTTTCCTCAGCTGAAACCAATAAAATGTGTGGCATCAGCCTTGTTAAATGTGGTTTGTCTGTACTTTAGTACCAATTCTCTGTAAAATAGATACTAGAGGACCTTCAAAATTCAAGTGCAGGCTTAATAAGGCCATTTTTAGCTGAAGATTACAATAGAAGGCTAGAGGAGCTGTGGGCAAACAGGAATGTGTTTGCGTCATTCAATTCACTGTCAGGTAGCTATAGTGGACAGCTTATACGTGATTTGTGCTAATCGTCTAAAGAATCTTCCACTGGAGATTCTGGCCCAGGCAGCAGAAAAAGTGACAAGGGCACAGCAAAGAGGATCATAAGAGGAGCTTGCAATTTCAGGGAGGTCTATCTTTAAACACTCCTTGAGGGTTTTGAGCAGAAGAGTAGAAGACTTCCCATCTCCAAAGGAGAAAGTGATAAAAAATGTGCCATGTGTCCTATGGGAAAAGGTATAACTGGTTAACTCATTCCCAGCACTGTAGACTACACCAGTTAAGCTAATGCACTAGCCACTTTCTCTTTCGTTCCTTGAGCACCAGCACATTCTGCCTCCTTTAAAATTAACAGCAGTACACCTCAGTCTTCACAATGCCCATTGGGTGCTAGCTGGCCAGAATTTTCTCATTGGCGTGCGGGGGCGGGCCCCACACGCCGATGCGTGGTGACATATGGCAAGCGTCCTGACATCATCGCGTGCCATCGCGATATTTCGGTGGGCGGGCGCATGCTGATCTCTGATGTGCGACCGCCATTAATTAATTAAAGCCCTTGAGGCAGCAATTGCCGGCGATTTTTTGGGGCCCATGCGATCTTCAGGTCATCGCACGGGTGCAATGGGCAGCAGGAAGGCCACATTTGTGTAAACCTCATCCACAGGTGGGATAAGAGGGGTGAGTGGGGTCGCGAATGTTATTTGTCAGACATTTAATGCTTATAGTTACTGTGTGAGCAGGAATACTTCAAAAACTCTTCACAGCTGCTTGTTACAGGAGCAACAGGCTTCAGGTCAGGACTCTGACTCAACATCATTTCTGGGGCCTTGCTGGTTTCAGAAAGCCTTCCCTTAGCCTGGGAATGGGTTGTGCTATCCACTGAGGCTCCTCCTCTGAGGAGGAAGGAAGGACCAGAAGGGGGAGGAGGCCAGGAGTCCATATTTAGCTTCTAGGGGAGCTACCTTTGGGAGGAGAGGCACAGGCACAAGGGTCACAGGGCCAACAGGAAGTCCAAGGCGGAAGGGGCCACAGAGGACGCTACTATCCTGCTGCCAGGGTATACAGGTGGCAAAGCAGCTACCTCAATATGTCTGATGTGCAGTGCCGAAGGAAGCTCTGTCTCTCAAGGGAGACAGTCACCGCCACCTGTCAGATGATAGGTCCTGAGATCTGCGCCAACTGTGTGGGTGGGCACCCCATGCCAGTGGCGCTGAAGGTCACGGCTGCCCTCAACTTCTATGCCTTCGGTTCTTTCCAGGGGTCGGTGGGTGATCTTTGCAGAGTCTCCCAATCATCTGTCCACACTTGTGTCAAGCAGGTGACAGATGCTCTATTCAGGCGTGCATTGACTTTCATCCAGTGCTGCTGGGAAGAGGCCAGCCAGACAGAACAAGACTGAGACTTTGCGGCCATTGCTGGCTTCCCCTGTGTCCAGGGTGCTATAGACTGTACACATGTGGCCATCAAGGCGCCAGCAGGTGAGCCCGGTGCCTTCATCAACAGGAAGGGCTTCCACTCCATGAACGTGCAGATAGTGTGTGATCACAGGATGCTGATTCTACAAGTCTGTGCAAGGTACCCAGGCAGTTCCCATGATGCTTACATCCTCAGACACTCCCAGGTGCCGGGGATCTTCACCGCTCCAGCCCGGCTTGATGGATGGCTGCTGGGTGACAAGGGTTATCCCCTCAAAAGGTGGCTCATGACGCCTCTCCGCCATCCAAGAACAGAAGCTGAGCAGGGGTACAATAGGAGCCACGCCTCCACAATGGCTGTGGTAGAGAGAACCATTGGTCTTCTCAAGATGCCCTTCCAATGCCTGGACCATTCAGGGGGCGTACTCCAGTACCCCCCAGATTGTGTGTCACTGATAGCGGTTGCATGTTGCGCTCTCCACAATCTGGCGCTGGAAAGGGGCGACTCAGTAGACAAAGAAGATGTAAACACAGTTGCTCCGGCTGCACATGATGAGTCCAGCAGTGAGTCCGAGGATGAGCACGCACAGGAGAATGCTGAGGGGGTAGACACTGACCCGGGCATACTCCAGGGAGGCAGGGACACCCAGGAGGCCTTAATCCAATGAACTTTCAGCTAGCACACCACAGATGGACCTCCAACCCATGCCAGGGCTGCAGGCTCCGTACTCAATACCTGAATGCTAAATCTGCCTGGGTAGGAGCATTAATTAAGGCCCTTGTCAATAAAGCTTAATGTCAAACAAGTTACTCATAACATCATGGGTTCCTGTCCATCTGCAGGAGTAAGGAATCACCCTGAGCCATGCTCACATATCAAAATTTAATGATTTAACAACATGAAGTACAAAAAATAATTACAAAGGTGTTACGCATCACACCAAGTGTTCATCAGCTAATAACGGGGCAACATAAAACCACCAGTGAGAAACCCGTGGTGTGCCTAAGGCGCCTTAAATTTACGCTTGCGGGTGCTACGTCTAGGTGTTCCCCCTTCGCTGGCACTGGCATCTGACTCAGCCTGCTGACTGTGCTGTCCTGTTGGCCTCAATGACCTTAGCGAGCGTCCTCTAGCCCATGGAGCCTTTGATGGCCCCGCCTGGGAGGGAGCGGCTATTTCCACAGCTGGCATCTCCCCAGTCACCGCAGCCTCATTGGATCCCACGGTCACTGGCAGAGGGGTGGAGGAGCTGCTGCCCTCATCCAGAGCGTCCTGGGAGGAGCCCACAGAGGCAACAGGCAGCTCCTGCGCGAATGTGAGGTCACTTCGGACCTCCCTGCTCACCGTTGATGGGTGGGCACTGATTTAGGATACTTGGTATCCATCTCCGACACTGGCACTGACTAGCTGAGGTCAATGCTGATGTGAGGGCTTGCAGATTCGAGTGCAAACCCAGCAGGCCCTGATTGTTCTCCTGGAGGATCCTCTCCACGAGAGTCGCCACTCTCTCCATGGAGGAAGCATGGCACTCGGCCATGAGGCTAATTGCATCGATGATGCTCCGCATGGACTCCTTCAGCATGGGCACCATGCCACACATTGCCTCATGTATCTTCGCCAGATCCTCCAGCGTCTGCTGCCTCACGGATGACTCCAGAGGCACATCAGTCACTGACCGAGTGACCGATCAGGCTCCAGTGCTTCATCACCCTGCAACTGCCGCACACACACGCCAAGAAGCCAGGGCTGACCGCCCCACCCCCAGCTTTGCCCACATGCTGCCTCCATCACATTTGGCACCACACAGTCTAACTTTGCAAAGCAAGGAGGCGCAAGCACGTGGAACGCCCAGGGCAGCAGATGGATTGGTGCCCCGTCACCTGGAAGCTCCCCTTCCAGCATGTCAGCAGCCTGACTTTGACTTTCTCAGGGTGAACTAGGCATGGGCAATGTCTGCTGGCCCACCCAGCGAGGGAAACATACCGTGAAGGAATCAATGCTGTAACTGCACTCAGAGTTGACAGGAGTCAGTGGGTGTGCTTGGGGGGAAAGCCTACCTGCTGTGTTGTGACCTCTGCCAACACGGTGCTCCCCCTTCCCGAGCGCAAGAGGTCATTGAATCGCTTGCGGCACTGGACTCACGTGCGTCGCACCACGTCATGGGAGCTGACTATCTCTGCCAACTCCTCCAGGAGGGCAGCCAGGCACTCATCAGAAAACCGAGGGGCACACTGCCCCGTTGTCCTTTCCTCCTGTCTGGCCTGCTCACCAGCAGCGCTCTGGGAAGCCCTTCTATAGGCTATGATGAACATCCTCTGCAAGGCTGCCAGCGCTGTATTTGAACAGGCCGCCGGGTCACCATTGGACCCAGCGGTCATTGCACTCCCACCACCGCCAGCCCACTCCCGCTATCCTCAGGAGCCGTGCTTCACGCTGGGTGAGGCAATTAAGGTCTGCTCACATAAAATGGCGGCATGGAGCCAATTGCGGGCAGCGATCGGCTCCTCACATGCTCACATCCACTCCCGAATGGCCCACCTGCTGGGGAGAAAATTCTCCTCAATGAGTATCTGACAGCAGGCCCATAATGTTCCCAAATAGCACTTAGCTGATGCGGAACTTTATCACTTGAAACGATTGTAGGTAGTTCTCTCGGCTACTGTTCCCAACCCTTTCAGATCTATCATCAATCACTCCCACCACATCACATTGAAAAAAAGGACCTATGCCAGGACTTTTCCCACTTTGGGCGGGCTTGGCAGGAGCAGACGGGGGCGGTCGTGCAGCCGACCGCTGCCTGTGATTGGCTCGGCACCACGATTTCATACATGCAGGCCAATTAAGGCCTGGCACTGAGCACTACCTGTGCGGGTGGGGGGAGGAGGGAGAGTCAGGTCCAGCACTCTTTCACTCATGCGCGCAAAAGAGCGCTTCAATCTCGCTGAGGCACGGAGCGACCTCAGGGAGATTGGAGGTGCTTTTTGAAGAAATTATTAAAAACATTAAAAATTTAATGAAACATGTCCCTTCATGTGACTGTGTCACATGAGATGGGACATGTTTTTATTTTTCAAAAAAAGCTTTTACTCAATTTGTAAAAGCTTTAGGAAACCTCATCCCACTCGTGGATGAGTTTTCCTAATAAATGTCAAGGCCTCTTGGCCTTTTCGCTTGCCCGGTTGGACGGGCAGCGTAAATTTCAAATTAATGAGGCTGCAGTGTCAGGGCCTACACCAGTACCACAGCTCCCTCTGCACACAGTGTTGGAGCCCACATCACCGTCCTCTCTCCTACAGTCTCGGGGCCTACAACACCACCTCCCATTAATCTCAGGGCCTCGGAACCGCACCCCCCCAACCACCCCACCACCCCCCCCCCTCTTCAACCCCGGTCCCGAATTCCAGGCACCATCGCTGAACCCCGTGCTCTTGTCACCAAACTCCAGGCCTCTGGTCTCACCATTTACCTCTGGGGCTTCGCTGCTGAACTCCAGGTCTCAGGAATCACCGCCGAACTCCAGGCCTCAATACTCGCCGTCAAACACCAGGCCACCTTGACGCTGAACTCCAGGCCCACTCCTTCCCCCTACCATCAATGACTCTCTCCATCATCCCCAACTCGACATCCCAATCCAACACTTACCCTGCTCCTGCCGCCATCTCTGCTCCACCCCATCTGGAAAACCATCACTTTCAGTTCCAGCTGCCCCTGCAATATGAACTATCAGGAGAGGTGGAGGGGAGGATGGAGATAGAGAGAGAGTGAGAGGAAGGGGGAGAGAAAGGTGGGGGGGAGAGAGAGAAGGCTGGAGAGAAAATGTGAGCGGGGAGAAGAGAGGGGGAAGGGGGGAAGAGAGAGAGAGGAGAGGGGGAAAGAGAGGGATAAAAAGTGGGGGAGGAGAGAGAAAGGGGGAGAAGAAGGGGAGGGGGACGAGTGGGAAAAAGGGAGGAGGGACTTGGGGGATGAAACTGCTGCAATCCTAAAGGGGGAGAATGGGGAGGGGTGGAAGAAAATTGCTCCCAGTGGGGGAGTTGGTGGGGGGGAAAACTGCTGAAATCTGTTTTGGGGGGGTGGGGGAGTGCAGGGCTGGGCTGCACCAGTTATAGGTTATAAAGAAAAACATAAGACTGGCTTGTCAAAACACATGTTAGAACAAAGTCTTACTTTTCTAAAGTTAGCTCAGTTTTAGGATGTTTAAAGCTACAGAAATTCAGAAATGTGGAGAACAAACCCTATGATCTGTTAGGAACTAGAGATAGTTTAAGTAAGTTATACTTTAAGTTTGATTTGTATTTCTGTATTAGAGTTTTAAGAAAGGGGGAACTTGAGTTTTTGTTTCACTTTAAAAGATGCTTGCATTTTATTAAAGTTTTATGACTCTTGAAGGGAAGTTAAAACAAACAGAAAGTTGAAAAACTGTGCTGTTGCCTAGCAACAGGAACCCAGAGAGAGGGACCTACAGAGAAACTGAAAGCAGTTTGAGTTGAGTTGGTGATTATGCAGTAAGGTGAAGAAAACAGTTTAAGTCTCTCTTGAGCTGGACATACTAGCAGATTGCTGAGAAAAATAAGTCTAAGAATCTTAGATGAATTACTCTAAAGTCAAAGTAATAGTGAATATCAAGTAAGTTCTGGATCTCAAGGGTGATACCAAGTTGTCAGCAGTCTACTGGGAGAGGGAACTGCAGGGAACAGGTCCTAAAGGAAAAAGAGGAAGGTCCCAAGAAGCCCTGTAAGTTAAGTCAAAGGACAAGGACAGGAATCAGATGCAAAAGCTTGCTCGGTGGAAATGAAAACAAGGCACAGAGTGGAAGGCTCCAAGCTTAGAGAAAGAAAGCTGCAAGAAGTAGATTCAAGGCAAAATAAGCTTATTACAAGCTAGAAGATTTGAGAAGACGGCCAAAAGGTTGGTGACTCCTTACTGTGGGCATGTGGAACAATGGTGTTCTATTGGCATGGCTGAATATTGGAGAGAGAGTGTGTAGAAGGAAGCCTGAATGCATGTGGCGATCCAGGGGAGATGAACATCGGAAGGAGATTTAGAAACCCTGGAGGTGAACCCTTGTGGAAGCCATCTGAGAGAAAGCATCATTTGGGTGAAGATTCCAAAGCAAGTTCTTTGAGACTGAAGATTGGAAACCCTCGTGTGAAAGACGGAGTTCAATGAGACCGGTTGGCTCATGGTGTGACAAGCATCTGGGAAGGAGTTGATGAGGGATCCATACCATCTGTTTGGGATGGTATCTCTCACTTGGTTTCAGAGTGTGGTTGGCCTGAGCACAGTTCATCTATTGGGTTACATGGACTGTGTACTTACTGTGAATATTAGAGTATAAGATAGATTTTGTAACTCGTGTTATCCTTACAAATCTGTACATATCTGTAAAGGTATAGTTGTGGGTGAAGGAGTATTGTAGGCAAAGGGGACAGATAGCCAGTATTGGAGCAAAGAGGACAGATAGCCAGTTCCAAGCTAAAGAAAAGAACCCAAGAATTCAGGGGAGTAGAACAGGAGAAAGTCCCAAGCAGACCTCTTAGTCCAAGGAAGGACAGGAACCTGGAAAAGGACCTGTTAAGTGAAGTTAAGAGTGAGGGGCAAAGAGAAAGGCTCCAAATTTCAGATTTAAAAAGGCAAAGCTGCAGGAAGCAGATTTAAAGCGAAAATGGCTTGCAAGAGGCAAGAAGGTCCAAAGAGATGGCTGAAGGTCTGTAATTCTTTGCTATGGGCATGTGAAGCAGTGGTGTACTGTTGACTGCTAAATCAGTGAGAGAGAGTGCGTGGAAGACAGCTTGAATGCATGTGGTGACCCAGTGGAGAGGAGCATCGGAAGGAGGGTTTGAAACTCTGGACGTGAACTATTGCAGAAGGCATCTGAGAGAAAACATTAGTTTGGGAGAAGATTCCAAAGCGAGAGTTCAAGAGCGGAGATTGGAAACCCTCGTGTGAAAGACGGAGTTCGATGAGACCGGTTGACTCACGACGTGACAAGTGTCTGGGGCTCGTGGGGGGGTGGGGGAGAAGCTGAAGAGAGATCCATAGCATTTGTTTAGGGTGGCATCTGTCACTTGGTTTCAGAGTGTGGTGTGCCTGAACACAGGTCATCTATTGGGTTACATGGACTGTGCACTTACTGTGAACATTAAAGTATAGCTTTTGTAACCCGTGTTATCCTTACAAATCTGTATATATTTGTAAAGGTATAGTTGTGGGTGAAGGAGTATAGTGATATATTTCATCTTTTCTTGTTTCATAAGTGTTTCAGTTTTTTGTTTAAAGTTCATCAGCTGGCTCCTGTGACTGTGTTTAGTAGCCGCCCTCCACATTTCTAAACAAAAAATAAAAGATAGGATCTATCTAGCTGGGTTCCACCCTGGGATCTAACTTGCCCAGTAGTAACATCAGCTGGGATCATAACAGATCATTTTTGTTGTCAGAATGCTTAAGGAAGTAATTTTGTTAATCACACATGTTTGAGCGCTACAGTTTGATGGCAATTGATAACAATTATGTCAGTTATGTTACTTGCAATATTAAATGATAGGTAATGATATCAAATCATAGCTAAATGTTTGCTTTTGAGAGCAAGTGATGTCAAATGAGTGCAAATGACTGCTGTTGAACATAAATGATGAAAATATTTTCAGGTAGGTTATTCAGAATTATACCACTACCACAAAAATAAAACATCCACATCAAAGTCACATCTGACATTGTTTGTGACTGTGACGATGGTGCACCATCCTTCTCAAACTCACTGCAGCCTTTGACATGGTTGACCATACCATCATTCTCCAATGCCTTTCCTCTGTTGTCAAGCTGAGTGGACTTCCCTCATCTATTTCCATTCTTACCTATCCAGTGCAGCCAATCTTCTCCAGTGGCTTTTTTTCTCCTCATCCCTGCACTGTTGGCTTTGATGTCTCCAAGGGTCTATCCTTTCCACCTTCCTATCTTTCATCTACATGATGCACGTCAGCAACAACATTCAAAGACACAATGACAGCTTGCACATGTACACTAACAGCACTCACCACCACTTGTCTCAACTCCTACACTGTCTGTTTGTTGTCAGGCTCCAGTCCTGGATAATTTGCTATTTTCTCCAATTAAGCATTGGAAGACTGAAGCCATTGCCTTCGGCTACCCACCAAATAATATGGTCCTTTCATCCCCCTCCGCAGCTATTGTCTTAGGCTGATCTAGATTATTTGCAAGTTTGGCAACCTATTTGACCATAAACTGAGCTCCTGAACCCATAAGCCTCACATTTCCTCTAGAAAGATCACCAACTTACATTTCCAAAATATAGCCAGTCTCTGCCATTGTTTCAGTTATCTGCTGATGAAACTCTCATCCATGCTTTTTTATCTCCAGGCTTGAATACTCCAATGTTCTACTGGCTAATCTCCCATCTCCCATGTTGCATAAACTAGAACTTATCTGAAATATGCAGCACCAATCATCTTTCCCTCAACACTGGTGGCCATACCTCTACCTATCTAGGCCTTTTAACACTGAAATTCTCTCCATAGACCTTTCCACCTCTCCCTCCTTCTCTAAAACATTCCTTAAAACCTATCTCCTTAACCGAGCTTTTTGTCACCCATCCTAACTTTGCCTTATTTGGTTTGGTGTCAAATTTTGCCAAACTATGCTCCTGTGAAACTTTGGCACATTTTTCCAGGTTACAAATGCACGTAATTATTGTAATTGTCACTGTATGTTCTCTTGCTTCTGCAGTGTGAAGAAACTGCAACGACTGCACAAAATATCCATTAGTACACAATTTTCTTGAAGAAAATAATTTTTAAAAGCTTTGAGACAGCAGGAGTGTGCAATAAAGAATTAACAGCCTCAAAAAATAGATAAATCACAACAGGAGATAGTCTTAAATTACATAGAAAATCAGACAGAATCTTACCTATGTTGGGCGGTCTGGGCGGGAGCGAGCGAGGGCAAGTGTGGAGCCAATCGCCACCCGCGATCGGCTGTGCAACGCCATTTTACGTGAGCGGACCAATTAAGGCCCGCCCAACGTAACGCACGGCCAGTAGCGCTCAGCACCACCTGTGCAGGCGGGAGGGAGGGTTGGGGCCTGCACTCTTTCGCTTATGTGCATGAAGGAGCGCAGCAATCTCCCTGAGGCACAGAGCTGCCTCAGGTGGAGATTAAGTTGATAGTAAAACTTTTAATAAAGGAGGAAAAAAATTATTTAAACATGCCCCATCATGCGACAGTGGCGCATGAGCTGGGACATGTTTGTGAATTTGGCAGGATGAGGTTCCCTGAAAAACAAGAAGGCCGCTTGGGCTCTTTGCCTGCCCGCCAAGCTTAAGGTTGGATGCTCAATCTTCCTAACAAATTCAATTGGTTTTTTAATGGCCTTAATAAGCCATTGACAGTTCGGCAGTTCTGCAACCGCCTTCAGCATATACCCGCTGAACGAAATACATAAATGACGTGTGATGATGTCGGGACTCACGCCTGACGTCATCGCACGTCATTTTGCGCATCGGCATGTTGGGCCCGACCCTACACGCCGATGGCAATATTCTGCCCCTAGAAACCATTTAAAAACAATTCTCGTAAACCATACATGAAGCCAGGTCAAACAATTCCTCCTTCAGAGTGAGTAAAATAATAGTACTTCATCTACAGTGCTAGCTGAGTTCATTCATATGGTCACTATAAATGGATATGATTGTCACTGCCCCTCCTATCATTGAACCACATTAATGAATCTTCCCTTCACAATTTTAATGCAATTGCAAGTTTTTAAAAGAAAGCTGTCACTAAACTAGAATTGCTGTATTCCAACTTATCTTAACTCTGGGATCTGAAATGACATGGCTAACCAATTCTCTTTCTATTCTCCTTCAAGTATATCTCTTGCAGTACAGCTGTGGTACATTACACATTTGTCAGGTACACTGGTGCAAAAGAAGAGATTGCTTTAAAAACCTTAAACTATGAATATGTAAGGAATTCAATTGATTTTAAAGGGAAAATGGAACAACAGAAACAGGAATGGAAGTGGCAATATTGCAATGGGATTACCCTTGAAGGGTAAGGTATCTCAAAAAATTGAGCAATAGGTAAAGCTAGCCATTTCATGCTGCTACTATGCAGTAGTAACATGAGTGTTATTTTCCAGTAACAGGGTGCTGCCGCCAAGCCAAAAAGATATTCCGCTTACTACACAAATGAGTAATGTGGTATGTGAATTTCTGTGCTGGTGCGATGTCAGGTATGTAGGCTGTATGTCCCAATGACTGGCAGGCCGTGTCAAACAGCGCATCACAACAGGCAGCGTACTGACTGTACTCAACCAGCCCGTGCTTGCAAAACTCAGAACATAATGGGCTGAATCTTTCACTGAATGGCAAACACCATCCTGTTTTTTACAATAAGATGGAGCTTCATATTTCTGGCCCAGGCTTACGAACATGGCTTCTTCAGAAATGTGGAGCGTACCTGTTCTTGGATCCCTTCCTTCTGGTGCAGGATTATCGGGGGAAGCCAAGACAGGCCTTCTTTTACAGCGCTAGCTGCCGTATTTTGGTAAGTCTTCATTCACAAGCAAACTGAAAAGCTTTGGGACATTTAAATAGCTTTTCAGTGTGCTAGTGAATGACTGTAACAGATGTAAGTGAGTAGCTGGGTAGGATGGCAGGGCAGTAGGATGGTAAGGTGGCAGAGTGGCAGTTTGGGTAAGGGGCCAGGATGTTAGGTGGAAGGGTGGGTAAAGTGACAGGGTGGCAGGTGGCAGGATGGTAGGTGGATGACAAGGTGGTGGGTGGTAAATTGGGTAGGGAAGTGAGTTTGGGTCAATTCGGGTTGGGGGTAGTTGGGGGTAGTTGGGTCAAGGGGAGTTGGAGGATCAGCAGGGAGTCAGGGAAATCAGAAGGTCAGGATGTAATCGGAGAGTTGGAAGGAGTCAGAGGGTCATGGGGACATGGTGGGGTGAGTGGGGAGTTGGGGTCAGATACATCCTAACTGGAGAGTTAGACATGGGTTTTTTCTCTTGGAATGTTCTCTTTTTTATTCAAACTATAATACCTTTAAGAATATTTTGCTTCACGTTATTTTCCTGAACAAAATAAAATATAACCTCGAAGCAGTAAAATAAAATAACCCATAAAATAATTTTGAAAAAAATGAAAACATACCTTTTTGAATATTCTGACGTGTTATAATTATTTTAGCTGCATTTCTGCCAGGAATTCAGATTTTGGCAGTACTTCATTGTAGGAAGTCATACCTTTTGATTAGACTTCTCTCAGTGATATCACTCTTGCTTTACAGACAGGCCGGAATTTCCGCTCCCATTGGTGGTGGGTGTGTTTGGCAGCGCGAACAGGCAATATGGCAAGAAGGCCAAAATTCAGTTTTACTCCATCGTGAAACTAGTTTGCGATTGTCTGCTCCATCCATCAATGGCAGGCCACTTTTTCCACCGTCCAACATAGGTGACTTAATTTTAATGTATTTGCATCTCATCATTGTACCTGCATGCTGGAATCATTCCCCTTGTCAAATTTTCCTTCCAAGTAAGCGCGCACCTGGCCAAAGCTGCCGTCAATTGGTCAAGTGGAGTGGGGAGGAGGTGGACAGTGTTTCGGACAGCCTTGAAACGCACTACAAAATGGCCATCCGAGCGGTTGACAGCACTCTCTGGCGTGCGTAAAGGGACCTTGAGATACAGCAGGAGCCAGAGGCTTAACCAAGAGAAATCCATAGAACACATGTTGACCCATGCGTCTCTCTCTCTCTTTGATCCTGCAGAAGGAGAACATCAGAGTCATGGAGCCTGGTGATCTAACGGTATGTCCCATGGCTTCCAGGGAGCAGAGAAGAAGGAGAAGAGTGCAACAGAGGCGCCTGGTTTGCCAGTGGGTGGAGCACCACCCTCAAGGTGATGATGAGGCAGGGCCTCCTGCGCATGCAGCTGAGGATCCACGATGAGCCGTCACTCATAGGCGTCTCGCTAGACCCAGGGTCTATAGATGGCACTTGTCATTCCTGCAGATGACTGAGAGCCAGTGTTGCCAAAGACTGTGCATGTCTAGGGAACTGGTCAGTCACGCATGCCACCTGCTGCAGGATTTGGTACCACTGGGAAATAGAGGGCATCCACTGCCAGTGGCTGTGAAATTGACTGCAGTTCTCAAGTTTTACCCCAGTGGCTCCTTCCAGTGCTCCATAGGTGACCTGTGCAGGATCTCGCAAGCCTCCATCCCCAAGTGCATCCAGGAGGCCATGACCATCATCTTCGCTAAGGCATAGATTTTTGTGCATTTCGGCTGGGATCAGGCAAGCCAGGAAGCAAGAACACATGGATTTGCGGTGATCTCCAGTTTCCCACAGCTGCAGGGTGCCATCGACTGCACTCACATAGCGCTTAGACCCCCATGGCAACAAGCAGTCTTGTAAGTCAACCACGAGGGCTTTCACTTGCCGAGTGTTCAGCTGGTCTCTGACCATAACAAATGTATCTGTCAGGTCTGTGCAGGATTCCCAGGGAACATCCATGACTCCTACATCCTCAACAGGTCTCAGATCCCTTACCTATTCCATGGTCCACAGAAGCTGCAGGGTTGGCTCCTCGGGGACAAGGGCTACCCCCAGAGGACATGGCTGATGACGCCTGTGCGGTGGCCTCAGACTGCAGCAGAGAGATGGCATAATGAGGCTCATGCCACAACCCAGACTTTGGTGGAACAAACAACTGGCAAATTAAAAATGAGGCTCTGATGCCTCGACAGGTCTGGTAGAACACTGTGATACAGTTCCCAGAGGGTGTCGTGCATTATCATAGCTTGCTGCATGCTACACAACCTGGCGCTGCAACAGATGGAGGACCTGGCTGTGGAGGAGATGGAAGAGCTGCACATCTCTTCCGATGAGGGGGATGAGGCCCTCGAAGGCAAGGATGCCAACGATGAGGTCATCACACTGGCCAGATGAGGCAGGCATACTCATGAGGCTCTGACAGTTGAAAGATTCATGGAGGATGATGACGAGGTGCAGTGAGGAGAATCCTGACATCCTCACCTTGCATCTGTGAACATTTGACTCCTGGGTGGCTAATGGCAGCGCACATACCCTCAGTACTCAGGCTCATGTCATGGAGATGCAGCAGGGGCCCTAATAGTCGCTAGATTCCAGGAGGATCATGACGACATGCAGTGAGGACACTCCATAGATCTTCACACTGCCTCTGTGAATGCCTGACTCCTGTCTGGCAGAGGGCAGCTCGTTTGCACTCTGTGAACAGGGTCATATCATTGAGACGCAGCAGCAAAACTTTAAGTGCACCTAATCCTTTGGCAGCCTTCATCACCTGAACCCTTCAGGTGCACATCATCGCCGGATACATATGGTGAAGAGATGGGGGGTGCTGGCCCTACCTCAGAGGTGCTGAGAGCACAGAGAGAATAAAGGAACTCTGTGAATCCTGCCCACGACATTCTGGCAGCAATGACAAGCAGCATCGAGGTGCAAGCATCACCAAAGTGTCCAGTGAATGTGAAGCTGGACCATCACTTTGGTCTGAAGGTTACATACTTCCCCGGGCCAGAGGCCCTGGACTGAGACACTTGCCTTTATCTTGTGCAGAAACCAAGGTTTTACATCCGAGTGACATGAACACTGATCATCATAACAAGGAGCCATAGACAAGGAGACACTCTTGGGAGTTTATTTACAATAGTGGACATTATATACAAGTAATTAACATCTGTGCCCACAAGGTGCAGCTACATTGTCTTAACTTTCCTAGCCCTGCCGTTACTTCATGATGCTTTCTAGACATCCACAGTGGAGCTGATGGCGTAGTGGTATTGTTGATGGAATGGTAATCCAGATACCCAGAGTAATGCTCTGGAGACCTGGATTCAAATCCCGTGGCAGATGGTGGGATTTGAATTCAAGAAGAATCTGGAATTAAAAGTTGAATGTTGACCATGAAACCATTGTCGATTGTTGTAAAAACCCATCTGGTAAATTAAAGCTGTTTAGGGAAGGAAATCTGCCATCCTTACCTGGTGACTCCAGACCCGCAGCAATGTGGTTGACTCTTAAATGCCCTAGAAAGCCACTCAGTTGTATCAAACTGCTATAAAGTTACAAAAAAGGAATGAAACCAGACGGACCACCCAGCACCAACCAAGGCACCAGAAATGACAACAGCAATCTCAGCCCTGTCGACCCTGCAAAGTCCTCCTTACTAACATTTGGGGGCTAGTGCCAAAATTGGGAGAGCTGCCTCACAAACTAGTCAAGCAACAGCCTGTTATAGTCATCCTCATGGAATTATGCCTTACAGACAATGTCCCCCACACCACCATCACAATCCCTGGGTATGGCCTGTCCCGCCAGCAGGACAGACCCAGCAGAGGTGGCGGCACAGTGGTATAAGAAGGTAGTTGCCTGGGAGTCCTCAAACTCGAGTCCGGACTCCATGAAGTCTCATGGCATCAGGTCAAACATGAGCAAGGGCTGCTCCTGCTGGTTACCACTTACCACCCTCCCTCAGCTGATGAATCAATGCTCCTCCATGTTGAACACCACTTGGAGGAAGCACTAAGGGTGGCAAGGGCACAGAATGTACTCTGGGTGGGGGACTTCAATGTCCATCACCAAGAGTGACTCGGTAGCACCAATGCTGATTGAGCTGGCTGAGTCCAAAAGGACATAGCTGCTGACTGGGTCTGCGGCAGGTGGTGAGGGAACCAATAAGAGGGAAAAGCATACAATCTCATCCTCACCAACCTGCCTGCCGCGGATGCATCTGTCCATAACAGTATTGGTAGGAGTGACCACTGCACAGTTGTTGTGGAGACAAAATCCTGCCTTCACATTGAAGATACCCTCCAGCGTGTTGTGTGGCACTACCACCGTGCTAAATGGGATAAATTATGAGCAGATCTAACAGTTCAAGACTGGGCATCCATGAGGCGCTATGAGCCATCAGCAGCAGCAGAATTATACTCCAACACAATCTGTGACATCATAGCCCCCACTCTACCATTACCATCAAGCCAGGGGATCAACCCTGGTTCATTGAAATGTGCAGGAGGGCATGCCAAGAGCAGCAACAGTCATACCGAAAAATGAGGTGTCAACCTGGTGAAGCTATAACACAGGATTACTTGCATGCCAAACAGCATAAGCCGCAAATGATAGACAAAGCTAAGTGATCCCACAACCAATGGATCAGATCTAAGCTCTGCAGTCGTGCCACACCCAGTCATGAATAATTAAACAACTCACTGGAGGAGGAAGCTCCACAAATATCCCCATCCTCATTGCTGGGGGAGCCCAACACATCAATGCAAAAGAGAAGGCTGAAGCATTTGCTACAATCTTCAGCCAAAATTGCCGTGTGGATGATCTAACTTGGCCTCCTCGGGAGGTCCCCAGAATTACAGATATCTATCTTCAGCCAATTCTATTCACTTCATGTGATATCAAGAAACAGCTGGAAGCACTGGATACTGCAAAGACTATGGGCCCTAACAATATTCCAGCAATAGTATTGAAGACTTGTGCTCCAAAACTTGCCGCACCTCCAGCCAAGCTGTTCCAGTACAGCTACAACACTGGCATCTACCCGGCTATGTGGAAAATTGTCCAAGTATGTCCTGTACACAAAAAGCAGGGCAAATCCAACCCAGCCAATTATCACCCGATCAGTCTACTGTCCATCATCAGTAAAGTAATGGAAGGGGTCATCAACAGTGCTATAAAGCGGCACTTGCTTAGCAATAACCTGCTAACTGACACACAGCTTGTGTTCCGCCAGGGCCACTCAGCTCCTGACCTCATTACAGTCTTGGTTCAAACATGGACAAAAGATCTGAAATCCCAAGGTGAGGTGTCTGCCCTTGAAATTAAGGCAGCATTTGATCGAGTGTGGCATCAAGGAGCCCTAGCAAAACTGGAGTCAATGGGAATAAGGGGGAAAACACTCCAATGATTAGAGTCATACCTAGACAAATGAAGATGGTTGTGGCTGTTACAGGTCAGTCGTCTCAGCTCCAGAACGTCACTGCACGAGTTCCTCACTGTAGTGTGCTAGGCTCAACCATCTTTAGTTGCTTCATCAATGACCTCCCTTCCATCATAAGGTCAGAAGTGGGGATGTTTGCTGATGATTGCACAATGTTCAGCATCATTCATGACTCCTCAGATATTGAAGCAGTCCATGTCCAAATTCAGCAAGATCTGGACAATATCCAGGCTTGGGCTGACAAGTGGCAAGTGACATTCATGCGACACAAGTGTCAGGCAATGACCATCTCCAACTAGAGAGAATCCAACCATCGCCCCTTGATGGCATTACCATCCCTGAAACCCAACTATCAACATCCTGGGGGTTACCATTGACCAGAAACTGAACTGAACTAGCCATATAACCCCTCCGTCATTTTCACATGGTCCATCACTGACACTTCCCTTCCTTCCCTTGACCTCTCTGTCTCAATTTCTGGTGATAGACTGTCCACCAATACTCATTACAATCCTACCGACTCCCACAGCTACCTCGACTACAGCTCCTCACACGCTGCTTCCTGTAAGGACTCCCTCCCATTCTCTCAGTTCCTTAGCCTCTGTCGCATCTGTTCTCATGATGCCGCTTTCCAAATCAGTTCCTCTGACATGTCTTCCTTCTTCCTTAACCGAGGTTTTCCAACCGCGGAAGTTGACAGGGCCCTCAACCGTGTCCGGCCCATCTCCCGTGCATCTGTGCTCACACCTTCCTTTCCCTCCCAGAACCATGATAGGGTCCCCCTTGTCCTCACTTATCACCCCACCAGCCTCTGCGTTCAAAGGATCATCTTCCGCCATTTCCGCCAACTTCGGCATGATGCCACCACCAAACACATCTTCCCTTCACCCCGCCTGGCGGCTTTCTGCAGGGATTGTTCCCTCCGGGACACCCTGGTCCACTCCTCCATCACCCCCTACACCTCAACCCCCTCCCATGGCATTTTCCCATGCAACCACAGAAGGTGCAACACCTGCCCCTTTACTTCCCCCCTCCTCACCGTCCAAGGGCCCAAACACCCCTTTCAAGTGAAGCAGCGCTTCACTTGCACTTCCCTCAATTCAGTCTACTGCATTTGCTGCTCCCAATGCGGTCTCCTCTACATTGGAGAGACCAAACGCAGACTGGGTGACCACTTCATGGAACACCTTTGGTCTGTCTGCAAGCATAACCCGACCTCCCTGTCGCTTGCCATTTCAACACACCACCCTGCTCTCATGCCCACATGTCCATCCTTGGCCTGCTGCAACGTTCCAGTGAAGCTCAACGCAAACTGGAAGAACAGCACCTCATCTTCCAACTATAGCCTTCCGGACTTAATATTGAGTTCAACAGTTTCAGACCTTGAACTCTCTCCTCCATCCCCACCCCCTTTCCGATCCCCCTTTTTCCAATAATTTATATATTTTTTACAATTATATTTTTCTTTTCCCACCTATTTTTAAATTTATTTCGATCTATTTTTTTATCACCACCTTTTAGCCCATTTCGATCCCTTCCCCCCACCCCACCCCCACTAGGGCCATCAGCCACTAGCTTGTCCTGCTTGCTATCCTTAATGTCCCCATTAGCACATTCCTTAGATAATATCACCACCGTCAACACCCTTTTGTCCTTTTGTCTATGACGTCTTTGGCAATCTCTTCTATGCCTTTACCTATCACTGGCCTCCTATGGAGCTCTACCTGTCCCACCCCCCTCTACTGGCTTATATTTCACCCCATTTCTCTATTTCCTTAGTTCTGATGAAGGGTCATACGGACTCAAAACGTCAACTGTATTCCTCCCCGCAGATGTTGTCAGACCTGCTGAGTTTTTCCAGGTATTTTTGTTTTTGTTCTAGCCATATAAATAATGTGGCTACAACAGCAGGTCAGAGGCAAGGAATAGTGTGACAATTAACTCACCTCCTGGCTCCCCAAAGCCTATCCACCACCTACAAGGCGCAAGTCAGGATTGTAATGAGATACTTTCCACTTGCCTGGATGAGTGCAGCTCCCACAACACTCAAGAAGCTTGACACTGTCCAGGACAAAGCAGCTAGCTTGTTTGGCACCACATCTACAAACATTCACTCCCTCCACCACCGAAGCACAGTAGCAGCAGTGTGTACCATCTATAAGATGCACTGCAGGAATTCACCGAGGGTCCTTCGACAGCACCTTCCAAACCCACAACCACTACCATCTAGAAGGACAAGGGCAGAGATAGATGGGAACATCCCTACCCGGGAGTTCCCCTCCAAGCCACTCATCATCCTAACTTGGCTGTTCCTTCACTTTTGCTGGGTCAAAATCCTGGAACTCCCTTTCTAACAGCACTGTGGGTGTACCTACACCACATGGACTGAAGTGGTTCAAGAAGGCGGCTCACCACCACCTTCTCAAGGGGAAGTAGGGTGGGGCAATAATTGCTGGCCCAGCCAGCAAAGCCCACATCCCGTGAAAGAATTAAAAAAAGGGTGGAGGCATCCAGTGCCAGTACATCTTTCCTTAGTTAAGGGGACCAATGCTGTTCACAGTATTCTAAGTGTGGCTTAAATAGTGCCCCGTATAGTTTTAGCAAGGCTTCCCTATTTTTGTATTCCATTCCCTTTGAAATAAAGGCCAAAATTCAATTTGCCTTCCTTATTACCAGTTGAACTTGTATGCTAGCTTCCTGGGATTCAAGCACGAGGACCCCCAAATTCCTCTGTGCTGCAGCTTTCTGCAGTCTTTCTCCATTTAAATAATATTCAGCTCTTCTCTTCTTCCTGCCAAAATGCATAACCTCACATTTTCCCACATTATATTCCATTTGCAAAGTTTTTGCCCACTCATTTAATCTGTCTCTATCCCTCTGTAGACTCTTGTGTCATCCTCATCACTTGCCTTCCCACCTACTTTTGTGTCATCCACAAATTGGCGATAGTACATTCATTTCCCTCATCCAAGTCGTTATTTTCTATTATAGTTATTCAATTCACCAGGACACTGGTCCCAGCTTCCAGCACTGTTCAAGTGAAGCCCATCCCACCAGAACAACTCCCCTCTACTCCAGTACTGGTGCCAATGCCCCATGAACTGAAACCCATTCCTCCCACACCAATCTTTGAGCCACACATTTAACTCTTTAACTTTATTTACTCTATGCCAGTTTTCCCATAGCTCAGGTAGTAATCCTGAGATTATTACCTTGGAGGGTCTGCTTTTTAATTTAGTTCCTAATTGTTCAAATTCTTTCAGCAGAACCCCTTTTCTAGTCTTATCAATGTCATTGGTACCAACATGGACGATGACAACTGGATCCCTCCCCACCCGCTTCAAGTTCCTCTCCAGCCCTGAGGAGATGTCCTTAATCCTGGCACCAGGCAGGATTCATGCTCACGGCTGCAGAGAACAGTATCTACCCCCTAATTATACTGTCCCCTATCACTACCATGTTCCTATTTCCTCTCCCCAATTGAATGGCTCCCTGTGCCACGGGGCCGTGGTCAGTTCACTCACCTTCCCTGTGGTCCCTGTTCTCGTCCACACAGCTTACAAGAACTCATCACTGTTGGACAATAGCAGGGGCTGAGGCTTCTTGAATGCTACCCCCTGGGTCCCCATACCTGCCTCACCTGCTGTCACACCCTCCTGCCCCTGATCACAGACCAAATTTGAATTACCTAATCTGAGGGGTGTGACTGCCTCCTGGAGCAAAGTGCCCAGGCAACTTTCCCCCTCCCTGATGTGGCACAATGTCTGCAGCTGGGACTCCAGCTCCTCAACATGGGTCCGAATTTCCTCGAGGTGCAAACACATACTGCAGATGTGTTCGCTCTGGAGCACCTTGAGGTCCAGCATCTCCCACATGCTGCAGCAGCAACACATCATCTGTCCTGCCATCGCTAACTTATTTTATTAAATTTATTGTTTAATTACTCTAGTATTCCCACTGTTTACACTTTATTGTAAATATTTTTTTACACCAGTATCGATCTTATACTTAACAAGTTATTTTTAAGAAAGAGAAAATAAAGACTAGAGACCTAAACACAAACTATAGACCTTAATTTTACTTCAAAGACTAGAAACATTCACCAATCCAACTCACCAATCAACTGCTCTCCATGCTCTTTTTAAATGAAATCTTCCCAGCCTTTGTTTAAAATGAAGTCTCCACACTCTCCCTGCTCGGTTTTCAAAGTGAATTCTCCACACTCACCCCGCGTTCTTTTTAAATTAATTCTCTGATGATTGTCCTGATGTGTCTTCAATGGTGCTGCCCTCAGGGTCCTCATCCAAGGTGCTCTTGGTGCTGGAGTCAGGTTGAAAGTTGCCTGAGGGTGATGTGGCAGATGTGTCTAGGAGAGAAAGTGCAGTTTATTAGTGCTTGGCAGCTACATAACACGCAGAACAGTGGACTCAGAGTAATGTTGACAGAGGGGTGATCTGATGCAGGATCCTCACGTGGATGCTTGCTGGCAACTTAAATGTCGCCGCAGGAATGGTCCACGTTATTTACGGCCAGCTCCAACGTGCAACTCTCGAACGGAGTGAAGACCTTGGTGTTCAGCACTCCACCCAACCCCACCCACCTCGCCCCCCCTCTCCCCCCACCCCCTACCCCCCCCCCCCCCCCCCCCCCCCACCCCATCCCTGATCTGGGACCTCTCCTAGTGGTTGTGTGCAATCTTGTCCTGCATAAAGGCAGATGTAAAGAGTGTGAGCAAGGCGCATGCCAGGCCAATTGAGAAGGATGTCAGGCATATGTGTGTGCTGAGTGGAGTCATGCACAGAATGAGGAGGTGGTTTCCAGAGGAGATGAGGCCAGATGGAGATGTGAGGTTGTGTGTGAGAGAGTGAGTGGCAATGTCCCTTGTGCTAGCAGTGAGTAAGATGCCAATGAATGTGTGACGGGTTTGTGAGTGGATGAGTTGAGAGTGGTGAGATTGTTGACTTACCCTGGTGGCATGGATGAGATCATCCATCCTATTTCTGCACTGGATGGCCAACCTCTTGTGTGCAGCACTGGCACTGATCACCTCTTTCACCTCCTCCCAAGCCGGAGTGGTGAGATGATGGGTGTCCTGCCTCCACAGCGTCCAAAAGGCATCTCAGGGATGTGCCATTGATTCGGGGGGCTGCAGTCATCTTGGTTTTTGGAGCCATGTCTTCACTGGAGCAGTCCTGGGCTGCAAACATTGAGAAGTGTGCATGTGCCTGCATTTTAAATATGGCGCCTGGGCTGAGGAGGCGGTAAGGTAACAGCATGGCGGGCAAATCAGAGGCTGCCCACCGGTGAGACAACATGTTTCCTGTGACTACATAATTTATGAGGCAGGAAGAGAATGATATGGCGCAAAAATCTGCCATTGAAACATAAAACGTCTTTTTTTCACACCTGCTGCCACACTTAGTACAATCCTGGGATGATTCCACCCAGAAAGTCATCAGTTCAAAAGCAACTCCAAAGGACAGTCTTGCAATTCAGTATTGTCCTGAGAGAGTGCTGTACTGTCAGAATTGCCAACTTTCTAGTGAGGTATTAAACCAAGAACCTGCATGACCTCTCAGGCGGACATATGAGATCCCACAAGAGTATTCAAAGAAGAGTTCCACTAGTCTTTTGGCTGGTATTTAACTATGCAAAATTTCTAAAAACAAATTATCTGGTGATACCATTGCTGGTTGTGGGATCTTGTTATGTACAAATTGGCTGTTCCATTTCCCTACATTAATTACAACATTGGCAACACTTCAAAATTACTTAAGTGACTGTGAAGTGTTTGGAACATTCCGAGGTTACAAAAACTGCTCATCTATATTCATGATCAAAATAAGGTTTTTCATGTAACTGTTGGATTTACTTCCAAGAAATAGTTGCATTATAAGTTATACAAAAAACACCCTTTAACCACAAAGTTATTAATTGAGAAGCAGCAATCATTTATGCTTCTGCTTTCAGACGTGTTGCAAATTATGTATAATCTTTAAATCAGAAACAAAGGACGAGTTCACCTACGTTAAAAAAAAATCTAGATTCACCATCAATGCTGAATTAACAAGACATTAATTCACTTTTAATGCACTACAGACTTCTCTACTTACCCTTTACATCAACTTCAACCTGTCACTGTTATATTACCTTCTGCCTGAAGTAAATTATTTATAATTACATTCCCTCTTGTTTACAATCCTTTGCTAGAAGGAAATCTGCTAGGAAATTGGGGAGGTTTGTAAAGCTCATTATTCTACATTGCATAGAGCCAAATGTAAGAAGGTTAATATAGCTGCCTACACAGAATAATTAAACAACCCTATTAGCTACCAAGCATATAGCTTAATATTTCATTTACTTTTACATGGAAGCTATAGGTAACATCACCAAAAACAAAGTTCTTGCTGGTGTAACGGTTTAGCACAAGAACGCCAGATTAGCTTGGCTAGTGGAAATACTGATCTGACATGCCTTTTTCATGCTTGTTATCTCATTAATAATAATCATCCTCCTCATCAGTCAACTATTGTCCAAGTTTCTGTGACTGTCCTTTATGGCACGTATTTGAATACTGATTTTGGACTTTTCCACTTTGCTCTCTACTGTGGCTGTGTCACAGCTCACAGGTTGTAGACACCATTTGCTAACTCCAGGATTAGCTCATTTAGCTTTTGATGGCATTTCATCCATTGAGGGTGCTTTTTGCCTCCTCTAAAAATTTATTTGCTGAAAGCCATTGACACAGAGGTATCCTGGTTACTTAATTGTAGTAGTCGGTGTTGACCAGTTACAGGTAGTATCATCTACTCTGATTAACGTAACAAGCATTATCAACTGGCTGAACAAAATGGGCCAGAATTTATTGTAGTCGTTAATTGGATCTGTCCTTTCCCATTTAATTTTCAGAAGACCTTAAGTAGTTAGAAATGTAAAATCCAAATAGCATGATGCCCTCTACATCTGGGACCTGTGTGAAGAGAGCAAGAAACTGTATCTCTTTAACAGATCAGATTGAAGGATTGTGGAATTAACTGTGCAGAGTCTGAATCAGGGAGTTCAAGTTAAAATAGTGAATCCAATGTTAAATCAAGAGAAATAGAGAAAAAATAAAGATTGCATTAAAAGAGATAGAAAGAAAACCAAAAAGCATTTATTAATCTCCAACAACAAAAAAAACTTGAAGGAATAAAACTCCACACATGTAATACTTCTCAGTGCCAGAGAGGTAGTATGATAATAATTAAGATATATTACACCTTTATGAAGGGTACTTAGAAGTACAAGTGGAGTGGACAAGACTTAACTTTCCGTGGCAAGTTATTTTACATCTATCATGGAAGTACAGGGAATAATCCTTGCCGTTCAATACATTTGCATGGTGAGGTAGATAATGAGATGCCATTTTCACAAAGCTAATAGTGGAACGCAGCATCTCAAACAGCAACTTTGGATTTTCTCATTTAACTATTCATCTGCACTTGCCTGAAATTTCTGTGTGAGTTGTGCATGTTTTTTCTTCTATTTACTCGCGGAATGTGGGCATCGCTGGCTAGGCCAGCATTTATTGCCCATCCCTAATTGCCCTTGAGAATGTGGGGGTGAGTTACCTTCTTGAACCGCTGCAGTCCATGTGGTGTAGGTACACCCACAATGCTGTTAGGGAGGGAGTTCCAAGATTTTGACCCAGTGACAGTGAAAAAATGAGGGAATATTTTCAGTCCGGATGGTGAGTGACTTGGAGGGGAGCTTCCAAGTGGTGATGTTGCCATGTATCTACTGCCCTTGTCCTTCTAGGTGGTAGTGATCGTGGTTTTGGAAGGTGCTGTCTCAGGACCCTTGGTGAATTCCTGCAGTGCATCTTGTAGATGGCACACACTGCTGCCACTGTGCGTCGCTGGTGGGGAGGGTGAATTTTTGTGGATGGGGTGCCAATCTAGTGGGCTGCTTTGTCTTGGATGGTGTCAAGCTTTTTGTATGTTGTTGGAGCTGCACTCATCCAGGCAAATGGAGAGTATTCCATCACACTGATGGCTTGTGCCTTGTAGATGGTGGAGGCTTTGGGGAGTCAGGAGGTGAGTTACACGCCGCAGGATTCCGAGCCCCTGAGCTGCTCTTGTCACCACAGTATTTGTATGGCTGGTTCAGTTCAGCTTCTGGTCAATGGTAACCCCCAAGATGTTGATAGTGGGGGATTCAGCGATGGTAATGCCATTGATTATCAAGGCGCAATGGTTAGATTCTCTCTTGTTGGAGATGGTCATTGCCTGACACTTGTGTGGCACGAATATTACTTGCCACTTGTCAGCCCAAGCCTGGATATTGTCCAGGTCTTGCTGAATTGGACATGGACTGCTTCAGTATCTAAGGAGTCGCGAATGGTGCTGAACATTGTGCAATCATCAGTGAACATCCCCACTTCTGACCTTATGATGGAAGGAAGGTCATTGATGAAGCAGCTGAAGATGGTTGTGCCTAGGACACTTCCCTGAGGAACTCCTGCATTGATGTCCTGGAGCTGAGACGACTGACCTGTAACAACCACAACCATCTTTATTTCTGCTATGACTCCAATGAGCAGAGAGTTTCCCCTTGAAACAGCTGCCACAAATATTCTTGCAATTTGTATTTTTACTTCAGTAATAAGTCCACTGAGTCTTAGAGGTTTTTTTACAAAACTAAGTCAAACATTTATTCTAAAATAAATGATTTAAAGCACATACATAGGTCTACAAATTACTACTATGATATCTCCTAAATCTCCTACTTAATCTAACTCCCAGTTACACCTCAGTCAATGCAACAATAAAACAACATAGATTTCAACAGACCCAGGCAAAGCACACAATACCCTGGACAGTGATATTCAAAGTGAATTCTCTTAACTTAAAGTCCTGGAGACAGCAGCTTGGCACATTGAGGCTGGAGGCTGTTCACACTTGTTGGATCTTAGAATGCCTTCTTCTTACACATAACCTCATCTCCTTTATACAGGTTTCTCCCTTTTCAATGTAATTCCTATTGTTCCAATATGTCTTTGCAACCTTACTTTTTCCATAATATAAATCTTTCATAGTGCTCATATTATCAGTAATCTTTGGGAAAAATAAACACACTGTTTGGCTTAGCCTCTGTTGTCTAGATGTAACACCTTACCAACTCTTTGAAATTCACAACTCTGGTTTATCTAAAAATGCAAATGTTCTTCACACCTCACATTCTAATACTTCAACCATGTTTACGTATTTAGCATTTCAAACCTAGCTTCCCATCTAATACATCAAAGCACCCAGACCAGCTGTCTGTAATTCAGTTAAAACCCACACACACACCTACACACAGAGAAACTAATCCAAACCCCACTATTAACCTACCTTTAAAATAAATTACAATAATATTATGAAAATTATTATATTATCATGACACCTCTGCCTTACTGAAAAATGAGCCATCATAATTTTAAAAAGGCTTCATTTTCTTAACCCATCTCCCATTACCTCCTATACTTATCTATATACTCATTCGATTACATTACCAGAATGATGAATTAACATGACTATATCTATAAATCCTTCGTATCAACAGAAATCATTCCAGTCCAATGCCCAGGTTTTTAAATGTCCAGTCTTCCCTTTCCAGCTTCAAACTCTTGACAATGCATCTACAATTAGATTTTCTCGACCAGCCACATATATAATTGGTAGATTGAATGTTTGCAGTAATAAACTCCATCTGAATAGCCTTGCACTTTTGTTTTGAAATTTGTCCAGAAACTTTAAAGGATTGTGGTCTGTATAAACAATTGTTTCTGATTAATTGTTTGCAATGTAATTCTCAAAATGCTGGAATGCTAATACCAGACCCTAAGTCTCTTTTCCGATCATTGAACATTCTCCCTGATGTACATTCAGCTTCTGTGAAAAACACCCTGTTGGTTTCTCAATTCCAGTGTCATTTTCTTGTAACAATTCGGCCCCAATGCCTATATCGTTTGCATCAACGGCCAACTTAAATTGCTTGGCATAATTGGGCACTGCCAAAACTGATGTCATCGTTAATACAATTTTCAAACTGTCAAATGCTTCTGTGCATGGAAGCTTCTTGGGCAGAATTTTGCCCTTGGCTGGGGTGCTTGGTGGGGTCGGCAGGGGTGGTCAGGAAGCTAACTGCCACCCACGATCGGGAAGCCATCCGCCACCCCACGATCAGCGCTGCACCACGATTTCACGCTGGCAGGCCAATCAAGGCCCGTCCAGTGTGAAACGCAAGTGGCAGCACTGAGCGCTGCCTCTGTGAGGGGGGAGGAGGGTGAGCGGACTGAGCGCGAACTTCACGCATGCGTGCGAGTGAGTGCTGCATAATCTCTCTGAGGCATGGACCTGCCTCAGGGAGATGAAGAGATATTTTTAAAATTTAAAAAGTAAAATTGCAATAAAACATGTCCCCTCATGTGAGTCTGTCACATGCGCAGGGACGTGTTACCAATGAAAAATTAAAGTTTATTTTATTTTTATCTGCCTTTAGAAACCACAGCCCACCCGTGAATGAGGTTTCTAAAAGAAATGCAAAGGCTGCTCGGCCTTTTAACCTGCCTGCCAACGTTAGATTGGACGGGCAGTGGAAGCTTTACATTAATTGAAAACTTAATGGCCTTGACGCTGCCAGGTCCAGCATGCGCCCGCCGACCAAACTATTGCATGACTGCGCATTGACATCAGCACGCTTCGCCAATGCGAAAATGACGCAGGATGATGTCGGGGGCAACCCCCAACATCATCCCGCCCCACTTAAATATTCAGGAAGGCGGGCGGACAGCGGAATCAGCTGTTCGCCCACCGACCTGTCAATGGCCAATTGAGGCCATTGACAGGATAATTAAGGCAATTAAAAGCCCTGCCCGTCGAACCTTAAGGTTGGCGGGCAGACCAGGAGCCCCAGCGAGCTTCTGAAAAAACATGAAACCTCATCCACTGGCGGGATGAGGTTTCATGTCAGTTTTTTAAAAGTTTAATAAAGTGTTAGTCATATTTATTAACATGCCCCATCTCGTGTGACATTGTCACATGAAGGGGACATGTTAATAATTTTTTAATTTTTCTATTTTTTAAGTTTATCAAACTGTCAGCACTCTCCCTGAGACAGCATTTAGTCTCGGAGATGTGTGCTCTTTTGTGCGCATGCGCGAAAGAGCGCACTTTGACAGTTGGGGAATCCCTCACCCCCCACACAGGAAGCTCATAGCGCTTCCTGTCGGGTGGCCCACCCACTCAAAATGGTGGCGGGGCCCGTTTCGGCGGCGGAGTTCAGCTGCCCGCCCGCCGCTGAGCCAGTGGGGCCTGCCCACCCATCGAGGGCTAAATTCTGCACAATATCTTTCTGTACTTGTAATAACTTTGCTGGATTTGATCTACAAGGATGTTGCCTGATTGAAGATGGAACTTCTACACATACATCATGTATAGCTAAATTTGTCCTCCCCAGCTTATTCCCACAAATAGCTTTGTGTGACTGCAATAGCTTCTCCAATTCACTTCGACAGTTGTCTGGAAGGTAACTCAATGTTACATCTAAATTTTCAAGTAGCCCCTCTTACCCAATTTGGTTAGAGGAAAATCAATTTCAGATTCCTGCATTTCTGCCTCTTTCTCATTATCTAACACTACTAATACCTCCTTTTGGTCCTCTTCCCTGTCAAAGAATTTTTAAGCATATTTACATGACACACCCTCTGCTTCTTTCTTCCGTCTGGAGTATTTATTAAATAACTGACTTCACTCAGCTTCTTTTAAATCCTGTAAGGACCACTAAACCTTGCCTTTAATGAGTCACCCAGAACTGATAACAGATCTAGCACTTTTTCACCAGCAACAAAACTATGATCTGTAGCTTTCTTGTCTGCCTTTACTTTCAGCACTTGCTGTGATATCTTTCATGTTCCCTGGCTTAACTCACATTCTCTGTCCAATCTTTCTCTGAAGTTGGATACATAATCCAGGAGAGTAGTTTCTGAATTCTGACTCACCAATTTCTCATGAAGCAATTTGAGTGGTCCTCTTACCTCATGCCATAAACTAGTTCAAAAGGACTAAAACCAGTCGATGCATTAGGAACATCCTTAATAGCAAATAACAGGAATGGAATTCCCCCAACCTAATCCTGTGGATAATCTTGACTATACACTCACATCATTTTTAAAGTTTTATGCCATCTTTCCAAAGCCCCTTGTGACTCAGGATGGTAAACTGTTGGCTTAAACTGTTATATCCCCAAACTGTTCATTACTGCCTTAAACAGCTGTGACATGAAATTTGAACCCTGATCTGATTGTATTTCTTTTGGTAAACCATATCTTGTAAAGAATTTAGTCAACTCTTCCACAATTATCTTTGTTGTAATATTTCTCAAAGGTATCACTTCAGGAAACCTTGTAGACACATCCATTATTGCCAGTAAATACTGATTTCCACTTTTAGTCTTAGGGAAGGGCCCTACACAATCAATCATGACCCTTGTAAAAGGTCCTTCAAATGCTGGAATTGGAATTAAAGGTGCTGGCTTAATCGCTGCTTGTGGTTTCCCTATCATTTGACAAGTGTGACATGTTCTACAGAATTTGACTACATCTCTATGCAATCCAGGCCAACAAAAATGTTTTTGTATTTTTGCCTGTGTCTTTCTAATTCCTAAATGTCCCCCCATTGGAATTTATTGAGCTATCCTCAGAATCACATTTCTATATCTAAATCGTCTAACAATCTGATGCAATTCCCTCCAGCTTTCATTTTCTGAAACATGATAAGGCCAACATTTTCTCATTAAAACATTTCCTATTAAGGTAATAACATTCCAGAATACATTCTGCCTCTGTTTCTGAGTAAGCGGTCTGATATAACTGTCTTATATATGTATCTTTTTTCTGTAACTCCACCAAGTACCTTGAGCTGAATTCTCCATTCTTTCTTCCTGAGCAATTTTATCAAACACAGTATCAGCTAATTGGACTTCCACACCTTCTCCCTGACTGTTCTTCTTGTTTCAACCTGTAAGCCCGTGATCTTGTTAGATCAATGTGGAAACAACCCAGGATGCTCTCTCTGCAATAATTCTGTTGAAGGCACTTCTATAGGCTGCTCAACTATCATAGGCATCACCCACATCTGCAACCCAGCTATATCATTACCTAAAATAAGTTGAACCGCTGCATTTTTTCCACTACTCCAACAACCGCCTCACCTGTTTTCCACATACCCTTTAAATTTACCTTCCATAATGGAATAGGTTTAGCATCTCCATGAACCCCACTTATTATGACCTATTCCTGCAATACTCCTTTTTAACAGCAAATGTAATTTTCCCCCAACATTAAGGATTGACTAGCCCCTGTGTCTCTTAAATTTTTAACATCTTTACCTACTCCACCCAATACACATGGAAAGACTTTCCCTTCACATACAAAATCTTTAAATATTTCTGCAACCTACTCCTCAGAATTCTCTTGAGTAAACTGTGAACATATTCCCACTCTTCGCAATTTCTAATTCCCTTTTAAAAGCCATTTCTCTGTCCTTTGCTTCGAATTCAAGCTTTTTCAGTTGTTTTGCTTGTTCAAATTCAAGCATCTTCATTTGTAACTGAAGTCTCACTACCTCCAGCTGTGACTCACTAGTGTCAAGTTTCACTTCCAACTGTAGATGATGTGCTATACTTTCAAATATATCTGATTTCCTAGCACCACCAAGTAACCCCAATTTTAACTTATCTGCCAACTCTGTTAACTTACTTTTGGTTATTTTCTCCAACCCAACCAGAGTTACCTCTTCTATACCCAAACAAGTCTTAGCAATTGCCAAAGCCATCTTTCAGTCTCACCACTTCTAAAATACCTCACCAACTCCTGAATTCAAAGTGCCTCTCATACTCGTAACCTTAAGATTCACCAATTCCAAACCAATCAAGGAATTAGAAATATAATTTATCCCGGCAAGAGCCCGCAATTGTTAGGACCGATGCAGTTGGTAAAGCTGAGCTATTTAAAAATCCCAGAGGGAAACTTTAAACAACTGTCATAACCTATAATTTTAAGTGATATGTTTGAGATGCGACTCTAAATTCAGGAATCAGACCTCCAGTTCTCGAGGTTTTGCATTAAACTAAATGAAGCATTTTATTAATTTACATATAATTAATTAATATATATATATATAATATATATATATATATATACAAATGGCTTCAAATTACTACTATCATAACTTTTAACAAATTCCCAAACTAATCTCCATTAAGGCAACAGTAACCCATAGACTTAACCAAACACCAGGCAAAACATTTTTACCTTACAAATTCAAAATGAGGCTCTTTTCACTTTGGTTCCTGTGGAGACAGTTGGAAGCTCACAGCTGCCTTATGCCTCTGCCCTGCACACACAAAACTGCTGAAGTTATACCTACCACCGCTCATTGAATGTAAATTCTCATTGTATCACCAGCCTCTTCTAACAATAAAACCCCTTTCATAGTGCCAATTTTATTAACAATATAAACATATAGCTTGGTATCTGCTAGATAGGTGCCAGATTTCACCCCACTTCTTGAATGCTGCATTCAAAAAATGCAAATGCATGCTATCTCTCTTATATATCAAAACTAGTACACATCAAAGCACCCAGACTAGCTGGCTTTAATTCAATTAAGACAAACCCACGGACTAAACCTGTATATTAAAAGAAACATATTTTCCAATAATATTATATACATTAATAGCTTCATGACAAAACTAGCTGGCACAAACCGACCTGAACCAATCCAAGAAGTCACATGAAGGGCAGTGGTCTCAGTGCTTGAGGCACTTCTCATAGGGCACATCAGCCTTAATTCAGCTCAGCACCAACATTTTGAAACCAGCCCCTGAACCCAGACTCAATAAAGAAAAGTTTCATAGAATGATAAAAATTACAGCACAGGAGTAGTTAATTCATTCATTAGACTGATGCTTTCCCCGTAACATAATTTCTCCCCAATCTTATTGATATTACTTCTTTTCAAATCTGAAAATCTCTCTCAGGGGCCCCATTCCTGAAACTCCATCTCTCCCTCATGCTCCCATTTCCCAGTCTCAAGCCCTCCCCATGCACCATTCTACAGTCTCAATCTTTCCCCCAAAGCCTCAATTGCCCACTCTTAATCTCTTCTCCATGTCCCATTCCCCAGTCTCAATCTCTCCACAAAGCCTCAATTCCCCAGTCTCCATCATTCCCATTCATCCTCTATTGCTTAGTTTCCATTTCTCCTCCCAAGACTCTATTCCACAATCTTGATCTCTCTCCACAGGCCTCAGTTCCCCAGTCTCCATTTCAACTTCTGATCCCATTCCCCAGTTACCCTCTTCCAAGTCCCTATTCCCCAGTCTTCATCACTCCCCTGAGCTCCCTATCCCTAGTCTTCATCACTCCCGAGACCCCATCCCCCAGTCTTCATCACTTCTGAGACCCCAATCTCCAGCCTCCATCATTTCTCTAAGCCCCTAATACCGAGTCTGCATTTCTCCCCAAGTCCCTAATCTCCAGTTTTCATCACTCCCCTGAGCCCCCAATATCCAGTCTGCATTTCTCTTCAAGTTCCTGATCCCAAATCTTCATCGCTCCCTGTCACCTGCACACCAGTGTGTCACAGCTCCCTGTGGTGATGGTCAATTGATATCATTGTACCTGAGGCTTTAACAGCATCTGGTGAGATCACAAAACTGGGGAAGGGTGGTGGGGGGGTGTGCTGGCAGTTGGAGGGGTGGGGGGGGGTGAGGTTGTGGGGGGTGTGGGAGAGAGTGAGTGGTGATGTCCTTTGAGCTGGTGCCAGTGAGGAGATGCCAATGAACGTGTGATGGGCTTGAGTGTGTGAGTTTAGAGTAATGAGATGGTTGACTTACCCGAGTGACACAAATGAGATCTCTTTCATTCATCCTCTTTCTGCTTTGGATGGCCGACCTCTTCTGCACAGCATTCACACTGATCACCACTGCCATCACCTTCCAAGCCAGAGTGGTGAGGTTCCTGCCCCTCCTGCGGCCAGAGTGGGGGTAAAGGACATCACGGTGGGCCTCCACAGTATCCAAAACCATTGATCCGTCACTGAATTGGTGGGCTGCAGTCTTCTTGCCTTTCGTGGCCATGTTTTCTGTGCAGCAGTCCTGGGCTAGAAGCACTGAGAGGTGCATGCATAGTTGCACTTTAAAAATGGCACTCAATGTGAGGAAACGGTGAGGTGGTAATGTGGCAGGCAAATGAGAGACCGCCTGCCATCGAAATGGCATGTTTCCTGGGAATGCATTATTAATGAGGTAGGATTGGAATGATAAGGCATGAAAAGACGCCATTGTGGTCGGTGGATAAAACATTCTTTTTTTCCGCCATTTACCACACTTATTACAAATCTAGGATGATTTCACTAGAGAAAGAGAGAGAGAGGGAGAGAGAGAACAGCAATTGCTGCAGTCTGCAGAGGGAAAAGGGTGTTTTCTCTGTTAACTACTGGGCAGAATGCTGGAGTAAGTATGGTTGTAGGTCGAAGAGAAGGAACCCAACACAATTTTTAAAAATTGGAATATTTGCCCTAGCAAGGCTGAGAAAATAAATCATCAGAATGGGCCACGCTGCTGAAAGTCACTTTAGGAATTCTTAGAAGACCGAGGGAGAGGACCTTCAACGGTTGCTGGGTGTTACAGCTCAGCAAAATGGGGATACAGGAACCCATAGTAAGCTTGGGCTGACTGTGGATTGTTCCCTATAAAGACTGTGATCCTGTGGATATGTGGCATCAGTTATCAGTCAGTCATCAGTCAGGTAAAAACATGAATAAGAGCCATTGTTTTGGTAGGTTCAAGTATTATTTACCTACTAAGTAATGTTTAGTTATGTTGATTTTAGTTTGTTACAGTAAAAATATTAGAATTTGAAGTCTTGTCATACGATTCCTTTAAGTTGGTCGCTGAGAATTCAAATATCTTTTTAAAAGTTATCGATCTCTTCCAGGATCGCAACAAACTATTTAAAACTACTAACATTGATTATTTATCCCCCAAATGCCCAAATAGATGGTGTTGCCATCTATGGGGCAGAATCGTCCCAGATTTGCACCAAGTGCGGTAATGGGTGGGAAAAACAGTTTTACCCGTCGGCTGAAATGGCTGCTTTTCACACTGTAATGGCCCAAACCCACTCCATTAATAATGCATTCCAGGGAAACATACGTTTCCATGGCAGGCGGGTAATCATTCACCTGCCACGCCATCACCTTGCCGCTTCATCATGCCAGGCACCATATTTAAAGTCCAGCTGTGCGCACACCCCTCAGTGCTTCCAGCCCATGACTGTTGCAAATAAGACACTGCCCTGAAAGGCAAAATGACTGCAGCCCCCAGGTTCAATGATGCGTCCCTCGAGCATCTTTTGGACGCAGTGGAAGCTCGTCGTGATATCCTCTACTCCCACTCTGGCTGCGGGATGGGCAGCAACGTCACTAATCCGGCTTGGGAGGCAGTGGCAGCGGTGGTCAGCGCAAATGCCCTGCAAAAGAGGGTAGATACCCAGTGCCGCTATAGATGAATGGTCTCACCTGTTCCACCAAGGTACTTCATTCTTCTCATCACTCTAAACTCACAAACACATCACACATCCACCGTGATCTCACACCTCAAGGGACAACACCACTAACTCTCACACACATCCTCACATCTCCATCAGACTGACACCCTTTCGAGCTCGCGTCCTCATCCTATCCATGGCTCCACTCACCAAACAAACATTCCACGTGGTGCCATACGTCCTGCTCACATTCCCTCCATCTGTCTTCATGCAGGAGAAGCCCAGACCCAGGAAAGGTCCCAGACTGGGAGTGGAGTGGTCCACATTAAGCCCCTCACTCATTTCAAGGAGTGTGCCATCGCATTGACTGGTGAGGACATGGACTGTACCTGTTGTAACAGTGAAGTCGGTGGCGAACACCCTCATAAGGATCCTACATCACATCATCCCTCTCTTAATACAAATGTGAGTGCTCTCTCTCCTGCTTTTGACTCTGCCATACACTATTTCTCTTTACTTTGGTTCACAGGGAGGTCTGCCAAGCGATCGACACCCTCAGCCAGCCAGTCCCTCATCTCCATCCACAACATCACCTGCAGCCAAAAGGACACCTCCTCCATTGAACAGCTGAAAATAAGCAGCCTGGAAGACCCGCTTACCCACACCCAGCGCAGAGACACACACCTTGGTGAGACCTAGATCTAGAGCAGGCTCGGGTTCACAATAGTAAGATCGAAATCCCCTCCAGCTGGGAAATTTATGGAACATAATTTCAAACCCACGGGCATGTTTTAACCTCATGGTTGGCACTATAAATTTCAAAAAGGGAAGCTGCAGTCAGCAGTACAGGACTGGGCAGCAAGGGGTTAATTCAGACATTTAGTGAAAACACAGTGACTCATCAAAAGGGTTTGGACATTGAATAATGCAATCAAGAAGTCTGATTACCCAATACGATGGCACAAAGGACAAATCATCAATAAAATACACTCAAGGAATTACTTAACCACCACAGACAATGATACAGGAAATAGGGTCATTCAAACCTTCATTACCTTTGGAGACAGGCGCTGTTACTGTATTGCTAATTTGCCACCTCAAACAGCAGGAGAATTGCTCATACAATGAGAACTGATAATATTCGTCTGGATACATCTTCCATGGAAAACCCTGTATTGTTTCAACCAGCAGGAGCTGATGACATTTGTATGGGCTTTGTGTGGAATCAACTAAATAGACATTGGAACAACAGGAAATACTTTTTGACGTATCTGAGTTAAATTATTATAAATGAAGAGCAGATCTGTGTATCTCAACTGCAGTTGGAAGGAGGATCAAGTTTGGTCACCTTATCTCAGGCCTACAGTCAACAGCGGACAGGCCAGCCGTGTTAGGGATTGTCAGTGTTTTCAGCCATATCATGTTCATACTGGCCTGAATGTTTGGGGTTGCAGTCAGAAGAATGGTCGAGTTTGGTCACCTTGACTCAGGCCTGCATTCAACATTGGACAGACCAGCCATGTTGGGGATTGTAAGTTTCAGCCAAATCGTAGTGATATTGGTCTGAAGGTTTAGTGAGGGTTTAGGGCAAAAACTACATGTTTTTGACTGGTGCTTGGTAACTTACTTCAAGCATATCTTGGTGATATTGGTCTGAGGTTTTTTTTCTTAAGACTTCAGGACAGGACATGGTGTTTTGCCTGTGTTTTTGTAAGTTTTAACCTAGTCGTGGTGATTTCGTATCAGGTACTGGGAATAGGTTGTTTTAAATTTTGTGCTTTGTACTACGGTTAGTGGATGATTCAATAAAGCAATTGTGAATTATCAGAAGAAACTTGTCTTGCTGGTCATTCTGTTCAAGCCATACATTTGTGAATCTGGTGTCACGAACTTGAGTGTTGGATGGGTCTTTGAAGGAAAAGGGGAACCCCTACAAATCTGGTGGCAACCGCATGGGCACATATCCACAGCAGCAGAAGGCAGGTTTGTGCAAGCTCCCCAGCACCCGGAGGACTGCTGAGGATCAGGCATCTGTGAGCTCTGAGTCAGATGACGAGACTCTATGTTTGACCTACCAACTCATCTTGGAGAGTCAGCAGAAGGCATGGGAGCATCATGAAGAGCTGTTGGAAGCCCTCAGCAGATTGGCACGCAGGTCGGATGAATGCGTCTGCTTTCTCTCTGATGAAGTGGTGCCCACATGTGCGTGGATGGAGGTCTTCATGAGGAGGATGGTGGACGCCATGGTGACCCTGGTCCAGCAGTACGTGGAGATGTGTGCAGACCTGCACTCCATCATGGGAGCCATGGGTAAGTTCCTGCAGTGGCAACATGAGATGGAAACAGGGCACCTCGATGTCCCTCCAGGTGCTCCTTCCTCTCAAGGAGTCAGGAAGGGTTCCCTGTACCTGCTAGGGATGAGGAGCAGCAGCTGGACACCCCTGGGTCAACCACTCAAGAACTTCAGATGCTGGCCACTATCTCCAAGTCCCCTTTGCCTCTGAGCCCCTCAACCTTGTCCTCTGTCACCGCAGAGGGAGCAGCTGCCCAATTCTAGAAGTGTGTGTGGGGGGGCAGGGCCTTTCGGAGCCTCGTGCAAGCACTCTCCCACGTACGCAGATCCTTCACCTATCACACTCACCTCAATGTCCAGAGTTTTTTCAATGCTGCCTGCTGGGGCTCCCTTTCAGTTGTCCATCTGAGCTGACCTGCATCTCCACCCACCCAATGATCACACTCCCATGCAACACCTGATCTCGCCCACCACGACTGTCAATTCACTTTCAATTTAGACAGCATGGACTGGATTTGCTTTTCCGTCAGCTTCCCCATCTTTTCACCTCCCCCAGTGACACATTTCCTTTCAAACATCATAGTTGACCCCCCTGGCATCACCTTCCCCCTCCCCTCCATCACCTAACAGCCATAACCCTTTCCATTTGAGGGTGTCCAGGTGAACTTGCATGTTCCCTTCATTCCTGAAAATCCCACCCACATCCTCATTCACCTCCCTGACATCCTCCATCCCACCCCCTGTGTCAGTGTCTGCCTCCGAGTCCCCACCAACCACCCTTGCCATCCCTTATACCACTACCATCGAACCCATACCTTCCCACCCTACTGCCTCACTCTGCTCTTACTCATCCTCACCATTCCCTCATACCATGCCCATCCTCATTTTGCTCCCCAGGAGGCTGTCATGGACCCATAAGACCCCCCCTTTGCACGTGCATTTGGAGATCCCCCCCTCCGGACCCCTTCATCCCCCAGAAACCCTTTCCCTCTCCTGACCCCATCCCCCCCAGAATCCCGCTCCCCCCTGGAACCCCTTCACCCCCATTTAGTCCTCCCAGCCCGCACCGGACTCCCCCTCACTTCGTCCCTCCCTCTTTCTGACTCCCTCAGACACTCATACTTCTTCCGTCACCCTTAGTTCTTCACCCCTCCCGACTCCTTCCTCCAGCCTTACCACCTCCTCCAGTCTCATTTCTTACTCCAACTTTACTCCTTCCCCCTTGCTGACTCCCTCAGATACCCACACTTCTTCCTTCACCCTCACTCCGTCTCCTCTCCACAATCCTTCCTCCCCTCAGACTTCCTCCCCTCTCCTTATTCCTTCCTCCCCCAGACAATGACCCCCTCTCGCACTCCTTCCTCCATCCGGACTCCCTCCCTTCTCTGCACTCATTCCTCCCCCAGGACTGACTCCCTTCTCTGCACTCATTCCTCCCCCTGGGCTCCATCCTCTCGCTGCACTCCCTCTTCCCCCGGACTAACTCCCCTCTCTACACTCGTTCCTCCTCCCGGACCCTGGCCTCCTCTCGCAGTTCTTCCTCCATCCAGACTCTCTCCCTTCTCCACACTCATTCCTTCCCCAGGACTAACTCCGCTCTCTGCACTCAGTCCTCCCCCATGGACTCCCTCCTCTCGCTGGACTCCTTCATCACCCTGGACTCTCTCCTCTCTCCACACTCCATCCTCCTGAGCTCCCTCTCCTCTCTGCACTCCTTTCTTCCCCTGGACTCCCTCCCCTCCCCGCACTCCTTCCCCCCTCTGAATGCCTTCCCTTACACCTAACTCCCCAGTTGCCATCTCCTCCCCATTACTGCCTCCCCCCGTACACCCTCGCCCCACAACCTCACCCCTCTGACACCATCATTTCCCCCCCTCAACCTCATCCCTCCTCTCGACCTTTTCCTCTGCCAGTCGCTCCTAAACCTTCCTCTCCAACCCCTTCGACTGTCATCCATTGTGAGCATCAATGGTGACTTTGCAACTACTGTGGGCTACTTCACAGCAGAGTCATGTCCATAAGAATCCACCCAGCATGCCACGGTTGTTCTTCCAGGGCCCTGTTGCTGTCGAGCGCCGGCATCTTCTGCTCCTTGGATGTCCGCAATGTGAGTAAGGTCCTGACGGTAAGTCCCGACTTTTGCACGCCACACTTGTCAAGATGTGTTCTGCACTGGCATGTTTTCCCGCCGACGTGGGCTGACAATCCAGCACGGTGGAGATGAGTCCGGGGGCTGGTCTTATGATGATATGCTGATGTATTAGAATGAGGTTCCAGATGTCTGATGACGGGGAACGCAGCCTGCTATGGATGGGGTGAATGGACCATCGTAAAATGGTTTCATGGCGTTGTAAAACCAATTTCTGGCCTTCTCGTCATATTGTCCACTCACACCATCGAACCAGCAGGCATGGAAAATCCTGGGCATGGTATGCCCAAATAGACGGTGCTGCCATGGGATCCCTCTAGGCCCAACTCTCACAAACATCTTTTCTGCGTTCCTCAAGGAACATCATCGATGGAATGATACCCAACCTTCTACCCCTTGCTTTTTCTAATATATAGATGGTCCCTTTGCTATATTTAAATCTGCAACAGCATTAAAGAATTTCCTTACATACCTTAATGGATTCTCTCCTGCACTCAAATTCATCTTTGAAATGGAGCAGTCAAATCAGCTCCCTTTCCTTGACATGCCAGTTGAGAAATCTGCCAGGGGTTTCTCTGCTACCTGCTAACACAAACCTACCTTCACTGGTCAATATAAATGCTGGGATTCTTACAGTTCCACGTGCTATAAGATTGGCCTAATTGGAGATCTTGTAAATATGTCCTGAGCCATTTTCTCACTGTGCAAGCTTGATGCTGAAATAGGGCACATCAAAGCCATCCTGCAAGATAATGGCTACTCTTATCAGATCATTGGTCACTGCACAAACTCATGAATGGGCCTAAAGTCACCACTTTCGGCCCTGAAAAGTGCCCAGTCTACCTCAGATTACCCTGGAAGGACAAGGTATCTCAAAAATTTGAGCAACAGGTGAAGCTAGCTGTTTCACTCTGCTACTATGCAGTTGCAACATGAGTGGTGTTTGCCACCAACAGGCTGATGCCGTTAAGCCAAACTGATGTTTTGCCTATCACACAAATGAATAATGTGGTATATGAATTTCAGTGCCAGTGTGATGCTAGGCATGTAGGCCATACATCCTAAAGACTGACAGATTGTATCAAGCAGCATGTCCCTTTGGCTGCTTGCAACAGGCAGGATACAGGCCAAAATCAACCTGCCCGTGCTTGCAATACTCAAAACATAGTGTCCAACATTAGATGTGATTCTGCAACTGGACAACATTTACTAAACAATCCTGAGTGTGCTAAGAATTATGCTGACAAGCAATTCAACATGACTAATTGGGTTAGCAGTGTGATGCACTTACAAGTGCTAGGAGCTACATATAATAAAACACAGGGTCCTGTTCTTTACCAACAGAAAGAACATGTACACATATTGCGCCTGATTTCAACTAAACAAAATGGTTATGATGACCATGAATCTACCAGGTTAACCTATCTGATTCATTAGTGCCCTCTGGGAAGGAAATCTGCCATTTTTACCCAGACTGGCCTGTATGGGACTCAAGACCCACAGCAATGTGGTTTGCTCTTAACTGCCTCTGAAATGACCGTGCAAACCACTCAGTTATCTCAAACTGCTATGATAAAGTCTAATGAGAATAAAACCGGATGTAACACTCGACTTTCACCAAGGCACCAGACATAACAAATGCATACCCAGCCCAATGAACCACATAAAGTCCTCCTCACTAGTATCTGGGGATTTGTGCCAAAATTGGGGGAGCTCACAAATTAGTCAAGTAACAGCCTGACATTGTCATACTCACAGAATCATACCTTTCAGACAATGCCCCAGACTCCTCCATCAGCAGAGGTGGTGGTACAGTGGTCTATAGTTGAGACAAAGTCCTTGGGAGGCCTCAACGCTGGTTCCAGACCTCATGAAATCATGGCATCAGATCAAAGATGAGTAAGCAAACCTCTTTGCTGATTACCAGCAACTGCCCTCCATCAAATGATGAATCAGTGTTCCTTCCATGTTGAACACCAATTCTTTTAGAAGAAGCACCGAGGGTTACAAGGGCACAGGATGTAGTCTGGATGGGTGCACTTCAATGCCTATCATCCAGAGTGGCTTGGTAACATCACATTTGGCCAAGTCTTGATGAACATTGTTGCCAAACTTGATCTGAAGAAGGTAGTGAGAGAACTAGCATGAGGAAAAATTTTACTTGGCCTCATCCATATAAATCTATCTGTTGCAGATGCACCCCCGACTGAGAAAAAAAAAAGTAAAAATTGGGAAATATGAGTACTGCTCTGAACTGACATTCCATTTTAAGGTATACAAGGCCTGTTCGGACCAGTGCTCTTATTTCCCAGTTTTTACCGTTTTTTCCCCATATCCGTGACATTATCACTCCCTTCACCACTGGTGCACTCTAGCAGCAGCAGCATGTACCAACTACAAGATGCACTGCAGCAACTTGCTAATCTTCCATCGACAGCAGCAACCCCAAACCTGTGACCTCCACTGCCTGAAGGGCATGTGTAGCAAACTCATGGGAACACCGCCACCTTTAAGTTCCACCTCAAATCACGCACCAATAAATGCAAGTCTAGCCAATGATGCCTACATCCCATGAACAATTAAAAAAATTGCAACACACAATAGATAGTCATTGTAATTTAATTTACCTCATCCAATGCGAGAATTGTAACAACAAAAGACTTCCAGTTGAACTTCTAGCTATATAACTGTTACTGCCTTAAATTATAGTTCAGAAGAGATTATTCTGAAATATTGATTTCCTGTTCACTGTGTATTCTCCCAGGGAGTTTGAAAAATATATTTTGTTGAAGCAAGAATTGCACATGTTGAATGAAACTGTATGCTTTATCTTCTATATTAAAAACCTGATAGGAAAATGTGTGCTTTTCAGATTTAATGCTTGGAGAATTTGCCTTCATTGCAGGGTTTAAGAATATACACATTAAGCTTAATGTTTAAAACATTCTCACTCATTAAAATATGTTTACAATATATATTTCTGAAGCTCCAATATGCCTCAAATTTGCCTTTGATATTGATCAAATTTGTCTACAGTTCGATTTTGCAACATCAGGAGTATCATGAAACGTTTGTGCAAATCAGATACAAGTTATCCACACATCCTTTAGGAAGGCAGCTGAAAAAGAATATTGGAAACTCCCTCCTGTTAGCTACTTCGGAAAGTCGCCTGCAAGTGTAGCTGGAATGGCTGATTCCAGATCGGCCAACAGTTGAGATACTATATAAAAACAAAAAGCTAAAAGCTACTGCGGATGCTGGAAATCTAAAACAAAAACAGAATTACCTGGAAAAACTCAGCAGGTCTGGCAGCATCGGTGGAGAAGAAAAGAGTTGACGTTTCCAGTCCTCATGACCCTTCGGCAGAACTGAAGTATAGTTAGGAGAGAGGTGAAATATAAGCTGGTCTAATGTGGGGGGCAGGGGGAGAGAGAAGTTGAGGGTGGGGTGGTTGTAGGGACAAGCAAGCAGTGATAGGAGCAGATAATCAAAAGATGTCACGGACAAAAGGATCAAAGAAGTGTTGAAGGTGGTGATATTATCTAAGAAAAGTGCTAATTAAGAATGGATGGCAGGATACTCAAGGTACAGCTCTAGTGGGGGTGGGGTGGAAAGACTGACAAGGTATTAGTTGTAGATTTAAAAATAATGGAAATAGGTGGGAAAAGAGAATCTATATAAATTATTGAAAAAAAAAGGGAGGGGGAGGAAACGGGGTGGGGATGGGGGGAGGGGGAGTTTAAGATCTAAAGTTGTTGAATTCAATATTCAGCCCGGAAGGCTGTAAAGTGCCTAGTCGGAAGATGAGGTGCTGTTCCTCCAGTTTGCGTTGGGCTTCACTGGAACAATGCAGCAAGCCAAGGACAGACATGTGGGCAAAAGAGCAGGGTGGAGTGTTAAAATGGCAAGCGACAGGGAGGTTTGGGTCTTTCTTGCGGACAGACCGCAGGTGTTCTGCAAAGCGGTCACCCAGTTTGCGTTTGGTCTCTCCAATGTAGAGGAGACCGCATTGGGAGCAACGAATGCAGTAGACTAAGTTAGAGGAAATGCAAGTGAAATGCTGCTTCACTTGAAAGGAGTGTTTGGGCCCTTGGACGGTGAGGAGAGAGGAAGTGAAGGGGCAGGTGTTGCATCTTCTGCGTGGGCATGGGGAGGTGCCATAAGTGGGGGTTGAGGAGTAGGGGGTGATGGAGGAGTGGACCAGGGTGTCCCGGAGGGAACGATCCCTACGGAATGCCGCCGGGGCGGGTGAAGGGAAGATGTGTTTGGTGGTGGCATCATGCTGGAGTTGGCGGAAATGGCGGAGGATGATCCTTTGAATGCGAAGGCTGGTGGGGTGATAAGTGAGGACAAGGGGGACACTAACATGTTTCTGGGATGGAGGAGAAGGTGTGAGGGCGGATGCGCGGGATATGGGCCGGACACGGTTGAGGGCCCTGTCAACGACCGTAGGTGGAAAACCTCGGTTAAGGAAGAAGGAGGACATGTCAGAGGAGCTGTTTTTGAAGGTAGCGTCATCAGAACAGATGCGATGGAGGCGAAGGAACTGAGATAATGGGATGGAGTCCTTATAGGACGCGGGGTGTGAGGAGCTGTAGTCGAGGTAGCTGTGGGAGTTGGTAGGCTTGTGATGGATATTGGTGGACAGTCTATCATCAGAAATTGAGACAGAGAAGTCAAGGAAGGGAAGAGAAGTGTCAGAGATGGACCATGTGAAAATGATGGAGGGGTGGAGATTGGAAGCAAAATTAATAAATTTTTCCAGGTCCCGACGAGAGCATGAAGCAGCACTGAAGTAATCATCGATGTATCGGAGACAGAGTTGTGGGAGGGGGCCGGAGTAGGACTGGAACAAGGAATGTTCCACATACCCCATAAAGAGACAGGCATAGCTGGGGCCCATGTGGGTACCCATAGCCACACCTTTTATTTGGAGGAAGTGAGAGGAGTTAAAGGAGAAATTGTTCAGTGTGAGAACAAGTTCAGCCAGATGGAGGAGAGTAGCGGTGGATGGGGATTGTTCGGGCCTCTGTTCAAGGAAGAAGCTAAGGGCCCTCAGACCATCCTGGTGGGGGATGGAGGTGTAGAGGGATTGGACATCCATGGTGAAGAGGAAGCAGTTGAGGCCAGGGAACTGGAAATTGTGAAATTGAGATACTATATTTAACTTCAATGACCTTGGCTGGCTGGGCGAAAGTGAGAATTCGCACCCCCAATCAGTATCTAATGATCCATGCCAGGGAAACTCTTTCGAGTTATCAACAGTCACAGATTGCAATCACAGCTCTTGGTTTCCGGGAGTGGGTCATGAACCCACAACCCTCTGATTCAAAGGTGAGGGTGCTATGAACTGAGCCACAGCTGACAAGTACACATATTTGTATATCCATTAAGGACATAATTAACCTCAGATTCCCCTCCAATGTCAGGTTACCTACTAATAGGCACAGGATCAGTTTGCATAAAAGAATACCCACCTGGACAAGGCAATGAAGGACTAGTGTGGAACTTTAAGTGCTTTCTAGGCAAAAGGAAGAAAAGAGGAGAAAATAGATCTGATAGAAATAATACATAGGCAATAATGTTGTTGGGATCTAATATGACTGTGTGATGATGCATTGACTGTAAATACACAGACCAGATAAAATTCCTTTTATCAGACCAAAAAAATACAAGTCTGCTAACTTAAACTAAGACAAACAGCATGAAGATTTTAGGGGAAGTGGTGGCGTACTGGTAATGTTGTTGGAATAGTAATCCAACTAATCCTGCTAATGCTCTGGGGAATTTGAATTCAATTAATAAATGGAAGATAAAGCTAGTCAATGAAACTATAATCGATTGTCATAAAAACCCATCTGGTCTACTAATGTCCTTTAGGGAAAGAAATCTACCATCTTCACCTTGGTCTGGCCTACATGTGACTCAAGACCCCTTTTAATTGCCCTCTGAAATGGCCTAGCAAGCCATTCAACTTAAGGGCAATTGGGGATGGGCAACAAATACTGGCCTTGCCAGTGATGCCCTCATCTCATAAAGGGAAAAGTAATCTCCAAAAATGTCTCCAAATAATTGGTTCAAATGATGTTTGCATTTCACTCACAAGGATCATTTCAATTAAGTTAAACCAATAACGAGAAAGTCAGCTTGGCTCAAACAATGTTAAGCCATTTCTTCACCAGTCTCATTCAGTATTAAAACTACAGATGGTAGCAAAGTGTCATGTGGAATGACTGGACAACAGGACCGTTGTATCCTGAGACTCTGGGCAGAATTTTGCTGTTGTCATGCAGGGACGGGCCCAGCACGTCCGCATGTAAAATGGCACGTGATGACGTTGGGCAAGCATCCCAACGTCACCATGCACCATCGTGATATCTGGCTGGGCGGGCGCGCGATGATGTCCGATGTGCGCACACCATTAATTAAAGGGCCACTTAAGGCCCTTGAGGCACCAATCGATGCCAATTTTTCTGCACCTGTGCAATCTTCAGGTTGGCGCATGGGTGCAGCGGGCAGGCGGATAGGAGACATTTGTATCAACCTCATCCACGGGTGGGATAAGAGGGCACATTGAGTCGTGAATGTGCACAGTCAAGTATTTATTTTTGAAAGTTTTTCAAACTTGCCTGTGTGATCTGCAGTACTTCAGAACGCATACCAGCTGCTTTTTCTGGACTCACCCTTTAGGTCAGCACTCTGCAGTGAGGAATCTTTTCCAGGCCTGCAGGTTTCAGAAAGCCTTCACTTACCCCAGGAATGGGAGCTGAACTGTCCACTGGAAGCAGCTCCTCTGAGGAGGAAGGGAGGCTAGAAGGGGGAGCAGGCCAGAAGTGCACATTCAGCCTCCAGGGGAGCCACTTTTGGGGCGACAGGCTCAGGCACATGGGGTGCAGGGCCAAGAGGTAGTCCATGGGCGGAAGGGGCCATAGAAGACACCACTATCCTGCTGCCAGGGTATACAGGCGGCGAAGCAGCTACCTCACTATGTCTGAGGTGCAGTGCCAAAGGAGGCTTCGTCTCTCAAGGGAGACAGTCAACTATATCTGTCAGATGATAGGGGTTGAGATCTCCGTGTACTGTGTGGGTGGACACCCCATGCCAGTGGCTCCTTCCAGGGCTCGGTGGGTGATCTTTGTGGTGTCTCCCAATCAGCTGTCCACACTTGTGTCAAGCAGGTTACAGACGTTCTGTTCAGGTGTGCATTGACCTTCGTCCACCACCGTTGGGACCAGGCAAGCCAGACACAGTGAGCCAGAGGCTTCGCGGCCATTGCTGGCTTCCCCCGCATCGATGGTGCAATAGACTGCACACATGTGGCCATCAAGGTGCCAGCAGTTGAGCCCAGTGCCTTCGTCAACAGGAAGGGCTTCCACTCCATGAACGTGCAGATAGTGTGTGACCACAGGATGCTGATTCTACAAGTGTGTGCAAGGTACCCAGGCAGCTCCCACAACGCCTACATCCTCAGACACTCCCAGGTGCCGGGGCTCTTCAGTGCTCCAGCCCAGCTTGATGGATGGCTGCTGGGTGACAAGGGCTATCCCCTCAGAAGGTGGCTCATGATGCCTCTCCGCCGTCCAAGGACAGAAGCTGAGTAGCGGTACAATAGGAGCCACACCTCCATAGGGGCTGTGGTGGAGAGAACCATCAGTCTTCTCAAGATGTGCTTCCGATGCCTGGATCGCTCAGGGGGTGCACTCTAGTACCCCCCGGATCGTGTGTCGGTGATAGTGGTTGCATGCTGCACTCTCCACAATCTTGTGCTGGAAAGGGGGGACGCAGTGGATGATGAAGACGTCGATGCAGTGGCTGCAGCATCACATGATGAGTCGAGCAGTGAGTCCGAGGATGAGCAAGAACAGGGAAATGCTGAGGGGATAGACGCTGACTCTGGCATACTCCAGGGAGGCAGAGACACCCGGGAGGCTTTAATCCGACGAACTTTCAGCTAGCACACCACAGATCGTCCACCAGGACAAGCCTGGGCTGTCGGTTCAACACTTGACACCTAAGTGCAAAATATGCCAGGTTAGCAACAGCAAATAAGGGCATTGTTAATAAAGCTGAATGTCCAACAAAGCACTAATTTCAGTTTTGGAAACTGTACACATGCAGAAGAAAAGATGCACCCTCAGCCATGATGACATATCTGAATTTAATGTGAATTTAACAAAGCAGCTTATTATAAAAAAAAGACAAAAGTGTTACAAATCAAATAAAATCATAAGGGCCTCATCTCAGACCAACAAAAAACCAACAGTGATAGACCCGTAGTGTGCATAAGGTGCCTTATGCTTACGTTTCCGGGTGCTACATCTTGGTGCTGCCCCATCGCTGGGACTGGCATCTGGGACAGCCTGCTGACTCTGCTGTCCTGTTGGCCTAGATGACCTTGGTGGTCGTCCTCTGGGCCCGTGAAGCCTGTGCTGGCCCCGCCTGGGAGGGAGCGGCCACTTCCACAGCTGGCATCTACCCAGTCGTTGCAGCCTCACCGGATGGTGAGGAGCTGCCGCCCTCATCCGGAGAGCGGTGAGAGGAGATTGCAGCTCACAGTGGACGGATGGGCACCGAGCTGGGAAACTTGATGCCCACACCATCTCCCACACTGGCACTGACCATCTGAGGTCAATGCCAATGTGAGGGCTTGCTGGTTAGAGCGCATCCCCAGGAAACCCTGACAGGTCTCCTGGAGTAGGCTCTCCACGAGAGTCGCCACTCTCTCCACGGAGAAAGCATGGCGCTCGGACATGTGGCTCATTGCTTCGGCAATCATCTGCGTAGACTCCTCCACCATGGAGACCAAGCTAAGCATAGCCTCGTGTATCTCCCCAGATGCTCCCGCACACCCGGCCGCATTACCTGTGCTTGCTGCGTCCCAGACGACTCCAGAGGCACATCATCAGGCACCGACTGAGCATATGCCTGGTCCCCTGCAGTCCTCCAACTGCTCGCACCATGGGCACTCTCTGTCTCTGCCAGCTCCTCCAGCGACTGTGAAGTGCCCTCACCACTGTGCCCCGGCACACTAGCCATTGTTCTAATTCCCACCGAAGTCCTCATATCTGCACTGGTGCCTGCCTCGTAGAAATGGCGTGACGCTGGTGAGACTTCAGGCCCCTCAGGTGTGAGGGGGGCCTCTGCTGCTCCTCCTCCCAGCCCTGCTCTGATGACGCTGAAAGGAAGAACAAGGACAGTGGATCACTTAACGTGGAGACAATGACAAAGTGCATCCCTGTCCCCCAGCTCATTGTGCGCTCATCCTTCCATAACCAATGGTCAAGCCATGCTGCAAAATTCAATCATTTGACATTCAGCAGTGCTATGGCTGTTGAGGGGACAATGGTGACCTCACTGCTGGGCATACATACCTGGCCTTGGCACCCCAGCCTCACCGACCCCAGTGGACCTGGGTGCATGACGCCTCTCCAGATCCAGGGCCTCCTGCTCGAAGTGGCTAAGAATGGTGATCTGCACCTGGCCGCTGCCAGCCCTCACATGCTCTGCCGCTTTATGAGCATTCTTCTCCTGACAATGAGAGAAGAGCATTGATTAGTGCAAATTGCACATGGACTGTCTTCGCGCACAGCCCACCCCAACCAGAGTGGGACATACCAGGGCTCCAGAGCCTCCTCACCCCACTGCTGCTGAACACTCACACAAAGATGCTGGGCCTGCTCCCCAACCCCTACCACCCCCCCCTTGGCCATATGCTGCCTACATCACATTAGGCACCACATGGTATATCCTTCCATAGCAAGGAAGGGCAAGCACGTGGAGCGCAGAGGGCAGCAGATGGTTCGTTGCCACACCACCTTAAAGCTCCCCTCCCACCATCTCATTACCCTGACCAGGATATGTCCTGGAGTTCTAACGCAGCGCCTAGGTGCAGCTCCTCCAGGTTGCCCCCAAATCAGTCATGTGGGACTTAGTGTAACACATGCTGCGGGGGCAAAACACATCTCGTCATCACCCTCTCAGGCTGACCTCAGCATGGGAAATATCTGCAGGCCCACCCAGCAAAGGACAAATGCTGTCAATGATTCAATGCAGTCATGACACTTGCACTTTGTGGGGGGGCAGCAAGGGGGTAAGCCAACCTGCTGGGTTAAATGCCCAATGCCAACATGGTGCTCACCCTGCCAGAGCACAACAAGTTGTTGAAGGGCTTGCGATGCTGGATCCAAGTGCACTGCACCCTGTCGAGGGAGCTCACCACCTCCGCCACCTCCTCCCAGGCACGTTTTGTCATGTGGGGGGGGGGCCTCCTCCTCCCATCCTGGGGGACCAGCACCTCCTGCCATGCTACCACCTCCTTGAGGAGGACAGCAAGGCAGTCAGCCAAAAAACAAGGGACACACTGGCCCCGCCCTCCCTGCCCTCCGGCCTGGCCTGCTCCGCTGGCCTACCCTCCAGTCTGGCCTGCTCACCAGAAGCCCTCTGCTGTGGCCTTGCATTTGCCATTGTGAGCAGCCTAGAAAAAGCTGCTGGGCCGCCATTGGACCCGGCGGTCTGTCCACGCCCGCTGCCGCCCGCCCACTCCTGCTCTCCTCGGGAATCGAGAAATACGCTGGGCGGGCCTTAATTGGCCTGCCCGCATAAAATGGCGGAGTGAACCTGATCGTAGCGGTGATTGGGTCTGCGCCTGGTCCCACACCAACAGCCCCCCCCAGCCAACCAAAAAATTCAGGCCTTTGTGTACTTAGGAAACTCATTATTTGTCAGAAAAAATGATATTCATCCTACAGCTAAATATGAACTTGATGGTTTTCATTATCCTTTGATAGATCTATGCTCAGCTAAACAGCTTTTGTTTACATTGAAGCATTCACTAACAAATTGTCCAGTATACTGATGGAAAGCATGTAAGAACCTAAGTGTAGCTAAACTTTGACTTGCAGAAATATTTCAGTACTAGATACAATTTTAAATGAAATGTCAAGTGACCAAAAATCTGATGGCCTGGTTTTCAAAAACCCTGGTCAATTTCAATATCCTTTATTATTCTCCCCTAAAGATCAATGTAAAAAATCAATCAAGTTTCTTCTCAGTGAACTCACGTACTGTACATGATTTTATTCTGAAATTTTTCAAATGCTTGGAATAAAATGACAGTTGAAAGGAAATATTGAAGCCATCTAAATATTGCCATAATTAACTGTAATCAGCCACTTTAGGGTATTACATCCAATGAAACTACAATGTCATGAAGAGCAGATTACAACCACAAATTACTTACAGGTTTATTGAACTTTTTAAGGAAGACCTGTTTTTTTTAAAGAAATAGAAGCAAAGACACTGAACGAAAGATGGCTGATAATCTAAAGTGACCTCTTTCTGCAAAATACCTTTGTGGATTATAGATGACTGACTGGTCCTGAGGGAACATGGAATGTTGCACCTGAAAAGGTGTCATCGCCTCCTTCAAGCACAGACACTTGAAAGGGAGATAGGAAAGATGCAAAAGACTGAACTTTAATCTCCTGAGGTTGCGGAGACAAAAGACTGTTTTGCATGTCTCAGCAGTCACCCAAAAAACCAACTCCTGTTGATTTATATCTCAGGATGTGTAAATAGCTTTGATATGAATGCAAGACCACTATTTCCTCTCCTCAAATACACAGGAAAAATGGGTTCAAAAGCTAGCTACAGACCAGTGCGTAGGCGTGCTGGGTGTGTGTGCCAGCAAGAAGGAAAACCAGTCATGCCTGCAGCTTGCAGGCGAAGTCCTCAACCAGGGTCATAACAAAATTGGAGTCCTAGCTCAGTTGTAACAAATTGGAGATCTCATAACAATAGGAAAACACGGCTTCAAAATCCTTCATAGTGCAATTTTCAAAACTTTTTCATTAATTCCATTGGCATAAATGGTGCCTGAGTAAAATCTCAAAGTGGAAATCAACAGATGCAGAAAATAGGCTAATATAAACAGAAAAAAAACAAAAACAGCAATTCTTGCAACGTGACAGCAAAAACAGGGTTACTAATGGCAGCAAAAATATAGAAAGGAGCAATAATAGCAAAAATAATAGTTAGCAACAAGTTGCTGAATATATAGCAGAATGGAAATAGACTGATATCACTATAAAGAGGAATAACAGCAGAAAGAGCTTCATGGTTACTGAAAGATGCAAATGCAGCAATGGAAATAGGAGAAGAGGACAGCAGAAAGGAGTATATGACTGATGAAAGTAGTAGCACCAAAAGTGACTGAGCCTCATTATGTGGGCTAAAAGTTGATTTTAAATGGTAAGAAATATGGTATCATAAGATGTTGGGATTTTCAAAGTGTTCCAGTTGTGCCTTGACTGGGCAAGAATTAATACATGCCCGGAGTTAATGATCTCCCCAACCCGCAATCAGTTCTGCAATTCTGTCATTCACAATCATATCTAAAAGCAAGAATATAAGGCTGAGATTAATCTCCTCATTCATAGAAAACCATTTCCAATTCAGCCCAATATTCCTGGTACAGGTTTGACTTTTCGAAGCCTAGAGAGTGGATAAAACTTTCCCTACTGCTTTTAGGGGTCACGTGATTGCACTGACGAATCAGCCCTAAGCGTGGGTAATCTTAGGGGTGGAGCTTGCTAGTTGTGGACCTTGTTCAAGCATGTAGCTTCTACAAGCACTCTGTAAATAAATTTACCTGTTTCTAGTAAGAAACCTGTCTGATACATCAAGTTTATTATAACTGGTGATGAGGATAAATAGCTCTGCACTAAGCCTTTGTGTATGTGAGTACATCAACACAATTCTTAAGGAAAGAAAGAAAAGTATACTCACCAGTCATGCCATTCTTCTGCAGAATTGACCTTTATGACTCGTTCATGGAAAACTGGAGCCAGTATATCGACCGCCTAGGTTTTTATTTCGTGGTGAATGAAATAACAGCGGAGGAGAAGCAGAAAGTAATTCTCTTAAGTGTCTGCAGGAGCAAGACATATAACCTCATCCATAGTCTGACGGCCCCAAACGCGCCAAATTCTAAATCATTTAACGAGCAAGTAGACCTTGTGAAGACACATTTTCAGCTGAAGCCATCGGTAATTATGCAGAGATTTAAGTTCAGCTTCAGAGTAAGGGTTCCGGGTGAGTCAATTGCAACTTATATCACGAAGTTGAAACAGTTGACTAAACACTACGACTTCGGAAATACACCCAATGATATGTTACGAGTCCATTTGGTTTGTGATGTACACGGTGCCATTCAGCGCCATTTACTTGCAGAAGTTCATTTGATTTGAAGCACGCCATGGAAACAGTGCTAGCGATGGAAAGTGCTGAGAGGGACTCATGGGTCTTGCAGAGTGTGCAACATGGTGCCGTTCTTCAGTTGGGGTGGGAACCTAATGCTGAGTGTGGGGCGAAAACCAGAGAGGCATCCAAAAAGTGGGAAACAGTCTCTGCTGCTTGAAAAACAAAAAAGCATACTGGAAGCATCTCACCAGCGATTCAAAAATTAATTTGTTACCGATGTGTGTGTAACGATGTATCAGAAACCTGCAGATTTAAGGAGGTAGAATGCTACTACTGTCACAAAAAGCAATGCAGGGCAAAATTGAGACAGTCAATCACTCGGCAGACCAAGATGATTGAAGTGTACAATATAACTGGTGGGTGAACACACACTTAAATAGCTAAGTGAAGGTACCCAGCCACTGAATCTGGAGCAAACCATGGCTCAGCTGAAGATGTACACTGGATAGTCAATACGGGTGAAGGGCATGGCCACAGTACTTGTGTCCCACAGGCAACAGGCAGCCCAGCTTTCAGTGGTCATTGCAGCAGGTGAAGGACCCAGTCTTCTGGGCCGCAATTGGTTAAACGAAATTAAGCTCAACTGGTCATGAATCTTTCAAGTGTGAACAGGAGGAATTGCTGAGCTTTTAAGGAAATATGACAGTGTATTTCGTGATGAATTGGGAAAGATAAAAGGCCTGAAAGCAAAAATATAGGCAGATTCTGAGGTGGCACCCCGGTCCTTTAAGGCCTCACCTGTGCTTTATGACCTAAGAGGGAAAGCGGATACAGAATTGTGCTGCTTAGAGAGGCTAGGCATCATCCAGCCAGTCCAATTTTCAGAATGGGCAATGCCCATAGTCCATGTGATGAATCTGATCAAGTTATTCGCATTTGCAGAGACTACAGATCAACTGTGAACAAGGCTGTTAAATTAGACAAATGTCCAGTTCCAAGGATTGAAGATCTGTATGCTAAGCTAGCTGGAGGAAAGTCCTACACCAAACTACACTATGCATAGAGCTGGACAGCACATCTAGAGGTTATGCAACAATCAACACGCACAAGGGCCTGTTCCAATATACACACCTACCCTTTGGTGTAACATCTGCCTGTGCAATCTTCCAAAGGACCATGGAAAGCCTATTGCAAGAACTTCCCAGAGTATTAGTGTGCCTGGATGACATCCTGATCACAGGGTCAATGGAAGCCGAATATTTGGCCAACCTAGAAGAGTTCTAAGAAGATTTTTGGAAGCTGGTGTATGATTGAAGAAAGAGTAGTGTACTTTCCAAGTGACTGAAGTCACTTACTTGGGTCATCGAGTGGGTGCCCAGGAGTTGCGCCTAGTAGAGGAGAAAGTCAGGGCAATCAAGGGAGTGCCCTCTCCTACCAGCATCACTGATCTCAAGTCTTTTTTGGGCATGATAAATTATTATGGTCGCTTCTTGCAAAACTTGTCTGCAGTCTTAACCCCTTTACATTTATTATTGAAAAAGAACCATCGTTGGTATTGGAAGGCATAACAAGAAGAAGCCTTTACAAAAGTCAAGAAGCTATTATACTCACCATGTCTACTAGTACATTATGACCCATCAAAATAATTAATTTTAACCTACGGTGTGGAAGCGGTGTTGTCACACAGGATGAGAGATGGTTCTGAAAGGCCAGAGCCCTCTCTGCAGTCGAGAAGGATTATATGCAGCTTGAGAAAGGTTTATCAGTAATATTTGGAGTAAAGAAATTCCACCAGTATCTACATGGTTGACAGTTCACCATAGTTTTAGATCATAAGCCGCCAAAGGGTTTATTTAGTGAAGATAAAGCAATTCCACTGATAGCCTCAGCTAGAGTTCAACATTGGGCTTTGATTTTAATCAGTGTATGAACACATCTTTGTGCATCGCCAGGGTGTGCTTTGTTATGATCCCAGCTGAGGTTACCCCTGGACAAGCCTGATCCCAGGGTGGAACCCAGCTTGATAGATCCAAACTTTTAATTTGTTTGTTTAGATATGTAGAGAGGGGCTACTGAACAGAGTCACAGGAGTCAGCTAATGAACTTTTACCAAAAGCATAAAAGATTTATTAAACAAGAAAAGATGAACTATATTGCAATAATCCTTCATCCACAACTATACCTTTATAGATATATACAGATTTGTAAGGATAACACAAGTTACAAAAGCTAGCTTATACTTTATGTGCACAGTGACTACACAGTCCATGTAAATCTATGGCGATCTGTGGTCAGACACACCACACTCTGAAACCAAGTGACAGATTGCACCCCAAACAGATGCTATGGATCTCTCCTCAACTTTGCCCCCACAGATGCTTGTCACACCATGAGTCAACCGGTCTCACAGAACTCTGTCTTTCACATGAGTGTTTCCAATCTCAACTCTCAAACTCGCGCATTGGAATCTTCTCCCAAAATAATACTTTCTCTCAGACACCTTCTGCAAGGATTCAACTCCAGGGTTTCAAACTCTCCTTCCGATGTTCCTCTCCCCTGGGTCACCACATGCATTCAAGCTGTCTTCCATACACTCTCTCTCACTGATTCAGCCATCAACAGTACACCACTGCTTCACATGCTTATAGCAGAGTTACAGACCTTCAGCCATCTCTTTAGACCTTCTTGCCTCTTGTAAGCTGTTCTTTCTTTTGATCCACTTTCTGCAGCTTTTGCTTCTTTAAATATGAAACTTGGAGACTTTATCTCTGCCCCTCACTCTTAACTTCACTTAACAGAACCCTTTCCAGGTTTGTGTCCTTCCTTTAACTAGAAGGTCTGCTTGGGACTTTCTCCTGTTCCACTCCCATGGATTCTTAGGGTATTTTCTTTAGCTTGGGACTGGCTATCTGTCCCCTTTGCTCCAGTCTCTCCTAGCAGCTACTTTAAAAACCAACTGACCTCAAAAAGCTTCCAAATCAACCTGTTGTTACTAGCTTCTTCTGGAGGAGGGACCTGCCTCTCTGGATCCTGTTGCTAGGCAGCAGCACAGTTTATCTACTCTTGTTTGTTTAACTTAGTTTAAGGTCGTAAAACTGTCATTAGAAATGCAGGCACCTTTTAAAGTGAAACTAAAACACAATTTGACCTTTCTTAACACACAGATACAGAAATACAAATCAAACTTAAACATTAAAGTTAAAACTCATTCCTAACACCCACAAAAATACAAATATAGCTTACTATCTCTACTTCCTAACAGCATATTGCAAATGCAGGCGCACTCATTTGTCTTCCATTACCAGAGAGCATTGTACATGTTCCAGTGCCACAGGAGGATGTACTTGCTTTGAATTTCTTGGAGTCTTCACCAGCCTGTGCGAAGCAAATAAGGAATTGCACTAACTGGGACCCAGTTTTGTCAAAAGTCTGAGACCAGGCATTGCAAGGATAGTTGAATGCACCAGCCTCTGAAGAGAGAATGCCATTCTATGCCCGTGAGAATGAATTAAGTTGTCAAGATGGAATCTTCTTGTGAGGATCAAGAGTTGCCGTCCCTTCACAAAGAAGAGAGCCAGTCTTGACAGAGCTTCACAGGGCGAATCAAAGCATATCGAAGATGAAGATGCTTGTGCGAAGCTATGTCTGGTGGCCAGGTACAGACAATGATATAGACAAAATGGCTAAACAATGTCTCCAGTGTCAAAAACAACAGAGGTTGTCCATTTCAGCTCCACTGCATCCGTGGGAGAGGCCTGGTCGGCCCTGGGTTAGACTACATATAGATTATGTAGGTCTATTTTTAGGTACCATGTTTTTATTGATCATCAACATGCACTCTAAGTGGATGGATGTATATGAAGTTAGATCACCGACATCATATACAACTATTGAAAATCTGCACCAATGTTTTAGTGTACATGGCCTATGTCTTTGTATAGGATAACGGTATGGCATTCACTAATACGGAATTCCAGACATTCATGGGCTGAATTTTGCCCTCGTCAGATGGGCACAGCGGGCGACTGCGAAAGCGACTGCCATCCGCTATTGGGCCCCAACTGCGATTTCACACTGGCGGGCCAGTTAAGGCCTGCCCAGCATGAAATGCGGCTCATCACTGGCCAGGAAGGACCCAGCGGGGTGGGGGCCTGTTAGCTACCGAGTCGCCATTGGACACCTGGTAACCGGTATAAAGAAGCCCCAGGCAGGCCCAGAAAGGCTGCCAGGGAAGGAGGTCTGGCTGCTGTTCAAACCATGCATTCAAGTGCGGCAGCAAATGCCAGTCAAGAAGGCAGGTCGGGTGGGAACTCGGCCCCCGCTTTTCCCGTGAGTGTCTCGTCATCCTCCTGGAGGAGGTGGCTGCCAGAAGGAACACCCTTGTCCCCAGAGATGGGAGGAGGTGGCCACTGCACCTCACCAAGAAGGCCTGGGAGTAGGTGGCAGCCCATGTGAGCAGCAATGATGTGGTATTATGCACTTGGATGCAGTGCCAGGAGTGGTTCAATGACCTGCTATGCTCAGGAAAGGTGAGTAACATGTTGGCATGGGTCAGTGTGCAGAAGTGTTAAGGCGTGGCTGCCCCCCCCCCCCCCTGTGGATCTCAGGAGTGCTAGAGTCTGAGTGCCAAGTATCAATCACACTGGAGCTGGCCAAGTAGGTGAGTCCTGGCTGCTTGGACTGAGTGCCTTGCGGCTGGAGGACCATGACGCGGATGTGCCCTGTGAGGTGTTCATCAGCTGGGGTTGGCCAGGATGCAATGGCGCTGCATGTACAGAGTGGACTAATCAATGCTCCTCAGTTCTTTCAGGAGAATACAAGCTATAACCAAGCAGAGAGGGCACAAACAGGTGGAGGCCTGTCCAACCTACTGAACATAAGAACATAAGAACTAGGAGCAGGAGTAGGCAATTCAGCCCCTCGAGCCTGCCCCGTCATTCAATACAATCATGGCTGATCTCATTTCGGCCTCAACTCCAATTTCCCATGCTCTCCCCATAACATTTCAACCCGTTACTAATTAAAAATCTGTCTATCCCCTCCTTAAATTTATTCAGCATCCCGGCATCCACTGCACTCTGAGGTAGTCAATTCCACAGATTCACGACCCTTTGAGAAAAGTAATTCCTCCTCATCCCTGATTTAAATCTACCACCCCTTAGCCTAAAACTATGGCCTCTTGTTCTAGAATGCTCCACAAGGGGAAACATCCGCTCCACGTCTACTTTGTCTATCCTCTTTAGCATCTTATATAGCTCAATTAGATCTCCTCTCATCCTTCTAAACTCTAGCGAGCATACGCCTAACTGCTTAATCTCTCCTCATAAGACAAGCCCCTCATCTCTGGAATCAATCTAATGAACTGCTGCTCTCCCGGTTCAAGCAGGACGCCCTCAAGCTGGAGAGCCAGCATGTTCTATGCACAACTGCGCGTTGAGAGGCGGGGATGCCAGACGAAGGAAAGAGTGCAGTGAACAGTGGTGAGAATCTCAGATTGTGCAACCATTCTCGTGCAGTCTCCTCATTGATGTGAGCCTTGAACCTAGAGCCCCCATTGATCGTTGGAAGATGGTGATGCCGATCTCCATTGTCTCACCAGGGTGCCTGGCATGCACAACGATGGTGCGATGACTTTAACTAGTGGCATGTCATTGTTCTCCCTTTTAGGTTCGCCAGCAGGCATCCCATCCATAGACCCTGATGGGCCACCCCTGATGCCAGAGGACCATCAGGTGTCACTGTCACCTGTGTCACACCTGTTCTCTGTAGCAGGGACCAGCGCAGATACCAGCACCTCGGTATGCATTAGTTCGGCGGCCAGTGTCTCAGTGCACACTGGTGAGGGTAGTTCACACTCTCTTGAGGTGCAGGCAGAAGCAGAGAGTGCCCAGGGTGCTGCCAGTCACAGGACTGCTGGGGACCAGGATGATGCTCAGTCGAAGGCAGATGATGAGCTTCTGGAGTCGTCCATTAGGCAGCAGATGCTGGATATCCAGTAAGATGTGCGTGAGGATCTGGCGGAGATCCATGAGGGTATGTGTGCCATGGTCTCCATGATGGAGGAGTCCATCCTGAGCTTGAGCATTGCGTTGACCAACATGGATGAGCGCACTGTCTCCTCCATTAAGACACTGACGACTCTCATGGACAGGCTGCTCCAGGGACAGAATGAGGGGTTCCTAGGGTTGCACTCGGACATGCAAGTCCTCACACAGGCACTGACCTCAGGTGGTCAGTGTCAGTGTGGGAGATGGATGAGGCACCCAGTATCCCAGCTAGGTGCCTGTCCATCAATGTTGAGCAGGGAGGTCCACAGCTACCTTCCATTGGTGCACGAGCTGCCTGACGTCTCCGCGGGCTCCTCTCAGGGCGCTCTGGATGACGGCAGCAGCTCCTCCGCCCCTCTGCCAGTGACCGTTGCATCTGATAAGGCTGGGGCAACAGGGGAGATGCCAGCCATGGCATTGGCTGCTCCCTCCCACACAGGGCCAGCACGGGCTCCACTGGTCAGAGGACGACTGCCAAGGTCATCAAGATCAACAAGACACCAGAGTCAGCAGGCTGTCTCCAATGCCGGTGCCAGCGAGGGGGCAGCACCAAGACATAGCACTCTCAAGCGTAAGTTAAAGGCACCATGAGCACAAGAGGGACAGGTCAAGGGTGATTTTATGTTCATTTATGTTTAGTTAATGTATACCGGTCTGGGAGTTAAGACCAGAGAGGTTGATATAAATAGCCTGTACATGTCAAAGTGATAGAAATCTGGTTTTGTCATCATGGCCTAAGTGTGCTTCACCTTTTTATTTCATTGGTGCAGGGTACATCAGTTTGTAATGCTGCACATATGTGGTTCTGACCTTTATTGCACAGGTAGTGAGGTTATTTGTGTTCAAATGAAAGGGTCCTTTCAGACATCTGAGATGGAGGTGGCAGCCCTGGCATGCCTTTGAAGCTGATCTTTGGTAGCCTAGCTGAAGGAGTGTTGGATCAAGGCGTCCCTGGTGTCCCTGCCTCCTGCAAGTTACTGAGGTCTGGATCCACGTTCTCAGCATTCTCCTCACCATGCTCATCTTCCAACTCACCACTGGACTCATCATCTGTGGCCTATGCAAATGTGTCAAGATCCCCTTCCTCCAGTGGGTCCCCCCTTGCCAGTGCCAGATTGTGGAGAGCGCAGCATGTAACCACAATCAGTGACACTCGCTCTGGGTGGTATTGTAGTGTTCCCCCTGAGCAGTCCAGGCATCAGAAGCATATCTTGAGGAGACCTATGGTCCTCTCTACTGCCACCCTTGTGGAGCCATGACTGATATTGTAACGCTTCTCTGTCTCTGTTCTTGGTTGGAGGAGAGGCATCATGAGCCAGCTATTCAACAGATGGCTCTTGTCACCCAGCAGCCATCCATCTAGTCGGGCTGGAGCACTGAAGAACCCCGGCACCTGGGAGTGTCTCAGGATGTACTCATCTTGGAAGCTCCCAGGGTACCTTGCACAGACTTGTAGAATCTGCATCCTGTGGTCACACACTTTCTGGACATTCATGGAGTGGAAGCACTTCCTGTTGATGAAGGCACCCGGCTGACCTGCTGGCACCTTGATGGCCACATGTGTGCAGTCTATAGCACCCTGGACGCGGGGGAACCCAGCAATTGCTGCAAAGCCTCTGGCTCGCTCTGTCTGGCTGGCCTCACCCATACGGTAAAGAATAAAGGTCAGTACCCACCTGAACAGAGGTTTTGTCACCAGCTTTATGCAACTATGGACAGCTGATTGGGAGATCCCCCACTAAGCTCTGGAAATAGCGGAAGGCATAGAAGTTGAGGGCCACTGTGACCTTCAGAGCCACTGGCGTGGAATGTCCACCCACACAGTTGGAGCTGATCTCAGGGTCTATCATCTGGCAAATGGAAGTCTCTGTCTCCCTTGAGAGGTAGAGCCTCCTTTGGCACTGCACCTCAGACATATTGAGGTAGCTGCATCGCCGCCTGTAAATCCTGGCAGCAGGATAGTGGCATCTTCTGTGGCCCCTTCCGCCTTGCACTTCCTGTTGGCCCTGCAGCTCTTGTCTCTGCACCTCTCCTTCCACAGGTCCCTCCCCTGGAAGCTGCATAGCGATACCTGACCTCCTCTCCCTTCTGCCCTTCCCTTCCTCCTCAGAGGAGGTGCCCCCAGCTGAGGCCACAATCCCCATTACCAGGGTAAAGGAAGGCTGCCTGATACCTGGAAGGGTCCCCGCGGTCTGAATCAGGCACCAATGAGTTCTGAAATGAGGCCTGGAAATGCTAAGAATGAAGCCCCGAACAGAGATGAAGCTGCCAAATACCAATAAGCAACAAGCTGCAAATTGTCTCCAAAACTGCTCACTGCTCACACTGGCAATGCTTTTTTATCCCGCCCTTGGATGAGGTTTAAGGGAATGTCGGCTGGCCGTCTGCCCATTTTGCCCATGTGATGAGCAGAAAATCGCACGGGCAACGAGAAATCTCAGACAATTGCGCTGTTAAGGGCCTTAAGTGGGCTGCTAATTAATGGCAGGCACTACTCCAGCACCTGTGCGTGCCCGCCAAGCAAAATATCGTGAGAGTGCTCGATGAAGTTGGGGCGCTTGCCCGATGTCATTATGCACTACTTTACTCCAGTTCAGGTTGGGCGCGTGCCCGCCCGGCCAGGGAGAAGTTCTGCCCCATGAGCTTAAATGAGATTAAACATACTAAAACAGCACCATATCATCCCTCATCCAATGGGTTAGCAGAAATACAGTGCAAACCTTGAAATCAGGAATGAAGAAGTTACCCGAGGGAAAACTAGAAACTCGAATTTCACATTTTCTTCCTAATTATCATACGACTCCTCACACAACTACGGGTTCAACACCGTCTGAATTACTGATGAAACGCTGCCTTCGTACAATGTTAAGTCTGGTGTTTCCAAACTTAGAGGGGAAGGTAGGGAAGAACCAGAGTAGTCAGAATTTAAATCATTATATTCATAGCAAAGCTCAAAGATTTACTGTGGGAGAGACAGCTTTCATGCAAAATTTTGGAAATGGTGCCAGTTGGGTTCCTGGTATAATTGTCTCTGAAACTGGACTTTGTCATACCAAGTGAAAGTGGAAGGCCGGATCTTTTGAAAATATATGGATCATTTGATCCACATGTGAGCGGCCAGTGTGTGAGTGGCCCAGTGAAGGAGTGGAGCTTTGAGGCTTTGGCTCGAGAGGCTTCGGCAAGCAGAGGCTGAGGATGAGCTTGCTCCCAGTGAGGTAAGGCCGGGTAAGTTCCTTTAATTAAATTGGGAGTAGGCAATGGAGGCAGCAGTTAGGGCAGTCGAGTGCTCCGAATGCAGCATGTGGGAAGTCTGGGACAGCACAATTGTCCCTGATGACTACACCTGCAAAAGATGCATCCAGCTGCAGCTCCTGAGAAGCCGAGTTAGGGAACTGGAGCTGGATGAACTTCGGATCATTCGGGAGTCAGAGGCATTAATAGACATGAGTTTCAGGGAGACAGTCACCCCTAAAAATCAGGAGGCAGGTAGCTGGGTGACTATCAGGAGAGGGAAGGGGAATAGACAGAAAGAGCAGAGCACCCCTGTGGCCGTTCCCATCAACAATAGGTATACCATTTTGGATCCTGTTGGTGGGGACGACCTACCAGGGACAAGTTGTAGTGGTCGCGTCTCTGGCACTGAGACTGGACCCTCAGCTCAGAAAGGAAGGAGGGAAAAGATGAGAGCAGTAGTGATAGGGGATTCTATAGTTAGGGGGACAGATAAGAGGTTCTGTGGGAGAGATCGAGAATCCCGGATGGTCTGTTGCCTCCCTGGTGCCAGGGTCCGCGATATCTCGGATCGAGTTCTCAGTATTCTCAGGAGGGAAGGTGAGCAGCCAGATGTTGTGGTCCATGTAGGGACCAATGACGTGGATAGGAAGGAGGAGGAGGTCCTGCAAAGAGTATTTAGGGAGTTAGGTGCAAAGTTGAAGGACAGGACCACCAGGGTTGCGATCTCAGGAGTGCTACCCGTGCCACGTGCTAGTGAGGCTAGAAATAGGAAGATAATGCAGCTAAATACGTGGCTAAGGAGATGGTGCAGGAGGGAGGGCTTCATGTTTCTGGACAATTAGGCTCTGTTCCAGGGAAGGTGGTACCTGTTCCGACGGGATGGTTTGCACCTGAACTGGGGGACTAACATCCTTGCGGGTAGGTTTGCTAGTGCTGCTCTGGTGGGTTTAAACTAGATTTGCAGGGGGAGGGGAACCAGAGTGTTAGAGCAGATAATGAGGTGGAGGAGGATAAAGGTCAAGCGAGGAATGCATGTATAGACAGAAATCAAGGGTCCTTATGTGATAGAAATGTTCTCAGGTGCATCTATTTCAATGCAAGGAGTATTGTCGGAAAGGCAGATGAGCTTAGGGCGTGGATTGGCACGTGGGATTACGACATTATTGCTATTAGTGAGACTTGGTTGCAGGAGGGGCAGGACTGGCAGCTCAATGTTCCGGGGTTCCGTTGTTTCAGACGTGATAGAGAGGGAGGGATGAAAGGGGGAGGAGTGGCATTACTAGTCAGGGAAAATATCACACTTGTGCGTAAGCAGGACAGCCCGGAGGGCACGTCTACAGAGGCCATATGGGTGGAGCTGAGGAATGGGAAAGGTGTGACCACACTAATAGGGTTGTATTATAGACCGCCCAATAGTCAGAGAGAATTGGAGGAGCAAATCTGTAGAGAGATAGCAGACTGATGTAAGAAACAGAAAGTTGTGATAGTAGGAGATTTTAACTTTCCACATATTGACTGGGACTCCCATACTGTAAAAGGGCTGGATGGCTTGGAGTTTGTCAAATGTGTTCAGGAAAGTTTTCTAAATTAATATAAAGAGGTACCAACGAGAGAGGATGCAATACTTGATCTCCTATTAGGGAACCAGACAGGTCAGGTGACAGAAGTATGTGTAGGCGAACATTTTGGGTCCAGTGACCACAATGTCATTAGTTTTAAGTTAATTATGGATAAGGATAGGTCTGGTCCTCGAGTTCAGATTCTAAATTGGAGAAAGGCCAATTTTGTGGAAATGAGAAAGGATCTAGGAAGAGTGGATTGGGATAAGTTGTTTTCTGGCAAGGATGTGTTCAGTAAGTGGAAGGCATTCAAAGGCAAAATTTTGAGAGTGCAGAGTTTGCATGTTCCTGTCAGGTTTAAAGGCAAAGTTAACAGGCATAGGGAACCTTGGTTTTCAAGGGATATTGGCGATCTGGTTAAGAAGAGAGAGGTGTATAGCAGGTATAGGCAACAAGGAGCAAATGAGGTACTTGTAGCGTATAGAAAATGTAAGAAAATACTAAAGAAGGAAATCAGGAAGGCAAAAAGAAGACATGAGGTTGCTTTGGCAGATAATGTAAAGGTAAACCCCAAGGGTTTCTACAAGTATATTAAGAGTAAAAGGATAGTAAGGGACACAATTGGTCCCCTTGAAGATCAGAGTGGTCGTCTATGTGTGGAGCCTCATGAGATGGGGGAGATCTTAAACAGTTTTTTTGCATCAGTATTTACTCAGAAAACTGGCATAGTGTATAAGGAAGGAAGGGAAACAAGCAGTAGTGTCAAGGAACATATAGAGATTAAAGAGGAGGAGGTGCTTGCTGCCTTACAGCGAATAAAGGTAGATAAATCCCCCGGGCCTGATATTCCCTCGGACCTTGAGGGAGACTAGTGTGGAAATTGCAGGGACCTGGCAGAAATATTTAAAATGTCCTTAGCCACGGGTGAGGTGCCGGATGATTGGAGGGTAGCTCATGTTGTTCCGTTGTTTAAAAAAGTCTCCAAAAGTAAACCAGGTAATTACAGGCCAGTGAGCCTGACATCAGTAGTAGGTAAATTATTGGAAGGTGTTCTGAGAGATCGGATATACAATTATTTGGACAGCCAAGGGCTGATTAAGGATAGTCAGCATGGCTTTGTGCGTGGTAGGTCGTGTTTAACAAACCTTGTAGAGTTTTTCGAGGAGGTTACCAAGAAAGTAGATGAAGGAAAGGCTGTGGATGTTGTCTACATGGACTTTAGTAAGGCCTTTGACAAGGTCCCACATGGGAAGTTAGTTCAGAAGGTTCAGACACTTGGTATCCATGGAGAGGTTGTAAACTGGATTCGAAATTGGCTGTGTGGGAGGAGACAGAGAGTGGTAGTGGATAATTGCTTCTCAGACTGGAGGCCTGTGACTAGTGGTGTGCCTCAGGGATCTGTGCTGGGACCATTGTTGTTTGTTGTCTATATCAATGATTTGGATGATAATGTGGTAAATTGGATCAGCAAGTTTGCTGATGATACTAAGATTGGAGGCGTTGTGGACAGTGAGGAAGGCTTTCAAAGCTTGCAGAGGGATCTGGACCAACTGGAAAAATGGGCCAGAAAATGGCAGATGGAATTTAATGCAGAAAAGTGTGAGGTGTTGCATTTTGGAAGGACAAACCAAGGTAGGACATACATAGTAAATGGTAGGGCACTGAGGAGTGCGGAGGAACAAGGGGATCTGGGAGTTCAGATACATAATTCCCTGAAAGTGGCGTCACAGGTAGACAGGGTTGTAAAGAAAGCTTTTGGCATAATGGCCTTCATAAATCAAAGTATTGAGTATAGGAGTTGGGATGTTATGGTGAGGTTGTATAAGACATTGGTGAGGCCAACTTTGGAGTATTGTGTGCAGTTCTGGTCGCCTAACTACAGGAAGGATATCAGTAAGATTGAGAGAGTATAGAGAAGATTTACTAGGATGTTGCTGGGTCTTCAGGTGTTGAGTTACAGAGAAAGATTAAACAGGTTAGGACTTTATTCCTTGGAGCGTAGAAGAATGAGGGGAGATTTGATAGAAGTTTACAAAATTATGAGGGGTATAGACAGAGTAAATGCGAGTAGGCTCTTTCCACTTAGACTAGGAGAAATAAACACGAGAGAACATGGCTTTAGGGTGAAAGGGGAAAGGTTTAGGGGGAACATTAGGGGGAACTTTTTCACTCAGAGAGTGGTGGGAGTGTGGAACGAGCTGTCATCTGACGTGGTAAATGCGGGCTCACTCTTAAGTTTTAAGAATAAATTGGATAGATACATGGATGGGAGAGGTCTGGAGGGTTATGGACTGGGTGCAGGTCAATGGGACTAGCGGAATAATATTTCGGCACAGACTAGAAGGGCCGAATGGCCTGTTTTTCTGTACTGTAGTGTTCTATGGTTCTATGGTTCTATTTAAGGAGTAGAAAGACACACCATCAACCAATTATTTCACCTGTAATTGATGTTGAGCCTTTAACCCCTGAGGTAACAGATCGACCTAGAATTGACATACCTGATGTCTCTGTTGAATTAACTAATTCTGAACTACCATTGTCTAGGGATGTCCCTGATGCTGCAGTTTCTGATTATGTTGATCCAGTGGGAGAATCTCAAGTCGTAGAGCTACATCACTCTAACCAAATTAGAAAACCACCTCAGAGACTTAATCTATAGTCACATGACTTGTGTATATATGTGTACGTTGTGGATTAAGATATTCTTGTAAAATAAGAACAGTAAAGAAAGCTAAAAGGGGAAGGAATGTAGTGATTGTGGGTAAGACCTTTCCTACTACTTTTAGGGGGTCATATGATTGTACCCTAAGTGTGTGTAATCTTGTGGGCAAAGCTTTCTAGTCGCGTACCTTGTGCAAGCATATAGCTTCTACAAGCTTCTGTAAACAAAGTTACCTGTTTCAAGTAAGAAACCTGTCTGGTACATCAAGTTTATTACACACAGCATATGGTTTTGAATGCACAAATCATCTGGGAGGAAACAATACCACTTATTTTTTGTCCCTGGGATGCGAGCAACATTGGCCAGGTCAACATGTATTACCCATCCCAAATTGCCCTTAAGGTGATAGTTGTGAGCAGACTTCTTGAACTGCAGTGGTCCCTGTGATGTAGGTACACCCACAATTCTGTTGGGTCCAAACGTTGGACCCAGCATCAGTGAAGGAATGGCTGGTGGTGTGGCTTGGAGCTGAATTTTACACTAGGAGCGATGGTTCCGCCATCTCGCACAAAGTCAGGGGTGAACCCGCCTCTACTTGGCTGACTCACCCCACCAACGGCCCTTTAATTGGCTTGAGGTGGACATCTGCCCCTCACCAAGATGTAGTCCTGCCTCTGAGAGCTGCCAGCCAATTGGGAGAAGTGGTCACTGCTGAGACTGCAGGTAGTCCCCAGTGCCAAAGAGCAAAGGAGCTCGGATGAAGATAAGTCCGTGGTCTTGCCGGGGTCAAGCTGACAGGCTGGATATGGGGTGTGCTGGTGGGGGCGGGGATGGTAGGATACTTGACTTTATAAATAGAGGCATAAACTGGGATTTTCCGGCTCCATCACAGCGGGACATGCTGTGGGAGGTTTGGTGGCCCAGCTAAAAGCTTTCCGTGGGAGCAGGCGATCCAGAGGGCGGGTGGGGCCGGAAAATCCCAACCACAGAATACAAAAACCAGGAAGTTATGCTAAACCTATATGAAACACTAGTTTGATCCCAGCTGTAGTATTGTGTCCACTTCTGGGTAGCACACTTTAGGAGGGATGCATAAACTTTAAAGAGGGTACAGGAGAGATTTACTAGAATGGTTCCAGGGTTGAGGATTTATATTTATGTGGATAGACTGGAGAAGCTGGAGTTGTTCTCCTTAGAGCAAAGAAGGCAAAGAGGAAATTTTACTAGAGGTGTTTAAAATACAAAGAGTTTAGATAGAACAAGTAAAGAGAAATGGTTTCTGATGACTGAAAGGTTGGTAACCAGAGGGGACAGTTTTAAAGTGATTTGCAAAAAAACCGTGGGTGACACGAAGATAACAACTTTTATGCAGCAAGTGGTTAGGATTTGGAATGCACTGCCTGACAGAATGGTGGATATAGATTCAATTGTATCCTTCTAAAGGGAGTTGTACAAATGCTTGAAGGAGAAGAAAATTTCAAGGATATGGGGAAAGTGCTGGAGAATGGGACTAACTGGATTGCTCTTAAAGAGAAACGATGCAGACTAATTGGATCAAATGGCCCCTTTCTGTGCTGGACTACTCCATGATTCTATGAAATCAAAACTACCTTTGTCAAAAAGTTGGGGCAATCACGAATGCGTAATTATGATATTACAGATTCTAAGGACAACTGTTTTAAAGGCACATTTCCATTATCAAATTTTTATATTGAATTTTAAAGCCTTATTCAAAATGGAAGTATGGAAAGACAACATGGCAACTACCTTTTATTCAAACCTTGCCAGACTCATACCACTAGAGCTGGCTACATTAAAAAATGCAAAGACCTCTCCAAGGGTGTCCACTGAATTCTAAAAAGTGACAGTGAGGAACCTTTTTACTTCTGAGGAAAGGAAGTGACTTCAAAGGACCTCAATATAATTACCTTATTTGCCCGGTGGAACAATGCTTCATCGGAATTAACATAGCAGCCATTTTAAGTTTTAGTGCTGTCTCATGTCTGTTGGAGAACAGCCATTTTGTGTGCAGAAGCCCCAGGATGAACTCTGAGAAACAACATCAGAGATATTTCTTGGCAAAGGGAGGACAAAGAGGAATGTATTAAGACATGAACTGCAATTCTACTGAAAGAAACCCAGCAATCTACAAATGCCGTGACTGCAGAATTAGTGAAGAATGGGAAACCATTTATCCCTCCCAAAAAAACCTGCTGACATACTGAGTCCACTGGAAAAGGCAAACCTCCAAATAGTCAACTCAGAAGCCATCACAGCTGTTAAACAAAACCTCATGTTTCAATCCCTTCACTTTGGAAAGAAGGAATTTAAGAAACGGCTGAGCCCACAATGATATCTCACAGAGACTGATTTGAAATATCATCTTTAAGTATTTTTTTTATCTTTATCTGCATTTTAACCTTTGTAACTGTGTTTTAGTTAATAACTTTATCACTTTTACCTAAATAACTTTTAGCAGTTTTTTTGTAATAAACTAACCTTTATCTTGTTTAAGACCAAAGCTTGTCTGCTGGGTTATTTTTTAAATTGAACTACTCATAAATTAAAAGGGGGCCACACACACACACACACATACATACGCGTTCACGCATGCGCGTACACGGTCACATTTTTAGCTCGCCGGCCGCTTTAAGGAAATGCCTTTTACTTGGTCGTAATGGTGCAATTAAGATTTGAAGACTGATACAGATAGATTTATATTAGATAAGTGTATCAAGGGATATGGATTAAAGGTGGATAAATAGAGTTGAGGTAGAGATTACCTATGATCGAACTGAATGGCAGAAGAGGCTCAAGGGGCTGAATGGCCTATTCCTGTTTTTAATGTTCCTATGTGAATGCATTTTATGGCTTCCAAGTGTAACTTTACAGAAAACGGTGTCTATGTTATCTCTGGCCCCTCCAACAGCTTTGGAAAATCCATCTATCATAGGCTCAATGAATCATTGGATCCAACCCGTTCCACGTTGATGGTACAGTTATCATCAGATCTTTATGACTCACTTATCTCCTCCAGCTCCAATCTGGAAAATCACAATGTTAGCTACTTGAGTAGAGTTGTCACTGACATTCATTTGCATGAAATTTACAAGGCTGCACCTTCTCAATGCACAATCAGATACAAACAGCAGAAAAATTGTGGATGAAATATGTTTGCAGTCCAAACTGGAGCAGAATGGGTGCAGATGGTTACCCAGCAGTTTTACATTGCAATGCGCCTGTTTTTGGTTGCTTTTTGGAAGCATAGCAGAGGTTAATCACTCCTTTGGTTAAGGTAAAATAAAGCCTTTTCTACTATATCAAACTTGGGGCAGAATTGTCCCAAATTTGCACAAAGTGCAGGAGCGAGCGGGAAAAGGACCTGCTGGTCACAAAGGCGGGGTTCATCGTATCGTCACATTCCTGGTACGTCCTGCCTCATGAATAATGCATTTGCAGGAAACATGCCGGATCACTGGTTGGACGGCCCATAATCTGGACACCATATTTAAAGGGCGCCCCTGCACAGAGCTAGCACTCACTAGGGTAGACTCAGGGTCACAATCTGGTGAACACATTGCACTGTCTGATCCACAGCAGGTGGTGGCAGGGACTTCCCAGTTTCCCGGCACTCAAAAGACTGCTGGTGGCCAGAAATCTGCTGAGTCCGAGTCAGATGATGAGCTTTCTGGACTCAGTCATACCTCGGCTGCTGGAGCTGCAAAGGCAAGTTTGGGAACATCAGGAAGAGATGTCTGCTGCACTCCTCAGATTGCAAGGTACGATGAGGAGTCCTTCTGGCTTCAGTCTGAGATGATAGTGCTGGCAAACCAAGGCGCTGAGGCCAACACTGGTAGGATGGCGGCTGCCATGGAGACCTTGGTCCAGGACATTGGTCCTGCACTGCTGCGCGGGCTGAACTCCATCTCTGATGCCATACTTGGCCTCCACCAGTGTGAATGCAAGAGGTGTGTGGGGTAGCTTGATCTCATTCCAACTTCCCATGCTCCTTAAGGAGTCAGCCAGGAGCCCTCGGGCACCCATAGGGAGGAGGATCAGCAGGTGTACCCCCCGGGGCCATCCTTCCAGGTAGCTCCAGGAGGGTCTGGCCCATCAGAATCCACTCTTCCTGTGGCCTCAGCAGCTCCAGCTCCACAGGCCAAGGAGGGTGCCATTGCCACACAGCAGGACCCAAAGCATCTCGTCATCATCCTCCACGAATCTTGCAGCCATGAGAGCCTCCTGAGCATGCCTGCCTCGTCTGGCCAGTGCGACGGCCTCATTGCTGGCATCCTCACCTTTCAGGACCTCATCACCATCATCCCCTTCGACATTCTCCTCATCATTGGAAGCGTGCAGTTCCTCCAAGTCCTCCTCAGCCAGGTCCTCCCCTCCTTTGCAGCCCCAGGTTCTGGAGCGTGCAGTAAGCGACGATGATATGTGACACCCTTTGGGAACTGCATTGCAGTTTTCCACTGGACCTGTGGAGGCATTGGAATCTCATTTTCAAAATGCCTATGGTTTGCCGCACCAAAGTCCAGGTCGCATCTTGAGCCTCATTATACCACCACTCTGCTTCAATGTGAGGCCGCCCCACGGGTGTCATCAGCCACGTCCTCTGTGGGTAGCCCTTGAGCCCCAGGAGCCAACCCTGCAACCTCTCTGGACCCTGGAAGATGTCAGGGACCTGTCAAGGATGCAGGAGTTATGGACCCTCCCTGGGAATCGTGCACAGACCTCTAGGACCTGTGGTGGTCACACAAACACCAGCTGAACATTCAGCGAGTGGAAGCCCTTACAATTGACATAGTTGACCGCTTGTTGCCACAGAGATCTAAGCCCATGCAGTCGATGGCAATTTGCAGCTGTGGGAAACCTGAGATCTGCACAAATCCTAGCGCTCTTGCTACCTGACTTTCCTGATCCCGGGCGAAATGCACAAAGATCTGTGCCTTCATGAAGGTGGCACTCTTAACCTGTTGCATACACTTGTGCATGGAAGCTTGAGAGATCCCACACAGGTCACCTGTGGAGCCCTGGAGGCAGCCACTGGTATAAAAATTGAACACTGCAGTCACTTTCATGGCCACTGGCAGTGGATGCCCTCCATATCCCCGTGGCACCAAATCCTGCAGCAGGTGGAATATGTGACCAACCAGCTCCCTAGACATGCGCAGTCTTCAGCAACACTAATTCTCAGTCATCTGCAAGAATGACAGGTGTCTTCTATAGATCCTGGGTCTAGCGAGATGCCAACGAGTGATGGCTCGCTGTGGATCTTCAGCAAATGCGCAGCGGGCCCTGCCGCCCCTTTATCTTGAGGGAGGTGCTCCTCCCTTTGCCGAGCCAGGCACTTCTGTCGCTCCACTCTTCTCCTTCTCTGGTCGCTGTAAGACATGAGGCATACAACTAGATCACCAGCCTCTATGATCCTGATGTTCTCCTCCTGCAGAATTAAAGAGAGAGATGCCTGGATTAGCATGGTTGTACTAAGAACCTCTCTTGGTTAAGTTTGAAGGCCCCTTCATGCATGCAGGAGAGTGCTGCCACCACTTGGATGGCCAGTGTGTAGTGGCAGCATCAGCCATTGGACCGTATGCTGTGCTCTCAGCTCAGGCGCAGGCATTCTCCTAACCCGCACTGCGAGGCTGCACTGTTAGCTTGAACCATAATGGATACTGGTCCGAACCTTAATACAGACATTGCAAGGGGTTGTGAGCACCTACACCAGTGACTGCGCCATGGCTACCTTTTGCACCTTTCGCAAAGGGATTGTACAACTTGCCCAGTCTGCCAATTGCTCTGCTGTCCCGTAAAATGCACATTAATTTGCAGTCTGCGCTTCAGGGGTGATAAGTTCTGGAACATTTGGTAGCACTTCCACACTTTTGCAGAAAAGCTTCAGAGGCCCAACTCCAAGCATGTCAATGGAGCTGCAGCTGAGCTGTCTCATTTGCGAAAGAACACTCAGTTATGACAAACTTTTCCAAGTGCATGGCTGCTTCCTTCATCAGCCCCCAACAACCCCCACCCCCGCCCCCCAACCCCCAGCATGTGCTCGCATATTTCCTTCAGTCTGTCTGTTCTGTCGTGCTCCCTGCCAACCTGGCATGTGCTTAATTATTTCCTTCCGTCTGTCTGTGCTGCCTTGCCCACCACTCCCACCACCTAGGCCTGATCTGCACTGGAGCCCTTGCTCCCGCCTCCCACTGAGAGTCAGTCAGGAAAAGGTGACTTTCCTGTGCCTCCTGCAAATGTGCGGCACCTCTTCCTTGATGTCCTCTGGGCGATGCTCGCGAGTGCTGTACAAGGTTGTGTGCACTCACCTCTGAGTTCCCCTTGAGGTTCAGTTCATCAGGTCCACGCCTTTTAAAGGCAGTCATGAAGCAGGCCACTCTGAAGTAACGCCAACGTGGCCAGTAAATTTGACATGGCGGGGATGATTCCGGGGAGCAGAGCTTATAAGTATGTATTGACGTTCCTGACATGCAGTGGCAATTTTTGGCCCTCTCGCCATATTTTCTCCCCCGGCCCGCCATGATGCCCGATACCAACAGGGCCGGAAAATTCCGCCTTATTGTGAATTTTTAAGCATTTCTTTTTAGACTTCATTTTGCTGGAAATGTTATAGATAGTAGTGAAAGCAAGGTAGAAGTCAAAAAGATTTTCAAAAATATTTGAAATGATATAATTTTTCCCTTTCTTTTGACTGGTAGATTTTGCTCACTGTGATTGGTTGTTTTATATATATCCTTAGTAGTTACTCACTGAAAATTTACCTACTCACTATCCTCATGTTTAATTAGAAATGTCAGTCACTTTCCCACAGCATGATCCAATAATCAGTAATGAGATGATTGGTAAATTCTCTCCCCCAGTATCAACATTTGCCACTTTTATTTAGGATTATGAAGTCAGATGCAAATGTGAAGCAAATTTTTCATATCAGGTATGACGCAGGAAGTGTGATGGACAAAAAGCACCACAAACAAGACCTTTGTGTATGTAGGAGCAGTCCTTTTGTAGCATTGTCCATTAGTAAGTGGCAGCTATACACTGTTCTTTTCTTTCTCTGAAATGATTCCAGTTTTTACCTCCCCTACTCTTCCCAGAAGTCTATTTTTGTAACTCAGTGTGACAAACCTCCTGATAACAAACAAAAATTTGCTTTTTCCTCATTTGAACCTCTGGCCTCTTATCCTATGTTTGAAATTTATTTTGAAGTAGTTTTCCAGATTTATCTTATTCATAATGTCTACCATCTTGTACAAGATTGCTTCTCAGTTCTCACATTCAGGAGGGAAATATTTAAGTTTCTCCAGCCATTCCTCATTCCTGAGTATTCTGGCACTTTAAGGATCAGTCTTACAACTCATCTCTGAATTGCTCTGGTGCTCAAATTTCTCTTTCTTCATTTGGTACAAAGAGCTGGATGCAATACTTAAGGTGTTGTCTGTGGGCGATGCAATAGGAGTTGAGCACTTCCTCTGATTTGTACTGTACTGTTGTGGCTATTTTAATCTGCATTCAAGTTACTATTTTGCAGTAGTTGAACACATTGAACACCAAGTTTATTAAGACCCAACAGCAACTCATCTACTTTTTCTCGTCTAAACCAGCAGACATTTGTATGATAAAGTAAGTCCTGGTGTTGAGCACCAATGTCTTCAAGAGGGGAAATTAATTGCCTAATTGCCAATGTTCAAGTTCCTCACTCTTATGTAGTTCACTGCTTACCCCAATGTATGAACAGCAAGATGATGTCCATGAAATTTTTGCAGAGGGCCCCCGATGTATAATAAAATGCAGAAAAATTACCTCTTCCTCAGGGCCTTCTTCTTTGTCCTCAATTCACTGTAAAAGTCACACATTTTCACAGTTGCTGATCCATCTGTGTCATTTTTGCCAGTTTATAGCAGGGGAGCTTCAGATATTCAATGCAGCCAGGCATCCTCTTGTACAAATCCGATCCCTTTGTCGTGCTTTTCATTGTTTCCATTTTACTGTGATTTCAAATTTTCCATTAATTCATCTGACAAAAAAGCTGTGCTGTGTGAATGATGTGAGTACTGTCATTGAGAGCTAACAAAAACATCATGAAGCACTGTGCTTCTTGTTCAACTCAGGAGGCCAGGTCTTCATCAATCACTTCCACATGGCAAGTAATGGTTCTTCATGACAAACTAATGATCTCAAAATGTTTTTGGTATTCAGGGCACAACATGCCAGTAGCATCAACCATTCAATATTTCAAAACCACCCCCCTTAAGCAAAAGGCTTATTTTGTTTAGTGATTTTGAACAGCCAAACATAACTCACCTCTGTAGTGGTTTCCTGAGCTGTGGCTTGTTGTGCAAACATGTTTTGCTGGGCTTTTACACTAGTGGCAATTTTCTCAGTTTCTCTTGCTCTTTCCTCAGCTGTTAAATTGCTGCCATAATGGGGATGATTCATTGAAAAATGGCAATACAAATTGTACTCCTTGAACACTGCAATGCTCTCCTGACAAGTCAGGGTTACAACCTCGAGTCCACATCTGTGAAAAGAAATTGCATGCCATTCTTTGTTGAAAACCCAGCACTCACTGCCCACTTTTTTTTGCAGTGTGGATTTTGGGATATTGAAAAGCGCTTTGCTTTGGCTATGCCCAGGTAAACCAAGTAAATTTGTAAGCTGTGAAAATTTTGAAGTCAACTGGTGTTATTTCAAACTGAAGTCAACCACTGACGTGAATTGTAATGCATAAAATGAATTCTGTTGAAAACAGCAACCATTAAAACTTGTTATGGCATTTCTTATGTATTCATCTGAATGGTCATTGATCTGAAATATTAACTCTTTTTCTATCACTACAGATGCTGCCTGATCTGCTAAGGGCTACCAGTATTTTCTGTTTTAATTTCAGATTTCCACATCCCACAGTATTTTATTTTTGCCTTGTCGATATAAATGCTGTTTTACTGGGATATACAATATGGTGTTGCAAGAACCACCAAGGTAAAAACATTAAACAAAATAGGCAGTCAGCACATGTTATGGGGAGTTCACTGATTTGAATCCTCACTGAGCACATGCTCTCCTTCATCTCTGCCTTTCTCTTACGTTTCACTTGTGCCAATCCACCTTTGCATCCTAAAGTCCAATCAACAGACTTGAATCCATAAAAACAAAAAGCTAAAAGCTACTGCGGATGCTGGAAATCCAAAACAAAATAAAAACAGAATTACCTGGAAAAACTCAGCAAGTCTGGCAGCATCGGTGGAGAAGAAATCAGTCAACGTTTCGAGCCCTCATGGCCCTTCAGCAGAACTGAAGCATAGTTTCAACAAGGGAGAAATATAAATTGGTTTAAGGTGGGTGGGGGGGAAGAGACACATTGAGGGTGTGGTGTGAGCAGATAATCAAAAGATGTCAGAGACAAAAGGGTCAAAGAGGTGTTGAAGGTGGTGGTCTTTGTCTGAGAAAAGTGCTAATTAAGAATGCAAGACAGGATATTCAAAGTACAGCTCTAGTGGGGGTGGGGTGGAAAGACTAAAGGTTTTAGTTTTAGATTTAAAAATAATGGAAATAGGTGGGGAAAGAAGAATCTATAGAAATTATTGAAAAAAAAGGCGGGTGGGGGGGGGGAAAGAAACGGGGTGGGGATGGGGGGAGGGGGAGTTTAAGATCTAAAGTTGTTGAATTCAATATTCAGCCCAGAAGGCTGTAAAGTGCCTAGTCGGAAGATGAGGTGCTGTTCCTCCAGTTTGCGTTGGGCTTCACTGGAACAATGCAGCAAGCCAAGGACAGACATGTGGGCAAGAGAACAGGGTGGAGTGTTAAAATGGCAAGCGACAGGGAGGTTTGGGTCTTTCTTGCGGACAGACCGCAGGTGTTCCGCAAAACGGTCGCCCAGTTTGCGTTTGGTCTCTCCAATGTAGAGGAGACCGCATTGGGAGCAACGAATGCAGTAGACTAAGTTAGGGGAAATGCAAGTGAAATGCTGCTTCACTTGAAAGGAGTGTTTGGGCCCTTGGACGGTGAGGAGAGAGGAAGTGAAGGGGCAGGTGTTGCATCTTCTGCGTGGGCATGGGGAGGTGCCATAAGTGGGGGTTGAGGAGTAGGGGGTGATGGAGGAGTGGACCAGGGTGTCCCGGAGGGAGCGATCCATGATTTGAATCCATGATTGCTCTCATTAACCACAGATCTTTGTGAGGGTTTACTTATATTATGCTGTTCCCACTACTCTGTCACATGTGCTATCTATCTCTCAAATGGCATTCTTCAAGAATCAGCGACCACCTTACACCATTGGCTACCTTACACTAAACTGCTTCCTGTGGCTATTAGACCCATCTTGATCATTAGCTAATTTACCTAAAACTACTTCCTGTGGTTGTTGGACTCCCTGTCATAGCCACGGACAGTGGACTGGATCAAAAGCTTCCACAGGCCGGATGTGGTTGTGGACTGTAGTTTTCCCACCCTTAACATAAGTCATCGTGTCCATGGGATTTGTTGGATTTTAGTCCCATTAATTCCTCCAGAAAGGGGCAGAGAGTTTAATGGTAATAATACATCAGGGAATTAGGTCAAATCTGGATAAAATGGTAAAATGTTCAAATTAAGGGCAGTTTATCTGAATGCACAAACTATTGCAACAAAATAGTCAAATTAATGGCAACAAAGGAAATAAATGGGTTTGATCTAATCGCTATTTCAGAGATTGTATGATAACCAAAATATTCCAGAATACTTGACATTTCAAGAAAACGGACAAAACGGAAAAGTGGGGTAGTGGGGGCGGGTTGGTGGGCTAGCCTGATAACAAAGGATGACTTAGGGACAGTAATGAGGAAGGATCTTGGCTCAAAATATCAGAAAGTAGGATCAGTCTGGGTAGAAAGACTGGGCCAAAAGCACTGATGTGAGTAGTTTATGGGCCTCCTGGCAGTAGCTATACTGTTGGACCAAGTATTACACAAGAAGTAAAAGGTTATGACAAAGATAAAGCAATAATCATGGGGTATTTAAATTTTGATATGGACTGAACAAAAATTGTCAATCGTAGTTTGGAGGAGGAGTTTACAGAATGCATTCAATACAGTTTACTAGAACAATATGTTGTGGAATCAACAGGGAACAGCCTATTTTAGATCTTCTCTTTAGGTTGAGAAAGAATAATCTCACTAAGGGATTCTCTGTGCACTGGTAATTATAATACGATGGAATTTCACACTGAGTTCAAAACTGATGTACTTGTTTCTGAAACTAGAGTCTTAAATTGGGATAAAGCCAATTTTATAGGTATGAGGGATGATGTGGGTAAAGTGGATTGGGGAATCAGATTAAAGTTCTGATGGTAGGAAAACAATGGTGAATATTTCAAGAACTACTTTATAATTTTGAACAAATACCAATTTCAATTCCATTCCAATGAGAAATAAAAACTTCATGGAATAAAGTGATCCTGGATTGGACTGGATAACTGAGAAGGATAAGGATAGCATTACATTATAAGATGAGGGTTATACTGTTGCTAAGAGTAATAAGCCTGAGCAATGGAAGAGAGAAAAATTGAAGAAAGTGTGCAAACTAGTGCAGGAATTATAATGTGGGATTGATCCGCCCCCATTTGTTGCAATGCAGGCAGCACTCAACTATCATGCTGCCTGCTCATTATAATGACTGAGGCATGCAGCTGGTACTAAGCGCACTGTTGAGTGGTTGCGCACCTGAGTAGGAGCTGCAAAACCTTGAGAGGCTAGTGTGGGTTTCAGCTACCTTGTGCTACTTAAAACAAGCCTGACCCCTCTTAAAAAGGAGGCGCACTTTGGCTTGAGCTGGAATTCATTGTAGAAGTGATGTGGACCTGGGAAAAAAAAAGCGAGTGGCCGAGAACTGGTTCCAGGGTTCTCCACTGCAGCATTGCAAGATTGGTGCAGGAGGTGGACAATAGGAGAGATGCCTTCTATTCACGGGGGGGCAGGAGGCCCTGCAGACAGACTTTGAAAAGGCAATGGGAGCAGATAGCCATTGCACTCAATGCTAAGTGTGTAGCCCAAGGGCCTGGATGTAGTGCCAAAAATTGTTCAATACCCTCACCTGAGGGTTAGTGAAAGCATCTTCAAATGCTATAATCCAGAAATTGCACTACCAACCCCACATTCTGCTCAATGCACCACATCTCCATCATTCACTTACCAGTAATTTCCATCAATCAACACTCATACCTTACATTCATAGTACATCTCACCTTCACACAATTAGTAACAGTGTAAGCTTCACACCAACTTCTCACTTGATTAACATTCCATTCACCACCACAAACATCTACTCCCTCCACCACTGGCACACAATGGCAGAAGTATGTACCAAATACAAAATTCACTGCTTCTTCGACAGCACTTTCCAACCCTGTGACTTCTCCCACCTAGAAGAACAATGGCAGACACATGGAGTCACCACCACCAGCAAGTTCTCCTCGAAGTCACACCATGCTAACATGGAGCTATATTGCCATTCCTTCATTGCCTCTGGGTCAAAATCCTGGAATTCCCTTCCTAACACTATTAGTGTACCTACACCACAGATTGCAATAGTTTCAGAAGGTGGCTCACCACCACTTTCTCAAGGGCAACCAAGGATTGTCAGTAAATGTTCGCCTTGCTGGTGTTGCCCACATCCCATGATCAGATGAAAAATACCTTGCATGCCCTGGCAGCTATTCATTCATGGCAACCACATTACCTAACAGGCATTGGACAACACTCATTGACATACTTTCTTCTGTCTTGTAGGACAAAATGGTGTAGAACTGAAGGCAGAGTACCAAACTGGTGGGAGGGACAGGCATGGCTGTATGATCTCAACTTAATGGAGGAGTCAATGCTCACCATCATTGGAGTGACCATGACTCAATGCATGGGCAGCAGTGGGGCTGAAAGTATTGAAAATGATGATATGTTCCTATTGAACACTCCTTCTCATAGCATACTTCCTCTCATCCCGTAATCTCTTCTGATTCCCAAGCTGTTTATGGAGTAAACATGCACCTCTTGCTTTAAAACCTTCCAAATGAATAGATCATTGTTTTCTAAAACTACTGGAAACATAGTTGAATTAAATAAATTCCAGTTACAATAACTTTGCCTGAATTGTGCATTTCTTTTAAATTAAACTAACATTAGATTTAAAAATTATGGTGGGAATTTCATAAATGTTATCTCAATAAAAATTAGGTTGCCAAGTGTTCTTTTAGTTAAGCATTTAGAGATATAGATGAAAAAGACAACATCACCTGGAATTGAGACAGGAGAGCAGGGGCAAAATTTTAGCGAGTGAGATGAAAGAGAATCAGTGAATGATGCCAGACAGCAAAAGGAAGGAAATAGCCTGTATTTATAGTGCACCTTTCATGACCTCAGGATATCCTGAAGCATTGTAATCCAATTACGTATATTCACTGTTAAATTGTAGGACACATTGCAGCCAGTTTGTGCACAACGAGGTCTCACAAACTGTCCAGATTAGTCCTTTTTTTAATTATGCTGGTTGAGGGATGAATATTGGGCTTAACACTGGAAGAATTGTCCTGCTTATCAATGAATGGTGCTATAAGATCTATTATGTCCATCTGAGGCCACATGGGGCCATGGTTTAACATTGCGCAGCATAAGAGAGGAACAGAACAACACCATGAAATCAGGTAGAGCAGAACAATCATCAAAGTGAGGTTAGGATGGGAGAGTCACAACTTCCTCAAATGATATATGGGATGATGAGTTCAAGTTACAATAATGAGAATTGGAGGGAAACGACAGAACAACATTGGGCTACAAATTGGGAAGAAGGAGCAGAGCAAGGCATAATGACAGAACAAATAAGTCAGAGCAATGGACACTGGGAAAGGAGCAGCACAACTCTGAGGTAAATGGCAGAGATAGTGTTGGGCAGAATATCAGGGAATATAGCTGGGAGAGGAGTGTCAATACATCAGGAACAAGCAGAGGAGAGGCATAATGTTAAGGTTTATGGCTGGGGGTGGGAAGAGAACAATATTGGAGACTGGGGCTAAGAGAAGTGATAAATATCTGCATATCTTTTTTGAAAATGACACTGTAATTGGTTGATGTAATTTCCCTGAACTGTCATTAATAGTGGTAATTCAGATTTTTCAGAAATAATGTAATTGATATTATATTGAATTAATGGAGCTTAACAGAAATAAAGAACTTTCTGTAAGATCACTGAATTTGGTATTCACTAAGTGACATGTTGCCCCTTTGGCAATAGATTCTGTTGAAGAGTGTGATCCAGTTGAGAGCACACAAGCAGTTGACTGCCTTTGTTGCCTAACCAGAATAACATAATTTTTCACAGTCCTCCAGATCTTGAGAACCAGCAGAAAAGAGCAGTTGCGTTAGTTCCAAGCATGACATGAGTTAACCCAGGGATTTTGCTGTGTCTTTGCTTCTGCTGTGATTACATTCAGGAGCAAGAAAACAGAACAGTGACAAATGCCCAGTTTTAAGCAGTAGGTGTTTCAAGCAGTCTGATCTAAGGTTTATATTTAATAGAGAAATAAATCTCATCTCACAGTTTTGTTCTGTTACTCATTTAGTTCTGGGTCACTGCCCAACATTGTGTGAACTACAAATGTATAGGTGGTTTCCTAGCAGCAAAACCTGGGATAGACAAATCCTTGCAGTATGTTGTGCCAAGTGCTTTACTGGCACTAGCCAAAAAAGCTTTTATTCCCCAGGGAAAATCTCAATTGAGCCAATGATTTAGATGAAGATAATTCACATACATAAGGCAAATGTTTAATTCTCTTTACAGGAAGTAACTCACACGTAGGTTCTTATAGGGCATTGGGAGTTACATTTTGAAAAGCAACAATCTGTCTGGCCTTAAGGAAGATATTATTTGTTCAGTACCCTATTGCTACCTTCTACATAAGTTGAATATTGAAAAGTGACCTAGGGTGGATTCTACAGGGCACTGTGGTCAACACCCCCAGCTAAAAAGTTGGGGCGGGGGGTGGGTGCCTGCCTCCTATCCTGACGGCTGCAGCTGCTGCAATTTAACACAAGGGGCAGTGTTAATTGCTTAAAGGCAGATTTCCACCCCTTTCTGCAGAGGAATTCCCACTTTAGAGAACTGTTGGCCAATCAGGTAGGACCACTGCTGGGACTGCAGGCAGTCACGAATGCTGAGGAGCCCGAACTGACAGGTAAGTAAGTCTGGGGTTGGGAGTTGTGGTGTGGGGGTGAGGGGCCAGTTTCAAGAGGAGGAGGTAAAGGCTAAAGGTGCGGGAATTAAAGGGGGCAATAACCTTAGGGAGGAAGTGTCTGTGATGGGTCCAGGGGGCCACCATCCCTCTCTCCTGACCCTTGCCCAACACCAGCCCATGCAGCCAAAGCTGTCAGGTTTCCTGCATCAGGAACAAGCAGAGGAGAGGCATAATGTTAAGGTTTATGGCTGGGGGTGGGGGTCCCCTGTAAGATTTCAGACAAGTTAGGTGCATGTTGATAGATGGCAGGAAGGCCACTGCTGGATTTTAGGTGCACCCCCACCTCAATGCATAAAATCCAATCCCTATTTTTTTTTGTATCTGCATCGTAGTTTAGGCAAATTCTGTGTGAAACAGAATTTGCTTGTTAGAAATCAATTAAAGCTTGATGAATACTATTGTCAATATCTGGAACCAGCCTAAAAGCATGATTGCCTCATTGCCTTTCACAATCAGCTGTGATTCCAATGACCATATCAACAATACTCTAGGATAAAACTATGCAAGTGAACTTCTCTGCTCCCTCATTCTATAACTCGAATTGCTGATTGCCTAACCATTGTATGAAAAGTGGCACTTAACTATTCAAAAATTGTAACTATACAATTTGAAGTCAGAATTCAGATCTCTGTTAATAGGGACATAGGACTTAGGAGCAGGAGTAGGCCATTCAGCCCTTTCAGCCTGCTCCACCATTCAATAAGATCATGGCTCATCTGGTTGTGGTCTCAACTCCACCTTGCTGTCTGTCCCCCATAACCCTTGACTTCCTTGTCTATTAAACATCTATCTAACCCTTCCTTGAATAAATTCAATGACCCAGTCTCCACTGCTTTCTGGGGTAGAGAATTTCACATACTAATGACCTGTTGAGAGAAAAAAATTCTCTTCATCTCCATCTGTTAGGAAATCCATTCTTTCTGTGTCTCTGTATGCTATGTAAGCTTATGGTCTGTGGAAATTGTAATATATAAAGTACAGGATGTTCCACTGCTTGTTACATTTGTTCCTGCCTAGTAACAAGGACGGGACCCTCTTGAAATGTTTTGATAGGTCACCGGATCCGTTCAAGAGTCAGTGAACAGGAGTTTGAGTCAGTGAATCAATTTTAATCTGAAGAGAGTGTCCCAGAGAGAGAGGGACAATGGAGGAGGACAGGGAGAGGTCCCAAAAGGGGAGTCCCAGGTAAAGGACAGAAACAGCTCCCAGTTAAGTAAAGAAAAAATAAAGGAGCAAAGAAACAGGCTCTAGGCTTTACATAAAGATGACTATTGAAGCAAAAGTACCCCTTTGGAGCAGTGATGCTCTGTTTGGCATGGCCAAAGATCTGAAATTATGCTTGTAAGTTGATGCTCGAGTATACTCAAGAATCTAGGGAGCGGAATCTTGGAAGGTGAGATTGAAACCCTGCAAGGTTGGCCATCATTGAAGCCGTCTGAGTTGGAGCAGCTTTTGGAGAGGATTCCAAGGCAAGATCGTCGAATGTGGAGATTGTAAACCCTCATGAGAAAGATGGAGCATCAGTGAGATTGATTGACTCACATTGTGACTAAGGTCTAGGTGGGTTGTTGAGAAATCCATGGAATTCATTTTGGCCGCATCTGTTATTTATTGTGTAGTGTGGTGTGATTGACTACAGTTGGCTTGTTAATTCACATGTACCTCATACTTACCCTGAATGTTAGAATATAAGAGGAATATTGTAAATTGTTTTATCTTTTTGACTTGCATAGTAAAGTTTATTTTTGTTTGTTCAAAACCCATGGAGTGTTATGGCTTTATTCACTTATTAAGTGTCTTAAGTCTCAAACTTTCTCGGCTTTAAACAAAACATTATTGGTCCCTAACTGGATCTCACCAGCAACTTGGAATCAGGCCAAGGATCATAACAGTAAAATAACAGACTAAACAGTAAAACTCTTATTATTACAGTGTCCCCTGGTTCTATTTTCTCCCACAAGTTGAAACATCCTCCTGGCATCCACCCTATCAAATCCCCTCAGGATCTTAGATGTTTCAATAAGATCACCTCTCATTCTTCTAAACTCCAATAGGTATAGGCTCAACCCGTTCAACCTTTCTTCATAAGTTAAGCCTCTCATCCCAGGAATGAGTCGAATGAGCCTTCTCTGAACTGCTCCTAACATAACTGTATCTTTTCTCAAATAAGGAGACCAAAACTGTACGCACTGTTCCAGATGTGGTCTCACCAAGGCCTGTACAGCTGCAGTGAAACTTCCTGACTTTTATATTCCATTCCCCTTGCAATAATGCCCGCATTCTATTTGACTTCCTAATCACATGCTAATCCTAACAAGGTAATTTGTTTTATATAAAATGCATTAGTATCAAACTTCAAGCCAAAATTTGATGATCAAAATTTTCCCAAAGTTTTAGGTATAATTATTTTCTTTTGTACAGGTTCATCAAGCACTTAGGGTAAATATTACTGGCTGTGTCGTACCTCAGTGACTAAATCACAAACTTGGAGGTGATTTATTTTAATGTAAAGCAGGAGCTCAGTTAAACAGGCTTGCCAATTCCTGCGCCCAATTACTGTTTCTGATTGGCATTCTGTCGAATAATGCTATGTTTGAGTAAATGAAGTTCCCCGAATGTTCTCTCTGACCAAGAAGTTTTGTATGATTGACAGCTGCATGTAAAAGATGTTAGGCTTGAGCCCTGATTGATAGCAATAGGGTGTGGTGAATAAGGTTTTGGCTGAGGCCAGTGGTGCAGTTGATAGACAATAGCAGATGAATATGTATCCACTGATCTTGACCTCTCACGTGAGGTTATTAAAATTTTTGTGACACTATGTCCAAGACCTTGGGGCTGCACACCTGGCATTGACCTCTGCAGCAAACTGTACCCACAAATGAAGTTCAACAATATAAATGTGAGGTAGTACATTTTGGTAAGAAGAATAGGGAGGTCGCTTTTTACTTGGAAGGTGCAAATCTAGGTGGAGTAGAGGAAAAAAGACATCCCAGAGTACAAGTACAACAATCATTAAAAGATGTGCCACAGGTTATCAAGGACATTAAAAAGAAATTCAAGCACTAAGCTTTATTTCTAGAGTTTTCTAGAATTAGAAAGTATGGATAATATGCTAAACTAATTATGCTAAATATTATGTTGAACCTTGGTTAAACCACAATTAGAGTACTGCGTGCAATTTTGGTCACCATATTGTATAAAGGTTATATAGGTACTGGAGAGGTACAGAGGAGATTTACAAGGATGATGTCAGAAGTCCATGTGCACAATATCAGAAAAGGATTGACAGGTTGGGTCTCTTCTGCCTTGAAAAAAGAAGGCTGAGGGGAGACCTAATAAAGGCCTTTAAAATTATGAAAAGTTTTGATAGAGTGGATACAAAGAGAATATTTCCTCGTATGGGGTACAGCATAACTAGGGGGTCATCAATATAAGATAGTCACCAAGAAATGCCATAGGGAATTCAGAAGAAACTTCTTTTCCCAAAGAGTAAGAATGTGAAATTTGCTACTACAGGGAGTGGTTGCCTGCCATTCACTACTGACTGCCACTCACCGGTGACTGCCTGTCATTTTCTACTGTCTGTCTGCCTGCCTGCCTGCCTGCCTACCAGGAGAACAGAAAATGGAAAGCAAAGCTGCAGCCACAATGGCAGAAGTAAGACCCGGGGCCGCCCCATGGTTTAGTGATGCCTCCCTACAGGCTCATCTCCAGGCTGCAAGGGCAATGCTGGAGACCCTCTTTCCCAGGGGCAGGAGGAGGCAGAGGAGGAGGAGGTGGCCAACCCACCTGACCAGCAAACCTGAACAGACATTGCAGAAGAGGTCAGCAGCTGTGGGGTCACTCAAAGAAACTGGATCCGGTGCCACAAGTGCATCAATGACCTTGTTGGTCTACCAAGTTGAGTACACCATCCCTCATTTCCAATCGGTCTCACACATGGCAACGTGAGAGGTTACATTTGGTGGAGATGGACTGACCACCTCGTGGCAGTGGGGTTAGGGAGCAGCATATCCTATCAGAGGCAAGGCTGCATCTAGGTACCCATCTGTGTTTTCTGACTCTCACTAGGTCCCTCGAGTGAGCCCATATGTGGAAGGCATTTGTGTGTCTCCATCATGGACCACTGGGCTGACACAGCATAGGTAAAGGCAAATTGCTGCGAATGCTGTAAATCTGAAACAAAAACAAAAAGTGCTGGAAGAACTCAGCAGGTCTGACAGCATCTGTGGACAGAAGGACAGAGTTAACGTTTCGAGTCCGTATGTCTGAGACATATGAACTCAAAACATTAACTCTGTCTTTCTCTCCACAGATGCTGTTGGACCGGCTGAGATTTTCCAGGACTTTTTGTTTTTGACACAGCATAGGTGCCGTGCTTGTCTTTGTGAATGAGGCACATTATCTCAAGCTATCCAAACATGGCGGTGTTATCCTCTACCTTCTGATGGGGACTGTCACTGCTTCTGTCACCTGCTCACACGTGCTGTGCTCCTCAACCTGTTCCATACACATTACATGTACCACCGAGGTGCCTGTAGCTATGCTGGTGCATGGTGCACTTGAGTCATATGATGCTGCATTCTCCGAGTGTCCGTCGCCCTCTCAGCCATCCATTTGCTCGTCCATCACCTCCTCCTGTTCCTCTGGTGTTAACCTTGTGATGTTAAGAAAACACATGTTAATGGTTGTGACATTGCTACGCCTCTTCCACTTCACAGCTGCACTATTGTTTCAATTGCCAGAGTCGGAAGATAAGATCAAATCTTCTGTATTTGTTACAGACGTGTTCCATTTCTCAAAAGAGATTCACCCTCTTTCAGTCAAAACCCTATTTTCCCCTCGGCCATTGCAAGCCCTGTTTAGTGTTGTGTGATCACCAGGGCTTCCTCTCCCATTAGGATTGCAATGTCACAACTCCATCCCCTCTTCGCCCCTTTTCCTGGGCATTCTGCAGTTTCTTTGCCTTCAAGGTGGACGAGAGTATTCTCATGAATGATAGGGTCAACCTTGACAGCTGAGATGATGTCGCATCAATGAACACTTCTCATACTTTTGCTCTCATGCTGCCATCCTCACATCTTCCATGGATTGCTGTGCTCCCAATGCCTCCTTCATATCCTGTGTGTCCCAGGGCACACAAGCCACATTTTGCTGGGACTTGTAATAACGGGACATTTGTAGTGCACAGGACAGCAGTGCTCAGAAGAGCCTCACTTATATCACTAGCAGATTTGATGCCACTCACCTTTCCAGACCTTGAAGGTCATTGAAGCTTTTGCAGCAGTGAATCCATATCCTTCTGATGGCACCTCAGCTGAAGACCTCCCGTATCACCTCCAGCCAAGCTTCCTTTGCCACTGAGGCTGGCTGCCTCCTCCCAGTCTCAGGAAAGAGCATGTGCCTGCATGTCCGCACTGCCTCCAACATAACCTCAGGGGAATTGTCTGAGAATCATGGCACACCTTGACCTTCTTCCCTCCTTTGGCTTTCAGACTCTGGTTGCTCTGAGATTTCATCTCCACATCACAGTTGCCACACAATTACCCACCTTTTAATCCATTTGCTATGAACCTTCAGAGTGTCCTTTTGGCCTGAAATAAAAACAGCCAACAGAAAACCCTCCATAACAACTCTATCCAACAGCATTTCAAATAATGTAAAATAAACTTAACTATTCATCCTGTGCATCCTCTTAGCAGTTGTCTTGCTGGTGCCTTTGCCTCACCTAGCATTCATAGATGGTGCTACTCCAGTGGCTGCAGTATGGTTGGTGGAGCCCGCAGATGGCCTTAGAAGATGACCTCAAGCAGTGCTGGGCCTTGTGCCCCTGACTTCAAACGGCTCCACCTTGCCATGTGTGGCTGCAGTCTGGCCTGGCTGGTAGAAAGACATTTTTAGGTTGGCAGTTTTGGGAGTGCGAATGCTATCATCTGAGGAAGGAGAGCAGGTTTGTACACCACAGAGCCACTGACACTCCCAAGGGGCAGCGCTTCAGCATTCTTCAGTAATCTTTTTGAGGAGGGATTGCTGGACTGCTGTGAGACCCTGCATGCCCTCCTGAGCACAGGCATCCATAGCCATGATGGCAGCAGTCTGAGCATGCATGGCATCAAGCTGGGGTTGCATGACAACAAGCATGGGTCTTATGACCTGTGTTTGACTTTCTCACTGTAGCACTCAGATATCAGGTAGCTTCTGCCTCTGCTGCATTGGAAGTTGAGATATCGACCACCAGATACTACATCACAGCTGGATCCGCAAGTGCTGCCAAGGAGTTGACCACCATTTCCACATTGGAAAGAATGGATTCCAATCTCTTCACAAAACCCTGTGGCAAGTTGCAGCTAGACTCCTCCATGCTCCTTGACAGTGATAAGAGGCTCTGTGGCAGACCTGCCAATGTACCAAACATCTCTGGGTGATACCCATCAGCCACTGATCAAAGTCCTCTGCAGCAGTACACATCTGCAACGTCAGCCTCTGGTGGGTTGGCACATGAACTACCCTTTCCCCCTGACTTGGCTGCAGCCATTCATACCCTGTGGCTCAGCACATACTTCGAGGGCCTCCTGGTCCCCTGTGGGAAACAAGGTGTACCTCTCTTTTTGACCTCCACCAGTAAGGCCTCCAGTGCTGCATCCAACAACCTGAGAGCCCTCTATTTTAGGCCTGTTGCACAATTTCTTGTCCTGTACCTTTGACCAAAGCTTCTTGAGACTGTTCAAGCAACTCCTGTAGCATAAGTGCAGCTCTGCTTTAAGAGGGCAGGCTGCCCTTAAGGAATGCAAGCTAACGGATGAACCCACTGAACCTTCAGCCAGTGAGCAGTGCATTTTACACTGGGCTGCATGTTGAAATCATGCACAAGTTTGCATATTGCCTGACTCAACACAAACGGGCACAGTGTAAGCACATATCGTGATCCCCATACCCAATATTGGGCCTAATTTAATCATCCCACACCATTCCAAATGAACCAATGCCATGTGACATTAATACATACAATTCTTAATTGACCTTGTATAACAAATTGCTATGATTAATATTGGAAATTGAATTTTACTATAACGTTAAATTGAAACCAATTGGTGGTGTATCACTATAACAAGTGTTGCTGACTTACAGCAACTCACTTCTTGTTTTTATTCCAAAGAATTCCAGGATCTTTATTGTTGTTTTGGGGGTTTACATTCATGTTTCCATCTGCTTACAATGAGGATTACTGACTTACAGTGACCAAAAAAAGTCAAAATCCATGCACATTGGACAGGATTCTGGGATTTTGTTTTAAACCATTGTATCATGGATCTTCATTTGAATCTCTGGAAAATAAATTAGACAAGAAGACACTCCAGATAAAAGTGACATCAAAGGATGTAGAGTTAAAACACTGGTGCTAAAATAACGCCAAATTATTGGGAAAGAAATATTGAAGGAAAGAGCATACGATTTGTATTTCAAGGACCAAAGGCCCTGTGTTCAAAATTAAATGTCAAGTATTTATCCGCTTGCTTGAGTAGATCCAATGGAAAAAGTCCTAACAATCTTCAATTAATCAATCTATGTTCAGTTAATAATACAAAACAGCAATTTGCAACATGGATGAGATTAGGAGATGATGCAGGTTTCAAATGCAACAGTCGTTTATGGACCAACTAGACAGCTGCACATTGATGGAATTAGCTTTTAAAATAATCATGGACAGGATCACTAACTTAATTGACAATCCCATGGCAACCACACGAACATCAAATACAAATGTGGTACACCAGCACTTATCGAAGTGGATGGACTAAGGTTCCAAAATAAATCTACGATGCTTCTTTTTTTGTCTTTATACAGGAAAACCATGGTAGCATTGCAAACTTAGCCAGCAAAACAAACTGGTCACATAATGTTTAGTAGTGAAGTGAAGTGCAGGTGAACTTTTATCTAAGCAGTTTGAAACTACCTGTCAAGTAGTGAAAGCACACGCTCAGATGAAAAGCTCCACACACCAGCTTATCAGCTAGGACAGGCTGCAACCATTCACCCTCACTGTTTGAAGGCTTCCCAGCCTGTCAGTTTCAATGCTCAATGGTTCCCTCTCGCCTCCTCACAGCTGGTGAATTTCACATAGCTCGTGTAACCCAAACTCTAGATACTAAAGCCAGAACTCTGGGTTAAAACAAGAATCAATTGCTGACTTGATTATTTAGAAGACTTACCTGGCAGATCGATGGGGATTCCCTGCTTGCCTCCAATTCTGCCTGGCTGAAACCCGGAAATAAGCTTGACAATGTCTTATTTCTAACCCAACACCATTTATCAAGGCTTTAACCCTCCACCTGCACCCAACCTCTGCCTCCTGCCCCTCATCCCCACCTCTTGACAAATAGAATTCTCCCAATGTCTCTATTTGATTTGAGCCTTAGCAGCAAATTATCCAAATACATTTCCATTCAGCAGAAAATGTGTTCTGATTGATAGTAAGCAATGATACGAAGTTATCTTCTAAGTTTCAAAGTAATTTTTAGATAACAATAACAATCTGAAAAAGCAATTGGTAACTGAAGCGTTTAATACAATGTTGTGTTCTGTGCCCATTGAAATCAAACAAACAGCTCATGTCAATCAACACTGGTTTTATTCTACCAACAAATGGAAAGGTATAAAAATTGATTCAAATTCTGTAATAATCAGTTAGCACCCCACTAATGGATAAATTGATATTGCAGCATTTTAATAGAATTGAGTTGTCTAACATAAGGCAGAATTTTCCCGTTGGCGTGTGGGGAGGGGCCCCACATGCCGATGCGCAAAATGACACGCGGTGATGTTGGGTGAGCATCCCGATGTCACCCCGCGGCATCGCGATATTTTGGTGGGCGGGCGCACGATGATCTCCGAGGCGCGCCCGCCATTAATTAAGGGGCCACTTAAGGCCCTTGCGGCACCAATTGATGGTGATTTTTCGGGGCCCGTGCGATCTTCAGATCGTTGCACAGGCACAACGGGCAGGCAGGACACATTTATATAATCCTCATTCACGGGTGGGATAAGAGGGGTCAGAGGGGCCATGAATGGGCTCAGTCAGATATTTAATTTTGAAAGTTACTGATACTTGCCTGTGTGAGCAGAAGTACTTCAAAACTCATACCAGCTGCTTGGACAAGACTCACAACCTTCAGCTCAGCACTCTGCAACGAAGAGCCTTTTTGGGGCCTGCAGGTTTCAGGAAGCCTCCCTTAGCCTGGGAATGGGAGTTGTGCTCTCCACTGAAGGCACCTCCTCTGAGGAGGAAGGGAGGACCAGAACGGGGAGGAAGCCAGGAGTCCACATTCAGCCTCCAGGGGAGCCAACTTTGGGAGGAGAGGTGCAGGCACAAGCAGCACAGGGCCAACAGGAAGTCCAAGGTGGAAGGGGCCACAGAAGATGCAACTATCTTGCTGCCAGGGTATAAAGACGGCGAAGCAGCTACCTCAATATGTCTGAGGTGCAGTGCCAAAGGGGGCTCCATCCCAAGGGAGGCAGTCAGCTATATCTGTCAGATTTTAGGCCCTGAGACCTCTGCTATCTATGTGGGTGGGCACCCCATGCTAGCGGCTCTGAAGGTCACAGCTGCCCTCAACTTCTATGCCTCTGGCTCTTTCCAGGGCTCAGTGGGTGATCTTGGCGGTGTCTCCCAATCAGCTGTCCACACTTGTGTCAAGCAGGTGATGGACGCTCTATTTAGGCATGCATTGACGTTCATCCACTACCACTGGGAACAGGCAAGCCAGACAGAGCGAGCTGGAGGCTTTGCAGCAATTGCTGGCTTCCCCCGCATCCAGGGTGCAATAGACTGCACACATGTGGCCATCAAGGCACCAGCAAGTGAGCTCAGTGTCTTTGTCAACAGGAAGGGATTCCACTCCATGAACGTGCAGATAGTGTGTGATCATAAGCTGCAGATACTGCAAGTCTGTGCAAGATACTCAGGCAGCTCCCACAATGCCTACATCCTCAGACACTCCCAGGTGCCGAGGCTCTTCAGTGCTTCAGCCCGGCTGGATTGATGGCTGCTGGGTGACAAGGGCTATCCCCTCAGAAGGTGGCTCATGACACCTCTCCGCCATCCAAAAACAGAAGCTGAGCAGAGGACAATAGGAGCCACGCCTCCACAAGGGCTGTGGTGAAGAGAACCATCAGTCTTCTCAAGATGCGCTTCTGATACCTGGACCGTTCAGGGGGCGCAGTCCAGTAGCCCCCAGATCGTGTCTCGGTGATAGTGGTTGCATGCTGCGCTCTCCACACTCTTGCGCTGGTAAGGGGGGATGCAGTGGACGATGAAGACGTTGACGCAGTGGCTGCGGCTGCGCACGATGAGTCCAGCAGTGAGTCCGAGGATGAGCATGCACAGGGAAATGCTGAGGGGGTAGACGCTGACCCGGGCATACTCCAGGGAGGCAGGGACACCCGGGAGGCTTTAATCCAATGAACCTTCAGTTAGAACACCACAGATGGACCTCCAGCACAAGCCTGGGCTGCAGGCTGCATACTCGATACCTGAATGCTACATCTGCCTGGATAGGAATATTAACTCAGGGCCTTGTCAATAAAGCTCAATGTCACACAACCTACTTATAATATCATGGGTAAACATTCACTTGCAGAGGAAAAGAGGCACCCTCAGCCATGGTCACATGTCTAAATTTAATGATATAACAAAATGATCTTAAGGAAACAAAATGACAACTAATCATGACCTCATTGCGGGGCAACACAAAAGCACCAGTGAGCAACCCATGGTGCGCCTAAGGTGCCTTAAATTTATGCTTTCGCCAGCTGACTGTGCTGTCCTGTTGGCCTCGATGACCTTGGCGGTCGTCCTCTGGCCCATGGAGCCATTGCTGGCCCCATCTGGGAGGGAGCAGCCAGTTCCACAGCTGGCATCTCCCCAGTCGTCGCAGCCTCACCGGATGCTACAGTCACTGGGAGAGGGGCGGAGGAGCTGCCGTCCTCATCCAGAGCACCCCAAGAGGAGCCCGCAGAGACGACAGGCAGCTGCTGCGCTGACGCGAGGTCGCTTCAGATCTCCCAGCTCACCATAGATGGATGGGCACTGAGCTGGGAAATTTGGTGCCCAGACCATCTCCCACACTGGCACTGCCCAGCTGAGGTCAATGCCGATGTGAGGGCTTGCTGATCTGAACGCATCCCCAGGAAGCCCTGATTGTTCTCCTGGAGGAGCCTCTCCACGGGAGTCGCCACTCTCTCCATGGAGGAAGCATGGCACTCGGACATGTGTCTCATTGCATTGACGATGGTCTGTGTGGAGTCCTCCACCACGGAGACCCAGCCAAGCATAGCCTCATGTATCTCTGCCAGATCATCCCGCATATCCTGCTGGACTTCCAGCCTTTGCTGCCTGATGGACAACTCCAGAGACACATCATCAGGCACCGACTGAGCATGTGCCTGGTCCCCTGCAGTCCTCCGACTGCTGGCGCCATGGGCACTCTCTCTCTGCCAGATCCTCCAGTGACTGTGAAGTGCCCTCACCGCTGTGCCCCGGGATACTAGCTGATGATTTAATTCCCACCGAGGTGTTAGTATCTGCGCTGGTGCCTGCCTGGCAGAGATGGTGTGACACTGGTGGGTCAGAGACTTCAGGATGCTCAAGTGTGAGAGGGGGCCCCTGCTGCTCCTCCTCCCGGCCCTGCTCCGCTGATGCTGAAAGGAAGAACAAGTACATTGGATCAGTTAACGTGGAGACAATGTCAATGTGCATCCCTGTCCCCCGGATCATTATGCACTCATCCTTCTGTAAGTAATGGTCAGGCCATGTTGCAAACTTCAATCACTGAACATTCAGCACTGCCATGGCTGCTGGGACACTAATGGTAACCTCAGTGCTGGGCAAACATACCTGCCCGTGGCACCCCAGCCTCACCGACACCAGTGGACCTGGGCGCATGGTGCCTCTCCAGATCGAGGGCCTCTTGCTCGAACCTGGCAACGATGGCCAACTGGGCCGGCCCTCTGCCAGTCCTCAACTGCTCGGCGGCATTATGAACATTCTTATCCTGAAAAGGAGAAAAGAGCATTGATTAGTGCAACTTGAACCTGGAATCTCTTCGCTGACATCCCACCCCAACCAGAATGGGACATTGCAGGGCTCCAGTGCCTCCTCACCCAGCAGCTGCTGAACACTCGCACAAAGATGCCAAGCCTGTCCCCCCAAACTTGGCCAAATGCAGCCTACATCACATTTGGCACCACACGGTCCAGCCTTGCAAAGGAAGGAGGCGCAAGCACGTGGAATGCAAAGCTCACCACCTCCGCCACCTCCTTCCAGGCATGTTTGGCCATGTGGGGGGGCCTCCTCCTCCTGTCCCTGGGAACAAGGGCCTCCCGCCGTGCTGCCACCTCCTCGAGGAGGGCAGCAAGGCAATTGTCTGAGAAATGAGGGACACAGTTGCCCCCTGCCCTACCCTCCTGCCTGGCCTGCTCACCAGGAGCGCTCTGGGGACCCCTTCTGCTGGCCATGTTTGACAGCCTTTGCAAGGCTGCAGGAGCTCTTTCAAACAGGCCGCCGGATCGCCATTGGACCCGGCGGTCATAGCAGTTCCACCGCCGCCTGTCCACTCCCGCAGTCCTCGGGAGCCGTGTTTCATGCTGGGCGGGCCTTAATTGGCCTGCCCGCATAAAATGGCGGCATTGACCCGATCATGGGCAGCAATTGGGTCCATGCCCACCCACGCCCACTCCCACACCACCCGCCCAACAGATAGAAAATTCTGCCCATAAAGTAGAGCACATCAGGTGTTTTCTTGGCTCATTTCTGTAAGTGAATCGTTTCTGGTAAGTGGACTTGTTGTGTGAATATACCTCCCTCTGCCCCATATCTAATTAAACTATAGCTTGACCTGGGACCTAAAACATAGAACTCTAATTTAACATAGAACATGTCAGCTACTGAAAAGTGTTACACGGCACCAAGTGAATTCCTCTTTATTTACAGGTGACTGAAAAGCCCTTGATTAAGATGCACTACAATAATTGTTTTTTTTACATAAAAGAAATGAATGGCCTTCATTGCTAGAGGATTTGAGTGCAGGAATAAATAAGTCTTGCTTCAATTGTATAGAACTTTGGTTAGACTACACCAGGAGCACTGTGGACAGTTTTGGTTTTCTTACCTAAGAAAGGATATGCTTGCCATAGAGGGAGTGCAGCGGAGGTTCACCAGGCTAATTCCTAGGGTAGGGGGACTGTTCCATGAGGAGAGATTGAAGAAACTGGGCCTGTATTCTCTAGAGTTTAGAAGAATGGGAAGTGATTTCATTGAAACTTACAAAATTATGAAAGGCTAGACAGGGTAAATGCAAAAAGGATGCTTCCCCTGGCTAGGGTGGTCTGGAGCCAGGGGACACAGTCTCAGAATAAGGGACAAGTGATTTACGCCTGAGGGTTGTGAATTGTTGGAATTCTTTACTCCACAGGGAGGTGAAGGCTCAGTCATTAAATATAGTCAAGACAGAGATTGATAGATTTTTACATACAGAGAAGATTCAATAGAATCACAGAATTGATTATATTAAATATTATAAATAAACAATTAAATACTAATGGCATCAAACGATATGGGGATAGCACAGGAAAGTGGTATTGGGGTAGGTGCTCAGCCGTGATCTAGTTGAATGGCAGAGCAGACTTGAGGGGCTGAATGGCCCACTCCTATGTCTCCAGTTTCTATGAACAGACCTGCTAATACTTCACAACCATGACACAGGGGCTGAAAATCCATGACATCAGAAACAATAATCCACATTAAGATAGAATACTCCTTGTACTTATTGCAAGCATCAAAACCTGACACCTAGCTGATCGGTATGCTGTTTACAGTTTCCACAATTAAAACAAATGAATTCCCTACACATCTCAGTGATGAAAAATGGAGGTTCACTACACCATTCAAAGCAACACTATTTTCAAACTTCCAAATAGTTGCTAACCTCATAGACCACTATGTCCAGGAGAAAAAAGAGTAAGTTTGAGGGAGAACCTTCTCTGCTACCTGCCTATGGTCTCTGTGTAGGCAATAGAGTCTTTAAATTTTTAATTACACCTTAATGAATAACTTACCAATAATGAATTAAATGGATAGTTATCTTCATTGAATAGCCCAAGATGCTTATCAGTAATATGAGTACCTCAGCAAGGTATTTCTATTTTTCCAGTGCCCCATTAATTTGCACAAATATTGTTGCTGCTGACATTTCTATGATAGAATTGCAAAAGTCCACTCCTACCCCCACCACTGCCCACCTTTGATGTGATGTATTACATCAAAAATGATTATTTATTGGGTTGAAACCGCTAATTGAATTTTAAAATACTGAACAGTGGCATTAAAAAAAAATTGACTTTAACAGCAGTTTCTAAGATGGCCAACAATTTGCATTATTGTATCCTACAGATTCCAAAGCCACAGGCTGCCTAGAAGAACCCATCAGAGAATGTAGTGGGAATGACCCATCTCCTGAATGATTCACAAAATATCCAGACAAACTGTGTATTTAACTGGGTGTAAACCAAGCCATCAGGCACAGTCACTTTGGACAGTGGACCCTGGCTGAGAAAGGAAATCCTTCAGCCATAGAAGCATCAGAACACAGAAAAGAGGAGCAGGAGTAGGTCATTCGGCCCTTCAAGCCTGCTCTGCCATTCAATATGACCATGGTTGACCCTTTATCTCACTGCCATACTGCCGCTCTCTCCCCATGCTCTTTGAGGCTTTCAGAGTCTATAAATCTATCTATTTTGTTCTTAAATATATTCAATGACTTGGCCTTTACAACCTTCTGTGGTAGAGAATTCCCCAGGTTCACTGACCTCTGAGTGAAGAAGCTTTTCCTCATCTCAGTCCTAAATGACCTATCCTGTATCCTGAGACTGTGATGCCTTGTCCTAGAACCCCAGCCAGTGGAAACATCAGTCTGTCCAGCCCTGTCAGAATTTTATACATTTCAATGAGATCTTCTCTCATTCTTCTAAACTCCAGTAAGTACGGGCTTAGTCAGTTGACTGTTTCCTCATACGACAATCCTGCCATCCTGGAATCAGTCTGGTGAACCTTCATTGCATTCCCTCTTTGGCGAGTATATCCTTTCTTAGGTAATGAGACCAGAACTGCACACAATACTCCAGGTATGGTTTCACCAAGGCCCTGTACAGCTGCAGTAAGACATCCTTGTTCCTGTATTCAAATCCCCTTACAATGAAGGCCAACATACCATTTGCCTTCCTAACTGCTTGCTGCACCTGCATACTTGCTTTCAGTGAGTGATGTATAAGGACACCCGGTCCCTTTGCCCATCAACATTTCCCAATCTATCACATTTAAATAATGCACTACCATTCCGTTTTTCAAAGGCAATGGAGACTGTTTTCTACTTTGCCAGACATACAAAAATCCTGCTTCTGTTGATTTATATCTCAGAATGTGTAAAAAAGGTTTTGATATGAATGCAAGGCATAACCATTTTCCCTCCCAGGAATACACAAGAAAATGCGTTAAAAATTTGGACTGATTTGTATATTTTTAAATTTTTATTTGGTCTCTTAACTTCCCATTTCTGATCTGTGTGGTATTTTTATTATTTTTCTCGGGTTTTAGTAACTAATAAACTTTCGCTTTCTTTACTCAAGAAAGCCTGGTTACATTGGCTCCGTCTGAAAAGTAAATACCTTTGGGCCAGGAAAAGGTATCCACGGGAAAAGGATTTTTTTAATTAGCCTTATTGTGACCAACCGAGGGGGGTTGAATAAAGAAGGGGAGCCAGCTCATTCCTCCTCGCCCCAACAAAATTTCGGGAATTTAACAAATTGGGGGACGTTGTCCGGGGACCAGTCGTGACAACAGTTAATCATTTTCTGAAGCGACAAGCATATCCGTTTCAGAAAACCTGTTCACAGAATTGGAATCAGGGGGCAGAATTTTGATCTTGGAGGGCAGGCTCGGTGGGGACGGACAGGGGCAGGCGCGGGCGATTAGGAAGCCACTGCCCATGATCGGCACCACATCGCAATTTCACACTGGCAAGCCAATTAAGGCCCACCCGGCTTGAAAAATGAGTGGCAGTGCTCAGCACTACCTATGTGGGCGAGGGGAGGAGGGCGAGCAGGCCGCGTGTGAATGAACGCTTCATACTCCCCCTGAGGCACAGAGCTGCCTCAGAGAGATGAAGAGATATACAAAAAATAAGGAAAATATAAATGTAATAAAACTTATCCCCTCATGTGACTCTGTCACATAAGCAGGGACATGTTATTAATTCAATTGTAAAACTTTTACTTTATTTTTATTTGCTTTTGGAAACCTCATCCCACCCATGGATGAGGTTTCCAAAAAATGCAAAGGCTGCTTGGCATTTTCTCCTGCCCGCCAGCCGTTAGGTTGGATGGGCAGCAAAAAATGCAGCTTAATTGATTATTTAATGGCCTTAACAGGCCTTCTAATTGTCAGCGGGCTGACTCCAGCACGTGCCCGCCAACCGATCTATCGCGTGACAGCAGTTGATGTCAGCATGCTCCACCAAAGTCAACGCACGGCATTTCACCCTCGAGCAGGTCGGGTGCACATCTGCTGGTTGAGCGAAAATTTCTGCCACAGAATCTTTACAGTGCAGAAGGAGGTCATTCGGCCAATCAAATCTGCACTGGCTCTCTGAAAGAGCATTCTACCTAGTCACACTCCCCTGCCTTATCCCCATAACCTAAGCAATCTAATTCCCTTTTGGATACCTTGATCGAACCTCCCTACACCGCCCTCTCAGGAAGTTTGCTCCAGACTCCAAGCGCCCTCTGGGTGAAAAAATGTTTACTCATATCACAATTATTCCTTTTGCCAATTATTTCGAATCTGTACCCTCTAGTTCTTGATGCTCTCTTGAGTGGGAACAATTTCTCACTATTTACCCTGTCTATGCCCCTCCCGATCTTGAATACCTCTATTAAGTCTCCTCTTAGCCTTCTTTTCTCTAAGGAAAACAGTCCCAACCTCTCCAAACTATCCTCATTACTACAGTTCATTATCCCCAGTATCATGCTTGTGAATCTCTTCTGTACTGTCTCCAATGTATTCACATCCTTCCTCAAGTATGGGGTCCAGAACTGGACACTGTACTCCAGATAAGGCCAAACCAGTGTCTTATACAAATTCAACATGGCCTCCTTACCCTTGTATTCAATGTCCCTATTACCAGAGCATAAGATACTATATGCTTTATTAACTGCTCTCTCAACATGCACTGCCCAATTTCAATGAGTTATGTACATATACACCAAAGTCCCTCTGCTCTTGTATATCCTTTAGGCCTGAGTCGTCTGATCGGTGTGCAGGGGTGGGCCCCGCTCGCCGCCGCGTAAAATGAGGCGCGGTGACGTTGGTCATGTGTCTCGACGTCACCGTGCATCATTCCAATCTTCAGTTCAGCGGGCGCGCACCAGAGTCGGCTGCGTGCCCGCCGAACTGTCAAAGGCCTATTAAGGCCATTTAAATAGTTAATTAACAGGGCTGCCCATCCAACTTTAAGGTTGGCGGGCAGGCGAAGAGCCCAGGTGGCCTTTGCATTTTTCATGGAACCTCATCCACGGGCGGGATGAGATTTCCGGAAGGTTTTTAAACTTCAATAAAAATTTTAAATAAAATTCATAGACACCCCAGCTCATGTGACACAGTCACATGAGGGGACATGTCCGAATAATTTTTAAAAATCTTTTATTCACTTTTTGTTAATGACATTAAGCTCCCTGAGGCAGCTCTGTGCCTCAGGGAGATTTCTGCGCTCTTTCGCGCGCATGTGCGTAAGAGCGCAGGCCCTGACTCAGCCTCCTCCCCCCTACCCGCACAGGGAGCGCTCAGCGCTTCCGGGTGCATGTCACGCTGGACGGGCTTATTTGGCCCACCCAGGTAAAATGGCGGCGTGCAGCCGATTGCGGGCGGCGATCGGCTGTGCTCCAGCCCCCGCCTGCTCCAGCTCAGACCCCCCAACGGGGAGGAAATTATCCCCTTAGAGATTCTCCCATTAGAGTCATAGAGTCGTAGAGGTCTACAGCACAGAAAAAGGACCTTCAGCCCATTGAGTCTGTGCCGGTCAAACAAGTACCTAACTATTCTAATCCCATTTTCCAGCACTGGGCCCATAGCCTTGTATGTCATGGTATGCTTGACCAACGTCAACGCGCGTCATTTCACCCTCGAGCAGGTCGGGTGTGCGTCTGCCATCTGAGCGAAAATTTCTGCCCATAGAATCTTTAAGTCTTAAATGTTATGGGGGTTTCCGCCACTACCACCCTTTCAGGCAGTGAGTTCCATATTCCCACCACCCTATGGGTGAAAGAATTCTTCCTCACATCCCCTCTAAACCTCCTGCCCCTTACCTTAAATCTATGCCCCCTGGTTATTGATTCCTCTACCAAGGGGAAAAGTTCCTTCCTGTCTACCCTCTGCCACTTATAATTTTATACCCCTCAATCATGCCACCCTCAATCTCCTCTGCCCCAGGGAAAATAACACCAGTCTATCCAACCTCTCCTCATAACTAAAACTCTCCAGCCCAGGCAACATCCTGGTAAATCTCCTCTGCACTCTCTCTGGTGAAATCACATTCTTCCTACAATGCAGATTCCAGGACTGCATGCAATACTCTTGCTGTGGCCTAGCCAGCTTTTTATACATTTCCAGCATAACCTCCCTGCTCCTATATTCTATGCCTCGGCTAATAAAGGCAAGTATCTCATATGCCTTCTTAACTACCTTATCTACCTGTCCCGCTATCTTAAGTCACGCCAAGGTCCCTCTGATCCCCAGTACTTCCCAGGGTCCTCCCATTCATCGTGTATTCCCATGCCTTGTTTGTCCTGCGCAAGTGCATCATCTCACACTTATCTGGGTTAAATTCCATTTGCCACTGATCAGCCCATCTGACCAGCCCATCTATATCCTCCTGTAATCTAAGACTATCCTCCTCACTATTTACCACCCCACCAATTTTCGTGTCATCCCATTCAAGTCTAAATTGTTTATATATACCACAAACAGCAAGGGACCCAACAGCGATCCCTGTGGAACCCCACTGGACACAGGCATCCAGTCACAAAAACACCCCTTGACCATCACCCTCTGTTTCCTGCCACTCAGCCAATTCTGGATCCAATTTGCCAAAATTGCCTTGGATCCCACGGGCTCTTACCTTCGTTATCAGTCTCCCATGTGGGACCTTATTAAAAGCCTTGCTGAAGTCCAAGTAGACTACGTCAAATGCATTGCCCTCATCTATACACCTGGTCACCCCTTCGAAAAATTCAAATTGGTCAGACATGACCTTCCCATAACAAAACCATGCTGAATTTCCTTGATTAATCCCTGCCTCTCCAAGTGTAGATTAATTCTGTCCCTCAGAATTGCTTCCAATAGTTTCCCCACCACTGAGGTTAGACTGACTAGCCTGTAGTTCCCTAGTTTATCCCTTCCTCCCTTTTTGAATTATGGTACCACATTGGCTATCCTCCAGTCCTCTGGCACCTCTCCTGTGGCCAGAGAGGTATTGAAGATTATTGCCAGCAACCCTGCTATCTCCTCCTGTGCCTCACTCAACAGTCTGGGATACATTTCATCTGAGCCTGGAGATTTATCTAATTTTAAGCCTGCCAGGCCACTTAGAACCTCGTCCCTTTCTATGCTAATTTCTTTAATTATATTACAGCCCTGCCTGATTTCTATACCCAAGTCATCCCTCTCACTTGTGAACACCGACATAAAGTATTCATTTAAAAGCCTACCTACGTCTTCCAGCTCCACACACAAATTACCAGTTTGGTCCTTAATGGGCCCTACTCTTTCCCTAGTTATCCTCTTACTTTTAATGTACTTGTAAAATAGCTTTAGATTTTCCTTTATTTTACCTGCCAATGTTTTTTCACGCCCCCTTTTTGCTCTCCTAATTTCCTTTTTAAGTTCCCTCCTACACATTCTATACACCTCTAGGGCTACCATAGTTTTGAGCCCTCAGTATCTGCCACAAGCCTGCCTCTTTCTTTTTTTCCAATCCTGTATATCCCTCGACATCCAGGGTTCCCTAGATTTTTTGATCCCACCCTTTATCTTTACTGGAATATGTTGGCCCTGTACTCTCCCTATTTCCTTTTTGATTGAGTCCCATGCTCTGACGCAGTTTTACTTAAAAGTAGCTGCTTCCAATCCATTCTGGCCAAATCATACCTAATATTATTAAAATCAGCCTTCTGATTATTTTAAATTGTCTCTCACTTCACACTTCTCTGCATTGAACTTCATCTGCCACTTGTCTGCCCAATCCACCAACATGCCTGTGTCCTTTTGAAGCTCATGACTATCCTTATCAGAGTTGACAACGTTTCCAATCTTCGTATCATCTGCAAATTTTGAAATCATGCCCTGAACACCACAGCCTAGGTCATTAATATGTATCAAATAGAATAAGGGTTCCAAAACTGACCCCTGGAGAACTTTAGTACAAACCTTCCTCCGACCTGAAAAACAACCATTTATTACTACTCTCTGTTTCCTGTCAATCAGTCAAATTCTTATTCAAGTGCCTAACTCCCATTCATTACATGAGCTAGAATTATGTTCATGAGTCTGTTGTGTGGCATTGTGTCAAATGCCTTTTGAAAATCCATTCACACAACATCAATCTTCCCTGTTACTGCCTCAAAAATCTCCAGCAAGTTAGTTAAACATGATTTTCTCTTAATGAATCCTTATTGGCTTTCCTTAATTATCCTGCACTTGTTTAAGTGACTATTGATTTTGTCCCGAACTATAGTTTCCAGAAGTTTCCCTACCACTGAAGTCAAACTGTTGCAGTCACCCAAAGAGTGGAAAAAGAGGGGAGCCATTCTATCGCTTCTCACCTGACCGTAACAGATGGTATTGCAATATTTTTTTATTAACTCAAACAACACAAGGAAGCATCGGATCAGGTTAGGTTAAGATACTCCTCCCTGGCCATTGAAGAAAAGCCAGGCAAATGGGGGCTGGCAGGAACCTGCCACATTTGGATGCTTCCTTTTTCTTGCTAGATTTTCCACGTTTCCCTTTCCCTCTGCTCTTCTTCTGGAGCCACTTACACTTTCTCTGGGTCCAACTTCTGATTCTATACTTGCATCATTGTCACCGCCTTTTGCCTTTCATCATCCTCATTTCTGTCATTTTATCACTCCAGCCTTCGCTCCACCTCATTGTAGACATTCCCTTTAGTTCCTTTCCTGACCCCTTTTCTCCAGCTCAAAACTTGCTTCAAAGTTGTCCATCTGGTGTAAAATCTTTGACCCAAAATGTTTCATCTGTTTCTCTTTCCACGGTTTCTGTCTGACCTGCTAACTGTTTCCAGCACATTCTGTTTCCATTTCTTGCCCAGGAATAAACTTTTCACAGAAAGAGTTGTGGGAATGTAGAATATATTGCCGCAGGCCATACATGGAATTTAAATAGGTAGAAGATCAGAGGCTGAGTTATCATGATTTTCCAGTCAACTCCCATTGTGACTGTCAATCCTTGTTGGTAGATCTACACATCAACAGACTTGAGAAAATATCTTTTTAACCCTGGTAGTTCTCCTGAGGGAAACATTTTTAAAATTCAGCTCACATATGGAGGGTGGAAATCTATAATTCTATGATTCCATGAATGTTGCCAGCTCCATAAAGTTGTGAGGTGGGGAAGTAGGGAGTGCGTAGAATCGGGACAGGATGCAGAACCATGAAAGTGTAACATCGGGTCCGCATTCTACCAGCAATAGGAAGCATCCAAGGCAGTGTTGCTTTACAATGCATTGGGAAGCCACTTATGCTAGTTGTACATGTCATTAGTGACCATTTAACCGTGGCCGAATGTGATTTAGGGCTCCAAATTCAACAGTCGGTGCACTGGGATCCACAGCTTCATAAAGCTGGCAGCACCCATGCGAGGCCTCTAATTGGCCTGTGAAAGTTAGCCATACTAAAGCTGCCTTCAGTATCCTTTGCATTGGCGGAAGAAATGGGGGAGGAGGCCATTGTCACAGTGAGGAGGCCTTGCACTGAAGGGCAGGAGTCTGTGGGGTCAACTCTGAGGGGCTGAGGGGCTGAAACCAGTGGGTCAGCTTCGAGGAGCTGAGGTTTCCAATTTGTGCTTGTGGCTTCTCAGCAGGGCATGCAGTGGCGCAGAGCTGCATATTCCAATGGGATTGACAATGCCAGTGGAACTTTATTGCATGGGCAATGCCTGATAAAGGGGGGTTACAGTGGGCATGATACTCATCCACCCAGTCTTCCTGGGTCGCCGTGTGGAGGAGGGACGGTACAGAGGAAGGAAGGACCAGGTGCCATAGGCTGTAGTGCAAGAGCAAGAGGTCAGTCTCTGGCTGGGCAAGCAGAAAAGGAGCGCAGAGTGGAGCAGCAGGAGGCCATGCCAAGACGGGTTCAATCATGGCCCAGAATCTTCTTGAACCACCTGTCAGAGTGACAGCGCCAATGAAGACTGTGGCTGTCAAGGAGGCCATCACTGACCTGTGCGATGCTGCAGAACAAGATGCGACTCATGGGCCTCTTGGGACTCAAGTGCTCAGAAGATAACCTTGACATTGAATTTCTAAGTACCAGGTTCCTTCCAGGGATCTACTAAGGACATGTGCAGGATTTCCCAGGCAACCGCTTATCACTGCATTATGAAGGTCACCAATGCATTGTTTAAAAGGTGCAGAGTTTGCACGTTGCCAGATGGACCCTGACAGCCAGGCAGGTTCATAAGCATCTGGACCCTTATAGGATTTCACCAAATGCAAGTTGTAATCGATTGCATGCATGTGGCAATCAAAGGCTCCCTGGGACCACCTTGTAGCCTTCATAAAGAGGAACATGTTCCACTCGATTATGATACAACTGGGCTGCAACCACTGAAAGCGCGTCCTGTAGGTATGTGGCCATTTCTCTGTGAGCAGTCACAACTCACATATACTTTATCATTCTCAGGTTCCAAATCCAAGCGCGCCTTCAGAGGTAGATCTTCCAGAACAAGGGGCACCCACTCAGAATATGGCTGCTAACACCGATGAGGAACCTGCCCATGCTGCAGCTGAGGAATGTTACAATGCCTATGGTTGTCACAGCTACCAGTCAGGCTCACAGTGTGGTTCACTTACAGGTGCTAGGCGCTACATATATTCACACACAGGGCCCTGCCCTTTGCAAACAGAAAGAACATGACTACACATTAGACCTTTCTCAGCTAAACAAAAATTTCAGGACAGCCATTCCCTGGTTCATTCCGCATGACAATGCTTTGACCAATCAGAGTCAACTTGGCTGGTTTGAATTTAAACAATAGCTTGGCTGTCCTAGTGCATTCTCCATGGCAATGCCTCTACCAATCAGAGTCCACTTGCCAACCAATCAGCACGCTCTTCTCATGCAGTATAAACTGTTGTTCCCTTTGAGATTTAAAATTCTTGCAAATTCGTCCTGATGAGTGCAAAATGAAAAACTTCAACATCATGGGACAGAATTTTGCATCCCCTGGGCAGGGGTGTGCCCGATACGATCGGGCGTAAAATAGCGTGCGATGACATCCTAATGGCATTGCGCACTCGCACAAAATTTCACTTGGCGGGCCCGAGCAGGTTCGGGAGCGACGCCCGCCATTAATTAATTAATAGGCCACTTAAGGCCATTAACAGTCCAACTGACGGCAATTTTTCGTGCTTGTCGCACGGGCAAAACTGGCAGGCGGCCAGCCAACATTTTCAAAAACCTCATCCAAGGGCAGGATAAAAAAGGTCAGCAGCATTGCCAGTGTGGGTAGCGAGGAGTTTGGTAGATACTTTGTTGCTGGTGACTTATTGGCACTTGGCAGCTTCATCTCTGTTCAGGGCTTCATTCTTAGCATTTCCAGGACTCATTGGTATCTGCAACAGCCCCAGAGGATTCAGACTGTGTGGACCCTTCCAGGTATCTGACAGCCTTCCCTCACCCTGGTAATGGGGATTGTGGTCTCCACTAGAGGCACCTCCTCTGAGGAGAAAGAGAAGGGCAGGAGGGAGAGGAGGCCAAGTATCCCAATGCAGTTTCCAAGGGAGGGTCCTGTGGGAGGAGAGGCAGAGGCACAAGGGGCGCAAGGAAGTCCAAGATAGAAAGGGTCACAGAAGATGCCATTATCCTGCTGCCAGGGTTTACGGGCAGCGATGCAGCTACCTCAATATGCTGCCTTGATGTCAAGGGCAGTCACTCTCACCTCACCTCGGCAGTTCAGCTCTTTTGTCCATGTTTGAACCAAGACTGTAATAAGGTGAGGAGTTGAGTGGTCCTGGCAAAATGCAAATTGAGCGTCAGTGAACAGGTTATTGCTAAGCAAGCGTCGCTTGACAGCACTGTTGATGACTCCTTCCGTCACTTTACTGATGATTGAGATGGGGTGGTAATTGGCCGGGTTGGGTTTGTCTTGTTTTTTGTGGGCAGGACATATCTGAGCAATTTTCCACATCACCGGGTAGATGCAAGTATTGTAGTTGGATTGGAAAAGCTTGGCTAGGGGTGCGGCAAGTTCTGGAGCACAGGTCTTCAGTATTATTGCCGGAATATTGTCAGGGCCCATAATCTTTGCATTATCCAGTGCCGTCAGACATTTCTTGATATCACGTGGAATGAATTGAATTGGTTGAAGACTAGCATTTGTGATGCTGGGGCCCTCTGGAGGAGGCTGAGATGGATCATCCACTTGGCACTTCTGGCTGAAGATTGTTGCGAATGCTTCAGCCTTATCTTTTGCACTGCTGTGCTGTGCTCCCCCCATCATTGAGGATGGGATATTTGTGGAGCCTCCTCCTCCAGTGAGTTGTTTAATTGTCCACCACAATTCACGACTGGACTGCAGGGCCTAGGTCTGACCCGTTGGTTGTGGAATTGTTTACCTCTCTCTATCACTTGCTGCTTATGCTGTTTAGCACGCAAGTATTCCTGTGTTGTAGCTTCACCAATTTGACACTTCATTTTAGGGATGCCTGGTGCTGCTCCAGGCATGCCCTCCTGCACTCTTCATTGAACTAGGGTTGATCCCCTGGCTTGATGGTAATGGTAAAGGGGGGGATATGCCAGGCCTTGAGGTTACAGACTATGGTTGAGTACAATTCTGCTGCTGCTGATGGCCCACAGCGCCTCATGGATGCCCAGTCTTGAGTTGCTAGATCTGTTCGAAATCTATCCCATATAGCACTGTGGTAGTGCCACACAACATGATGGAGGGTATCCTCAATGTGAAGACATGTCTTGGCCTCCACGAGGACTGTGCAGTTGTCACTCCTACCATTACTGTCATGGACAGATGCATCTGCAGCAGGCAGGTTGGCAAGGATGAGGTCAAGTATGTTTTTCCCTCCTGATGGTTCCCTGATCCAATCTAGCAGCTATGTCCTTTTGGACTCGGCCAGCCTGGTCTGTGGTGGTGTTTCTGAGCCACTCTTGGTGATGGACATTGAAGTCCCCCACCCAGAGTACATTTTGCCTGCTTGCCACCCTCAGTGCTTCATCCAAGTGGTGTTCAACATGGAGGAGTATTAATTTATTGGCTGAGGTGGGGGCAGTACGTGGTAGTCAGTAGGAGGTTTCCTTGTTCATGTTTGACTTGATGCCAATGAAACTTCATGGGGGCTGGAGTCAATGTTAAGGAATCCCAGAGCAATTCCTTCTGTTTACCCTCCCGACTGTGTACCACTGTGCTGCCACCTCTGCTGGGTCTGTCCTGCTGGTGGGACAGGACATGCCCAGGGATGGCAAAGCAAATCCTAGGCTTTATATAGAGAGGTATAGACAAGGCTGTTATACTAAACCTTGATAAAACATGGCTTGCACCTACTCACGGCACCACACGTTTCAAAGGTGAAAGAAGAGAGTAAGGGGCAGATTTGCTAGAATGGTACCGGGAATAAATACTTCATTCACATTGAGAGATAGAGAAACTGGAGCTGTTCTTCTTAGAGCAGAAACTGTTATGGAAAGATTTAATAGGAGTGTTCAGAATTATGCAGGTTTTGATAGAGTAAATTATGAGAACTACTTCCAAAGGCAGAAATGTTAGTGTCCAGAAGACACGGGTTAGAGGAAACAAAATCTTACACAGCAAGTTACTGTGACCTGGAATGTACTGTGTGAATATAGTGGAAGCCGTTTCAATAACTTTCAAAAGGGAAGTTTATAAATACTTGAAAAGGAAAACATTACAGAGGAATAATGAAAGAGCAGGGTTGTGGGAATAATTGTTTTGCTCTTTCAATGAGCCAGCATGGGCATAAGCAGAGGGAATAGCCTCCTCCTGTGTTGTATCATTCTATAAGTAATTGAGGCACAAGCGTAGATCCTTCTGGGACACTTCCTTCAAATTCAAGTACTTATCCAATACACCTACTCTGTCTTCTATTACCAAACCAATCTCCCAGCAAGTCAGTAATTTCTTTTTTTATATTCATTCATGGGATGTGTGCATTGCTGGCTGGGCCAACATTTATTGCACATCCCTAGTTGCCCTTGAGAAGGCAGTGGTGAGCTGCCTTCTTGAACCGCTGCAGTCCATGTGGTGTGGGTACACCCACAGTGTTGTTAGGGAGGGAGTTCCAGGATTTTGACCCAGCAACAGTGAAGGAACGGCGATATAGTTCCAAGTCAGGATGGTGAGTGGCTTGGAGGGGAACTTCCAGGTAGTGTTGTTCCCATCTATCTGCTGCCCTTGTCCTTTTAGATAGTAGAGGTCCTGGGCTTGGGAGGCAGGTCAAAGTCTGCTGCCCTTGTCCTTCAAGATGGGAGCGGTCATGGGTTTGGAAGGTAGGTATCATTTCATAGAATGATAGAATTGTCACAGCACAGAGAGAGGCCTTTTGGCCTGTCGTGTCTGTACCAAATTTTTGGAAGAGCAGGTCAGCTCGGACCACTCCCCTGCCTTTTCCCTGCAATTTTTTTTCTCTCTTCAGATAATTACCCAGTTTCCTTTGGTAAGCCAAAATTGAATCTGCCTCCACAAACTCCCAGGCAGTGTATTCCAAATCCTAACAATTCACTGTGAAAAATGTTTTTCCTCATGTCACCCTTGATTCTTGCCATTCACGTCAAATCGGTATCTTCAGATTCTTGATATGTTTGCCATTGGGAACAGTTTCTTCCTATCTACCCTATCCAGACCCTCATGATTTTGAATGCTTCTATAAAATCTCCTCTCAATTTTATTTACCCTAAGGAGAACAGTCCCAGTTTCTCACTGTTGCTGGGTCAAAATCTTGGAGCTCACTTCCTGACAGCACTTTGGGTGTACCTACACCACATGGATTGCAGCGGTTTAAGAAGGCAGCTCACCACCACCTTCTCAAGGGCAACTAGGAATGTGCAATAAATGCTGGCCCAGCCAGCGAAGCCCACATCCCGTGAATGCGTATTTAAAAATCCTAACTTAATGCTTGCAATCACCACTCGGTTGATCTTCCAATGGAGTTGTATGTCCCTCAGTGGAGTTGACCAGACTCTACCCACTTCCTTGACTGCCTGCGGAAAACAGTGGCATCCTACAATTTCTGACCCCAATTATACCATCACTGCTGCTGGTCTGGCCAACTCATTTCAATGTCAGTAGTTCGTACTCTTATTTTATTATATGCATAGTTCAGGTGAATCTGATCAGCTCATGCTGGTTGAAACAATTGTCTTCCCATGGAAAATATATCCCAGATGAATATGATCAGTTCTCAGATTGCTTAAACAATTCTGCTGTTTTGGGGCAATACTGCGCCTGGCTTGAAGGTCGCTGAAGGTTTGAATATCAATGACCTGTTCCTTGTGCCATTGTATCAGGTAATCAGTCTCTTAGTTGTGTTAGTTAATGACAGGTAATGGCATTTCCCTGGTACCATTGTACCATGATAGCAATCAGTCAACGTCCAAACCCTTTGCTGAGCCACTGTCTTTTCCTAAATGTCTGAATTAACCCCTTGCCGCACAGCCCTGTGCTGTTGGCTGCAGCTTGGTTTCTGTAAAAAAAAGAATGGAGGAGAATTTTCTCCCCGTCGGGTGGGCTGAGCAGGAGCGGGCAAGGGCGGGCGCGGGCAGGCGGGCCAATTAAGGCTCGCCCAGCGTATCGTGCACCCAGAGGCCTGAATTTTCTGGGCCAATTAAGGCCTGTCGAACTGAAGATTGGAATGACGCGTGGTGATGTCGGGAGGCATGCCCGACATCACCGCACGTCATTTTAAGCATCGGCGAGTTGGGCCCGTCCCCGCACTCCGACCAGAAGATTCAGGCCATGAGGTCAAAACATGTCCGTGGGCTTGGTTTTTATACTCCAAAAATTCCCCAGTTGGAGGGTATTCCCATCCAACAAGACTCGGGAACTTTTTGGTCAATATATGTCAGTCCACCATTTTCTGCACACAGATCGGAGAATGATGTGTTTTGCAAGGTGTCCATGAAGGAATTTGGTTTTGGGCCCTTACCATTTACTTGACTCAATGCTGAATACTATCAACTTAATTCAATCTCAAAACTGTACAAGGTCATGCAAAGGCCTGTTTTCAATAGGGAATACAGAAATAGGTTAAGTTACAACAACAACTGGCATTTATATAGTGTCTTTAACATCTTAAAACATTCTAAGCCACTTCAGAGGAGAGTAATCAAACAAAATATTGGGGGCCACATCAGCAGATATTTGGAAATGTGACCAAAAGCTTAGTGAAAGAGGTAGGTTTTATGGAATGTCTTAAAGGATGACAGAGAAGTAGAGAGGTTTAAGAAATTCCAGAGCTTAGAACCAAGTCAGTTGAAGGCAGGACTGACAAGGGTGGAGCGATGAAATTTGGGATGAGCAAGAGATCAGGATTGAAGGTGTGCCAAAATGGTGAAGCTTTGCAGGGCTGGAAGAGGGTACAGTGGTAAGGAAGGATGAGGCCTCGGAAGGATTTGTAAATAGTGAATATTTTAAAAATCAAGATGTTGCTCCATCAGGATTCAGTGTAGGCCAGTGAGGACAGAGTTGATGAATGAATGGGACGTGGCATTGAATCTTCCTGCCAGCAGCAGGAATCGTGGCAGGCAGTGCCCTTAATTTGGCAGGAATGGAAAATCAGTTTCCCAACAGTGAAAAATTAGTTTGGAATTTTGTTCTTCCGACTTTGAAGATGAGTTAACGGCAAGTTTTCCATTAAGCAATACCAGGCATCCCATTCACATTCATTAGCATGTCATGAATGCTCATTAAAAGGCCAACTCATCAGAATCACGTTCCCCCTCCAAATTATGTTCCCCATCAGTGGCTAATTAGAATGTTCTGCTTCATGACTGTATATAAGTGGCACGCACCTGGCGACTTCACTTCATCCGTGACTTGGAGGTCAGTGGACGCTGCTTTTGCCTTCCTTTTACACTGTTACTGATATGTATCGGGGGCTTGTAGCACAAGTTGTGCCAAGACTGGGGATGGGGGACATGACCGTTAGACAGGGGTGATACGGTGACAGGACTGATGTGGGGGGTGGTGCCGGGGAAGGGTGAGACGGAGACATCACTCAGGGGGGGTGGAAGAACCAAAGGGGCAGGGTGAAGGGTGAGACAGAGGCATAATTGCAGGGAGGAGGACCAGAGGGGTAGGGTGAAAGACTGTCTGAGGAGCAGGTTTAACAGACTGTCTGGGAAAGGTTGAATGACTGTCTGGCGGGGCGGGGGGTTGGGAGGGGGGAGCATGTTTAAGAGACTGTGCAGGGGATGAGGCCACATTGTCAGGGGCATGTTTAAGAAATTATCCTGGAAATGAGGCCAAACTGTCCAGGCCATGTTAGAAGCCTCCGTATGGCACACATGTCTTGGGTGGAGGAAAGCCTCTCTGGGCAGTGACATTCATGCACAGAATTGTGTGTAGGGTGTGGTCAGTGGACGAAGGCATTTGGTCCTGAGGGTTTCAGGCATGGTACTGGGACACTGAGGGCACAGTCTCATTCAGGGGAGGCATTTGGATCCAGTAAGTTGGTAATTCTAAAGTCATGGGGGCATATTGGATGGTCTCATAGTGAGGGTAGTCTTCAAAAGTAAGGGTGCAGATGGCCTCAAGAAGGGGAGGGGTCAAATCAACAAAGGGCATGGGGAAATCAGCATTGAAGGGAATAGCAGGGAGAAGAGAATTGTCACGACAGTAAGAAAGTTGTAACCAAATGAGAACTACCTGTAACCACAGAAATATTGAACTGTTGTAAAGAACATATATTTTTATTTCTGTTGGACTGTGGACTAAAATTACAATGGTTGCAGTTTGAAAGACATGTTTACTGGAACAGCGTGAGGGATATATAAAATGTTGCTCTCCTGGAACAGAGTGTGCCATGAGAGGCAGGATGGTGCCAAAAAGGAGTCCAGTCTAATGGGTAACTGCCTGGAAACAACGTTTTAATTGGCTCCTAACCAGGTGTGACAGCAGTGCAGCAGAATAGGTCTTGAAAAGGGAAAAGACCTAAAACCTCTTTTTCCTGTGTGTGTAAGATTCCAGTAATTCCACCATAATGGCTAGCTGGCTTTTTCTCTTCCTATCTCTATAACCTACTCTCTCTCTCTCTCTGAAAACCCGTGTCAAGAGGAAAAGAGGAAAATCACCTTCGAGACATTGAAAGACAAGTGCTCAACTGGTGAACTAAAGATTGAAAGCGCTGGGAAGACCATCTCGTGTCATCAACAAAGAACTAAAAGGAATTTGGAAGGCATCAATCAAAATTAACCCATTGAATCCTGTAATCCGGAATTGGTGCTAGTGAGCTGTTTTATCCACCCTTAAAATCCATGGGCAAAATTTTTAATTTGGCAGGCAGGCTCATGCCTAACCCGCTTAAGCATAAAATGACACGCGTTGACGTCAGGCAAGCGTCCCGACGTCAACGTGCAGTCATGCAATATTTCAGTCGGCCATTAAAAAGGTAATTAAAAGAAATTTTTTGCTGCCCGTCCAACGTTATGGTCTGAAGCGGCCTTTAGACTTTTTAGGAAACCTCATCCATGAGCGGGATGAGGTTTCCAACAGCAAATAAAAATAAAATTTAAAAAATTATATTTATATTTATAAATGATATATATATATATATATCATTTATAACATGTCCCTGCTCATCTGACAGAGGGGTCATGTTTTATTACACTTTTGAAAGCTTTATTTTATATTTGGAAAAATGTTCGTCTCCCTGAGGCAGCCCTGTGCCTCAGAGAGATTTGCAAGTGCGCACTCACTTGCATGCACATAGTTTGCGATCGCTGCTGCTCACGTTTCATGCTAGGCAGGCCTTAATTGGCCCGCCAGCATGAAATCGTGGTCCAGCCCCGATCACGGGCGGTGGTCAGCTTCCAGCGCCCCCACTTGCTGAGCCCGCCTGACAAGGGCTAAATTCTGCCCCATGTTTTTGTGTGTCTTATGTGTCTTGTATGTGTGTGTATAAGGATTTAAGAAGGGGTAGAGTTTAGGTTGTAGAGTTAGACATTAGGAGGTCATATTTCTTCCTTTTGCCACTGATTAAAGACAATTTGTTTGATAAACAGTTATTTATTTATTAAGTTTACAATCCTGGTGCTTGTATTCTGTTAACCTAAATTAAACAATTAGGTGGGTTGATCAAACTTTTTCACGTTTTGCGCAGCTCAGGGGGCATTGGAGCTGGATATTCAAGCGCACTATCCCCAGTGAGTCATGACATTGTCTACAGAAGACCTGGTTTTTAAAAAAAGTAAGGGCACTGACCAAAGATGGATACCAGCAGTCATCTGGTAAAGTTGACCACTTCCCTGAAAAGCCTAGTTGAATTACACTGCAGTCCTGCGACATAGAGTTTCACACCTATGGGGGGCTTTTGGGGGGTTGCTTTGTCAAGGCCCACTTCAACCAAAGACTTTTGAAAGGAAGGCATTAAAAATGCAAACTGCTGGAGTTTTAATCTGTAATTTGTGAAGACAATGGGACTTGTTACCCAGCCAATTACACCTTACCAGGCACTCAAATCACCCTGTGGAGGACAAAATAACCCCATCTCCTGTTGGTTTATATCTCAAAATGTGTCAAAAAGTCTCAGATGAAAATAATTGGGATTACTACAACACAGGATACAAGGCCTGCTAATTGAATTCCCTTCTGGGAATACACAGAAATTAGTTTAAAACTGGCTCTGACAGAGCGGCAACAAGCATAACATAAGACATAACAGCTAAGATAAAAGCAAAATAACGGCTAAGAACTCTGCTGAAAAAGAGGAGGAAAAATCTCTCATTCTCTCCCCCTCTCTCTCTGAAAGCAAAAAAGGTGTCGTGTGAAGTTATGCACTCTGGCAGGGAGAATAGAGGAGCTAAATATTACTTAAATGGAGAAAGACTGCAGAAAGCTGCAGCACAGGGGGATTGTTGCAACCAACCAAGGGGACTGAATAAAAGGAGAGCCAGCTCACTCCTCCCAGGGTATCATTGGGGGCTTTTGCGGAATCTCCCAATCAGCAGCACACAAATGCAGAAGAGAAGTTACAGATTCCCTTTTGAGTAAAGCTCACCAGTATGTCTAGTTCTGCATTGATGCCGGAAGCCAGGCTCTCAGAGCTGTTGGATTTGCAGCAATATGTGGTTTCCCACATTTTCAGTGCACCACGTTCTGCACAAATGTGACACTGAGAGCTCCCTGGCAGCAGCCTGTGAGATTCATCAATCGAAAAGGATTTCACTCCCTGAACATACAGCTAATTTGTGATCACAGAAGGCAGATCCTGCACGTTTGTGCGAGGCACCCAAGGAACTCTCATGACTCTTACACCTTGATACACTCATATGTGCCACAAATCTTTGAAGGACCTCAGCATATGCAGGGCTGGCTCCTCAGGGGCAAGTGATACTCTCAGAAAACCTGACTGATGACACCCATTCTCCATCTAAATATTGCCGCTGAGGAGGGATATAACGCTACACGTTCCCCACCAGGCCCTTGATAGAACAGATGATTGGCCTCTTGAAGATATGTTTCTGTTGTTTGGACTACAGGCGGGGTTCTTCAATACTCGCCACAGAGAATGTCCCAGATCATCATTGTTTGCTGCTCCCTGCACAACTTTGCACTGCAAAGGGGGAATGTGTTGCCTGAGGGAGAAATAGAGGAACTATATATCCCTTCAGATGAGGATGATGTTAAAGCGTCCTGATGAAGAGTCATACAGACTTAAAACATTAACTCTGTCTTCCTCTCCACAGATGCTGTCAGACCTGCTGAATTTTTCTAGCTATTTTTGTTTTTGTTGAAGGGGATGTGTCTGACCAGGGCCAGGATGTGGTCAAACCACATGAAGAGGCCATTGCTTGGGTACGACATGGGAGATGTGCCCGTGACAACCTGATAGAAGATTCCAGGAGGAAGACACATTCTCACAAGTTAGTTTACCTGTACTGCCTGGAAGGCCCCACCACCTTTCATTTCAGCGAGAATTCTCTCGAAAGTTGAAAGTTCTCCTAATGATCATGAAAATTTCAGTACTCACTATCTGCCCTCAGGATGGGATCATCCTTGGAAGGGCTTAAACCACAGTTAACTGATTAGCCTTGGCAACATATGACTGCTGTGGAACCTGAACAGCACTCCCCTCTCATACGTCCATAGGCAGCTTCACATATTATAGTACTTTCGCCCATGGACTTACCAACCCAGTGTGCATGGCAGCTTATAAGCTGCTGGAAATCCAAATTACACAGGGATGCACTCATGTCAGTCTGATACCTGCTCAATAAGGCACCTGACTGCATGTCACTCTTTCAGGCATTAACAGATGAATGGCTCAACAGGGAGCAGCATTATGTGAACTCCATATGTCCCATCGCCAGTTCTTCTCAATGCAGAATATTGAGGCAACATCTTGCTGCTGCCTTGCAATTATCATTTGCACATCATGAAGCAGTAACCATTCACACCTCGATCATGCAGTAAAGTTTCAAACTTTGTTTCTTTGTTCTCACTGAGAAAGCCTCACCAGGGTAATGGTTGGCTGAGGTGCAACCACTCGGGGCACTGCAATCATTGGAACCCTGACAAGTCTCTGTCCTAGATGAACTTGGCATTAGGGAGAAACCTTGCGTAGCCATTCTCAACACAACAGCCAATGAGTAATTCTTTCCTACATGTACCCTTAGGTAGAGGCCTTAAGAGAGTAGGATTTGCGTTGCATTGAGAGCATAACAGTCCTCGAGGTGGTACAGCTCACAAGGCCATTCCTCTAAGTCAATGAGAACCCTGTTATGCAATGAATTCCAATGTGCCTTTCCCCAAGGAGGATGTAAAGCCTTGCTAAAGAGTCATGCAGGTACAAATAAATATCATGGGAGCTCAGGAAATGGCTTTATCAAGATGAACACATACCTCTTAAATCATACACTCTAACCCCTCTTGCCATCAAGACCCTTACTTGGCTAGTTCAGTGTCATCCGTGCAGAGAATGACAAATCACCAGGCAATCAGCAGCACCTAGAGAAGAGTGCAAGAGGAGGAACCTGGAACAGGCAGTCAGCAGCACCGAGAGGAGAGTGCGAGAAGAGGACCTGTTTCTACCTGTCAGAGCTGATGTGTGACATCAAAGGAAAACAGGTAGGTGATTGATGAGTTTCACTTTCGTGTCTCTTTTGATTGGCCAAGTGGTTTAAATCAGAGACGTTATTACAGCTGAAGAATATAGTTAAGAAATTCACTTTTAAAGTGTTTAACATCCAGATTAATTAAGTAAATAGAATAGAGATGGTCGGGCAGGTGATGTGTTGCAGCTGTAGCATGTGGGAACTGGTGGAAGCCGGTGCAATCCATGGTGACCACATCTGCAGCAAGTGTTGGCTGCTCGAGGAACTTGGGCTGAGAGTTGATGAGCTAGAGTCTGAGCTGCAGACACTGTAACACATCAGGGAGGGGGAGAGTTACCTGGACACTGTGTTTCAGGACACAGTCACACCCCTTAGATTAATTACATCAAATTTGGACCGTGGTCAGGGACAGGAAGGTGTGACTGCGAATGAGGCAAGTATGGGGAAGCATCAGCCAGTGCCCTTGGCCAATAGGATGATGTTCTTGCTCCCGGTGTGGACGAGGACACAGACTGCAGGGAGGATGAGCGAACTGACCAAGGCACCATGGTACAGGGTGCTATTCAAGTGGGGGGAGAAAAGAGAAATGCAGTAGTGATAGGGGATAGCACAGTTAGAGGAATAGATTCTGTTCTCTTCAGCAAAGACAGTGGGTCCCAAAGGCTGTGTTCCCTCCCTAGTGCCAAGGTTAAGGACATCTCTTCTGGGCTGAAGAGGAACTTGGAGCGGGAGGGAAAGGATCCAGTTGTCGTGGTCCACGTAGGTACCAATGACATGGGTAGGACTGGGGAAGAGGTTCTACTGAGGGACTATGAGCAGCTCGGTGCTAAATTTAAAAGCAGAACCACAAAGGTAATAATCTCCGGATTACTACCTGAGCCACATACAAATTGGCGTAGGGTAAATAAAATTAGAAAGGTAAATGCGTGGCTCAAAGATTTGTGTGGGAGAAATGGGTTCCGATTCATGGGGCACTGGCAGCAGTACTGGGGAAGGAGAGAGTTGGTCCATTGGGATGTGCTTTACTTGAACCATGCTGGGACCAGTGTCCTGGAAAATCATATAACTAGGGTTGTAGATAGGACTTTAAACTAAATAGTTGAGGGAGGGTTCAATTGAAGGGAAGTTTAAAAAATGAAAAAGAAAGGAGAGCGCAGAGGAGTAGGATAGTGAAGAGGCGAACGATAATCAAAGTTTGACAGGAAGGGGCAGAAAATGTAAGCAGAAGAGTGCAGCAGAAATCAGTACCAGAGTGAGCAATAATGGTAAAAAGTCAATGCTTAAGGCTCTTTATCTGAATGCATGCAGCATTTGTAATAACATAGATGAGTTGACAGCACGAATAGAACTAAATGAATATGACTCGACAGCTATTACAGAGGCGTGGTTGCAGGGTTAACATGACTGGGAGCTCAATATTCAAGGGTATTCAACGTTCTGGAAAAATAGGCAAAAAGGAAAAGAAGGTGGTGTAGCTTTGTTAATAAAGGGTCAGTGCGGTGGTGAGTAGTGATATAAGTGCAACAGATCGTGGAGTGGAATCAGTTTGGGTGGAAATAAGGAATAGCAAGGGGAAGAAGTCACGGGTGGAGTCGTCTATAGGCCCCCGGAGAGTTGCCTCACTGTAGGACAAAGTATAAATCGGGGAATAATGGAAGTGTGTAAGAAGGGCACCACAATTGTCATGGGTGCATATGATTGGGCAAATCAGATAGGCTGGGTAACATGGAAGATGAATTTGTAAAGTGCATCAGGGTTTGTTTCTTAGAGCAATACATTGCAGAACATACCTGGGAACAGGCTATTTTAGATCGAGTAATGTGTAATGAGGCAGGATTAATAGGAGATAACATAGTTAAGGACCCTCTAGGAGGTAGCGATCACAAAATGGTAGAATTTCAAATTCAGTTTGAGGGCAAGCAACTTGGGTCTCAAACCAGTGTCCTCAACTTAAATAAGGGCAATTAAGAAGAAAGAGTTGTCTAAAGAGGGCTGGGGAAAATAGACTAAGGGGAAGGTCAGTGGATGAGCAGGTGGCAGACATTTAAGCAGATATTTCATAACACTCAGCAAAAATTTATCCCAGTCAAAAAGAAGGACTCAGTGAGAAGGATGAACTACCCATGCTTAACAAAGGTGGTCAAGGAGAGTATCCAATCAAAAACTAAGGCATACAAAGCGACAAAAACTAGTGGTGGACCAGAGGATTGGGAATTTTTTAGGAACCAGCAGCGGATGACTGAAAAGCTAATAAAGAGGGAGAAAGTTGATTATGAAAGTAAATTGGCAAGAAATATGAAAACAAACAGCAAGAGCTTCTACGGGTATATAAAAAAAGAGTGGCTAAAGTGAGCATGGGACCCATGGAGGGTGCGACTGGAGAATTGATAACGGGGAACAGGGAAATGGCAGATAATTTAAATCAATATTTTGCATCGGTCTTCACGGTGGAGACAACAATAAACATCCCAAAGATATCAGATTAAACAAGGAGCTAATGAGACGGACAAAGTATTGGACAAACTAATGGGACTAAAGGCAAACAAGTCGCCAGGACTTGATGGCCTGCATCGAAGGAAGCAGCTGCTGAGATAGTGGAGGCACTGGTTGAAATATTCCAGAACTCACTGGATTCCAGGCGGGTCCCAGTGGATTGGAAAACCGTTAATGTGACGCCCCTGTTCAAGAAGAGAGGGGGACAAAAAGTAGGAAACTATAGGCCAGTCAGCCTAACATCTGTCATTGGGAAAATGCTAGGGTCCATTATTAAGGAAGAAATAGCAGGACATTTAGAAAAGCTTAACGTAATCAAACCGAGTCAACATGGTTTCGTGAAAGGGAAATCATGTTTGACAAATTTGCTAGAGTTCTTTGAAGATATAACAAGCAGAGTTGATAAAGGAGAACTGGTAGATGTTGTGTATTTGGATTTCCAGAAGACATTCGATAAAGTGCCTCATTAAAGGTTATTGCACGAGATAGGAGCTCACAGTATTGGGGGTAATGTATTAGCATGGATTGAGGATTGGTTAACACACAGAAGACAGAGAGTCGGGATTAATGGGTCTTTTTCAGGTTGGAAAGATGTAACTAGTGGAGTGCCACAAGGATCAGCCCTAGGGTCTCAATTATTTACCATCTATATTAATGAATTGGAGGAGGGGGCAGAGTGTAATGTATCCAAATTTACTGACGATACAAAAATAGGTGGGAAGGCATATTGTGTTGAGGACATAAGGAATCTGCAAGGGGTTATACATAGGTTGAGTGACTGGGTAAAAACTTGGCAGGTAGAGTTTAATGTAGGAAAGTGTGAGGTCATGCACTTCGTTGGAAGAATCAAAAGGCAGACTATTATTTAGAAGGAGAGAGAATCCAAAAAGTGCAGTGCAGAGGGATCTGGGTGTTCTTGTGCATGAAACACAAAAAGTTAGCATGCAGGTGCAGCAAGTAATTAAGAAGGCAAATTGAATTTTGGCCTGCATTGCTAGGGGATTGGAGTTTAAAAATAGGGAAGTCTTGTTGCAACTGTACAGGGTGTTGGTGAGGCTGCACCCAGAGTACTGTGTACAGTTTTGGCCCCCATGTTTAAGAAAGGATATACTGGCATTGGAGGCAGTTCAACAGAGATTCACTAGGCTGATTCCTAGGATGAAGGGGTTGACTTATCAAGAACGGCTAAACAGGTTAGGCTTTTATTCATTAACGTTTAGAAGAATGAGGGGTGAACTTATTGAAACATACAAGATTCTGAGGGGGCTTAACAGGGTAGATGTTGAGAAGGTGCTCCACTAGTGGGGAAATCTCGAACTAGGGGACACAGTTGCAGAATAAGAGGACATTCATTCAAATCTGAGATGTGAAGGAATTTCTTCTCTCAGAGAGCAGTGAACATGTAGAATTCTCTACCCCAGAGAGTTGTGGAGGCTAGATCACTGAAAGTATTTATTAGGAGATAAATAGGTTTTTGAAATATTGGGGATTTCAAGGCTATGAGGAGGTGACAAGAAAGAGGAGTTGAGGCCTGGGGCAGATCAGCCATGATCTTATTTAATGACAGGGCAGGTTTGAGGGGCCGAATAGCATGCTCCTGCTCCTATTTCTTATGTTCTTACGTTCTTAAACCTTAGACTGTCTGATGTGCTTATAAAAGTGTGAGTTTGCAGCTCGTAGACGGTGCACTTAGCCTGGCAGAGTACAGCAGATCATTCACCCTTTTCCTGCACTGCGGGATGGTCCTTTTTAACCACCTCAGTGACTTCTTCCCAGGCCTGCGTGGTCAAGTGGGAGGGCCTCCTGCTCCCATCTCTCAGAAAGAGGACCTCCCGCCTTTCTGGATCGGCTTGGAGGAGAGTCTCCAGGGAGGGTTCACTGAACCATAGGGCTGAAGGTTGTTTGCGTTTCGGAGCTATCCTTGACAAATTATCCAGTTCACCAGTGAGTGAATGGCCGTCCAGGTTGTTACAAGGCTATGCCCCTTGATTTTTGAAAACATGATTTTTCAGCTTTCAACTGACTGTAAATTTTACAGTTTGAAATGAGACAGAGCAAACTGCTTAAAAATGCAAGGCCACATTCCAAGGAGAAGATGAGAAGCAAACAAATCACTCTCAGGGGAGTATGAGTGGAGAGACATTTCCTATAATCTAGACACCCATTGAAACTTGTAACTGTCTAAGGAAGAGACATTAAAAATGCAAAGCACTGGGTATGGAAACAATGGCTGCTACAGACAGACACACACAAAGCCTATTGGAAAAACATAATGGGTGAAATATTTCAAGACAAGGCTGCCAACCAAGAAATAGATTGCAAATGACAGGTGGTTCTAGAAGAAGAAACATAAGAAACAGGAACAGGAGTAGGCCATTTGGGCACTCAAGCCTGCTCCACCATTCAAGAAGATCATGGATGATTTACTTGTGATTTGTTTTCCACATACGCGTCTACCCCCAATGAACTTTGATTCCCTTGCGTAACAAGAATCTATCTAACTACCTCTTCCTTAAAAATATTCAATGACCTTGCCTTCACTGGCTTCTGAGGCAGAGTTCCAAAGTCACACAACCATCTGAGAGTAAAGATTTCTCCTAGGGGAGAATTTTTCCTATGGCGGGCAGGCTGGGTGGGAGTGGGTGGAGGCAGGTGCGGAGCCGATTGCCACCAGCGATTGGCTGCGCGACACCATTTTACCAGTCAGGCCAATTAAGGCCCACCCAACGTACCATGCGGCAGGTAATGCTCAGCGCTACCTGTGCGGGCGGGGGGAGGAGAGTCGGGGCCTGCGCTCTTTCTCACATGCCTCAGGGAGATGAATGTGATACTAAAACTTTCTAATAAATAAAGTGAAAAATTATTTAAACATGCTGGGACAAGTTTGTGCAGTTTGCAAAATTTATTTAATTATTTTATAAAACCTTCAAGAAACCTCATCCCGCTCGAGGATGAGGTTTCCTGAAAATCATGAAGGCCGCTTGGGTTCTTCGCCTGCCCACCAACATTAAAGTTGGATGGACAGCATTGTTAACAACTTTAATTACTTTTTTAACGGGCCGTTGACCGTTCAGCGGGCGCACAGCCGCCTCTGGCGCACGCCCACCGAACGAAATACCGAAATGATGCGCGATGACAATGGGCAACACACCCAACGTCATCACGCATCATTTTACGTGTTGGCAGGTCGGGCCCGCCCCCACACGCCAATGGCAATATTCTGCCCCTGACCTCTCTCCTAAAAGGGTGACCCTTAATTTCAAAGCAGTGCCCCCTAGTTCTGGACTCACCCACAAGAAGAAGCAACCTTTCCATATCCACCTTGACAAGTCCACTCAGGATCTTGTATACCTCAACCAAATCACCCCTCACTCTTCTAAACTCCAGTGGAAACAAGCCCAGTCTATTCAACTTTTCCTCATAAGACAACCTGCTCATTCTAGATATCAATCTCGTAAACCTCTTCTGAATCACCTCCAATGCATTTACAACCTTCCTTAAATAAGGAGACCAAAACTGCATTCAGTATTCGAGATGCAGTCTCACCAATGCCCTGTATAACTGAAGCATAACATCCTTACTTTTATGTTCAATTCCTCTCGTAATAAAGGATAACATTCCATTAGCCTTCTTAATTACTTGCTGTACCTGCATGCTAACTTTTTGTGACTCAAGTACTAGAACACCTAGATTTTTTTGATTATTCATTCATAGGATGTGGGCTTCACTGTCTGCGTGAGCATTTATTGCCTAACCTTAGTTGCCCTTGAGAAGGTGAGCTGCCTTTTTGAACTACTGCAGTCCATGTGGTATAGGTTCTCCCACAGCGCTGTTAGGGAGTTTCAGGATTTTGACCCAGCGACAGTGAAAGAACAGCGATATATTTCCAAGTCAGGATGGTGAGTGGCTTGGAGGGGAACTTGCGGGTGGCGGTGTTCCCATCTATCTGCTGTCCTTGTCCTTCTAGATGGTAGTGGCGCCTCGGAATTATGCAGCCGTTCTCCGTTTAAGTAATACTCTGCTTTTTTATTCTTCCTGCCAAAGTGAACAACTTCACACTTTCCCACATTAAACATTTGCCAGATTTTTGTCCACTTACTCAGCCTATATATATCTGCCTGTAACCCCCTTACGTCTTTATCACAACATACTCTCCTACCTATTTTTGTGTCATCTGCAAGTTTAGCTACCAGGCCATCGTTCCCCTCATCTAAGTCATTGATGTAAATTTTAAAATGTTGAGTCCCCAGCCCCTGCGGGACTCTACTTGTCAGATCCTGCCAATCTGAAAAAGACCCATTAATGCACACTCTGTTTTCTGCCTGCCTGCCAATCACCTATCTTTTAGCCTAGTATCACAGTTCATTTCAGCTAACTCAGCTTTCATGCCCATACAGTTGCCCTTATTTAAGTTTAAGGTACTAGTCTTAGATCCACACTTCTCCCTTTCAAACTGAATGTAAAATTCAATCTTATTGTGGTCACTGCTAACTAGGGGTGCCTTTACAATTAGGTCATTAATTAATCCTGTCGCAATACACAATACCAACTCTAATATAACCTGCTATCTGGCTGGTTCCAGAATTTGCTGCTCTAAGAAACTACCTCGAAAGAATTTTAAGAACTCCTCATCCAAGCTACTACTGCCAATTTGATTTATCCAGTTTATGGCCAGAATTTTCCGGCTGACATGCGGGTGGCGGAGCCCGCACATCAGCGCTTAAAATGTCGCGTGAGCGTGCCGACGTCAGCGCGCGGCATGATGATATTTCGGTCAACGGGTGCACTCAGCTTCGGGGTGTTCACCTGCCATTAATTGAAGGCCTCATTAAGGCCCTTAACTTGCCAATTGTCCTGGATTTTGAGGGACCCGTGCAAACTTCAGGTCGGAGCATGGGCCCAACAGGCAGGCGGGTAGGAGATTTTTTAAGAAAACTCATGCAATGTCGGGATATGTGGACTCAGAGGGGTTGTTCATGTTTTTCATGAAGTTTTAACTGCTGAAAGTGTTTAAAAGTTGCCTGTGTGATTGTTAGCATTTCTCATTGATTTCCAAGAGCAGCTATGTACTTTGAAACCAGTCTGCAGACAGTAATCTTTCTCGGGCCTGCAGCTTTCTGGAGGCTTCCATTTAGCCTGGGGGTATGGGTTCTGACCTCTCCACCGGAGGCAGCTCCTCTGAGGAGGAAGGGAGGGATAGAATAAGGTGGGGGCCAGGACTGGACAATCAGCCTCCAGGGGAGCCACCTTTGGGAGGCCAGGTGCAGGCACAAGGGGCACAGGGCCAAGAGGTTGTCCAAGGTGCAAGGGGCTGCAGAAGATGCTACTCTCCTGCTGCCAGGGTATACAGGCGGCGAAGCAGCTACCTCAATATGACTGAGGTGCAGTGCCGAAGGAGGCTCCAACTCTCAAGGGAGACAGTCAACTATATCTGTCAGATGATTGGCCCTGAGATCTCTCCTAACTGTGTGGGTGGACACCCCATGCCAGCGGCTCTGAAGCTCACAGTTGCCCTCCACTTCTATGCATCTGGCTCCTTCCAGGGCTCAGTGGGTGATCTTTGAGGTGTCACCCAATCAGCTGTCCACACTTGTGAAAAGCAGGTCACAGACACTCTGTTCAGACGGGCATTGACCTTCATCCACTTCCGCCGCAACCAGGCAAGTCAAGCACAGAGAACCAGTGGCTTCGCGGCCATTGCTAGCTTCCCCCGCGTCCAGGGTGCTATAGACTGTACACATGTGGCCATCAAGGTGCCAGCAGGTGAGCCCGGTGCCTTCGTCAACAGGAAGGGCTTCCACTCCATGAACATGCAGATAGTGTGTGATCACAGGATGCTGATTCTACAAGTCTGTGCAAGGTACCCAGGCAGCTCCCAGGATGCCTACATCCTCAGACACTCCCAGGTGCCAGGGCTCTTCAGTGCTCTAGCCGGCTGGATGGTTGGCTGCTGGGTGACAAGGGCTATCCCCTCAGAAGGTGGCTCATGATGCCTCTCCGCCATCCAAGAACAGAAGCTGAGCAGCGGTACAATAGGAGCCACGGCACCACAAGGGCTGTGGTGGAGAGAGCCATCAGTCTTCTCAAGATGCGCTTCCGTTGCGTGGGCCACTCAGGGGGCGCACTCCAGTACCCTCCAGATCGTGTCTCTCTGATAGTGGTAGCATGCTGCGCTCTGCACAAACCTGCGCTGGAAAGGGGGGATGCAGTTGACGATGAAGAGCTTGACGCAGTGGATGAAGCTGCACATGATGAATCCAGCAGTGGCTCAGAGGGTGAGGAAGCACAGGGCGATGATGAGGGGCAGCACACTGACCCGCTACTACACCAAGGATGCAGGGACACCCGGGACAATTTAATCCAAAGAACCTTCAGCGAGCTCCACACACATGGATCTGCAGGAACAGCATTGCCTGGCGCTTCCACACGTGGCACTTAGGTGCTACATCTTCCACCTCATCAGCTGCAACTAAGGGCTTAGTACAGAAACATCAATGTCCACTCAAACATTCATGATAAATATGTGAAAAAGAAAAATGCACCACCAAAAAAAGACCCTCAGCCATGGTAACAAAGGTGGACTTTATTCTGTCCAAAAGAAAAGCAAACAACATTGCAATAAGAAAAATTTGAGTCCCTATTCTAAGGGCAACACAAAATCACCAGTGACATACCCGTGGAGTGCCGAAGGTGCCTTATGCTTATGTTTTCGGGTGCTACATCTAGGTGCCGCCCCATCACTCGGACTGGTTTGAGAGACAGCCTGCTGACTCTGCTGTCCTATTGGCCTCGATGACCTTGGCGGGCGACCTCTGGCCCGTGGAGCCTCTGATGGCTCCGCCTGGGAGAGAGTGACCAGTTCCTGAACTGGCACCTCCCCAATTGTCGCAGCCTCAACAGATGCAACGGTCACTGGCAGAGGGGTGGAGGAGCTGCTGCCCTCATCCAGAGCGCCCTGAGAGGAGCTCGCAGCGACGACAGGCAGCTGCTGCGCCGACGTGAGGTCCCTTTTGACCTCCCAGCTCACCGCAGATGCATGGGCACCAAGTGCCGATGCTTGGTGTCCACAACATCTCCCACATTGGGAATGACCATCCGTGTCCAGTACGGCTGTGAGGGCTTGCAGCGTGTCCCAATCATAAAATGTTCCATTCATTTGAAGCCCCTCTCGATGAGAGTTGCCAATCTCTCATTGGAGGAAGCCTGAAGCTCTGCCCTGAGGGTCAAACCTTCACGTGCACTCTGCCTGGACTCCTCCGTCGCAGAGACTAACTGAACCATTCCCTCATACAACCCTGCCAGATGCAAACGCACTTCCTGCCGCCTGTCCTGCAGCTGCTGCATTGGTGACATCTCCAGAGGCCGTCATCAGTGCCGGACTCAGCATGTGCCTCATCCCCTGCAGCCCTCCGGCTGCTGGCGCCATCAGCATTCTCTGCCCCTACCATCTCCTCCAGTGATTGTGATGTGCCCTCTCCACTGTGACCCGGAACACTAGCCGACGGTAAAGTCCCCACTGAGGTGTGTGTGTCTGTGCTGCTGCCTGACTGGCTGAAATGATGTGCCGCAAGTTGCACTTGTTGGCCCTCAGGTGTGGAGGGGGGGCCGCGGGGTCAAGGTGCGGGTCGCTCTGGTGGTGATGCTGAAATTAACAACAAGGACAGTGCATCAGTTAGTGTACAGTCAGTTAAACCTTTCATCCCTTTCCCGCCCCAGCCTCATAAGTCGCTCTCCCTTCAAGACCCTAAGGAGTCGGAAAAGAGTCAAGAGGAGCCCCAACCATGAAACGCACATGCAGACAGGCTGGTCAGATGGCCTCAGGAATGCCACATGGCATTTTATGTACCATAGGAGTGGGGAGAGTGCAGAGGTACCCGACCTGGATGCATTGTGGCCTGGAGACTTGCTGTGCTGAGGAAACATCGCAAACAGTAGCGACATTTGCCATGGATCACAGGAGATTGAGAGGTCACATTATTGACCTTCATTCCGTAAGGAGGGGCATAGACCGGGTGGGCAGAAGGCAACATTCCCCCTTGGCACAGGGATGAGTAACGTGGCAGCATTTATCTAAGTTGAGTGCCATGAGGTTCACAGCTGAGGTGCTGAGGGACTTTTGGACAAAGTAATGTGGGGTGCACTGGCTGAAAGGGTGCAGGAGGTCCCAAACCCCCTCAGATGCAATAACTCTTTGACTGTGCAGCAGCGATCCAATGGCACGTTAGACCATGGTGATAGTGGTCACAAATGGGAAAGGGTGACTTTGGAAGGTGGTGGAGACGCAGATCCTCAAGCGGACGAGGGTCCCTTCTTTATGACCCACATGTCAGAGTGTCTCATTCTGTGAATGAGCATTGTTTCAGCATCAACGATTCCAGCAACCGTCAGTGGTTTGGGTGGTGGGGAGACAGAGTTGATGGGACTGTGGACCTCAAATACCTGGCCGCTGGACCCCAGCCTCACCGCTCCCGGCCGCCCTGGCCTCCTGCCTCCTGCCCAGCTCCATGGCCTCTTCTTCAAAGGCGTGAGGCGCTGGAGGAGGGTGCGTCCACCTCCAGTTCCCTGGCGCTCCCGGGCATTGTGGTGAGTTTTTGCCAGCAAAACAGAGAAGAGGATTTATTGGGGCTGATCGCTCATGTACTCTGCATGTGCAAGCCACACCCCAACCACAGCCCATCTGAGGCCTCCAGTGGCTCCTGTCCACACTACTGGTGATCAGTCCCCAGAAGATAGTACGGCTAGTCCCAACCCCCTCCCCCAACGGCCACCTTGGACACATTCGGCATCCATCACTTTGAATAGCACACGGGTCTTAGCGCCCATGGCAAGGAGGCACAACTAGGTGCGCGCCGATGCCAGCAGATGCCACTTGGCCAAAACACCTTGAGGCACCCCTTGCACCATCTCATTACCATCAATAAGACATCTGTTGGAGTTCTGAGTATGTGTCTCGCAGCCTCCCCTGCAGGTTGTCCCCAGACTATTCAAATGCCACAAAGACCAACATATGCTGCGGGGAGAACCCTTCTTCACCTCAACCACTAAGGCTGGTGTAAGCATGGTCAGTACCCATTTGCCCACCCAGCGTGCGACAGATGCCCTCTCCAGTGACGACAGCAAGACATGGGATGGGGGGGTGGGGTCAAAGGCTAAGGCTGCCTTCTGGGTCAAATGGCCAAGACAGACATGGTACTCCCCTTTCCAGAGCGCAGCAAATCATTGAATCATTTCCTGCACTGCGTGTCTGTGCGCCGTACATCATCATGGGCACTCACAACGTCACCCACCTCCTCCCATGCCTGGCTGGTGACATGGGGGTTCCTCCTCCTCCCATCCTCCAGATACAGAAGGTGCCGATGGATGCCCACCTCTAGCAGGAGGACAGCAAAGCATGCATCAGAAAATCGGGGGGGCACAGTGAACCCCCGCTAGCCTCTCCTGCAGCCTGCCCCCCTCCTCCTGCTCATGCTGCTGTCCATTTGGACCTCCCTCCTTCTCTCCACAAGTGGCCATGGTGCACTGCCTCAAGCAGGCTGTCTGGCCACTCTTTATACAGGCTGCCGGCTCCCCATTGGAACCAGCGGTCTGAGGGTGCCCACCCCAGCGACTATTTTCCCGTTCTCCACGGGAGTTGCTTACCCGCCCGTGGAAATGGCGGCGTGGCCCGTTTCTCCAGCGGCAATCGGCCTCCCGCCCGTTGCCAAGTCGGTCGAGCCTGACCGTCAAACGGAAAATTCTGCCCTACATGTAGCTTAAAATCACCTATGATTATTGCCGCCCCTTTATCACAAGCACACAATATTTCTTCTTGAATACTTTGTCCTACACTGTGGCTAATGTTAGGGGGCCTGTCGACCACTCTCATTTGTGACTTTTTTCCCCTATTGTTCCTCATCTCCACCCAAGCCATTTCTATAGCCTGATCTCCTGAACCAAATTCATCTCTAATTATTGCACCAATGCCCTCTTTGATTATCAGTGCTCCCCCTCGATCTCTACCTAACTTCCTATTCTTCTTGAATGTCAGTTGCCTCTCAATATTCAGGACACAAACCTTGTCATCCTGCAGCCATGTCTCTGTAATTGCTATCAGATGATATTTATTCACTTCAATGTGGGCCATCAATTCATTTACTTTGTCATGAATGCTACGAGCATTCAGATACAGAGCCTTCAGTTTTGTCTTTTTGTTGCCTTTGTAACATCTAGCCTTGACTGTTGATGTATTCTTAGGTTTTTTTCTCTCTGTCCCTTCCTGTCATTCTCTGACCCCCATTTCTCATATTATTATTTTGCTCTCCTGGTTGACTCTACCCTATGAATTGCTACCTCTACCCAAACTTGATCCCTCACCCCTCTGGTTTAGTTTAAAGCCCTCTCTACTTCCCTAGTTTTGCGATTTGCGAGATCACTCATCCCAGCATGGTTCAGGTGCAGACTGTCCCAACGGTACAGCCCCCAGTTTCCTCAGTACTGATGCCAGTGCCCCACAAACTGGAGCCCACTTCTCCCACTAGCCTTTGAGGCATGCATTCGTATCTATAATCTTATTTGCCTTATGCAAATTTACACGTGGCTCAGGTAATAATCCAGAGATTATTACCTTTAAGGTTCTGCTTCTTAACGTGGTACCTGGCTCCTCATACTGACTTTGCAGAACCTCTTTCCTTGTCCTTCTTATGTTGTTGGTGCCTACATGGGTCACGACAACTGGATCCTCCCCCTCCCACTGCAAGTTCCTCTTCAGCCCTGCGCAGATGTCCCGAACCCTGGCACTGGGTAGGCAACATAGCCATCTGGACTCTCGCCCTTCGCTGCAGAGAACAGTGTCAATCCCCATCACTATACTATCCCCTGCTACTGCTACAATCCTTTTTGATTTCCCCATTTGAATGGCTTCCTGTACCATGGTGCCATTGCCAGCCTGCTCATCCACCTTGCAGACCTCGCTTTCATCTGCACAAGTTGCGAGCACCTCAAACCTATCAGAGGCTCCTCCACTGCTGTCTGCTTGGTCCCATTATCTACCTCACTCACGGTCACATCGCCCTGCCCATCAGCACTGACCAAAACTGACAAGCCTATTTTAAGAGGTGTGACCGTCTTCTGGAACAAAGTTTCCCGGTATTTCTTACCCTCCCTTATGTTGCATAATGTCTGCAGTTTGGCTTCCAGATAAATAATCCTGATCCAAAATTCCTCTAGTTGCTTACATTTCCTGCAGACGTGTTTGTCATGGATCACCTTGGCGTCCAAAAGCTCCCACATCCCACAGCTACAACTTAACACCTGTGTCGCCATTCTCTCTGCCTTCAGAGCTGAGAGCTACTCAGTCTCTCCCTCTCTCTTTTGGAATAAGTGTGTCGCCTGTTACGAGAAGCCAACTAGAAACCTACCAGCGGACCAAGATCACATAATAATTGTAACATCTACATCCGACCGCACCTTAGAAACCAGCTAACTTGAATTGGCCACAACGTTTAAATTGCACACTCCAAGGACAATCAAAGGACACTTAACCGTATATCCTTTAGTCTTTTTTTTTAATGGACTCTAACTCCCCTTATTTATGATACCTGTGTGTTTGTGTGTGTGTGTAGGCGCTAATGACTGCAAGAGGGCCAAAGGCTTGACATCACGTTTTTATTATTTTTTTCTTGAATTTAGTTGTTAATAAATTTGCTCTTTCTCTGACTCAAGGAGACACCGTATTGCTCACAGCTTAAATGGTTAAATACATGCTGATTTGGAAAGGGCATGTCCTCATGAAAAGGAAATTAAACCTTTGTTGTCACTAACCAAGGAAGTTGAATTGAGGGGAGCCAGTTCACCCTTTCTCACCTGGTCGTAACAAGGTGTCCTTTAAATATGGCACCATGACCTTTGACCCCACGAGGTAATGGCAGGGCGGGTGACTTCCTGCCTGCTCCATCATAAGATTCGCCGAGTTCCTTGCAGATGCGTAATTGATGAGCTGAACAGCAGAAGATTGTGCATGTTCAGCTGTCCCGCAGCCCAGTGGGAATCACTCCGACTTGCCCGTCCACCACGGAGCTTAGTTTCCAGAACGGAAGAGCCCACCCTTAGTGTGAACTAAGGTATGGCAGCAAAGCTTTTGATTAACTCAAATTTCCAAAGGGTGAAAAGTGTGAGGCCAGCTAGGAGAGCACCGGAATAGTTGGGCATAGAGATAACAAATGTATGGAAGAGAGTTTCAATGCCAGATGAATTGAAACATGAGTGAGAGGCTGGCGAAGTTACTAGAGGTTGATGTAGGTAGTTTTTGTGCTGGAATGGATATGGGATTGGAAGATCAACATAACCCCAAGCAGGACACCAAGATTGCAAACTGGCTGATTCAACTTCAGTTCTCAATCCATAAGCTTATCACGGGATCTGTTTGAGATCCATGACTGACTTGGTGCCTCATGCAATTGCATGGGTTGCATAGTCCTAATGCTGTCCCTGCACAGGAGTTTCCCTGCAGTTAGGGCTAAGGAGCTAATAGGTTCAAAGTTGAGGTTGTCACAGCACTACCACTGGTGGAGGGTGAAAGTTTGGCAAGTCTATATAGGGCAACATTTTCCCCCCGTTGGGGGGGAAGTGCAGGAGCGGGCAGGTGGGCGGCTTTCTGATCTGCACCCCCAGTCAGGGGGGGGGGGGTGCCGCCATTTTAGGTGGGCGGGCCAATTAAGACCCGCCCAGCATGACGTCCACCAGGGAGCGCTATGCACTCCCTGTGCGGGTGGGAGGATTCCCTCAGTTGGGAGTGCGCTCTTTCACACAAAAGAGCACCCAGATCTCCCTGAGGCAAAGTTCTGCCTCAGGGAGATCGGCTCCAATTTAAAACTTTCAATAAAGGTTATCAAAAAATGTCCCTGCAATGTCCCCTCATGTGACACTGTCACATGAGTTGGGACATGTCCATCACTTTTATTTAAACCTTTCATAAAAATTTAAATACCCTCATGAAACCTCATCCCGCCCATGGATGAGGCTTTATGCATTTTCAACCTTAAGTTTGAACGGGCAGGTCCATCAATCATGTTAATTAGTTTTTTAATGCCGTTAATAGGCCGTTGACAGTTTGACGGGCGTGCAGCTGATTCGGCTGTGCACCCGCCGAACTAAAAGTCTAAATGAGGCGGGGTGACATCGGGTCACACGCCCGACGTATCCCCGCGACATTTTATGCGTCAGCGAACAGGCCCACCCCCGCTCACCTACCGGAAGATGCTGCCCATAGGTTTCTATTATAAATATGGACATAGGAATTTATAATAGAAAAAGCTGACACAAAAGTACAACAGGCAGTAAGGTTTTTTAGACAACAAATGCAGGTAGATGTGAGATATCGAACATATAGATAGGGATATATACCTAGGCCATAACTCAATTAAATTAATTAACAATTTGCATTTATACAGCACATTTAAAATAGGAAAACATCACAAGACGCTTCACAGGGGCATAATTGGGCAAAAATTGACACTGTAACAAAGGCGATATTAGAAGAGGTAATGAAAAGCTTAGTCAAAGAAATAATTTTTATGAAGTTTCTTAAAGGAGGAGAGGAAGCTGGAGAACTGTGAGGTATAGGGAGGGCATTCTGGAGCTTCAGGTCAAGATAGCTAAAGGAATAGCTGCCAATGGTGGAGCATAGGGAGTGGGGGATGCACAAGAGGACTGTGTTGGAGAAACACCGATTTGGTTCTCTGTCATATATATTGAAAAAGCTATCGCCATTATTACTGCAATTAGCTGATTTGAGTAATGACGATAATACAAACCACACTATTTAAAAAGTTGAATCACACAGATTCCTTTTTTATTGCCTAACTTGCAAATAACATTTCCCCACCAAGAAAGAACTTTTCTGGCTATTACCATCTGCTTATTGTACACAATAATATTTTTCAGCAAATCATTTGTCATTGTTGACAGTAATGATGGCACTTGATTATATTTTAATCATTTAACTAAATGAGGCCCCTCAGTCTTTTCCCAGCTCCTATGTCGCTTAAAAGGATTAATTATCATGTCTGTTCAGTGGTTTTCTGTGCATTTGTACATCCATAGTGTTGGAATGGCAATTAGTTTCAACCTAGAACAGAAATGTTTATCTTTTTAAAGTTAATTTGAGGCAGAAAGCAATAGGAGATGAGGCAATAAGTTGAACATAACAAGCAGAAGAAAAGGAAAGTTCCAAAATTCTCATTTAGTTCTGAGGAAAAGAAAGACTTGAAATGGGTGGAATTTTATACCAGTGGGATTTTATGGTCCTGCCGAAGTCAATGGACTTTTGAATGGCTCAATGCATTTTACTGTCTGCCCCCACCATGATGGGGCCTAAAGTTCCGCCTAATGTCTTACGCAACCAGCGGATGTCTTAAAGTTAATGATTCACTTACAAAGTGTAATCACTGTTGGAAGGTAGGAATTGCAGCAGCCAATTTGTGCACAGCAAGATCCCACAAACACCACAATGTGATAACGACAAGGTAATCAGTTTTAGTAATATTGATTGAGGATGAAAAACTGGCCAGGACACCAAAAAGAACTCCCTGCTTCTCTTCGCAGTATTGCCATGGAGTTTTTACATCTATCTGAGGGGGCTGGTGAGAGCTTAGTTTAAAGTCACACCAAAAGATGGCACCTCCGACCGAAAAATAAATTAAAATATAGGCCAATGATAAGAATTTGGGTACTGCCGTATTTTAGGGAACTATTTAACTTTTGTAGCCCTCTCAGACCCAATGTTATCAATTAGGAACATAGGAACAGAAAAATGCCATTTAGCTCCTCTTGTCTATAGAGCCATTCAGTTAGATCATGGCTGATTCCTACCTTAACTCCATTTAGCTCCATGCCTCCTGATTTGAACTGGGTTACTATGGGCTTTTCCAAATTTGTCAACTTAAGATTCAAAATGGAGACATTAATCATCACTGGATAGTTATTTCACTGAACTAGTAGCTAAGAGGTCATGAGTCTGCCTATTGTCCTAAAAATTCAATTGATTCACTTATCGATAACTCCATTCCACCTTATGTGGTTGACACTTAGTGCACCCTGAGGTGGCCCACCAATTCAATCAATTTTTCCAATATTCATTTTGATGGCCTTTCACCTTTGAATGGACCAAGAATGTGGCCCAGCTTTCCACATTCTGCAAACCCAAAACAGTGGCTCACCACCCAATCCAGATGATCTGCAAAATTGTTAATAGTCCTGATGACACGATTGAGAAATGCCTCGTTCCAAAAACAGGATTGTGAATCTCAACCCAAATCTGATTCCTGGCTTTGGATCCTTCAAAGTTTTCAACCTTTCTCCTTCTGGCATATTGCTTTCATGTCTGGGCACCTCAGGAATAATATATTGTCATCAGAAGGGAACAGACAGGTTTACCATATTAATTCTGGGACATAGAGGGTTAAATTATGAGCACAGGTTGTATAAACATGGGCTAATTTACCTTGAGTTTAGAAGACTGAGGGAGGGGAAATCCAATCAAGGTAGTTAAAGCATCAAAACAATTTGATGAAAGGAAACTATTTCTTCTTGTGCAAAACAAATGGTGCAAATTTTAAATTAGGGTCAGGTTCTAATAGAATCCTTTTCCTCAAAAGACTGTGTATGCTGGGTCCACGAAAATGTTCAACACTGAGATCAACAGTGTTTCTTTAAAGATTAAAGTATTAAGGAGTATGGATCAAAAGTAGAAAAATAAAATTGAGGTACAGATCCACAATGATCTAATTAAACAGCAGAACAAGCTCATGGGACTGAGTGCTGCTCTTGTTTTCCTATGTTGGTCTGTTAAATGAACAAAGGCATGAATTGCTTTACATGAGGGCAGGATAATACAAACTCCTTTCCTATTATAAATAGATTAACATATAAAGGTTGTTTTCTAAATGGTGCATAGTTGTGCTTGCAAGCATAAAGAATTTTAGCGATGGAGAAACGAGCAGTTATTTAAAAATATTGTCAGCCTTTAGTGTTCTTAGGTCAGGTGTAGGACTGAACTTTGGGAAAAACCCCTACACTCTGCCCAAATAATAAGCTTCAGGAAAAGATTACTTACTGCTTCAGATGAGCTTTTCCAGTTCCCACACCAGTGAGCTTTATGACAACAGGTTAGTGCAATATTCTGAAGGATTTAGTGCTGTGAACCCATGCTCACTATGCTAAAATCACTCAGAGTGAAGAAACTTCCATCCCATTAATTTGGACTGGATAAAACTCAGGTCCCTGAGCTGAAATGACTGTTTTAAAATACACTCCTCTCCTTACCACCAGAAATGTATATTTTATAGTTATCTATTGATTAGAACTGATCTTAACATTCACCTCTGGAAGGAGTTCAAGCTTGCTTAATATGTTTTATCAATAAATATCATAACATGTTTATTGGTACAGTTGAAAATTAAATAAATACAATGGAAATATTTAGGATTTTAACTGCATTTTAGCCATTTCCTTCTCTTATAATTGAATAAAAAGTCACTTGTTTGAAGAGCAGTGTATGAGAATTCATTCTGTTTTTCAATTCATTGCTTTAATATAAGAGGTACATGTGATACACTGGTTGCTGTACAGAGTGGTGTAAATAAATTCAAATTGTAAGTTAGACTTTATATGAATTCAAATGAACTTGTCATCCAATGATCCATTTCAGGATTTCATTATTGAAAAATAATATACATGGTTTTATCGATATCACTGAAAACAATAGAACAAATTTACCAACACTAGCTAGTGGAAATTAATACATTTCAATTTCACATATATCCTACGATGATAACCTGCTAAAGTTGGCTGGTTGCCATATAATCCTCCTTACATCACAGGCAAATGAGTGCTTTAACATTAAAGCTGCTTTCCAAGCATTTTAGCTGCCATTGATAGAGTATGTGCTTTCAGAGAATTAAATCAGTTTTTCCATAACTGGAAAGGGCATTTTCTATAAACAAGCAGGTAGTATGGCATAAAAATGTAAGCTCAACTGAACTTGTATCATGTAGATTAATACTGTGAAACCGAGCAAACTCATTTTTCTCCTGATCATAATTCTGAGCTCATCTCATTGGTTAATAATCTAACACATGTATAATGCCTTAATTTTACACTCACACTAGCTGCTGGTTTGTCTCAAAATAGAGATTCTAGTTTTATTTCATCATGCATGGTTTCAAATATCTTTGTTGATTTTGTCAGCAATTCACTGATGCATCATATTAAATATGGGGCCAGATTTTTGAGGAAGAAGTGGAAAGGTCAAAAAGGGAAATGTCCCAAATCAGCAGACTCGTCTCCTTTAAAAAGGCCCCCTCCCGCCATATTTTTGTGTCAGGGAGATGGGACAGGATGGAGTCAGACTTGCTGCCTCATAGCACATAAGGAGGCCATTCGCTCCATTGTGCCTGAGTCTGCTCCGTGGAGGAGCTATTCAATCAGTTCCACTCCGTTGCTCTTTCCCCATAGCCCTGTAAATTATTTTCCTTTTCAAGAATGTAACCAATTCTATTTTGGAAATTATGACTGAATTGCTTCCACCACCCTTTTAGACAATGCATTCCAGATCACAAAAATTTCCTCATCTCTCCTTTAATTCTTTTGCATATTATCTTAAATCTTCATCCCCAGGTTATAGACCTCCCTGCCAGTGGAAACATTTTCTCCTTAATTACTCTCACAAAGACGCCCATAATTTTGAATACCTATATTAAATCGTCTCTTATCCATCTCCGATGCAGGGAGAAGAATCCCAGCTTCTCCAGTCTCTCCACATAACTGAAGTCCCCCACTCCTGGTATAATCCTTGTAAATCCCCACTGCATTCAAATTTATTTGAAAGGAAAGGGAAAATCTTTTACTGAAAATTATAGGTCCATTACTTTCACATCAACCATATTCCAATTAGCAATTTAAGAGCATTTAATCACTGGCAGGTCATGTATTGGATGGCCAGGTGCAAAGTAAAAATCTACTCGCCCATGCCCCAATATGGCTCATCTTCTTAATTTCAACCTGAGAAGCTCACCCCATATGGGCAGAACTGGTTTTGTTAGGTAGGTTAGGTAGCTGTGCACTGCTCTCCTATGTTGGGAATGAATGAGCTGAGATGTAAGAACAACCTCTGTGAGGAGCATTTCACCTGTGCCAAAATCTTTGGTGCTTTATATCTTTTTGATGACCCACTGGCCCGTGTGCGCTGAGCAGCCCGGTTTTCTTTTTAGGTCTAGTAAAATGAAGAGGTGGAACATCGTGGATTGACACATGTAGAAGCAGGAATATTCCATCCTTTATCTAAAAGAGATAATGCTTAAAAAAAGGGATGGTAGCCCGATCAAAGTTTTGTGCCTGGTGGTAGTGTCAACTCACTGTCAAGTTGCTATCCTTCCCAATTATTGGGAAAACTTCCATTCTAGTGGCCAGAGCTACAATCAGAAAAAGGCCCACATAAATCAGAGTCAGAGAAGAAAGCTAAGAAACACCGTCGCATCCACCCACCCCTACCAACAACCCAACCATTGCCATTTACACCTCCGACGGCCTGAACTCTGCTGGTTCCTACACCCATCCACAAACCGGGAAAGGTGGTCATTTCCAGCAAAATTTAAAGGGATCCTCAGCTGCAGTTTAGAAAAGCTCGATGGAGGTTTGGGAGATATATTAATGGCGCCTCATTCCTTGTTTTAAAGACTCCTAAATTTAATTTACTTGCTGCACACATTTTGCCTGCCACTGTACAGAGTTACTTCTTTTCACTCCTAATGCTTATTGATTTGCTCTTTAAGCCCCTGCTTCAGGTTTGGTCATCTCACCCAATTTCCTGCCTCCAGCCGCCACCCACCACTTAACCAAATAAAGCTTAAGTCAAAAATCATTCTCCCACAACATCAACTTTTACTTTGAACACCTTGTGCAATCATCAATCATTGAAACAAATGAGCATGAATGCTTCACCTGGCCCACAGGAATCCTGGCGCCTGCTCCTGGTCCATCTGTGCCCCCTCCTGCAATTTCCTCCACACCGGTAAATAAAATGCCTGGCTCAACTCCGACTCTGAGCAGCAAACTGTCTGAGAGTGCTGGTAAATAAGGTTCAGCCCTTAAAATATTTCAGGGCTCATGGTAAGAATGGTCGACAGGGGCACATTTGAATCATTCCACCGCCTGCCTAATGTCCATTCAGGGTTAACATTGATCCCATTTACTTTAATTGACGTCTTTCTGAAATGGGCTGTTTGAATGTTCAAAATACATTTCTTGAGTAAAATAGCCAGTTATTAAGTAATTGACTCCCCCAGAGCTCCATTATCTTCTCAAGACAGTGCACTCTTTTCTGTCCCATGCAAACATTAACAAGTATATAGAAGATAATGTGGCTGTTAATGCAGGCTGTTCACATTTCCAAACACTGCATATACAACATTGCCTATGAATATATTGGGATTCGGCTGTGCATGGCTTGTAAACTAGAGTGACCCCTGGTGGATATCTGTTATTTAACTAGCAGATTTTAAAGATTTTGTTGATTTTTTTCCGATTATTTTAAATAACATTATACCAGCAGTATATTAACTAAAAGAGTGTGAATTCACTCAACTATTCTGTGACCAAACTAAAACAGTTCTGTTTATTCAACCTGTTTACATCATCACTCTTAGGTCGGGATTTTCCATACCCACTGGTGTTGGGTGTGTTCGGTGGTGTGAGCGGACAATATGGTGTGATTGGTTTCACAATGGCGTGAAACCAGTTCGCGATCATCCGCTCAGCCCGCTGATGGCGGGCCCACGTTCTCTGCCATTAGACGTCAGGAAACTCATTGTAATACATCAGCATATCATTATTAGATCTGCCAGCCGGAATCGTTTTACCACCGCCCCCCCTCTCCTGCCAACTCTTCACGGCAGGAAAACACGCCAGTGTAGAATACGTCTTGGCAACTGTGATGTGCAGAAGTCGGGACTTACCCGCCAGGGCTTTGCTCACATCGCGGACATCTGAGGAGCAGAAGATGCTGGAGCCAGGCACCAATGGCACACTGGAGGAATGCCCATGGCATGCTGGGTGGATTCTCATGGACATGGCTCCACTGTGAAGCAGCTCACGGAAGTTGGAAAGTCAGCGTTGATGCTCACAACGGGTAATGGTTGAGGGGGTAGAAGAGGAAGGGCTAGGATCGGCTGGGAGAAGAAGAGGTGTTGGGGGGTGATTTTGGGAGGGGAAAATGAGGGCTTCAGGATGGGTAAGGTTGGGAGGGGGGAATGAACGTGTCAGGATGGGGTGAGGTCGGGAGGGAGGGAGAACAGGAAGGGGGCTAATGGGGGAGAAGATGAAAACTGGGGAGGTAGTTATAAGAGGGGTGGAAACTGCAAGGGAAGGAGTGCTGAGAGGGGAGGGTGTCTGGGGGCAGGAAGGGGTGCGGAGAGGGGAGGGTGTCTGGGGGATGGAATGGGCGCAGAGAAGGGAGGGTGTTCAGCAGGAGGAAGGGGTGTGGAGAGGGGAGGGAGTAAGGGTGTAGGAACAAGTAAGAGTGGAGGAAGGAGTCAGGAAGGGGATAAGAGTAAGGCTGGAGGAAGAAGTGAGGCAGGAGGAAGAAGTGAGGCTAGAGGAAGAGGTAATGCTGGAGGAAGAAGTTGGGAGGGAGGAGGGTCTAAGGGTAATGGAGGAGGTAAAGGAGGAGGAAGGAGTCAAGAAGGGTGATGGACTAAGCGGGGGAGAGTGCGGGGGTTGGGAGGACTAGTGGGAGGGAAGGGTTTCCGGGGGGAAGCTGTTCCAGGGGTGGAAGGGGTTCCATTGGGGAAGGGGTGCGAAGGGAGGAAGGGATTCCAGGGGGGAGAAGGGGTTCTGGGAGGGAGAAGGGGTCTGGGGAGGAGATGGGGTTCCAGGGGAGAAGGGGTGTGAAGGGGGGGTGTGTGCTGGTGAATGTGCACAGGAGAGGTCGGATAGGTCTGTGACTGCCTCCTGGGGAGTGAACCGAGGCTGGGCATGGTATGGAGGAAGGGTGAAAATGACCGAGGGCAGAGTGAGATGGTAGGGTAGGATGGTGAGAGTTCGACGGTATCGATAGAAGGGGCAGTGAGGGTGGTTGGTGGGGACTCGATTACAGACACGGACGCTGGGGGTGGGAAGGAGGAGGTCGGGGAGGTGAATGTGGATGGGGGTGGGATTCTCAGGAAGGAAGGGAATGTGCACGTTCACCTGGACATCCCTGAAGGAAAAGCTTGTGGTTGGTAGGTAATGGAAGGAAGGTGGGAGGTGATGCCAGGTGGTGGGGAGGGGGGTGCCAACAGTGATCGGGGAGAGGAAATGGGTGACTGGGGGTAGGTAAAAGACAGGACAGCACACAATGCTGTGAAACCAGGTCATTCTTGTTAAATTGAAAGTGAGACGACAGTTGTGGTGGGCGAGATCAGGTGCTGCATGGGGGTGTTATCAGTGGGTGGTGGAGATGCTGGTCAGCTCAGATGGACAACTGAAAGTGAACTCCAGCAGACAGCATTCAAAATGCTTAGGACATTGAGATGAATATGAAACGAGATGAATATGAAATATGAATAGGGTCCACGTGTGTGGGAGAGTGCTTGCACGAGGCTCCAAAAGACCCTGCCACACACACACAGTCTTCCCTCCAGAATCACTCATGGGCCAGCTGCCTCCTCTGCAGTGACGGGTCTTCCAGGCTGCTTATTTCCACCTCTTCACTGGGGTAGGCGTCCTCTTGGCTGCAGAGAAGGAGGTGGATGGAGCTGAGAGATTGGCTGACTGAGGGTGTCAGTCCCTTGGCAGAGCTCCCTGTGAACCAAAGTAGAGATAATTAATGCATGATAGCAGAGCCAAAAGCAAGAGAGAGAGCACTCACAGTTGCGTTGAGAGAGGGATGATGTGCTGCAGGATCCTCGGTTAGTTGTTCGCCGCCGACCTCACCGTTGCCGCAGGCATGGTCCACGTCCTCACCAGTCAGCATGATGGCACACTCCTCAAAATGAGTGAGGAGGCTAATGTGGGCCACACCACCCCTGGTCTAGGACCTCACCCTGTTGATACGAGCAGGTTTCTCCTGCATGAAAACAGATGGAGTGTGAGCAGGGCACATGGCATTGCATGGGATGTTTATGCGGTAAGCAGAGCCATGGACAAGAATGAGGACATGAGCTCCACAGGATATGAGCCTGATGGAGATGTGATGGTTTGTGTAAGAGTTAGTGGTGTTGTCCCTTGAGGTGCCAGCTCACTGTGGCTATGTGATGGGTTTGAGAGTGTGTGAGTTGAGAGTGGTGAGTTACCCTGGTGGAACGGATGAGGCCATTCATCCTGTAGTGGCACTAGGTGGCCTCTTTTGCAGGGCATTGACACTGACCACCGTTGCCACTGCCTCCCAAGCCTGATTGATAATGCCACTACCCATCCTGCGGCCAGAGCGGGTGTAGAGGACATTACAACGGGCCTCCACGTCATCCAAAAGGCATTCCGGTGATGCCTTGCTAAACCTGGGGGCTGCAGTCTTCTTGCCTTTCATGGACATCTTCCCTGTAGTTGTTGTGGCCTGGAAGCACTGGGAGGTGTGAGCACAGCTGGATTTAAATATGGTGCCTGGTGTGATGAAGTGGTGAGGTGATGGCAGGCGGGCAAATGAGAGCCTGCCCGCCATCAAAACGGCAAGTTTCCTGGGACTGTATAAATAATGCGGCAGGATTGGGATGATATGGCATGAAAACCCGCCATTGGGGCTAGTGATGGCACTTAGTGCAAATCTGGGACGATTCCACGATTCTGCCCTTAGTTGTAGAATATGCCATTGATAAGGTCACTGTTGTTGAATGTTCAACAGAGTAACTTTTGACTTCTGGCAAAAGCGAATTTGTTTTTCATCACGTAAGCTACGCAATGTTCCATTTAATAAGGCAGGGCGAGTAACAGATCAAACCATTGCTGACAGCTTTACTGCCACCATTACTGCCACCACCAGAAGCAAAAATTGTCAGGACATCAATAACTTAAACTTATATAGCACCTTTCATGTAGTAAGGCACATTACAGGAGTGTTTTGAAACAAAATATGACCCAAGCCACAAAAGGAGACATTAGGACAAATGACCAAAAGCTTGATCAAAGGAATAAGTTTTAAACAACATCTTAAAGGTGAAAAGTGAGGTAGAGAGACAGAGAAATATAGGGAGAGGATTTGAAACTTATGGCCAAGACAACTGAAGGCATGGCCAACAATGGTTAAGCAATTAAAATCGGGGATGCTTAAGAGGTCAGAACTAGATGAGAACAGATAACTCGAGAGCTGTGGGTCTGGAGGGGATTACAGAAATAGGGGAGGGTGAGGCCATGGAGGGATTTGAAAGCAAGGATGAGAATTTTAAAATTAGGATGTTGCTTGTCCAGGGGCCAATGTAGGGCAGTGAGCACAGAGATGATAGGTCAATAGGACTTGGTGAGAGTTAAAGCAAAGACAGCAGAGATTTGGGTGACCTCAAATTTATGTAGGGTAGGTTGTAGGAGACCAGTAGGATTGCTATTGGTATAGTCAAGTCTAGGGGTATCAAAGGCACGAATGAGTATTTCAGCAGCAGATGAGCTGAGACAGGGACAAAGTCGGGCAATGTGACAGAGGTGGAAGTAGGTAGTCTAAATGATGGCATAAATATGCAGTCGGGAGGTCATCTTGGGGTCAGATTGACCTTGCAAACAATCTGGTTTCATTTTAGGCAGTTGCCAGGGAGAGAGTTGGGATTGAGTTTTTGCTACCAAGGCGCTAGCTTAAGTCAGCAAATTTTCTTACAGTTTTTTATGTGGTCCAGCCAGATCTGGTGGTGAATCATTAAACCACTCGTCCACCAGATCCTCCCAAGCCTGAGACACTTGAACTTAAGTGAGTAGAGATAAAGCTATACCAGGGAGAATTACCAGAGTAAGGGAGGGTAACATTTTTATTGGGGTCCAAAGATGATGATAAGGTTACAGTGGAGCAAATCAATAACTGCAGAAATGCTGTGGTGAAAGGTGATCCATAAGTTAGACAGTTGTGATTTTGAAATGCAGTTGTAAGTGAAATGGGGGATAGTGTTTTCCTAGGGGAAAATACAGAAGGAAGTAGAGTTGGGGCATGGAAAGGGACCTGGGTAGAAAGTGATACAAGAAAATGATCAGAGATGGTCTTATCTGTGAATGGTATAATGGGACCAGCAAGACCATGTGAGATGACAAAGTCACTGGAGTGGCTGTGAACCAGTGTTGGGGAGTTTACATGGAAGGAGAGATTTAGGAAGGATAAAAGGGCAGTGAATTCAGAGGGAAGAGAGCAAGATGAGTTGAGACGGAGGTGGAAATCACTGAGGATGAGAAGTCATTCAGTGAAAGAGTTGATGGAGGAAAGCAGTGAAGATATCTATTGGGATGCTGTTGGTTACAGAATGGTGTTCTTAAATAAGTCTTTGTATTCTTCACTAGATTAACAGCAAGCCTTCATTAACTACTTGTGACGATATACATATATAGAGTAAAGGGTACAGGCAAAGAGCTATCTCCATGTCTAGGACTTCACTTGTCCCTGCTCAACACCACCCTGACCCTAGGTCTGGGTCATGTGCCTTCTTACATCACTGTGTGGGTGATACTGTACTCAGTCCCACATTAACCCTGTATGTGCCAGTCCCTATATGACAATATCTAGATGAGAAAATTTTAGCACACTAGAGCAGTGATCACCTCAACCAGGGCAAAGCCCATCTTCTCACACCCTCAACTGACTATCAGCCTCTCAATATCAACTCCCTTAAATAGTCCCCATGATTGCCTCCCTAGCCCAAGGACTCCCTTCCCAATTATTCACCAATGTTCCTTGGCTCTAGACATCAATCCTAGACCTCACTACCATGCTTAAGCACCAAATACTTATCACCCAAATCACCTAAAATTCTCACTATTCCAATACATTCTACACCCTTAACTGTTCCCTTCCCTACAGGGTGTACCTTGATGTGATGAGAAGACTCACTTGTTCCCATGATCCTGAGAACTGTGCTGGTGGGAGCATAACTCTTGGTAAGACCACCCAAAACAGACTGGTCAAAATAGGAATCAGTCTAGAGGCAGTCCACTGATTCTCCTGATAGGGGAGAGTGACATAGGTTAAAGACCTGCCCATGTAAGAATGCCTTTTGTTAAAGAAACAACCAGAGGCAAGAGGAGTGAAGGATTAAAACATTAACTGTGAGGAACCATGATCTGCTGAGTGCAAGGCAAGAACTGTACTATTCTCTGTACAGATTTACAGTGTAAAAATGGGTTGCCTAATAAACATTCCCACCTCTGCCCCACTAAAACTCATTCCGTTACCCAAGTACCTACTTTTCACAGGTCTTTACTTTTTAAATATATTTGTTCAAGGGATGTGGGCATCATTGGCTAGGCCAGTGTTTATTGCGCATCCTTAGTTGCCCTTGAAAAGGTGGTGGTGAGTTGCCTTCTTGAACTGCTGCAGTCCTTGTGGTGTAGGACTGTTAGGAAAGGAATTCCATGATTTTGACCCAGCAACAGTGATATATTTCCAAGTCAGGATGGTGTGTGGCTTAGAGGGGAACTTGCGGATGGTGGTGTTCCCATGTATCTGCTGCCCTTGTCCTTCTAAATGGTAGCAGTCGTGGGATTGGAAGGTGCTGTCTGAGGAGTCTTGGTGAGTTCCTGTAATGCCTCTTGTAGATGGTACACACTGCTGCCACTGTGTGTCGGTGATGGAGGGAATGAATCTTTGTTGCGGCGGGGGGGGGCGGGGGTGGGGGGTGTCCCAATTAAGCAGGCTGCTTTGTCCTGGATGGTGTTGAGCTTCTTGAGTATTGTTGGAACTGCATTCATCCAAGTAAGTGGAGAGCATGCCATCATATTCCTGACTTGTGTCTTGTAGATGGTGGACAGGCATTGGAGGGGTCAGGAGATGAGTTACTTGCCAGAGGATTCCTGGCCTCTGTCCTGCTCTTGTAGCATGCTATTTATATGGCTAGTCCAGTTCAGTTTCTGGTCAATGGTAACTCCCAGGTTACATTCTTTCCTTATTACCTGCCCCAACTAACTGCTCCCATATCCATCCTGAACACTTATGACCCCGAACCTTTTCCCGAATATATCCTTTGATTCCCATTACCTCAGAAGATTCAATCCTTATAAAACATGTGAATTTCCCCTAAGCAGCACAATGTGAGATCAACTAGTAATGTTCTTAACTACTGTGACAGTATGAATTTCCTATCACAACATTTTTCCTGTGTCATAGTTTGGTGGGCATGTATGAAAATTTCCTGGCTAAAAGTTGTGTTCATCTCAACAAAAACATCACAGCTCTGCAACTATAAGCTCTGAGAAAAACTCCAATCAAAAAGAGCAGAAATTTAAGCAATCAAGTGTTACAACACCGTAGAGACGGTAACTTTGAAAAAGAGATATGAATTTCCCACTGGCCAACACAAAGAATGCAGAAGATTTCACATATTAAGACTTCTACTGTAACAAACTAAGATCAACATTTTACTGGTATACAAGTTACATTCCACACTATTATGAAATATGAAAGAATGAGCAATGAACAGACAGAAAGGGACAGTGAGGAGTTGAGGAGGATAGAAAGAAATAGTTGGATGATTACAGTCCCCTTGCTATATGTGTTTATACTGAGAATTTAAATCAATTATTATTTATGGAAAGAGTTAATTATGTATCTTTGCCAGCAATTTAATTGTCCAGCTGCCATGAATAAGAGAACCACTAGTTATTTATGTTTCATGCTCTGAAGTAGTTACTTCATTGTCTCTGGCTCAAAGTCTCAGGCAATTTGTTGGAAGTTGAACTCCTCCTTCATTTCCTCACCTCGGTTCCAATCCCCTTTCAAACATTGAGGTTAGAAACACTCACTGAAGCTATTTTTTTCAAAACAGCAAAATAACTAGATTTTGTTCTTGTATCAGTACAAGCTATCTCTTTCAACCTTTGCTTGAATCAATTTTGCAAGCAAAAATGTATATTCTATGTACAAGTTAATCTCCAGTTGACAAGTACTGTAACAGAGCTGAACACAAAAGACAGCTGAGGAGAACACTGACAGGTGGAAAAGTCACAGATGGGGATGATCTGGGGCAGGTTTTTATCATTTAAGTGTACTCTAAATGAGAAGACCATCTGCATTTCTTTGATTGATGCTTACCTCCAACACTGAATACCAACTATTGTTCACAATAAGTTACGGTTGGATTGCACTGTTCTTCAGGTTTAGAGGAAGGTTTTGAATAAAAAGCAGAAACATACCAAAAGGCTCTGTGAAATACACTAAATACTTTAGAAGAGATATTTGGAAAAGAAGGAAAAGGCAAATTGGTGGCGATGTGCTCCAGGTCACTCCGGAAGTCCAAGCTGCTGTGGCAACATTCAATTATACATGCATGTTGTAGTCTGAAACCATGGATAATGATAGCAGAGGTTCCGACTTTCTTTCCATCACATGGCTGACCAGGAATCTCTTCGGTTCTTATCGTGTGCCATTGCATGTGCTGGAAGGATTTGCAGCCTGTTTGGCCATGGTATGAGCTCACCTTCCTTGGCCATCGAGTCCTGGAAAGGGACTCAAACCCAAAGCTTCATGTTCAGAGGTAGGAATAGTGTCCACTGAGCCACAAAACCTCCAAAGTGCACATTAGGAAAGATTAAATCCTTATTTGCATCAGGAGAACAGTGAAAACAAAGGGCTTCTATGCTATGTTACAGGCAGTGATCTATTTATTTATTTATGAAAGCATCCTATGCGAGGAGAACAAATTCATTTTTCTACTTGCAGTAAGGAAAATGTTATTTACCTATTTATTTGCAGTATGTAGGGCACCTTGATAATTTTTCAGGATCAGTCAAATACATTTACTTCACATTCTCCAAGGAAATCTTTTTCAAGCTTCTTTCCAAATTCTTTGAGTGCCGATGTGCATCATCTCCCACATTCAAACCACAGTTTCTCACGCTGCTTTGCAACAGCATAACTTCTACCACAGCATTAACAACAGCATGGGTGACCTGCTGGGCTTAAGCAGGTTACATAGTTTAAGTAGTATATATTTTGATAGCCACACAGGAACGGTGTCAGCTGTGGTTCAGTGGCAGAACTCTCACTTCTGAACCAAAAGTTTGTGATTTTAAGACCTACTCCAGAAATCTAGGCTGACACTGCCTGTCGTCTGTGGTTTCTTCACAACACTACACAGCCGTCTGTGGTGTGCAGAGGATGCTGGCAGCCTGGCCAGATAGCCTCTAGTGCCCTGTCAGGACTTGAGGTGGGTATGCAAATTTTATGTGCTTCCTGACTGATGTGGTCAGGCATTGAATCGTGGACCCCCCCCCCAACCCAAATATGTGGACAAATGTATTTCTAGCCCAATCAAGTCATTTTATGACTTCAGGCTCCCAGCTTGAAGCTGCACCCAGCAGGACTGAATATTGAGAATCTGCATGTGCAGCTTCATGATTTTTTTTGTCTATTCTAAATTATGAGTTTGTGATATGCAATTGTGCAACAATCAATTTGTGGAAATTATCCTGTAATGTTCATAATAAGTTACATCGCAAGCTTTCCCCAGTATAAATATTTACAGCGGCAAATTAGGGATTTTTGCATTCCAAAGAAGTGAGTGCTGAAAATACATAGGGCAGAATCATCCCAGATTTGCGCTAAGTGCTGTAGCAGGCAGGAAAAAGAATGTCTTTCCCGCCAGTGCAATGGGGGTTTTTTGTGCCTTATCATCCCAATCCGTCCTCATTAATCATGCATTCCCGGGAAACAGGCCATTTCCATGGCGGGCAGGCTCTCATTCGTCTGCCACGCCATCGCCTCCCACTTCATCACGCTGGGCGCCATATTTAAAGTATAGCCACACGGGCACCTCTCATTGCTTCCAACTCAGCTCTGCTGCACAGAAGACATGGCCCTGCAAGGCAAAAAGACTGCAGCTCTCCAGTTTAAAGACATGTCTCTCAAACGCCTTTTGGACGGAAAGGAGGCCCGCCATGATGCCACTCTGGCCACAGGAGGGGCAACAACATCACCAATCCAGCATGGGAGGCGATGGCAGAGGTGGTCAGCACCCTGCAAAAAAGGACAGCCACCAAGTGCTGCAACAGGTTGAATAGTCTCGTCCATTCTGCCAGGGTAAGTCACTCTTCTCATCACTCTCAACTCATACACTGACAATCCATCACACGTCCACAGAGATCTCACACCTCAAGGGACAACATCGTTCACTCTCACACACGCCTTCACATCTCCAGCAGGCTCATATCCCCTGGAGCTCACGTCCTCATCTCCTCCATGTCTCCTCTCGCCACACAAACATTCCACACAGTGCCATGTGTCCTGCTCACACTCTCTCCATCTGTTTTCGTGCAGGAGAAGCCTGCTCACATCAGCAGGGAGAGGTCCCAGACCAGGGGTGGAGTGACCCACAATGGGACCCTCAGTCCCTTTGAGGAGCATGTCACCGCGCTGACAACAGAGTTGCTCGCGAGTCAAACGAGTGTGTCCGCCTGCCCTCTGATGAAGTGGTGCCCACATGTGCACGTATGGAGATCTCTTTGGGGAGGATGGCGAGCGCAATGGATGTGGACTGTGCCTGAGGTGATGATGAGGTTGGCGGCAAACACCCTCATGAGGATACTGATCATCCCTCTCTCAACGCAACTGTGAATGCTCTTTCTCCTGTTTTTGACTCTGCTGGCATGCACCAATTATCTCTACTTTGGTTCACAGGGAGTTCTGCCAAGCAACCGAAACCCTCAGCCAGCCAGTCCCTCATTTCCTTCCACGTCCTCACCTCCAGCCAAGAGGACACCTCCACCATTGAAGAGCTAGAAATAAGCAGCCTGGAAGATCTGTCACTGCACTTATCCACACCCTCCACCAGTGCAGAGACTCAAACTTGGGTGGGACCTAGATCTAGAGCAGACTCGGGTTCACAATATGGTAGTCGCTGCATGGACACGTGTCTACAGCAGGAGGAGGCAGGTTCAGTTGAGTTCCCTAGCACTTGGAGGATTGCTGGGGAAGAGGCACACAAGAGGTCTGAGTCAGATGACGAGCCTCTGGATTCAGCCTTCCAGCTGATCGTGGACAGTCAGTAAGGCAGGGAAAATCATGCAGAGCTGTTGGAAGCCCCCAACAGAGTTGCTCGCGAGTCAAACGAGTGTGTCCGCCTGCCCGCTGATGAAGTGGTGCCCACATGTGCACGTATGGAGGTCTCTTTGGGGAGGATGGCGAGCGCAATGGAGACTCTGGTCCAGCAGAATGCGGAGATGCATGCAGACCTGCACTCCATCACGTTAGCCATAGGTGAGTTCCTTAATTGGCGATGCGAGAGAGAAATGGGGCACCTGAACATCCCCCACAGATGGTCCTTCTCCTCAAGGAGTCAGGCCGGGGCACTCGGGCACCCAAAGGGAGGAGGATCGACACCCCTGGGTTATCCGTTCAGGAATCCCATGGCCTGCCCACTCCCTCCGAGTCTCCTTTGCCTGTGACCCCCTCAACCACGTCCTCTGTCACCACAGAAGGAGTAGCTGGCCCACAGGAGGACAGCCAAAGCAACCCAGGGCTCCCAAGACCTCGGCTCTCCAGTGGACCCAAGACAAGGGCACCAAAGGCAGCAGTGCCAACCATTACACAGGCTGTCTCCACCCCTGCTGCAGATGCCAAGGCAGTACCTAGAAATCTAAGGCATTCAAAAGTTAAGAAATTCTGCTCACAGTTGGTTGCATGGGTGAACACATTTTGTCACTTTACAATGTGGAAATATATTCACTTTCACTGAATAATGTGTAATGGTGTCTTTCAGTTTCATTGCTGGGCTTCGCGAGTCCTCCCACTACATCCACCACCACCACCCCCTCCCCACCGTCCCCCACCATCCACCCCCCATCCCCCTATACACTAGCAGTTCAGCTGCACACAGCCTGCCCAGCAGTGATTCTGGAGGGAGAAGTGTGTGTGTGTGGCAGGGCATTTCGGAGCCTCATGCAAACACTCTCCCACACACACGGATCCTTCCTGCATCAGACTCATCTCAATGTCCTGAGCATTCTGAATTCTGCCTGCTGGGGCTCGCTTCTAGGCTGGGGCTCCCCCAGCCTTTCCCCTCCCCCAATCACTCATTTCCTTTCCCCCATCACTGTTGACCCCCTTGGCATCATCTTCCACCTCCCCACTGTGACCTTCCAGGCACAACCCATTTCCTTTGGGATGTCCTGGTGAAAGTGTACGTTCCCTTCCTTCCCGAAAATCCCACTTTCATCCACATTCTCCTCCCCAACCTCCTCCTTCCCAGCCTCAGGGTCCGTGTCTGCCTCCAAGTCCCCACCAAGCACCCTCGCTATTCCTTCTATCAATACTGTCGCATCCTCACCATCCCACCCTACCCTCTCGTTCTGCCCTCAGTCATTCTCACCATTCCCTCGCACCATGCTCACCCACAGCTCACTCCCCAGGAGGGAGCCATAGACTCATCAGAGCTCTTCCTTGCACAATCACCCCCTCCGGACTCCCCCCCCACCCTGGAACTTATCCCCTACTCCGGACTACCCCCTCCCTCCTGGACTCCTTCCGCCCTTAGTCCTTTGTCCTTCCTGACTCCTTCAAAACCCTTGCTTCCTCCGCCACCCTCACTCCTTCCCCTCTCCGGAACCTTTCCTCCACCCTTAGCTTCTTCCACAACCCTTACTCCTTCCCCCTTCCTGACTCCTTCAGGCACCATTACTCCTTCCTCCCCCCAAACTCCTTCCTCCTCCTGGACCCCTTCCTCTTTCTGGGCTCCTTCTCCTCTCAGCACTCTTTCTCCCTCCAAACTCCTTCCCATACACCCTCCTGCCCCCTTTTACCTATCTCCCTAGTCACCGCCTTTTCCCCGTTACCACCTCCTCCCCCCTTAGTCTCTACCCCCTCACAACCTCACTAGCCAACACCTTTGTTCCCCCCTCCCAACCTCATCACCCCCTGACACCTTCATTCCCCCCCTCCAAACCTCACCCCTCCCGACACCTCCTCCTCTCCCAGTCAATCCTAGACCTTCCTCTACCACTCCCCCGAACATCTTCCTCTCCAAAACATAGCTGGACCTTCCTCTCCAACCCTTCCACCATCATCCTTTGTGAGCAGACCCTCAACCGTGACTTTCCATCTTCCGTGGGCTGCTTCGTGGTGGAGCCATGTCCATGAGAATCCACCCAGCTTGCCATGGACGTTCCTCCAGGGTCCCATTGCTGTTCGGCTCCAGCATCTTCTGCTCCTCGGAAGTCTGTGATGTGAGCAAGGACCTGGTGGTAAGGCCCGACTTCTGCGCATCACACTTGTCAAAGCATGTTCCGCACTGGCATGTTTTCCCGCCAACGTGGGCAGATGATCCAGCGGGGGTGGGGGGTGGGGGGTGCGGGGATGATTCTGACGGGCTGGCCTTATATTGATATGCAGATGTATTACAATGAGGTTCCTGACCTCCAACGGTGGGAAATGTAACCCGCCATTTATGGGCAGAGCGAAAAATTGCAAACTGGTTTCACGACATTGTGAAACTGATTTTTGGCCTTCTCGCCATATTGTCTGCTCACATCGCCAAACACGCCCGACGCCAACAGGCACAGAAAATTCCATCTACAGAGTGTGACTCAGAATTCGAGAGAAAAATGCATTAAACACTGATTTGACCTGCTTTGCATTTCCAACATCAGAACCCGTGTATTTTTTTCTCTTTTTCAGTTCAGTCATGTTTTTTAATAAACATGCAAACATTTTACAATGTATTGGGTCAGTACTAGTAATTCATTATTTTGCATGAGAAGAGCAGCCCTGCAAAATGTATATGTTAAAGTTCAGGGTGATAACAAGAAATGTAAATATATTCATGGAATGGTACAATTATTCAGACTGCACACTGTATTAATATGTAAATGAAGGAAGGAACGACAAGACAAAGGCCCACCTGGGACAAATAAGTCAAGATGTTCTTCAATTTTGAAATGAAAGTCTTGTGCAATTTGAATGGTATATGGTCATAGTCATTAAAAGGAGACACAGGACACATAAGTGATGATTGTTTGAATTAACATTAAAAAAATTCTTATACTAACTGAAGCTGTATTTAGATTGCCAAGGTAAATGCAATTGTATTCACCACATGGCAATTATAAAATGAATGCATATATCCATAAACAGCATTTGAATGCAACTGCATTATTCTAAATTGAGAAATTAGAAGAATGTATATCAATGCAACTGCAAAGGTGAGCCATAAAAAAATAAATAAAACTGCAAAACAATAACTGAGGCATATCACTTTTGGCATTATGAAAATCAGACAGTAATAACTAATGTACAGTTTTTGTATATTTGAAGGTTTCACAGCTCACTATCAAGGAGGTTGAGATCCTGGAATTCCCTACCTTACATCAGCAGCATGGAAACACCGTTACCACAAGGGGAAGGCCCACCATCACATTGTCAGAGAAGCTAAGAATGGGCAATAAATGTTGGCCTTGCCAGCAGCAGCTATATCCCGAGAGCAAATGGACTATGCTGGGGAGTTACCATTGAGTTTTCAAAAGATTTCAAAGACATTTTGAACTTTGCCAAGGTGTTGCAACTTATTCTATATGTACGCTGGGATAAAAAGTAGCAGTCTAGCTTAGTTTGTTCTGAGATGTCCCTGCAGCCTGACTATACATTCTGGGGGATCTGTTCCCTTCAAGGACTTTTGTTGCATCACTTTGGTTTGCAGACCTTTCTCAGCCACTCCCCACCATCCACCTCCCTCAACCCCCCCACCCCACACTAACATTCCGACCCCCGAAGCTCCTCATGTTAGGGGCTGAGACCCTCGAGTGGCTTGCAGCCGATCTCAGAAACTCTTGGTGTCATTCAGCATCGTCTAATTTGATTACAATAACTGCAGGGCAACCTCAGAAGGCATAGAAAGCAAAGAGGAATCACAAATCAAACAAGTTTACTTTGCAATCTTACCATTTATATCTAGAGGGGAACCATTCATTATTCCATCCAACTGTACTGACCTGTGTTGGGTGTACATATTTGGAAGAACTCTGCTCTGCGTTCTGTGTAATAATCTGAGAAAAGATGTGAATTTTGTGTATTTCAATAAAGATGTTGTAATAAAGCTGCAATTAACTAACACACCAGTTATAATTATTTGGGGCTGGATTTTACATGCATAAATCAGGACTGCTACAATCTCACACATGCGTAAAATCCAGTGTGATGATATCGGGACTGGTCTGCCATAATTTTGAAGTCAGGCAAGCACAGAAATCAGCAGCCTACCCTCCACTTGTAAAAAAGCATTGTAAGCCAGGCTTGTCCAACCTTTTCACTCAGGGGGCCATATTTGCATATTTTTCTCACTCAAGGGGCCAATGAGCAAGTTGCAGAAAGATAAGGTTTGGCACAACATTAAACTGAATTTCAGAAAAAAAGCTGAGGTTTCTAGGAAAGAAACAACTCTTGAGCAAAAGTACAGCAATGTCATAGCAATAAATTGTTAATTTAAAAAAGAGTAATTAATAAAAATGACTAGAGTGTGAGAGGGTCAGAGCATGTGTCCAATCTCAGGGTGCTCACTCACTCAACATCGCCCACTTTGAGTGGGTGCATGTGTATGTGTTGGTGTGTGGTGGTGAGAGTGAGTGAGAAACCTGAAACTGGGCGCAAGGCAGACTCGCACTCCGCCGCTCCACCCCCGGACACACTCAGTCTCCTGCACTCCCCCCCACAGATTTAGGGCACAATTTTCCGTGTGTCGGGTGGGCGGGCCTGACCCAATCGCCAGTGGGCGCGAAGCCAATCGCTGCCAGCGATTGGGGCCGCACCGTCATTTTACGTGGGTGGGCCAATTAAGGCCCGCCCAGTGTGACGTCCACTGGGAAGCACTGTGTACTCCCTGTGCGGGTGGGGGGAATCCCTGAAATCAAGAGTGCGCTCTTTCGCGCATGTGCACGAAAGAGCGCACTCATCTCCCTGGGGATAAGTGCAGCCTCAGGGAGATCACCTCGAATTTTAAAAATATTAACAATAGAAAAAAAAAATCCCTTACATGTCCCCTCATGTGACAATGTCACATGAGTTGGGACATGTTCATAATTTACAGCACAACTTTATTACAATTTTTAAAACCCTATATGAAACCTCATCCCGCCGCTGGATGAGGTTTCATGTTTTTTCTAGTAGCCATTGACAGGTCAGCAGGCCTGCAGCTGGTTTTGCTGCGCCCCCGCCTTCCTGAAAATTTAAAAGGGGCGGGGTAACATTGGGGTTCCGCCCGACTTCATCCCGCGTCATTTTATGCTTCGGCGAGCGGGCCCTGCCCCCTGCTTGCCGACGGCAAAATTCTGCCTTTAATCTCTCACACTCCCCACCCACACACTCAGTCTCTCGCACTCCCTCCACCCACACACAGTTTTTCGCACTCCCTATGATACACACAGTCTCTCACATTCCCCACCCCTCCGATACTTACAGACACACTGTCTCATGCCCTCCTGCACACTTACAGACACACTCTCTCATTTCCCCCCACACTCACAGGCACATGCTCTCACTCCCCGCCACACACACGCGCGCACTCACTCCCACATACCACGGCAACGTCTCCTCCATGGGCCCGATGTGACTTCACTCTCCCAGGCCACCAAATCTTCGACCTGCCTCGGCCTGCCAAGACTCCGCCCTCCCAGGGCCTTAGAAGGCTAAGAGGGGAGTTGAGGAGAAGTATTTTCACCCAGAGGATGGTAGGAGTCTGGACCTCACTATCTGAAAGGGTGATTGAGTCAGAAACTCTCGTAACATTGAAGAAGTTTTTAGATAGTTATTTGCATTGCCACAGCCTCCAGAGCTATGAGCCAAGTGCTGGAAAATAGGATTAGTGCAGTCAGATCTTTGTTAATCAGCACAGACACAATGGGCCGAATGGCCTCCTTCTGTGATGTGAACACCTATGAATCTATGAGCCTCAGCCCCCTAATTCTTCAGCCTTGCTTCGGCCTGCCAAAACTCCACCTTCCCAGGTTGCTAAAACTTCGCCCCGCCTCGGCCCACTAAAACTTTGTCTCCTCCACCCCTAGCCCCGACGCGACTTCGCCTTCCTGGGCTGCCAAAACTTCACTGCCCACGGGCCTGACATATCAGGCTCCCCATCTCAAGCTCCAATCTACCTTTGCTTCCCTGGCCCAGCAGCCCTCAGCACACTTACCAACACCATGTTTGCTGCTCCTCCAATCAGTGACCGTTTGTCTCCTTCATTTGCTGCTGATAGGTTCGCTAGTGAGCCTATCAGCAGCAAACGCGGAAGAGAAGCAGACTCTGATTGTAGGAGCAGCTCCATGTAGAATCTTCCATTAAAATTTACCTGTTTGACCGGAATTTTAAAAACTGGCTCCAGGGGCCGTATAGAGGGGCTTCGCGGGCTGCATCCAGTCCACAGGCCATACATTGGACAAGCCTGGCGTAAGCGGTACCTGCCTTCACACCAGGGGAGATGGGGTAGTGGTAGTGACGCTGGACTAGTAATCCAGTGATGCAGGCTAATGCTCAAGGGCAATAGGTTTATATCCCACCATGGCAACTGGTGAAATTTAAATTAAATTAATAAATCTGGAATTGAAAGCTAGTTTCATTAATGGTGACCATTGAAACTATGAACGATTGTCATAAAACCCTATCTGGTTCACTAACGTCCTTGAGGGAAGGAAATCGGCCATCCGTACCTGGCCAGGCCTACATGTGACTCCAGATCCACAGCAGTGTTGTTGACTCTTAACTGCCCTCTGAAATGGCTGAACAAGCCACACAGTTGAAGGGCAATTAGAGATGGGCAACAAATTCTGGCCTTGCCAGCGATGCCCACATTCCATGAAAGAATAAAGGGGAAAAAAGATGCCGGCCTGAAAAGCTTCCACAATACCCTCACCCCTTCGAGTCCACTACCATCCCCTATCACCCAATCCCACCTCGAGGCTTACTCCAGAGCTCCACTCCACACTCCCTGGCCTCTGTACTCTGACACCCCTTTTCGCTGATTGGACTGCCTCTGACTGCCCCCATCTCCTTCCACCCCCATCTTCCCAAACAATTCAGGCACAACCCCTTCCTGTCCCCAGGCCAACTGACCTGCTGATGTAGCTTTCAGTGCCTGGCTCCCCACCCAACAGGAGGCTAAGCCTATCAATCAGGCTGGCCCCATGGGGCAGTGATAAGTGACGCCTCAGAAAAATTAAAGTTAAAGCAGCACAGTGTGTGGGGGGATCTCAAATAGCAGGTTCCCCACAGCTTATTGACCAACCCTCGTCCTGTGGGTAAAAATTAATTCAAAAAGTCATAATAACTATTATCAGAGTTGCTTTTACAATAACTAAATCAGTCACATTGCATTGTTATCCCCCAGGATTCAGGGTTTTTTACTGTTGTTCTAACAATTGGAATCTGCAATTCCATTCTTCCTATTTTAGGAATATTTTCAGAGGTTGGAACTTGGATCAAGGAGAAATGCCACAAAAGGTGGTTTAGTAAAATAAAAATGAACTTAAAAAACTTTCTTGAACTGTAAGGATATAATTAAAAATAAAATGGAATGTCAGAAACAATGCAAGACTGCAAGGTCAAGAGCTTCCACCTTGTTGAAATCGGCGATCCAGGTACAAATTGTGCTAACTTTCAAAGATGTCATTTTTGCTCAAGTTTTCTTTGAAAACCATTTGAATATCACCACGCGTAAAATCTCTTCCATGAACCAGCACATTGGGTAGTGCTTAGAATATAATTTTTAAAAATACAATAAAAATATTTATTGGTTATATTTAAGAGTTGCAGTTTTATTAATACAACTAAATATGGGTAATAAACTTCTAATCAGAGCGGCTAGTCCACCACTTGTTCGTAACCCAATCATAAATAGCTGAAAATGACTTTTAAATACAGAATCATTTACTCGTTTTATCGCTAAGTTAGTTTCATAGTAAATTTAAAAATATGTATAAACATTTAAAATGTGCCTAATTATGTGTATGTACCCACAGAAAGCTTAATTTTAAAGACTCCACAAAAGCCTGCCAGTGGGCATAATTACTAGAAACTTGTAACGGTAATTAATTTGATCTGGGGATGTGACCAGTTTTGTGGAGAGGAACCAGTTTCTACCCCGGTGTTCTCTTAAATAGCTCAAAAGTGTGCAGAAACATATTTTGCATTGAATGCAATTTGCTCCTGAAACACCTTGATCTTTTCCGTAGGTTTGGCTGATTTTGGATGAGTTACGCTGAAATACCGGACACAACCGGGCTGAAATTCTTGCCCTAATCCTTTCTCTCATGCTGTTTGCTCAGGCACAGTCTTACAACTGGACAGTAGATGGTGACATTGCTTCAAAATAATGACAGGGTGGCGTTATGCACAATGCAAAACACAAAAGACAATAACAGTCATTTCTTTTGTCCAAACAACTAAATTGAAGGACGCAGTACAAACAGCAATTTTGTTTTTGGTACCAAAAACAGGGCTATCAGGTTGTAACTTAATGTTAAATCTGCCCAGTATTTGCATTTCCAAACACAATACTACATTGCTGTAATTTCATATGCCCTTAAAGTTAGAAAAGAATATACATGTATTTTCATTGAATCTTTGAATACATTGAATTTCATTTTCTAACACAATGTCCATTAAATCATCAGCTGGAGGATAAATAAAGTCAATAAAGTTCAAAATAATCATGGTAAAAATGTTCTGGTTTAATGAAAACCAATATATTTTTGTTATAGCATAGATTGCCTTGTTAACTGAATGTTAGAAATCATTTAAAGTTGTTTCTTATAACTAAATGATCCAATAACAAACAGAGTCTTGGGTCTGATTGATGACAACCATCACCTATTAATTGTTTCATCCTGGCATTGGATGTTTCCAGGAATTGACAAATCAGATGTTGAATTAGATTGTTGCAACTACCACCAGCCATCTTGAATTTGCTGTGTCAATTATATCATAAAAATTACTGGATGGGATTACAGGGGAATATTTTTGCATGAGAAATAGTCCGGTGTAGGGCAATTTCATAACATTACAAAATCTTTTTTTCATTAAAATGGTCTCTCTCAAAAGTTCTCTCACAATCTGCAAGTCATAGTTTGAACAAGGTGGAGAAAATATCCATCTAGTCCAAACCATGACTTGCAGATGGAAAGATGAAATAATACAGAAATTTCTGTTCAAAGGAGCTGATTCCAGAGGGTACCTATGTGAGCTTGCACAAGATGAGATGCTGAAGAAGCAAAAGGAAGAAAGTATTTGCATTTATGTGGTATTTATAACTTCAAGGTATCCTAAAGCACCTTACAACCAATGAAATACTTTAAACTTGTAATCCCTGTTGGATTGTTAAAAAAAGCAGCAGTAAATTTCAGCAAATTAGCAAAACAGCAATGTTATACTGATCAGATAACCTGTTTTCTGATCTGATCTAATTTGATCATCTATTCTGACTAAAGATCATCAATTTGAAACACTGGACTGGATTTTCAGCTTAGCGGGTGCGTGCCCAACATGCACAAGTGTGAAATAGCGGATGATGATGTCGGGCGCATGTCCTGACATCATCGCGCACCCACGCGATATTTTGGTCGGCAGGCACGCGCAAGAGTCAGCAGCACACCTGTCGACAATTAAGAGGGCTGTTAAGCCCATTAATCAATTAATTAAAGTGAATTTTTCCCTGCCCATCCAACCTTACGGTTGGCGGGCTGGCAAATAGGCCAAGCAAGCGGCCTTTGCATTCTTTGCGAAACCTCATCCACAGTTGGTGAGGTTTCGAACAGTGATTTAAAAAAATTTAAAAATTTTAAAACCCATTTTGATCACCCTACTTGCACACCTCCCAGTGATCGATTAGAATGCCTAATAGCAAAGGCTTGAAGCGAGTTATCTCTCTGTGTTTCACTTGAGTGCTAAGGTACCATACATAGAACAGTTAGGGAATTAAAATTAAATGGTGATTACTTTCAATAGCTCTTCCTCTAGGCAAGTGGGAAAACCCTCACAGGAAAGCACCCAATATTTAAACCCTTGAAATATGTTGAGTTCTTTCATATATATTTCTTCTTGGAATGTGGTTGAAAATGACAAGCCAATATTGTTTCCCTACTTTATTTGTGTGCTGGAAGTAAAAGTCAACCACAAAATGTGGAACTAGAGTCACACAAATACAGTATCTGGCTTCCTTCCCCGGAGGACATTTATGAATTAGCTGGGTTTTAACAACAGGTTGGCAGCTTTCCTGGTTATTTTTATGGTGACAGACCAAAAACTACCTGATTTTATGGAATTCAATTTCACAAACATACTATCACTAGATTTGCACTCCTGACTTCTGAGTTTCTAATCCAGGGCCGTAGCCAATAGTCTATAGCACCTATTTTGCATTTTGCACTCATAGGTTGTGGGTGTTCTCAGCTGGTAGTGATTGGGCTTCAATATAGGCCTGAAATTTTCCTGCGTCGTGCAGGCTCATCGGGAGCGGGTGAGGGCGGTCACAGAGCTGACCACCACCCGCGATCAGCTCTGCACTGCTATTTTACGCTGGTGGGCCAATTAAGGCCCGCCCAGCGTAATACGTGAGTGGTAGCACTCAGTGCTGCCTGTGCGGGCAGCGGGGAGAGGGAGAGTCGGGGCCAGCACTCTGTTGCGCATGCGCGAAAGAGTGCTTCAATCTCCCTGAGGCACGGAGCTGCCTCGGGGAGATTGAAGCAGTTTTGAAATAAATAAATAGTCAGAATAAAAATTTAATGAAACATGTCTCCTCACTGTGACTGTGTCACATGAGATGGGGCATGTTTTTATATTTCAGAAAAATTTTTTATTCAATTTGTAAAAGTTTTAGGACACCTCATCCCGCTCGTGGATGAAGTTTCCTAAAAAAAATGTAAAAGCTGCTTGGCCTTTTCACCTGCCTGCCAACCATTAGGTTGGACAGGCAGCCTAAATTTGAAATTAATTAGTTCCTTAATGGCCTTAACAGGCCTTGTAATTATCAGCGGGCATGCAGCCGACTCCGGCGCGCGCGCGTCGAACGAAACATCGTGATGATGTGGGGACACATGACCCACGTCATCGGCAGGTTGGGCCCACACCCGCATGTCGACTGGAAAATCATGGCCATAGAATCTGACCTGACACTTTTCATTGATCTGAATTTGGAGAGTACTGAATGAAAATGACATGAGGAAAATGAATGTAGTATAGCTACAGAAAGGAAGAGGTGATTGGAACAGATCAGGATCAAAGAAATTTGATATGTCCATCTAGGTAAACTGATAAACTGGATAACTGACTGAACCTAACAAGTGAGTGAATATTTATGTATTGATGTTACATAGTAATGTTTGGAGGAAGGGGAGGTCATTCAGATACACCAACCTACCCCACCATTCAGTTAGATCTATTTGGCTCCGTTAAGCCTAACAATACCTAAGAATAATCTATCAACTTTAGTTGTGAAAGCTTCAATTGTCCCAATCCACAGCTTTATGGGGAAGTGAGTTCCAGATTTCCATTACCTACCTCTTTGTGTACAAAAGTGCTTCTTGATTTCACTCCTGAAGGGCCTCTGGCTCTATTTTTAAGATTATAGTCCCCCTTGTTCTGGATTTCCTCATCAGAGCATAGTTTCATCCACATCTATCCTATTGAATCCCTTTAACATTTTAACCGCTTCGATCAGATTCAAGGGAATACAAGCCAAGTTTATGCAACCTGCTATCATAATTTAACCATTTATGTCCATTATATGGAGTAGGTTAAAACATTTATGACAAGGTTGTTTTATAGCTATGATGTATCTGACAGTTGGTTACATGGAGCATGTGACATCACAAGTTTTGCCAGTTTTCAGTGCAGCCATTCAGATCATTTACTTGTCATCCATATGTGAAAATCCAGTTTGCTTCATAGACTTCATTGTTCGTGTACATTTTATTACAAGCTTTTCTCCTCAAATATTGGTGGGTTTTTTTGGTCATTATTGTCACATTCTGGCATTTCTGAAAAACGGCAATATCAGATGTATATTTTGCACATTTCAAAGACGTTTCAAAAATGTAAATCTGGAACTGACTGTCAGCAGGATCTTAGTGAATACCTTCAGAATTTGAAAGGCATCACTCTGTGAATTAGATTAGAGGAGCTGGTAATCGTTTCAAATAAATTGGCTGGCACGTCATTTAAACTAACAGACAGAGGAATGTTTAATTTCAGTCCGCGCATATTTGTGGGAGTAGTTTTGTGGCTATAAAAATTATGAAAATAATTCAGAAATCTATTGTAGTACAAGATCTAATGTAGTAATGGAGAAGTCAGTCTAAAAGAGTAGGCAGGTTGAGGATTTAGAGAAAACAATATTTTTCCCTCTCTCTGGAGCAGTCCATCACTGAAGGCTGAGCAGGCACACATGTAATATTCCATGTGCATTAAGCAGCACTTTGTGCTGGGTACAGCACCAATATCTAAATAATTTTAAATTAACTTTCCTCTATGTTGTCAGTGAAATACTCCACAGCTCAGATCCTTCATGGGGCTGTCTTTTACTGCAGCATTTATACTCCTCATCGGATTCAGAACATATGCAGCTAAATCAAACAGAATTGAACTTAGCAGTAAAAGGCTTCATTGTGTGGGAAAATGTCAGACAAAGGGCGCCCACTGTTTATAATAAGGTCATTTCATCTGCAAGGTGTGGATGTGAATCTTTCAGATTCTTTGCATTAATAGTGTTGCTGCTTCTTTTCCTGTGTTTTAACTTCAGTTGAAAACCTGCCTATTTGAGCTGCAGCAAGGGTGGTCTTCAGCTCACTTTGCATTGATACTTGAAATGGCTTCACCTCTTTTCACACATCCATATGCCATTAGAGCTATTCTCACATCAGTTTGAGAATCACTTTGCTATTTCGTACTAAAAGCTTAATTTATGGACTGTATAAATATTGTATTCAGTAGGTCTAAAATGCTTCACAATGCAGTAAAATATATTTTACAAAATGCAGCTAGATTTATTTTTTATTGGTTGGCATTTCTGATTTATTTTTATTGCCTGATCTTTCTGCCTCATTGCACTGGCTTGTTTATAACACTGGCAGAATAGAAAATTGGTGCATGAGCCAGTTAACAGCAAGAAAACTTCTAGCCATCTCAAACTATGTCTGGGTAAATTATTTCTCAGTTCTGAAGCTTTCTACTCAGATTCCAAGTCCTCTTTCACCAAGGAAACCAATTCAGAGACTCCTCAGTATCTGAATTATTTGAGTTCTTTGTTCAACTATCTTCAGACACACATGGGGGAGGTGCATGTTTTGTGTTTGTTTCAGTTCTTGAAACCCAGTTAAGAGAACTAACCCATTCAAGGCCACAGTGAGTGCACAGGGCAACACACATACTCCATTGTTTGAAAAGAGGAGGTTGTCTGACCCATAAAAGAAACTTCTTTATGTGTTTTTTTTGTTAAATTTAGGATGCTGAAAAAAAACTGTCATTCTGTCTGTGAATGATTCCCTTTTACACCATTTCACCCAATTAATTGTGTGCATAAGAGAGGAATTTAGAAAATATTTGCTACCCTCACCCAGAGTACCACAAAGGTTTGAGCAATATGTGTATTTATTATCACTTGCATTACAATCCCAATTTCTCTCTAAACTGCTGACCTTTCAACTTCCTTTCTTGACCCTATTGCTAATGGGTATTATATATGATTCTGTACCCACAGGTACTACCCCCTTCCTTTTCAAAACTGCCGTCATCACCCCATCCTCAAATAACCCTTTCTCAACCCCTCTATCCTTGAAACCTCTCTTTTTGATCCAAAATTCAACATTTTGTTCCCTCTCAATTGTGTCAATCTTTTCCTCATTTACCTGTTTAACTCTCTGAAAACCAGGTTTACGTCTCTGCTAGAGTGTCGGAATGGCCCTAACCAAAATCTTGAATGATATAGATATATAACTGTGATTACACTGCTTTCACGCCTTTTGTCCTCCTCAACTTCTCTGCACGGGCAACCACACCATCCTCCTTCTATGCCTCTCCGACATTGCCTCACTCAGTGGAATTGCCTTTCCATTGTTTCACCCTTACCTATCTTATTTAGCCGGAGCATCTGCAGCATGGTCCCTCATCCCATCCTCACGGCACTATGCCTGAAAACGTCCAAGAATCTGTCCTTGCATTTCTCTTCCTCAGACATATGGTGCTCCTTGGCAACACCTGCTATAGACATGGGGTCTGTTTCCAAACGTGCATTGAGAACACCCAGTTATAACACTGCACTATCATCCTCAAGCTCTCCATTGTTGTCCAACTGCTTGTGTAACGTTCATGTTTGGATGAGCTGCAATTTGTTTCAGTGAAACATTGGGAACGCACCATCTTTTAACCCTGCAAAAAGTTCTATGCACTTGCCATTGATTCCAGGCAAACTAGACTTTTCACATTTTCACCATCCTATTCTACCTGAACTGAGCTTTCATTCATATATCTGCCCATTACATCCACCTACTTCCACCTCTGTAAGATCGCTAGCCTCTGCCTTAATTGTAGCCCATCTACCAGTAAAGCCCTCATCTATACCTTTGGCACCCTCAGGTTTGACTGTTATAGTGTAATCTAAGCTGACCTCCATTCTCCACTGTCCATAATCTGTGCAACTGAAACACTTTCTGCCTTCATCCTATGCCACAAAAGCTTGAATTCAACCATCATCTCTCCCCCACCCTAGTGCCGCAACCCCACCATCATCTTAATGATTTGTGTAAGGCTCACAGTCCCTGAATACCTCAGATTTAAACTTCTTATCGGTATGTTTAAATCTCTTCATGGACTCATCCCTCCCTACCTTTGAATCTCCTTCAGCCTTCCAGTGTCCTGTGAACTCTTCAGTACTCTGACTGGATTTTTGTGCATACCTTTCTCCCACCATTGACACCCCTGCACTACCAGGTCCTGCTCCCATCTGACAAAATGAATCACTGTTCCAGAATCACCTTAAAATGCAAAGATAATCCCTATTTTATTTTCTGCACTGCAAAACATTTTTTTTAATCCTTCACTCCTGCCTCTTCGACCCTTACCAACTATAAGTTCGAGGAGCTCATGGACTTCTTTGTCACTAAGATGAAAATCATCTAATCGGTTGTCTCCACTGCCCCACGCCCACTACACCAAAATTCTTCTAATGCTTCCCCCAGCATAACCCTGATCTTGCATCTTTCTCTAATGTCTCTCCCTTCTCACCTTATTCTCTCTCCAAGCTCATTTTCTCTGTGAGACTCAAATCCTGCTCTCTCGATTTTGTTCCTACTAAATTAAACCACCCAACTTCCCTTCCTGGCTCCCATGTTAGCTGACATTGTTAATGTTTCCTCTCCTCAGGAATTGACCCCTCTCTTTCAAATTCTGTTGTCATTACCCCTCTCCTCAAAAATCCAACATATGACCCCTCCATCTTTGCAAATTACCACCCCATCTCCATAGTATAAGGGTCTGGCACATATAGGGTTAATGTGTGACTGAGTACAGTGCCACTCACACAGTGATGTAAGAGAACATATGACCTGCATCTAGAGGTCAGTGTGGTGTTGGACAGAGCTGTGTGCAGAGCCAAGCATAGAGACAACTCCTAGCTTATATCCTTTGTATTTGTGTATTTGTAAATAGTCCTAAGCGTCAATAAAGTCTTACAGTTAACCTACATATGACTACTTCTTCAGACCCACCGACCTGTGACCAACACCCCACAGAAATCTCCAACCTCCCTTTCATCTCCAAAGTCCTTGAACATGTCATCTCCAAAATCTGTGCCGATCCCGGAACTTCATATTTGAATCCCTCCAATCATATAGGTCCAGTCAGTTGTGGGGTGATATGTGGCTGTCCACTGTGATTCATTGCCACATTGGTGAGCTTTGTTCCTGGATACAGGATAGAATGGGCTTACAATGTGGGTAGCACAACGGTGGCTGGAATGGATGGCTCATGTGCTCCAACAGCCAGCCCCATCTAACCTGCCTGAAAGCCAATCTAGTGTTGAGTTCCTATAGTTGTTTAGAAATGAAGACCAAAACCAAGAACAACTCCTTCAGACAGAGTTTTATTACTTGTCATAAAACTCTCCACAGCAGAACTAGTCTCAGCTGTTATCCCTTTTATACAACCGAATGGGTACTGAGTTAAACAACATAATAATTAGCAATTAAACTTCTTTAACTGTTTCCTTCCCTAACACCTAGGGCTGTGGAGGTGGGTGAGGAGGATGAAGATTCCATCTTCCTCATCTTCCAGTGCTTCACCAGCCCCTCCACCAGAGTCCTCATTTGTGTTACATGCCCCAGTGACAACAGCTGCCCCTGCAGAAATGCAGATCCTGCTGGCTGAGGTAGGACTGCAGGATGAGGCCAGCCACCATGCACCTCAATGCCATATGGCTGGAGGGGTGAGCAGCTTGCCTCCACATCCTCCAAAGCAAGATGGAGAGCACCACGTAGGGGTGTTCGCAAGCGTAAGATGTCACATCACCTCAATCATTGATGGGTTCACAGTGGTGTTACTTAATGTCAGTATGTTTGCTTTAATGCACATTGTTAAATAGAATGTACTTTCTTCAATGGATGTGTTGATCTGCCAATGTACAGCAAAAGCTAAAATTATGAGGTAAACAAAAAGCAGCGGGCTTTTAGCAATGGCAATGGAGACTGCAGCCAGTAGTCCATCTCTTAGTGACGGTATGAGTGTGAAGGGTGTGGCCATGCATGTCTGTCAGTAGAAGGCTGGGTCTATATTCAGATATTCAGAGAAGGTAGTAGTCCATCAAGGGTGGAGATGTAATGGGCCTTTCCAGCATTTGTTGTCCATCCATAGGTGGATTTGAAGAAGGAGCGATAATCCGACTTCTTGGTAAGGTGCAGTCCATTTGGTGTAGTTCCACCCGAGTGCTGTGCAGAAGGCAGTCAGATACACGAGTGTTCCATTGTGACGGCGCAGTAGCTGCTCAGCAGTTCAGCCTGTAATATATCTTTGAGTGAAGCTGACATATATAGAATCTCCCCTGTGACTGAAGCCTTTGTCCTGCTAGGTGCTACATATGAACATATGAACATACAAATTAAGAGATGAGTAGGCCACTCGGCCCCTCAAGCCTGCTACACCATTCAATGAGATTATGGCTGATCTGATTGTAACCTCAACTCTGCATTCCTGCCTTCCTCCAATAACCTTTCACCCTTTTGCTTATCAAGAATCTATCTACCTCTGCCTTAAAAATATGCAAAGACTCTGTCTTTTGAGGAAGAGAGTTTCAAAGACTCACAACTCTTGAGAGAAAAAGCTTCTCCTCATCTCTGTCCTAAATGGGCGACCTGTTATAATAAACAGTGGCTCCAAGTACTAGATTCTCCCACAAGAGGAAACATCCTGTCCACATTGACCCTGTCAAGACCTGTCAGAATCTTGAAGGTTTCAATTAAGTTGCCTCTTACGCTTCTAAATTCCAGTGGATACAAGCCTAACCTGTCTAACCTTTCCTCATAGGGCCTGATCGGGTATTAGTTCAGTAAACCTTCTCTGAACTGCTTCCAACGTATTTACATCCTTTCTTAAATAAGGAGACCAATGCTGTACACAGTATTCCAGATGTGGTCTCACCAATGCTCTGTGTAACTGAAGCATAACCTCCCTATTTTTGTAATCAATTCCCCTCACAATAAATTATAACATTCTATTAGCTTTCCTAATTACTTGCTGTACCTGCAGACTAGCCTTTTGTGATTCATTCATGAGGACACCTAAGATCCCTTTGCATCTCAGAGCTCTGCAATCTCTCATCATTTAGACAGGATGCTTCTTTTCTATTTTTCCTGCCGAAATGGACAATTTCACACTTTCCCATATTTTCCCCCATTTGCCAGGTCTTTGCCCATTCACTTAACCTATCTATAACCCTTTGTAGCCTTCTTGAGTTCTCTTCACATCTTACTATCCTACTTATTTTTGTGGCATCAGCAAATTTAACAACCATACCTTTGATCCCTTCATCCAAGTCATTTATATAAATTGTAAAATGTTGAGGTCCCAGCACTGATCCCTGTGGCACTCCACTTGTTACATCTTGCCAACTAGAAAAAGGCCTACCCTCTGTTTCCTGTTAGCTGGCCAATCTTCTATCCATGCCAATACAATCCATGCCCCTACACCATGAGCTTTTATTTTTTGCAATAATCTTTGATGTGGCACCTTATCAAATGCCTTCTGGAAATCTAAGTACAGTACATCCATTGCTTCCCCTTTATCCACAGCGCATGTTACTTCCTCAAAGAACTCCAATAAGTTGGTTAAACATGATTTCCCTTTCACAAAACCATGTTGACTCTGTACCTTGTACTTATCCAAGTACCCTGCTGTAGCTTCTTTAGCTCTAATATTTTCCCTATGACAGATGTTGAGCTAACTGGCCTATAGTTTCCTGCTTTTCTCCCTCCTTTTCTGAATAAAGAAGTTACTTTCACTATTTTCCAATCTAATGGAATCTTCCCCGAATCAGGGGATTTCAGAAAATTAAAACCAATGCATCAACTATCTCACTAGCCATTTCTTTTAACTGCGTATGATGAAGTCCACCAGGACCCGGGGATTTATCAGCCCACAGCTCCAACAAGTTTCCCCATACCACTTCCCTGGTGATTGTAATTTTCATCAGTTCCTCTCTCCCTTACATTATCTGAATTACAGCTGTTTCTGGGATGTTACTTGTATCCTCTATAGGGAAGTCCGATGCAAAACACCTGTTCAATTCATCTGCCATCTCCTAAGTTCCATTATAAATTTTCCAGACTCACTTTCTATGGGACCACTCTTCTTTTTAAAATATCTATAGAAATACTTAGAAACTCTTTATATTTCTAGCGAGCTTTCTTTAGCACTCTAATCTTTTCTTCCTTATCAATCTTTTGGCGATTCTTCTGTCTTTTTTTAATATTCTATCCATCTTCTGACCCACCATGCACCTTTGTGCAATTATATGCTTTTTCTTTAAGTTTGATATTATCTTTAATTTTTAAAGTTAATCATGGATGGTGGGTCCTCCCCTTGGAATTTTTCTTTCTCATTGGAATGTATCTATTCTGTGTATTCTGGAATATCCCCTTTAATGCCCAGCACTGCATTTCTGTTGACCTATCCCTTAACCTAATTTGCCAGTTCACTTTAGCTAGCTGTGCTTTCATACCCTCATAATAGCCCTTATTTAAGTTTAAAATACTAGTCCTGGATCCACTCTTCTATCCCTCAAACTGAATGTAAAATTCAATCATATTATGATTGCTGCTACCTAGGGGTGCCTTCACTATGAGGCGATCAATTAATCCTATCTCATTGCACAATACCAGGCCTAGTATAGCCTGCTCTCTGGTTGGCACCAGACCGTGTTATTCTAAGAAACTACCCCAAAAACATTCTATGAATTCCTCATCTAGGCTACCTTTGCCCAACTGATTTTCCCAGTCTTCATGCAGATTAAGATTTCCCCATGATTATCGTCATACGTTTCTGGCAAGCTTCAATTATTTCTTCCTTTATACCCTGTCCTACTGTATGGTCACTGTTAGGGTGCCTGTATATACTCCCACAAGTGACTTCTTGCCTTTATCATTTCTCATCTCTACCCAAACTGTTTCTACATCCTGGTTTCCTGAACTTAGATCATCCCTCTCTTATGTGCTAATACCATCGTTAATTAATGGACCCATCCCTCCACCTTTACCTCGCTTCCTGTCCTTCCTACATGTCACATACCCTTCAATATTCAGGTTCCAATCGATATCACCCTGCAGACATGTCTCTGTAATAGCTATCGGATTGTACTTCTTTATTTCTATTTGCATTCTCAGTTCATCTGTTTTGTTTAGAATGCTACATGCGTTCAGATACAGAGCCTTTAGCTTTGTCCTTTTATTATTTTTATAACCTATAGCCTTATCTGCCTATTTAATCTCAGATTTGTACACTCCGTCACAGTCTGTTTATTGTTTCCCACATTAATACCCTTCATTTTTGTCTTTCTCTACTCGATCTACCACATCTTCTCAAATTCGATCCCTTGCCCCCACTATTTAATTTCAAACCCTCTCTACTTCAGTAATTATGCGGCTCGCTAGAACACAGGTCCCAGCACAGTTCAGGTGTATAGCGTCCCAAAGGTACAACCCCCACTTTCCCCAGTACTCGTGACTGTGCCAGTGCCCCACGAACCACAACCAACTTCTCCCACACTAGCCTTTGAACCACATATTCATCTCCCTAATTTTATGTACCCTATGCCAATTTGCATGTGGCTCAGAATCCAGAGATTGTTATCTTTAAGGTTCTGCTTTTTAATTTAGTGTTTAACTCCTCATACTCTCTATGCAGAGCCTCTTTCCTAGTTCTCCCTATGTTGTTCATACCTACATGGACCATGACAACTGGATCCTCCCACTCCCACTCCGAGTTCCTCTCCAACCCTGAGCAGATATCCCGAATCCTGGCACCAGGCAGGCAACCCAGCCATCTGGACACTCACTCTTTGCTGCAGAGAACAGTGTCAATCCCCCTCACTATACTGTCCCTATTACCACTACATTCCTTTTTGCTCCCCCCACCTGAATGGCTTCCTGTACCATGGTGCCATGGTCAGTTTGCTCATGTACCCTGCAGCCCCCACTCTCATCCAAACAAGCTGAGAGAACCTCAAACCTATTAGACAATTGCAAAGGCTGAGGCTTCTGCACTCCTGCCCTCTGGGCCCCCTTACTTGTTTCACTCACAGTCACACCCTCCTGTCCCTAACCACTGACCAAATCAGAAGACCCTATCCTAAGTGGTGTGGCTGCCTCTTGGTGTAAAGCATCCAAGTAACCCCCTCCCTGATCTCCCCCAGTGTCTGCAACTCAGCCTCCAGCTCAGTGACTCTGAGCCAAAGCTCCTTGAGCCAGAAACATTTACTGCAGACGTGTTTCCCCTGGATCACAATGGCATCCAGGAGCTCCCACATGCTGCAGCCTTAATACAGCACCTGTCCTGCCATCCTTAATGTGTTTTAATTAATTACTTAATTATATCATTCACTTATTTATTTTCCTTTTTTATATATTTTATTAACTTTACCACGAGTTCATATACTATTTTAAACCTTAGGACTACAACAGACCTTAACCACTTACCAGATACTCACCAAACAGTTAGTTCCTTTTCCTACAGTAGAGTAAAAATCAATTCCTAAAGGGTGAAAATGGTAGAAAAATCAAAAAGAAAGGAACACTTCATTCATTCCCCTCCTCACCAAACTCCCAAGTATTCAGTTCTGTTGAAGGGTCGTGAGGACCCGAAACGTCGACTCTTTACTTCTCCACCGATGCTGCCAGACCTGCTGAGTTTTTCCAGGTAATTCTGTTTTTGTTTTGGATTTCTAGCATCCGCAGTAGTTTTTTGTTTTTATCCCAGGTATACACTCAGTTCCAACATTGTACTTCTTTGCCTTAGCTGCACCAAAGAACGCTGAATTTATGGCAAACTGAACTGAAGCTAGAGAAACCAGATTCAGCCAGTTAGCTTATTAACTATTCCGCTCTCTCAGCAGAGTTTGTTTATCCTGGCTAAGGCTGGAAGAAAGAAAGAAAGTTAGGGTGGAGTTTTCTGGGCCCGCTGGCGATGGGCGTGATTGGTGGCATGCACGGAAAATATGGCGGGACCTGCTTCACGACAGCGTGAACGCAGGTCACAATCATCTGCTCAGCCCACCGATGGTCGACATGTTTCACAACAGCAAGCAGGCGACGTGCACTTGGCACTCAGTTCACTTTGGGGGAACTGAGGTAAGTGAGCAGCAGCATTCTCCACAGCTCGCCCATTGTTTACAGGCCTCAGGGGTCGGAGCAACTGAAGGCTGGCCCCAGAGGCGACTGCTGAGATGATGGGCTGTCTGGGGGCAAGTGCTGGCCAGCCTCGGAGGCGGCTGCTTCGGGGGGTTGGGGGGAGGTGGGAGTGGTGGTGATGTCCGGGGGCAAGTGCTAGCCAGCCTCGGAGGCAACCGTTGTCAGTGGGGGGCAGTCATGTGCTGCTGTGGTTCTGCATCCTGCGCACAAGTACCAGAGGTGGGGGCAGGGTAAGCGAGGGAAGTGGCCACGCATTAGAGACACCTGTATAAACTGACTATGCCTCTGCAACTGAGACAGATCAGGCCCAGCCACAATGATATGATTGGGGTCGGGCTCCTAGCCCACCCGCCCATGCAAGCAATGCGGAGGCACCAAAGGGATACCAAGTGCACCATACCTTACCCACCCCCTGCCCCCCAACCCCTCTCGCACAGACTTCGAGTCCACCACTACTTTATTGGACCACGGAGCAGTCAGCCTGCACACATTATACAATTTCCTCGCTAACACTGGCCATGTAGCAGTCATTGTTGGAGGCGATCACAGCCCCTTGCAATCTCAGCATCCTGGTTAGGACCAGTGTCCCCATGTTGCAGGTTGACAGGGCAGCCATACAGCGCACTCATCTCTGGCCATCCGAGGGGTGACCAGCACTCTCCGAGAAGTGTTAAGGGGCGGTCACACAGGGCCAGGAAAGGTGCTAAGTACACCCATGCTAACCACATCTCTCTCCCTCTCTCTCTTTCATGCTGCAGAAGGACCATTTCAGGATCATGGATCCTGGTGACCTAGCCATATGCCTGATGGCCTACAGAGACCATAAAAGATGGAGCAGAGAATGACTGAGGCTCCTGGCTGTGCAAAGGCAGGAGCAGCAACCTCTTGAAGAAGGTGCAGCAGGGGCTCCCGCACACTCTGCCCAGGAGTAAGAGCGAGCCGTGGCTGGTCGGCGCCTAGTGACACCCAGGGTCTATAGACACCGCCTGCTATTCCTGCAGATGACTGAGAACCAGTGTTGCCGACGACTGCATATGTCTAGGGACCTGGTGGCTCACATCTGCCACTCACTGCAGGACTTGGTGTCAAAGGGACATGGAGGCCATCCACTGCCAGTGGCTGTGAAAGTGACCGCAGCGCTCAATTTCTATGCCAGTGGCTCCTTTCAGGGCTCCACAGGTGACCTCTGTGGGATTCTGCAATCCACCAAATGCATCCATGACGTCATAGATACCATTTTCTCCATGGCACACATCTTTGTGCATTTTGCCCCGGACGGGGACAGCCAGGATGCAAGGGCCATTGGATTTTCCCAGATCTCGGGATTCCCGCAGGAGCAGGGTGCGATACACTGCATTCATGTGGTGCTTAGGTCTCCATCGCTACACTCGATGGACTTCATTAACCTCAAGGGCTTCCACTCACTGAACATGCAGCTGGTGTGCGACCGCCAGAAACTCATCCTGCAGTTGTGCGCACGGTTTCCAGGGAGTGTGCATGATGCCTACATCCTGAGTCACTCGCAGATCCCTCCAGTCTTCCATGGTCCACAGATGCTGCAGGGTTGGCTACTTGGGGACAAGGGCTACGCACAAAGGCCGTGGCTGATGACACCCGCACAGCGACCTCAGACTGCAGCAGAGCGAAGATATAATGAGGCTCATGCTACAGCTTGCAACTTGGTGCAGCAAACCATCGGGATGCTGAAGATGCGGTTCTGGTGCCTGGACTCCATTTTACCCACCCACTACTGCACTTAGGGCAGGATTTTCTTGATGGCGGGTGGGGGGGGGGAGCAGGGGCAGGGCAGGCAGGCGCAGACTCAATTGCTGCTCGTGATCAGGTCCGTGCCATTTTACATGGGCAGGCCAATTAAGGCCCGCCCAGCGTGCTTCATGACTCCCGTGCATAGTGGGAGTGGGTGGGCAGCGACGGGCGCGCTCAGCGGCCTGTATAAAGGAAGGCCTGGCAGCCTTGGAAAGGCTGTTCGCAATGGCTGGGCAAAGGGCTCTTCAGAAGCCACTCCCAGCAAGGGGGCAATAAGACGTAGCACACGGAAACGTAAACATAAGGCACCTTAGGCACACTATGGGTTTATCACTGGTGCTTTTGTGTTGGCCCGAGATGAGGTCTTTATGATTTGCTTTGAATTGGAACACCCTTGTCATTTTGTTTCATTACGTTTCTTTGCCTGTGATAGTAAATTCAGACATGTGACCATGGCTGAGGGTGCCTCTTTTCTTCTCCATGTGTATGGTTTCCAAAAATGTTAGGAGTGCTTTGCGGGACATTCAGCTTTATTAACAAGGCCCTTAGTGACTGTTCCTAACCTGGAAGATTTGGCACATAGGTATCGAGTGTGGAGCCTACAGACCAGGCTTCTCCTGGAGGTCCATCTGTGGTGCGCTAGCTGAAGGTTCATTGGCAGGTGTCCCTGCCTCCCTGAAGTATACCTGGGTTAGATTCTACCCCTCAGCATTTCCCTGTGTGTGCTCATCCTCGGACTCACTGCTGGACTCATCATGTGCAGCTGCAGCCACTGCGTCTATGTCTTCATCGTTCACTGCGTCCCCCCTTTCCAGTGCAAGATTGTGGAGAGCGCAGCATGCAACCACTATCGCCGACACACGATCTGGGGGGCACTGGAGTGCACCCCCTGAGCGGTCCAGGCATCTCCATCTTGAGAAGACCGATGGTTCTCTCCATCACAGCCCTTGTGGAGGCGTGGCTCCTATTGCACCGCTGCTCAGCTTCTGTTCTTGGATGGCAGAGAGGCGTCATGAGCCACCTTCGGAGGGGATAGCCCTTGTCACCCAGCAGCCATCCATCCAGCCGGGCTGGAGCACTGAAGAGCCCCGGCACCTGGGAGTGTCTGAGGATGTAGGCGTCGTGGGAGCTGCCTGGGTACCTTGCACAGACTTGTAGAATCAGCATCCTGTGATCACACACTATCTGCACGTTCATGGAGTGGAAGCCCTTCCTGTTGACAAAGGCACTGGCTCACCTGCTGGCACCTTGATGGCCACATGTGCGCAGTCTATAGCACCCTGGACATGGGGGAAGCCAGCAATGGCCGCGAAGCCTCTGGCTCGCTGTGCCTGACTTGCCTGGTCGCAGCGGAAGTGGATGAAAGTCAATGCCCGTCTGAACAGAGCGTCTGTAACCTGCTTGACACAAGTGTGGACAGCTGATTGGGAGACACCGCAAAGATCACCCAGCAACCCCTGAAAGGAGCCAGAGGCATAGAAGTTGAGGGCAGCTGTGACCTTCAGAGCCACTGGCATGGGGTGTCCACCCACACAGTTAGCGGAGATCCCAGGCCCAATCATCTGTTGAAGGTCGTGAGGACTCGAAACGTCAACTCTTTTCTTCTCCGCCGATGCTGCCAGACCTGCTGAGTTTTTCCAGGTAATTCTGTTTTTGTTTTGGATTTCCAGCATCCGCAGTAGTTTTTTGTTTTTTTTTTAGTTTTTTGTTTTTATCTCACAGATATAGTTGACTTGAGAGTCCGAGCCTCCTTCGGCACTGCACCTCAGACATATTGAGGTAACTGCTTTGCCGCCTGTATAACCTGGCAGCAGGATAGTGGCATCTTCTGCGGCCCCTTCCGCCTTGGACTACCTCTTGCCCCTGCACCCCTTGTGCCTGCGCCTGTCCTCCCAAAGATGGCTCCCCTAGAGGCTGAATGTATACTCCTGGCTTCCTCCCCCTTCTAGCCCTCCCTTCCTCCTCAGAGGAGGTGCCTCCAGTGGAGAATTCAGCTCCCGTTCCCAGGCTATGGGAAGGCTTCCAAAAACCTGCAGGCCTAAAAAAGATTACTCACGGCAGAGTGCTGATCTGAGGTTTAAGACAAAGCAGCTGGTATGTGGTTTGAAGTATTGCAGATCACACAGGCAAGTTTCAAAAACTTTGAAAAATCAATACTTGAGAGAGTTCACTCACGGCCCCACTGAGCCCTCTTATCCCGCCCGTAGATGAGGTTTATGCAAATGTGTCCTACACGTCTGCCCGTTGCACCCATGCACCGACCTGAAGATTGCATGGGCGCTGAAAAATCGGCGTCAATTGGTGAATCAAGGATCTAAGTGGCCCGTTAATTAATGGCAAATGCGCAGCAGATATCGTCGCGCACCCGCCCAATGAAATATCGCGATGGCGCATGGTGACGTCAGAACGCTTGCCCGATGTCGCTGCATGTCATTTTACATGCAGACGTGTAGCCCAAGGCAGAAAATACACCTGAAGGAACCCACAAATATGCCCTTCCACTTTCACAACCTCTCACCATCACCCAGCCCCCTAACTCCAACATGTATACTGATGACACCCACCTTTACCTCACCACCACCTCTCTCGTGAGGTATTCATTTTTCTAAATTGTGAGACTAGTGTCCTTCATCCAGTACAGGATGAGATGAAATTTCTTCCAACTAAATATTTGGAAGACCAAAGCCATTGTCTTTGGTCACCACCACAAACTCCGCTTCCTAGTCACTGATTTCACCCTGGAAACTGTCTGAGGCTGAACCAGACTATTTGCACCTTTGGTGTCACATTTGGCCCCGAGCTGAGCTTCTGGCCACATATCTGCACCGTCACTAAGACTGCTTGTTTCCAGCCCTGTAACGCCGCCCAATGCCATCCCTGCCTCAACTCAGCTACTGCTGAAACCCCCACTCATGCCTTTGTTACCTTTAAACTTAAGCCTTCCAACACTTTCCTGACTGTTCTCCCCTGTTCCGTAAACTTGAGGTCACACAAAATTCTGCTGCCTGTGTCATAATTCACACCAAATTTTGTTCACCGACCACCCCTGTGTACACTGACCTACATTGTCTCCCCGTCAGGCAACATCCCAATTTTAAATTTCTCATCCTTATCTTCAAATGCTTCCATGGCCTTGCACCTCCCTCGATCTTTAATTTCCTACAGCCTACAACTCCCCGAGATACCTGTGCTCTTCCAATTTTCTGGCCTCTTGGGAATCTCTGACTTTCATCACTCCATCATTGGTAGTTGTGCTTTGAGCTCTCAAAGCCTTAAACTCTGGAATTCCCTTCTTAAATCTCTCTGGTCTCTTCTTCTTTTTCTTCATTTAAGATACTCGTTAAAACCTACCTCTTTGACCAAGCCTTTGATCATCTGCTCTAATATTACCTTAAATGGCTTGGTGTCAGATTTTGTTTGATAATGCTCCTGTAAAGTGACTTGGCTGGTTTACCCCGTATATAAATACCAGCGATTGTTGTTGCTGCATTCAGCTGCCTAGATCTCATGATCCCTAAACCCCTTCACCTCACCATCTCCCTCAACTCCTTGGAGACACACCTTAAAACTTGTCTTTTTGACCAAGTATTTTGTCACTCCTTGAGATATCTCATTTTCTGATTGTGCCTTGGTGAAATGCCATGGGGTTATTTTTAACATTAAAGGCACTATATTCACATCAGCTATCATTGTCATTGTGATAACTTCCAATGTACAATTGCAACAATGGCACATACAGTGGGGCCCACCAATGGTTCTTCACACATCTATATTGAATTCTATTTTAAAATAATACATTTAAATTACACATGTACCATAGTTTCATTTTTAATTACTTTGAATTCATCAACTAATTTTTCAAAAGATTACTCTTTACACAGAACAGATGGCAAAAATGCACACACACTGTGCTTCAATTCTCTGCTGTCCTTCCAAATAGTGAGGCAGCATTTAAAAAAAAAAGAACTTTGCACCTGCCTCAATACACTGCTGCCATGTGGAAGCATATATATAATATATATAACACCCTCAAAGAGTCCAATTAAATGTCAATTTTAACAGTTTTCTTCATCTGTTATAATAGGAACATTGGAACAGGAGTAGGCCATCCGCGCTATCTCATATCCCTATAGTCAAGGGTAAAGATTCCCATGTAATCTGACTCCAACAGAATACCCTGTGGGGACAGGTCCTTTTTTTGAAGTGCAGTAGCTTTACCACTGGCCCAATAAAAAAGAATAACAATTTAGGCACTTCCGGCACAACCATACTTTCAATCTGCTTCTCAATCTTTCCTCACCAAATCAAACCCCTTATCCCAGGAATCAGCCAAGCGAATTTTTTGAGAACTGTTCCAATGTAAGTATGTCCTGCCTTATTTCAGGTGGCCAAAACTGTGCACAATACTCTAGAAATGTTTTCATCAATGCCTTGTACAGTTCTAGCAAGACTTCCCTATTTTCATACACCATCCCCCTTGCAATAAAGGCCAACTTTCATTTGCCTTCCTAATTACTTGTTGTACTTGCATGCTGACTTTTTGTAATTCATGTGCAAGGACACCCAAGTCCCTCTGCACCACAGCATTCTGCAGTCTCTCTCCATTTAAATAATATTCTGCTTTTCTATTCTTCCTGCCAAAGTGGACAAGTTCACATTTCTCCACATTATACACCATCTGGCAAACTTTGCCCACTTACTTAACCTATCCATATCCATTTACAGGTTCTTTGTATCCTCCTCACAACTTGCGACCCTACCGATCTTTGCAACATCATCAAATTTGGCTACAATAGAGTTGTCCTTCATCCAAGTCATTAATATAGATCATAAATAGCTGAAACCCTGGCACTGATCACTGTGGCACTCCACTAGGTACAGTTTGCCATCCTGAAAATTACCCATTTATCATGACGCCCTGTTTCCTGTTAGTTAGCCAGTCCTCTATAAAACACCCTGTTATAATCAGGTGAGGAGGGGTCAAATGGCTTCTCTCTTCTTCCTCTCCCCATCTCACTGCAACAGGATTTTCTTTTAAAAAGGTATATTTGCCAATTCCATGAGTGTTTAACAGTTTGCATGCTAAGACAATAAAAGACACAATCAGACAGGTTTTCTTGAGTTTTAAAAAAGAAAAGAAGATAGAGTTCATCTTCTGGAGACAGTAACACCGGGCTGAGTTATTTTAAAAATTTCTGTCTGCGGCACCTGCATAGTCAAAATCAGCAGACAGGGTTTAAAACTTGCAAGTTGGATGAGGATGGGGAGAGAGAGAGACGGGGGGTGGTGGAGGGGGGAATCCACTCAGGCTCCTGTTCCTTCAGTGTCTCAATGGCTTGTTCTGTTCTTCAGAGAAAGCTGGTGCTTAAACACACAAAGTGTTGACTTGTCACATGACCTTCTCTCCCTAACTGCCAAATACCCAAAATATGGTCATGTTCAGTGTATTCCAGTTACCTTCATTAGATCATGGCTGGTAATCCTCTCTCAGTCAGAGTCCCATTGTTCAAATGATCATGTCTAATGGTTTGTCGGAAGATGAGGTGCTTTTGGGTCTTTCTTGTGGCAGAACGCCTGCGGTCTGTCCGCAAGAAAGAACCAAACCTCCCTGTCGCTTGCCATTTTAACACTCCGCCCTGCTCTCTTGCCCACATGTCTGTCCTTGGCTTGCTGCATTGTTCCAGTGAAGCCCAACGCAAACTGGAGGAACAGCACCTCATCTTCCTACTAGGCACTTTACAGCCTTCCGGGCTGAATATTGAATTCAACAATTTTAGATCTTAAACTCCCTCCCCCATCCCCACCCCCTTTCCGTTTCTTCCCCCTCCCTTTTGTTTTTTCCAATAATTTATATAGATTTTTCTTTTCCCACCTATTTCCATTATTTTTAAATCTATAACTATAATACCCTCAATCTTTCCACCCCACCCCCACTAGAGCTGTACTTTGAGTGTCCTACCATCCATTCTTAATTAGCACATTCTCTTAGATAATATCACCACCTTTAACACCTCTCTGTTCCTTTGTCTGTAACATCTTTTGATTATCTGCTCCTATCACTGCTTGCTTGTCCCTACAACCACCCCCCACCCCCAACTTCTCTCTCCCCTCCGCTCCCCCCCACAACCTTAAACCAGCTTATATTTCACCCCTCTCCTAACTATACTCAGTTCTGCTGAAGGGTCATAAGGACTCGAAACGTCAACTCTTTTCTTTTCCGCCGATGCTGCCAGACCTGCTGAGTTTTTCCAGGTAATTCTGTTTTTGTTTGTTTTTTTTTTGTTTTGGATTTCCAGCATCCGCAGTAGTTTTTTGTTTTTATCCCCTTTATCAATCCTGCTTGTTACATCATAAAGAGCTCTAACAAATTTATCAAACACAATTTCCCTTTCACAAAACTATGTTGATGCTGCCTGATTATATTATGATTTTCTAAATGTCCTGCTATTACCTCTTTATTAATGGGTTATACCATTTTCCCAATGACAGACATTAGGCTAACTGGTCTGTAGCTTCCTACTTTCTGTCTCCCTGCTTTCTTGAACAAAGTTGTTACATATCCGGTTTTCAAATCCACTGGGACATTTCCAGAATCTAGGGAACTTTGGAAGATTACAACAAATGCATCTGCCATCTCTGCAGCCTCTTTTAAGACCTGATGCAGGTCATCAGGTCCAGAGGACTTGTCAGCCTTAAGTTCCATTAATTTTCTCATTACTTTTCTTCTAGTGATAGTGATTATTTTAAGTTCCTCCCTCTCTTTTGCCTTTTGATTTTCTGCTATTCTTGGAGTGCTTTTTATGTCTTCTACTATGAAGATGGATATAAAATATTTGTTCAAAGCCACTGCATTTTCCTCATTTCATATTATTAATTCCCCAGGCTCACTCTCTAAGGGACAAATGCTCGCTTTAGCGACTCTTTTCCTTTTTATATGCTTACAGCAACTTTTACTGCCTGTTTTTATATTTCTTTTCCATTTTTCTCTCATTCTCCAATTTCTCTCTCTATTTTTTTTTTAGTCATCCTTTGCTGGTTTCTAAAACTTTCTCAATCTCCTGGCCTACCATTAATCGTTGCAGCATTTTATGACTTTTCTTTCAATTTGATACCTCCTTAAGTTTCTGAGTAATCCACGGATGACCCATCCTTTTGTAGGCTCTTTCTTTCTCAGTGCAATGTTTCTTTGTTAACAGTTATGAAATATCTCCTTAACTGCTCCTCTACCATCTTCCTTTTTAACCTATTTTCTCAGTCCACGTTAGCCAACTTTCACTTCTTCCTTTGTAATTGTCTTTATTTAATTTTGAGACACTAATTATAGACCCACATTTCTCACCCTCAGATGTAATGTGAAATTATATCATGTTATTATCACTCTTGCCTAAAGGATTCATTATCATGATGTTTTTAATTAATCCTATCTCATTACATACTATCAGGTCCAAAATAGGCTGTTCCCTGGTAGGTTCCAGAATGTATTATTCTAAGAAACCATCCTGAATACACTCTATGAATTCAGGCTCCAGGCTACCTTACCGACCTGATTTGTCCAATCAGTGTGAATATTAAATTCACCCATGATTATTACAGTACAGATATTGCAAGCCCCTATCATATTTCTTGATGTCCTACTGTGTAGCTGCTGTTAGGGGGCCTATAAAGTACTCCCACCAGTAACTTATTTCCTTTGCTATTTCTTATCCCCGTCCAAACTAATTCTATACCTAGATCTGAACCAAGATCATTTCTCACCATTATACTGATATCATCCTTTATTTTCAGAGCTCCTCACCTCCTTTTTCTTTCCTCCTGTCCTTTTGAAATGTCAAATATCATATACTTAATTATTTCTATTTGTGCTATCAATTCATCCATCCTATTATACGTTCTGTGAGCATTCAGATAAAGAGCCCTTAATTTTGTCTTTTTACTTTTTTTTGCCTACTCTGATCTTCTTAGCTGGTGCACTGTTATATTTGTATGCTCTCTCCCTTCCTGTCACACTCTAGTTATAATTACCCATATCATTACCCTGCATTGTTGCCATGATCTTTTCCTTTAACTTTCAAAATCTCCCCCCAGTTGAACCCTCCCCCACCCCCACTATTTAGTTTAAAGTCCTCTCTATAGCCCTAGTTATATGATTTGCCAGTACTCTGGTCCCAGCATGGTTCAGGTGAAGGCCGTCCCAACAGTACAGCTCTGTCTTTCCCCAGTACTGCAGCCAGTGCTTCATTAATTGAAACTCATTGCTCACACACCAATCTTTGAGCCACACATTCAACTCTCTGATCTTATATACCCTATGCCAATTCACTCCTGGCTTTGTGGCTCTGCTCTTTAATTTAGCTCCTAACCTATCATACTCCCTTACCAGAGCCTCTTTCTTAGTCCTATCTATGTTGTTTGTAGCCATGTGGATCATGACAACTGGATCCTTCCTCTCCCACTCCACCTTCCTCTCCACCTCTGGTCCTTAACCCTGGCACTGGGCAGGCAACACAGCCTTCAGGATTTATGCTCTTGGATGCAGAGAACTATATCTATTTTCTTAACTATACTGTCCCCTACTAAAACTACATTCCTTTTAACCACCCCCCCACCCTCCTTCCCCACTTGAATAGCCCCCTGCAGCATGGTCAATGAGTTCATCCTCCCTGCAGTCCTTACTCTCATCCAAGCTGGAAGAGCATCAAAACTGTTGATAATGCAAGGGCTGAGGCTACTCCAGTGCTATCTTTTGGATCCCCAAATCTTCCCCTCTTGCAGTCATACCCTCCTGTCTCTGACCATGGACTAAATTCAAAGTTCCTAGGGTGTTACTGCCTCCTGGAACAAAGTGTCCAGTTAACTTTTTGCTTCCCTGATTTTTGAGTGTTTGAATCTCAGACTCCAGTTCATCAACTCGTGCCAAAATTCTTCAAGCGACAGACACTTACTACAGATGTGGTTGCTGTGGACCACATAGATGTCCACTGGCTCGCACATATTACAGCTGTTACACATCACCTATCCTGCCATTTTTTTTTTGTTTTACTTAACAAATTAGGTTTAGAAATATCACACAATGATTATTTGTAGTCATATCAAGCGGTTTAACTAATTAAGCTATAAATTTAATACAATACTTATATCTCTTCAGTATCAGTTTAAACTACTGCTCCTATTTATAGAGAGAAAAAAACTCAAAACTCACTAACCATTTACCTAATTAATGCTTCCGGGCTTCAGTTCTCACATCCCACTGCTGGTCTCTGGCTCCCTCTCTCAGACTACTCCTTTTTAATAAACGCACAAAACACCACCTCCTCCTCCCTAAGTGCACCGAATTCCCTCGCTTACCAAATTTTCAAGCTTACATTCTGTCTACAGCTGCTATTTTTGTGCTTGTTCACTTAAGAGTTCACTCTAAACTACCCCTGAACTGGCCAAGCAAACCATTCATTTGTATCAAAAGCATTACAAAATGCTATAATCCGCATGAACATCAGAAATTCAAGAAGGCAGTGTACCACCAGCTTCTCAAGGGCAATTAGGGATGAGCAATCAATGCTGCCCTTGCCAGTGACATCAACATCCTATGAATTAATATAAAAAAAGCCCTAGAATATATACTGTTATTACAAATGGTATTAAAGCATGTACCTTAAAAATATCATTACCTGACTATATTTGTACCAGTTGTATAAATATCATTTCTACACATAGCACTGCTATATGTATCATAGCCATATGCTCTAACACTCTATTTAGCACTGATACTCTGTGCACTTCTATTACTGTATATTGATGTGAAAACTGTACAATAGGATTGTATTTCTTGATGGCCAGAATGGATGAAAGTACAGCTAACTGGAGAATATCTCAGTATATGTCTTTGGTGCAGGGTGAGTTAATGTTTTGTCAAAAAGCCAAAAAATAAGAGACAATGAGAAAAGTCTATTTGCCTCAGCAAGTGTGCAAAGGGGTTAGCCAGACTTTCCAATCCCTTCAGCCTTTATATCAAATGGCTGAGGCTACATGCTAAGGCCTCAGAAAACATTGCAATTTTTTTAAGCTTCAGATTCATGTTTATACTGTGCACTTTACCATTGTTAATTCAAATGAGAATTATTGCTGCATTAGCATTTGGAAAGGTGCGCTAGATTTCCCCCAAAGCTAACCAGATGTAAAACTGGTGCTGAGGATTGGCCAGCTGTGGATCAATGCAAATGAAAACTGAATGCTTTCTCTAATGGATGGTTAATCCACAACACCAGTTTTACACCCGGGCAGCAAGTGAAAAAACTATCCTGGTGAGTCCACGAGGCAAAGTAACAACGAAAACTAAGGGAATGATGCATGCAATTTTCGACACACATAAGCTGGGATACAGGTTAGACACCTCAAGATTACAAATCTCAGCACTTTTTCTTTGCTTGCAGCCCTAAGTAGTGCATATTTAAAAACAGGAGCACCTTGGGACTTGGGTCAATCCTGCGACTGGAAATTGTAATTTTGCTGCCGGATGAGAAGTACAATAATTGAAAATTATAACCTAATCACCTCCCCCATCCCCCACATCTGAGGAAGTCAAAGGGGAGCGAAGCACACTGTAGAGTCAGCATTTAAGATTTATAATATCACCCGAGCTCAGTAATTTGTAGAAGTGATAGCCAACCAGACTATTTAAACTGTAAACAACATAATGAAATAGCCAGCAAGTCATTTATGTGAGCTACAGCTAAGAACCCAGTGCAGATCAGAATATGAAACAAAATCCAATTTAATATTCAGTCTCTTTGTTTCCATTGTACTACCCAAAAAAGTCCAAATCTTTTTTTCTCAGATTATACAGAGAGGGACAATAACTTAGATAAAAATGATTATTTGCTTTGTGAGTATGGATACTAATTAACCAAGAGAAGAATTAATTAAAAACTGAATATCTATTATAATTGAACAAAATGTTTTACTGTAAGCTTGGTGGTTTTGGAAATTCACCATTTGAGCCAGTACTATTCGTCATCATTCTCACAATCCTTTCACTAGACTTTCTCTAAGGCATTACATTGAGCAGTTTTAACTCATAGGAGTGAGTCAAGAGAGAATGGTCTCCAAGTCACATAGTGATATTTGTTTCATTTTTAAAAGTTAATTTATAAAAGCCAAAATATTAAACAATGTCTAAAACCAGAAGTGAAAAAGAATTTACTCTAAAATACAAAATTTAGTTAGTGCCCATATTTCTGATGCTATGAGTACAGTTTAGACACCAAAATGCCATGCCTGCACATTTTTTGTGTGAGCCTTGACAGACACCATCTTGTGTAAGGTGTTAGTGCGGGCACAGGGAGTGTAAGCCGAAGTATGCAGGGTAAGCAGATTGCAACTCCAATCAGTCTGTAATGATGGTTTGACCCCAGCATTGCCATTTTTGGAGCTCAACATTCCAACTTACAATGAACAGATGAACATGTGTTCAGCATTAGCAAGTCCCCTCACCAGTGCTATTTAATGGATTCATCAATTACTTTCAGGTTAGTTGCTGGTTCATTTTTAATGGCTAATGCTGAGTTTGAAGAGGTGTTTGGGAGTTTGTATCATTATTTTAAGCTGCAGAAGTCTACAGGAAGTAGTGCAACAGGTGCTGAAGGACTTGGCCCTGACATAAAGGACTCAACTCAGCCTACATTCTCCCAGCAATAGTTTGTATCCCTTTGGCATGACAGGGAGGTTGGGAAGAGGTAACACAGCAGAGAATTAGCTGCTTGAAGACGGGTGAGGGGGATGGGAGAATGACTCTGAGCAGCTGGCTATATCCGCCCAGGGTCTTCAGGGAACAATTCTCCGACCTCAACCTTAGCGACAGTGTGTCAGACATGTGCGCTTTAGTGAGGAGGTCTTCATTGAATTCTGCACCTTGGTATAGCGAGGATTGCACCCTCAGAGCAGGGAGCTGATGGCTCTGAAGGTGACCGTGCCCATGAACTTCTATGCATCAGGCTCCTTCCAGACAGGAGCAGATGATGTTTGCAACATCTCCCAATTTGCCATCCACTATTGCATAAGGCAGGCTCTGTATGTCAGGAGAGCGGAACACATTTCCTTCACTCTTGCCAGAGAAAAGCAGACAGAGCAAGCACTTGGCTTTGCTTGGATTGCAGGCTTCTCCATGGTGCAGGGCTGCAAACATATCACTTTGCAGACACCATATACTAACTCTGAGATGCACTGCAAACAGAAGGGATTCCATTCCTTCAATGTCCGACTGATGTGTGACCATACTCAGTGCATCATGCAGGTCAATGTTCCGTATCCAGGCAGCAGCCAAGGTACCTTCATTTTGCAGCAGTCTGCTACACCATCTGCACTTGAGTTGCCTAAACAAACCAGAGGATAGCTACTGGGTGGCCAGGGCTTTCAGATGACCATTTGGCTTATGAGATCGTTGTTCAAGTCACATGGGCAGCATGCACATAACAAAAGCTATCCTGCCCCACAAGTGTAATTGAGTAAATGACTGGGGGCCTTAATCAATGCTTCTGCTGCTTTGATCACTCTGGGAGCCCAGTAATACTTGGCGGAGAGCGAGTCATGATTTGTCATGGTCTGCTGCATGCTGTACAACCTCACAGTGTTTGCTGCCAGGTAAACGGCGAACAGTTGAGGAGTAGGAGGTGGAAGGAGAGGAGGACGAGGATCATGAGGAAGAAGGGGGGAGATGACCAACATATTCACTTGCTGGTTGAGCTGTCCGTAATCTACTCAGTTGACTATGGTACTGATAAACACAACCACCAAGAGTCCTGCCTTAGCTTTTTTCTATTCATCACATTGTCCCCTTGGTCACAATGCTAAAATAAAAGCCATCACAAAACAAGCATTCCAAATCAAAATTATGTATCAAACCATTCGACATTCCATGCAAAAATCAACTAATCATCCTTGTGTATTCCTGTAGTGCTTGTTTTCCATTTGCCTTTGCCTGTCCCAATGCTCCTACACAATGCTATCTCTGTGGCTTTGCAGGCTGAAGGAAGGCTGCTGATTTTCAGAGGTCCAAGTTACAGTTGGTCTTGGACTATGTCCTCAACAAGCTTTAGTCCCAGAAGGCCCAACTTTAACTGTGTCACTTTGGCATGGATGGCAGGCAACAGCAAAAGCACAGGTGGAGTTTCAGTGTTGAGAGGACGAATGCAGTCATCCTGAGAGATGACAATGGGTTTATGCTCCATGGTGCCACAGTCATTCCCATATGGCAGTGTCTCGGCAATCCTAGCAAGGTGCTGCAGGACAGGTTGCTGGATTGTTGCTTTTACAATCTCTGTAGAGACCAATAACTTATTAAAAGAAATTTGAACTTGCAATTAATAGCTGAAAGGATGACACAACAAAATTTCATGTTTTAAGATGTGTCCTGTAACAAAAGACTAAAAGCACTATGACTAAACACTATCACTTAGGCATCTTATACTTTAAATCACAGAATGGACTATCCCCATTCTTATTTTTAGCACAATCGAAAAAACAACACTTCACAGATATACACTACACTCTCCTTTAAATAGGCATTCACGTCTCCCGAAATCAGACCAAAGTGATTTTTAGCTCCCGAGGGTTTACTTCTGTTCTTTTCCTTTCTCGGCCTGGTAACTTTAACCCCAGAACTGTGCTTCATGGTGAGAATAATACTGGAGATTTTCCTTGAGCACCAGCTAGGCAAATCTTCCAGCTTTTTTTTAACTCCTCACAAATTTAGTCTTTTCAATCTGAGAACAAGCTTCCACCCAAATCCTGAATCAGTGAACCATAGAGGCTTTTAGCCTCTAGTTGCCCTCTCTCTCCCCAAGACCCTGGCTGACTAACCCACCTGCCTGTGATATTCAATGATATTCTAGGAAAGTCTATAACCCAAACTATCAACAATGGCTTCCTCTGCACCCTTCCCATGGCAACATGAATCACATGGGCCTTGTATCCAGGTCAGCCTGTTGTCATGATGACGGGAAATTGTGACTGAGTGATATTAACTGATAATTTCACCAGCTAAACATAAACATACTATTTAAAAGGGACCTTTTTTTAAAAAGACAAGAAAAAGACACTGACTAAAGATGGCTGTCACCTGATGTCTAAAAATGTAAGTTGACCACTAAGTTACTATATGGATTGCACTGCAGACATGCCCTGACATGATTGCTCATGGAATGTCACACCTAAGCGTGTCAAGGCCCACTTCAAAAAGGAACTATGAAGAATGGAGAACTGCTAGCCAGCCAGGATATACAACCAAAGATACTCAAACCTCCTCTCGAGGGTGATAGAACCCCATCTCCTGTTTGTTTCCACTGTCTTGAAATGTGTCAAAAATGTTTCTGACATGAAACATCAAAAAATATGATTACTTGTTCTACAACAATGACTACAGCAGACATGGTAATCAAATTCCTCTAGAATATACATCTGCAGAAGAGCTTTAAGATTGGGTTTTACCAAGCCAAAAGAGACACCATTATAGAAATTTTGGAAAAGGACTTTTTGGAAAAAGTGCAGCACCCGGTTCAATAAATCAGTGTACTCAACATGTCAATGAACCGAGATCTTGTAAGAATTGCAATATCTTCTACACCGACCTGCTCCATGGAAGTGGATAACTTCAATTGGCTGCAATGTTTAATAATCTACCCCTCAAAGACAAGCAGAGGACTTCTAAGCATATATTCTTTTAACTTTTATTTGGACTCTCACTTTCCCTACTACTGATACCTGTGTGTGTGAGACATCACGTCTTTTATTATCTTTTCTCGGGTTTAGCAGCTAATGAACTTGCTCTTTCTTTGGCTCAAGAAAACCTCATTGATTGGTTCTTTATTGTTCACTGCATTGATAGTAAAAAAATAACATTTGGATTTGAAAAAGGTATTCACGGGGAAAAGGAATTTAAAAATCTTTGCTGTGAACAGCCGAGGAGGCTGAATAGAGGGGAGCCAGCTCACTCCTCCTCCTGGTCGTAACAATGCTGATTAGCTATTCTTTAGACTCCAACTCTATCTTATCCTGGAATCAAATGGATAGTGCAAAGCATTCCCCTTTACAATCTGATATTCTTAACACTTGCTTGGGACTTAGAGATTCACAGTCATCCCAGCTGCCTTCGCCATTGTCTGCAGGTATGAATACCTTGCACCATTTTCTCAGTAAAATAATCTAGGCCTTCATTTAATTTTTAGCAGCCCCATCACCCACACCTGCTGTCAGGCAGACTTCAGCACAGGTCACATGACCCCCTTCATTTTACCCTAAATATAAAGAAACATTCCGAAGCCATAATCATCTTATAAAGCTCACAATTGTAACACTGTGATACCCTGCAAGTCTCTTTGAACACTGGTATCTGAAGTTATGATGGCAGCTGTGTAAGCTTTCACAGCAGCAGCCTGAACTTGCATGAGGGCAGCCTGAATTCATGTGACAGCAAATTGAGATATCAGGGCTTCAGTCTGAGCTTCCATTGCAGCACCTAAATGTTGGCTGACTTTGCTCATGCTGAAATGGAAGGTGAAACATCAGCCATCAGGTGCTGCACATTGATGGGTCTGCAATTGTTCTCAAGGCCACCACTTCCACACTGGAGTGGGTGGGCTCTAAGCTCTGTACAAAGCCTTGTGTCAAGTTAGTGCCAACTCCTCTATGCTCCTTGACAGTGATCGCAGACTTTCAGGCAGATTGGTCAATGCACCAAGCCTTTCAGCATGCATATTCATCAGCCTTTTTCTCTAGGCTGTCCCATCAAAGTCCTCACCTGAATCCTCTGCAGTAGAACACCTGCATGACCTCACCCTCCAGGGAGCTGCAGCTGTGTTCCCCATGTACCCTGTGCTTACTGCAGACCATTCATGCCCGGTATGCTACCACATGCAAATTCCACCATGACACTATCATCTAATAGACACATAGGGCAGAATTTTCTGGCTGTTGGGCGGGCGGGCCCGACCCAATCTCCAGTGGGCGAGGAGCCGATCCCCGCCGGAGAAGCGGGCCCCGCTGCCATTTTAAGTGGGTGGGCCAAATAAGGCCCGCCCAGCGTGATACCCGGCGGGAAGCGCTATGTGCTTCCTGTGCGGGCGGGGGAGATTCCCCAAATGCGAGAGTGCGCTCTTTCGCGCATGCGCACGAAAGAGTGCACATCTCCCTGAGGCTAAGTGCTGCCTCAGGGAGATCGCTGATAGCTGTATAAACATTAAAAATGGAAAAAAAAATCCTTAACATGTCCCCCTCATGTGACAATATCACATGAGATGGGACATGTTAATAAATTTCACTAAAACTTTATTAAGCTTTTTTAAACCCTACATGAAACCTCATGCCGCTGGTGGATGAGGTTTCATGTTTTTTCTATTCCCTGCTGGGGCTCCTGGCCTGCCCACCAACCTTAAGGTTTAATTGCTTTAATGATCCTGTCAATGGCCTCAATTGTCCATTGACAGGTCTGCAGGCCCGCAGCTGATTTTGCTGTGCCTCCGTCTTCCTGAAGATTTAAATGGGGCGGGATGACGTCGGGGGGAACCCCTGACGTCATCCTGCATAATTTTGCGCGTTGGCTAGCATGCCCCGCCCCCTGCTTGCCAGCGGCAAAATTCAGCCCATAGAGTCAATATCTGAGTCGGTGGCTGTGAGTGTGAAAGTGAGTGCTGATATTTCTTCATCATCACTGTCTTCCCACTGTTATGTCAATAAGACATGAAAGAAATCCAAACTGTGTACATCTGACTTTATTCTTTTGTTTGTGCTATTTTTAAAATGGACTTCTGTTGAACCAAACAAGATGGCTGCTACAAGTCACATGACCACAGGATTGGCCCTTTGTTCTAGAAGCTACCAAGGAGTTAGAAGAACAAAAGAATCATCCTCTCATCATCGTGGAACCTCATTCCCAATTGTAATGACAACATAATCACAAAACCAGGGGACCGGCAGATGGAAATTTGTTATTCCTACAAAGTTGTGAACATATCCATCTCACACCTGGGACTTTCCAGGTCCATTTCAAAAGGGGACCATTGAGGCAACAATGGACATCATTTGCATCTTGATAAGCATACCCCTCTAGTGGAGTCAGAGGGTCTGCCCAGATAATGGCTTCCCGTCACCAAATCCTCAACATAGTAACTCTTTGAAAAGGTAATGGCTGGGACATTATCAGCCCTGAAACCAAAGCCAGTACCAGGCATTAGATAAATATCCCTTTTGAAATCATTGTGGAGGAAGAAGGTCACATGATTTGAGTGACCACTTTGAGATCGTTTTATTCCTTTGAGAACTGAGAAACCCTCAGTCTGCTGAATTACCAACTAATTGAACAGATCCACAGCAGGATTCCCAGCTGACCAAGCGACTGGTCACCATGAATCAACTCCTCAAAGCCTGCTTGATTTTATAAGTCCAAGATCATTGCCTGCCAAATGGTCTAAGCATAGAAATCCCATTGTGCTGCATCATCATTCCTTTCAAGGGTTTTCATTTTGCTGTCTCCAACTGGGAACACATCTGGACTGAACTCTGCCATGTAGGAAACACCCTCCAGACTTTGACTTTTTCCAAACTTTGGAAATGACATGAACTAATATTCATTTCTGTGGTTCTTTTACTGTCGATATCCATAGTTGTAAAAACTCCCTCTTTTCTTTCCCTCCTTACTGCATATATGTGTGTGTGTGTGCGCGTGTGTGTGCACTTGTGTGTGTGTGGTTGCAAAAAATCCCCCTGGGTTTGAATGTGAAACAAACTAACCTTTTGACTTCATTTTAAAGAGAGTTTTCTATATGTCACCTATAAAATTGGATCACACCAACTGAGGGTTTGGGGGGAACACGCCACAGCCTACTTCAAAAATAATTCAAAAACACTTCTGCTTACAGCCAGACAGGAGAGGGTAAAGAAATTAATTTCTCCCTGTCCTTTCCATAATACCACATTTTCTCCTCTTTCTATTGCACCACTAGCTGACCAGGTTTCAGTTTATGGGTGTCTGAAAGGAGAAAGGCACAAGGATAGGTTTGAGATGAGAGGAGGAGAAGTGGGGTGAAAGCAAGAGGTGTAAACTTGCATCAAGGGCACTTTGTAAATCAGAAGAGATCGTGGGATGAGGAAGAAGTGGGATGTGAAAAGGTGGATTGTTAGGAGCATACCTTAATCCTTGATGGTTTGAACTCCGCCACTGGCCACAGCCTCAGTCATGGCCGTGACAATTATGGTAAACACAATCTCCTCCAAAGGTCTAAGGACATTTAGCCATGCCTGTCCACCCTGGTTCAGTGTTGCTGCCTTTAGTTCTGTGCTGCCTTGTCATGCAAGAGAGAGGAAGGTATGTCAGTTGGCTTGGATGATTTGGCTGTCATGGTTGAGTATCTCACAGTATGTGCAAGCTGTGAGAGGTGATTGTGAGGTTAACCACAGTGTTAAGTATATGAGAGTGAGGTGAAACTAGGAATGCTAGGTGTGAGTCATGATTGATGAAGATGTTGGTAGATAAGCGATGAGGATTCATGGCTTGAGCAGTGTGTGAGGCCAATTTTCCAGTTGGCATTTGAAAATGTATTCATAGACCTTGACCATTCATGTAAGGTCATTGAACTTCTTGTGGCACTGCACCCAAGTCCTCAGGGCTAGACTACAGGAATTGACAGTGACAGCTATCTGCTCCCACTGCCTTCACAATGGCTCTCTGGAGAGTCTACTGGCCCCGTTTTATCATCTTCAGCTTCTCCATCAAGGCTTGCAATGCAGCCTCTGAGAACCTTGGAACACCCTCTTTCCTCTGTTCTACTTTAGTCACTCTTCTTGCAGGCCAGATGCTATTCCTCAGCCATTCATCATGACCGGAAAAGTTAACTCCATTTCTCTCTCCACAGATGCTGTCAAACCTGTTGAGTGTTTACAGCATTTTCATTTATTACCTCTGCTACTCCCACTGGTCTAGATGTTATTCCCACTGCCCATACTGTCATTCCCACTTCTCTTGTCAGTCCCACTGCCCTTGGTGTTATTCCCACCAGCCTTACTGTTATTACCATTGGCATTGCTGTTACCCTCCACTGCCACTCCTATTGGCCTTGCTTCTATCCTCACTGTTGGATGGTCACACAGACATGAATCATCCCAGAGGTCACAAAGCAACTCTGTTTGGTTGGTCTGGAAAGAAAAAAATCTTTGACATTTTTCTACTGTCACCAGCAAACAGCGAGAAATGGTGTCAGTGAATTATTGCATCTCCTGCCCTCCTCCCCCTTGGCCTTCCTGAATGTATTTCAGTCCTACTTGGGTGTGTAGTCCATGTTTCCCTCTTTCCTAGGCTGACCTTTCTACTGGCATTCCCCTCCCCCTTGAGCCTGTTATCCTGGTGCTGCCTTCACCATTGGGATAAAACTCTGCTCCTTCTATTATGTTTGTTGCCACAATTGTCTCTCATTTGTTATAAATTTCTCTTTGTTCCATGTGAATTTTCCTGGTCCCTAAAATGTTGCTCAGGTGAGGAAGTGGAATACAGTGGTCATGGTTGTCAGCAGAGCCCACTAGTGAGCTACAGATGAGGTGGAAGTGCCAGGGATCTCCTCTCATACATTTGTTTTGGTCATTATTTTGAAATGGTGCCACTGCCACTGTTATCAGATAGCATAAATGGTAACTGGCACAAATGCCAACCTACTCCATTGCTGCCCCACTGACCTGCCTGAGTATAGAACAGGGAGCTTATGAAGTCTTGGCACCCTTTCCTTACAGTTCCCCATAACCTTTCTTCGAGTGAGTTGGTGCCAATCTTGGCATTTTGGGGGGGAGTTTTATCTTGCCCTTGGAGGTGGGCTTGTGAGGGTCAGTGGGGAGCAAAATTAGAGAAAAACATGGTGGGCCAGTTGGTCACCGTGGCCAGGATTTTACTTATGGAGTCTGGTCGGGAGCAGGTGTGGAGCTGATCGCCACCTGCAATCGGCTGCGTGCTGCCATTTTACGCAGGCGGGCTAATTAAGGCCCGCCCAGCGTGATTCGGGGGTCCCGAGAACAGCGGGAAGGGGCGGGAGGCCAATGACTGCCGGGTCCAATGGCGACCCAGCAGCCTATTCAAAAACGGCGCAGGCAGCCTTCCAAGGGCTGCCACCAATATCGCACAGGAGGATGTCAGACAGCGCTCTCAGGGAGCAGGCCTGGCAGGAGGGCAGGTCAGCGGGGCAGTGTGCCCCGAGATTTTCAGATGAGTACCTCACTGCCCTCCTCAAGGAGGCGGCAGCACGGCGCGACATCCTTGTGCCAGGGGACTGGAGGAGGAGGCCCCCCACCTAACAAAACGTGCCTGGGAGGAGGTGGCAGAACGGGTCAACTCCCACGATGTGGGGAGACACACCTGGGTGCAGTGCCACAATCTCTTGCAATCAGGAAGGGTGAGTGCCGTGTTGGCATGGGTCATTTAGCACAGCGGTTAGATAGGCACCCCCAACAAAGAATTTTGTTTTTGCATTCATTCATTCAAAGGATGTTACTTTCGCTGGGTGGGCCAGCATTTATTGCTCATCCCTAGTTGCCCCTGAGAGGATGGTGTTGAGCTGCCTTCTGTATCTGCTGCATGTGATGCAGGTACACCCACAGTGCTGTTTGGGGGCGAGCTCCAGGATCTGGACCTAGGAGCAGTGCTGGAACGCCGAAACATCTAAGTCAGGATGCTGAGTGACCAGGAGGGGAACTTCCGGGTGGCGGTGCAACCGTCCATCTGCTGCCCTTGTCCTTCTAGGCGGTAGTGCTCATGGGTTTGGAAGGTCTTAGAGTGTGAATGGCAAATGTGATGGAGGCAGCATTTGGGCAAGGAGGTCAGCCCTGGCTGCCTGGAGTGAGTGTAAGCGGCCCCAGGGTCACGAATCGGATGAGCCCTGAAATGTTTCTCTCAGGTGGGGGTGACAAGGCTGCAATGGCAATCCAGGTACAGGGTGGACTAATCAATGCTCCTCTCTCCTTTCAGGAGAAGACCACACACAATTATGCCAAGTGGCTGCAGACTGGCGGAGGGCAGCCCCACCTTCTCATCATGATCAGATATGATCAGGAGGCACTCGAGCTGGTGAGGCGCCATGCACCCAGGTCAACCAGCCAAGGTGAGGTTGGGGTGCCAATGGGGGGAAAGAGTGCCGTGCACTGAGGTCACAATGTCTGTCAGTGCATACATTCTGCTATTGACTCTATATTGATTTCAGCATCCAACATGGTTGCCCATTAATAATGGAAGGAGGAGCGCCTCCTGATCCAGGTGCTGGGCATGCACATTAACAGTGTAACGACTTCAACTAATCAAATCTCCTTGTCCTTTCTTTCAGCCTCACCAGAGCACGCCCACACTCAGGAGGCAGAGGGACCACCGCTGACCCCTGAGGGCCCTGAAGATATACACGCACCAGCATCACACCATCTCAGCCAGGCAAGCACCAGCGCAGATACCAGCACCTCGGTGGGGATAAGATCATCGGCTAGTGTCTCGGTGCACAGTGGTGAGGGCACTTCACACAAGCTTGAGGTGCAGATGGAAGCAGAGAGTGCCCAGGACGCTGTCAGTTGGGGGACTGCTGGGGACCAGAAACATTCTCAGTCGGTGGCTGATAATGTGCCTCTGGAGTCGTCCCTGAGGCAGCAGAGCTGGAAGTCCAGCAGGGTGTGCAAGAGGATCTGGCAGAGATACATGAGGGAAATATGTGCCATGGTCTCCATGATGGAGGAGTCCATGCGGAACATGAGCAATGCAATGACCCTCATGGCCGAGCGCCATGCTTCCTTCATGGACAAAGTGGTGACTCTCATGGAGAGGCTCCTCCAGGAGAACAATCAGGGCTTCCTGGGGATGCGCTCGGACCTGCAAGTCCTCACAGCACCATTGATCTCAGGTGGTCAGTGTCAGTGTAGGAGATGGATTGGACACCCAGTATCCCAGCTCGGTGCCCATCCATCAATGGTGAGCAGGGAGGCCCAAAGCGACCTCATGGTGGCGCATGAGCTGCCTGTCGTCTCTGCGGGCTCCTTTCAGGGCGCTCCGGATGAGGGCAGCAGTTCTTCTGCCCCTCTGCCAGTGACCGTGGCATCTGATGAGGCTGCAGTGACTGAGGAAATGCCAGCCGTGCCACTGGCTGCTCCCTCCCAGTCAAGGCCAGCACAGGCTTCACGGGCCCGAGGATGCCCGCCAATTTTATCAAGGCCAACAGGACAGCAGAGTGAGCAGACTATCTCCAGTAATGATGCCAGCGAGGGGAGAGCACTTAGATGTAGCACCTAGAAACATAAATGTAAATCACCTTAGGCACAACACAGGCTTATCACTGGTGGTTTTCTTTTGCCCCCCCGTTTCAGCTGTTTTTCAGTATGTGTGCTGCTCAACACCTTTTAATGGACTTTCATTTCTGTATGCTATCATTAAATGTTTTGGTTCTCAACAAGCTTCTGGATGCTTCATTAGTTCTGCAGCTGAAGGGGAACCCATGATGTTATGAGTGACTTGTTTGTCATTGAACTTTATTGACAAGGCACATAGTTAATGTTCCTAACCAGGCAAATGTTGCTCTCAGGTATCGAGTATGGAGCCTGCAGCCCTGGCATGTGTTGGAGGTTCATCTTTGGTCAGCTAGCAGAAGGAGGGTTGGATCAAAGTCTACCGGGTGTCCCTGTCTCCCTGGAGGTTGCCCGGGTCGGCGTCTACCCCCTCGGCGTTTTCCTGAGTGTGCTTGTCCTCGGACTCACTACTGGACTCATTGTCTGCAGCCAGGCACCTGTGTCTCCATCTTCTTCCTCCACTGCATCCCCCCTTTCCAGTGCTAAATTGTGGAGAGCGCAGCATGCAACTACTATCAGTGACATATAATGTATGGTGGTATTGCAATGCGCCCCCCGAACGGTCCAAGCATCGGAAGCGCATCTTGAGAAAACCGATTGTTCCCTCTACCACGGCCCTTGTGGAGGCATGGCTCCTATTGTACCACTGCTCGGCCTCTGTTCTTGAATGGCGGAGGGCTATCATGCACCACCTTTGGAGGAGATAGCCCTTGTCACCCGCCAGCCATCCATCCAGTTGGGCTGGAGCACTGAAAAGCCTTGGCACCTGAGAGTGTCTCAGGATGTAGGCGTCATAGGAGCTGCCTGGGTACCTTGCACAGACTTACAGAGTCTGCATCCTGTGATCACACACTATCTGCATGTTCATGGAATGGAAGCCCTTCCTGTTGACGAAGGCTCTCGGCTCAACAACTGGCGCCTTGATGGCCACATGTGTGCAGTCTATTGCGCCCTGGACACGGGGGAACCCAGAGATTGTTACAAAGCCTCTGGCTCGCTCTGCCTGGCTGGCCTCGTCTGAGCGGCAGTGAATGAAAGCCAATGCACACCTGAACAGAGCGTCTGTCACCAGCTTGACACAACTGTGGACAGCTGATTGGCAGACTCCACAAAGATCACCCACCGAGCCCTGCAAGGAGCCGGAGGCATAGAAGTGGAGGGCAACTGTGACCTTCAGCGCCACTGGCATGGAGTTTCCACCCACACAGCTGGAATTGATCTCAGGGCTGATCATCTGACAGATGGCAGTGACTGTCTCCCTTGAGAGGCAGAGCCTCCTTCGGCACTGCACCTCAGACATATTGAGGTAGCTGCATCGCCACCTGTAAACCCTGGCAGCAGGATAGTGGCATCTTCTGCGGCCCCTTCCGCCTTGCAATTCCTGTTGGCTCTGCGCCCCTTCTGCCTGCTCCTGTCCTCCCAAAAGTGACTCCCCTAGAGGCTGAATATGGACTCCTGGGATCTTCTTCCTTCTGGCCCTCTCTTCCACCTCAGAGGAGGTGCCTCCAGCAGACAGCACAATCCCCATTCACAGGGTAAGGGAAGGCTGTCTGAAACTTGCAAGGCCCCAAGTGTTCATGATCCCTCCAGAGTCCTGAACTGAAGCCTGTTCTTTCTGTCAAAGCAGCTCTGAAGAGAATTGAAGTTCTCCTGTTCGCACAAGAAAGTAGCAGTAAGTTTAAAAAGCAAAGTTCTAACAACTCACATCAGTGAGCCCACTCACCCCTCTTATCTCGCCCATGGATGAGGTTTTTAAAAATGTGGCCAACCCACCTGCCCGTTGCGCCCGTGCGATGCTCTGAAAATCACACGAGCTGCGAAAAATGCTGTCAATTAGTGCCTCAAGGGCCTTAACTGGCCCGTTAATTAATGGTGGGTGCGCCTCAGAACTCATAGCGCACCCGCCCTCCGAAATATTGCAATGGTGCGCAGTGATGTCAGGACACACACCCAACGTCATCGCGTGTCATTTTACGCGTCGGCGTGACAGGCTCACCCCCGTACGCCGACGGCAAAATTCTGCCCCATGTTCCCAGGTCAGCTGTTTTCTCAAGGGGCAGGTTAAGTCCAATGACAACAAACCACCAAAAGCAGCAGTAAGCCAACTGAGATACATAATTTGGTAATTAGCTAGAATCTTCCGACAATATTGCAATTTTTCCAGCATCGCAGTGGTCCCACACTATGTCAGCACCTCAGCAACTCAAAGGGGGCAGCTACCCAACAGGAGGTCAGAGCAGCATGAAAATTTAACAGCAAAAGATGACAAGGCTGATGTCTGCTGACAGAGGCTTGCTATTGTGTAATAAGCTCCCGGGAACTGATGAATATAATAGAGCTGTGGGTGATGTGGTGGTAGACTCTCTCTTAGACTGATTACACCTCCATTATGTCCCTGTCGCTCCTGCTGATTTCCTTTCCGCAGCACAATCAACTGCAGACACCATGAGAGCTGCCCACTGCCCCTGCAATGGGACAGGCTGAATCAACCTCCCGCTTCCTCAGGCCACTCACCATCCCAAATTGGTCAGCAATCCCAGAGGCGAGTTCTTAATTGCCAGCCTCCTGGAAGATCGAGCTGGGAGATTGCTGCTGAGAACAGGGTCAGGAACTGAAAATTTTCTAAGTTTGGAAAAAATTCTGCTCTTGGAGTTTGTGCCCCAAAGCCCCAACAGCAAAACTGGAAGTATTCTTGAGAAATACTTCCTGGCCTTCACACATTAGCTCCCCAAGATGTCACTCCTATTGTCATATACTTAATTGCAGCTGCAGCACAACAAGCCATCAATCCATACCACCTTCAAATGTAACATACCGAGCTAGTAATAACAAATTGCAGCAGTAATTAGCTGCATTGAATCCAGCAACATTGGGGTTAAATATTTGAACTTAGCATTCTCACTGCAGAGGTTTGCACCATAACAATGCATAACAGTTGTTGGGCAAGCACCCCACGGTTGTCCATCCTTTTCGATGCCTCTCATATCTGTCAGATTACTGAGTTTGTCATAATGTGTCTACTTGGTTTCTATATCCCATGGTCAGATATCTTATTTTGGAGTGGGTGGGCAACCTTGCAAATTATGGAAGATAACCAAGAAGGTGACTAATAAGGAGAAAGATTAAAGAGTTTATATCATTTAATTTATTTTAAAAAAGTATTTCTAAATTATGCAAAAGCCTGATGACAAGGTTTATTTTGAAAAAAAGTTAGTATCATTTATTGAAGACTTTGGTGCTCTTTGTTGAGACTTTCAAACGAGTTGAAATAGCTAACTAAAAAGATAAGGTTATCTGAGTGGAATCGTTCAGCTGTTCAATTTCAATAGGACAGGGTCATGGGTCCAACAAATAATTGCCTCCTGCATTTGTGACAGAAAAAGGCCCTGTTTATCATACAATTCTTATTTCCTTTATAGATTAGCTTATCACCTGACCAGCATGTGTTTATGCACAAAGGACATATCCGGCACTGTTCAAGCCCTGTGCAAGTAGAAAAGATTGATCAGGCCCATATGTACCTGATGCGTCTTAACAAACACGATGAAACATCCTTTGTTCAGCACAACTCAATTTTTTTGTAATCATTTTTCAAACTTCTTTCAAGGTGATGGTAAAATTGCAACTAATTAACAAAAGTGTGCAATTTCCTTGTGAAAGCTTCTCTTTTATTTTTGATTACAGCATTTTGTTGTACTAATATATTATAGCAACTTATAAACCAAGAACATAGGGACCAGAGCAGCCCATTCATCCCCTCACATCAGTTCTACCATAGGTATTTCCAATTACTCTTCTTTGCATCATATTCCTTGATACGTTTATCTAATGAAAATCTATCAACCTCAATCTTGAAAGTTTTAATTGTCTCAGTATTAACTTTTTGGAGAGAGAATTTTAGATTTCCACTGACATTTGTCCAAAAAAGGACTCCTTATTTTACTTTTGATGATCGAGTTCTCTTTTTAAAATGATGTCCTCTTGACCAATGAAAGGAAACCATATCTCTGGAGCTATTCTATTAAATAACTAAAATTTGAAGATGTTGTGATTAGCTTATCTTTCAACCTTCCAAAGTCAACCAATGCAAATCAAATTTATGCAATCTGCTCTCATAATTCAATGTTTTAAGCCCTGGTAACATTAACGTGTCATACATCCTCCAAGCCTAGCAGGACTGAGCAAGTTTAGCTGTGCTGTCATCTGGTATAGTCTACATAAAACACAAAAATGCATACTTCTCCCCACAGGGCCATTTTCTGTCAAATCCTAGTGATGGTTACTGCAGAATAGTTGTTTTATGCATAGTTATAGGCAAGATACAGTTGACTTCCGGTAAGAAAGAAAAATTGCACTTGCACATAGCTTTGTACATTCTCAGGATATTCCTTCTCAACCAAGTATTTTTTCTTCAAAGCTCAGTCACTGATGTTACATAGGTAAATACAGAAGCAATGTTTCACACAGAGAAGACCCACAAATAGTAAGGTGACTGACTGAATAGCCAGTTAATCTGGTTGTTGAGTGGTGTTGGTAGAGGGAGAAATATTGGCCAGTACATTGGCAGGGGATCTTTTATGTCCACCTCAAACAGATTGGGACTCATTTTAGCTGCACATGCAAAAAAAAAGCAGCATGTCCAACAATGCAGCATTCCGCTAGTACTGAACTGAGTTTGCAGCCTAGATTATGTCCTCACACCCAAAGTAGGGTTTAAACCCATAAGCTTTTATTATTTATTATTCGGATTTGAATAATGCTAGCAGGGTGGCATTTGTTGGTCAACTTTAGTGGCCTGAGGAGCTAGTAGTGAGCTTTTTTCTTGAACCACTACAATCCTTGAGATAATACTGCCTCCACAATGATGTCATGTGGGAAGTTCTAGGATATTAACTCAGCAACAATGAAGGAATCTGTCAACCAACAGCCTGACATAAACACATTCTGGGAATTATAGCTTTCAGCAAACATCCTAGATTCCTCCAACACCATCCCTTGGATATGTCCTGTCTCATCAACAAGACAGACCCACCAGAGGCAGTGTTACAGCTTTATACATTCACAAGAGAGTGGCCTTGAATGTTCTCAACATTGACTCTAGACCCCATGAAGTCTCATGGCATCAGGTCAGACATGGGCAAGGAAACCTCCTGCTAATTACCAGCTATCCTCTTCCCTCGGTTGATCAATCATTATTTCTCCATGTTGAACATTACTTGTAAGAAACACAGAGGGTAGTAAAGCGACAGAATGTATTCTGGGTGGAGGACATCAATGCACATACCCGAGAGTGGCTCTGTAGCACCAGTATTGGCCAAGCTGGTTGAATCCTGAAGAACATAACTGCCAGACTGGGCCTATGGCAGGTGATACAAGAACCAACATGAGGGCTATATGACCTCTTTGTCACCAACATGCTGATGCATTTACAGATGCATTTGTCCATGACAATATAGATTGGAGTGACCATCAATTAGTCCTTGTGGAAACAAAGTACTGACTTCATTCAGAGAACACCCTCCATTCTGTTGTCTGGCACTACCATTGTGTTAAATGGGGTACATTCAGGGCAGATCTAACAAATTAAAACTGGGCATTCATCAAATGCTTTGGGTCATCATTAACAGTAGGATTGGGTCCAACTTTAGAAGTCTGAGAAACTGCTAGCAGGATTTATCCTTGAACCAATAAGATCCTTGTGATAATGCTGCTCCCACAAGGATATCATGTGGGAAGTTCTAGGATATCGACCCAGCAATATTGAATTTTACCAATTCAAGATAATCAATGACTTGGAAGGGAATTTAGAGCTGATGCTGTTTCTGTGACATTACTGTTCTTCTCCATCTCAGTGGTAGGGGTTGCAGGCTGGCAGGTGCTTCAAAGCAAACTTGGGGAGTTATATCCAGTAGATAATATATTTTCCATCACATTGTGTCTGTAGTGAAAAGGGTGGATATTGGGTTCAGCATTAGAGGTGCTGAATAGCAGATTGCTGTGATCTGGATGGTGATAAGCTTCAAGCTTACAACTTACAAGTGTTCACTATACCTGCTGACTTTTGCCTGTCTGATGCTGAACATTCTGTAATCAGCAAAGGACTCAGTTTCATCCCCTTACACTCTCAACTCAACGAATTTCAGGCTTGGCATGATGCTCTACTCTTCTTCTGTCGCCTTCGTCTCCGTGCTCACTTCTTTGGGCAGGAATCCTCCCCTTGTCCAGCAGATCCTTCCACCCGCCTCCAGTATTCTCCATCCACCTGGAACCCTCCCTCTAGCCTCTTACCTGCTCTTGATCTTCTCATTAGAACTGTCGGTGTGATATCAGTCATCTTAATTTCTCTGCTCCTCTCACCCACTCCAACCCATCTCCTTCTAAACTTGTTGCACTCCGTTCCCTCAGGTCAAACCCTGACTTTGTTATCCAACCTGCTGAAAAGGGTGGTGCATTGTCTGTATACAGACCTCTATCTTGGAGAGGCCAAGCACCAACTCTCAGACACTTCTTCCTACCTCCCCCGGATCATGACCCCATCACCGAACATCAAGCCATTGTTTCCAGGACTGTCACTGACCTCGTCTCCTCTGGAGATCTTCCCTCCACAGCATCCAACCTCATAGTATCCCAACCCCATACAGCCCATTTCTACCTCCTTCCCAAAATCCACAAACAGGACTGTCCTGGTCCCAACATGTCAGCCTTTTCCTGCCCCACGGAACTTATTTCTTCCTATCTCGACTCCATTCTCTCTCCCCTTGTCCAGTCTCTTCCCACCTACATTCGCAATTCCTCTGACGCCCTATGACATATCAACTCTTCCCAGTTTCCTGGCACTAACTGCCTCTTCTTCACTATGGACAGTCCCTATATACCTCCATCCCTCACCAATGGTCTGAGGGCTTTCCACTTCTTCCCTGAACAGAGGCCCGAACAATCCCCATTCACCACCACTCTTCACCACCTGGCTGAATTTGTTCTCTCACTGAAAGATTTCGCCTTTAACTTGCATCGGCCCCAGTTATGCCTGTCTTTTTGTGGGGTATGTGGCACATTCCTTGTTCCAGTTCTACTCAGGCCCACTCCAACAAATCCTTTTTTGGTAGATCGATGACTGTATCAGTGCCACTTCATGCTCTTGCTGCAATGTTCCAGTGAAGCCCAATGCAAACTGGAGGAACAGCATCTCATCTTCCAATTAGGCTCTTTATAACCTTCAGGACTTAACATTGAGTTCAACAACGTTAGACCATGAACTCTCTCCTCCATCTTTACCCCTTTTTTAATCAAGTTTTCAAATTTTTATTTATTTATTCAATTTAATATATTGTTTACTTTGTTTTTTTTAATCCTTTTTCCCCAATCACCACCCCAACGCCCAATCACTCTCATACACAGGGCCATGGAAAAATTTATCAATTTTGCTTCCAATTTCCACCCCTCTCCCACCTTCACATGGTCCATTTATGATACTTCCCTTCCCTTCCTTGACCTCTCTGTCTCAATTTCTGGTGATAGACTGTCTACCAATATTCATTACAAGCCCACCGACTCCAAAAACTACCTCGACTACAGTTCCTCACACCCTGCTTCCTGTAAGGACTCCATCCCATTCCCCCAGTTCCTCTGTCTCCAACGCATCTGTTCCAATGATGCTATCTTCCAAATGGTGCTTCTGACGTGTCTTCCTTTTGCCTTAACCGAGGGCTCCCCCCAGCACTGTAGTTGACACGGCCCTCAACCATGTCCAACTCATCTCCCGTACCTCTGCCCTCACCCATTCCCCTCCCACCCAGAACCATGATAGGGTCCCTCTTGTCCTCACTTTTCACCCCACCAGCCTCCGCATTCAAAGGATCAACCTCCGCCATTTCCGCCAACTCCAGCATGATGCCACCACATCTTCCCCTCATCCCCCAATCAGCATTCCATAGGGACTGTTCCCTCCGTGTTGCCCTGGTTCACTCCTCTGTCACCCTCCAACTCCCCATCCGCTTCCCACGGCAACTTCCCTTGCAATCACAGAAGGTGCAACACCTGCCCCTTTACCTCTTCCCTCCTCACTGTCTAAGGTCCCAAACATTCCTTTCAGGTGAAGCAGAGCTTCACTCGCACCTTCTTCAATTTGATCTACTGTGTTTGCTACTCCCAATGTGGTCTCTTACACTCGGGAGACTAAACGCAGACTGCGTCATCACTTTGTGGAACATCTTCAATCCGTCCACAAACGTGACTTAGACCTTCCTGTTCCTTTCCATTTCAACATACAGGGCGGAATTTTCTGAGCCCGCTGGCATGCGCAGAAAATATGGCAGGACCCACTTCACGACGGTGTGAAGGCAGGTCGCAATCTTCCGCTCAGCCCGTCGATGACGGGCATCGTTTCCTGCCATTGGTCGATGGGAAGCTAATTTAATACATTAGCATATAATTAAAAGGCCAACCCGCCAGGCTTTTGGAGCCCCATCGTATTGTCCATTCACGCCGATGTATTTCACAACAGCACGCAGGGTGACACGCACTTGGCGGCCTTCACTTTTGGGGTAAATGTGGTGACTGAGCAGCAGCATTCTCCACAGCTGGCCTGTTGTTTACAGGCCTCAGTGGCGCCGGGGTGGGTGGGGGCAACTGATGACTGGGCCTGGAGGCGACTGCTGAAGGGGCAGACGGTGTCTTGGACCAAGTGTTGGCCAGCCTCGGAAGCGACTGATGAGTGGCGGGGGTCAAGATGTCCTGGCGCTGCATCCGCGCACAGGGAATCAAGGAGAGGGGCAGGGTAAGCGAGGGGAGTGACCACACATTAGGGACACCTGTATAAACTGACCATACCTCTGCAACTGAGAAAGATCAGGTACAGCCATAGTGATATGATTGGTGTCAGGTTCCTAGCCCGCCCGCCCATGCAAGCAATGCGGAGGCACCAAAGGGCCAGAAAGGGCTCCATAGCTTACCCCCACTCCACAGCACGCCATCCCCCACCCCCCCGGCACAGACTTCAAGTCTGCCACCACTTTATTGGACCACGGAGCAGCTGGACTGAGCACATTGTACGATCTCCTCGCCAACGCTGGCCATGTAGCAGTCACTGCTGGAGGCGCTCACAGCCCCCTTGCAATCTCAGCATCCTGGTTTGGACCAGTGTCCCCATGTCACAGGTTGACAGGGCAGCCATACAGCGCACTCATCTCTGGCCATCCGAGGGGTGACCAGCACTCTCCGGGAAGCATTAAGGGGCAGTCACACAGGGCCAGGAAAGGTACTAAGTACAGCCATGATAACCACGTCTCACTCTCTTTCATGCTGCAGGAGGACCACGTCAAGATCATGGACGCTGGTGACCTAGCTGTATGCCTGATGCCTACAGAGACCGTAGAAGAGAGAGGAGAGAGCGACTGAGGTGCCTAACCATGCAAAGGCAGGATCAGCAAACTCATGAAGAAGGGGCAGCAGTGGCTCCCGCACACGTTACCCAGGAGCAAGAGCGAGCCATGGCTGGTCAGCACCTAGCGACACCCAGGGTCTATAGACACCGCCTGCCATTCCTGCAGATGACTGAGAACCAGTGTCACGGACGACTGCACATGTCTAGGAACCTGGTGGCTCACATCTGCCACTTACTGCAGGACTTGGCGTCAAGGGGACATGGAGGGCATCCACTGCCAGTGGCTGTGAAAGTGACCGTGGTGCTCACTTTCTATGCCAGTGGTTCCTTTCAGGTCTCCACAGGTGACCTCTGTGGGATTTCACAATCCTCCACCCACAAATGCATCCATGGGGTCACAGATGCCATCTTCTCCATAGCACACAACTTTGTGCATTTCACCCGGGAGCAGGACAGCCAGGATGCAAGTTTCATTGGATTCTCCCTGATTTCGGGATTCTCACAGGTACAGGGTGCAATTGACTGCAGTCATGTGGTGCTCAGGTCTCCATTGCTACGCTCAGTGGTTTTCATCAACCGCAAGGGCTTCCACTCACTGAATGTGCTGCTGGTATACAACCAAAAAAACATCCTGCAGGTATGCGCATGGTTTCCAGGGAGTGTGAACGATACCTACATCCTGAGTGGCTCGCAGATCCCTTCAGGCTTCCAGGGTCCACAGCGGCTGCAGGGTTTGTTCCTTGGGGACAAGGGCTACCCACAGAAGCTGTGGCTGATGACACCCGCACGGCGACCTCAGACTGTAGCAGAGTGACAGTATAATGAGGCTCAGGCTGCAACTCGCAACTTGGTGGAGCAGACCATTGCGATGCTGAAGATGCGGTTCCGGTGCCTGGGCCAATCTGGTGGAGCCCTGCAATACAGTCCGCAGAGGGTGTCACACATCGTCATCGTCTGTTGCGCCCTTTACAACCTGGCGCTGCAACGGGGAGAGGAGCTGGCTGAGGAGGAGATGGAGGAGCTGGAGGTCTCCTCCAATGAGGAAGACATCAACGGGGATGAGGGTGAGGGGGACCTCGGTGGTGACGATAGTGGGGATGAGCCTTTTGCTCTGGCTAGATGGGGCAGGCGCACTTGGGAAGCCCTCATATCTACCAGATTGTTTGAGGATGATGATGACATGTAGTGAGGTGTCCCCGTAGATCCTCACATCGCAGTTGTGAACATTTGACTCCAGCCTGGCTTAACGCAGCACCAATACCCGCTGAGAGAATGCTCCTGTCATGGAGATGCAGGTCTTCACATAGCCTCTGAGATGTCTGACTCCTGTCTGGCCGAGGGCAGCTCGCTTGCGCTCATTGATCAGGCCCATCTCAGAGACACAGCCATGAAGCTTTAGACGCATCTGATGCTGTGTCCGCCTTCAGCACCGCAGCCCTTCAGCACCACTGGTCACAGATGCTGGCGTGATGGGGCCAGCCCCCCTTAAAAGTGCTGAGAGCACACAAAGAGAATGAGAGAACTCTGTGGCACATGCCCACTACATTCTGGCAGCAATGACCAGCACTGCCGAGGTGCAGGGATCATTAATATTTCCAGGGAGTGTGAGGCTGGACTATCACTGTGATCTGAAGGCTGCACAAAGCACAGGGAAGAGGCCCTGGACTGGGACACCTGCCTTTTATCTTGTGCAGAAAGGATTCAGATTTGAATGACAAGAACACTGCTCATCAGAACAAGAAGCCACAGGCAGGGAGACATTCTTTGGAGTTTATTGACAATAGTGAACAGTATATACAAGTGATCAACACCCATGCCCAGGCTGTGCAATTACTTTTACCTAACTTTCCTAACCCTGCCGTTATGTCTTGGTGCTCCCCAGATATCCACAGTGGAGGTGGAGGCAGCCTGCTGACTGTGACGCCCTGTCTGTGATGACTTTGGTGGGTGTCCTCTGGAGGGCCCAGACTTGGAGGGCCCCGGCCTGCATTTGGGGTCCTGCTGTGTGGCAGTGGCACCCTCCTCGGCCTGTGAAGCTGGATCTGCGGAGATCACAGGAAGAGGTGAGTCAAATGGGCTGGTCACTCCCAGAGTCACCTGGGCGAATGGCCCCGGAACCTGCACCTGCTGACCCTCCTCCTTATAGGTGCCCATGGGCCCCTGGCTGACCCCGTGAGTGGAAGGGGTAGCTGGAGTGAGACCGAACTGCCCATCAGCCCTCTCGCGTACACACTGTTGGAGACCAACTATGGCATCAGCGATGGAGTTAAGCCCATGCAGCAGTGTAGGAGTGACACCCTGGACCAAGAACTCCATGATGGCTGCCACCCTGCCAGTGTTGACCTCGGTGTGTTGCAATGCCGGCGCTATCCCCTCAGCCTGAAGGTGGATGGATCCCTCCATCATGCCTTGCAATCTGAGGAGAGTAGGAGACATCCCTTCCTGTTGTTCCCGAGTTTGCCTTTGCAGCTCTAGTAACTGTGACATGACCAAGTCCAGAAGATCATCATCTGACTCGATCTCAGCAACGCTCTGGCCTCCATCAGTTTTTCGAGTGCCAGGGACCTGGGAAGTCCCTGCCTCTGCCTGCTGTGGGTCAGAATGTGTGATGTGCTCACCAGATTGTGATCCTGAGGCTACTCTAAAGGTCGGTCCCACCGAGGTGTGTGTCTCTGCACTAGTGGATGGTGTGGGTGAGCGCTGTGATGGACTTCAGGGAGGGTGCCTTCAGATTCCTCTTCGGAGGTTTCTTCGGAGCTTGCTTGGAGGCCCTGTGTCATGGACTCCATCGGCTGCTTTCCCTGTGAAAGCAAGGGAAAATGTTCAGTGCATGGCAGTGGCCTGTGAAAGAGGACGCATCATTTATGGCATGGTTGTCTGATGGATGTTGCGCTGCTGGATCCTCACTTGGTAGAGCACCGCCAACCTCACCGTCAGCACAGGACTGGTCCCGGTCATCGCTGGCCAGCTGATTGGACCTGTTTTTGAATTCTGTCAGAACTTTGATCTCCGGCATCCCTCCACCTGTCTGCAACCTTTCCCCCTGTCGTGAGCCAGCTTGTCTTGCATGGAGAGATGGGGAGACCGTATCGGGACATCTGTCGGGCCAGATGATTACTTTGCCTGGCCTGTGTGGGTGGTGAGTGGTCCCATGGACGTGATAAGGACACTGGCGGTGTG